>NC_133617.1:625376325-626626325 GCF_048593235.1 Sminthopsis crassicaudata
AGAAATATAACTTTTTCTCAGCAGCACATGATACCTATACAAAAGGAAAATGTGCAATAAGGCATAAAACCCCCAAGATCAAATGTGAAAAGATAGAAATATTAAATGTGTTTTAGATCATAATGCAATAAAAATCACATTCAACAAGAGGCAGTGGAAAGATAGATTAAAAATTAATTGAAAAATAAATAATCTAATCCTAAAGAATGAATGAGTTGACTTCCAGGGGCAGAGCCAAGATGATGGAAATGACACACATTTCTTCCTGACCTTCTCTAAAATCATAATACTAATTATGAAATCTAGGATCTAAATTAGCTCTGGACCAACAGAACCCACAAATATTGGGAGTGCAAAAAATTATCAGCAGAAGATAATTTCAAAGGCCATCAGAAAAGGTCTGTTTCAATAAGAAACAGGAGGGAGCCTACTAGTGCATGCAGTTGAGTACAAACTCCAGTGCAGTCTGCACAGAATCCCAGGGCAGTACAGTCTCTGTGGGCAGTGCAAACTCCATGTGGTGGAGAATCTACTGGGGAGGAAACAGACAAGAAAAAATCTATTTCAATAGGAAATGGGAGGGAGGCAAGGAACACAAACATCAGAGTACAAATATCAGCACAGACGGCCCAAAAACCTGGGGTGGTGCAGACTCCTCTGAGTGATGTCAACTCTGTGGGCAGTGCAGACTCCCTGTGGCAGAGAATCTACAGGGAGGAATCTACAGGAATGTGCAGCAGTGTTGGCCACTCTGCCCTGGTTGCAAGCCAGTAGATCATCAGCACAGTTCAATAGTGAACCCTGAAGTGCCAGAATCTCATGGGACCTGGACACACCCATCCAGCACTGGGGATGAATCAGTACTGACCCAGTGTGGCTTTGGCTGCTTGGAAAACCTCCCCAACCTAAAGGCAGAGCTTAACATTTTTTTTTCAATGAGTAAAAAAGTAAAAAGAATTCTGATGATAGACAGTTTTTATGGTGAAAGAGAAGAACAGATTTCAATCCCTGAGGATACTAAAGGCAGATTGTCTCCAGATGAAGCTCCAATAGGCAATATAACCTGTTCCCCATTATACAAGGCTCCCTTAGAAGAAATTAAAAAGGCTCTTAAAAAAGAGCTAGAAGAAAAATGGGGAAAGGAAATGAAAAATTTACCAAGAGGGTTTTGAAAAGACATATAACTCATTGCAAGATAGATTTGATAAAATGGAAAAAGAAAGCAACTCCCAGAAAAACAGAATTTGTGAAACAGTAAAAGACAACTCCTTAAAAAGCAGAATTTGTGAAATGGAAAAAAATTCCATAGGACAAAACAACTCATTTAAAAATTCAATTGGACAAATACAAAAAGAAGTAAAAAAAAAAGTAAATGAAGTAAATAATTCCCTAAAATTAAGAAAGGAACAAATGGAAATGAATGACTCAATAAAACCACAAGACTCATCAATCAAAACCAAAATAGAAAAAAAATGCCTAATTAGGCAGATGCCTAATTAGGAAAACAACTGACCTAGAAAAGAGATCTAGGAGAGAGAATCTATAGATTATTGGACACCCAGAAATACATGATGAAAAAAAGAGCCTAGACACTTATTTTTTAGGAAATCATCAAAGAGAATTGCTCAGATATCATAAAATCAGAAGGTAAAATCACCATTGAAAGAATTCACAAAATGTCTCCTGAAAGAGACCCCAAAATTAAAACCCCAAGGAATATCATGGTTAATTTGTAAACTATCAGCCTAGGGAAAAAAAACAAACAAACATAACAAGCAGCTAGAAAGAAACAATTCAAATTTCGAGGAGCCACAATAAGAATTACTCTGCTTGCACTTTAAAGGATCAAAGGGCCTAGAATCTGATATTCCAAAAGGCAAATGATTTTAGAATGCAGCAAAGAATAAATTGCCCTGCTAAACTGAGCATTTTCTTTCATGGAAGAAGATGGATGTTCAATAAAACTGGTGAATTCCATTTATTTTTGATGAAAAGACCAGAGCAAAACAAAAAATTTGACCTCCAAATATATAACTCAAGAGAAGCATAAAAAGTTAAAAAGAAAAAAGAAACTTTTGAGAACTGTATTTCTGTTATGTGTATACATTAAGAGTATAATCAGAATAATCTGATTTGAGTATTATAATATACAAAAAGAAACTAGAGGTGAAAAGGGGATTGTAACAGGAAAAAAAGGAAAAATGGAGGTAAAATGAGGGAAATTACAACTCAGGAAGAGGAAAAGAAAACATAATATAATTGAGGGAAAGAAGGCAGAGTAAAGAATATTGTGTGAATCTTACTCTCATCAGATTTGGGCCAAGAAAAAGAATATTAGATATATTTGGTTTCACTGAGAAAATTATAAAAAAGTGGGAGGGGAAAGGGAAAGGGGAAGGGGTAGGCTGAATAGAAGGGAAAAGAGAAATAGTAGGGGAAAGGTATAAGAAAAGGGGAGGGTCTCTAAAGGGGGAGGACTGCTTGAGGAAAGTAATACTCATAAGTAAAATACAGGGGAGAAGGGAAAGGGGAAAAGGAAAGAGAAAAGTATAATTTGTAGTTAATAATATAGGTGGAAATAGAGAATTAATAATTTTAACTGTAAATGTGAATGGGGTGAATGTTCCCATAAAACATAAGGAGATAGCAGACTGGATTAAAAGTCATAATCTTCCAATATGTTGTTTATAAGAAACACATTTAAAACAGAGGAATACATACAGAGTAAAGGTAAAAGGGAGTAGAATCTATTATGCTTCAGGTGAAGTAAAAAAAAAAAAAGTAGCAGGGGTAGCCATTCTGATCTCAGATCAAGCAAAAGCAAAAATTGATCTAATTAAAAGAGATAAGTCAGGAAACACTATCTTGCTAAAGGGTACCATAGATAATGAAACGATATCAATGATTAACATATATGCACTAAGTGGTATAATATCCACCTTCCTAAAGGAGATTTTAAGAGAATTGCAAGAAAAAATAGACAGCAAAACTACAATAATGAAAGAACTCAGGCTTGCTGTCTCAAAACTAGATAAATCAAGCCACAAAATAAATAAGAAAGAAGTTAAAGATATAAATAGAATAAGAGAAAAACTAGATATGATAGATCTTTGGATAAAATTGAATAGAGACAGAAAGGAGTGTACTTTCTTCTCAGCAGTTCAGGAACCCATACAAAAATTGACTATATATTAGGACATAAAGACCTCAAAATCAAATGCAGAAAGGCAAAAATAGTAAATGCACTTTTTCAGATCACAATGCAATAAAAATTACATTCAATAAAGGGTCAGGGGAAAATAGACCAAAAAAAAATTGGAAACTAAATAATCTCATCCTAAAGAATGAATGGGTAAAATGGCAAATCATAAACACAATCAATAATTTCATCCAAGAGAATGACAATAATGAGACAACATACCAAAATTTGTGGGATGAAACCAAAGTGGTAATAAGGGGAAATTTTATAACTTTAGATGCTTACTTGCATAAAATATAAAAATAAAAGATCAGTAAATTGGGTTTGTAAGTAAAAAAGCTAAAAAAATAACAAATTAAAAACCCCAATCAAAAACCAAATTCTAAAAAAATCTAAATTTTCTAAATTCTAAAAATTCTAAAAATAAAAGGAGGGGTCCAAAAAATTGAAAGTAAAAAAATTAATTAAATTAATAAATAAAACTGAGTTGGTTTTATGAAAAATTAAACAAAATTAGATAAATCTTTAGTTAATTTGATTAGAAAAAGGAATGAGGAAAATCAAATTGTTAGTCTTAAAAATGAAAAGAGAGAACCACCACTAATGAAGAGAAAATGAGAGCAATAATTAGGAGTTACTTTGCCCAAATTTATGCCAAAAATTCAATAATCAAAGTGAAATGGAGAAATACCTTTAAAAATATAGATTGCAAAAAAATAAATAAATAAAAATATAGATTGCCCAGATTAACAGAAGAGGAAATAAATTGCTTAAATAGTCCAATTAAAAAAAAATAAATAGAAGAAGCTATTAATCAACTCCCTAAGAAAAAATCACCAGGACCAGATAGATTTACATGTGAATTCTACCAAACATTTAAAGAACAATTAACTCGAATATTATATAAACTACTTGAAAAAATAGGGAATGAAGGAATCCTACAAATTCCTTTGATGACACAGACATGATACTGATACTTGAACTAGGCAGGACAAAAACAGAGAAAGGAAATTCAATCTCCTTAATGAATATTGATGCAAAAATCTTAAATAAAATATTAGCAAAGAGATAACAGATAATCATCCCCAGGATAAAACAACAGGACCAAGACAGACTTATGCTAGGAATGCAGGGCTGGTTCATATTAGGAAAAATATTAGCATAATTGACCATATCAATAGCCAAATTAACAAAAATCATATAATTATCTCAGTAGATGCAGAAAAAACATTTGATACAACCCAACACCCATTCCTTTTAAAAACACTAGAGAGTATAGGAATAAATGGACTTTTCCTTAAAATAGTAGCATCTATTTAAAACCATCAGTAAGCATCATATGTAATGGGTATTAACTAGAACCATTTCTAATAAGATCAGGAGTGAAACAAGGTTGTCCACTATCACTATTGCTGTTCAATATAGTATTAGAAATGCTATCCTTGGCAATAAGAGAAAAAAAGGAATTACAGTAGGTAATGAGGAAACCAAATTATCACTCTTTGCAAATGACATGATAGTATACTTAGAAGGTTTTCTAAGTAGAGAGAATCAACTAAAATTTTTTAGAAATAATCCACAACTTTAGCAAAGTTGCAGGTTACAAAATAAATCCACATAAATCATTAGCATTCTTATACATCACTAACAAAATCCAATAGCAGTAGAAACAAAGACAACTTTCATTTAAAATAACTGTTGATAATATGAAATATTTGGGAATTTATCTGCCAAGGGAAATTCAGGAACTATATAAGCAAAACTACAAAACACTTTTCACGCAAATATAGTCAGATCTAAGCAATTGGAAAAATATCAAGTGCTCATGGATAGGTGGAGTGAATGTAATAAAGATGGCAGTACTCCCTAAAATTAATCTATTTATTTAGTACTGTATCAATCAAACTCCCATGGAACTATTTTACTGACCTAGAAAAATTACAACAAAATTCATCTGGAAGAACACAAGGTCAAGACTTTCAAAGAAATTAATGAAGAGAAAAGCAAATAAAGGTGGCCTACCTATGGCAGATCTAAAACAATACTATAAAACAGCAGTCATAAAAAGCATTTGATACTGTCTAAGAAATAGAGAAGTTGATCAGTGGAATAGCTAATGACTATTACAATTTAGTATTTGGCAAACCGAAAACCCCATCCTTTGGTATAAGAATTCATTATTTTTATAGTGAAAACTGATTCTGTCCATCATTGATCAATTGGAATTGGATTAGCTCTTCTCTATGTTGAAGATATCTACTTCCATCAGAATACATCCTCATATAGTATTGTTGTTGAAGTGTATAATGATCTCCTAGTTCTGCTTATTTCACTCAGCATCAGTTGATGTCTCTCCAAGCTTCTCTGTATTCCTCCTGTTGGTCATTTCTTACAGAACAATAATATTCCATAACATTCATATACCATAATTTACCCAACCATTCTCCAATTGATAGGCATCCATTCATTTTCCAGTTTCTAGTCATTACAAAAAGGGCTGCCACAAACGTTTTGGCACATACAGGTCCCTTTCCCTTCTTTAGTATTTCCTTGGGATATAAGCACAATAGTAGCACTGCTGGATCAAAGGGTATGCACAATTTGATAACTTTTGGGGCATAATTCCAGATTGCTCTCTAGAATGGTTGGATTCTTTCACAACTCCACCAACAATGCATCAGTGTCTCAGTTTTCCCAGGATGTGGCTCTCTTCAACAATGAAATGATTCAAACCAGTGACCCTAGGCAAATCACTTAACCCCAATTGGCTCTGCCAAAAAAAAATATCTCTGGAATCAGATGAGTTCATGGTTCTATGACATATTTTAAAAATTAATGCTAATATTACATAAAGTATTTAGAAAAAAAATGAAGAAGCCCTACCAAGCTTCTTTTATGACACAAATATGATGCTGATACATAAATCAGGAAAAGCTAAGACAGAGAAAGAAAAGTATAAGCCAAATTCCCTAATGACTATTGATGCAAAAATTTAGAACAAAATATCAAAAAGGTGATTATAGCAATATATCACAAGGATTATACACTATGACCAGATGAGATTTATATAAGGAATGGAGGATTTTTTTTAATATTAGGAAAACCATCAACCTAATTGACCACATCAATAATAAAAAAACAAAAATCATATGATTATGTCAACAGATGCTGAAAAAACTTTTGATAAAATATAGCACCTAGTCCTATTAAAAACAGTAGCGAACATAAAAATAAATTGTGTTCTTAAAAAGATTTAACATCAGCAAGCATTATCTGTTTGGGAATAAGCTAGCAGCCTGCTCAAGAAGATCAGAGGTGAAGTAAATTACCATTATTACCATTATTCCTCATTATGATACTAGAAATGTTAGCTTCAAAAATGAGAAGAAAAAGACATCAAAAGAATTACAATAGACAAAGAAGAGACAAAACTATCAATCTTTGCATGTGATATGATGGTATCCTTAGACAACCCTAGATCATCAGCTAAAAAATTACTTGGAATAATTAAAACTTTAGAAAAGTAAGAATATAGTATAAATCCACACAAATTATCAGCATTTCTTGATATGACTAACAAAACCCACCACCAGAAGATAGAAAGACGAATCCATTTAAAATAACCATAAACAACATAAAATACCAAATACTTGCCAAGAAAAACCCAGGAACTATATGAACACAATTGCAAAACACTCATAATATAAATAAATCAGATCCAAACAATTGCTAAAATATCAATTGTTCATGGGAAGACTGAGCCAATATAATAAAAAAGACAATTGTGTCTAAATTAATTTACTAATTCTGCATCATAACAATCAAACTAGAGCTATAAAAAACAACAAAATTCATCTGAAAGAATAAAAGGTCAAGAATATTTAGGGAATTAATGGAAAAATACAAAGGCAGGCAATATAGTAATTCTAGACCTTAAATTTTACTAGACATCAATTAATTTCAAAATTCTCTGTTACAAAGAAATAGAGTGGTAGATCAGTAGGATGGATCATGAATACTCAGCTCTTCTCATAAAAAAAAAAGATCCAAAATAAACACAATGTACTTATAAAGGAAAATGCTAATCATAAACAGATTTGGAAAAAAAATACAGCTGATGGAGTCAGACTCCAAATTGAAGCATATTTTTCACTTAATTTTTTCTTGGCTTTGTTATTTTTAAAATTGTTTCTTCTTTCACAAGTGCCTAATATAAATAGGTTTTACATGATAGCATAAATATAAGCTATATTTAACTATGTACCATCTTCAGAAGAGGGAAGAAGAGGGAAACAGCAAGGGAGAAAATTTTGGAATTCAAACTCTTATAAGAATGAATGGCTAAAAGTTTCTTGAACATGTAGCTGGGAAAAAAATACAATTTTAATATGATACCTCATATTCTTGTCTCTCATATTGACATTATTGAGAGTCCAAATTTTTGTTGGTTTTGGTTTTCTTCAGCTTCTGTCATGAATGTTAGCCCAGAAGCTATAGTTAACTGTCTTTTTTTTAAAGGAGTAGTACAATGTGAAATAATCATGTCCCATGAAATGATAATTCTTATTGCTTTTGGGAAGATAATAGAACAAGTCTTTCTAGTTCTTTAATTTACCTCTCTGGAAATTATGCATATGATTTCGTTTAGCTATCACTTTTTCTTTTGCTTTTATTCACAGTGAAAATGCAAAATGGATATAGTTAAAATCCTTGTAATAGTGAATCATCTTGTCATCCATTGACAAATACCCAAACAATGAAATCATTGTTTGCTGATAGTTTAAAAACTGTGTAATGCTTAGCATTCTTTCCCCTTTTTCTGTCAGTCAATATGGTCCTTGAAGTAGGGCAAGCCTCACTAACTCACTCTTTTTATTTTTTGTCCATTTTATAAATCAGGTATGATCATTAATATGTATTGGCTTCGATAAAAGAGCTGGCTCTGTAGTGACTAATTTTTTCATCTGTTTTCATGGTTAATTTCTTTAGTACAAAAATTTATATTGACCACATCAATAATAAAACTATATGAACCATTAGAGTAGAAAGACAGATATGGCATAAACATATTACTAGTGAAAAGTGGACAAAGAGGATTTCACTTGCCACATTGCACTGAATTAATCATATTACCCTCCCTTATTCTAAAACCTATAGTACTTCCCCATTGCTTGCTAAATAATAAGCTTCTTAGCCCAATATGTAATGGCTGCTAGTTTCCCTCTAATATACTTTTCTCTTCTTATTTTACACTAGTACATCTAACAGATGCTATATTTTAAGTAAACTGAATTACTCACTGCTCCCAAGTTGCCCTTGTCCCTGGCATTTATACACATGGTCTACATACAATCGACCTCCCATGATGATGTATAAATGTTGAGGTTAGTGGTAGTGAAGAAATGCAAGAATTGGGGTGGGAAATCACTTCTGATTGTGAGGCACAAGTCCAATGTGAAAAAATTCGCAAACCTGAAATCTGTGTGGCAAAAAGGGCTTTATTGGCACTGAGAAGTCAGCTTGCCAGGAAGACAGACTTCTTAGTGGCAAAAGGTACTGTTAGGAAGATAGCAAAGGTCAACACTGAGTAGAGAATATCTTCAGCAGTGGACACAGTCTTTTTGTTTTTATTTAGAATTTTTTTCCACAGTATATATGCATGAGTAATTTTTTAAAATAATATTATCCCTTGTATTCATTTTTCCAAATTATCCCCCCTCTCCCTCCACTCCCTCCCCCCAATGACAGGCAATCCCATACATTTTACATGTGTTGCAATATAACCTAGATACAATATATGTGTGTAAATACCATTTTCTTGTTGCACATTAAGTATTAGATTCCAAAGTTATAAGTAACCTGGGTAGATAGACAGTAGTGCTAACAATTTACATTCACTTCCCAGTATTCCTTCTCTGGGTGTAGTTATTTCTGTCCATCATTGATCAACTGGAAGTGAGTTGGATCTTCTTTATGTTGAAGATATCCACTTCCATCAGAATACATCCTCATACAGCATTGAAGTGTACAGCGATCTTCTGGTTCTATTCATTTCACTCAGCGTCAGTTGATGTAAGTCTCTCCAAGCCTCTCTGTATTCCTCCTGCTGGTCATTTCTTACAGAGCAATAATATTCCATAACATTCATATACCATAATTTACCCAACCATTCTCCAATTGATGGACATCCATTCAACTTCCAGTTTCTAGCTACAACAAAAAGAGCTGCCACAAACATTTTGGCACATACAGGTCCCCTTCTGCTCTTTAGTATTTCTTTGGGATATAAGCCCAATAGCAGCAATGCTGGGTCAAAGGGTATGCACAGTTTGATAACTTTTTGGGTATAGTTCCAAATTGCTCTCCAGAATGGTTGGATTCTTTCACAACTCCACCAACAATGTATCAGTGTCCCAGTTTTCCCACATCCCCTCCAACATTCATCATTATTTGTTCCTGTCATCTTAGCCAATCTGACAGTGTAGTGGTATCTCAGAGTTGTCTTAATTTGCATTTCTCTGATCAGTAGTGATTTGGAACACTCTTTCATATGAGTGCATATAGTTTCAATTTCATCATCTGAGAATTGTCTGTTCATATCCTTTGACCATTTATCAATTGGAGAATGGTTTGATTTCTCATAAATTATGGTCAGTTCTCTATATATTTTGGAAATGAGACCTTTGTCAGAACCTTTAACTTTAAAACTATTTTCCCAATTTGTTACTTCCCTTCTAATCTTGTTTGCATTAGTATTGTTTGTACAGAAACTTTTTAGTTTGATGTAATCAAACTCTTCTATTTTGTGATCAATAATGATCTCTAGTTCTCCTCTGGTCATAAATTCCTTCCTCCTCCACAGGTCTGAGAGGTAGACTATTTTCTGTTTCTCTTATCTATTTATTATCTCATTCTTTATGCCTAAATCATGGACCCATTTTGATCTTATCTTGGTATATGGTGTTAAGTGTGGATCCATAGCTAATTTCTGCCATACTAATTTCCAGTTTTCCTAACAGTTTTTTTCCAAATAATGAATTTTTATCCCTAATGTTGGTATCTGGGTTTGTCAAAGATTAGATTGCTATAGATGTACCCTTTTTTGTCCTTTGTATCTAATCTGTTAGTAGACACAGTCTTATAGGACTCTGCAAAAAATAATCTGGGTATTTAGTCCTATAGATATTGGGGTTTGCTTTGATCTTTGGCCCGGAGATGGGGCAAACTCCTGAGGGACTACTTTTCAATTCAATTTAAAATTGAATGAGATTACTTAACTGGAGTTTGAGCCATTGAGAGTTGCAATTCAGTGAAGGATGATTGACCAAGATCTCCAATTGAAAGATCTCCTACTTAACTGGAAGTTTGTACCTTTTCCTAGGGTCTGGGACTCCCTGAAAGGGATACATATCCAGTTCCCTAAAAAACTCTCAGTTTATGTCATCCCCCTCGGGCCTCTTCCAGAGGAGGGTTTGTACAGTTTCAGGGTTCACCTCCATCACCCATATCTGAAATAGATTCTGACTATTTTTATATATTGAAATATTTCTCTACTTTCAAGTACCTTGTCCCATAAAGCTTTTCTTGATGTATTCATTTAAAAATGATTCCCTCCTTCCTTGAATTTCTTATGCCATTCTGCCCTTATTCATTTATTTATATTATTGTTTGAATTATATGCATGTAAGGATTATAATGACCCTTTTCATATAAAGACCATGAATACTTAATATCTGCTACCATTGATACCTAATAAATGTTTGCAAAAAATTCCTCATTTAGTGGCCAACTTTCTATTAGCCTTATTATATTAAACAAATCCTTTTATAGCAATCTCAGTATGTCATCATCTTTTGAATTGAAGGGATGAAATATAACTGAGGAAGTAGAAGGGTAAAGAAAGAAAAGGAAAGGAAAAGAAGATCTTACCTTTTTACTTGCCCTATTTGTTAGGAGAATAACTAAAGTTTAGAATGATTAATAATAATTGGAGGAAAAAGGAGATGGAGTTGGGAATTTCAAATCTCTTGCTAATTGTTCAATCATTATTATTTTTTGTTTCATTCGTCCACATTTTTGGAGTACTAGGAAGCAAATTGAGCAGAAAGTAGAATTAAAACAGGATGGACCTAAAACATGGTTAAGAAAATGGGAAAATTATTTAAGTTGCAGTTATAGAAAACTCCTTTTAAAAATAAATAAACAAACCCTGTTTCATTTTCTTTCAAAATACTGTCTAAACTTTTTTCCCCTTGAGTATAGAGATTTTTGGCCAGAAATAATTAATGAAGCTAATTAATTTTACTTTGTTCAAACTTAAATTTTATAATCATGAACTATTTCTGCAGTTAAGCCAAATCATAAAAGAAACTGCAGGAGCAATGATGGGTAAGGAAGGCAACGAGTTTAGATTTTACTTCAAACAAATTTCAGTTAAATGTGAGACAATTTGGGGTAATCAGATCCTAGGTCAGTCCCTTTGATGGGGGTTGAGGTCCCTTTAAGATACCTTTCTGATTTCCAACCTCTCCCCCCCACCATGGCTGAAGAAGCTAGGATCTTTATATTCATAAATCCTGGTCAAAAAGCACGCTTTTGAATTCCAATGGATCTGAGCTAACTTGGATTTTCCCAACCCCCCACTATCTGCTCAGGTTTCCCAACCCCCACAAACAGCTTCTTCCTTATCTAAGGACTCATTGAATTCTATTCAATGCCTGACTGAGAACCCGCCAGGAGCCTGGAACTCCACTCACCTTCAAGATCATAAAAAGGAAACTCTGGAGTCCACTTGTTGCAGAGGTCCCAAACATGGCATCCTTAAGCTGGCCATGTCCACTGGAGCTATCCTGGCTCTGGTGTTTTCCTACCTTTTAATCTTACTTCCAAACCCTACAATTAATCTTTTTTTTTTATCAATCTAGGTTTTCGGACCTGTAAATTCCTTTACAGGGGACTCTGCACCATCACTAGACTTCATTTACCTATGTATCTTTGCGCCAAACCAAAAGGGGTTCCCCTTTTCCTAACTCTCATCACCTTCCCCTTTAAAAAGGCAAAACCAGGGGTATTTTTGATTAGGTATCAACATTTAGAAAGAGGTTTTAAGAAGATCTGCAAAATTATACTACCATGTAGCTTATGTTTCTGATTTCTCCCATTTGAAAAATCAAAAAAAAAAAAAAAAAAAAAAGAAAAAGAGATAGGGACTAAAATTTCTGGAATGTTACTTTAGAATCAAATTATGAAAAAGGGCTGCCACAGAAATAATTCTCAAAAGCATAAAAAAATGACATTCAACAACAACAACTTAGATTATCATAGTTGCAAGCTTAAAGTCTTATTCTAGCTAATGGAATATTATTATTCTATAAAAATGATGAAAAAACTGAAATAAATTTCAAAAGTGGACCACCTTCCTATAATGCAAAGTTTTTATCACTAGATTCACATTAAAAAAATAAAACAAAAACAAAAACCTTATATCCTATCTTTATTTTTGTATTTATTCTCTCTCTCTCTCTCTCTCTCTCTCTCTCTCTCTCTCTTTCTCTTTCACTCTTATCTTGCTCACTGTGTCTCTCTCCTCTGTCCCCCTTTTTCTTCTTTCTCTTCCTCTCTTCTTTCCTCAATCCCTTTTTTCTTTCTCCTTCTCTGCCTGGCTCTCTCTCTCTCTCTCTCTCTCTCTCTTTCTCTCTCTCTCTCTCTCTCTCTCTCTCCAAAGTCTAAAATTTTCTTCTTCCTCATATCTGCCTCCTGGCATCCTTCCAGTCCCAACTAAATCCTATAGGAATCCTTTCCCAACCCTTCTTATTTCTAATATCTTTCCTTTGAAAATTCCTTTTTCCTTGCTTCTTTCCTTTCTCCCACTCTTTTTCATTTCCTTTCTTGTTGTTGTTTTTCTTCTTCTTTTTCTCCTCTTCTTCTTTCCTTCTTTCCATAATATTCCATTAGCTTCATGTACCATAGATCGTCAGCTATTCCCCAACTGATGGACACCAATTTTCCAATCTTTTTGCTATCACAAAAAGAGATGCTATAAACGTTTTTGCACATGTTGGTCTTTTTCCCCTCCTCTATGATTTCCTTGGGAAACAGATTCAATGAAGTACTGTTAGGTCAAAGGATATGCACAGTTTTAGAGCCCTTTGGGCATATTTCCAGATTGCATTCCAGAATGGTTGGATTGTTTCACAATTCTATCAACAATATATTAGTGTCCCAGTTTCCCCAAATTCCCCCCCCACACACACACATTCATCGTTATCTTTTCCTGTCATCTTAGTCAATCTGAGAAGTGTGTAGTGGTATCTCAGAATTGTCTTAATTTTCATTTCTTATCAATAGTGATGTAGAACATTTTTTCGTATAACTATAGATAGCTTTAATTTTGTCATCTGAAAATTGTTCATATCCTTTAACCATTCATCAATTGAGGAATGATTCGTATTCTTATAAATTTGACAATTGTTTATATATTTTAGATTTTTTCCCTAACTTTGGACTTCCCTTTTAATCTTGTTTCTGTTAGTTTTATTTGTGAAAAAAAACTTTTAAATTTAATGCAATCAAAGTTGTTCATTTTGCCTTTCATGATATTATTTAGTTGTTTTTTTTTTTTTGGGGGGGGTTTAGTCTTAAATTCCTCCCTTCCCCAAAGATCTGATTAGTAAATTATCATTTGTTCTCCTAATTTCTTTAAAAATATCATCCTTTATGCCCCAATCATATATCCATTTTGACATCATTTTAGTATGGGCATTGAGATCCAGATCTATGCTGTTTTTTGATATAATATCTTCCAGTGTTCACAGCAAATTTTGTCAAATACTGAGTTCTTATTCCAGAAGCTGGAGCTTGAAGATTTATCAAATATTAGATTGCTATAAGCCTTAATTATTGTGGTATGTGTATTAATTTATACCACTGATCCACCATTCTATTTCTTGGCCACTACCAAATGGTGCTGATTACTGCTGCTTTATAAATATGGTTTTATGTTTGGTACTAAGCCACCATACTTTGTATTTTTATCTAAAATAATATTAAATACTAATACAAAACTTCCCTTAAGAACTGCTTTGATTGCATCCCATAGATTTTTGGATGTTGTCTCATTATTGTCATTTTCTTGGATGAAATTTTGGATTGTTTCTATGATTTGTTGTTTGATCCATTCATTCTTTATAATTTGATTATTTAGAGGAGGTGGAGCCAAAATGGCAGAGAGTAGACACAACTTTCTGTGACCACCTCTGACTTTCTCTCAAACTAACATTAGATTAAGCTTCTAAACTGGTTTTGGAGTCACAGAAACAACATATATTTGGTGTACAACACATTTCCAGAAGAAGATACCTTGGAAGAATTTCAGAACAGGTCTGTTTCAAACAGGCAGAGGGGCAGTATGCTGAGTCCAGACCATAGCACAGGAGCCTGGGGCAAGGACCTTGGGTGTGGAAGAAAAGCATTGCAGCTTCCATGCACGTGGGAATCTTCTGTGAGACTCTAAGGTTACTCTGTCCTTGTTGCAAGTGGGTGATATAGCAGATTTGTTACAAAAGGCAAATTGTAAACCACTGAACTCCAGAAGACCATGGAACCTAGCCAAAATTACCTAGCACTAGGAATCAATCAGTAAACTACCTCAGGGCATAAGGAAAGCAGCTGGTGTTCCTGTGCATTAAGAGCAGCCCTCAATGGGGCAGTTAGGTGGTGCAGTGGAAAGAGCACCAGCCCTGAAGTCAGAAGTTTAAATCTGGCCTCAGTTACTTAACACTTCCTAGCTGTGAGACCTTGAACAAATCACAACCCTAGTTGCCTCAGGAAAAAAAAAGAGCAGCTCTCAAGCCTTAAAAAAATGAGCCAAAAACCAAAAAGAACTTTCACCATAGACAGCTTTTATGGATATAGAAAAGGACAAACCTCTATTCCTGAAGTTTCTAAAGAAAAATTAATTACAGATGAAACCCCAAATGGAGATATGAGTCAGTCTCCATTTCACAAGGCTGTCTTGGAAGATTTGATAAAGGATCTTAAAAGAAAGTTAGAAGGAAAATGGGGAAATAAAATGAGTTCTTTTCAACAAGGAATGGAAAAAACATAACTCCCTACAAAATAGACTTGATGAAATGGAAAATGTTTATAACTCCTTATAAAATAGATATGAAAAATATACCAATTCATTGAAAAACAGAATTTGTGAAGTGGAAAAAAAGCAATGAACAAAACAATTCAATTGGCCAAATACAAAAGGAGCTAAAAAGGTACCTGAAGAAAAAATATACTAAAAATTAGAATTGAACAAATGGAAGTGAATGATTCAATAAGTCTTCAAGAATCAGTCAAACAAAAACAAAAAAAAAAAAAATGGAAAAAATAGAAGAAAATATTAAATACCTGGTAGAAAAAACTGACCTGGAAAATAATTCTAGGAAAGAAAATCTAAAGATTATTGAACTTCCTGAAAGCCATGATGAAAAAGATCCTAGTCCTTATTTTACAAGAAATCATAAAGGAAAACGGCTCTGATGTCTTAGAATAAGAAGATAAAAATAGTAATTTTTGGGAGAATTCATCTAATTTACATTAACAGTTAAAATTACTGACTGTATTCCCTTTCATCCTGTTTTTCCCAAATTATACTTTTATATTTTATATTTTTTATATTTTAAATATTATATTTTAAAGTATATTTTATATTTATTATTTTTATATACTATTTATATTTTCCTTTCCCCTTTTCCTCCTCCCCAATATTTTGCTTCTGACTTTCACCTCCCTCAAACATCCCTCCCCTTTTACAGCCCTTCTCCCTTTCTTATACCTTTCCTCTTCTACTTCTGTTCTTCCTTCTATTAGCCTCCCCCTTACCTTTCCCCTTTTCCCCTCCTACCTTTCTATACCATGAGACAAGTTTCTCTGTGAAGCTAAATATGTCTGAGAGTAAGATTCAAACAATGCTCATCTGCCTCTCTTCCTTCTCTCAATTGCAATGTCACATCATTTCCCTATTTGATAAACTCATTGGTTTCTTATTATCTCCAGGATTACTTATGAGTTTCTCTTTTTGGGGGAAAGGAGGGAGCATTCAAAAACCTTAATAGTCTGATCCTTTTTTACATTTCCAGTTCTCTTATACCTTACTTCTCTATCCATGTACTCTGAGATGCAATTACATTGGCATCTTGGTTCTTCCTCACACATATTATTCAATCTCCCAACTCTATGCATTTTTTCTGATCATACCTCATGTTTGTAATCCCTTCTTTCCTTTTCTTTCCATGATGGCTTCCTTGAAATCTCAGCTAAAATCCCACTATAAGTAAGAAGGCTTTCTTGATCTTCATGCTAGGACCTCCCCTCTGTTTATAATCTCCAAATTATCCTGCATATATCTTTATATATATGTGTATATATATATATATATATATATGTATATATATATATATATAGCTATATATGTATATATAGTTATATATGTATATATAGTTATATATACATAGTTATATATATATATATATATATAGTTATATATAATTATTTACATGTTATTACTCCCATTAGACTGTGAACTCTTTCAAAGCAAAACTCTTTGCTTTTCTATGTATCTAGCCTCCAAAACCATATATTGGCCTATTGTAGGCTCTTAAATGCTTACATTGACTATATCTACGCATATCCTTTATCTACCTGTACAGTAAGGAATTGAAAAAAATTCAGTCAGTTTTGAATAATTTGTTTTAGTGATCATCAGATTATCGTTTAATGCTCTGAGACTATCTGTTTAATAATATGTTCTTATTTATCCTCCCCAAAGATTGTCAAGATTATTATTGTAAAAGAATTGCAGAATCATGAAATTTTAGATTTGGAAGAAAACTTCTGGAAGAGTGGAAAGGGTTTAAAACATTTATTTTATAGCTGAGGAAATAAAGTCCAAAGAGAATAATTACTTAGCTTAAGCAATCATCACTACCTTTGCTTTTTCCTCCTTTACAAAACCCCCCAAAATATATTACTATCTCTGGTTTGGGGACATTGCTCTAATTCTTTAGAATTCAAAATATTCTGTTTAATATGCTTCTGTATGATTATATCACAGTGTGTCTTCAGTATGTGTAATAATAAGAGTTTTAGAACTGAATGAGAAAACATGGGGGCAGCTAGGTGGTGCAGTATATAGAGTTCCAGCCCTGATGTCAGGAGGACCTGAGTTCAAATCTGGCCTCAGATACTTAACACTTCCTAGGCAAGTCACTTAAACTGCTTCAGCAAAAAGAAAGAAAGAAAGAAAGAAAGAAAGAAAGAAAGAAAGAAAGAAAGAAAGAAAGAAAGAAAGAAAGAAAGAAAGAAAGAAAGAAAGAAAGAAAGAAAGAAAGAAAGAAAGAAAGAAAGAAAGAAAGAAAGAAAGAAAGAAAGAAAGAAAGAAAGAAAGAAAGAAAGAAAGAAAGAAAGAAAGAAAGAAAGAAAGAAAGAAAGAAAGAAAGAAAGAAAGAAAGAAAGAAAGAAAGAAAGAAAGAAAGAAAGAAAGAAAGAAAGAAAGAAAGAAAGAAAGAAAGAAAGAAAGAAAGAAAGAAAGAAAGAAAGAAAATCTGAGTTTATCATTTGATTTTTGCATTTACTAGCTATGTGACTCCAAGTAAGTTATTGAAACTTTCTTATTCTAATTGTCACCTTAATAAAATACTGTTCACTTGAATGGATCTGTAGTCTTTCAGATCTCTGATTAGCTAGGTGGTATAGAGGATAAAATGCTAGTTCAAATGTTGCCTCAGAGTTATACTAGTTATGTGGCATTGAGGAAAATAGCTTGTGCTTTTGGTTTTGCTATCTCTTCTCAGAAATATGATTTTTTTTATAATCCTCTCCTTTTATTTCATAACTGCATATTTGTGAGTATAAGATTTTCCTCCTGAGAATTGTGTTTGCTATATCACAGGGATTTACTTATGTTTTTTCATCTTTCTCATTTCCTCTCACATAATTGTTAATTAATCATTAAATAATTAATTATATCATTGTTTGAACCACTTATAATTTAGTTTTTTTTTATTTCCCCAGTTTCTTTTGTTTGTGGCCCCTGACCCATTTATCATATTATGATTTACAAATTATATATTTATTATTTATGCTATTTTGAATGTGTGTGCAATACTTTTGTGCCCTAATAAATTATCAATGTTTGTAAAAGTTTCGTGTCATGCTGAAATAAATGTGTATTCTTATAGAGGACTGGAACTCTGGAGAATATACAAATATACTTAGTACTTAGTATGGTAATGTAATGGTTCACACATATTCAGTATGCTGTAATGATGTAATTGTACTAAGGTATATAAGGGCTGAGGACTGGAAAAGAGACATTCCATCTTTGACCAGCCTCCTGATGGCTGTCCTGCCTCCTTTACTCCTCCACTAAGACCAAGGCCTTGAGCTGATCCCAAGGTCCTCCAGAAAGCTAGCCTGAACATTACATATTATTTTGTAGTCTCATATAGAAGATACTATAAATCTTTTGCCTCTGTTTCTTCTAGCATTCCTATATTCTTCATTCCTATATTTCTAATTTTTTAATCTTTCTGATAAACCTATTCAAAATTAAGAAAGAAATATTGAAATTTCTTTCCAGTATAATGCTACAATTGTTAACATTCATTTTATGAATTTGAATGCCAAGGTATTTGGACAATATGCATTTGATATTGATCTTGGTCTTTTGTTCCTTTCAGCATAATATAATTTTCTTATTTATCATTTTTATATTTCATATTTATATCTATTTATTTAATATTCAATATTTATACATTTATTTATATTTTTATATTTTGAATGTTTTTGTTTTATCTGATAGCATGATTTCTCTTCTTTTTTCATTCTCTTGCACAGTAAAGATTTTTTTCAACCTCCTCATTTTTTGTTTTGTTCATGTCTTTGTGTAACTATTTTTTTAATGAGTAACAGATTGTGGGAGTTTGGTTTCTTATCCATTCTGTCATTTATTTTCAATTTTCATGGACTGTTCAATCCATTCATATCTAATGTTATTAGAATTAGGTTTATATTTTCTTACATGTATTTCCAATATTGGGGTTTTGTAAATATCTCTTTTAAAAACTAATTGAGGGAAACCACCCTTGAATATTGGCTTTAGCCTATGGCATTAGAAAAACAAAGCCTACTATCTCTCACAAGTATACTTAAAATCCTAAGAAAAAGGTGGAAAAATAAGTAGGTAGCCTCAGCTCTGGGGATTAGACTCAGGAAGATAAGCCATGATTTAGTTAAGCATTCTAGCTTCTAAAAATCTGTAGAATTAAAGGGAGACTCAGGAAGTGTTAATGTGAATTGATGGCTGTACTGACTCTCCTCTCAAGATGAATGTGTTAGTAAGTTTAAAATGTAATGGGGCTCTGACAAAAATACAGAGCACCTAGGGAAATATCCTTCCAACAGAAAAAATTGAGCTGCTTGCTAAAGCAGCTCTAGAAAATCATTGTAATATATAAGGGGATTGCCTTGTGCCTTGTAGAATCTATGGAGCATACACAGATATTTTGCAACCTGATTCTGGTCTACTAATGAGAATAAAAGCTTATTTGATTGCCTGCAGAGACATCTACAAGACCTTGAACATCTGTTATCTTTTCCTCATTATCTTTATATGGGCTCTGGTAGTGTAATCTTTTACTTATATGATTTGGTGAAAACCAATGCTATATGGTCATGTGGTCTTGAGAAATCTGTCTTAGTTCTTCTCCCTCACTTTTTTTTCCCCTTTCAGGTGATGGATGTATAATTACTGTCATTGTTAATCCAAAAAGTCCACAGAGTATCTTAGCATTGTACAGCTCCACTGTGTAGATTTTCAGTCAGTGTAATGTAGTGCCAATCAATGCCAAAAGAATAGCATTCAGGAAAGGGGCAAAGCTAAGACATGAAGGGAATCTTAGCCAGCTGGCTCTCTATATATTTGTTATTTATTATGACAAATTCCTACACAATCTTGAAAATCAATTATACCTTTACAATGTGAAACCTTTACTTTTCCATTTAAAAATGCATTAAATGAATTGAACTTATTTAAACTGATTTGTTCAAAATACTGTATATTTGATAATTTTCAGGGCTGTGCTTTAAGGTGCTTTCCCCTTCGAGGTCTTCTTTGACATTTCTCCCCAAAGACTTAGAGAAAAATTTGTGGCTCTGTTTACCTGCTTTTCTATGTGCAGGAGAGGAAGTAAATAAAATAAATCATATAGGAAAAAAAAGTAAAAGAATAAATTAATAAAATTGAAAGTAAAAATATGATTGAATTAATAAATAAAAATAAGATTTGGTTCTATTAAAAAAACCAACAAAATAGATTAAACTTTTGGTAAACTTGATTACAAAAAGGAAAGAGGAAAATCAAATTGTCAGTCTTAAAAATGAAAAGGGAGAAATCACTATTGAAGAGGAAATTAGAGTAATAATTATGAATTATTTTGCCCAACTTTATGCCAGTAAATTTGATAACCTAAGTGAAATGGATGACTACCTTCAAAAATATAGGCTGCCCAGATTAACAGAGGAGAAAGTTAATTGCTTAAATAGTCCCATTTTAGAAAAAGAAATAGAACAAGGGATTAATCAACTCCCTAAGAAAAAATCCTCAGGACCAGATGGATTTATGTGTGAATTCTACCAAACATTTAAAGAACAATTAACTCCAATATTATATAAACTATTTGAAAAAATAGGGAATGAAGGACTCCTACCAAGAGTCCTAAACCAGGTAAACTGAAAACAGAGAAAGAAAATTATAGACCATTTTCTTTAATGAATATTGATGTAAAAATCTTAAATAAAATATTAGCAAAAAAAGATTACAGAAAATCACCCCAGGATAATACACCATGAGCAAGTAGGTTTTATAGCAGGAATTCAGTGCTGGTTCAATATTAGGAAACATATTAATATAAATGACTATATCAATAATCAAATTAGCAAAAAACATATGATCATCTCAATAGATTTAGAAAAAAAATTTATAAAATCCAATATTCATTTGTATTAAAACACTAGAGAGTATAGAAATAAATGGACTTTTCCAGTCAATAGCATCTATTTAAAACCATCAGTAAGCATCATTTGTAATGGCCATAAACTGGAACCATTCCCAACAAGATCAGTAGTGAAACAAGTTTGCCTACTATCACCATTGCTATTCAATATTATATTAGAAATGCTAGCCTTAGCAATAAGAGAAGAAAAGGAATTAGAGTTGGTAATGAGGAAACCAAATTATCGCTCTTTGTAGATGACATATTTAGAAAACCCCAAAGAATCAACTAAAATCTATTAGAAATAATCCATAACAAATTTGTAGGTTATAAAACAAATCCACATAAATCATCAGCATTCTTATATATCACTAACAAAATCCAATATCTAGAGATACAAAAAGAAATTACATTTAAAATAATTTTCAATAGTATAAAATATTTGAAAATCTATCTGCCAAGGGAAAGTCAGGAACTATATGAGCAAAATGACAAAACACTTTCCACACAAATAAAGACAGATCTAACCAAATGCAAAAATATCAAATGTTCATGGATATAAGCTAGTATATTAAAGATAGCAACACTACCTAAACTAATCTATTTATTTAGTGCTATACCAATCAGACTTCCCAAAACTATTTTAATGACCTAGAAAAAATAACAACAAAATTCATATGAAAGAACAAAAATGGCGAATTTCAAGGGAAGTAATGAAAAAAAAAATCAAATGAAGGTGGCCTAGCTGTACCTGATCTAGAACTATATTATAAAGCAATAGTCACCAAAACCATTTGGTATTGGCTAAGAAATAGACTAGTTGATCATTGGAACAGGTTAAGTTCACAGTACAAAATAGTCAATAGCTATAATAATCTAGTGTTTGACAAACCCAAAGACTCCCAATTTTTTGATAAGAATTCACCATGTGACAAAAACTGCTGGGAAAATTGGAAATAAGTATAGCCGAAACAAGGCATTGACCCACACTTAACACTATACACCAAGAAAAGGTCAAAATGGGTTCATTTTATAAATAAATTAGAAGAACATAGAATAGTTTGCCTTGCAGACCTGTGGAGGAGGAAAGAATTTGTGAACAAAGAAGAACTAGAGATCATTATTGATCACAAAATAGAATATTTTGATTATATCAAGATAAAAAGCTTTTGTACAAACAAAAGTAATGCAGACAAGATTAGAAGGGAAGCAATAAACTGTGAAAACATTTTTACAGTCAAAATTTTGATAAAGGTCTAATTTCCAAAATATATAGAGAATTGACTCTAATTTATAAGAAATCAAGCCATTCTCCAATTGATAAATGGTCAAAGGATATGAATAGACAATTTTTGGATGAAGAAATGGAAACTATTTCTAGCCATATGAAAAGATATTCCAAATCATTATTGATCAGAGAAATGCAAATTAAGACAACTCTAAGATACCACTACACACCTCTCAGATGAGCTAGGATTACAGGAAAAGATAATGATGAATGTTGAAAGGGATGTGGGAAAACTGGGACACTGATACATTGCTGTTGGAATTGTGAATGCATCCAACCATTCTAGTGAACAGTTTGGAACTATACCCAAAAAGTTAGCAAACTGTACATACCTTTTGATGCAGCAGTGTTACTACTGGGCTTATATCCCAAAGTGATCTTAAAGAAGGGAAAGGGACCCATATGTGCAAAAATGTTTGTGGCAACCCTTTATATAGTGGCTAGAAACTGGAAATTGAATGGATGCCCATCAATTGGAGAATGGTTGAATAAATTGTGGTATATGAATATTATGGAATATTGTTGTTCTGTAAAAAATGACCAGCAGGATGATTTCAGAAAGGCCTGCAGAGACTTACATGAACTGATGTTGAATGAAATGAGCAGAACCAGCAGATCATTATATACTTCAACAACAATACTATATGATGATCAATTCTGATGGATGTGGCTTTCTTCAACAATGCAATAAAGCAAATCAATTCCAATTCCTCAGTATTGAAGAGAATCAGCCACACTCAAGGAAAGAACTATGGGACATGAACGTGGACCACAACATGGCATTTCTACTCTTTCTGTTATTGTCTGCTTGCATTTTTGTTTTTCTTCTCAGATTACTTTTACCTTATTTTTGAATCTTTTTTTTTTCTTGTGCAGCAGGATAACAGTATAAATATGTATACATATATTGTCTTTAACATGTATTTATCTACTTGCCATCTAGGGTAGGGGGTGTGGGGAAGGAGGGGAAAAGTTGGAACAGAAGGTTTTGCAAGGGTCAGTGCTGAAAAATTACCCATGCATATGTCTTCTAAATAAAAAGATATAATAAATAAATAAATAAATAAATAAACAAATAAATAAATAAATAAATAGGCAAATAAATAAATAAATAAATAAATTGTAAATGAAAAAAAAAAAAAAAAAAAGAATAACATTCAGGAGTGACCATCTATGCTCAAGCAAACTAAGGTAAGAATTTGCCCATTAGTTAAGTCATATCTGAACATGAATTTGGTGGGATAAATGTTATCTAGAAACAAAGTTAATGTAAACCTATACCACTCAGAGACTAAATTGTGGGAGGAAAATATTTGTATATTTGTGTCTGGCTATATCTTTGAAGTAAATATCTTTTTGAAAGGCTAATTAAAGTTAAATGGAACTTGCCCACTAACTGGCCCCTAAATATGGAAGGAAGAAAGCCAAGGATGTTGTGAAATGATGAGAGTAGAAGAAATCACTCTCAAATACCTTTAGTATCATAGACCATTGAGGTAAAGATGTAGTTGTCCTTATGGAATAGAGAGTTAGAGCATATTCACTACAGAAAAAAAATGGTATAGACAGTGTTAAAGAGAGGGGTAAAGATATATGTCATCAAAAGAGGCAGATCTTAAGGAAAGGTATTTGATGATGGAGTGTGAAAAGAAAAGATCCAGGATGAAGGGAAGTTTGTTTGTTTTGGAATGGGAATTCTGTGCCAGAGGGCACAAAAAATTGATGGGCAGGTATAGAACGGGACATGGTTGAGGAAAGGAAGGGGAGGATGGGGCTGAGACAAAGGGTGGTAAGGAGTGGGGGTGACTTATGCCTATATGATCAGTGATTGATTAAAACACGGATAGAAAGAAATAAGAGGTTGAAAATTATTGATGATAGAAGTAAGAGTGATAGATGCATAATTAACTTCGTGGAGTCCAAGGGATTTTGAAGATGATGCCAGGCTGGGCCTAGATCTTGATTGTCTCAGTCTGATGATTGCTTCTGCTACTTCTCTTCTAGAATTGCTGGGAAATGCTGGGAGTTCATCAACTCCACTAGCTGAGTGCATTGGTTATTTGATCTGGGTATGAGTTCAGTCCTAAAATGCTTTTTCCTACTGCACCTGATCCTGATCTTTTATTTCCCTCAAAATCCACTGTCTCCAGCACGGATATTATTTGTTTATACTTGGTTTACTTCAGCTGCTCATCTTATATTTATTTTCTTTAGGGCCGATACCATTTCCTTATGCAGAATTCCAGGAAATGTAAACATGTATCTTGAAGGATATTCCTTGCAAAACCCTATCTGTTCCTTTCTAAAACCTTTAACAAGAATGCCCCCAACATATACAGATTTTTATTACATATATATGTATATATATATATATATACATGTTAATTTATAGAAAGTAAACATATGGGTAAATAATTACTGATTTTGCCATCTTTTAGTAAAAGTTTAAATATTTTTCCACAAATAATGCTCTTAAAATTATGCTGTCTTCAACATAGGACTCCTGCATATATTTGACCTATTCCTGATGCTTTCCTAGTTGCTTTATTCAATACCTAAAAACCCACCCAGAAATTTAAAAAAATCATAACCCAAACAAACCAAACAACCCAACACATCTATATCCTTTGTACCCTTATAGCTGAGACTAGTAAGATACTCTAATGGTGGTATATTAACTATTATTAACAAAGTAAAATTTTAATTATGGAAATTTTGACAATTAAAAAATCATATATTCAAAGTCCTTTCACTCTGAATTTTAAATATCTTCAGGGTCATCTGACTCAGTTTTTTAATAAACTTTTATAAACATGTTTTTCCCCTTTCCCTTTTTATTACTATTTAAAAAATCTATACTGCTAATAAGCTTCAATATAGTAAATTATACCTTGATTTAAAAGCAGAAAGATTTCATTTTATTTTGTTCAGGCTTTTTACAGATCTCTCTATTTCTTCATTCTATTCAATAAAAGCTGAAATTATTTTCATGAAAGAAAGTTTGCATCTAAATGGAATAATTGCTTACAAATTCTCCTTAAAGAAGTTAAATAAAGAAACATTATTTTCTGACTTCTCCAAAGAAAAGAAACAAAACATCATTTCATGGGACAAAATGGCCATCATGTATTTTAATACTTGGAATAAATATTTGTGAAAGGCATCTCCATGAAATAACTGAGGATCTAGTTGTATAAGTAGAAAACAGTTTTAGTTTTGAGATATATTATGGAAATAGAAATATAATCATTTAAGAACTAATTGGATATGTGAAGTGAGAGAAGTTAAGTAGTTAAGAGTAAATACAACATATTGAACCTGAGAGAATGGAAAAATGTTCTGCCTTTTCCTGAAAGAAAAGAAAAGAAAGAAGGAAGGAAGGAGGGAATGATGAAAGAAGGAAATAGAAAAAAAGAGAGAGAAACATGTTTTAAACAGAAGATATTAGTTCAGTTTTAGACATGTTGCGTTAAAGATATCTCGAAGTTAAATGTCTAATAGATTAAGGTTCTGGGGAGACTGGAACTGGATATAATCTCATATACAGTGGTATTATAGCTAAAATATGAAAGAAACTGATACAAATATATGAGATGAAAAGTGATTCCTTAATGATGAAATGATATGAACAAACAATTCTCAAAATATGAATAATATACTATCAACAGTCATATAGAAGTATGTGGAAAATCACTAATGAGAGAAATGCAAATAAAACAAGTGTGAAATTTCATCTAATTCCCAGAAAATTGGCAAAGATGATAAATGATGGGAATAATTAATTTTGGCGAACTTAATCCATAAGGGCAAACTTATAAATACAGTGTTGGTGAACTGTGAATTAATCCAATCACTTTCACCTTCTTTAATTTATTTTTTGTTTACTTTATGGTTAAATTTATCTAGTTATGAAAAGGCAAAATTGAGTATAATAGTATATTTTTCTATAGTATAGTATAATTTTATTGTTTTTTTTTTCCTCCAGAATTTAACTTTTTCCTTTAAGAATTTGGATTCTATGCCATTTGGTGTATTTTAAAAAATATTAATATCACTTCATTTTATTTTTTGTGGTAACTATTTCTTTTAATTAGGTCAACTTTTGCTTTTGTTTTGTCAATTACTTAATTGATTAATATTCCCTACTTTTTTAAAATTTTAGATGAGGTATAATAGATTCTGCTCTGGCTTTCTTATTTTTACTCTGTGAATTATCTCTCCATTTCAACTGTATTTCCTATAAATGAAATATTGCTGGATTCTTATTTTTAACCTATTCTTCTATCTGCTTCTATTTTATGGATTAGTTAATGAGTTAATACCATTCAAATAAACAGTTATGATTACTAATTGTGTGTTTTCCTCTATACTATTTCTTCATGTTTATCCTTCTCTTTCTTTTCTTTTTCTTTGTCCCTTCTCAAGAATTTGTTTTATTTCTAACCACTTCCTTCCTTAATTTGCTCTTCTATCAGGCCCTCTTACATTTTTGTTCCTTTCCGCTTTTTTGTAGGGTAAGATAAATTTCTATATTCAATTGAATAATGTATTATTCTCTTTTCAGCCGATTCTGAAGAGGAAGGTTCAAGCATTTCTTGCCATCTTAAGTTCCTCTCTATTGTGAAAATTGTTCCTTGTTAGGCAATTTCCCTTGTTCTTCCTCACCTTTCTCCATTCTCCCAGTGCATCTTTTTTTCTTACCCTTTAATTTTATTTGCTTTTTTTTTTCTTAACATACCATCATAATCTCACATCTGTGCTATCTGTCTTTGTATTCTAATTTTCCTGATAATGATAGATTTCTTAACAGTTGCAATCATCAGGTACCCACATAAAAATAAACAGTTTGACCTTATTGATTCCCTTATATTTTCCTTTTTATGCTTCTCTTGGGTCTTACATTTGAAAGTCACATTTTCTATTCAGCTCTGGTCTTTTCATCAAGAATGCTTGGAATTCCTCTATTTCATTAAATATCCATTTCTTTCCCACTCCAAAGACTTCTACTCAATTCCATGGTGTAAATTATTCTAATTTGCAGACCTAGACCCTTTGCCTTCCAAGATTTCATATTCCAAGCCCTCAAATCTTTCAATATACAAGCTGCTGAATCTTTTATATTCTTTTTTTATTTTTTTTATTTATTTTTTTAAAAATTTTTTTTTATTATATATATATATATATATTTTTTATAATATTATCCCTTGTATTCATTTTTCCAAATTACCCCCCCTCCCTCTATTCCCTCCCCCCGACGACAGGCAATACCATACATTTTACATGTGTTACAATATAGTCTAGGTACAATACATGTGTGTGAATATCATTTTCTTGTTGCACAATAAACATTAGAATCTGAAGGTACATGCAACCTGGGCAGACAGATATTAGTGCTAACAATTTACATTCCCCTCCCAGTGTTTCTTCTCTGGGTGTAGCTACCTCTGTCCATCATTGATCAACTGGAAGTGAGTTGGATCTTCTTTATGTTGAAGATTTCCACTTCCATCAGAATACATCCTCATACAGTATTGATGTTGAAGTGTACAGTGATCTTCTGGTTCTGCTCATTTCACTCAGCATCAGTTGATTTAAGTCTCTCCAGGCCTCTCTATATTCCTCCTGCTGGTCATTTCTTACCGAGCAATAATATTCCATAACCTTCATATACCACAATTTACCCAACCATTCTCCAACTGATGGACATCCATTCATCTTCCAGTTTCTAGCTACAACAAAAAGAGCTGCCACAAACATTTTGGCACATATATGTTTCTTTCTGCTCTTTAGTATTTCTTTGGGATATAATCCCAGTAGTAGCGCTGCTGGGTCAAAGGGTATGCACAGTTTGATAACTTTTTGGGCATAGTTCTAAATTGCTCTCCAGAATGGCTGGATTCTTTCGCAACTCCACCAGCAATGTATTAGTGTCCCTATTTCCCCACATCCCCTCCAACATTTGTCATTATTTGTTCCTGTCATCTTAGCCAATCTGACAGGTGTGTAGTGGTATCTCAGAGTGGTCTTAATTTGCATTTCTCTGATCAGTAGTGATTTGGAACACTCTTTCATGTGAGTGGATATAGTTTCAATTTCTTCCTCTGAGAATTGTCTGTTCATATCCTTTGACCATTTATCAATTGGAGAATGGTTCGGTTTCTTATAAATTATGGTCAGTTCTCTATATATTTTGGAAATGAGACCTTTGTCAGAACCTTTGTTTTTAAAAATATTTTCCCAATTTGTTACTTCCCTTCTAATCTTGTTTGCATTAGTATTATTTGTACAGAAACTTTTTAGTTTGATGTAATCAAAATCTTCTATTTTGTGATCAATAATGATCTCTAGTTCTCCTCTGGTCATAAATTCCTTCCTTCTCCACAGGTCTGAGAGGTAGATTATCCTCTGTTCCTCTAATCTATTTATTATCTCCCTCTTTATGCCTAAATCATGGACCCATTTTGATCTTATCTTGGTATATGGTGTTAAGTGTGGATCCATATCTAATTTCTGCCATACTAATTTCCAGTTTTCCCAACAGTTTTTTCCGAATAATGAATTTTTATCCCTAATGTTGGAATCTTTGGGTTTGTCAAAGATTAGATTGCTATAGATGTACCCTTTTTTGTCCTTTGTATCTAATCTGTTCCACTGATCTACCGGTCTATTTCGTAGCCAATACCAAATGGTTTTGGTGACTGCTGCTATATAATATAGCTTTAGATCAGGTACACTTAGACCACCTTCCTCTGAGTTTTTTTTCATTAGTTCCCTTGCAATTCTTGACCTTTTATTCTTCCATATGAATTTTGTTGTTATTTTTTCTAGGTCATTAAAATAGTTTCTTGGGAGTCTGATTGGTATAGCACTAAATAAATAGATTAGTTTGGGGAGTATTGTCATCTTTATTATATTCGCTCGGCCTATCCAAGAGCACTGAATGTCTTTCCAATTATTTAAATCTGATTATATTTTTGTGGCAAGTGTTTTGTAATTTTTCTCATATAATTCCTGACTTTTCTTTGGTAGATGGATTCCCAAATATTTTATACTCTCAACATTTGTTTGGAATGGAATTTCTCTTTGTATCTCTTGCTGTTGCATTTTGTTAGTGATATATAAAAATGCCAAGGATTTATGTGGATTTATTTTGTATCCTGCCACTTTGCTGAAATTTTGAATTATTTCTAGTAGCTTTTTAGCAGAGTCTTTGGGGTTCTCTAAGTATACCATCATGTCATCTGCAAAAAGTGATAGTTTAATTTCCTCATTTCCTACTCTAATTCCTTGAATCTCTTTCTCGGCTCTTATTGCCGAGGCTAGTGTTTCTAGTACTATATTGAATAGTAATGGTGATAGTGGGCAACCTTGTTTCACTCCTGATCTTACTGGGAAAGGTTGCAGTTTATTTCTATTGCATATTATGCTTACTGACGGTCTTAAATATATACTCCTGATTATTCTAAGGAATAATCCATTTATTCCTATACTCTCAAGAGTTTTTAGTAGGAATGGATGTTGGATTTTGTCAAATGCTTTTTCTGCATCTATTGAGATGATCATATGGTTCTTATTAATTTGATTATTAATATGGTCAATTATATTAATAGTTTTCCTAATATTAAACCAGCCCTGCATTCCTGGAATAAATCCTACTTGATCATAGTGTATTATCTTGGAGATGATTTTCTGAAGTCTTTTTGCTAATATCTTATTTAAGATTTTAGCATCAATATTCATTAAGGAGATTGGTCTATAATTTTCTTTCTCAGTTTTCGATCTACCAGGTTTAGGTATCAGTACCATGTCTGTGTCATAAAAGGAATTTGGTAGGACTCCTTCATCCCCTATTTTTTCAAATAATTTATATAACATTGGGGCTAATTGTTCTTTAAATGTTTGGTAGAATTCACATGTGAATCCATCTGGCCCTGGGGATTTTTTCCTGGGGAGTTGATTAATAGCTTGTTCTATTTCTTTTTCTGAAATGGGACTATTTAAGCAATTTATCTCCTCCTCTGTTAATCTAGGGAGCCTATATTTTTGGAGGAAGTCATCCATTTCACTTAAGTTATCAAATTTATTGGCATAAAGTTGGGCAAAGTAACTCCTTATTATTTCTCTAATTTCCTCTTCATTGGTGGAAAGATCCCCCTTTTCATTTGTAAGACTATCAATTTGATTTTCCTCTTTCTTTTTTTTTGATCAAATTACCAAAGGTTTATCTATTTTATTGGCTTTTTCATAAAACCAACTCTTGGTTTTATTTATTAATTCAATAGTTTTTTTACTTTCAATTTTATTGATTTCTCCTTTTAATTTTTGTATTTCGAGTTTAATTTTTGGTTGGGGGTTTATAATTTGGTCTTTTTTTAGCCTTTTAAGTTGTAAGCCCAATTCGTTAATCTTCTCTTTCTCAATTTTCTTCAAATAAGCCTCTAAAGATATAAAATTTCCCCTTATTACTGCTTTAGCTGCATCCCAAAGATTTTGATATGATGTCTCATCATTATCATTATCTTGGGTGAAATTGTTAATTGTTTCTATAATTTGCTCTTTCACCCAGTCATTCTTTAAGATGAGATTATTCAGTTTCCAATTACTTTTTGGTCTATTTACCCCTAACATTTTACTGAATGTAGCTTTTATTGCATTGTGATCTGAGAAGAAGGCATTTATTATTTCTGCCTTCCTACATTTAATTTTGAGATCTTTATGTCCTAATATATGGTCAATTTTTGTATAGGATCCATGAACTGCTGAGAAGAAAGTATATTCCTTCCTATTGCCATTCAGTTTTCTCCAAAGGTCTATCATACCTAGTTTTTCTAATGTTCTATTTACTTTTTTAATTTCTTTCTTGTTTGTTTTGTGGTTTGATTTGTCTAAATCTGAGAGTGCAAGGTTGAGATCTCCCACTATTATAGTTTTACTGTCTATTTCTTCTTGTAGTTCTCTTAACTTTTCCTTTAGAAAGTTAGATGCTATACCACTTGGTGCATATATGTTTAGTATTGATATGGCTTCATTATTTATGCTACCTTTCAGCAGGATATAGTTTCCTTCCTTATCTTTTTTAAGGAGATCTACTTCTGCTTTTGCTTGATCTGAGATAAGGATAGCTACCCCTGCTTTTTTGGCTTTACCTGAAGCATAATAGGCTCTGTTCCAACCTTTTACCTTTACTCTGTATGTATCTCCCTGCTTTAAGTGTGTTTCCTGTAGGCAACATATTGTAGGGTTCTGCTTTTTGATCCAATCTGCTATCCGTCTCCGTTTGATGGGATCGTTCATCCCATTTACATTTACAGTTAAAATTACTAATTCTGTATTTCCTGCCATCGTATTATCCCCAGATTATGCTTTTTTCCCTTGACCCCCCTGATCCCCCTCCCCGATATTTAATTTACAGACCCCCCTTGTGACGCGCAGCCCTCCCTCTTTTTTTTTTTTTTTTAGGATCCCTCCCCCCTCCCTCCAAGTACTTTCACTTATTCTCCTTTTCCTTTTCCCTTTTCCTCTCCCCCCTTTTAATGAGGTGAGAGAAAAATTCTCTGAAAAACAAATATGTTAATTATTTACTCTTTGAGCCTCTTCTGATGAGAGTAAGATTCACACAATGGTTCTCCCCCTCACTAAGTTCCCTCAGATATGGTGTATTTTCTATGTCTCTTCCTGGGATGTAGTTTCCCTCTTTTTATCACTCCTTCCCCTTTTTCTGAACCGACCTCCTTCCCTTTACTACACCCCCCTTTTTTCTTTTATATCAGTAAAATCAAATTATCCTTGAGTATTTTTTATATACCCACAACAGAGTTACAGTTCTCAAGGGTTCTGTGTACCTTTTTCTGTTTCTCTTCAGTCTTGTGGATGTAGATCAAATTTTTTGTTTAAGTCTGGTTTTTTTCTTAGAAACATATAGAATTCCTCTGTTTCATTGAATGACCATCTTCTTCCATGGAAAAAGATGCTGAACTTAGCTGGGTAGTTCATTCTTGGTTGCAGTCCTTGATCTTTTGCCTTACGGAATATCAGGTTCCAGGCCCTTCTATCTTTTAATGTGGAGGCAGCCAGATCTTGGGTGACCCTTATTGTGGCACCTTGGTATTTAAATTGTTTTTTTCTAGCTGCTTGCAGGATTTTCTCCTTTGTGTGGTAATTCTTCAGCTTAGCCACAATATTCCGTGGTGTTCTTTTTTTAGGGTCTATTTCAGAAGGAGTTCGATGAATTCTTTCCACATCTACTTTCCCTTCTGTTTCTATTATCTCTGGACAGTCCTCTTTGATAATTTCCTGTAAAATAGAATCTAGGCTCTTTTTTTGGTCATAGTTTTCTGGAAGTCCAATAATCCGCAGATTATCTCTCCTAGATCTATTTTCCAGGTCTATAGATTTTCCCAGTAAGTATTTGACGTTGTTCTCCAGCTTCTCATTTTTTTTGTTTTGTTTGACTGATTCTTGGGTTCTCTGTGAATCATTCATTTCTATTTGTTCCATCCTGACTTTTAAGGAGTATTTTCTTCTTTCACAGTTTTTAGTTCTTTTTGTAAATGCCCAATTTCGTTTTTAAATGAATTATTTTGCTCTATTGAATTTTTTTCCATTTCCCTAATTTTTTTTTTGAGAATTATTTTCTTTTTCCAATTCAGAAATTCTATTTTCTTGAGACTTTTTTATCTTTTCCAATTCAGAAATCCTACTTTCCTGTGTTTTTTTTAACCTTTTCTAATTCACTAATTTTGTTTCCCTGCATCTCCTGTGAATTCTTTATTTTTTCCAACTCCAATTTCATAGCTTCCCTTTCCTTTCCCCATTTTTCTTCGATCTCCCTCAATTTTTTAAGAGCTTCTTCTAGGAGAGAGTTATGTGATGGGGGGCAGGAATCGTTCCCCTTTAGGTTGTTATCTGTTGATTCTCTGTTGTCAACTTCCTCGGGGTTGGATACCCGCTCTTTCTCTGTGTAGAAGGAATCTATAGTTTTTTTAGCTTTTTTGCTCATATTTAAAAAAATGTTTTGGGGTCTGTCCCTGGGGTAGGAAATTATTTACTTCTTTACCAGCTTCCTCCCAGACTGGATGGATGCAGCGGCCCCTGCGCCTGAGCTAAGAGAGAGCTCCCCACCCCCTCCCTGGAAGTGCCTCAGAGGTGATTAGCACTACTGTGCTTCGAGGGCGTAGAATAGTGAAGACAGCAGGAAGCCCAGCCTATGTGTCCGGGTGGGGAGTGGATATCTGCAGCAGGTGACGTGAGAAGCCCCTGTGCTCAAACTGGAAGTGTCTGCCAGAAACCGCGGCCCCTAGTTCAAAGGTTCCGCTTCTCTGGGACTTCCTGGAGCTGAGTTCCACTCCCTCCAGCTAAGCTAGGCAGTGTGTGTTGCCTTGGGCCGTATCCACCCACTTGTCAATCTCTTAACTATTCTCAGGTGGTAGCTGAGGCCACACCCCCTGGTGCCAAGTCTGCTGAGTCACCCCCAAGATCGGGGAAAATCTAATTTGAGTTTTAAAATATTTTGGCTTTCTCTTCTGAACTGCTAAATAATTAGCAGAGAAGAGCTAACAGCCTGTGCCAGATTCCTTTACCTCAGTGGCTTCTCTGATCCCAGAGCCCTTCCCAGCGCAATGGGCGCAGTGTGCCCCTACCCCACCGTCTGTGCTGGTCTTTCTTATTCCTCCCCTGAGAACTGACCTTTCCTGTTGAAACTCCAGATTCTCTTCAGCTGGTAAGTCGTGCTTCCAGTCCTTGTGGTATCTATCAGTCCTGAGCTAATTCTGAGACTTAATTTATCTAATTGGTTGTGAGGGAGTGAGGACGTTCACTGAGTCGTGTGTTTCTTCTCCGCCATCTTGGCTCCGCCCCCAAATCTTTTATATTCTTGACTGTATATACATGATACTGGGAGTCTTGGAATTTGATTATAATATTCCAGTGAAATTTCATTTTTGGATATCCTTTAGGTGGTAAAAATTGATTTTTCAAGTGTATATATCCTGGATTTATTTTCTAGGTCAAATGTTTTTCCAATGAGATATTTTATACTTTTTCTGTTTTTATTCCTTCTCTTATTATTATTATTTTTTGATGTCTCATAAAGTGATTAGTTTCTACTAACCTGATTCTGTTCTTTTTAAGAAATTCTTTTCTCCAATGAGCTTTTGTATCTCTTTTTTCCATTAGGCTAATTCTGTATTTTAGGATATTCTTCAATTCAGTGAATTTTTGTGCCTCTTTTTTTTTCCATGTGCCCAATTCTGTTTTTAAAGTGTTCTTTCTTTCTTTTTTATTATAGCTTTTTTTTTTTTACAAGATATATGAATGGGTAATTTTTCAGAACTTTTATTCCAGTTTTTCCCCTCCTTTCCCTCACCCCTCCCCCAGATGGCAGGTTGACCAATACATGTTAAATATGTTAAAGTATAAGTTACATACAATATATGTCTACATATTGTATTTAGTAGACATATGTCTACATGTCCATACAGTTATCTTTCTGTACAAGGAGAATCAGATTTTGAAATAGTGTACAATTAACCTGTGAAGGAAATAAAAAATGTAGGCAGAGAAAAATAGAGGATTTGGGAATTCTATGTAGTAGTTCATAGTCCTCTCCCAGAGTTCTTTCACTGGCTGTAGCCGGTTCAATTCATTACTGTTCTATTGGAATTGATTTGGTTCATCTCATTGTTGAAGAGGGCCACATCCATCAGAACTGATCATCATATAGTATTGTTGTTGAAGTATATAATGATCTCTTGGTCCTGCTCATTCATTCAGCATCAGTTCATTTAAGTCTCTCCAGGCCTTTCTGAAATCATCCTGTTGGTCATTTCTTACAGAACAATAATATTCTATAATATTCATATACCACAATTTATTCAGTCATTCTCCAATTGATGGGCATCCACTCAGTTTCCAGTTTCTGGCCACTACAAAGAGGGCTGCCACAAACATTCTTGCACATACAAGTCCCTTTCCCTTCTTTAAGATCTCTTTGAGATATAAGCCCAGTAATAACACTGCTGGATAAAATGGTAAACATAGTTGGATAACTTTTTGAGCATAGTTCCAAATCATTCTCCAGAATGGCTGGATGTATTCACAATTCCACCAACAATGTATCAGTGTTCCAGTTTTCCCACATCCCCTCCAGCATTCCACATTATCTTACCCTGTCATTCTAGCCAATCTGACAGGTGTGTAGTAGTATCTCAGAGTTGTCTTAATATGAATCTCTCTGATTAATAATGACGTGGAGCATCTTTTCCTAAGGCTAGAAATAGTTTCAATTTCTTCATCTGAGAATTGTCTGTTCATATCTTTTGACCACTTATCAATTGGAGAATGGCTTGACTTCTTATAAATTAGACTCAATTCTCTATAGATTTTAGAAATGAGGCCTTTATTAGAAACTTTGACTGTAAACATGTTTTCCCAGTTGATTGCTTCCCTTCTACTCTTGTCTACATTAGGTTTGTTTGTACAAAAACTTTTCAGTTTGATATAATCAAAAATTTCTATTTTGTGATCAATAACGATCTCTAGTTCTTCTTTGGTCATAAATTCCTTCCTTTTCCACAGGTCTGAGAAGTAAACTATCCTATGCTCTTCTAATTTATTTATAAACCCAATCTTTATGCCAAGGTCATGAACCCATTTTAACTTTATCTTTGTGTATGGTGTAAAGTGTGGGTCAATGCCTAGTTTCTGCCATACTAATTTTCAATTTTCCCAGCAGTTTTAGTCAAACAGTGAGTTCTTATCACAAAAGCTGGGATCTTTGGGTTTGTCAAACACTACATTATTTTTTTTAATTTTTTAAATTTTTTAAATAATATTATCCCTTGTATTCATTTTTCCAAATTATCACCCCCTCCCTCTACTCCCTCCCCCCAATGACAGGCAATCCCATACATTTTACATGTGTTACAATATAACCTAGATACAATATATGTGTGTAAATACCATTTTCTTATTGCACAATAAGCATTAGATTCCGAAGGTACAAGTAACCTGGGCAGACAGACAGTAGTGTTAACAACTTACATTCACTTCCCAGTGTTCCTTTTCTGGGTGTAGTTATTTCTGTCCATCATTGATCAACTGGAAGTGAGTTGGATCTTCTTTATGTTGAAGATATCCACTTCCATCAGAATACATCCTCATACAGCATTGAAGTGTACAGTGATCTTCTGGTTCTATTCATTTCACTCAGCATCAGTTGATGTAAGTCTCTCCAAGCCTCTCTGTATTCCTCCTGCTGGTCATTTCTTACAGAGCAATAATATTCCATAACATTCATATACCATAATTTACCCAACCATTCTTCAACTGATGGACATCCATTCATCTTCCAGTTTCTAGCCACTACGAAAAGAGCTGCCACAAACATTTTGGCACATACAGGTCCCTTTCCGCTCTTTAGTATTTCTTTGGGATATAAGCCCAATAGCAGCAATGCTGGGTCAAAGGGTATGTACAGTTTGATAACTTTTGGGGCATAGTTCTAAATTGCTCTCCAGAATGGCTGGATTCTTTCACAACTCCACCAGCAATGTATTAGTGTCCCAGTTTTCCCACATCCCCTCCAACATTCATCATTATTTGTTCCTGTCATCTTAGCCAATCTGACAGGTGTGTAGTGGTATCTCAGAGTGGTCTTAATTTGCATTTCTCTGATCAGTAGTGATTTGGAACACTCTTTCATATGAATGGATATAGTTTCAATTTCATCATCTGAGAATTGTCTGTTCATATCTTTTGACCATTTATCAATTGGAGAATGGTTTGGTTTCTTATAAATTAGGGTCAGTTCTCTATATATTTTGGAAATGAGACCTTTGTCAGAACCTTTACTTTTAAAAATATTTTCCCAATTTGTTATTTCCCTTCTAATCTTGTTTGCATTAGTATTGTTTGTACAGAAACTTTTTAGTTTGATGTAATAAAAATCTTCTATTTTGTGATCAATAATGATCTCTAGTTCTCCTCTGGTCATAAATTCCTTCCTCCTCCACAGGTCTGAGAGGTAGACTATTTTCTGTTTCTTTAATCTATTTATTATCTCATTCTTTATGCCTAAATCATGGACCCATTTTGATCTTATCTTGGTATATGGTGTTAAGTGTGGATCCATATCTAATTTCTGCCATACTAATTTCCAGTTTTCCCAACAGTTTTTTCCAAATAATGAATTTTTATCCCTAATGTTAGTATCTTTGGGTTTGTCAAAGATTAGATTGTTATAGATGTACCCTTTTTTGTCCTTTGTATCTAATCTGTTCCACTGATCTACCAGTCTGTTTCTTAGCCAATACCAAATGGTTTTGGTGACTGCTGCTATATAATATAGCTTTAGACCTTCCTCTGAGTTTTTTTTTCATTAGTTCCCTTGCAATTCTCGACCTTTCATTTTTCCATATGAATTTTGTTGTTATTTTTTCTAGGTCATTAAAATAGTTTCTTGGGAGTCTGATTGGGTATAGCACTAAATAAATAGATTAGTTTGGGGAGTATTGTCATCTTTATTATAATGTCTCGGCCTATCCAAGAGCACTGAATGTCTTTCCAATTATTTAAATCTGACTTTATTTTTGTGGCAAGTGTTTTGTAATGTTGCTCATATAATTCCTGACTTTTCTTTGGTAGATGGATTCCCAAATACTTTATACTCTCAACATTTGTTTGGAATGGAATTTCTCTTTGTATCTCTTGCTGTTGCATTTTGTTGGTGATATATAAAAATGCTGAGGATTTATGTGGATTTATTTTGTATCCTGCCACTTTGCTGAAATTCTGAATTATTTCTAATAGCTTTTTAGCAGAGTCTTTGGAGTTCTCTAAGTATACCATCATGTCATCTGCAAAGAGTGATACAGACACTACATTATTAAAGTTATTGACTATTTTGTCCTTTGAACCTAACCTAATCCACAGATCAACTATAGAGTGGTTATTTTCTTGAGCATTTTTTTCCTCTTTCACCAAAGTGTTGACTCTCTTCAAAATTTTCTGGAATCACTTTAAATTTTTTCCACTATTTTTCCTATATTTCTCTTGTTTGATTTTGAAGTTCTCCCAGGAACTCTTTCTGAGCCTGTAACTAATTCACACTTTTCTTTCAGGCTTTGTATGCAGTGATTTTTGAATTTGTTGTGTTCTTCTAAGTTTGTGTTTTGATCTTTCCTGTTACTGTAGTTTTCTATGGCCAGGTTTGTTTTTGGTTTTATTATTGTTCATTCTTTTTTTTTCCTAGCCTATTTCTTGATTTTAATTTTTATGTTAAACTGGGGCTTTGCTCCTGGGGTGGAGGGGACACTGTCCTGAGCTTCAAATCTTTCTTGCAACTGTTTTCAGAGCTAGCTTTGGGACTCTCTAGATTTTTGTTGCTTCTAAATTGGTACACTTTATGGAAAGGTATGAACAATGCTTCCCTGACTGGTATTTTGGTCTTTATCCAGGAAAGGATCTTGTTTCCTCATAAGCCCCAGTTCTACCATTCTTCCTGGTCCTGAAAATGTCTACAGGTCTCCTACTCTCCTTTATTTTACAATTGGAATTTACAATTTACAATTATTCAGCAATCACAAGCTGATCTCTTCACATTGGAACTGGAACCAAGAGGGTGGAGAAGATATGTGTGAATTTCTAAGCTCCCTCTCACTCTCAATACCAATTATTTAACTCAGCCTCAAAAATAGCACTGGACTGGTAAAAACCACAAAGATTAGAAGCACACCTTACCAGCTGAAGAGAATCTGGAATTTCATCAGAAAAGGTAGATTCTGAGGGGTGGAGAAAAAGACTGACATAGACAGGGTTAGACTAAAGGCTAGCATATTCTGTCAAACAGGCTGGGGAGTCCTTTGGGGTTAGAAAAGGTACTGAGACATAGGAATCTGGCATAGGCTGATAGTTCTACTCTCCTTGTAAAACAGCAGATTAGCAGAGGAATCAAAGCCACTTAAAAACAAAACAAAACAAAACAAAAAACGCCAGAATCTATAACTAACCTATAACTGTGACTCAACACAGATCGAGGCAGGGCTGTGCAGCCTCCTTCTGCTGTGCAGGGCTTTTCCTTGGAGCAATTAAGAACCTGCACAACAGGGGACACAGCCTGAGGCAGCCTCTAATCCACACAGTGGGGGGCTCAGCCTGAGGCAATGGAACTTCCACAGAAGCAAACCTCCTGAAGCAGCTACTGTGATTCCCCAGGTAGAGACACTGAAAGCAGGTGCTTTTCGCTGGTCAGCTGCTAATATCCACAGCCCCATGGAGGTCTTTGGCCTGGGGTTGTCACACTTTCATTGTTCAGCCTCTAGCCTCAGGCCAGTTGCTAGGCCACACAGCAGAGGTTCTTCACTGGGCACTCCCTACAGTGCAGGCATGCTAACCACCTCTGAGTCATTTCTGGTAGTGGGGAGGGGGAAACTCTCTCCCAGAACTCCTTCTTACCTTTGCAGCCCATTCACAAGACAGCTGCTGTCCACATACCTATCCCTGTTCTTCGAGGAAGGTTGTAAATTTCCTACCCTAAAGGCAGACCCCATAGGTTTTTAATAATGAGTAAAAAGTTGAAGAGAATGATTGACAGTTTCTATACAGAGAAAGAGTGGGTATCCAACCCCAAAGAAGCTAACAGCAGAGAGTCTCAAGATAACACCCTAAAGGGGAATGATACCTGCTCCCATCACATAGCTCTCTCCTAGAAGAGACTATTAAAAAGTTAAGAGAGAAGAAAAATGTGGAAAGGAAAGATAACCTATGATAGAGAGTAACAACTTCCTGAAATTTGAATTGGAAAACATAAAGAATTCACTGGAAGTGCAGGGAAACAAAATTTGTGAATTGGAAAAGTTTTAAAAAATCATAGGAAAGTAGGATTTCTGAATTGTAAAAGATAAAAAATTCTCAAGAAAGTAGGATTTGTGAATTAGAAAAAGAAAATAACTCACTAAAAAAATAGTGAAATGGAAAAAAATCCCACAGAGCAAAATAAATTCATTTAAAAACTCAATTGGACATATATAAAAAGAACTAAAAAATGTGAATGAAGAAAATAAGTCATTAAAAATCAGGACTGAACAAATAGAAATGAATGATTTATTAAGACACCAAGAATAAGTCAAGCAAAATCAAAAAAATGAAAAGCTGGAAAATAACATCAAATATTTACTGTGAAAATTGAAAGACCTGGAAAATAGATCTAGGAGAGATAATCTGAGGATCATTGGACTTCCCAAAAACTATGATCAAAAAAAGAGCCTAGATTCTATTTTACAGGAAATCATCAAAGAGAACTGTCCAAAGATAATAGAAACAGAAGGCAAAATAGGTATTGAAAGAATTAATCAAACACCTTCTGAAAAAAACCCTAAAAACAAAACAAAACAAAAACAAAAACAAACAAACAAACAAAAAACTCCACTGACTATTTTGGCCAAGCTGCAGAACTACCAGACTAAGAAAAATTTATTATAAGCAGTGAGGAAAAAACAATTCAAATATTGAGGTTCCACAATAAGGGTCAATCAAGATCTGGCTGCCTCCACATTAAAGTATCTAAGGGCCTGGAATATGATATTCCAAAAGGCAAAAGAACTTGGAATGAAGCCAAGAATAAACTACCCAGCTAAGTTTAGCATTTTCTTCTGTGGAAGAAGATGGACATTTAATGAAACAGAAGAATTCCATTTGTTTCTAAACAACAACAACAACAACAACAACAACAACAACAACAAAACAAACAAACAAAAAAAACATCTAAACAAAAAAGTAGATCTCCAACCACAAGAATCAAGAGAAGCAGAAAAAGGTTAAAGGAAATCTTGAGAATTGTATTTCTGATGTGAATATACAGAAATTCCACATGTATAATTTGATTTTACTGATATAACACAAAAAGGGAGATAGAAAGGGAAAGGGGATAGGATCGTATCAGCAAATGGGAAAAGGGAAGATAAAAAGAGGGAAACTACATCCCAGGAAGAGGCAAAGAAAATTTGCCATATCTGAGGGAAGTTAGAGAGGGGGAAGAACATTGTGTGAATTGTACTCTCATCAGAGTAGACTCAAAGAGTAAATAATTGACATATTTGTTTTTCAGAGAATTCTCTCTCACCTCATTAAAAGGGGGGAGAGGAAAAGGGAAAAGGAAAAGAGTAATAAAGGAAGGGTACAAGAAAGGTGAAGGGACTTAAAAGGAGGGGGGAGAGATACTAAAAAGGAAGGGCTACAAGACACAAGTGGGGTCCATAAGTTTAATACTGGGGAAGGGGTTCAGGGGGGACAAGGGAAAAAAGCATAATCTGGGGATAATATGATGGCAGGAAATACAAAATTAGTAATTTTAACTGTAAATGTGAATGCAATGAACTCTCCCATTAAGCAGAGGCGGATAGTAGACTGCATGAAAAATCAGAACCCTACAATATGTTGTTTAGAGGAAACACATTTAAAGCAGGGAGATACTTACAGAGTAAAGGCAAAAGGCTGGAGCAGAATCTACTATGCTTCAAGTGAAGTCAAAAAAGCAGAGGTGGCCATCCTTAGATAATGCAAAAGCAAAAATTGATTTAATTAAAAGAGATAAGGAAGGAAAATATCCTGCTGAAAGGTGGTGTAGATAATGAAGCCATATCAATGCTAAACATATATGCACCAAGTGGTATAGCATCTAACTTCCTAAAGGAGAAGTGAAGAGAGTTGCAAGAAGAAATAGACAACAACAGTATAATAGTGGGAGATCCCAACCTTAAACTCTCAGAATTAGATAAATCAAACCACAAAACAAATAAGAAAGAAATTAAAGAGGCAAATAGAACATTAGAAAAATTAGTTATGATAGATCTTTGGAGAAAACTGAATGGTGATAGAAAGAAGTATGCTTTCTTCTCAGCAGTTCATGAAATCTATACAAAAATTGGCCATATATTTGGATGTAAAAAATCTCAAAATTAAATGTAGGAAGGCAGAAATAGTAAATGCCTTCTTCTCAGATCACAATGCAATAAAAACTACATTCAACAAGAAATTAGAAGTAAATAGACCAAAAAGTAATTGGAAACTAAATAATCTCATCTTAAAGAATGATTGGGTGAAACAGCAAATTATAGAAACAATTAATAATTTCATCCAAGATCATGACAATGATGAGACATCATACCAATATCTTTAGAGGCTTACTTGAATAAAATAAAGAGATGGTCAATGAATTGGGTCTGCAACTTAAAAAGCTAGAAAAAGACCAAATTAAAAACCCCCAATCAAATATTAAAATTGAAATTCTAAAATTAAAAGGATTAACTAATAATATTGAAAGTAAAAAAAAATACTATTGAATTAATAAATAAAACTAAGAGTTTGTTTTCTGAAAGAGCTAATAAAATAGATAAACTTTTGGTAAATCTGATCAGAAAAAGGAAAGAGGAAAATCAATTTGTGAGTCTTAAAAATTAAAAGGGGGGAAGTTTCCACCTATGAAAAGGAAATTAGAGCAATAATAAGGAGTTACTTTGCCCAAATTTATGCCAAAAAATTTGATAACCTAAGTGAAATGGATGACTAACTCGAAAAACATACGCTTTCTGGATTAACAGAGGAGAAAGTAAATTGCTTAAATAGTCCCATTTTAGAAAAAGAAACAGAACAAGCTATTAATCAACTCCCTAAGAAAAAATCCCTAAGCCCAGATGGATTTACATGTAAATTCTACCAAACATTTAAAAAACAATGAACGCCAATGGTATATACTATTGAAAAAAATAGGGAATGAAGGACTCCTACCAAATTCTTTTTATTACACAGACATGGTACTGATACCTAAACCAGGTAGGCTGAAAACTGAGCAAGAAAACTATAGACCAATCTCTTTAATGAATATTGATGCTAAAATCTTAAATAAGATATTAGCAAAAAAAGACCTTAGCAAATCATCCCCAGAATAATACACTATGATCAAGTAGGATTTATACCAGGATTGTAGGGCTGTTTTAATATTAGGAAAACTATTAATATAATTGACTATATTAATAATCAAATTAACAAAAACCATGTGATCATCTCAATAAAAGCAGAAAAAACATTTGATATAACACGACATCCATTCCTATTTAAAACACTTAAGAGTATAGGAATAAATGGACTATTCCTTTTTTTGTAAATAAAAAGCTTTAATCTTTTTAAAATTTTATTTATTTATATTTTTTGACAGTATATATGCATGAGTAATTTTTTTTAAACATTATCCCTTGTATTCATTTTTCCAAATTATCCCCTCCCTCCCTCCACTTCCTCCCCCCGATGACAGGCAATCCCATACATTTTACATATGTTACAGTATATCTTAGATACAATATATGTGTGTAAATCCAATTTTCTTGTTGCACATTAAGTATTAGATTCCGAAGGTATAAGTAACCTGGGTAGATAGATAGTAGTGCTAACAGTTTACATTCAATTCCCAGTGTTCCTTCTCTGGGTGTAGTTGTCTCTGTCCATCACTGATCAACAGGAAGTGAGTTGGATCTTCTTTATGTTGAAGATATCCACTTACATCAGAATACATCTTCATACAACATTGAAGTGTACAGTGATCTTCTGGTTGTATTCATTTCACTCAGCATCAGTTGATGTAAGTCTCTCCAAGCCTCTCTGTATTCCTCCTGCTGGTCATTTCTTACAGAGCAATAATATTCCATAACCTTAACCTTCATATACCATAATTTACCCAACCATTCTCCAACTGATGGACATCCATTCATCTTCCTGTTTCTAGCCACTACGAAAAGAGCTGCCACAAACATTTTGGCACATACAGGTCCCTTTCCCCTCCTCAATATTTCTTTGGGATATAAGCCCTCTCTTTCTCTGTGTAGAAGGTGTCAATCTTTCTCTTCAGCTTCTTACCTAAAAATCTAAAAATCTGTTGGGGTTTGCCCTTGGGGTAAGAAGTTTATTTATGTATTTACCAGCTTCCTCCCAGACTGGGAGGTGTAGGGGGTAGAATGCAACAACCCTGTGCCTGAGGTAAGAGAGAATTCTGGGAGAGAGTACCCCTCCCCTTCCCCCCAAAATGCCTCAGAGGTGTTTAGCACAGCTGCTGCAGCTTTGAGTAGTGACCAGTGAAGGACCCCGCTGTGTGGCCTAGTGACGGCCCTGAGGTTTAAGGCTGAGCAGTGAAAGCTTCACAAACCCCAGTCAAAGCCTCCCTTGGGGCTGTGGATATCAGCAGCTGATGTGAAAAGCCTCTGTGCTCAAACCACAAGTGTCTGCCTGGAAACCATGGTCCCTACTACAAAGGTTCCGCTTCTCTGGGAGTTCCGCTTTTCTGGGAATTCCTCGGCTGCTAGAATTCCACTACCTTAGGCTGAGCCCTGCACTATGTGGCTTAGAGGCTGCCTAGGACTGTGTCCCTCCTGTTCAGGCTCTCAACTACCCCAAGGAGTAGCCCCAGGCAGCAGAAGGTGTCTGCACAGTCTGCACAGCCATGAGGAGATCTATTAGATCACTTCTGGATTGGGGTGGTTCTAGGATCTGGCTTTATATTTTAAAGTGGCTTGATTTCTCTTCTGAACTGCAGTTTATAAGCAGAGAAGAGCTTACAGCCTGTGTCAGATTCCTCTATCTCAGTGGCTTCTCTGATCCCAGAGTTCTCTCCAGCCCGATTGGCAGTGTGCTAGCACCCAGTCCAATCCTGCCTGTGTTGGCTTCTTTTCTTTTTTCTCCCCTTGGCACTGACCTTTTCTGTTGAAATTCCAGATTCTCTTCAGCTGGTAAGTTGTGCTTCTAATCCTTGTGGTTTCTATCAGTCCAGTGTTATTTTTGAGGCTGATTTAACTAATTGGTAATAAGGGAAGAAGGGAGTTTACAAATTCACGTGTATCTTCTCCACCATCTTTGCACTGTTGTCTTTCTACCCAGGTTACTTTTACCTTTGGAATCCAATTATTGTGTTTTTAATTTTATTTTTTATTAATTTTTATAATTGTAACATTTTCTTTGAAAGTACATATTCATAGGTAATTTTTTTTTTTACAACATTATCCGTTGTACTCCCTTCTGTTCCAAATTTTTCCCCTCCTTCCCTCCACCTCCTCCCCTAGATGGGAGGCATTTCCATACATATTAAATATTTTATAGTATATCCTAGGTACAATATATATTTGCAGAACTGAATTTTGTTGTTGTTGTTGCAAAGGAAGAATTGTATTCGGAAGCTAAAAATAATCTGGGAAGAAAAACAAAACAAAACAGTGCTCACAGTTTATACTCATTTCCCAGTGTTCCTTTTCTGGATGTATCTGATTCTGTCCATCATTGGTCAATTGGAATTGGATTAGCTCTTCTCTATGTTGAAGATATCCACTTCCATCAGAATACATCCTCATACAGTATCATTGTTGAAGTGTATAAGGATCTTCTGGTTCTGCTTCTTTCACTTAGCATCAGTTGATGTAAGTCTCTCCAAGCTTCTCTGTATTCCTCCTGTTGGTCATTTCTTACAGAACAATAATATTCCACAACATTCATATACCATAATTTACCCAACCATTCTCCAATTGATGGACATCCATTCATTTTCCAGTTTCTAGCCACTATGAAAAGGGCTGCCACAAACATTTTGGCACATACAGGTCCCTTTCCCTTCTTTAGTATTTCCTTGGGATATAAGCCCAAGAGTAACACTGCTGGGTCAAAGGATATGCACATTTTGATAACTTTTTGGGCATAATTCCAGATTGCTCTCCAGAATGGTTGGATTCTTTCACAACTCCACCAACAATGTATTAGTGTCCCAGTTTTCCCACATCCCCTCCAACATTCATTGTTATTTGTTCCTGTCATCTTAGCCAATCTGACAGGTGTGTAATGATATCTCAGAGTTGTCTTAATTTGCATTTCTTTGATCAATAGTGATTTGGAACACTTTCATATGAGTGGAAATAGTTTCAATTTCCTCATCTGAAAATTGTCTGTTCATATCCTTTGACCATTTATCAATTGGAGAGTGGCTTGATTTCTTATAAATTAAAGTCAATTCTCTGTATATTTTGGAGAGGAGGCCTTTATCACACCTTTAACTGTAAAAATGTTTTCCCAATTTGTTACTTCCCTTCTAATCTTGTTTGCATTAGTTTTGTTTGTGCAGAAACTTTTTAATTTGGTGTAATCAAAATGTTCTATTTTGTGATCAATAATGGTCTCTAGTTCTCCCTTGGACACAAACTCCTTCCTCCTCCACGAGTCTGAGAGGTAGACTATCCCATGTTCCTCCAATTTATTTATGATTTCATTCTTTATGCCTAAATCTTGGACCCATTTTGATCTAATCTTAGTATGTGGTGTTAAATGTGGGTCCATGCCTAGTCTCTGTCATACTAATTTCCAGTTTTCCCAGCAATTTTTGTCAAATAATGAATTCTTATCCCCAAATTTGGGATCTTTGGGTTTGTCAAACACTAGATTGCTATTTTTATTCACTATCTTGCCCTGTGAACCTAACTTATTCCAATGATCAACTAGTCTATTTCTTACCCAATACCAAATGGTTTTGGTGACTGTTGCTTTATAATATAGTTCTAGATCAGATACAGCTAGACCACCTTCATTTAATTTTTTTTCATTACTTCCCTTGAAATTCTCGACCTTTTGTTGTTCCATATGAATTCTGTTGTTATTTCTTCTAGGTCATTAAAATAGTTTCTTAGGAGTCTGATTTGTATAGCACTAAATAAATAGATTAGTTTGGGGAGTATTGTCATCTTTATTATAATGTCTCGGCCTATCCAAGAGCACTGAATGTCTTTCCAATTATTTAAATCTGACTTTATTTTTGTGGCAAGTGTTTTGTAATGTTGCTCATATAATTCCTGACTTTTCTTTGGTAGATGGATTCCCAAATACTTTATACTCTCAACATTTGTTTGGAATGGAATTTCTCTTTGTATCTCTTGCTGTTGCATTTTGTTGGTGATATATAAAAATGCTGAGGATTTATGTGGATTTATTTTGTATCCTGCCACTTTGCTGAAATTCTGAATTATTTCTAATAGCTTTTTAGCAGAGTCTTTGGAGTTCTCTAAGTATACCATCATGTCATCTGCAAAGAGTGATACAGACACTACATTATTAAAGTTATTGACTATTTTGTCCTTTGAACCTAACCTAATCCACAGATCAACTATAGAGTGGTTATTTTCTTGAGCATTTTTTTCCTCTTTCACCAAAGTGTTGACTCTCTTCAAAATTTTCTGGAATCACTTTAAATTTTTTCCACTATTTTTCCTATATTTCTCTGTTTGATTTTGAAGTTCTCCCAGGAACTCTTTCTGAGCCTGTAACTAATTCACACTTTTCTTTCAGGCTTTGTATGCAGTGATTTTTGAATTTGTTGTGTTCTTCTAAGTTTGTGTTTTGATCTTTCCTGTTACTGTAGTTTTCTATGGCCAGGTTTGTTTTTGGTTTTATTATTGTTCATTCTTTTTTTTTCCTAGCCTATTTCTTGATTTTAATTTTTATGTTAAACTGGGGCTTTGCTCCTGGGGTGGAGGGGACACTGTCCTGAGCTTCAAATCTTTCTTGCAACTGTTTTCAGAGCTAGCTTTGGGACTCTCTAGATTTTTGTTGCTTCTAAATTGGTACACTTTATGGAAAGGTATGAACAATGCTTCCCTGACTGGTATTTTGGTCTTTATCCAGGAAAGGATCTTGTTTCCTCATAAGCCCCAGTTCTACCATTCTTCCTGGTCCTGAAAATGTCTACAGGTCTCCTACTCTCCTTTATTTTACAATTGGAATTTACAATTTACAATTATTCAGCAATCACAAGCTGATCTCTTCACATTGGAACTGGAACCAAGAGGGTGGAGAAGATATGTGTGAATTTCTAAGCTCCCTCTCACTCTCAATACCAATTATTTAACTCAGCCTCAAAAATAGCACTGGACTGGTAAAAACCACAAAGATTAGAAGCACACCTTACCAGCTGAAGAGAATCTGGAATTTCATCAGAAAAGGTAGATTCTGAGGGGTGGAGAAAAAGACTGACATAGACAGGGTTAGACTAAAGGCTAGCATATTCTGTCAAACAGGCTGGGGAGTCCTTTGGGGTTAGAAAAGGTACTGAGACATAGGAATCTGGCATAGGCTGATAGTTCTACTCTCCTTGTAAAACAGCAGATTAGCAGAGGAATCAAAGCCACTTAAAAACAAAACAAAACAAAACAAAAAACGCCAGAATCTATAACTAACCTATAACTGTGACTCAACACAGATCGAGGCAGGGCTGTGCAGCCTCCTTCTGCTGTGCAGGGCTTTTCCTTGGAGCAATTAAGAACCTGCACAACAGGGGACACAGCCTGAGGCAGCCTCTAATCCACACAGTGGGGGGCTCAGCCTGAGGCAATGGAACTTCCACAGAAGCAAACCTCCTGAAGCAGCTACTGTGATTCCCCAGGTAGAGACACTGAAAGCAGGTGCTTTTCGCTGGTCAGCTGCTAATATCCACAGCCCCATGGAGGTCTTTGGCCTGGGGTTGTCACACTTTCATTGTTCAGCCTCTAGCCTCAGGCCAGTTGCTAGGCCACACAGCAGAGGTTCTTCACTGGGCACTCCCTACAGTGCAGGCATGCTAACCACCTCTGAGTCATTTCTGGTAGTGGGGAGGGGGAAACTCTCTCCCAGAACTCCTTCTTACCTTTGCAGCCCATTCACAAGACAGCTGCTGTCCACATACCTATCCCTGTTCTTCGAGGAAGGTTGTAAATTTCCTACCCTAAAGGCAGACCCCATAGGTTTTTAATAATGAGTAAAAAGTTGAAGAGAATGATTGACAGTTTCTATACAGAGAAAGAGTGGGTATCCAACCCCAAAGAAGCTAACAGCAGAGAGTCTCAAGATAACACCCTAAAGGGGAATGATACCTGCTCCCATCACATAGCTCTCTCCTAGAAGAGACTATTAAAAAGTTAAGAGAGAAGAAAAATGTGGAAAGGAAAGATAACCTATGATAGAGAGTAACAACTTCCTGAAATTTGAATTGGAAAACATAAAGAATTCACTGGAAGTGCAGGGAAACAAAATTTGTGAATTGGAAAAGTTTTAAAAAATCATAGGAAAGTAGGATTTCTGAATTGTAAAAGATAAAAAATTCTCAAGAAAGTAGGATTTGTGAATTAGAAAAAGAAAATAACTCACTAAAAAAATAGTGAAATGGAAAAAAATCCCACAGAGCAAAATAAATTCATTTAAAAACTCAATTGGACATATATAAAAAGAACTAAAAAATGTGAATGAAGAAAATAAGTCATTAAAAATCAGGACTGAACAAATAGAAATGAATGATTTATTAAGACACCAAGAATAAGTCAAGCAAAATCAAAAAAATGAAAAGCTGGAAAATAACATCAAATATTTACTGTGAAAATTGAAAGACCTGGAAAATAGATCTAGGAGAGATAATCTGAGGATCATTGGACTTCCCAAAAACTATGATCAAAAAAAGAGCCTAGATTCTATTTTACAGGAAATCATCAAAGAGAACTGTCCAAAGATAATAGAAACAGAAGGCAAAATAGGTATTGAAAGAATTAATCAAACACCTTCTGAAAAAAACCCTAAAAACAAAACAAAACAAAAACAAAAACAAACAAACAAACAAAAAACTCCACTGACTATTTTGGCCAAGCTGCAGAACTACCAGACTAAGAAAAATTTATTATAAGCAGTGAGGAAAAAACAATTCAAATATTGAGGTTCCACAATAAGGGTCAATCAAGATCTGGCTGCCTCCACATTAAAGTATCTAAGGGCCTGGAATATGATATTCCAAAAGGCAAAAGAACTTGGAATGAAGCCAAGAATAGAACTACCCAGCTAAGTTTAGCATTTTCTTCTGTGGAAGAAGATGGACATTTAATGAAACAGAAGAATTCCATTTGTTTCTAAACAACAACAACAACAACAACAACAACAACAACAACAAAACAAACAAACAAAAAAAACATCTAAACAAAAAAGTAGATCTCCAACCACAAGAATCAAGAGAAGCAGAAAAAGGTTAAAGGAAATCTTGAGAAATTGTATTTCTGATGTGAATATACAGAAAATTCCACATGTATAATTTGATTTTACTGATATAACACAAAAAGGGAGATAGAAAGGGAAAGGGGATAGGATCGTATCAGCAAATGGGAAAAGGGAAGATAAAAAGAGGGAAACTACATCCCAGGAAGAGGCAAAGAAAATTTGCCATATCTGAGGGAAGTTAGAGAGGGGGAAGAACATTGTGTGAATTGTACTCTCATCAGAGTAGACTCAAAGAGTAAATAATTGACATATTTGTTTTTCAGAGAATTCTCTCTCACCTCATTAAAAGGGGGGAGAGGAAAAGGGAAAAGGAAAAGAGTAATAAAGGAAGGGTACAAGAAAGGTGAAGGGACTTAAAAGGAGGGGGGAGAGATACTAAAAAGGAAGGGCTACAAGACACAAGTGGGGTCCATAAGTTTAATACTGGGGAAGGGGTTCAGGGGGGACAAGGGAAAAAAGCATAATCTGGGGATAATATGATGGCAGGAAATACAAAATTAGTAATTTTAACTGTAAATGTGAATGCAATGAACTCTCCCATTAAGCAGAGGCGGATAGTAGACTGCATGAAAAATCAGAACCCTACAATATGTTGTTTAGAGGAAACACATTTAAAGCAGGGAGATACTTACAGAGTAAAGGCAAAAGGCTGGAGCAGAATCTACTATGCTTCAAGTGAAGTCAAAAAAGCAGAGGTGGCCATCCTTAGATAATGCAAAAGCAAAAATTGATTTAATTAAAAGAGATAAGGAAGGAAAATATCCTGCTGAAAGGTGGTGTAGATAATGAAGCCATATCAATGCTAAACATATATGCACCAAGTGGTATAGCATCTAACTTCCTAAAGGAGAAGTGAAGAGAGTTGCAAGAAGAAATAGACAACAACAGTATAATAGTGGGAGATCCCAACCTTAAACTCTCAGAATTAGATAAATCAAACCACAAAACAAATAAGAAAGAAATTAAAGAGGCAAATAGAACATTAGAAAAATTAGTTATGATAGATCTTTGGAGAAAACTGAATGGTGATAGAAAGAAGTATGCTTTCTTCTCAGCAGTTCATGAAATCTATACAAAAATTGGCCATATATTTGGATGTAAAAAATCTCAAAATTAAATGTAGGAAGGCAGAAATAGTAAATGCCTTCTTCTCAGATCACAATGCAATAAAAACTACATTCAACAAGAAATTAGAAGTAAATAGACCAAAAAGTAATTGGAAACTAAATAATCTCATCTTAAAGAATGATTGGGTGAAACAGCAAATTATAGAAACAATTAATAATTTCATCCAAGATCATGACAATGATGAGACATCATACCAATATCTTTAGAGGCTTACTTGAATAAAATAAAGAGATGGTCAATGAATTGGGTCTGCAACTTAAAAAGCTAGAAAAAGACCAAATTAAAAACCCCCAATCAAATATTAAAATTGAAATTCTAAAATTAAAAGGATTAACTAATAATATTGAAAGTAAAAAAAAATACTATTGAATTAATAAATAAAACTAAGAGTTTGTTTTCTGAAAGAGCTAATAAAATAGATAAACTTTTGGTAAATCTGATCAGAAAAAGGAAAGAGGAAAATCAATTTGTGAGTCTTAAAAATTAAAAGGGGGGAAGTTTCCACCTATGAAAAGGAAATTAGAGCAATAATAAGGAGTTACTTTGCCCAAATTTATGCCAAAAAATTTGATAACCTAAGTGAAATGGATGACTAACTCGAAAAACATACGCTTTCTGGATTAACAGAGGAGAAAGTAAATTGCTTAAATAGTCCCATTTTAGAAAAAGAAACAGAACAAGCTATTAATCAACTCCCTAAGAAAAAATCCCTAAGCCCAGATGGATTTACATGTAAATTCTACCAAACATTTAAAAAACAATGAACGCCAATGGTATATACTATTGAAAAAAATAGGGAATGAAGGACTCCTACCAAATTCTTTTTATTACACAGACATGGTACTGATACCTAAACCAGGTAGGCTGAAAACTGAGCAAGAAAACTATAGACCAATCTCTTTAATGAATATTGATGCTAAAATCTTAAATAAGATATTAGCAAAAAAAGACCTTAGCAAATCATCCCCAGAATAATACACTATGATCAAGTAGGATTTATACCAGGATTGTAGGGCTGTTTTAATATTAGGAAAACTATTAATATAATTGACTATATTAATAATCAAATTAACAAAAACCATGTGATCATCTCAATAAAAGCAGAAAAAACATTTGATATAACACGACATCCATTCCTATTTAAAACACTTAAGAGTATAGGAATAAATGGACTATTCCTTTTTTTGTAAATAAAAAGCTTTAATCTTTTTAAAATTTTATTTATTTATATTTTTTGACAGTATATATGCATGAGTAATTTTTTTTAAACATTATCCCTTGTATTCATTTTTCCAAATTATCCCCTCCCTCCCTCCACTTCCTCCCCCCGATGACAGGCAATCCCATACATTTTACATATGTTACAGTATATCTTAGATACAATATATGTGTGTAAATCCAATTTTCTTGTTGCACATTAAGTATTAGATTCCGAAGGTATAAGTAACCTGGGTAGATAGATAGTAGTGCTAACAGTTTACATTCAATTCCCAGTGTTCCTTCTCTGGGTGTAGTTGTCTCTGTCCATCACTGATCAACAGGAAGTGAGTTGGATCTTCTTTATGTTGAAGATATCCACTTACATCAGAATACATCTTCATACAACATTGAAGTGTACAGTGATCTTCTGGTTGTATTCATTTCACTCAGCATCAGTTGATGTAAGTCTCTCCAAGCCTCTCTGTATTCCTCCTGCTGGTCATTTCTTACAGAGCAATAATATTCCATAACCTTAACCTTCATATACCATAATTTACCCAACCATTCTCCAACTGATGGACATCCATTCATCTTCCTGTTTCTAGCCACTACGAAAAGAGCTGCCACAAACATTTTGGCACATACAGGTCCCTTTCCCCTCCTCAATATTTCTTTGGGATATAAGCCCTCTCTTTCTCTGTGTAGAAGGTGTCAATCTTTCTCTTCAGCTTCTTACCTAAAAATCTAAAAATCTGTTGGGGTTTGCCCTTGGGGTAAGAAGTTTATTTATGTATTTACCAGCTTCCTCCCAGACTGGGAGGTGTAGGGGGTAGAATGCAACAACCCTGTGCCTGAGGTAAGAGAGAATTCTGGGAGAGAGTACCCCTCCCCTTCCCCCCAAAATGCCTCAGAGGTGTTTAGCACAGCTGCTGCAGCTTTGAGTAGTGACCAGTGAAGGACCCCGCTGTGTGGCCTAGTGACGGCCCTGAGGTTTAAGGCTGAGCAGTGAAAGCTTCACAAACCCCAGTCAAAGCCTCCCTTGGGGCTGTGGATATCAGCAGCTGATGTGAAAAGCCTCTGTGCTCAAACCACAAGTGTCTGCCTGGAAACCATGGTCCCTACTACAAAGGTTCCGCTTCTCTGGGAGTTCCGCTTTTCTGGGAATTCCTCGGCTGCTAGAATTCCACTACCTTAGGCTGAGCCCTGCACTATGTGGCTTAGAGGCTGCCTAGGACTGTGTCCCTCCTGTTCAGGCTCTCAACTACCCCAAGGAGTAGCCCCAGGCAGCAGAAGGTGTCTGCACAGTCTGCACAGCCATGAGGAGATCTATTAGATCACTTCTGGATTGGGGTGGTTCTAGGATCTGGCTTTATATTTTAAAGTGGCTTGATTTCTCTTCTGAACTGCAGTTTATAAGCAGAGAAGAGCTTACAGCCTGTGTCAGATTCCTCTATCTCAGTGGCTTCTCTGATCCCAGAGTTCTCTCCAGCCCGATTGGCAGTGTGCTAGCACCCAGTCCAATCCTGCCTGTGTTGGCTTCTTTTCTTTTTTCTCCCCTTGGCACTGACCTTTTCTGTTGAAATTCCAGATTCTCTTCAGCTGGTAAGTTGTGCTTCTAATCCTTGTGGTTTCTATCAGTCCAGTGTTATTTTTGAGGCTGATTTAACTAATTGGTAATAAGGGAAGAAGGGAGTTTACAAATTCACGTGTATCTTCTCCACCATCTTTGCACTGTTGTCTTTCTACCCAGGTTACTTTTACCTTTGGAATCCAATTATTGTGTTTTTAATTTTATTTTTTATTAATTTTTATAATTGTAACATTTTCTTTGAAAGTACATATTCATAGGTAATTTTTTTTTTTACAACATTATCCGTTGTACTCCCTTCTGTTCCAAATTTTTCCCCTCCTTCCCTCCACCTCCTCCCCTAGATGGGAGGCATTTCCATACATATTAAATATTTTATAGTATATCCTAGGTACAATATATATTTGCAGAACTGAATTTTGTTGTTGTTGTTGCAAAGGAAGAATTGTATTCGGAAGCTAAAAATAATCTGGGAAGAAAAACAAAACAAAACAGTGCTCACAGTTTATACTCATTTCCCAGTGTTCCTTTTCTGGATGTATCTGATTCTGTCCATCATTGGTCAATTGGAATTGGATTAGCTCTTCTCTATGTTGAAGATATCCACTTCCATCAGAATACATCCTCATACAGTATCATTGTTGAAGTGTATAAGGATCTTCTGGTTCTGCTTCTTTCACTTAGCATCAGTTGATGTAAGTCTCTCCAAGCTTCTCTGTATTCCTCCTGTTGGTCATTTCTTACAGAACAATAATATTCCACAACATTCATATACCATAATTTACCCAACCATTCTCCAATTGATGGACATCCATTCATTTTCCAGTTTCTAGCCACTATGAAAAGGGCTGCCACAAACATTTTGGCACATACAGGTCCCTTTCCCTTCTTTAGTATTTCCTTGGGATATAAGCCCAAGAGTAACACTGCTGGGTCAAAGGATATGCACATTTTGATAACTTTTTGGGCATAATTCCAGATTGCTCTCCAGAATGGTTGGATTCTTTCACAACTCCACCAACAATGTATTAGTGTCCCAGTTTTCCCACATCCCCTCCAACATTCATTGTTATTTGTTCCTGTCATCTTAGCCAATCTGACAGGTGTGTAATGATATCTCAGAGTTGTCTTAATTTGCATTTCTTTGATCAATAGTGATTTGGAACACTTTCATATGAGTGGAAATAGTTTCAATTTCCTCATCTGAAAATTGTCTGTTCATATCCTTTGACCATTTATCAATTGGAGAGTGGCTTGATTTCTTATAAATTAAAGTCAATTCTCTGTATATTTTGGAGAGGAGGCCTTTATCACACCTTTAACTGTAAAAATGTTTTCCCAATTTGTTACTTCCCTTCTAATCTTGTTTGCATTAGTTTTGTTTGTGCAGAAACTTTTTAATTTGGTGTAATCAAAATGTTCTATTTTGTGATCAATAATGGTCTCTAGTTCTCCCTTGGACACAAACTCCTTCCTCCTCCACGAGTCTGAGAGGTAGACTATCCCATGTTCCTCCAATTTATTTATGATTTCATTCTTTATGCCTAAATCTTGGACCCATTTTGATCTAATCTTAGTATGTGGTGTTAAATGTGGGTCCATGCCTAGTCTCTGTCATACTAATTTCCAGTTTTCCCAGCAATTTTTGTCAAATAATGAATTCTTATCCCCAAATTTGGGATCTTTGGGTTTGTCAAACACTAGATTGCTATTTTTATTCACTATCTTGCCCTGTGAACCTAACTTATTCCAATGATCAACTAGTCTATTTCTTACCCAATACCAAATGGTTTTGGTGACTGTTGCTTTATAATATAGTTCTAGATCAGATACAGCTAGACCACCTTCATTTAATTTTTTTTCATTACTTCCCTTGAAATTCTCGACCTTTTGTTGTTCCATATGAATTCTGTTGTTATTTCTTCTAGGTCATTAAAATAGTTTCTTAGGAGTCTGATTTGTATAGCACTAAATAAATAGATTAGTTTAGGGAGTATTGTCATCTTGATTATATTCGCTTGGCCTCTCCAAGAGCACTGAATGTCTTTGCAATTATTTAAATCTGACTTTATTTTTGTGGCAAGTGTTTTGTAATGTTGCTCATATAATTTCTGACTTTCCGTTGGTAGATATATTCCCAAATATTTTATACTATCAACCGTTATTTTGAATGGAATTTCTCTTTGTATCTCTTGCTGTTGGATTGTGTTGGTAATGTATTAAAAATGCTGAGGATTTATGTGGATTTATTTTGTATCCTGCATCTTTGCTAAAATTCTGAATTATTTCTAATAGCTTTTTAGCAGAGTCTTTGGGGTTCTCTAAGTATCCCATCATGTCATCTGCAAAGAGTGAGAGTTTGATTTCCTCATTTCCTACTCTAATTCCTTGAATCTCTTTCTCGGCTCTTATTGCCGAGGCTAGAGTTTCTAGTACTATATTGAAAAGTAATGGTGATAGTGGGCAACCTTGTTTCACTCCTGATCTTACAGGGAAAGGTACTAGTTTATCGCCATTTATGATGTTTACTGAAGGTTTTAAATATATGCTCGTTATTATTTTAAGGAATAGTCCATTTATTCCTATACTCCCAAGCATTTTTAGTAGGAATGGATGTTGGATTTTGTCAAATGCTTCTTCTGCATCTATTGAGATGATCATATGGTTTTTATTAATTTCATTATTAATATGGTCAATTATACTAATAGTTTTCCTAGTATTAAACCAGCCCTGCATTGCTGGCATAAATCCTACTTGATCATAGTGTATTATCCTGGGGATGATTTTCTGAAGTCTGTTTGCTAATATTTTATTTAAGATTTTAGCATCAATATTCATTAAAGAAATTGGTCTATAGTTTTCTTTCTCAGTTTTCAATCTACCTAGTTTAGGTATCAGTACCATGTCTGTGTTATAAAAGGATTTTGGTGGGACTCCTTCAATCCCTATTTTTTCAAATAGTTTATATAGCATTGGAGTTAGTTGTTCTTTAAATGTTTGGTAGAATTCACATGTAAATCCTTCTGTTCCTGGGGATTTTTTCTTAGGGAGTTGGTTAATAGATTGTTCTATTTCTTTTTCTGAGATGGGACTATTTAGACTACTTACTTCTTCCTCTGTTAATCTGGGCAAGCTATATTTTTGAAGGTATTCTTCCATTTCATTTAAGTTATCGAATTTATTGGCATAAAGTTGAGCAAAGTAGCTCCTAACTATTGTTTTAATTTCCTCTTCATTAGTGGTGAATTCTCCCTTTTTATTTTCAAGACTAACAATTTGCTTTTTCTCTTTCCTTTTTTTAATCAGGTTTACTAAGGATTTGTCTATTTTGTTGGTTTTTTCATAGAACCAACTCTTAGTTTTATTAATTAATTCAATAGTTTTTTTACTTTCAATTTTATTAATCTCACCTTTTAATTTTAGAATTTCAAGTTTTGTGTTTGTCTGGGGGTTTTTAATTTGTTCCTTTTCTAGCAATTTTAGTTATAAGCCCAATTCGTTGGTCCTCTCTTTCTCTATTTTATGCAAGTAGGCTTGTAGAGATATAAAGCTTCCCCTTATTACTGCTTTGGCTGTATTCCACACATTTTGGTATGATGTCTCATTATTGTCATTTTCTTGGGTGAAGTTATTAATTATGTCTACGATTTGCTGTTTTACCCAATCATTCTTTAGTATAAGATTATTTAGTTTCCAATTATTTTTTGGTCTATTTTCACCTGGCTTTTTATTAAATGTAATCTTAATTGCATTGTGGTCTAAAAAGGATGCATTTACTATTTCTGTCTTACTGCATTTGATTTTGAGGTTTTTATGTCCTAGTGTATGGTCAATTTTTGTATAGGTTCCATGAACTGCTGAGAAGAAAGTATACTCTTTTCTGTCTCCATTTAGCTTTCACCAAAGATCTATCATATCAAACTTTTCTAGTATTCTATTTACGTCTTTGACTTCTTTCTTATTTATTGTTTGGTTTGATTTATCTAATTCTGAGAGTGCAAGGTTGAGATCTCCCACTATTATAGTTTTGCTGTCTATTTCTTCTTGCAGCTTCCTTAATTTCTCTTTTAAGAATTTATATGCTGCACCACTTGGTGCGTGTATTTTTAATATTGATACTGCTTCATTATTGATGCTACCCTTTAGCAGGATATAATGCCCTTCCTTATTTCTTTTAATTAGATCAATTTTTGTTTTTGCTTGATCTGAGATGAGGATGGCTACCCCTGCTTTTTTGGCTTTGCCTGAAGCATAATAGATTCTGCTTCACCCTTTTACTTTTAGTTTGAATGTATCACCCTGTTTCAGGTGTTTTTCCTGTAAACAACATATAGTAGGATTCTGACTTATGACTCAATCTGCTAACTGCTTCCTCTTTATAAGGGAGTTTACCCCATTCACATTTATGGTTAGAAGGACTAATTCTATATTGCTTGCCATCCTATTAACCCCTGCTTATGCTTTTCTCCTTTCCTTCCCTCTTACCCCTCTACCCAGTTTTAAACTTGTGAACACCACTTGTTTTTCACAGCCCTCCCTTTTTAGTATCCCTCCCCCACCTTAAATTTCCTCCCCTTATTTTACCCCTTTTCCTCACAATTTCTGTATTCCCTTCCCTTAGCTTACTCCTTCCCTTTCACTTTTCAATGAAAAGGAAGCAGTTTCACTATAAATCGAATATGTCTATTGATACACACCTATGTTCATCTCCCCCCTTTTTTTCTCTCAGATATAATAAGTTACCTTTGCCTCTTCATGAGATGTAGTACCATCACTTTACACTTCTTTATGATATAATTTCCTTTCTACCTCTAGTTTCCAGGACAAATTATACATATGTTCTTTACATATTTTTAAAACAGAAGTATAGTTCTCAAGATTTCTTTTTACCTTTTTAGAAATCTCTTGAGTTCTGTATTTGAAGATTAAACCTTTTATGTAGGTCTGGTTTTTTCATCAAGAATAGATGGAATTCATTTATTTTGTTAAATGTCCATCTTCTTCCCTGGAAAATGATGCTGAATTTTGCTGGGTAAGTTATTCTTGGTTGCATTCCAAGTTCCTTAGCCTTTGGGAATATCATGTTCCAGGCCCTTCATTCTTTTAATGTGGATGCTGCTAGATCCTGGGTTATCCTTATTGTGGCTCCTTCATATCTGAATTACTTTTTTCTACCAGCTTCCAGTATTTTATCCTTTGTTTGATGGTCCTTGAACTTGGCCACTATATTTCTTGGCATTTTGATTTTAGGGTCCCTTTCAGTATGTGATCGATGAATTTTTTCAATGTCTATTTTACCCTCTGTTTCCAAAACGTCTGGGCAGTTCTCTTTGATAATTTCCTCAAAAATGGTGTCCAAGCTCTTTTTTTTCCTCACATTTTTCAGGGAGTCTGAGTATTTTCAGATTGTCTCTCCTGGATCTGTTTTCCAGGTCTGTTGTCTTTCTAATAAGTTACTTGACATTCTTTTCAATTGTTTCATTTCTCTGGTTTTGCTTGACTACCTCTTGGTTTCTCCTTGAGTCATTCATTTCTACTTGTTGGAGTCTAATTTTCTATGATGTAATTTCTTCACCCACTTTTTTTTTAATATCTCTTTGTAATTGTCCAATTGAGTTTTTATCTTCTATGGAATTTTTTTCCATTTTATCCATTTTATTTTTTAGAGAGCTGATTTCTTTTTCCAGCTCACTAATCCTGTTTTCCTTGGAGTTGTTTACCTTTTCTAGCTCACTAATCTTGTTTTTCAATGATTTGATTTCTTTATCCACTCTGTCTTTAAATGCTTGGGATGACTTCTCCAGGCTCTTTTGCCAAGCTTCCCTTTCCTTTTCCCATTTCTCTTCCAGCTCTCTTGTGAGAGCCTTTTTGATTTCCTCTATGAGATTCTTTTGTATTGAGAAGCAGCTCATATCCCCCTTAGGGTATTCCTCTGGGGACAGTCTGTTTTTAGTCTCCTCAGTGTTTGAAGTCTGCTCTCTCTCCATATAGCAACTGTCAATGGTTAGAGCCCTTTTGAATTTTTTGTTCATTTTGTCAGAGCGGGAATCGAAGAAAACAAATTGACAAGAAAAACAATTGATCTGTTTTGGGGGAGATGGGGCTGGATGGTATTAATGGGCTTCCTCTACAGACTGGGGGGGAGGGCAGCAGTGAGGCACTAACAGGACAGCGATGACTGTCCTGAGTCTGCACTCTGAGGCTCTGAGAACTCGCTGTCAGTCCAGGTGGGGGTTGGGGGTAGCCGGGTTCTGAGAGACACTAGCTTTCTGGGGTTTTAATCTTCACCTCTGGTGTTTACACCCTCTCCACTGATCCTGGTTTGCTGCCAAGATGGAGTATCCACACTGGGGTAAAAGCCTTTTCACAGAAATGGCAGAGATTGTAACCCTCCCCCTCTGGTCTGAGCTGTGTGAGCTGCCTGTCTCGCTCTGGCTTGCCTGCCCTCAGTCTGTGCCCAGTCTGATTGACCCTCCCCTGAGCAAACACAGACTTTTTCTGGCGAATTTCAAGGATGTCTTCTTTTGGTGATTATTTGTGGATTTCTTTCTAGGTCAAGCATTAACTCTGAGGCTTGTCATGAAGTAAGTTCTGAGAAAAATGCGGAGCTCAAGCAGCTGTCTGCCTCCATGCCTCCATCTTGGCCGGAAGTCTGGAATCCTATTCTTAGCATGCAACAAAAATTTTGGTTTTACACACATATATTCTATCTAGGATATACTGTAACACATTTAACATGTATGGGGTTGCCTGTCATCTAGAGGATGGAGTAGAGGGAGGAAGGGGAAAATTTTAAAAAGAAGTGAATGCAAGGGATAATGTTGTAAAAAAAAAAAATTACGCATGCATATGTACTGTCAAAAAATTATATTTATAAAATTAAAAAAGAAAAAAGGAACTGGAACCAAGGCCTCTGCTTCCATATAGCCACGATGCTTTTATTCCTTTTTTCTCTGAGTTTAAAACCCAGAGCTTCATATGAGTAATGTAATAAGGTTCTGAACCCAGGGATGGCAAAGGATGCTTTGCAATCTCCTTTCAATCAGTTGTCTAACTCCATTTCCTTCTTAGGCCTGAGAGTTTCTGAAGCTGACCTTGTAAATCAACCTGCATTGTGTTCAGGAGATTTTGTATTACCCTAGTAAGGCAGACCTTTCCTTTCAGTTTCCTAAGTTGTCTTGGGCTTAAAAAATATTTCATCCCAACCTTTTCTTGGTTCTGCCATCTTAAATTCAATTTGAAGAGCTATTTAACAGCTGTTTAGAGGAAAAATTGGAGAGGTCAGCTCAGTACTTCTCTACCCCATCATCTTGGTTCCTGGAACCTGATTGAACTATTCTGCAAAGCAATTTGGAATGATACTAAGTAAACAACTAAAATATCCACACTTTGACACATAAATCCCTCTACTAGTTATATGAATCATGAAGATAAATGATAAAAAAAGATAGAGTAGGTCAAGTTTTAATGGAATATTAAGTGCAAGAACAGAAAAAATATGAAATAAAGCTAGAAAGTTATTACACCATTTTCAAAAACAGAATCAATGACAGAAAAAAGAAGCAAAAATGGGAGGTATTCGTATTTCTTTAAAAAGTAAGCTAAAGAACAGAAAGGTCAGGGTTTTGTTTCAGGGTGAAATTGTATTGTGGATAGTCTTATATGCCAGGAAAGATAAGAATCTTGATTGTTTCATTTGTCTGTAACACCATCTCATCCCCTCTTAGTCCTTTATATTTTTAAATCCTCTAAAGTATATCCCAAATATTTCTTTCTCTATGAAATTTTTCTTTATTTATACTAGTAATGATCTTCCACACATATGACTTCTTTGTTAAGGACTTTCATGAAATTAATGTACATATATACATATATATGTATATATGTACATATATATATTTTTTTAATTACATACATGTAATTTTACAAACATTGGTGCTAGACCTCAGAAATCATCTAGTCCCAAACTCTCCTTTTATGGATGAAGAAACTGATACACTGAGAAGTTAATTGATTGGTCAATGACACATAATGATAAGCAGTCAACCTAGATTTGAATCCAGATTTTGTGATTATTAGTCAACTACTCCCAAATACCATTTTATTAATCTTCACTTTTACTTTTTCCCTTTTCTAGAGTGAGGGTAGCTAGATACAATCAGTATAATGCTTGATTTGAAATTTAAAAGATTAGACACTTAGCAGTTGTGTGATCCTAAATAGCTTATTTAACTGCTCTGCCTCAGTTTCTTCATCTGTAAAGTTGTGAAGATTAAATTAAATAACTTAAAACATGTTGTCCCACAGTAGTACCCTGGATATCTTAGAATCAGCTGGAATAAGGATAAGCAAATGTCTTTATTCTTGGTCTTTTGGGGTCTCTGTCAGAGGATTAGATATAGGAATCTCCACACCTCCTTTCTCTCTCTCCACCACCAAAAATGATCCTGCTTGTCCTACTCCACCCTCTGATCTCTCTTCCCCTTCTTTGTCCACACCCACAGATGGAGCCAGCACAGAATAGATGGAGAGGGTCATTCTCCAAGCATATGTTAATAGAGAGTTGTCCAATTGGTAATTAGCCTTAAGTGCTAGGTTATCTCAGTTAAGTGCATCTGCTCAGTTCTAGCCCTTTATAAAAACACTCTATGATAAATATCATCATCATCATAATATTAATTATTATTGTTATCCTCAGAGGAGAAGCTCAATAAGGACAGAGATCCCGCAGAATAATGCTCTCTACACATATGAATAAGTGGAGAATTTGCTGTGCTTTCTATATGGTATGTTAATTACTAAATTATTTTCAAATAAGTGAGACATTTTTATAATTCTCTTGTTGTTCTGTCATTTTAAGTCACATCTGATTCTTTGTGACAGAGCATTATTCTGTCTGTTCTAGCAGGTTCTATAGAAAAAAGCTAGAAAGCAGATTTTAAAGAACCAGATTTTCCTATATGCCTGTAATTTTTTCAAAGTGAGCAGTGTTCTTGGGACAACATGTATCTCATTCCAAGAGAATGCTACCAAAGACAGAGAGAGAGAGAGAGAGAAAGAGAGAGGGAGGGAAGAAGGAAGAGGGAGAGAGAAGAAGTGAGGGAGAGAGGGAGGGAGTAAGAGAGAGAGAGAGAGAGACAGAGAGAGGAAGAGAGAAACAGAGATAGAGAGCCAGAGATAGAGAGAGAAACAGAGAGAAAGACAGAGAGGCATAGACAGAGAGAGAGGACAGAGAGAAAGAGACAGAGGCAGAGAGAAAAAGAGACAAAGAGAAAGAGAGAGAAATGAAATGAGAAAGTTCCTTAGTTCCTTATAGCAGATACTCAGTGTCATACTCAGCTTTTGCCACTCATCAGTCACAGAGGCATTTATGCTGATAAACAATATTTCAACTAAATAATTAAAATTAAGAAACATATATTTAAAATAATATACCTGTTTTCTTGAAAGACTTATGTTGCTTTATTATGATGAGTTTTACTATTTAATTAAGAACTTTTCTTTGAGGGGACAATGCAAATGAGGCAATGGTGAAATGTAATAAGAGCCAATAAATGGTAACAAAATCTACTTTATGTTCTGAAGTATAGGTAGCAATCCACTAGGAAAGTATAACTATTGCTGTTGTTCAGTCATGTTCAATTCTTCATGATTTCTCTTTGTGATTTTTTTGGCAAATATATTGGAGTACTCACTCTAATAGTTTCTGGAAAAATGCTATTTCCTTCTCCAGCTGATTTTACAGTTGAGGAAACTGAGGCAAGCTGGGTTAAGTGACTTGCCTAAGGTCACATAGCTAATAAGTGTCTGAAACTGGATTTGAATTTAGGTGGCTCTCTTGATCCAGGTTCAGCATTCTCTTCACTGTGTCACTTAATTGCTTTTATATTATTAGTTATAAATTAAATTACTGAATCTTTGTATGTAAAGTAGAATACCAAAAGCACCAGTCGAGAATGGAATCCCAGTATGAGTCTTTTTATATGACATAATTTCTTTTTTATTCTTCTGATAGAGTTATACAAGTCTTGATATTAAAAATGTCTATTTCCTCCCAACAAAGAAAAGTGTATCAATGAAAAGAACTGCTGTTTATTTGAAAGGTAATTCTATGGTGTGGGGTCTTCAATCTTAAAAATGCCTTTTGCATTATGAATATCATGACATTTAAAATCATTCCCATTACTTTTTAAAAAAAAATTGTTGCTTGTTTTCAAATAATGGTCTAATACTGAGCAGCTAAAATTTAAGACTATTGGACAAAACAGAGGAGACAATTACAAGAAGGAGAGATTTTATACAAGATCTGGGATTTCACTCATGTGGGGAACTTCTAGGGAGGATTCATCCCCCAATACTGTAGTACCTATTCTCCAACTGAAAGAGACAGAAATAGAGAATGGGCATCAAGAGAGAGAGAAAAGAGAGCAAGAGAAAGAGAGAGAGAAACAGACAGACAGAGACACGGAGAGATACAGAGAGAGAGAGAGAGAGGCACAAAGAGAGACAAGGAGATAGTGAGACAGAAACAGAGAGATACATACAGAGACAGGTAGAGAGGTACAGATAGACACAAAGACAAACAGAAAGGCAGAGAAAATGAGAGAAAGGGGAGAGAGAAATAGAGAGAGAGAGAGAGACAGAGAGAGAGAGAGAGAGAGAGAGAGAGAGAGAGAGAGACAGAGAGAGACAGAGAGAGACAGAGAGAGAGAAAGACAGAGAGAGAGAGAGACAGAGAGACAGAGAGACAGAGAGACAGAGAGAGAGAGAGACAGAGAGACAGAGAGAGAGAGAGAGAATGAAAAAAGAAAAGATTTATTGAGCACTCCCTATGTGCCAGGAACTATGCAACTCATATTTTGAGAGATCAGTCTGAAAAACAGAAAGATGAAGATACTTGCTCCCGACTATATAGCTCTTATTTATCAGAGTTAATAACAGCTAACATTTACATATAAAGAATGTTATCTTAGAATATTATTGTTCTATAAAAATGCTGAACAAGAATGTTATATTGTTTAAGTTTTTCAAAGACATCTATATAAACTATCTCAGTGGAATATATATGCTATTCTAATGACCCTATTATTACCCTCAGAGCAACTAGGTAGTGCAGTAGATAGAGTGCCAAGCCTGAAGTCAGGCAGACTCATCTTCCTGAGTTCAAATCCAGCCTCAGACATTCAATAGCTGTGTGATCCTGGGCAAGTCACATAACCTTTAATGCCCCAGTTTCTTCATTTGAAAATGAACTGGAGAAAAAAGTGGCAAACCACTCCAGTATTTTTGCCAAGAAAATCCCAAAATGGTGTAAAAGAAGAATTGAGCATGACTGAAACAACACAACATAATTATTATCCTCATTTTACAAATGACTAAATTGAGGATGAAAATGACTAAATGTTCAGGGTTACAGAAGTTACTAAGTACTTGAGGCAAGATTTGAACTCAAGTCTTCCTGACTCTATGTTGAACCCTCTGACACCATCTAGCAGCCAAGTTTAAAAGGTAACATCCTCATTCCAAGGCCAGCTTATTATCTATCTACTATGACACTGCTGCTTTTCTCAGGTAGGAGAATAAAAGGAGATAAGGAAGAGATGCAGAGAGAAGAAAAAAGAGGGTTTTTTTATTAGTATTAAGTAAACTGAGTCCCATAGAGAAAAGAGTGATGAGTCCATGAGGTCTGGAAATGGAAACGGTATAAAAATTTGAAATTCCAGAAGAGACACATGAATATAAATTATGTCTTTAAAAAATTACAAAAATCATGTTGTCTGGAAGGAGAGAGATAATAAAGGCATTTTATAGCCAAGGAATCTCAGAGCTGAAATGGACTGCGGAGACCACCTAGGTAAACATATACTTGAAACAGAATTCCCTCCACAACATACCTGACAAGAAAGTTGGGGCATAATTTATTTATTTGTTTGCTTTTGTCTTTAAAGTTTAAGTAGTTGGGGAAAGATTTTGTATGTCACTTTATGTGCTTATTTAATTTGTTGTTTTTATTAACATATTAAGCTTACAATGAGGAAAAAATTATGAGAAATGAAGAAGCCTATCAAAGAAATCATAATAATTTATATTTATATAGTGTTTTAAGGCATACATGCCTTTCCTCTTAGCATCTTTATAAGGTAGCTTGTGGATTCTTTTTATAAATGTAGAAATCAAAACAAAGAGTAAAAATCTTGTTCAATATCATGTGATTAATAAGAATGAGAACAAGGAATAATGTTAATAATAATGATATTCAGCATTTATATATTGGTTTAAAGTTCAAATTTAGATAACTTTTTTCATGCCAATAAATATTCATTAAGTGATTACTATTTGTTAGTCTCTTGTCTTTTTAAAAATATTTTATTTTTTCCCCAATTGCATATAAATAACATTTTTAGCATCCATTTGAAAATGTTTTGAGTTCCAAATTTTCTTTCTCTCTTCCTTTAAACTGTTTTATCCACTCAACCCCACTCCACCCCTGCTGAGGCAATAAATGCTTTGATGTAGGTTATCAATGTAGATTACTCTTTAAAGTTGAAAAGCATTTTCCACTTAAGACCTTATTTGAGGTTTACAATATCTCTGTGAGATAGATATCAAAAGTAGGTATAGATAAAGAAGCTGAATAACAAAAGATTAAGGAATTCTGTCCAAGTCATATGGCTACTGTGTGTCAACTATAATCCACACATCTATACACATATAACCATGGCCTTCTCTAGGACAGCAGAAGGAGAGAAAATAAATAAATAAATAAATAAATAAAGTGTACATTGCAGAGAAAAAAAAAAAAAAAAGCCTAGAAGGAAGCATAGGAAAGCTGGATTGGTTTAGACACTTTTGGTTTTATATTGAATTCTTTCTTGTAATATGCTGTATATATGGAAATGTTTTTTTTTTTCCTTTTCTTCTCTTGTATTTAAGTTTTAAATGAGTGACATTTTTAAAAAGATAGTACATGAAGAAAAAGGTATAACTTCCAGAATTTAGTTTTAGCTTCATTTATGTAAAAATAGTTATTTTAATGCAGTGCTACAAATGAAAGCAACTGACATTTTAGGTCTAACACTAAGAGCCATCACTAAATCAAGGGATTGGACATCACACTATTCTCTTTTCTATTTAGGGATTCCTGTGCTTTAGACTTAAAAATGCAATCTAAATTTTGTCCTTGGGAGAGTATGACCTACAATGAGACAGATTAGCTTTTATTTTCCCACACATTTTTGTGCATTACATCCCTTAGAATGGCAACTTGATGAAAAACTATTTAACATTTAGGTTTTAGCTCATGTCTAGGGTCTCCCCAAAGTAGGAAGTAAGAAGTACAATATAAATTAGATATGGGAAAGTTATTTATTACTAAACACAAAAGAAATATTAAACACAAAAGCATCCTCAAGCACACTGACATAAAGACTAAATAAAAAATTTAGTAACAATATATATATATATATATATATATATATATATATATATATAGATAGATAATAAATTATATATTTACATATGACATATATTAATATGTATATAAATGTAATATGTATATAATATGTATAATTAATATATAGGGGTAGCTAGGTACTACAGTGGATAATGTGCGAAGCTTGAAGTTGAGAAGATCTACTTCAAATGCAGCCTCAGATACTTACTAGATGTGTGACCCTGGACAAGTTACTTAACTCTGCTTGCCTCAGTTTCCTTATCTGTAAAATTAGCAGGAGGAAGAAATGGCAAACGATTCTAATATCTTTGCCAAGAAAATCCCCAAAAGGGGTCAAGAGGAATCAAGACTGAAATGACTGGACATCAAGAAGAATTATACTTCCCTATTAGCTTGCTACCTAAATCTGAGAACATAAAGCATTTTTATGCTTTATGGGACTGTTTATTAGCCACTGGTACATTTGCTCTATCCTCTAAAAGGTCATATTTGTAAAGAAATTACAATTACTTATTTTTACCTAAATGATCAGTCTTTCTAAAAAAATTTAATTAATTTTATAATTATAACTTTTTGACAGTACATATGCATGAGTAATTTTTTTTACAACATTATCCCTTGTATTCATTTTTCCAAAATTTTCCCTCCTTCCTCCTACTCCCTCCTCTAGATGACAGGCAATCCCGTACATATTAAATGTGTTACAGTATATCCTAGATACAATATATGTGTGTAAATCCAATTTTCTTGTAACATGGTAAGAATTGGATTCCGAAGGTATAAGTAACCTGGGTAGAAAAACAATAGTGCTAACAGTTTACATTCAATTCCCAGTGTTCCTTCTCTGGGTGTAGCTACCTCTGTTCATCATTGATCAACTGGAAGTGAATTGGATCTTCTTTATGGTGAAGATATCCACTTCAATCAGAATATATCTTCATACAGTATTGTTGTTGAAATGTATAGTAATCTCCTAGTTCTGCTCATTTCACTCAGCATCAGTTCATGTAAGTCTCTCCAAACCTTTCTGCATTCATCCTGCTGGTCATTTCTTACACAGCAATAATATTCCATAACATTCATATACCATAATTTACCCAACCATTCTCCAATTGATGGACATGCATTCATTTTCCACTTTCTACACACTACAAAGAGCTGCCACAAAAATTTTGGCACATGCAAGTCCCTTTCCCTTTTTTAGTATTTCCTTGGGATATAAGCCCAGTAGTAGCACTGCAGGATCAAAGAGTATGCACAGTTTGATAACTTTTTGGACATAGTTCCAAATAGCTCTCCAGAATGGCTGGATTCTTTCACAACTCCACCAACAATGCATCAGTGTCCCAGTTTTCCCACAGCCTCTCCAACATTCATCATTATCTTTTCTTGTCATCTTAGCCAATCTGACAGGGGTGGAGTGGGATTTCAGAGTTGTCTTAATTTGCATTTCTCTGATCAATAGTGATTTGGAACACTCTTTCATATGAGTGGATATAGTTTCAATTTCAACATCTGAAAATTGTGTGTTCATATCCTTTGACCATTTATCAATTGGAGAATGGTTTGATTTCTTATAAATTAGAGTCAGTTCTCTATATATTTTGGAAATGAGGCCTTTATCAGAACCGTTAACTGTAAAAATATTTTCCCAATTTGTTACTTCCCTTCTAATCTTGTTTGCATTAGTTTTGTTTGTACAAAAGCTTTTTAATTTGATGTAATCAAAATCTTCTATTTTGTGATCAGTAATGATCTCTAGTTATCCTTTAATCATATATTCCTTCCTCTTCCACAAGTCTGAAAGGTAGACTATCCTCTGTTCATCTAATCTATTTATGATCTCATTCTTTATGCCTAAATCATGGACCCATTTTAATCTTGTCTTGGTATATGGTGTTCAATGTTGGTCCATATCTAATTTCTGCCACACTAATTTCCAGTTTTCCCAACAGTTTTTTTCAAATAATGAATTCTTATCCCAAATGTTTCCCAATTCTTATCCCAAATCTTTCAGTTTGTCTAACACTAGATTGCTATAGTTGTAGCATATTTTGTCCTGTGTACTTAATCTGTTCCACTGATCGACTAGTCTATTTTTTTAGCCAATGCCAAATGGTTGTAGTGACTGCTGCTTTATAATATAGCTTTTAGATCAGGTACATCTAGACCACCTTCATCTGACTTTTTTTCATTAATTCCCCTGAAATTCTTGACCTTTTATTCTTCCATATGAATGTTGTTGTTATTTTTTCTAGGTCATTAAAATAGTTTCTTGGGAGTCTGATTGGTATAGCACTAAATAAATAGATTAGTTTGGGGAGTATTGTCATCTTTATTATATTCACTTGGCCTATCCGGGAGCACTTAATATCTTTCCAATTTTTAAAATCTGACCTTATTTTTGTGGCAAGTGTTTGTAATTTTGCTCTTATAATTTCAGAATTTTCTTTGCTAGATGGATTTCCAAATATTTTATACTCTTGGCAGTTGTTTTGAATGGAATTTTTCTTTGTATCTCTTGCTGTTGCATTTTGTTGGAGATGTATAAAAATGCCAAGGATTTATGTGGATTTATTTTGTATCCTGCAACTTTGCTAAAGTGGTGAATTATTTCTAATAACTTTTTATTAAAATCTCTGGGGTTTTCTAAGTATACTATCATATCATCTGCAAAGAATGACAGTTTGATTTCATCATTACCTACTCTTATTCCTTTAATCTCTTTCTCGACTCTTATTGCTGAGTCTAGTATTTCTAATACACTATTGAATAGTAACGGTGATAGTGGGCAACCTAGTTTCACTCCTAATCTTACTGGGAAAAGTTCCAGTTTATCCCTATTACATATGATGCTTACTGACAGTCTTAAATATATGCTCCTGACTATTTTAAGGAATAGTCCATTTATTCCTATACTGTCAAGATGCTTTTTCTGCATCTATTGAGATGATCATATGTTTTTGGTTAATTTGATTATTAATATGGTCAATTATAGTTTTCCTAGTATTAAACCAGCCCTGCATTGCTGGTATAAATCCTACTTGATCATAGTGTATTATCCTGGGGATGATTTTCTGAAGTCTTTTTTGCTAATATCTTATTTAAGATTTTAACATCAATATTCATTAAAATGATTGGTCTATAGTTTTCTTTCTCAGTTTTCAATCTATCCGATTTAGGTATGAGTACCATATCTGTGTTATAAAAGGAGTTTGGTAGGGATCCTTCATCCCCTATTTTTTCAAATAGTTTCTATAACATTGGGGCTAATTGTTCTTTAAATATTTGGTAGAATTCACATGTAAATCCATCCTGGGGATTTTTTCCTGGGGAGTTGATTAATAGCTTCTTCTATTACTTTTTCTGAAATGGGACTATTTAAGCAGTTTACATCCTCCTCTGTTAATCTAGGAAGCTTATATTTTTGGAGGTAGTCATCCATTTCACTTAAGTTATCAAATTTATTGGCATAAAGTTGGGCAAAGTAACTCATTATTTCTCTAATTTCCTCTTCATTAGTGGAAAGATCCCCCTTTTCATTTTTAAGGATAACAATTTGATTTTCCTCTTTCCTTTTTCTGATCAGATTTACCAAACATTTTTCTATTTTATTGGCTTTTTCATAAAACCAACTCTTGGTTTTATTTATTAATTCAATAGTTTGTTGTTGTTGTTGTTGTTTTTTTTTACTTTCAATATTATTGATTTCTCTGTTTCATTTTAGTATTTCAAGTTTAGTTTTTCATTGGGGGGTTTTAATTTGATCTTTTTTTCTATCTTTTTAAGTTGCAGGTCCAATTCATTAATTTTCTCTTTCTCTATTTTATTCAAATAAGCATCTAGAGATATAAAATTTCCCCTTATTACCACTTTTGCTGCTTCCCACAAACTTTGGTATGATGTCTCATCATTGTCATTAACTTGGGCGAAATTATTAATTGTTTTTATAATTTGCTGTTTCACCCAATCATTCTTTAAGATGAGTTTATTCAGTTTCCAATTACTTTTTGGTCTATTTACCTCTAACTTCTTTTTGAATGTAATTTTTATTGCATTGTGATCTGAGAAGTAAGCATTTACTATTTCTGCCTTCCTGCATTTAATTTTGAGATCTTTGTGTGCTAATATATGGTCAATTTTTGTATAGGTTCCATGAACTGCTGAGAAGAAAGTATACTCCTTTCTATCACCATTCAGTTTTCTCCAAAGGTTTATCATACCTAGTTTTTCTAATGTTCTATTTACCTCTTTAATTTCTTTCTTATTTGTTTTGTGGTTTGATTTGTCTAATTCTGAGAGTGCAAGGTTGAGATCTCCCACTATTATAGTTTTGCTGTCTATTTTTTCTTGCAACTCCCTTCACATCTCCTTCAGCAAGTTAAATGCTATAACATTTGGTGCATATATGTTTAGTATTGATATGGCTTCATTGTCTATGTTACCTTTTAGCAGGATATAGTTTCCTTCCTTACCTCTTTTAATTAGATGAATTTCTGCTTTTGCTTGATGTGAGATAAGGATGGCTACCCCTGCTTTTTTGGCTTCACCTGAAGCATAATAGATTCTGCTGCAACCTTTTACCTTTACTCTGTATGTATCTCCCTGATTTAAATGTATTTCCTGTAAACAACATATTGTAGGGTTCTGGTTTTTGATCTAGTCTGCTATCCACCTCCGTTTAATGGGAGAGTTCATCCCATTCACATTTACAGCTAAAATTACTAATTCTGTATTTCCTGCTATCATATTATCCCTGGATTATGCTTTTTTTCCCTCTTGACCCCCCTGAACCCATTCCCCAAAATTTAATTGAAAGACCCCGCTTGTGATGTACAACCCTTCCTTTTTATTATACCTCCCCCCTCCTTTTAAGTCCCTTCCCCTTTCTTGCACCCTTCCCTTATTTCCCTTTTCCTTTCCCCTTTTCCACTTCCCCCTTTTTCATGAGGTGAGAGATGATTCTCTGAAAAACAAATGTCAATTTACTCTTTGAGGCTACTCTGACGAGAGTAAGATTCACACAATGTTTCTCCCCCTTTATAAATTCCCTCAATTGTGGTAAATTTTCTATGCCTCTTCTTGGAATGTAGTTTCCCTCTTTTTATCTCTCTACTTTCCCATTTTCTGATACTATCCCCATCCCTTTACTACTTCTCTTTGTTTTATGTTAAATCAGTAAAATCCAATTATCCATGTGGACTTTCTGTATATCCACAACAGAGATGCAGTTCTGAAGAGGTTTTTTTTACCTTTTTCTGCTTTTCTTGAGTCTTGTGGATGTAGATCAAATTTTTTGTTTAAGTCTGTTTTTTTTTTTTCTCAGAAACAAATGGAATTCCTCTGTTTCATTAAATGCCCATCTCATTCCATGGAAGAAAATGCTAAACTTAGCTGGGTAGTTTATTCTTGGTTGCAATCCTAGTTCTTTTGCCTTTCGGAATATCAGGTTCCAGGCCCTTTGATCCTTTAATGTGGAGGCAGCCAGATCTTGTGTTACCCTTATTTTGGCACCTTGATATTTGAATTGTTTTTTTCCTAGCTGCTTGCAATATTTTTTCCTTAGTTTGGTAGTTCTGCAGCTTAGTCATAATGTTCTGTGGAGTTCTTTTTTTAGGGTCTTTTTCAGAAAGCATTCAATGAATTCTTTCAATGCCTATTTTCCCTTCTGTTTCTATTATCTTTGGACAGTTCTCTTTGATGATTTCCTGTAAAATAGAATCTAGGCTCTTTTTTTGTCATAATTTTCAGGAAGTCCAATGATACTCAGTTTATCTCTCCTAGGTCTATTTTTCAGGTCTATAGATTTTCCGAGTAATTATTTGATGTTATTCTCCAGCTTTTCTTTTCTTTTTTGCTTTTTTTTTTTTGACTGATTCTTTGTTTCTCAATGAATCATTCATTTCTATTTGTTCAATTCTGATTTTTAATGAGTTATTTTCTTTTTTTTTCTTTTTTCTTTCTATTTTTTAAAAATTTAAGCCTTATTAAAATTACTTTTTATAATTATAACATTTTCTTTGACAGTGCATAGGGGTAGGTAATTTTTTTTTTTACAGCATTATCCCTTGTATTCCCTTCTGTTCTGAATTTTTCCCTTCCTCCCCTCCCCCCCTCCCCTAGATGGCAGGCATTCCCATACATATTAACTATCTTATAGTATATCCTAGGTTCAATATATATGTGCAGAACCGAATTTTGTTGTTGTTATTGTTGTAAAGGAAGGATTGTATTTGGAAGGTAAAAATAATCTGGGAAGAAAAACAAAACAAAACAAAACAAAACAAAACAAAAACAATACTCACAGTTTACACTCATTTCCCAGTGTTCCTTTTCTCGATGTAGCTGATTCTGTCCATCATTGATCAATTGGAATTGGATTAGCTCTTCTCTATGTTGAAGATATCCACTTCCATCAGAATACATCCTCATACAGTATCATTGTTGAAGTGTATAATGATCCCCTAATTCTGCTTGTTTCACTCAGCATCAGTTGATGTAAGTCTCTCCAAACCTTTCTGTATTACTCCTGCTGGTCATTTCTTACAAAAAAATAATATTCCATAACATTCATATACCATAATTTACCCAACCATTCTCCAATTGATGGACATCCATTCATTTTCCAGTTTCTAGCTACTATGAATAGGGATGCCACAAACATTTTGGCACATACAGGTCCCTTTCCCTTTTTTAATATTTCCTTGGGATATAAGCCCAGTAGTAGCACTGCTGGGTCAAAGGGTATGCACATTTTGATAACTTTTGGGCATAATTCCAGATTGCTCTCCAGAATGGTTGAATTCTTTCACAACTCCACCAACAATGCATTAGTGTCCCAGTTTTACCACACCCCCTCCAACATTCATCATTATTTGTTCCTGTCATCTTAGCCAATCTGACAAGTGTGTAATGATATCTCAGAGTTGTCTTAATTTGCATTTCTCTGATCAATAGTGATTTGGAACACTCATATGAGTGGAAATAGTTTTAATTTCATCAAATTGTCTGTTCATATCCTTTGACCATTTATCAATTTGGAGAATGGTTTGATTTCTTATAAATTAAAGTCAGTTCTCTGTATATTTTGGAGATGAGGCCTTTATCAGAATCTTTAATTGTAAAAATGTTTTCCTAATTTGTTACTTCCCTTCTAATCTTGTTTGCATTAGTTTTGTTTGTGCAGAAACTTTTTAATTTGGTATAATCAAAATTTTCTATTTTGTGATCAATAATGGTCTCTAGTTCTCCCTTGGACACAAACTCCTTCCTCCTCCACAAGTCTGAGAGGTAAATTATCCTATGTTCCTCCAATTTATTTATGATTTCGTTCTTTATGCCTAAATCTTGGACCCATTTTGATCTTATCTTAGTATGTGGTGTTAAATGTGGGTCCACTCCTAGTTTCTGCCATATTATTTTCTTCATTCACATTTTTTAGTTCTTTTTGTATATGTCCAATTGAGTTTTTAAATGAATTATTTTGCTCTGTTGAATTTTTTTCCATTTCGCTAATTTTTTTTTAAATTTTCTTTTTCCAAATCACAAATCCTACTTTCTTGGGAATTGTTTATCTTTTCCCATTCAGAAATCCTACTTTACTATGATTTTTTAACCTTTTCTAATTCACAAATTTTGTTTCCTTGCACCTCCTGTGAATTCTTTATTTTTTACAACATAAATTTCAGGACATTGTTATTCTCTATCATAGCTTCTCTTTCCTTTCCTCATTTTTCTTCAAACTCTTTTCACTTTTTAATAGTCTGTTCTAGGAGAGAGTTATGTGAGGAGGGGCAGGTATCATTCCCCTTTAGTGTGTTATCTTGAGACTCTCTGCTGTTAGCCTCCTTGGGGTTGGATACCCGTTCTTTCTCTGTATAGAAGGTGTCAATCATTCTCTTCAGTTTCTTGCTCATTTTTAACACTCTGGGAGAATCTGCCCTTGGTTAGGAAATTTACCAGTTTCCTCCCACACTGGGGATAGGATGCAGCAATCCTGTGACTGGGCTAAGAGAGAGCTCTGGGAGAGAATTCCCCTTCCCCCTGGAAATGACTCAAAGGTGGTTAGCATGGCTGAGTTGGGAGGAGTGCCCAGTGAAGGACCCCTGCTGTGTGGCCTAGTGACTGTCACAGTAAAAGTGTCACAAACCCCAGTCAAATCCTCCAGTGGGGCTGTGGTTATTAGCAGCTGACAGGCAAAAACCCCTGTGCCCAGAGCGGAAGTCTCTGCCTGGAAAGCACAGCTGATAATTGACGGGTTCCACTGCTGTGGGAGTTTTGCTGCTGCTGGAGTTTTGCTACTGCTAGAATTCCACTGCCTCAGGCTGAGCCGGCACTATGTGGATTAGAAGCTGCCCCAGGCAGTGTCTCCAGCAGTGCTGTTAAGGTTCTTAACTGCCCCAAGGAAAAGCTCCACTTAGCAGAAGGTGGCTGCACAGCTGTACTGAGATCAGTGTTGGGTTACTTCTGATTTGGAGTGGTTATATTTTCTGTTTTTTTATTTTAAAGTGGCTTTGATTTCTCTTCTGATCTGCTGTTTTACAAGCAGAGTAGAGCTATCAGCCCATGCCAGATTCCTCTATATGATCTCTATCTGGCTTCTCTGATCCCAGAGTTCTTCCCAGCCCATTTGGCACAATGTGCTAGCCCCTAGTCCAACCCTGTCTGTGCCAGTCTTTTTTTTCCTCCCCTTGAATCGACCTTTTCTGTCGAAATTCCAGATTCTCTTTGGTTGGTAAGTTGTGCTTCTAATCCTTGTGGCTTTTATTAGTCCAGCGTTATTTTTGATGCTGATTTAACTAGTTGTTATTCAGGGTAGAAAGGAGCTTAGAAATGCATGTGTATCTTCTCCCCCCTCTTGGCTCCGTCCCCTTAAATGATCAGTCTTAATGGGGCAAAAGTAATCTTTCAAGAAACATGTATATTATTTTAAACTCAGTACTTTTTGGTTTTACTGATTTCAAATATAGCTTATCAGAACAGTCATAAACCTCTTCTTAAATGTTTCTTTTCTTCAATTTACATCATATCTGTGTTTATTCTGCAAAATTTGACTGGTGTTAGAAAATTATCTCTGAGAAATTTACACTTTGAAGAAAGTCTAATCTAAATTCAGGCCTTAATTTTCTCTTCCATGCAATGTTGCTATTGATAAATTCAGTATAAAGGACTTATTTCTTTAACAATCTCTAATGGCTCAGAAACAAATTAGAGGAACAAGGAAGAAATTATCTTTCAGATCTCTGGATAAATTCATGATACTCAGGTCTCTGGAAGAATTCATAAGTAAGAAAGAAATTCACAGATGATAAAATGGACCATTTGAATGTCAAAATGTCAAGTTTCTTTGATAGTCTAATTTTTAAGATATATGAAAAACTGATTTAAATTTATAATCTTAAACCCCATTCCTCAATTGATAAATACTTTAAGGCAGTGGTTCTCAAAGTGTGGTTCAAGTATTCTAGGATATCCAAGATTCTTGCATGGGTTCCAGGAGGTAAAAATTATTTTGCTAATAATACTAATATGTTATTTGCTTATTAAAATATTCCTTCCCAAATTTGTGACCAAAGGAGAACTAGAGATCATTATTGATCACAAAATAGAAAATTTTGATTACATCAAATTAAAAAGCTTTTGTGCAAACAAAACTAAGGCAAACAAAATTAGAAAGGAAGTAACAAATTGGGAAAAACATTTTTACAGTTAAAGGTTCTTATCAAGGCCTCATCTCAAAAATATACAAAGAATTGACTCTAATTTATAAGAAATCAAGCCATTCCCTAATTGATAAATGGTCAAAGGATAGGAACAGACAATTTTCAGATGATGAAATTGACACTATTTCCACTGATATGAAAGAGTGTTCCAAATCACTATTGATCAGAGAAATGCAAATTAAGACAACTCTGACATACCACTACACACCTGTCAGATTGGCTAAGATGATAGGAAAAGATAATGATGAATGTTGGAGGGGATGTGGAAAAACTGGGACACTGATGCATTGTTGGTGGAGTTGTGAAAGAATCCAACCATTCTGGAGAGCAATCTGGAATTATGCCCAAAAAGTTATCAAAATGTGCATACCCTTTGATCCAGCAGTGCTACTATTGGGCTTATATCCCCAAGGAAATACTAAAGAAGGGTAAGGAATCTGTATGTGCCAAAATATTTGTGGCAGCCCTTTTTGTAGTGTCTAGAAATTGGAAAATGAATGGATGCCCATCAATTGGAGAATGGTTGGGTAAATTATGGTATATGAATGTTATGGAATATTATTGTTCTGTAAGAAATGACCAGCAGGATGAGTACAGAGAGGCTTGGAGAGACTTACATCAATTGATGCTGAGTGAAATGAGCAGAACTAGGAGATCATTATACACTTCCACAACAATACTATATGAGGATGTATTCTGATAGAAGTGGATATCTTCAACATAGAGAAGATCTAACCCAATTCTAATTGATCAATGATGGACAGAATCAGCTACACCCAAAGAAGGAACACTGGGAAATGAGTGTAAACTTTTTGCATTTTTAATTTTTCTTCCCATGTTATTTTTACTTTTCAAATCCTATTCTTCCTTTGCAACAACAACAACAACAACAAAATTCAATTCTGCACATATATATTGTATCTAGGATATACTATAACATATTTAATATGTATGGGAATGTCTGCCATCTAGGGGAGGGGGTAGAGGGAAGGAGGGGAAAATTCAGGAAGTACAGAAGGGCGTATAAGGGATAATGTGAAAAATTACCTATGCATATGTATTGTCAAAAATGATATAATTATAAAATTAATAAAAATGTTATAATAAATAATAAAAAATAAAATATTCCTTCCCTTTCCCAACTATATATGAAGCTAGGTTTTCATCATATGCTTTAATGAAATTAGCATATAACAGACTGAATGCTGAAGTATATGTGAAAATCCAGTTATAGTTTATGAAAAGAAATTATTGTTTTTAATCCCTACTCTAATCCAATCAGTATTAATCAATTTGATGGAATTATATCAAAGTTTTGTATATAAGGCCTCAAAGCTATGTGCTGCAAATTCTAAGTTCATTTCCTTAACTTTAGAAACTTGGGCAGGGAAAGGGAGGAGCCAAGAGGATGGAGAGGACACAGGTTTCTTTCTTACTTTCTCCTACAACACTCCCACTAATTAGCAAATTCAGCCTCTGAATTAGTTCTGGATTGGCAGAATCCACAAATATTAGGAACAACAAATTACCAGCAGAAAATAATTTTGAAAATTACCAGAAAAGGTCTGTTTCAATCAGAAATGGAGGGAGGAGGGCCAAGCCCAAGCAGGCCAAGCACAGACACCAGCACAGACAGTGGCTCACTGAATATACTGTGGACTTTGGGGGTTGAGAATCTTCCAGGAAGAATCTATACCAGTGTTGGCCACTCTGCCCTGGCTGCAAGACAATATATCAGCAGAGAAGTTATAAAACATCCAAAACAAACACAAATGTAAATAATGAACCCCAGAATGCCAGATCTCACTGAACCTGGCCATGCCCACATAGCACTAGAAGTGAATCAGTGCATCCATGGCCACTTGTAGAGAAAGCTTGGAAAACTTCCCTTGTCTTAAAAACAGATTTTAGTTTTTTTGTTTTTTGTTTTTTGTTTTTAAACAAAATGAGAAAAAAAAAAAGAACAAGAGAATTCTGACAACAGATAGCTTCTATGGTGAAATAGAAGAAGAGATTTCAAACCTTGAGGAGACTAAAAGCAGATTGTCTCCAGATGAAGCCCCCAAAGGCAATATAACCTAGTCCCCATTGCACAAGGCTCACCTAGAAGAAATTGAAAAGGCTCTTAAAAGAGAGCTAGAAGACAAATGGGGAAAGGAAATGAAAAATTTACCAAGAGGACTTGGAAAAGACATATAACTCATTGCAAGATAGATTTGATAGAATGGAAAAAGAAAGCAACTCCCAGAAAGACAGAATGAGACAGAAAAAGAAAATAATTCCTTAAAAAACAGAATTTGTGAAATGGAAAAAAATTTCCTTAGGACAATACAATTCATTTAAAAATTCAATTGGGCAAATACAAAACAAAGTAAAAAAAAAAAAGTAAATGAAGAAAATTATTCACTAAAATTCAGAACTGAACAAACGGAAATGAATGACTCAGTGAGTCAACAAGAATCAATCAAGCAATATCAAAAAAAAAAAATAGAAAAAATAGAAAAAATGTAAAATACCTAATTGGGAAAACAATGGATGTAGAAAATAGATCCAGGAGAGACCATCTAAGGATTATTGGACTTCACGAAAACTATGATAAAAAAAAGAGCCCAGACACTATTTTTGAGGAAATCATCAAAGAGAACTGCCTGGATGTCATAGAATAATAAGGTAAAATAACCATTGAAAGAATTCACCAAACACATCATGAAGTATATGATGAAAATCCAGCACAAAATTAAAACTCCAAGGAATATCTTGGTTAAATTTCAGAACTATCAGACCAAGGAAAAATATTACAATCATCCAGAAAGAAACAATTCAAATACTGAAGAGCCACAATCAGGATTACCCGCGACCTAGAAGCTTCCACTTTAATGGACTGAAGGGCTTGGAATCTGATATTTGAAAAGGCAAAGGAGCTTAAAATGCAGCCAAGAGTAAACTGAGCATTTTCTTTCAGGGAAGAAGATGGACATTCAAAGAAACCAATGAATTAAATTCATTTCTGATGAAAAGACCAGAGCTAAACAAAAAATTTGACCTCCAAATATAGAACTCAATTGGAACATAAAAAGGTAAAAAGAAAAGAACTCTTCAGAAATGTATTTATATTATGGGATATATAGAGAGAGCATGTATAATCTGATTTTACTGTTATAATATAAAAAAGAACCTAGAGATGGAAAGGGTTTTGTACTGGAAAAAAGGGGAAAGTGGAGGTAAAATGACAGAAATTATATATCAGAAAGAGGTAAATTAAACATATTATAATTGAGGGAAAGAAGGGAAGGGGATGAACATTGTGTGAATCTTACTCTCATCAGATTTGGTTCAAAGAAAGTAGACATATTTGGTTTCACTGAGAAACTTACCTCACCTTATAGAAAAGTGAGAATGGAAAGGGGAAAGGGGTAGGCTAAATAGAAAGGAAAACAGAAATAGCAGGGAAAATGTATAAGAAAGGGGAAGGGTTTCTAAAAGGGGAGGATTGCTTGAGGCAAGTAGTGCTCATAAGTAAAATACTGGGGAGGAGGAAAGGGGGAAAAGAAAAGAGAAAAATGTAAGTTGGGGAAAATAAGAGGGAAGAAAATACAGAATTAGTAGTTTTAATTGTAAATGTGAATGGGATGAACTCTCCCATAAAGCGTAAGCAGATAGCAGACTGGATTAAAAGCCAGAATCCTACAATATGTTGTTTACAAGAAACATATTTAAAGCAGAATGCTACATACAGAGTAAAGGGAAAAGGCTGAAGCAGAATCTATTATGATTCAGGTGAAGTAAAAAAAACAAACAGTCATAGTCATGCTGATATCAGATCAAGCAAAAGCAAAAATTAATCTAATTAAAAGAGCTAAGGAAGGAAAGTATATCTTGCTAAAGGATATCATAGTTAATGAAGCAATATTAATACAAAACATATATGCACCAAGTTGTATGACATCTAAATTCCTAAAATAGAAGTTAAGAGATCTGCAAGAAGAAAATAGACAGCAAAACTGAAATAGTGGGAGATCTCAACCTTGCTCTCTCAGAACTAGATAAATCAAACAACAAAATAAATAAGAAAGAAGTTGAAGATATAAATAGGATACTAGAAAAGCTAGATATGATCTTTGAAGAAAATTGAATGAAGAAAGAAAGGAGTACACTTTTTTCTCGGCAGTTCAAAAGGTGCTCCAAATCACTATTGATCAGAGAAATGCAAATTAAGACAACTTTGAGATACCACTATATACCTCTCAGATTGGCTAAGATGACAGGAAAAGATAATGACAAATGTCGGAGAGGATATGGGAAAACTGGGACACTGATACATTGTGAACTATGAATGGATCTGACATTCTGGAGAGCAATCTGGAACTATGTTCAAAATGTTATCAAAATGTGCATACCCTTTGACCTAGTGGTGTTTCTACTGGGTCTATTTCCCAAAGAGATGTTAAAGGAGGGAAAGAGACCCAAATGTGCAAAAATGTTTGTGGCAGCCCTTTTTGTAGTGGCAAGAAACTGGAAACTGAGTAGATGCTCATCAATTGGAGAATGACTGAATAAGTTATGGTACATGAATACTATGGTGTATTATTGTTCTGTAAGAAACTACCAACTGAATGATTTCAGAGAGACTTGGAAAGACTTACATGAACTGGTGCTAAACCAGGAGCAAAACCAGGAGATCTTTATACATGGCAACATCAAGACTATATGATGATCAATTCTGATGAAGTGGCTCTGTTCACCAATGAAATGATTCAAACCAATTCCAATTTTTCAGTGATATAGAAGTCATCTTCACCCAAGTAGAGGATTGTGGGATCTGAGTGCGGACCCCAACATAGCATTCTCACTCTTTCTGTTGTTGTTTGCTTGCATTTTGTTTTCTTCTTAATTGAATTTTTCTTGTGCAGCAAGATAACTGTATGAATATGTATACATATATTGGATTTAACATACATTTTAACATTTAACATATATTGGACTACCTGCCATCTAGGGGAGTGGGTGGGGGAAAGGAAAGGATAGTTTGGAACAGAAGGCTTTGAAAGGGTCAGTGTTGGAAAATTACTTATTTTGTAAATAAAAAGCTTTAATTAAAAAAAAAAAAAAAAAAAAAAAAGGAAAACTGACTAAAGGCCCTCAATCCTTATTTTGCCTTGTCATTGTGATCAAGCCCAGTGTGACAGAGAAAGTTTTGTGCCTCTGAACCAATCACTTGATCATTAGGAGGAGATGATCATTTTATGAGGATTTATGGTCACTGATTATGATGGCTTGTACCGTTTCTTCCTGCCCAAATTAAGGAGAAGCCTGTTCATCTTGTGCAAAGGTATTATTTGCTTCATCCAACTTGTGACACTGCTGACATATTGCTTATTCACTGGAATTATTCTATATTTGGTGTATCTATTTTGGATTGACTTGACATCTAGCCCTATAAAAATAGATTTGTAGAAAATGTAGGCATCTCAGATAATGAGGTCCACTTTATTAGAGGGGAGCATAGAATCCTTTAATTAAGTGCCACTGGTTCAGACCTTGCCTCAATCTTACTTATTATAGGTGGGATAATTTTAATTTTTACACTATTAAAGTAGAGATGAAAAGTTTTGGAAAAAATAAATAAATAGCACTCTTCTCACTAAATTTTCTTTTGCTTTAGAAAATGTATTTATTTTTCACAAACTTATTTATGTTAGTATGCAATGGACTTATTATTTTAAATGAATAAATAACTATGGGACATTTATGTGTTAATTTGTAATATGGTAAATATAAATAATTAAAATTCACATAAACAAAAGCTCTTAGGGGTCCTCAATAGTTTTTAAGAGTGCAAAAATTTTGTGAGACCAAAAAGTTTAAGAACCTAAGCTTACAAACGGGCAATTTACAAAGGTAAAAAGCCAGGTTTGGGAGGAAGCACAATGATGCACTATTTGTGGAAGTGTGAATTGATCTTCCTGCTTTATAAAGCAATTTGGAGCTATATCTAAAAGAGTTACTAAACTGAGCATACCCTTTAACCTGGCAAATACTACTACTGTATCTATGCTCAAAAGAAATGAAAGAGGAAAAGATCTATATTTATAAAAATATTTTTGTTATAGCAAATCTGGAAACTGAGGTAATTCCTATCACTTGTGGAATGGTAGAACAAATTATGGTACATGAATGTAATGAATATCTTATGATTTAAAAAACACTGAAGAGAATAATTTCAGAGGAACCTGGAAACACTACTATGATTTGATGCAGAATAAAGTCAGCAGGATAAGGAAAAAAATTATGTTATGAAAATCATAATTTTAAAGCTTTTTAAATTTTCAAAACACATATAGATAATTTTAATTTCTCCTTATTTTTTATTTTTAAAACATATGCATGGATAATTTTTTGGCATTGACCCTTGGTAACCCTGTGTTCCAAATTTCCCCCTTCCCCCTACCCTCTTCCTTAGAGGGCAAGTAATCCAATATATGTTAAACATATGCAATTCTTCTATACATATTTCTAGAATCATTATACTGAATAAGAAAAATCAGATCAAAAAGGAAAAAATAAGAAAGAAAACAAAATGCAAGCAGACAATAACAAAAAGAGTGAAAATTCTATGTTGTGATCCACTGTTATCACAGTCCTCTCTCTGGGTGTAGAAGGCTCTGGTCATCACAAGTTCATTGTAAGTGGTAGCAATCATCTTATTGTTGAAGATAGCCACATCCCTCAGAATTGATCATTGTATAATTTTGTTGTTGCTGTGTACAATGATGATAACCATATTGTAACAACAAACAATTTTGAAAGACTTGATAACTGGTTAAATCAGCAATCAATCATGGCTACAGAGAATCAGTGAAGAAGCCCAGTGTTTTATGATCTTCATTCTCAAAGAGGACTATTATATTAGGGAAGTTCACTTAATTAGTAAATTGGATTTAAGTAAGAGAGGGCCATGTGGTCACTTTCTTTTCCTGAGTCATCTGGGTTCAATGACAAGATATAGATCAGGATGGCTCTCAATACAGTGGGAGATTTTGACCTTTTTAAAATCATGTCTTGCTTTTTCCTCTTATGGCAAATTTCTATAATTAGAGAAAGTTGTCGGTAGAAGCCATGTATCCCAGGAAACACAATGATTTTCTACCTTAGATCTTAAAGATCCTTTCTTTGACATACAATTGCATAAAGATTCACAATTTCCTTTTGCTTTTGAAAGGGCAAATCCAGGGAAACATAAAACTTACAAGCTAACATGGGCAGTCATGTCTGTGACATGGAGGTAACTCAGAGCTTCTATGACAGCCCCCAAATATTTGGCCAGGCCCTAACTATCCAATATATAGATGGTAAACCGAACCTGAGAGGCTTCTCTGGCTATAGCCATAAACACCCCTTAATTTCTAGGCCTTCCGCAAGGCTATGAAGTTCCTTTGTCTAAAGGCCCATTTTGTTAAATCTTTGAATCGATTTGTTAAATATTTGAACCATGAATCAACTCCCATCTACCATTTTCTCAGAGGAGAGAAAGTAGAGGATCTTATCACTCCTGAACCTTCCTCAGAGAAACAGCTGGAAACTTTCTTAGTTATGGCTAGATAACTTTTTTGTTGTTGTTGTTGTTGTTGTTTGTTTTGTTTGTTTGTTTGTTTGTTTGTTTTTGCCAAGCCCTCTGTGATTCTATATCAGGCTCTGACACAATTCCCCTGGAATGAATCTTGACTCAGCTTCTGGAAAACTATCCTAGACTCCTTGCTTATTTCTCAAAGAAACTTGGTGTCTTTGGGGTGACCCTCCTGCCTTAGAGCTAGCTGCCACAGCCTTTCTAATTGAGGAAGCCTTTAAGCTCACCCTGGGCCAACCATTGAAGGTTCTAACTCTTCATAAGATTGAGAACATTTTAGCTTTAGAATTGGGAAAAGAATGACAGTGAACATCTGTACTGACTCCAAGTATATTTCATGTTTTGCATGCTGATGGGGCTATATGGAAAGAAAAGGGATTTTTGACTGTAAAAAAAAAATTTCCATCATTAAATATTCAGGGGAAATTCTACAATTATTGCAAGCTGTCCATGGACCTGGAGATGTTTCTGTTATGTTTAATAAAGACATTAGAAGATGGATTCACTTCAGGTCAAGGGAAACAAGCTTGCAAATTCAGCTGCCCATGCTGCTATCTGTTTGCCCCTGACCATAGGACCTTTAATTCCCCAGTTCCCCAACTCCTGCACTCCCTCATATACCTCTCAGGAATGAGTCCTTGCAAAAAAAAGGAGGTGAGTATACATTTCTCCTTTTGGGTGGCCAGCCAGTGGAAACTTCATCAAGCTACTCACTTAGGGAAAATGCTTTCCAATCCCTTGTGAAACCTATCTTCACTGATCACAAGCTAGGAGAAACAATTGAATGGGTCTGTCAGGTCTGCCCACTTTGTGCCAAGTAAATCCTGAAAGGGCTATTAAACCCCCTCATTCTGGAGTCTATGTGGAGGAGGGGTACATATTTAGGGAAGTTCTGGCAGAGAGATTTTATACATATGTCTCCTCTCAGGAACTTCAAACTGCTTTTAATTTTTGTTGACATCTGTACTAATTGGGTAAAAGCCTTCTCTTGTAAGACTGAAAAGGATCGGAGATTTTGCTGAAGGAGATCACATACACTTCCATTCTGCATATCACCCTCTCTGTTCAATGCTTAATGCCTTTTAAACATTATGGTGCTTTCACTATAGGCCACCTAAGCACTCCTTTCATTTATATAGGGCCACACTGTTCCATCCATTGTCCCTACTCCTTTGAGGAAACAAAGAGAATTTTGGGAAAATGTTCTTTGGTATTTATCCTAGGAAAGGCTGTCTGAATGTGAAACATTCATGATAGCCTCATCTATCCCACCAAATCTTCATTTGGATGGGGTTTCTGGTCCCTGTCCCTAGTAACCCCCATTCTACTGCACTTTTAATTATTCTTTTTTTTTTTTTTTCCTCATATTTGGCTCCTGCATTTCTAATCAACTTGTGAGAGTTGTTTCTTTCAGACTCCAAGTCATGAAATTCCAACCACCTGGTGAACCTGAATATGCTGACATTCAGCACTGGATACTGCTGCCACCACTTGCCTCCCCTCTTCAGTGTGGACTCCACTACACAGGGCCAGCTCTATGCCCCTTATCAGCCTGAAGCTTCTCCAGAAGATGTGACTTTTGTCCCTTTGTCCCAAATGAATTTGGGGTTCAAACTTCTTGAGAGGAGAATGAATGGGGTACAGCTTCTAAGGGAAAATATAGCAGTAATCCTAAAGTCCCCTGAATTTAGAGTGCTATTGTTCTAACAATCTGTTTGTCAATGATTCTAAAGTTTTCCTGGCCTTAGGATAGACCTAAAAACATTACTGACTGTTAGTAATCTGTTCATCAGTAATAACCAAGTTCCTGAAACAATAGTGAGTAGATCACCCCTTAAACCTACCTGTAGCCATAAAATTAACAAATAATAATATGAAGCTCTGACCTCCCTAATTTTGTTTTATAAATTTATCTTCTTTCTCCTGGTTCTTGGTAAATCCTTTTGGAACTTAGCCCACTTCAATGGTAATGATATTACAATAAACTTTGTCCCTTGACTTGGACATGGATTTAAACCTGGAAATTCTTTTGTGATACCTTGTGATATCAGTCCAACCTCTTGGAGTCTCCTTTTTGAATCTTAACATTCTGTCTCATTCAAAAGGTAAGGTCTAGCCTACTTGCTATTGAAAAATGATCCATGTGACATTTTTGGCGCATAAAAGCTATGTCATCAAATACTTTTTTTGAATAATGGGAATCCACTGAGCATAATTGAGCAAAATGATAGAAAGAAAGTAGATAGAAATTTAATCTAAAATCAGAGTATGCATCATTTTAGTATTAATAAATTAGAAGAAAGAAGCCCATTTAGGAGACTGCTAGTGGTGGTACAAACATGGTAAAATGAAGACTCAGGCTCAGTTCATGCATGGTGGGAACAATAGCCTAATTTCTTCCTCCATGTAAATTAAGGTAGTTTTCCTTAAAGATAATAATACAAATTCAAGCATTCTCAAATACCTATTGTTGAATATCCGCCTCTTACGGCTAAGTAAATTTTATTTTATTCACTGTAGAATGACCTATGAGTGTCTTATTTTATTCTGATGTGGAATCTAAACTATCAGGGGACTGGCCTGAATCAGATCCAACCAAAAGCAATATGAAAGTATGAATAAAGAGGAGAGCATTGTGACCAAAGAAATTAAAAGAACATTTTATAATTAGCATGATTTCATGATGGATTGGATGTACAGGTCATAGATGACCCTTGCAATTACAATACTAAGTAGTTCAGGAGAACTACTGTTATTATATGTGAAAAGTTAAAGGAGTTCTACTTTGAGGAGAGAAAGAAGTATGAAATTGTTTTCTCAAATATAATTATAAGACTCTGCTTATTTTCAGCATATGCATATTTGGATAATGTAACATAACATCCTACTTTAATAAGATATCGAAATTTACTTCTTTTGAATGTTCTGCCTTCAGCATCATTAAATAATATTTATGGATTCTCTTGAGGAACAGATTAATGGCCTTTGAAGATTTCTTCCAACCCTCTGGTTCATAATCCAGGGAATATTTCAGCCTTATGTTTAGTAAATCATTTGTTGTTTTTAACTATATTTGAAAAAAGAAAAAAATGGAATTAAATCCTTTTTCTCCCTTCTTGAAGCTAAGTAGCTATTGAAACATTTAGGATGAGTCACATATCTTATTTTCCTATACAATCTTTTCTCTTTGTATTTACAAATTTGCTGTTTCTTGAATTCTCTTTAGAGATTGAAATGAGGTGGCTGATAAATATTGTTTTGCAAACACAATAACAACATACCCAAAATACAAAATTCTCATGATTCAGGGAAGGAAAAACAAATAGAATTCTTTTTTTGTCTTTGTTTATAAAATGAGTTTGTACAGTGCTTAGTACCGTGACTAGAACATAGCGAATGATTAACAAATGTTTGTTGATTGACAAATGGAAAGGTTAACTAGAAAATATTTTATTCTTTTACATTTTAATCCTAAATCTAATTTTCATCATTGAAATATTTGTGGAAATGTGAAGGAAGATACTTTCAGGAAATACCTAATCCAGGATTGTTATGCCAGCTCTGAATGAGTGGAAAAAGCTTTAGTCAGTGGTCAGCTTGGTTAGTGGCTTTCCTCTAAGTATACTATGTTGCCTAAAGATATTTGATTAGAACCTAAAGTTCTGCATTTCTCTCTTATCTCTGCAACTGACTGAATTCTGATTGCTCTAAAATGTCCATGTCTTTTTAACTTTCTGATCATCTCCAGGCAATGTCACACACCATCATTATCATTCCCATCTCTACTTACTGCTCTCTTCTTCCTACCAAAACATTGGACTTCATCCCTGGGTTCTGATAAATAAAGTTTCACCTTATCTTGTCTAGAACTCAGACATTTCCACACCCTGCCTTCTACCCCTCAAAAGCTTAGTCCAGCTTTCCTTTGTACATTATCTTCCCCAAGTAGAAATAAGGTACTTAAGGATGGAGATTATCTCTTGTTTGCTTGTATGTATATTTCCAGTGCTTAATACCATGTCTGGCATATTGTAAATGTTTTTTTTTTTTTTTAAATAAAAAAGCTTCTTCCTTCCTTCCTTCCTTCTTTCCTTCCTTCCTTCCTTCCTTCCTTCCTTCCTTCCTTCCTTCCTTCCTTCCTTCCTTCCTTCCTTCCTTCCTTCCTTCCTTCCTTCCTTCCTTCCTTCCTTCCTTCCTTCCTTCCTTTCTTTTTTTCTTTTTTCTTTTCCTTCCTTCCTTCCTTTTTCTTTCTTCTACATCAATATCTATCATGTTTATCCATCCTTTTTTCTTATTTTATCAGCCTTGTAAGATAAAGATAAAAGGCTTCCCCCCCCCCCCCCATCCTAACCTTCAATAATGTATTGAAAAGATGGTTGAAAGCGTTTTTAGTTGTTTGGAAAAGGGAGTTGCATACATCTACAATCCTACATGGCCTCTCAACTGAGATTAACATAAACTGATTTGGGAATGAGTTATTTGGTTGATAACCCTAGAATTTTACTCTGTTCTAATAGAAACTAGACTTATACCTTATTTTACAGTGAGTAATTTTCAGGAATTAAGTCATTCAAGCAGGGCAGAAGACGAGTCAACATTTAGTATATGGGACCAGAAGCAATTGCATTCCTGAATTTTTAAAGTCTTTGTTTAGCTTAAAAAGCATATATATATATATATACATATATATATATATATACATATATATATATATATATATATATATATATATAGGCTTAGCATACAGGAAAAATATAATGATGTCTGGGAATATTATTCTTTACTGCAACACTGAATTTTTAAAGATTCCCTGACAATAACATTTTAAATCTTTGCTGTCTAGACTAGCAAAGTGAGTCTGTTCTAGGAAGATTTATTTAAAAAATAAAAAAATTATGATAGATGTTATTTTACTGCAGAAGGCAGTGAGGCTTTAAAAGAGAACAAGATTCTGGGAGCTTAAGGATTTACATGCTTATTTGTCTAGCTTGATAATTTTGGGTAAATCATAAAGTCACTGAATTTCAATGTCAATAAGAAATGTAAAAGATCCTGTAGTGAATAAAACTGCCCTCTACAACATAGTCAACAGCTGATCATCCATCCTTTATGTGAAAGCATAGGGAGGGGCATCCTACTATTTCCTGAGAGAGTCCATTCTACTTTTAGATAATTTGGGTTTTAGGAAACTTTTCGTTCTATAATCCATAGTGTAAGGTTTTTCCAAAATCTCAGCCTATTCAGAGCAAGTCCAAACTCAGGAGCTGTTCCTCCAACCCACCAAGTTTTATATATATAATTCTCTTAGAACTATTCATATATACTTTGCATAGATTTCCATAAATCTTGATCCTTAAAACAGGATCCTCAGCTCTTATACAAACACTCAAATAACTCATTATATAAGCACTTTAAGTAGGAGACAACTTAAATTTCACCTTCAAGAAAAAGCAAATAAATTAAAAGACTCAAAGTAATCTGTAGACACATTCAAGTAAGTGGCATTTTCTTGACTCTAGGTCCAGTGCTCTATCCAGGGCAGAAACCTTTACCTTCCCCTATGAAAATTATTGCTTTCAATATCCCTTACTAAGCCTCTGTTCGTTACTATGTCATACATAGCAAAAGAGTAGAGTATATATACTTGGAGGTATTCATCTTGATTTTATTCTCAAAATAGATGGAAGAGAAGATATGAATGTGAAGAGTGCCACAGATAGTGGGTTTCCTCTGGACTAAAGGGTCTTATACCTTACCAAGAGTTTGCCCACTATCAGTAGTCTTGTACATCAATGAAGGTAGTAAATATGATAAAACCTTTAAAATAAGATGTAATTAGCACAAATTAATTAATATTAAATGAAACACAAGCAAAATGCAATTTTTTTTTTCCTAGAACAGTTTGCTCTCTCTGCAGTCTATTCACCCTGGAATATTCCTCTTCAAGGTCCTTTCTTCTATCATTGGTGAATTTATTATTATTTTTTTAATAATGGAAAGGCTTAGGCAGATCTGCCTCCATTATCCTCCAGTATACATTCATGAATTTTTGGACTTCAAAACCATGCACCTGGCACAAGGTACCTTCTTTCTTCACCCAATTTCCCCATTAAAATGTGCATACCCTGAGAGAAAGAACTGTCTTTCTTTTTCCTGTATTTATATCTATGATATTTAGCAGAATGCCTAACACATACTTAGTTAGTGCTTAATAAATGCTCATCTTTTCCATTCTTTTCTCTTTTCTGCTGTCATTTGTAGGCAGCTGTGAAGCAAAGCCAATGAGTACAATAACCCAGAATTTTAGCATAATTGTATATCAACGATTGCAGCACACAGATAATTAGTTAAATACATTATTCTCTACATTAATAATTCATAAAAATCAATATTATATTAGGTGGAGGGATGTAGAGCCAAGAAATCTGATTTCCCTTGGCTACTTTTCTGACTATAGTAACATCAAAAATAGCTGCCCTCATTGATTTCTCCAGACAAGACTTTACCCACTGTCTTTTTTGTAAGACATGGGAGACACTGTCATAGGACTGGCCAGCACGGCATGCCCACATCAAAGAAAGCCTTGAGTTCTATGAGCAAAGACGAGTAACAGTAGCACAAAAGAAATATGAGATGTGCAAATCTACAGAGTTCTTCATCCCAAATGTTCAAAGAGATTACTTGTGAGGTCAACCAAAAAAGAGCTCCAGATCTCTCTCAAAGGAATAAACTTTTAGTAAAACCTGTTATGTGTCTGTCCCTATGGTAAGCATTTTCTTTTTTTATTAAGTTTATAATAATAAAATTATAATTTTTGACAGTACATATGCATGAGTAATTTTTTATAACATTATCCCTTGTATTCATTTTTCCAAATTTTCCCCTCCCTCCATCTACTCCCTCCCCTAGATGACAGGCAATACCATACATATTACATGTGTTACAGTATAACCTAGATACAATATATGTGTGTAAATCCAATTTTCTTGTTGCACGTTAAGTATTGGATTCCGAAGGTATAATTAATCCGGGTAGAAAGACAGTAGTGCTAACAGTTTACATTCAATTCCCAGTGTTTCTTCTCTGGGTGTAACTGTTTCTGTCCATCAGTGATCAACTAAAAGTGAGTTGGATCTTCTTTATGTTGAAGATATCCACTTCCATCAGAATATGTCCTCATACAGTATTGTTGTTGAAGTGTATAGTGATCTTCTGGTTCTGCTCATTTCACTCAGCAACAGTTGATTTAAGTCTCTCCAAGCCTTTCTGTATTCCTTCTGCTGGTCATTTCTTACAGAGCAATAATATTCCATAACCTTCATATACCACAATTTACCCAACCATTCTCCATTTGATGGACATCCATTCATTTTCCAGTTTCTAGCCACTACGAAAAGAGCTGCCACAAACATTTTGGCACATATAGGTCTTTCCCCCTCTTTAGTATTTCTTTGGGCTATAAGCCCAGTAGTAGCACTGCTGGATCAAAGGGTATGCACAGTTTGATAACTTTTTGGGCATAGTTCCAAATTGCTCTCCAGAATGGCTGGATTCTTTCACAATTCCACCACCAATGCATGAGTGTCCCAGTTTTCCCACAGCCCCTCCAACATTCATCATTATTTGTTCCTGTCATCTTAGCCAATCTGACAGGTGTGTAGTGGTATCTCAGAGTGGTCTTAATTTGCATTTCTCTGATCAGTAGTGATTTGGAACACTTTCATATGAGTGGATATAGTTTCAATTTCATCATCTGAGAATTGTCTGTTCATATCCTTTGACCATTTATCAATTGGAGAATGGTTTGATTTCTTATAAATTAGGGTCAGTTCTCTATATATATTGGAAATGAGGCCTTTATCAGAACCTTTAACTGTAAAAATATTTTCCCAATTTGTTACTTCCCTTCTAATCTTGTTTACATTAGTATTGTTTTTACAGAAACTTTTTAGTTTGATGTAATCAAAATCTTCTGTTTTGTGATCAATAATGATCTCTAATTCTCCTCTGGTCATAAATTCCTTCCTCTGCCACAGGTCTGAGAGGTAGACTATCCTCTGTTCCTTTAATCTATTTATGGTCTCATTCTTTATGCCTAAATCATAGACCCATTTTGATCTTATCATGGTATATGGAGTTAAGTGTGGATCCATATCTAATTTCTGTCATACTAATTTCCAGTTTTCACAACAGTTTTTTTTTAAATAATGAATTTTTATCCCAAATGTTGGTATCTTTGGGTTTGTTAAACACTAGATTGCTATAGTTATATCCTTTTTTGTCCTTTGTACCTAATCTGTTCCACTGGTTAATTGGTCTATTTCTTAGCCAATACCAAATGATTTTGGTGACTGCTGCTTTATAATATAGCTTTAGATCAGGTACAGCTAGACCACCTTCATCTGACTTTTTTTTCATTAATTCCCTTGAAATTTTCAATCTTTTATTCTTCCATATGAATTTTGTTTTTATTTTTTCTAGGTCATTAAAATAATTTCTTGGGAGTCTCATTGGTAAATAAATAGATTAGTTTGGGGAGTACTGTCATCTTTATTATATCCACTTGGCCTATCTGGGAGCACTGAATGTCTTTCCAATTATATAAATATGAATTTATTTTTGTGGCAAGTGTTTTGTAATTTTGTTCATATAATTCCTGACTTTCCTTTGGTAGATAAATTCCCAAATATTTTATACTATCGACAGTTATTTTAAGTGGAATTTCTCTTTGTATCTCTTGCTGTTGCATTTTGTTGGTGATATATAAAAATGCTGAGGATGTATGTGGATTTATTTTGTATCCAGCAACTTTGCAAAAGTTGTGAATTATTTCTAATAACGTTTTATTAGAATCTCTGGGGTTCTCTAAGTATACCATCATATCATCTGCAAAGAGTGACAGTTTGATTTTGTCATTACCTACTCTTATTCCTTTAATCTCTTTCTAAACTCTTATTGCCGAGGCTAGCATTTCTTATACAATATTGAATAGTAAGGGTGATAGTGGGCAACCTTGTTTCACTCCTGATCTTACTGGGAAAGGTTCCAATTTATCTCCAATACATATTATGCTTACTGAGGGTTTTAAATATATGCTCCTGACTATTTTAAGGAATAGTCCATTTATTTCTATACTCTCAAGCGTTTTTAGTAGGAATGGATGTTGGATTTTATCAAATGCTTTTTCTGCATCTATTGAGATGATCATATGATTTTTATTAATTTGATTATTAATATGCTCAATTATACTAATAGTTTTCTAATATTAAACCAGCCTTGTATTCCTGGTATAAATCCCACTTGGTCATAGTGTATTATCCTGGGGATGATTTTCTGAAGTCTTTTTGCTAATATCTTATTTAAGATTTTAGCATCAATATTCATTAAGGAAATTGATCTATAGTTTTCTTTCTTAGTTTTCAATCTACCTGGTTTAGGTATCAGTATCATGTCTGTGTCATAAAAGGAGTTTAGTAGGAGTCCTTCATCACCTATTTTTTCAAATAGTTTATATAACATTGGGGCTAATTGTTCTTTAAATATTTGGTAGAATTCACATGTAAATGCATCTGGTCCTGGGGATTTTTTCCTGGGGAGTTGATTAATAGCCTGTTCTATTTCTTTTTCTGAAATGGGACTATTTAAGCAGATTACCTCCTTCTCTGTTAATCTAGGAAGTCTATATTTTTGGAGGTAGTCATCAATTTCACTTAAGTTTCAAATTTATTGGCACAAAATTGGGCAAAGTAACTCCTTATTGTTTCTCTAATTTCTTCTTCATTAGTGGAAAGATCCCCTTTTCATTTTTAAGGATAACAATTTGATTTTCCTCTTTCCTTTTTCTGATCAGATTTACCAAACGTTTATCTATTTTATTGGCTTTTTCATAAAACCAACTCTTGGAGGAGCCACAATAAGGATAATCCAGGATCTAGCAGCGTCTACATTAAAAGAACAAAGGGTCTGGAATATGATATTCCGAAAGGCTAAGGAACTTGGTATGCATCCAAGCATAACTTACCCAGCAAGAATAAGCATCGTTTTCCAGGGAAGAAGATGGACATTTAAGGAAATAATTGAATTCCATCTATTCTTTTTTTTTTTTTTTTTTTTTTTTTCATGTCAGGAACTTTTATTTTTGATACCCAAATCTCTCACATAATAGAAGACAAAAACATTTATTTAATACACATTGATTTAAAGTGCTATGTGTTCTGAATGTCCCAAAAAGACAAAAATGTGCTGTCAACAGGACTCAAGTATTTATGCATAAGGTAGAAAAAAATATAAGAAAACAAATACAGCAAAAATGTGTCAGAGACAACTTATTGTTGATGTGATAAACCTAAATATATAAGTATCCATTGAGCCTTCAGTTGTCTTTTGGAGCATCCTCTGAATGCTGTCGATTAAAATACCACTGGCTTAGATTCTGTGTGCCTTGAGTCTCTTCCCAGACTTCTTGGTTAGTTAAGGCAGCTTCTTTACTGACTTCTGAGGATAAGTTAAGCACGTGGGCAAAGCTCCTTTTGAGTTCTAGATCCTTTTTTTTCACTACTTCTTTAAATTCATCCAACACATCAAATACTTTAGCATGCTGCTCTATGTGGTCAGTTGTAACTTCTGCCAACAAGTTTTGTGTGAGAGATAATTGGTGCTGCAAATCATCTAAAAACTTGTCCCTATCTCCTTCCATGTGAATGGATTTCACAGGTAATTCATGTCTAGTAGAGTCCAGTGCAGTTGCAAAAGTTTTATAGTCCTTCTTAAAATTCTCAGACATTGCCACAAAGGGAGCAAGCAATTCACTCTGAGTAGCAAGTGTGTCCACCATTTCCTGTTCATTTTGATGAAAAAGAAGTTTGCGTTTTAATTCCTGCACTTTTTTTTGCACTCTGTCCTTTTCTTCTCATAGCATGATGAGATTTTTTTCTGCTTTTTCTTTTGTTACAGCAAAACGTTTATTCATCTTCACTGTCAGAAGAGTTAGAAGTAATGTCTGTGACTCCATCTTTCTGATATCTTCTGGGGAAACTATGTTGCGGTTTTTTGATGGTTGTGGTTTTTTGGTGTTGGAAATTTGTCCTGTATTAGCTTTATTGGCTAATTGTGGAGTCCTTCTCTTGATACTTTTATCATTAATAGCAGAAAGATCCAGATCAGGAGGTGCAGTTCTGTGTCCATCTAACAGAGTTGATTGCAAATCATTCTTTTCAATTTGATTATCTTTGCAAACCTTCTGAGACACATTAGATTTTTTTCCACTTTCAGTCTGTTTCCCACTGGAATTGTTGACTGAAGTATCTGATGCAAGTGCCTTAACAACTTTTTTCTTTTCACATTGCAAATATCGAGACTCTACTATTCTTCCAGCTGGCACTCTTCTCCCTTTACCCTTGGGGTTCACAGGGGCACTGGGTCCGGCTTCGCTGAAGGACTTCCCTGAAGGCCTGAAACGGGATTCCGCCATTTTCCCTGAATTCCATCTATTCTTAATGAAAAAACCAGACCTACATAAAATGTTTGAGCTTCAAATACAGAACTCAAGAGATTTCTAAAAAAGTAAAAAGAAATCTTGAGAACTATACTTCTGCCAAAAAAATTATGTAAAGAACATATCTACAATTTGTCTTAGAAACTAGAGGTGGAAAGGAAATTATATCATAAAAAAGTGTAAAGTGGTGGTACTACATCTCATGAAGAGGCAAAGGTATCCTATTATATCTGAGAGAAAGAAAGGAGGGAGATAAACGTAGTGTGTATCAATAGACATATTCGATTTGTGGTGAAACTTCTTCCACTTCATTGAAAAGTGAAAGGGAAGGAGTAAGCTAAGGGGAAGGGAATACAGAAATTTCGAGGAAAAGGGGTAAAATAAGGGGAGGAAATTTAAAGTGGGGGAGGGATACTAAAAAGGGAGGGCTGTGAAAAGCAAGTGGTGTTCATAAGTTTAAAACTGGGTAGAGGGGTAAGAGGGAAGGAAAGGAGAAAAGCATAAGCAGGGGTTGACAGGATGGCAAGCAATATAGAATTAGTCATTCTAACCATAAATGTGAATGGGGAAAACTCCCTCATAAAGAGGAAGCAGTTAGCAGATTGGATCATAAGTCAGAATCCTACTATATGTTGTTTACAGGAAACACACCTGAAACAGGGTGATACATTCAAACTAAAAGTAAAAGGGTGGAGCAGAATCTATTATGCTTCAGGCAAAGCCAAAAAAGCAGGGGTAGCCATCCTCATCTCAGATCAAGCAAAAACAAAAATTGATCTAATTAAAAGAAATAAGGAAGGGCATTATATCCTGCTAAAGGGTAGCATCAATAATGAAGCAGTATCAATATTAAAAATATACGCACCAAGTGTGCAGCATCTAAATTCTTAAAAGAGAAATTAAGGGAGCTGCAAGAAGAAATAGACAGCAAAACTATAATAGTGGGAGATCTCAACCTTGCACTCTCAGAATTAGATAAATCAAACCAAACAATAAATAAGAAAGAAGTCAAAGACGTAAATAGAATACTAGAAAAGTTTGATATGATAGATCTTTGGCGAAAGCTAAATGGAGAAAGAAAGGAGTATACTTTCTTCTCAGCAGTTCATGGAACCTATACAAAAATTGACCATACACTAGGACATAAAAACCTCAAAATCAAATGCAGTAAGACAGAAATAGTAAATGCATCCTTTTTAGACCACAATGCAATTAAGATTACATTTAATAAAAAGCCAGGTGAAAATAGACCAAAAAATAATTGGAAACTAAATAATCTTATACTAAAGAATGATTGGGTAAAACAGCAAATAATAGACATAATTAATAACTTCACCCAAGAAAATGACAATAATGAGACATCATACCAAAATGTGTGGAATACAGCCAAAGCAGTAATAAGGGGAAGTTTTATATCTCTACAGGCCTACTTGCATAAAATAGAGAAAGAGAAGACCAACGAATTGGGCTTACAACTAAAATTGCTAGAAAAGGAACAAATTAAAAACCCCCAGACAAACACAAAACTTGAAATTCTAAAATTAAAAGGTGAGATTAATAAAATTGAAAGTAAAAAAACTATTGAATTAATTAATAAAACTAAGAGTTGGTTCTATGAAAAAACCAACAAAATAGACAAATCCTTAGTAAACCTGATTAAAAAAAGGAAAGAGAAAAAGCAAATTGTTAGTCTTGAAAATAAAAAGGGAGAACTCACCACTAATGAAGAGGAAATTAAAACAATAGTTAGGAGCTACTTTGCTCAACTTTATGCCAATAAATTCGATAACTTAAATGAAATGGAAGAATACCTTCAAAAATATAGCTTGCCCAGATTAACAGAGGAAGAAGTAAGTAGTCTAAATAGTCCCATCTCAGAAAAAGAAATAGAACAATCTATTAACCAACTCCCTAAGAAAAAATCCCCAGGAACAGAAGGATTTACATGTGAATTCTACCAAACATTTAAAGAACAACTAACTCCAATGCTATATAAACTATTTGAAAAAATAGGGATTGAAGGAGTCCCACCAAAATCCTTTTATGACACAGACATGGTACTGATACCTAAACTAGGTAGATTGAAAACTGAGAAAGAAAACTATAGACCAATTTCTTTAATGAATATTGATGCTAAAATCTTAAATAAAATATCAGCAAAAAGACTTCAGAAAATCATCCCCAGGATAATACACTATGATCAAGTAGGATTTATGCCAGCAATGCAGGGCTGGTTTAATACTAGGAAAACTATTAGTATAATTGACCATATTAATAATGAAATTAATAAAAACCATATGATCATCTCAATAGATGCAGAAGAAGCATTTGACAAAATCCAACATCCATTCCTACTAAAAATGCTTGGGAGTATAGGAATAAATGGACTATTCCTTAAAATAATAACGAGCATATATTTAAAACCTTCAGTAAACATCATATGTAATGGCGATAAACTAGTACCTTTCCCTGTAAGATCAGGAGTGAAACAAGGTTGCCCACTATCACCATTACTTTTCAATATAGTACTAGAAACTCTAGCCTCGGCAATAAGAGCCGAGAAAGAGATTCAAGGAATTAGAGTAGGAAATGAGGAAATCAAACTCTCACTCTTTGCAGATGACATGATGGTATACTTAGAGAACCCCAAAGACTCTGCTAAAAAGCTATTAGAAATAATTCAGAATTTTAGCAAAGATGCAGGATACAAAATAAATCCACATAAATCCTCAGCATTTTTAATACATTACCAACACAATCCAACAGCAAGAGATACAAAGAGAAATTCCATTCAAAATAACGGTTGATAGTACAAAATATTTGGGAATATATCTACCAACGGAAAGTCAGAAATTATATGAGCAACATTACAAAACACTTGCCACAAAAATAAAGTCAGATTTAAATAATTGCAAAGACATTCAGTGCTCTTGGAGAGGCCAAGCGAATATAATCAAGATGACAATACTCCCTAAACTAATCTATTTATTTAGTGCTATACAAATCAGACTCCTAAGAAACTATTTTAATGACCTAGAAGAAATAACAACAGAATTCATATGGAACAACAAAAGGTCGAGAATTTCAAGGGAAGTAATGAAAAAAAATTAAATGAAGGTGGTCTAGCTGTATCTGATCTAGAACTATATTATAAAGCAACAGTCACCAAAACCATTTGGTATTGGGTAAGAAATAGACTAGTTGATCATTGGAATAAGTTAGGTTCACAGGGCAAGATAGTGAATAAAAATAGCAATCTAGTGTTTGACAAACCCAAAGATCCCAAATTTGGGGATAAGAATTCATTATTTGACAAAAATTGCTGGGAAAACTGGAAATTAGTATGACAGAGACTAGGCATGGACCCACATTTAACACCACATACTAAGATTAGATCAAAATGGGTCCAAGATTTAGGCATAAAGAATGAAATCATAAATAAATTGGAGGAACATGGGATAGTCTACCTCTCAGACTCGTGGAGGAGGAAGGAGTTTGTGTCCAAGGGAGAACTAGAGACCATTATTGATCACAAAATAGAACATTTTGATTACACCAAATTAAAAAGTTTCTGCACAAACAAAACTAATGCAAACAAGATTAGAAGGGAAGTAACAAATTGGGAAAACATTTTTACAGTTAAAGGTTCTGATAAAGGCCTCCTCTCCAAAATATACAGAGAATTGACTTTAATTTATAAGAAATCAAGCCACTCTCCAATTGATAAATGGTCAAAGGATATGAACAGACAATTTTCAGATGAGGAAATTGAAACTATTTCCACTCATATGAAAGTGTTCCAAATCACTATTGATCAGAGAAATGCAAATTAAGACAACTCTGAGATATCATTACACACCTGTCAGATTGGCTAAGATGACAGGAACAAATAACGATAATGTTGGAGGGGATGTGGGAAAACTGGGACACTAATACATTGTTGGTGGAGTTGTGAAAGAATCCAACCATTCTGGAGAGCAATCTGGAATTATGCCCAAAAAGTTATCAAAATGTGCATATCCTTTGACCCAGCAGTGCTACTCTTGGGCTTATATCCCAAGGAAATACTAAAGAAGGGAAAGGGACCTGTATGTGCCAAAATGTTTGTGGCAGCCCTTTTCATAGCGGCTAGAAACTGGAAAATGAATGGATGTCCATCAATTGGAGAATGGTTGGGTAAATTATGGTATATGAATGTTGTGGAATATTATTGTTCTGTAAGAAATGACCAACAGGAGGAATACAAAGAAGCTTGGAGAGACTTACATCAACTGATGCTAAGTGAAAGAAGCAGAACCAGAAGATCCTTATACACTTCAACAATGATACTGTATGAGGATGTATTCTGATGGAAGTGGATATCTTCAACATAGAGAAGAGCTAATCCAATTCCAATTGATCAATGATGGACAGAATCAGCTACACCCAAAGAAGGAACACTGGGAAATGAGTATAAACTGTGAGCACTGTTTTGTTTTGTTTTGTTTTGTTATTCTTCCCAGATTATTTTTAGCTTCCGAATACAATTCTTCCTTTGCAACAACAACAACAAAGTTCAGTTCTGCAAATATATATTGTACCTAGGATATACTATAAAATATTTAATATGTATGGAAATGCCTCCCTTCTAGGGGAAGGGGTGGAGGGAAGGAGGGGAAAACCTCGGAACAGAAGGGAGTACAAGGGATAATGTTGTAAAAAAAATTACCTATGCATATGTACTGCTAAAGAAAATGTTATAATTATAAAAATTAATTTAAAAAATGCTTAATAAAAAAAAGAAAAAAAAAACAACTCCTGGTTTATTTATTAATTCAATTGTTTTTTATACTTTCAATATTATTAATTTTTCATTTTAATTTTAGTATTTCAAGTTTAGTTTTTGTTGGGGTTTTTTAATTTGGTCTTTTTCCAGCTTTTTAAGTTACAGGCCCAATTCATTGATCTTCTCTTTCTCTATTTTTTTTTCAAATATGCCTCTAAAGATATAAAGTTTCCCCTTATTACTGCTTTAGCTGCATCCCACAAATTTGGTATGATGTCTCATCATTGTTATTAACTTGAGTGAAATTATTAATTGTTTCTATAATTTGCTGTTTCACCCAGTCAATCTTTAAAATGAGATTATTAAGTTTCCAATTACTTTTTGGTCTATTTACACCTAACTTCTTAATGAATGTAGTTTTTAATTGCATTGTGATCTGAGCAGAAGGCATTTACTATTTCTGACTTCCTGCATTTAATTTTGAGATCTTTATGTTCTAATATATGGTCACTTTTTGGATAGGTTTCATGAACTGCTGAGAAGAAAGTATACTCCTTTCTATCACCATTCAGTTTTCTCCAAAGTTCTATCATACCTAGTTTTTCTAATGTTCTATTTACCTCTTTAATTTCTTTCTTATTTGTTTTGTGGTTTGATTTGTCTAATTCTGAGAGTGAAAGGTTGAGATCTCCCACTATTATAATTTTGCTGTCTATTTCTTCTTGCAACTCTCTTCACTTCTCCTTTGGGAAGTTAGATGCTTTACCACTTGGTGCATATATGTTTAGTATTGATATGGCTTCATTGCTTATGCTACCTTTTAGCAGGATATAATGCCCTTCCTTATCTCTTTTAATTAGATCAGTTTCTGCTTTTGCTTGATGTGAGATAAGGATGGCAACCCCTGTTTTTTTGGCTTTACCTGAAGCATAATAGATTCTGCTTTAACCTTTTACCTTTACTCTGTAAGTATCTCCCTGCTTTAAGTGTGTTTCCTGTAAACAACATATTGTAGGGTTCTGACTTTTGATCCAATCTGCTATCCGCCTCTGTTTAATGGGAGAGTTCATGCCATTTACATTTACAGTTAAAATTAATAATTCTGTATTACCTGCCATCATATTATCCCCTGGTTATGCTTTTTTTTCCCCTTGACCCCCCTGAACCCCTTCCCCAGTATTTAATTTATAGATCCCACTTGTGATATGCAGCATTCCCTTTTTAGTATCCCTTCCCCTCCCTTTTAAGTCCCTTCCCCTTTCTTGTACCTTTCCCTTATTCCCCTTTTCCTTTTCCCTTTTCCTATCCCCTATTTCAATGAGATGAGAGAGTATTTTCTGAAAAAAAAATATGTCAATTATTTACCCTTTGAGCCAATTCTGATGAGAGTAAGATTCACTCAATGTTTCTTCCCCTCTCTAAATTCCCTCAGATGTGGTAGATTTTCTATGCCTCTTCCTGGGATGTAGTTTCCCTCTTTTTATCTCTCCTTCACCTTTTTCTGATACTATCCCCGTCCTTTTACCACTTCTGTTTTTTTATATTATATCAATAAAATCAAATTATTCATGTGGATTTTCTATATATCCACAACAGAGATACAGTTCTCAAGATTTCTTTTTACCTTTTTCTGCTTCTCTTGAGTTTTGTGGATGTAGATCAAATTTTTTGTTTAAGTATGGTTCTTTTTCTTAGAAGAAATGGAATTCCTCTGTTTCATTAAATTACCATCTTCTTCCATGGAAGAATATACCAAACTTAGCTGGGTAGTTTATTCTTGGTTTCAATCCTTTTTCTTTTGCCTTTTGGAATATTTGGTTCCAGGCCCTTTGATCCTTTAATGTGGAGGCAGCCAGATCTTGTGTGACCCTTTTTGTAGCACCTTGATATTTGAATTGTTTTTTTTCCTAGCTCCTTGAAGTATTTTTTCCTTAGTTTGGTAGTTCTGCAGCTTAGCCACAATGTTCTGTGGAGTTTTTTAGGGTCTTTTTCAGAAGGTGTTCGATGAATTCTTTCAATGCCTATTTTCCCTTCTGTTTCAGTTATCTCTAGACAGTTCTCTTTGATTATTTCTTGTAAAATAGAATCTAGGCTCTTTTTTTGATCATAGTTTTTGGGAAGTCCAATGATCCTCAGATTATCTCTCCTAGATCTATTTTCCAGGTCTATAGATTTTCCCAGTAAGTATTTGACGTTATTCTCCAGCTTTTCATTTTTTTTATTTGTTTGTTTTGTTTGATTGATTCTTGGTTTCTCAATAACTCATTCATTTCTATTTGTTCAGTCCTGATTTTTAATGAGTTATTTTCTTCATTCACATTTTTTAGTTCTTTTTCTATATGCCCAATTGAGTTTTTAAATGAATTATTTTGCTCTGTTGAACTTTTTCCATTTCACTATTTTTTTTAGTGAATTATTTTCTTTTTCCAATTCAGAAATCCTACTTTCCTGTGATTTTTTAACCTTTTGTAATTCACAAATTTTGTTTCCCTGCACCTCCTATGAATTCTTTATTTTTTCCAACTCAAATTTTAGGACATTGTTATTTTGTATCATAGCTTCTCTTTCCTTTCCCCATTTTTCTTCAAACTCTCTTAACTTTTTACTAGTCTCTTCTAGGAGAGATTCATGTGATGGAGGGCAGGTATCATTCCCCTTTAGGGTGTTATCTGGAGACTCTCTGCTGTTAGCCTCCTCTGGGTTGGATACCCGCTCTTTCTCTGTATACAAGGTGTCAATTATTCTTTTCAGCTTCTTACTCATTGTTAAAAATCTGTGGAGGTCTGCACCTAGGGTAAGAAATTTATTTACCAGCTTCCTCCCAGACGGATGGATGCAGCAATCCTTTGTCTGAGCTAAGAGAGAGCTCTAGGAGAGAGTTCCCTTTCCCCCTCCCCATAAATGCCTTTGAGGTGATTAGCACTGCTGCAGCTTTGAGGATTCCCCAGGGAAGGACCCCTGTGTGGCCTAGCGACTGCCTTGAGGTTTAAGGCTGAACAGTGAAAGCATCACAAACCCCAGCCAAAGCCTGCTGTAGGGCCGTGGATATTAATTAGCAGCTGATATGAAAAGCCCCTGCACTCAAACTGGAAGTGTCTGCCCGGAAACCTCAGTCCCTTCTTCAAAGGTTCCGCTTCTCTGGGGATTCTGCTGCTGCTAGAATTCCACTGCCTCAGGTTGAGCTCTGCACTATGTGGATTAGAGGCTACCCCAGGCTATGTCCCCTGCTGTTCAGACTCTGAACTACCCCAAGGAGAAGCCCTGGGCAGTAGAAGGCAGCTGCACAAAAGTGTTGAGATTGGTGTTAGGTCACTTCTGGATTGGGGTGGATTTATGACCTGGCTTCATATTTTAAAGTAGTTTGATTTCTCTTCTGATCTGCTGTTTTACGAGCAGAGAAGAGCTATCAGCCTGTGCCAGATTCCTCTATCTTAGTGGCTTCTCTGATCCCAGAGTTCTCCTCAGCCCAATCAGCACAGTGTGCTAGCACCTAACCCTGTCTGTGCTGATCTTTTTTTCCTCCCTCGGAACCGACCTTTCCTGTTTAAATTCCAGATTCTCTTCCTTTATTAAGTTGTGCTTCTAATTCTTGTGGTTTTTATCAGTCCAGCATTATTTTTGAGGCTTAAAAATTCGCGTGTATCTTCTCTGCCATCTTGGTTCCTCCCCTGCTAAGCATTTTCTAAATATTATCTCATTTGATCCTCACAATAACCTTTTGAGCTAAGTACTGCCATTTCCCTCATTTTACAGTTGACAAAAATGAGGAGAACAGTGATTAATAATCCCAGGCCTACACAATAGTGTCTGAGGTCATATTTTAACTCAAATCTTCCTAACTCCAAACCCAGTGATCTATTTACTGGGCCACATTGCCATTGTGATAAGCTGAAATTATAACATAATCAAGGCACTATTTCTTCTATATGTTGACTTCTTCCAAGAGATATTTTTCCCTTCAGGGATTTCTCCCTAAAGAGAATCTGGAACTAAGTATCTTTTTTTCTAAAAGCTAGAAATCAGAAGATCAGTGTCGCTTTTCCCACATTCTAACCAACTCTGCCCTTCATGCAAGCACAGAGCATTAAGGAATCAGTCTCCAGTAACAAAGAGTTTTGCACAAATGGGATCAAGCCCCTGATGATATTCACATGGAAGTAAATACAAAAGGTGAATATTACAAAATAATGACAGAGAGGACACTGACAGCTGGGATGGTGACATTATGTTATTTCAGTTGGGTTTTGGAAGGATATAAAAATTTCAAGAGGTAAATAACATTCAAAAACAAAGAGATGGGACACAGAATATCCTGTACTAAGGAAAAGAAAACAAACCCATGTCGATAGAGAGTAGAAAGTGTGAAAAAAGAGGGATGATGCAAAAATCAGTTGAGAAATTTAGATTAGTGACAAAATTGTGAAGGGTTTCCAGTGTCCATTTATCTTTAAAGGCATGGATTTGACTATTGGATTTCTAAATCATTGAGAAAGAAAGCATATGGATATTTGTTTTCAGCATATCTGAATGTAGTGATGGTGATATTCTTTTGAGACAGGATGATTTGAATTCTGATTCCTCAGCAAATTTTAATAAGAGTTGATAAAAAGAGTAATCCAGGGCCAAAAACTGAAAAAGATGTTGCCATGCTAGTATTCCATGGCCAAAGGTATAACATAGGGAGAATCTTATCTCTTGCCAGACCAAGCCAGTGTAAAGGGCTTTATGCAGTGACAAGCTTTGGATCAATCTCAAAATTTCATTCCAGCTCCAAACTTTCTATTTTTATGAAGGCATACTATAATGAAACACAATCTAGAAATTGTTTAAACAAATCAGTTGTCAAAAATTATATAGTGAAAGAAGAATTTCTATACAATTGCTTGTAGTTTAGTAAAAAAACAATAAGCTGTTTTTTGTTTTTTTTTTTTGAAACATTCAGTGGGAAAATTCTTGGGAGTTGGAATGGTCTTCAAGCTGAGCTATTTGTGTTGGGAACAAGTGCTTACTGGGAAGTTGTAAATAGGATTCTTGTTAACGTGTAGATTAAACAAGATGGCCCCTGATATGCCTCCAATTCCACAATTTCGTATGACTATGATAAATCTAACAGTCATCTGTCAGACAAAGAGATACTCTCTGATACACAGGCCACAAGAATTTGTTCTCTTTCACCTGATACAATAACCATATTTCCACTGATTTTTGTGGGAATAAGGAGCAAGGAATGGGGAAAGAGAGCCAACTACCCCAATCAAACCAAAGGAAGCAGACATATTCAGTTGATCAAATACTCTTGATTAAATTCTTGCATTGTGCCATGCATTGTGCTACATACTGGGGATACAAAGAAAAGCAAATTATAGTCCTTGATCTCATGGAGTTCATAACTTAATGTATAAACTTTTAAAATGCTCTGGTAAGCACTGAATTTCAAACCTTTTGAAAATATAAAAGTTTTTTTTTCTGCAATAATTCTTAGCTCTTTGATTCTTCTGTTGAAATGCTAAGATTTTTGCTTAGTTGTAATACTATATTTGGAGATGAGGTAAGAGTGTTGTCATTAAGAGATCTGACTCAGCAGCACTTGGACAAAGGTCAAATCAATTTTTCTATAAGCAATATTGAGATCCCAACTAACTCAATTATTAATGCTAAGATGTTTCACTCTTCCTAACAATAGTTAAAGAGTTCCTGTAACAAAGATATTTGCTTTTCTGGCCAAGTGATAGTTATACTAAAACATTTATATTCAATTCCTTTCATGTAAGGTTTGTATTAATTATTATTATGTTGATGATCATAACTCATGCTTATATAAGACTTTAATATTTACCAATAACTCTCATCACAGCAATCCTAATAGTTATTAGGAAAAAAGTCTAGGGTCTTCTCTTAAGGAGCTTCTGATCTAATGGCATAAGATAACACACAAAATGAAACTGAAAAATTTAGGTGGAAGATACCAAATGTGAGGGTTTTGGGGAGAAATCAGTCAAAGAAGTCCTAAAGTAGATGACAAATGAAGAGATGTCTGTGCTAAAATCCCTCTTATTCATTCATTCATTTTATTTATTCATTAATTTAGTTAGTTATTCACTTAGTAGTATTCAATCTAACATCTATCTATTTATTTTTGGTTTTTGATTTATTAACTATTATTATTATTATTGTAAGGGTTAAAAAAAGTGTAGGAGCAAGGAATGTAGCTAAAGGGATGTGGGAGGCCTTGGGGTATGAGAGGTACCAAGGTGTAGGTGAGTTCTATGTGGAGGTGGGGCATAGTCCCAAGAGGTGGTGTTTGACCCCATGTACCATGTCTCCCTCCTTAGTGCTCTCAAATTCTAGCACACCTCCTTTCCTATTCTTGGGCTATCCCATTATGCCAGGTTCCTAGAGGATCTCCCCTTCCCCCAGATCCTCAGGGGGATATAAGTATGTGCTATCTAAGAATAAAGTTCTCTTTTGCTTAACCCCTACCTCTTGGTGGTCTGTCTCTTTGTTATCCAGGTTGGTGCCTGAAGACTGGCAAGTGTGGCCTAGCTATGCCATGATGGACAGGCATTAAGAGTAACTCAAAGGGGAAACTATAAGGTTAGGGTAGCGTTAAGAGATGATACAATTATTATTTATTTATTTTTTGCTGAGTCACTTGGGATTGAGTGAATTGTCCAGAGTCACACAGCTTAGGAAGTATTAAGTGTCTGAGGTCAGATTTGAATTCAGGTCCTCCTGACTTCAGGGCCATGCACTATCTACTGTCTATTGAGGTCCCCTCTTTAAATGGAAATTTTGGAGTTCGTGGCTCTATCTCCAATCAGAGTGATAAAATTGAGAAAAGGTGGGAGTACCAAAACTGACTGGAGCTTTTAAAATGATGAAACTTCTTGGGATGCAGTGGATAACTCAAAGAAGTTCCAAAGTAATGTATCCAGATGGGAAATGAATATTTTAGCAAATAAAGAAAAGCTGATGTAGAGGCAGGCTGCTCAGGCCTACAGTGTGAGCTCCAATTAAATTGATCTATTGGTAGGCATTGTGTTAATTTATTGGCTCCACCACACTGTGTTTACCAAGCCCTGGCTTGAACTATTTTTCACAGAACTAATGATTACTCACTCTTATTCTCTGGACAATCACCTCGGCTCTCTGACCATGACAAGTAAGGCTTCTGAATCATAACATAAATTTAGATTGGGAAGAGACTTCACAAGTTTTCTGGTTTGACTCCCTCATGTTTCAGAGAAGTGCCTTATCAGAGACCAAAAGAATTAAAATTATGATTCAAACCCAAGGATGCTTTCTGGGATCTTAAACTATGGGTCATAACCTCATCTGGGGTCCCTTAACTGAACATAAGGGTTGCAAAATTGTGATTTATTGTTAGTAAATTTTTTATATGTATGCTCATTTTATACACCTGTATGCCTGGAATCAAACAAAAATTTCTCAGGTGAAAAGAGATCATGAGTGGAAAAAGTTAAAAAGCCCTGGCCTATAGGACAATTGCAGGTAATAATGGCTGATGTATTATTTCCACTGATCTGAGTCATTTGCAGAAATTGTGTCTCTCTCTTAAAGTGTATTATTAGGGCAAGCCATTACCTAGGTGGTGCTACTAAGTGGAAGAGTGGGTAAAATACTGGGCTTGGAATCAACAATGTCCATCTCCATGAATTCAAATCTAGTCTCAAACACTTATTAGCTGTATGACCTGGAAGAGTCACTTAATCCCATCTGCCTCAGTTTCCTCATCTATAAAAAGAATTATAGAAAGAAATGTCAAACCATTCCAGTATCTCTGCCAAGAAAACTCAAAATGATATAACAAAGAGTTGAATGTGACTGAAAAACAATTACAAGAAAATCTTTACCTAGGAAAAACTTACTTTAACACTATGGAAAGCACTTGTATTATTGACCTATGAAGCTGTTTTCAAGGCAGTATACATAACTAGGTTGTAAGCTCCTTGAGGGCAGAGTTTGTATCCCCAGTGCCTGACACATAGTAGGCTTTTAACAAATGCATTTTTATTGATGCTTTGTTTTTCTGTCTAGAAATATATTTTCCAGAAACTAATTCAAGAAATGCCTTTGTTCCTTTCTTATTTCCCTTGTAAAGATAAAGCAAGCATATGTCACTTAGCCCTAGTTGACATCTTTGTTGATTTCCTTTAGTGTTTCCCTGCTTTGCCATCTCAAGAGAAATGAATTCTATTCTGTGTGGGGCTAGATTTATGAGCACTCATGCTAGTCCTCCAAAGGAGGACTTCATTTGAAGTCCTCATCCTCATTTCTTTGAAATGATGGATGATATGACATACTATTTCCTTCCTTTTTTAGATAGTATCTCTGTCCTGTTAAGTAACAATAATAAATTTGTTGATTTATGTTACTATGTATTTGCTGAGAAAGAAGTACAGAAGAAATACTGCATTCCTTTTTGTTTAGATAGCTGTACATAGCTAGTGTGGAATGAGCACTGGAATAAACAGCAGATAGGGGCCATTGGGAGACTGATCAAGTAACATTACAATAAACAAATTTTAACTGATGCTGATTTCAAGGACTCTTGAACCCCCCTGCAACACAATGACAGAAATAGGCATCATAGGGCAAGTAGGCTGGCGACATTAGGACAATGCTTTTTTCTTGGTAAACATGCATATTTGATTAGCATTCATCTGTATAACTATGTTTGCTTTTTATTTTTTGTCCACCTGCATTTTTGATTTCCTTCACAGGCTAATTGTACACTATTTCAAAGTACGATTCTTTTTGTACAGCAAAATAACTCTTTGGACATGTATACATATATTGTATTTAATTTATGATTTAACATATTTAACATGTATTGTCAACCTGCCATCTGGGGGCGGGGAGGAGGGGAACAATTGGGACAAAAGGCTTGATAATTGTCAATGCTGTAAAATTACCCATGCATATATCTGGTAAATAAAAACTATAATTAAAAAAATTCACTGAACACCTACTGAAAGAGACCCCAAAAGTAAAACTACAAGGAATACCTTGGCTTAATTTCAGAACTGTCAGACCAAGGAAAAATTATTACAAGCAGCCAGAAAAAACAATTCAAATACCAAGTAGCCACAATCAGGATGACCCAGGATCTAGCAGCTTCCACCTTAAAGGATGGAAGGGGCTGGAATATGATATTCCAAAAGGCAAAGGAACTTGGAATGCAGCCAAGAATAAACTACCCAGTCAGTTTACTGAGCATTATCATTCAGGGAAGAAGATTGGAATTCAATGAAACAGGTGAATTCCATTAATTTCTGATGAAAAGACCAGAGCTAAAAAAAATTTGACCTCCTACTAAGGACCATGCCTAGGTGAAGGGGTAGGTCAGTTCTCCTAGAGCCTCCACAGTTGTGAATCATAACATCTGAAAGAGTTGCAAAGCAGCCTTTACTGACACAGGTGTTGTTTGTGGACTGGGAATGAAATAATTTGGAAGTAGAGAGAAGAGGAGAGAGGTCAGACAACCCCATTGCCTCTCAGTGGAGAGGTCAGAGAATGCAACTACCTCTCAGTCTCCTTGTATCATCATCATCATCCTTTCACATGAAGAGATCCATTCTACAGTTCTGAGAACTCCAGTAGCCACTGGCAGTTGGCACCCATATCACAATGGAATAGCATAAAGAAAAGCATAAAAAGGTAAAAAGAAAAGAACTCTTGAGAACTGTATGTTATGGGTATACACAGAGAGTGTATGCATAATTTTATTTTACTTTTTAAATATAAAAATGAAACTAGAGGTAGAAAGGGGATTGAACCAGAAAAGGAGGAAAGTAGAGGAAAAATGAGGGAAATTACATTTCACGAAGAGGCAAAGAAAACCTATTATATCTGAGGGAAAGAAGGGAGGGGGATGAACATGGTATGAATCTTACTCATCAGAATTGACTCAAAAGAGAAAATATTTGACAAATTTGATTTACAGAGAAATGTCTCCCACATCATTGAAGAGTGATAGGGGAAAAGCAAAAAGGGAAGGAGCAGGTGAAATATAAGGGATTATAGAAATTGTAAAGGAAAGATTTAAGAAAAAGGCAGGGACTGTAAGAGAAGGAGGGAGAGATGTTAAAGAGGGAAGGCTGTATGACAAAAGTGGTGTTCCCAAATTTAATACTGGGGAGGGGAGTAAGGGGGAAAGGAAAGAGAAAATTATAATTTGGGGTTAATATGATGGCAAGAAATACAAAATTAGTAGTTTTAAATATAAATGTGAATGGGTGAATTCTTCCATAAAGGGTAAACAGAAAGAGTCTGGATTAAAAGCCAGAATCCTCCAATATGTTGTTTACAAGAAACACATTTAAAGCAGGCTGATACATACAAAGTAAAGAAAAAAGGCTGGAATGTAATCTATTATGATTCAGGTGACATAAAAAAGCAGGGGTAGCCATCCTGATCTCAGATCAAGCAAAAGCAAAGATTGATCTAATTAAGAGATATAAGGAAGGAAACTATATCTTGCTAAAAGGTACCATAGATAATGAAGCAATATCAATACTAAACATATATGCATTGGTGGTATGACATCTAAATTCCTAAAGGAGAAGTTAAGAAAGCTGCAAGAAGAAATAGACAGCAAAACTATTATAGTGGGAGATCTCAACCTTGCTCTCTCAGAAGATAAACCAAACCACAAGATAAATAAGAAAGAAGTTAAAGAAGAAAATAGAATACTAGAAAAAATTAGGTATGATAGATCTTTGGAGAAAATTGAAGGGAGACAGAAAGGAGGATACTTTCTTCTCAGCAGTTCATAGAACCTATACAAAAATATAGGACATAGAGACATCAAAATCAAATTCAGAAAGGCAGAAAGAGTAAATGCATTTTTTTCAGATCACGATGTAATAAATATAGCATTAAATAAAAGGCCAGGGAAAAATACAGCAAAAAGTGTTTGAAAACTAAGTAATCTCATAGTAAAGACTGAATGGATGAAACAGCAAATCATAGACACAATTAATACATTTATCCAAGAGAATGACAATAATGAGACAACATACCAAAATTTGTGAGATGGAGTCAAAGCAGTTATTAGGGGGAATTTAATATCTCTAGATTCTTTTTTGCATAAAATAGAGAAAGAGAAGAAGATCAATGAATTGGGCTAGCAACAGAAAAAGCTAGAAAAATAGCACATTAAAAAAAATCCAATCAAATACCAATTTGAAATTATAAAAATAAAAGGAGAGATCAATTGAATTTTTTTTAAAAATCTATTGAATTAATGAATAAAACTAATTGTTTTATGCAAAAACCAACAAAATACATAAACCTTTTCTTAATTTGATGAGAAAAAGGAAAGAGGAAAATCAAATTGTTAGTCTCAAAAATGAAAAGGGAGAACTTTCCACCAAAGAAGTGTAAATCAGAGCAATAATTAGGAGTTACATGGTCCAACTTTATGCCAATAAGTTTGACAACCTTAGAGAAATAGAATGATAGCTACAAAAATATAGATTGACCAGATTAACAGAGGAGGAAATAAACTACTGAAATAGCCCCATTTTAGAAAAAAGCTATTAATCAACTCCCTAAGAAAAAAATCCCCAAGAACAAATGGATTTACATATGAATTCTACCAAACATTTAAAGAATAATTAACTCCAATACTATGTAAACTATTTGAAAAAAAAATAGGGAATGCAGGATTGCTACCAAATTCCTTTTATGACACTGACATGGTACTGATACTGAAACCAGGTAGGATGAAAACAGAGAAAGAAAATTATAGACCAATCTCCCTAATAAATATTGATGCAAAAATCTTAAATAAAATATTAGCAAAGAGATTACACAAAATCATCTTCAATTTAATACACCATAACCAAGTATGACTTACACCAGGAATGCAGGGCTGGTTCAATAAATGGAAAACTACTAGCATAATTGACTATATCAGTAACCAAATTAACAAAAAATATGATTATCTCAACAGATGCAGAAAAGACATTTGATAAAATCCAGTATCCATTCCTATTAAAAAAACATTAGAGAGTATAGGAATAAATTAACTTTTCCTTAGTCAGTAGCATCTATTTAAAACAATCAGCAAGCAATCTAGTGTTTGACAAACCTAAAGACCCCAGCTTTTGGGATAGAAATTCACTATTTTACAAAAACTGATGGGAAAATTGGAACCTAGTATTGCAGAAACTAGGCTTTGACCTATACATAACACTGCACACCAAGACAAGGTCAAAATCTAGACATAAATGATGATATTATAAACAAATTAGAAGAACTTAGGATGGTTTACTTCTCACACCTGTGGAAGAGGAAAGAATTTGTGACCAAAGAAGAGCTAGAGATCATTATAATCAAAAATAGATAATTTTGATTATATTAAGCTAAAAAGTTTTTGTACAAATAAAACTAATGCAGATGAGATTAAAAGGGAAGCAATTACTTGGGAAAAATTTTTACATTTAAACGTTCTGATAAATGCCTCATTTCTAAAATATATAAAGAATTGACTCAAATTTATAAAAATTCAAGCCATTCTCTAATTGATAAATTTCCAAAGGATATGGACAGACAATTTTCAGATGAAGAAATTGAAACTATTTGTACTCATATGAAAAGGTGCTTCAAATCACTATTGATCAGAGAAGTGCAAATTAAGACAACACTGAGATACCACTGCACATCTTTCATATTGGCTAACAGGAAAAGATGACAAATGTACTAGAGGATGTGGGAAAACTGGGGAACTGATACATTATTGGTAGAACAACCATTCTGGAGATCAATCTGGAACTGTGCTCAAAAAAGTTATCAAACTGTGCATGCCCTTTGACCTAGCAGTGTTTCTGCTGGGGGTATAAGCCAGGGAGATCTTAAAGGAGGAAAAGGGATCCACACATGCAAAATTTTTTTTGGCAGCCCTTTTTGTAGTGGCCAGAAATTGGAAACTGATTATATGCCCAGCAATTGAAAAATGGCTGAATAAATTATGGTATATGAATGTTATGGAATATAGTGTTCTATAAGAAATGATAAACAGGATGATTTCAGAGAGGTCTGGAGAGACTTACATGAACTCATGCTAAAGTGAAATGAATAGAACCAGGAGATCATTATACATGAAAACAACAAGACTATATGATGATCAATTCTTTTTTTTTTTCTTGAAATTCTTTTTTTTTAAAATTTTATGATATTATCCCTTGTATTCATTTTTCCAAATTATCCCCCCCTCCCTCTATTCCCTCCCCCCGATGACAGGCAATCCCATACATTTTACATGTGTTACAATATAACCTAGATACAATACATGTGTGTAAATACCATTTACTTGTTGCACAATAAGCATTAGATTCCGAAGGTACATGTAACCTGGGCAGACAGATATTAGTGCTAACAATTTACATTCACTTCCCTGTGTTTCTTCTCTGGGTGTAGCTACCTCTGTCCATCAATGATCAACTGGAAGTGAGTTGGCTCTTCTTTATGTTGAAGATTTCCACTTCCATCAGAATACATCCTCATACAGTATTGTTGTTGAAGTGTATAGTGATCTTCTGGTTCTGCTCATTTCACTCAGCATCAATTAATGTAAGTCTCTCCAGGCCTCTCTGTATTCCTCTTGCTGGTCATTTCTTACAGAGCAATAATATTCCATAACCTTCATATACCATAATTTACCCAACCATTCTCCAACTGATGGACATCCATTCATCTTCCAGTTTCTAGCTACAACAAAAAGAGCTGCCATAAACATTTTGGCACATATATGTCTCTTTCCACTCTTTAGTATTTCTTTGGGATATAAGCCCAGTAGTAGCACTGCTGGGTCAAAGGGTATGCACAGTTTGATAGTTTTTTGGGCATAATTCCAGATTGCTCTCCAGAATGGCTGGATTCTTTCGCAACTCTACCAGCAATGTATTAGTGTCCCAGTTTCCCCACATCCCCTCCAACATTTATCATTATTTTTTCCTGTCATCTTAGCCAATCTGACAGGTGTGTAGTGGTATCTCAGAGTGGTCTTAATTTGCATTTCTCTGATCAGTAGTGATTTGGAACACTCTTTCATGTGAGTGGATATAGTTTCAATCTCTTCATCTGAGAATTGTCTGTTCATATCCTTTGACCATTTATCAATTGGAGAATGGTTCAGTTTCTTATAAATTAGAGTCAGTTCTCTATATATTTTGGAAATGAGACCTTTGTCAGAACCTTTGCTTTTAAAAATATTTTCCCAATTTGTTACTTCCCTTCTAATCTTGTTTGCATTATTATTATTTGTACAGAAACTTTTTAGTTTGATGTAATCAAAATCTTCTATTTTGTGATCAATAATGATCTCTAGTTATCCTCTTGTCATAAATTCCTTCCTCCTCCACAAGTCTGAGAGGTAGACTATCCTCTGTTCCTCTAATCTATTTATTATCTCCCTCTTTATGCCTAAATTATGGACCCATTTTGATCTTATCTTGGTATATGGTGTTAAGTGTGGATCCATATCTAATTTCTGCCATATTAATTTCCAGTTTTCCCAACAGTTTTTTCCAAATAATGAATTTTTATCCCTAATGTTGGTATCTTTGGGTTTGTCAAAGATTAGATTGCTATAGATGTACCCTTTTTTGTCCTTTGTATCTAATATGTTCCACTGATCTACTGGTCTATTTCTTAGCCAATACCAAATGGTTTTGGTGACTGCTGCTATATAATATAGCTTTAGATCAGGTACACTTAGACCACCTTCCTCTGAGTTTTTTTCATTAGTTCCCTTGCAATTCTCGACCTTTTATTCTTCCATATGAATTTTGTTGCTATTTTTTCTAGGTCATTGAAATAGTTTCTTGGGAGTCTGATTGGTATAGCACTAAATAAATAGATTAGTTTGGGGAGTATTGTCATCTTGATTATATTCGCTCGGCCTATCCAAGAGCACTGAATGTCTTTCCAATTATTTAAATCTGATTTTATTTTTGTGGCAAGTGTTTTGTAATTTTTCTCATATAATTCCTGACTTTTCTTTGGTAGATGGATTCCCAAATACTTTATACTCTCAACATTTGTTTGTAATGGAATTTCTCTTTGTATCTCTTGCTGTTGCATTTTGTTAGTGATATATAAAAATGCTGAGGATTTATGTGGATTTATTTTGTATCCTGCCACTTTGCTGAAATTTTGATTTATTTCTAGTAGCTTTTTAGCAGAGTCTTTGGAAATGAGTATACCATCATGTCATCTGCAAAAAGTGATAGTTTGATTTCCTCATTTCCTACTCTAATTCCTTGAATCTCTTTCTCGACTCTTATTGCCGAGGCTAGCGTTTCTAGTACTATATTGAATAGTAATGGTGATAGTGGGCAACCTTGTTTCACTCCTGATCTTACTGGGAAAGACAACAGACCTGGAAAACAGATCCAGGAGAGGCAATTTGAGAATAATTGGACTCCCTGAAAAATGTGAGGGAAAAAAGAGCCTGGACACTATTTTCCAGGAAATTATCAAAGAGAAATGTCCAGGCATTTTAGAAACAGAGGGTAAAATAAACACTGAAAAAATTAATCAATCACCTACTGAAAGGGACCCTAAAATCAAATCGCCAAGAAATATACTGGCCAAATTCAAGAACCATCAGACAAAGGAAAAAATAGTGGAAGCTGCTAGAAAAAAGCAATTCAGATATGGAGGAGCCACAATAAAGATAACCCAGGATCTAGCAGCATCCACACTAAAGGAACAAAGGGCCTAGAATATGATTTTCTGAAAGGCTAAGGAACTTGGTAGGCAGCCAAGAATAACTTACCCAGCAAAAATGAGCATCCTTTTCCAGGCAAGAAGATGGACATTTAATGAAATAAATGAATTCCACCTATTCTCAATGAAAAAAACAGATCTACACAAAATGTTTGATCTTCAAATACAGAACTCAAGAGATTTCTACAAAGGTAAAAAGAAATCTTGAGAACTTGAGAATCTTGAGAACTGCCATAAAGATATGTAAAGAATATATACATATATATATATATATACATATACACATATATATATATATATATATATATATATATATATATATATATATATAATTTGTCCTAGAAACCAGAGATAGAAAGGAAATTATATCATTAAAAAAGGGTAAAGTGGTGGTACTACATCTCATGAAGAGGCAAAGGTAACCTATTATATCTGAGAGAAAGAAAGGAGGGGGATGAAAATAGAGTGTATCAATTGACATATTCAATTTATGGTGAAACTTCTTCCACTTCATTGAAAAGGAGGTGGGAAGGAGTAATATAAGGGGAAGGGAATACAGAAATTGTGAGGAAAAGGGGTAAAATAAGGGGAAGAACTTTAAGGTGGAGGAGGGATACTAAAAAGGGAGGGCTGTGAAAAGCAAGTGGTGCTCATAAGTTTAATACTGGGGAGGAGGGTAAGAAGGAAGGAAAGGAGAAAATCATAAGCAGAGGTTAACAGAATGGCAAGCAATATAGAATTAGTCATTCTAACCATAAATGTGAATGGGGTAAACTCCCCCATAAAGAGGATGCAGTAAGCAGACTGGATTAAAAGCCAGAATCCTACTATATGTTGTTTACAGGAAACAGACCTAAAACAGGGTGATACATTCAAACTAAAAGTAAAAGGGTGGAGCAGAATCTATTATGCTTCAGGCAAAACCAAAAAAGCAGGAGTAGCCATCCTCATCTCAGATCAAGCAAAAACAAAAATTGATCTAATTAAAAGAGATAAGGAATATTAAAGAAGGGAAAGGGACCTGTATGTGCCAAAATGTTTGTGGCAGCCCTTTTTGTAGTGGCTAGAAACTGGAAAATGAATGGATGTCCATCAATTGGAGAATGATTGGGTAAATTATGGTATATGAATGTTATGGAATATTATTGTCCTGTAAGAAATGACCAACAATGTAATGTTCTGTTGTCTCCAGAAACTGCCAATCTCTCTCTAGGAGGAGATCTTCTGCCTCAACTCAATCCCAGGCTCGACCCTTCTTCCTCCAAAGAGCCCTCCCAACTCTGTCCTACAGTAGACTAACTCCTTGCTCAATGTTGCCTTCTTTTATCCTCCCAGAGAATGGGCCCATGAGAACTCAAGGGCTTGTGGGAAAATTGCTTCAACCAATGAACTTGCTCCGTTTAAAGATTGTGTAAACTCCTTTTCATATGTAAACTCCTCCTCAGAAGTTCAAAGGGGTAAACTCCGCTTAAAGGCCAGAACCAAAGATATGAACTAGAGAATTGGTTAAGTACCGACTTAGCACTTAGTAAGAACCTAACACAACAGGATGAATACAGAGAGGCTTGGAGAGACTTACATCAACCAATGCTGAGTGAAATGAGCAGAACTAGGAGATCATTATACACTTCAACAACAATACTATATGAGGATGTATTCTGATGGAAGTGGATATCTTCGACATAAAGAAGAGATAATCCAATTCCAATTGATCAATGATGGACAGAATCAGCTACACCCAGAGAAGGAATACTGGGAAATGAGTGTAAACTGTTAGCATTTTTTTGTTTTTCCTCCCAGGTTATTTTTACCTTCTGAATCCAATTCTTTCTTTGCAACAACAACAAGAACAAAATTCGGTTCTGCACATATATCTTGTACCTAGGATATACTATAACATATTTAATATGTATAGGAATGCCTGCCATCTAGGGAAGGGGATGGAGGGAAGGAGGAGAAAATTCAGAACAGAAGGGAATACAAAGGATAATGTTGTAAAAAATTACCTATGCATATGTACTGTCAAAAATGTTATTATTATAAAATTAATTAAAAATGATAAAAAAAATCATATTAGACAATGTGATAGGTGTGAGGAGCTACCTCAGAGTTTTAATTTGCATTTCTCTATTCTGTAGTATTTTGGAATATTTTTTCATATGACTATAGATGGCTTTAATTTCTTCATATGAAAACTAATTGTTCATATTCTCTGACCATTTATCAATTCTAGAATTACTCGTATTCTTAAATTAGACTTAATTCTCTATATATTTTATAAATGACCTCTCCTGATCTTTTCTGGCTACAATACATACCATGAAATCCTAAATCTGCCTTGGCCATTCCCAGGGAAATGTATCTCAATGATGTGGGAAGGAGGAAAGGAGAGGTTGCATCAGAACTGTATCAAAGAGGTTTGGTCACTAAACCAGAAATAACCCCCCTAAGACTGATTGAATCTTAAATGAAGTTACTCTACTCTCTGGATCTCTGTGTCTCTATCTCTGTTTCTGTGTATCTCTTTTTCTATCTCTATTAGTCTCACTATCCCTCCTCTCCTCCCTCTTTTTCTCTCTGCTTCCCTGTCTCTGTGTCTCTGTGTTTCTCTTATCTCTCTCTTTCTGTCTCTCTGTGTGTGTCTGTCTCTCTTTCTTATACACACATATACACACACACACACATAAATATACACTTACAACCTCTTAATTTGTGTCAGGATTCTTGAGCCTCACCTCTGAAGAATAAATAAGGAATTTCCCTTCCCTCATGCTTGTAGAATAGCACATTAAATTCACGTGTTGGCTTAGATCAATTTGAGAAAAGGTCTCTAAGCCTTGATATTTCATTTCTTCCCTTGGGGTGACTGAGTAATAATCTCAAGATGGATATTTTCCAACTTTAGTAACAATCTTGGTAGTTATAAAAGTGGTGAACTCCTAGATCTTGTCAGTAGTGGCTGCATTTAGTAGAAACACTCTCAAGTCTGTCAATATTGTTTGGAGAAGAGGATAACTTCAAAAGGATGAACCCAATCTTTAGCCTGATTCATTAGAAGTCATGTGCCTGGAGGGATTTATTTACACAGTGCAGATCTAAGGTCAACATAAAATAGCAACTCAGAAATCCCACAAAAAGCTCCATTTTTTAAAAGTATCAATCTGTTAAAAGAATATAACAAAAATTATTACTGCTGTTTGTTTAAGTCTATTAATACCTGCTTGTGAATCTCCTGGATTAACATTCTTTGAGTGTATAAAATAAATATCCTATACTTGATTTACATAATATATTGAATATTTTTGGGATGCTTTTGGGAAAATCATAGATGTAAATCAAATCTAAGTTTTAAGGGATTATATTTGGATGCCTGCAGATGGTGGTGGCACAAAGAGCTAGAGAGTTCAAGTTCTATTTAAAATCCAGGCTCCCCCAGGTTTACCCTATGCATGAATTCAGACCCGAGAGGATCCCCTTAGAGGAGACAGAAAGGAAAGTACTCTTCCTAGATCCTCGGACCAATGGTGATTTTTATAGTTACATATAAGTGCATAGCTAAGGATTAGACCTGTTACTTGTTGATACAGAAACTATGTATGGAAACTATTAAATCAAGGTAGCACCATCTCTGCAATTATCATAGAGAGTTGCCTAGACCACTAAGTGCTTAGGTATCTTACTTAGGATCATTCACCTAGCATGGGTCAGGGATGCCAGTTGGACTCAAAGATTCCCTACGTAGTCCCTATAGCAAGCTGCCTATATATTAAAACTTCTTAAACTTTGGGTCATGATCCCATGTGAAATTACCTAACTGAATGTGGGAGTCATGAAAAATTTGGCAAGAATAAAAGATTTCTTAAAGCAAGAATAAAAAATCAATTCAAAATCAAACATATAATGAATCAGAGGTGTTGCTGGCAACTCTTGCCCATATTGCATTGGGCAACTTCACTGCAGCCTTCATTCTGAACATGCATTATGAGCACTTTATACTGCAAATGTTTGAATGCTGCCAGAAACACCTTACTTCAGATTAGAAACAGAAAGGTACAAATATTTCTCAGATGAAAAGAGATCATGGATTTAAAAAAAAAATAAAAAGTGGTACTTTAGCTGAGTTTTGAAGGAAACTAGAGGTTTCCAAAGATAGAGGTAAAAATCAGGGAGACAGAAGATGAAGTATCTTTTATGAGAAAAAGAAGTGCAATTTGGCTGAATGGTAGAGTGCAGAAAGGAGAACAATGAGTAATCAAGCAGGAAATGGAGGTCAGGTCCAAAATGTAAAGGATTTTAAATGCCATATTGGGGAGCTTATATTCCTCCTATGGATCATCCAGAGTTTTTAGAACTGATTGAGTAAGGAAGTGATATGGTAGATTGTGTTTCAGAAAATTGCTTTAAGCAGCTTTGTGAGGATGGATTGGAGGAAGATGAGACTTGGGAGGGCAGTGACTAGATGTTAATAGTTCAGGCTGTACAATTATAGAAGAATGAATTTGGGGTCATGAGTGCCCTGTCTTCTGCAGGTTGCTTTAAAAAAAAAAAAAAGTAAAAAATTTTTTAACCTTCTCTTGGCACTCCTCCTGCCTATTTTTTCTCTTACTGTTTTAACCATTTTATTTTGCACAGCAGAAGCCAATGTTGAAAACAAATCAGTAAGTGGAATTGCTTATGACTCTTTTATTAGCTTACTGCATGATGGATTTTGTTTCCGTTTATTGAATCCTGTGATTTCTCATTCTCTTCCTCCAGTTAAGCTTATTATCTATCATTCACTGCAGGGATTTGAAAATATGGAACTGTCCTATCACAAATTATATTTGTTCATCCTTTCCCTTCTTCCTCTAACCCCTGTGTGTTCTATCATTAAGAACTTCTTAAGTCTGAACAGGGAATGTTACCTGGGGAATAGTTTTAGTTTTAATCACCCCTCCTAATTCATTGGTCATTTTTAAAAACATTAACAACTAAATGTAGACATCGTGAATCCATGAATGGATTATTGAAATTGCTTCTTTATGTTAGTGGAAAGAAGCCTAATATATTGGACAAGGATTTAAGAACCATGAATTCCAATCTGGAATTTGCTAAGTAGTTCTGTGACATTGGGCAACTCACCTAACTTTCTCAATCTTCAAAACAGAAATAATAATATTGACCCTGACTCCTACACAGGGTGGCAAGATAATCAAGTAGAGAATGAACAATGAGTACTTTGAAAACATCAAAGATTTTGTTAAATGTGAAGGTATGGTGTTTCAATGAAGCATAAATCTAGGAGTTCCATTTTTTATTGTTGTTGCTGTTGAAGACAAGATATGCTTTATGTAAGTATTGTTATCTTCTTGATATACAATTATATTAGGCCAGTGCCTTATTTGTGAGAGAATGATATGTTGTACCAATTAGATACATTTAAAAAAATAATTTTACAATAAAATATAAAAATAAATTTAAAAAATTTAATTTTAATTCTTAAATACATATAGTTTTCAACACATTTTTTATTAATTATAGTTTTTATTTGCCAGATATATGCATGGGTAATTTTATAGTATTGACAATTGCCAAACCTTTTGTTCCAATTTTTCCCCTCCTTCTCTCCCCCCCGAGATGGCAGGTTGACCAATACATGTTAAATATATTAAAGTATAAATTAAATACAACATGTGTATACATGTCCAAACAGTTGTTTTGCTGTACAAAAAGAATCAGACTTTGAAATAGTGTACAATTAGCCTGTGAAGGAAATAAAAAATGCAGGCAGACAAAAATAGAGGGATTGGGAATTCTATGTAGTGGTTCATAGTCAACTCCCAGAGTTCTTTTGCTGCGCGTAACTGGTTCAGTTCATTACGACTTTATTGGAATTGATTTGGTTCATTTCATTGCTGAAGATGGCCACATCCATCAGAATTGATCATATAGTATTGTTGTTGAAGTATATAATGATCTCCTGGTCCTGCTCATTTCACTCAGCAGTTCATGTAAGTCTCTCCAGGCCTTTCTGAAATCATCCTGCTGGTCATTTCTTACAGAACATTAATATTCCATAATATTCATATAACACAATTTATTCAGCCATTCTCCAATTGATAGGCATCCACTCAGTTTCCAGTTTTTCTGGCCACCACAAAGAGGGCTGCCACAAACATTCTTGCACATACAGGTCCCTTTCTCTTCTTTAAGATTGGAATATAAGCCTAGTAGTAACACTGCTGGATCAAAGGGTATGCACGTTTTGATAACTTTTTGAGCATAGTTCCAAATTGCTCTCCAGAATAGCTGGATGTATTCACAATTCCACCAGCAGTGTCCCTGTTTTCCACATCCCCTTCAACATTGCACATTATCTTTCCCTGTCATTCTAGCCAATCTGACAGGTATATAGTGGTATTTCAGAGTTTTCTTAATTTGCATTTCTCTGATTAATAATTTTTCATTTTTTATTAAAGCTTTTTATTTACAAAGCATATGAATAGGTAATTGTAATATTCTGTTGTCTCTAGATTTGGGATCTCTCTCTGGGAGGACATGGAGTTTTAGGTCTTCTCTCACCCTGTCTTCTCACCCTATCTCCATATTTACATTGAGCTCTTAGATGTCCAACTTTTCAACATTGAAAACATCGACGAGTTTCTCTAGAAGTCCCTTGCCAGGAGGGACCTTGTCTTTCCATGTTCATCATAGTCTGGGCGTAAAAAGTATTTGTTCCCACTGTAGCACAGCGTCTTATGATCTCCTCTAAAGAAGCATCTTTGTCTAGTCCCCATATAATTCTCTTGCAAACTTCATTGGCATTTTCCATAGTCAAACGTCTGGTAATTATTTCTGTAGCTGCATTTTCTCCAATAGTTCTTTTGACAGCAGTTGCAGAATTCCCAAAAACTCCGCAAAAGGTCCATTGGGACCTTGCTCTACTTTTGCAAAAGCCTCCCCTCAATCTTTCTGTCCAAGGAGGGAACCCCAAGCTTTTATTGCAGCTTAGAAATTTGCTTATATACTGTTATGGGATAATTAATCTGTTCTGAATTCTCTCCATACTGACCTTCACCAGCTAATTGATCAAAAGTGAATTGTGTGTTAACTCCTGTTTCCATATTGCATCTAACTTGAATCCTACATAATTCATGAAACTCTGAAAACCACAACAAGTTTTGCACAGGTTCAGGCATGTCCTTGCTATGGATTTCCAATCATTCGGGATTAGGACTTCATAAGACAAATTATCTAATAATATTTTAACATAAGCTGATGTAGCCCCATAAAGGGTACAACCTTTTTTCAAATCCTTAATTTTATTCAAATCAAAAGGAATATATCTTCTCTTTTTTTTTGACCTAAAGAATCAATCTCTTCAGTCATAAGATATGCATGTATAAAATCACTTACATCCTGTCCTTCTCTCTGAGTGTTAACCAATTCTTTTTCTAATCTTGTTGTTGCAATTTTTCCCCTCCTTTCACCCATCTGCTCCCCTAGCTTACAGGTAGTCCCATACATGTTAAATATGTTGAAATACATATTAGATCCAATATATGAAAACATATTTATACATTTATCTTGTTGCACAAGAAAAATCAGATCAAGGAGGAAAAGAAAAACTGAGAAAGAAAACAAAATGCAAACAAATAACAAAACAGAGAGCGAGAATGCTATGTTATGTTCCACACTCTGTTGTCATGGTTCTCTTTCTGGGTGTAGATGGTCTCTTTATCACTGCCCAAGTGGAACTGATTTGAATCATCTCAATGCTGAAGAGAGCCAAGTACATTAGAATTGATCATCATATAGTCTTCTTGTTGCTGTGTACAAAGATCTCCTGGTTCTGCTCATTTCACTTAGTATCAGTTCATGTAAACCTCTCTAAGCCTTTATGAAATAATCTTCCTGGTCATTTCTTACAGAATAGTAATATTTCATCGCATTCATATGTCATAATATATTCAGCCATACACCAATTGATTGGCATCCACTCAGTTTTCAGTTTCTTGCCACTACAAAAAAGGCTGCCACAAACATTTTTGCACATGTGGGTCCCTTCCCCTCTTTTAAGATCTCTTTGGGATATAATTCCAGTAAAAACACTGTTGGATCAAAAGGTATGCACAGTTTGATAATTTTTGAGCACAATTCCAAATTGCTCTCCAGAATGATTGGATCCATTCACAATTCCACCAACAATGTATCAGTGTCCCAGTTTTCCCACATCCCCTCCAGCATTCCTCATTACCTTTTCCTGTTATCTTAGCCAATCTGACCAGTGTGTAGTGGTATCTCAGAGTTGTCTTAATTTGTACTTCCCCGCTCATTAGTGATTTGGAGCACTTTTTCATGTGGCTACAAATAGTTTCAATTTCTTCATCTGAAAATTGTTCATATCTTTGACCATTTATCCAAGGAGAAAGATTTGATTTCTTATAAATTGGAGTCAATTCTCTATATATTTTAGAAATAAGGCTTTTATCAGATACTTTAGATGTAAAAATGTTTTCCCAGTTTATTGCTTTTCTTCTAATCTTGTATGCATTAGTTTTGTTTGCACACACAAAAAAAAAAACATTTCAACTTTAATATAATCAAAATTATCTATTTTATGATCAATAATGATCTCTAGTACTTCTTTGGTCAAAAAATCCTTCCTTGTCCATAAATCTGAGAGGTAAACCAGCTTATGTTCTTCTAATTTGTTTATAGTATCATTCTTTATGTCTAGATGATGAATCCATTTTGATCTTATCTTGGTATAAGATGTTAGATGTAGGTCTAGGTATACTTTCTGCTATACTAGTTTCCAATGTTCTCAGCAGTTTTTGTTCAATAGTGAATTCTTATCCCAAAAGGTGGGGCCTTTGGGTTTGTCAAATACTAGATTGTTATAGTCATTGGCTATTTTGTTCTGTGAAACTAACCTATTCCACTGATCAACTTCTCTATTTCTTAGCCAATTCCAAATGGTTTTGATGATCACTGCTTTATAATATAGATTTAGATCTGGTACAGCTAGGCCACCTTCATTTGTTTTTCTCTTCATTAATTCCTTTGCAATTCTTGATCTATTGTTTTCCAGATGAATTTTGTTGTTATTTTTTTCTAGGTCAGTAAAATAGTTTCTTGGGAATTTGTTGGGTATAGTACTAAATAAATAGATGAGTTTAGGGAGTATTGTCATCTTCATTATATTCGCTTGACCTATCCGTGAACACTTGATATTTTTCCACTTGCTTAGATTGACTTTATTTGTGTGGAAAGTGTTTTGTAGTTTTGCTCATTTAGTTCCTGACTTTCCCTTGGCAAATAAATTCCCAAATATTTTGTATTATCAACAGTTATTTTAAATGGAATTTCTCTTTATATCTCTTGCTATTGGATTTTGTTAGTGATGTATAAGAATGCTGATGATCTATGTGGATTTATTTTGTATCCTGCAACTTTACTAATATTGTAGATTATTTCTAATTGCTTTTAGTAAATTCCTTGGTGTTCTCTAAGCATACCATCATATCATCTGCAAAGAGTGACAATTTGGTTTCCTCATTACCTACTTTAATTCTTCTAAAATCTTTTTCATGTCTTATTGCCAAGGCCAGCATTCTAACACAATATTAAATAGCAGTGGTGATAGTGGGCAACTTTATTTCATCCCTGACCTTATTTGAAATGGTTGTAGTTTATTCCCATTACATATGATGCTTGCTGATGGTTTTAAATAGATGCTACTGATTGTTTTTAGAAAAGTCAATTTATTCCTATACCCTCTAATGTTTTTAATAGGAATGGGTGTTGGATTTTATCAAATTTTTTTTTCTGCATCTATTGAGAAAATCATATCCTTGCTGAGTGAAATGAGCAGAACTAGGAGATCATTATACACTTCAACAACAATACTATATGAAGATATATTCTGATGGAAGTAGATATCTTCAACATAGAGAAGAGATAATCGAATTCCAATTGATCAATGATGGACAGAATCAGCTACACCCAGAGAAGGAACACTGGGAAATGAGTGTTTTTTGTTTTTCTCCCCAGGTTATTTTTACTTTCCGAATCCAATTCTTCCTTTGCAACAACAACAACAACAAATTAGGTTCTGCACATATATATTGTGCCTAGGATATATTGTAACATATTTAATATGTATGGGAATGCCTGCCATTTAGGGGAGGGGGTAGAGGGAAGGAGGGGAAAAATTCAGAACAGAAGGAGTACAAGGGATAATGTTGTAAAAAATTACCTATACATATGTACTGTCAAAAATGTTATAATTATAAAATTAATAAAAAAATAGATAATCGTATCTTTTTTTGTTAATTTGTTATTGATATAGTCAATTATGCTAATAGTTTTCCTAATTTTGAACCAGCCCTGCATTCCTGGTATAAATCTTACTTGGTCATGATATATTATCCTGGGGATGATTATCTGTAATTTTTTTGCTAATATTTTAGTTAAGATTTTTGCATCAATATTCACTAGGGAGATTGGTCTATAATTTTCTTTCTTTGTTTTTATCTTACCTGGTTTAGGTATCAGTGCCATGTCTGTATTATAAAAGGAATTTGGCAGCAATCCTTCATTCACTATTTTTTCAAATAGTATTGGAGTTAATCGTTCTTTAAATGTTTGGTAGAATTCATATGTAAATCAATTTGGTCCAGGGGATTTTTTTCTTAGGGAATTGATTAATAGCTTGTTCTATTTCTTTTTCTAAAATGGGACTATTTAAGTAATTTATTTCCTCTTCTGTTAATTTGGGCAATCTATATTTTTGTAAGTATAACTCTATTTCACTTAGGTTGTCAAATTTATTTGCATAAAGTTGGGCACAGTAATTTTAGTAATTGCTCTAGTTTCCTCTTCATTAGTGGATAGTTCTTCTCCCTTTTCTTTTTTGAGACTAAAATTTTGATTTTCCTCTTTCCTTTTTTTAATCAAATTATTATTTTTTAATTTTTTTTCTTGTTAAAGTAAAATTTTATTGATATATTTTGGTTTTTTTTCATAATTAGAATTTTTCCCAGTATTTCTCTCCCATCCTTTAGATAAGGATGATAGAGAGCCATTCCACATAGAAATAAAATTTGTTGCAAAGCTAAAAAATGGAAAGGGGAAAAATAAGCCAAAATGATTAACACATTCAAAATATCTGCAAAAATATTCAATGTTCCATACCAATTGTCCTCCCACCTCTGTAAAGAAATGGAATAAAAGTGTCTTCTTATATTTCTTTTTTGGGTCCTTGTTTGTTCATATAAAATGGTAGTGGATCTTGAAAAATTCTTTCTCTAAAAAGAATAAGTAAAGAGCAACAGGTGAGAAAAGCTTCTTCAGGCTTCTCCAAACTTGATGGAAAGGCAAATCTGGAAACAGGCATTTCTCACAAGTTACTAGCAAAGATTGTTAGGGCCTTGCTTAGTAGTTAAGAGCAGGGCCCAGAAACCAATCTTTATCAGTCTATTTGTACAAATCTGGGGATACATGTATGGATTTCATGGTGGTTTTTTTTGCATTATGCTTCTAAAGGGTGCTGGGAGTGATTGCCATAGGATCAGAAGAATGGCGAGCACCAAGAGAGCCAGGATCAAATTGAGAAAAAAGTTTGCTCATGAAAGAGCAACAGTCAGAGTGGGGTTTTGGGAGTGATGGGGTGGAATTTACCTCCATGGAGTAGTTCAGTGTTTGTTTTTCTTCATATGCCACTGTCAGAGTCCAAACATCTTTTGTTTCTGGTTGAAGGGTATCCATTGAAATGAGCTAGATTTGGGCTCTTTTTATATAAGTCCTTGGAGTAATGTGTCTGATCCAGGGGCAATCATTTTTATTGCACCAATTATACCTTTGATACCTTGCTGGATTTCCCAGTACGAAGCACAGATTCAGCTGAAGCCCAGGCTTTGAGGAGTTACCTTCTAATCAAATTATTCAAAGGTTTATTTATTTTGTTGTTTTTTTCATAAAACCAACTCTTAGTTTTATTTATTAATTCAATAGTCTTTTAGTTTCAATTTTATTGATCTCTCCTTTTATTTTTAGAATTTCTATTTTGGTATTTGGGGCTTTTTAATTTGTTTTTTTTTTTCTTGCTTTTTTTAGTTGAAAGCCCAATTTATTGAACTTCTCTTTCTCTATTTTATGCAAATAAACATCTAGAGATATGAAATTTCCTTTTATTTCTTCTTTGGCTGCATCACACAAGTTTTGGTATGTTGTCTCATTATTGTCATTCTCTTGGATGAAATTATTGATTGTGTCTATGATTTGCTGTTTCACCCACTAATTCTTTAGGATTTGATTATTTAGTTTCTAATTTCTTTTAGGTCTATTTTATCCTAGCCTTTTATTGAAAATAATTTTAATTGTACCATGATCTTAAAAATGCATATACCATTTTTGTCTTTTTATATTTAATTTTGAGGTCTTTATATCCTAATATATGGTCAATTTTTGTATAAGTTCCATGAATTTCCAAGAAGAAAGTGTATTCCTTTCTGTCTCCATTCAATTTTCTCCAAAGATCTATCATATCTAATTTTTCTAGTATTTTATTTACCTCTTTAACTTCTTTCTTATTTATTTTGTGGTTTGATTTATCTAGTTCTCAAAGAGCAAGTCTGAAATCTCCTACTACTATAGTTTTGCTGTCTATTTCTTTTGCAACTCTCTTACCTTCTCCATTAGTAATTTAGATGCTACACCATTTTGTGCATATATGTTTAATACTGATATTACTTCATTATCTATGGTACCCTTTAGCAAGATATAGTTTCCTTCCTTATCTCTTTTAATTAAATCTTTTTTTTTTTTTTTTTTTTTTTTTTTTTTACTTTTGCTTGATCTGAGGTCAGAATGGCTACGCCTGTTTTTTTTGTTTTTTTTTTTTTGTTTTTTTTGTTTTGTTTTGTTTTGTTTTGTTTTGTTTTGTTTTGTTTTTACTACATCTGAAGATAGATTCAGCTCCATGCATTTACCTTTACTCTGTAGATACTGCTCTGCTTTAAATGTGTGACTTGTAAATAACATATGATAGGATTCTGGCTTTTAATCCAGTGAGCTATCTGCTTATGTTTAATGAGAGAGTTCACCCCAATCACATTTATAGTTAAAACTACTAATTCTGTATTTCCTGCCATCTTATTAAGCCCAAATTATACTTTTCTCTTTCCTTTTCTCCTTTCCCTCCTCCCCAATATTTTACATATGAGCTCTAGATGCCTTAATCAGTCCTCCCCTTTTAGAGACTCTTCCCCTTTCTTATATTTTTCCTCTACTATTTCTGTTTTCCCTTCTATTTAACCTACTCCTCTCTTTTACACTTTCCCCTCCCATTTTTCAATATGGTGAGGGAAGTTTCTTGGTGAAACCAAATATGTCTTCTTTCTTTGAGCCCAAATCTGATGAGAGTAAGATTCACATAATATTCCTCCGCTTCTTTCCTTCAATTATAACAGGTTTTCTTTATCTCTTCCTGGTATGTAATTTCCTTCATTTTACCTCCATTTTCCCCTTTTTGTTCTTTTATAATCCCGTTTCCATCTTTAGTTCCTTTTTTATATTATAACAGTCAAATCAGATTATATTGATTGTACTCTCAATGTATACCCATAACATAAATGCAGTTCTCAAGAGTTTTTGTTTTGTTTTGTTATGTTTTTTAACCTTTTTATGCTTCTCTTGAGTTATGTATTTGGAGGTCAAATTTTTTGTCTAGATCTGATATTTTCATAAAAAAATAAATGGAATTCATCAGTTTTATTGAATTTCCATTTTCTTCCCTGAAAGAAAATTCTCAGTTTAGCAGGGAAATTTATTCTTTGCTATATGCCAAGTTCCTTCACTTTTCAGAATATCAGATTCCAGGCCCTTTGATCCTTTAATGTGGAAGCTGTTAGGTCCTGAGTAATCCTTATTGTGGCTCTGGTATTTGAATTGCTTCTTTCTGGCTATTTGTAATATTTTTTCCTTGGTCTGGATAGTTCTCAAATTTAGCCATGTTATTCCTTGGTGTTTTAATTTTGAGGTCTCTTTCGTTGAATTCTTTTGATGTCATTTTACTTTTTGATTCTATGATATCCAGGCAATTTTCTTTTATGATTTTCTGAATGATAATGTCTAACCTCTTTTTTCATCATTTACTTCAGGGAGTCCAGTAATCCTTACATTGTCTTTCCTAGATCTATTTACCAGGTCAATTGTTTTCCCAATAGGCATTTTACATTTTTTTTCATTGTTTTTGGTTTTGCTTGACTGATTTTTGTTGTCCCATTGAGTCATTCATTTCCATTTGCTCAATTCTGGATTTTAGTTAATTATTTTCTTCATTTATTTATTTATTTATTTTTACTTCTTTTTGTATTTGTCCAATTGAATTTTTAAATGAATTGTTTTGTTCTATGGAATTTTTTTCCATTTTACAGATTCTGTTTTTTAAGGTGTTATTTGCTTTTTTCCATTTCATAAATTCTGTTCTTCAAGGAGTTATTTTCTTTTTCTCTTTTACAAATTCTATTTTTCTGGGAGTTGCTTTCTTTCTCCATTTTATCAAATCTATCTTTTAATGAGTTATATGTTTTTTCCATTTCACTAAGTCTATTTTGTAGTGAATTTTCTTTAGATAGTTTCTGTGTTGCCTTTTCCAAACCCTCTTGCAAATTTTTCATTTTCTTTCCACATTTATCTTCTTACAACATCCTTTTTAATTTCCTCTAAGGGTGCTTTGTGTGATGGGGACCAGGTTATATCGCCTATTGGGACTTCATCTAGATAAAATCTGCCGTTAGTCTCCTCAGGGTTTGAAATTTTTTCATCTTTCTTGCCATAAAATCTGTGTATTGTTAGAGTCCTCTTTAATTATTTTACTCATTTAAAAAGAAAAAGTTAAAGACTGCCTTAAGGGTGGGAGAGATTTTCCAAGTGGCCACAGCTGTACTAAGTCAGTGCTGATTCACTCTAGGTGCTGGATGGGTGTGACCAAGTCCTGTGCAATTCTGCTGCAATTCTGGGGTTTGCTATTAATCTTTTATGTTTGTCTTCATTGTTTTATAACTTTTCTACTAATTTACTGGCTTGCAAGCAGGGCATAGTAACCAATACTTCTGTAGATTCTTGTAGATTCCTCCCCAAAGATTTTCTGTAATGCAGAGTCTGCACCTCCCTGGTACTCTGCACTGTCTGTGCTTGTGTTTGTACTTAGCTAATTGCACTAAATGCCTCCCTCTCATTTCCAATTGAAACAGACCTTTTCTGGCGATCTTCAAAATTATCTTCTGCTGATAATTTGCTGTACTCCCAATATTTTTGGTTCTGCTGGTCCAGAGCTAATTCAGAGGCTGGATTTTGTAATTAATGTGAGGGTTATAGAAAAGGTCAGAGAGAAATGTGTGTTGTCTCTGCCATCTTGGCTCCACCCCTGGAAATCCTATGAAATATTTTCTTGACATGGCACTGAATAGATAAATTTAGATAGAATTGTCATTTTATCATATTTGCTCAGCTTCTCTTTAGCAATTAATTAATATATATTTTTTCAAATTGTCTGACTTTATTTGTAGGAAAAACTTTTTTAAAATTGTGTTCATCTAGTTCCTAGGTTTGTCTTAGCAGGTAGATTCCCAAGCATTTTATATTATTTCCAGGTATTTTAAATGGAATTTCTTTTTCTATCTCTTGCTGCTGGACTTTGTTAGTAATATAGAAAAATGCTGGCAATTTATGTCATTTTATTTTGTATCCTGTAACTTTACTAAAGCTGTTAATAATTTCAAGTAATTTTTTTAGTTAATTATATAAGGTTCTCTAAATATACCATTATATAATCTGCAAAGAGTAATAGTTTTATTTTTTCATTGCCTATCTTAATTTTTGTTTTTTTTTTCTTCTCTTTACTGTTAAATCTAATATTTTAGTACTAACATTTTAGTAACATTTAGTCAAATAACAGTGGTGATAATGCACATCCTTGCTTCACTCCTGACTTTATTGAAAAGGCTTCTAGCTTATCCACATTATAGATAATATTTGCTGATGCTTTTAGATAGATACTCTTATCATTTTAAATCATGTTCCCTATAGTTCTATGCTCTCTACAATTTTTAATAGAAACAAGTGCTGTATTTTGTTACAAGCCCTTTCTGCATCTATTGAGATAATAATATGACTTTTGTTGAATTTGTTATTAATATAGCCAAATATGTTAACAGTTTTTCTAATATTGAACCAGCCCTACATTCCTAGTATAATTTCCACCTGGTCATAGTATATGATCCTTGTGATATGTTAGTATCTTGTTCAAAATTTCTACATCAATATCAGAGAAATTCTATAATTTTCTTTCTCTATTCTGGCTCTTCCTATTTTGGGTATCAGCACCATATTTGTATAATAATGGGAATTTTGAGGGTTCCTTCATTCATTTTTCCAAATAATTTACATGGTATTGGAATTAATTGTTCTTTAAATGCTATATAAAAGTCACTGGTAATTGGCCCAGGGGATTTTTTTCTTAGAGTGAATTAATAGTTTGTTCAATCCTTCCTCTCCCCAACATTGAATTATTTTAAATATCTTATTTCTTCTGTTAATCTGAATAATTCATATTTTGTAAATGTTCAATCATTTCATTTAGATCATCAAATGTATTGGCATATAATTCAGCAAAAAGTTCCTAATAAACTTCCTCTTCATTTTTACTGAATTCATTCCTTTTTATTTTTTATGCTAATAATTTGTTTTCTTTCCTTTTTTTTGCTGCAGCAATAGGGGTTAAGTGACTAGCTCAGTGTCTCATAGGCAGGAAGTGTTAAGAGTCTAGGTCAGATTTGCCCTCAGGTCCTTCTGACTTCAGGGCTAGTGTTCTATCCACTGCACCAACTAGCTGCCCATTCTTTGCTTTTTTAAAAATAAAATTAACCAATGGTTTATTTATTTTACCCTCTCCCATAGAACCAATGTCTGGCTTTATTAGTTCACTGGATTTCTTACTTTCAATTTTATTAATGTCTGCTTTGATTTTCAGGATTTCCAATTTAGTGTTTAATTGGGGATTTTAATTTTTTTTCTAGTTAATTTAGTTGCATGCCTAATTCATTGATCTGATTTTTCTCCATTTTAGTGAAGTAATTTGAGATATACATTTTCCCCTAAGACCACTTTGACTACATCCTGTAAATTTTGATATGTGGTGTCATTGCTGTCATTTTCTATGATTTGTTCTTTGACCTAGTTTTTTTGAAATGAAATTATTCAATTTCCTATCAAATTTTAATCTTTCATTATATTGTTCATTGTTGAATGTAATTTTATTGCATTACAATATGAGAAGGATGTGTTTACTATTTCTGCTTTTCTGTATTTGGTTCTGAGGGTTTTATATTCTAATTCATGATTGATTTTTATGTAAGTGTGACATACTGCTGAAAAAGAGCTATTCCCATTTAACTTTCTTTAGACATCTATCATCTCTATCTTCTCCAGAATTCTATTCAAATCTTTAATGTTTTTCTTAGTTTTTGGTTGGATTTATCTAGTTCTTAGAAAAGATTATTGAAGTCCCCACTAGTATAGTTTTATTATTTGTTTCCTCCTGTGACTCATTTAACTTCTCCTTCAAAGTTAAATGCTATACTATTTGGAGCACATACCTTTCAGCAAGATATAGTTTCCTTCTTAATCATTTTCAATTAGATCTATGTTTGTTTTTGCTTTGTCTGAGATCATGATTACTGTCCCTACTTTCTTTGCTTCACTTGAAGCATAATAGATTCTAGTCCAATCCCTTACTTTTATTTTGCATGTAACTCTGTGCTTCAAATGTGTTTCTTGTAAACAGCATGTTGTAAGACTGGTTTTTAACTCCATTTATCTATCTGTTTCCACATTATACGTGAATTAATCCATCCCATTCACATTTATAGCTATGATAATTAATGGTGTATTTTCCTCTATTGCTATTTTTTGCTTATTTATCCCCCATCTCTCTTAGCCCACCACCCCTTTCTTGCCTTACAAATATTTTACTTCTTTCACAATCTTCCTCAAAACACTTAATCTTTTGTCAGTCCCCCCTTCACCTTCTATTATCCCTATCTTTATTTACTTTCTTCTTCTTTTTTTAATTTTAATTTTATTTTATAATTATAACATTTTTTGACAGTACATATGCATGGGTAATTTTTTACAACATTATCCCTTGCACTTACTTCTATTCAGATTTTTTCCCTTCCTCCCCCAACCCCCTCCCCCAGATGGCAAGCAGTCTTATAAATGTTAAATATATTACAGTATATTCTAGATACAATATATATGTGTAGAACCGAATTTTTTGTTGCACAGGAAGAATTGGATTCAGAAGGTAAAAATAACAGTTTACATTCATTTCCCAGTGTTCCTTTTCTGGATGTAGCTGGTTCTGTCCATCATTAATCAATTGGAATTGGATTAGCTCTTCTCTATGTTGAAGAAATCCACTTCTATCAGCATACATCCTCGTACAGTATCATTGTTGAAGTGTATAATGATCTTCTGGTTCTGCTCGTTTCACTTAGCATCAGTTGATGTAAGTCTCTCCAAGCCTCTCTGTATTTCTCCTGTTGGTCATTTCTTATAGAACAATAATATTCCATAACATTCATATACCATAGTTTACCCAACCATTCTCCAATTGATGGACATCCATTCATCTTCCAGCTTCTAGCCACTATGAAGAGGGCTGCCACAAACATTTTGGCACATACAGGTCCCTTTCCCTTCTTTAGTAGTTCCTTGGGGTATAAGCCCAGTAGTAGTATGGCTGGGTCAAAGGGTATGCACATTTTGATAACTTTTTGGGCATAATTCCAGATTGCTCTCCAGAATGGTTGGATTCTTTCACAACTCCATCAACAATGCATCAGTGTCCCAGTTTTCCCACATCCCCTCCAACATTCATCGTTATTTGTTCCTGTCATCTTAGCCAATCTGACAGGTGTGTAATGATACCTCAGAGTTGTCTTAATTTGCATTTCTCTGATCAATAATGATTTGGAACACTCTTTCATATGAGTGGAAATAGTTTTAATTTCATCATATGAAAATTGTCTGTTCATATCCTTTGACCATTTATCAATTGGAGAATGGCTTGATTTCTTATAAATTAACGTCAATTCTCTGTATATTTTGGAGATGAGGCCTTTATCAGAACCTTTAACTGTAAAAATGTTTTCCCAATTTGTTACTTCCCTTCTAATCTTGTTTGCATTAGTTTTGTTTGTGCAGAAACTTTTTAATTTGGTGTAATCAAAATTTTCTACTTTGTGATCAATAATGGTCTCTAGTTCTCCCTTGGACACAAACTCCTTCCTCCTCCCCAAGTCTAAGAGGTAAACCATCCCATGTTCCTCCAATTTATTTATGATTTCGTTCTTTATGCCTAAATCTTGGACCCATTTTGATCTAATCTTAGTATGTGGTGTTAAATGTGGGTCCATGCCTAGTTTCTGCCATACTAATTTCCAGTTTTCCCAGCAGTTTTTGTCAAATAATGAATTCTTATCCCAAAAGTTGGGATCTTTGGGTTTGTCAAAGATTAGATTGCTATTTTTATTCACTATCTTGTCCTGTGAACCTAACCTATGCCACTGATCAACTAGTCTATTTCTTAGCCAATACCAAATGGTTTTGGTGACTGTTGCTTTATAATATAGCTTTAAATCAGGTACACTTAGACCACCTTCCTCTGACTTTTTTTTCATTAGTTCCCTTGCAATTCTCGACCTTTTATTCTTCCATATGAATTTTGTTGTTATTTTTTCTAGGTCATTAAAATAGTTTCTTGGGAGTCTGATTGGTATAGCACTAAATAAATAGATTAGTTTGGGGAGTATTGTCATCTTAATTATATTTTCTCGGCCTATCCAAGAACACTGAATGTCTTTCCAATTATTTAAATCTGACTTTATTTTTGTGGCAAATGTTTTGTAATTTTGTTCATATAATTCCTGACTCTCCTTTGGTAGATATATTCCCAAATATTTTATACTATCAACTGTTATTTTGAATGGAATTTCTCTTTGTATCTCTTGCTGTTGGATTGTGTTGGTAATGTATAAAAATCCTGAGGATGTATGTGGATTTATTTTGTATCCTGCGACTTTGCTAAAATTCTGAATTATTTCTAATAGCTTTTTAGCAGAGTCTTTGGGTTTCTCTAAGTATACCATCATGTCATCTGCGAAAAGTGACAATGTGATTTCTTCATTTCCTACTCTAATTCCTTGGATCTCTTTCTCGGCTCTTATTGCCAAGGCTAGAGTTTCTAGTACTATATTGAATAGTAATGGTGATAGTGGGCAACCTTGTTTCACTCCTGATCTTACAGGGAAAGGTTCTAGTTTATCACCATTACATATGATGTTTACTGAAGGTTTTAAATATATGCTCCTTATTATTTTAAGGAATAGTCCATTTATTCCTATACTCTCAAGCGTTTTTAGTAGGAATGGATGTTGGATTTTATCAAATGCCTTTTCTGCATCTATTGAGATGATCATATGGTTTTTATTAATTTGATTATTAATATGGTCAATTATACTAATAGTTTTCCTAATATTAAACCAGCCCTGCATTCCTGGTATAAATCCCACTTGGTCATAGTGTATTATCCTGTGGATGATTTTCTGAAGTTTATTTGCTAATATCTTATTTAAGATTTTAGCATCAATATTCATTAAGGAAATTGGTCTATAATTTTCTTTATCAGTTTTCGATCTACCTGGTTTAGGTATCAGTACCATGTCTGTGTCATAGAAGGAATTTGGTAGGACTCCTTCAATCCCTATTTTTTCAAATAGTTTACATAGCATTGGAGTTAGTTGTTCTTTAAATGTTTGGTAGAATTCACCTGTAAATCCATCTGGTCCTGGGGACTTTTTCTTAGGAAGTTGGTTAATAGCTTGTTCTATTTCTTTTTCTGAGATGGGACTATTTAGACTACTTACTTCTTCCTCTGTTAATCTGGGCAAGCTATATTTTTGAAGGTATTCTTCCATTTCATTTAAGTTATCGAATTTATCGGCATAAAGTTGAGCAAAGTAGCTCCTAACTATTGTTCTAATTTCCTCTTCATTAGTGGTGAGTTCACCCTTTTCATTTTCAAGACTATCAATTTGCTTTTTCTCTTTCCTTTTTTTTAATCAGGTTTACTAAGGGTTTGTCTGTTTTGTTGGTTTTTTCATAAAACCAACTCTTAGTTTTATTAATTAATTCAATAGTTTTTTTACTTTCAATTTTATTAATCTCACCTTTTATTTTTTGAATTTCAAGTTTTGTGTTTGTCTGGGGGTTTTTAATTTGTTCCTTTTCTAGCAATTTTAGTTGTAAGCCCAATTCGTTGGCCCTCTCTTTCTCTATTTTATGCACGTAGGCCTGTAGAGATATAGAACTTCCCCTTATTACTGCTTTGGCTGTATCCCACACATTTTGGTATGATGTCTCATTATTGTCATTTTCTTGGGTGAAGTTATTAATTATGTCTATGATTTGCTGTTTTACCCAATCATTCTTTAGTATAAGATTATTTAGTTTCCAATTATTTTTTGGTCTATTTTCACCTGGCTTTTTATTAAATGTAATCTTAATTGCATTGTGGTCTAAAAAGGATGCATTTACTATTTCTGTCTTACTGCATTTGATTTTGAGGTTTTTATGTCCTAGTGTATGGTCAATTTTTGTATAGGTTCCATGAACTGCTGAGAAGAAAGTATACTCCTTTCTGTCTCCATTTAGCTTTCGCCAAAGATCTATCATATCAAACTTTTCTAGTATTCTATTTACCTCTTTGACTTCTTTCTTATTTATTTTGTGGTTTGATTTATCTAATTCTGAGAGTGCAAGGTTGAGATCTCCCGCTATTATAGTTTTGCTCTCTATTTCCTCTTGCAGCTCTCTTAATTTCTCTTTTAAGAATTTAGATGCTGCACCACTTGGTGCATACATGTTTAATATTGATACTGCTTCACTATTGATGCTTCCCTTTAGCAGGATATAATGCCCTTCCTTATCTCTTTTAATTAGATCAATTTTTGTTTTTGCTTGATCTGAGATGAGGATGGCTACTCCTGCTTTTTTGGTTTTGCCTGAAGCATAATAGATTCTGCTCCACCCTTTTACTTTTAGTTTGAATGTCTCACACTGTTTCAGGTGTGTTTCCTGTAAACAACATATAGTAGGATTCTGACTTTTAATCCAGTCTGCTAACTGCTTCCTCTTTATGAGGCAGTTTGCCCCATTCACATTTATGGTTAGGAGGACTAATTCTATATTGCTTGCCATCCTATTAACCCCTGCTTATGCTTTTCCTCTTTCCTTCCCTTTTACCCTCCTATCCAGTATTAAACTGGTGAACACCACTTGCTTTTCACAGCCCTCCCTTTTTAGGATCCCTCCCCCACCTTAAAGATCCTCCCCTTATTTTACTCCTTTTCCTCGAAATTACTGTATTCCCTTCCCCTTAGTTTACTCCTTCCCTTTCACTTTTCAATGAAGTGGAAGAAGTTTCACCATAAATCGAATATGTCTATTGATACACGCTATGTTCATCTCCCTCCTTTCTTTCTCTCAGATATAATAGGTTACCTTTGCCTCTTCATGAGATGTAGTACCACCACTTTACACTTTTTTATGATATAATCTCCTTTCCACCTCTAGTTTCTAAGACAAATTGTACATATGTTCTTTACATATTTTTTTTGACAGAAGTATAGTTCTCAAGATTTCTTTTTACCTTTTTAGAAATCTCTTGAGTTCTGTATTTGAAGATCAAACCTTTTATGTAGGTCTGGTTTTTTCATCAAAAATAGATGGAATTCATTTATTTCGTTAAATGTCCATCTTCTTCCCTGGAAAACGATGCTCATTCTTGCTGCCAAGACGGAGCATCCACACTGGGGCAAAAGCCCTTTCACAGAAACGGCAGAGATCACACCCCTCCCCCTCAGGTCTGAGCTTTGTGAGCTGCCTGTCTTGCTCTGGCTGCCTGCCCTCAGTCTGCGCCCACTCTGATTGACCCTCCCCCAAGCAAACACAGACCTTTGCTGGTGACTTTCAAGGATGTCTTCTCTTGGTGATATTTTGTGGATTTCTTTCTGGGTCAAGCATTAAGTCAGAGGCTTGTCATGAAGTAAGTTCTGAGAGAAAACGAGGAGCTCAAGCAGCTGTCTGCCTCCACGCCGCCATCTTGGCTGGAAGTCCTTTATTTACTTTCTTATAGGGAAAGATGGATTTCTATATCCAACTGAGTATTTGCATTATATCCTCTTTGAGCTAATTTTTATAAGAACAACATTTAAGCTTTTCCTGCCACCTCCACCCCTTGCCATTCACTTCTCTTCCATTCTAATAGCTATTTCATAATTCTTTTATGTAGGATAATCTACCCCATTCACTTCCCCCTTTCTTCCAGTGCAATTTTGCTTCTTAGACCTTACTTTTTTGGTTAAGGAGGTGTAATTCCATTATAACTACACTCTTTGTCTAAGTATACTTCTGGCTCTTATAGTAATAAATGTGTTAAGAGAGGCTGCTGTTTGCAGAAGATCCAGGCCTTTGCTGGTGGATTGCCCTAATAAACTGATTCCCTGCTCCTTGATAAATTCTAAGGTGTTTTTCCATTTATTTAGGGTGGGGTTTGGGAAGACTTATCCTTGTTCCACCACCTTGACACTGGAAGTCCCCTTTTATGCTTTTAAAAACAATCCCTAGGAGTTTTAGCACAAGAATCTGGTGGGTTTTGGATATAAATAACAGGTAATTTAAGTGTTGATTTTATGTTGCTTTTCAAAAAGAAAATGGTGGATTCTTGGGATTACATATCAGAATTCATATTATCAGAAAAAGGTCTTGCTGATTTAAATATTTCTAAAATGATAAAGACTGTCCCTTAAAAAGTAATTTTGCCAAATGATTCAAAGAAAGGATAAAATGCAAATAATTTTTCCATTGTAGAAAATCAGGGTGGTTTTTTGTTTGGGTCCTATGTTATCTGATTGCAATGATACCAAGATCTCTATCATGAGCATGGAGCTCTGATCTAATGGCACCTATCCAGCATTACCAGCACTGCGTATTGGGACCCAAGGCGGAGCCTCATTCTTCCCATATATTCAAGATCCAATAGCGTATATGGGAAATCCTTTTGCACAATCCCTGAAGACATTGCCTAAACATCTCTCCAATGGTTCTGACTTGAAAATATTTTTCCTTCTCCAGGGCATCAGGGTCTGTAGGGCTGCTAGAAGTAGAATATGTTTGCTAATTTGAAGACATTGAAGTTCTTTGCACAGTTCCCACAATATTAATCTGGTTTATGACTCTCCTAAAGCATGAGAAATGGGAGTGCTTTCCACCAAATTGTGAGCCCAGTACCTCCAAGGCCAAGAACACCTCTTTGTCCACCATCCTTACCTGTGGGGTTTTTGGCCTTGGTTTTAAGACCCTTTTGAATCATTTAATCATGGAAAACAATAGTAGATTTGCATGGTATTTGTAAAGGGCTAGAACTGAAGAAATGCACTTGATAATAGAGCACATGAGACTAATTGCAAATTGGACAATTCTCTAATAACATGTTTGAAGAATGACCCTCCCCAACTATTCTGTTCTGGCTCTATTGGTGGGACAAAGAAGGGAAAGTGACTTGTGTGGGTGAAGTAGGAGGAGCATTCTCCTGGCGGTGGAGAGAGAGAAAGGTGGTGTGAAGATTGCTAGATCTAATCTCCTGACAGCAACCCCAAAAGACCAAGAATGAAGATTTTTGGTGATTCTGACTCCAACTGATTTCTGGGAAGACAGAGTTCCACGATGAGAATATACATTTGTCTTTATTCCTTTTTTATGGAAAGTGTATATAGTTTTACATAGACCTACATGTTCTTGTAACATTCTTCTCTGATTCTATCTCCAATTTATCGTGTGCCTCTTGCTTTTGCTTACTTGTTTGCATATGGTGTCTCCTCTTAGAATATATATTTCTTGAAGGAAAGGATTCTTTTTGGCCTTTCTTCCTATCCTCAGTGTTTAGCACAAAGATTATAAATACTTGTTGATTGATTGTTGGCATAATGAAGCTCCTAAATATGCAGAAAGAGGATTTGGGTTAAAATTGTATTCTACAACTTATTTTCTGTGTGTTCATGACCAAATCCGTAGGTCTCAGTTTCCTTTTCTGTAAAAGGAGGATGTTGAACTAGATGGCCTTTAAAATTCCTAGAAGATCTAAATTCTATGATTCTATAGTTGTATAATTTTAGTCAGGAATAAATTACGCAACTTTGTACAACAACATGTGTGACAGGATATGAAGGATCTTTTTTATATCCCCATAAAAAAGACTATACCTATCAATAGTGGGACTAGGCACATAAAAGTATGGGGACTAAACTTGCCTTTGGGAAATGGAAAGACAGATGGACAGCAAGACAGACAAAGACAGATACATGCTTGTTGATTGACTCATACAGTGATCTTATGACAGAAGCAAAGTAGGAATGGCCAAGACTTGAAATGAGGAAGTACTTTGTCCTTTTCCTGTAGGCAGAATACTCTCTTACTGTTATTGAATTGCAGCACTACCACTCACCATCCTCTTTGGATGGCAATAATCTGTGGATTTGAGTGAAAGATCTGATCTCTGAGGAAGCCACTCTTTGTGGAAAGTATAAAGTACTTCAGATTAGATGAGTCTGGGTTGCTCCTGTTTCTATTTATGCCATGAGTCAATCTATAAATCAATCAACATAATCTATCTTTGTTTCCATCTATCTGTTTGCTATTTATAAGACTGGTTCTCACCTTCTCCAAGGATGGAAGTACATAAATTTACTTATCTATTCAATCCCACTACTGGTGAAACTAGAACTTGCACTATTTCCAATTTGAGATAGTTCATCCCCCCCTCAAGAAACCTGGTTATGTGTATTTGTTATGTATTATATATACATGCATATATAGACACACACACACATATATATATGTATATATATATATATATATATATGAATTTTTTAAAGTTATGGACCTGCAGTTAAGAGGCCCTATTCTAGAGACTCTTTATTGCCTTTAGGATGAAACAGAAAATCCTCTGTTTGCCATTTCACAATCTGGTATCAGCCTTTTCAGACTTATTGCACATCACTCAGTTTTCCAGTCAAATTGATCCATTTGCTGTTCCCAATGCATCACATTCCATTTCCTGCTTTGGTGCCTTTTCCTTCTTCCTTGCTTCTATCTTTCATAATTTCTGGCTCTCTTCAAAACTTCATTTAAAAGCTTCCTCCTACACAAAACCTTTCCTAATGTCTTTCAGTTAGTAGTTTTCTTTTACTTTCTTAAAATGACTTTATATTTGTTTTGTGTTTATTTATATCATGCTATTTCCCTCCAGAATAATGTAAACTCCTTGAAGTATTTTTTTTTTCATTTTTGTCTTTGTATTCCTGGGGCCTAATACAAAACCTGGCTAACAACAACAAAAGCAATGATAATAATAACAGTTATATGATGCTTACTATATGGCAGGCACTGTGCTAAGAACTTTACTGTCTCTTATATGATCTTCACAAGAATCTTTAGAATTATGTTCTATTATCACCTCCATTTTACCGTTAAGGAAACTGAGACAAACAGAAGTTAAATTCCTTGAAGAAAATCACAGAGCTAATAAATGTCTGGGGCCAAATTTGAATCAGATGTTTTTGACTTTAGGTCCAACATTCTATCTACTATGTCACTGAGCTGCCTAATCTACTACATAGTAGTTGCTTAATAATTGTTTGTTAAATGAATGAATGATACTATAGAGTAGGCATTTAATAATTTCTTGCTGAGTTAATTTTAAAGAGAACATTTATCAGCATGAATGGATGCAAAATTAAGTAAGTAAAACCAAAAGAACAATTTAGACTATGACCACAGTAACAGAAAGAAAAGCAACACTGACCACATCAGATTACTAATCAATACAATGACCCATCTTGCCTAGAGAAGACTGATGATGAAACATACTTTCATCCTCTTCTCCAAGGAGTAGTAGGCCATAGGTTCAGAATGAAATGTGGTTTGTCAGAAACTGAAATCATATTTGTTTATTTGGCTTAATTATACTACTTTATTAAAAATGAGGGCTAGCTATGGGGGTATTGGGAAAGAAGGAGATTGGGAAGTAATGCTTAAAATTGTTTAAAAAACATTGATATTGAAAAAGTTATACTTAAAAATAAAAACATTATTTTAAAATGTGTAAAAATGGAACTTAAGATACATTTTATTTTAGTTTGTTTCAATAGAATCTGACATTTCATAATTCCATTTGGCAAAGATATTGGAGTGTTTTGTCATTTCCTTCTCCAGCCTATTTAACAGATAGGATCCTGGGGCAAACAGGGTTAAGGGATGTGCCCAGAGTTACACACCTAGTAAGTGTATAGATCTGATCTAGATCTGATCAATGGAATAGATTAGGCACCAACCAAGTGGTTGACTGAATAAATTGTTAGATTAGAAGTCTTTGACGTCCATATACTTTTCCTCTAAGTACAGATAGAGTGCATATATTTAAAGACATGAAAAAATAAGGGGAAGTGCAGACCCCTTTAAAAATGTAGTTACTCTTGTTCAGTGTCTATTTCCACAGGAGAGTACGTTATCATTTCTATCAAAACCTAACTTATCGAGAAAATCTATTTAAAGTAGGAAAAAATAAGTTTGATTTTCACAGTTGGGCACCATGTATTCAAAACCTTTTTATATTTTGCAACTGATGTGTTTATCAGTGAGCCATACAATGTTAATACATTCTCCTAATTTAAACTAAACTTTTTGAAACCAAGTATAGCATCTAGAAGAGAAAGGTGATGTCCTACTGTTTTCTACCCTAGAATAAATTGCTTGTGAAATCTGAGAAATTTATTTCTATTCTCATGATACATTTTCTGAGTCTCTTTGTTTTCCTCTTGATTTTCTAAAATTCCCAAATTCCAGGATGATCTCTTTGAGACCAGGCTGCAATGTCATTTGATTAGGATGCTATTTAAAAATAGCAGGTAGTTTGGTTGGGAGTCCTTCAGTCAGATAGGGCCTGGCAGACCACAATAATTTAATTTTCTTCTCTTAAGGGAAAGGCCAATTGTTAGCTATAATCCACTGACTATACTATCCAAGGGAGTTGTGACAGTTTTCTTGGTACCGTGTGTTGCACAAAGATCGATCCATAGTCTGTAGATTATTTCTTTTCTATTGAATTTACAAACTGTCAATGTTGCTTGTTCTTTCTTCTCAATGGACAAGATTTATTGAGCCATCTTAAGCTATTTTCATGAGGGCCTATTAATATAATGCTCATATATTTCTGGAATAACATTTTGAACCTTCTGTTTCTATTTTAAACTATATTCTCTGAGAATAAAAGGTGGAGGGAACATTATAAATTAATCTAAAAACATTCAATAAAAATTCAGTTCTGTCTCAGTGAGTTTTGCATTTCTACCTGTCATCAGATTCTTTCAGCTATGAAATTGCTTCTTAATTTTTTTATGATTATTTCCAGGATAGTACTTTATTTTGTTTTGTTTTGCCTTTTTTTGGGGGGGCACATGTCTGTCCTTTCCTTCTTGCCCCTATTTTTCTTTTTATTTTTCCTTCTTCTTCACTTTAGGTCTGGTAGAACACAAGAAAAATACATTCCTGTGATTTTAAAAGCACAAGTAATTAAAATTTGTTACAGATTCTGAAAAGCAGTTGCCTTATTTCACTTGGTCAGCAAAATTCACTTGCCTTCTTTTCTGGTTATATTATAGTTTAATGTAACCTTGTCAATGGATACAAACAAAACAGTTCAGAGGAAATTTCACCAGCTTGTGCAAATTTTTCTGCTGACTCACATAAGACCAAATTTCTATTCATAGGTATCACAGCTTATCAGTTGGTTCCACCCAGTCTCATTGACTTGATCTCCCTGACAACAATGCCTGTTTCAGCTGAAAAAATGATTTACCATATTCCAATCAATGGTATTCTGCATTCTCCTATCATGTATGGGAAAAAATATTTTCATTGGCTATGTGGCTGGAATAGGTTGAATCTTTAAAACTGCCAAACTAACACAGTTACTGTCTTTCCCATGCAACCAGAAAGTCCTGTTCTCCCACAACTTGGTGCCATGAACTGACTGGGTGAGGGAGAAGAGATATACTCCACCCTCCATCTGCTAGGCTCTCTCCATTAAGCACCTAAGTCCTGAGAAATGGTCCTAGTTTCACCTTTGTCTGTCCTGTTTGTTTGTTTGTTTGTTTTAATTCTAGCATGGGTGATGAAATTCCCAGGCCCAGAATCAAACCACAACAAATTTGGAGGCAGAATTCTAGGCTAGATGTTTTAGTCAACCATAACAGAAGCCAGGGTGCTAAGTCCAAAATGGAGCTTTGATCTTGGAATTTGATGAAACATGCTACAAAGGAGTTGAGCTAAACTGTGAAATGAATACTCTTCCTTTCCCAGACATCTAGACTATACAGGGAAGATTATGTCCTATCCCTGACTCCCGACTTCAGGAAGTAGGGGATACATGTTTGTTTTTGCTATATTTTGAAGAAAATGTTTCTTTGTAAAAGCTAATCTTAACTGTTAAGGGGTTAAATGGAATCAGGGTGCAAAGGACCTCTACAATTAGAGGAATATAATTAGTGGAGAGTGTAATTGATGGTAAAGAAACTAGACACTCCCTAACCATTAAGGACACTGTTGATCTTTGGGACATATAGGGAAAATTACCCCTATCATATTACTATGAGGTATTCTGAGCTAAACCTAATTTTGCCAAAATGTATTAGTTTTCCCATCATTTTTGTTTTTCATTTGTGTCTCCTTACCCGAGTAAATGAGATTGTTGTTTATCAAACCTAAGCTATGACATTTGTTGTCTTTTGTTTATTGTACATCTAATATATTCCACTGAACAACTAATCTAATTCTTGACTAGTACTAAAATATTTTGATGATTATTGCTTTGTAGGATCATTTGAAGTATGATATTGCTAGATCTTCTTTCTTCCTATTTTTTTCATCATTTTCCTTGAGAATTTTATTTTCTGTTCTTCTAGATGAATTTCATTACTATGTATTGTTTCTATAAAATAATCTTTTAGTTCTTTGGTATGGCATTAAATAAATATGTTGATTTAGTTAATATTGTTGCTTTTTATTTTATTGGCTAGGTTTCCTGATGAGTAATCAATAATTCCTCTAATTATTTAGGTCTGTATTACCACAAAAAAGTTTTGTTCTTTTATTCACATAATTTTAATGTATCAATACCTAAATATTTTATCTATTCCCTAAATTTTTATAATGGAATTACTTTTTCTACTTCTTCCTTTTTGGGTAATGTATATAAATCCTCATGATTTATATGAATTTGCCTTATATTCTAAAACTTTCCTAAAGTTTTAATTGTTTCAATTAACTTTTATCTCTCTAAGATTCTTTAAGTAAACCATGGTAAAAAAGTAATTTTTTTTTGGTTTCTTATTTATCTGTACTTTCCCACTAGTACTCTTTTTCTTTTTTCCCCATAGTTAGCACTTTAAAAGGCTCATATTAAATAATAGTGGCAATAATGGACATCTTTGTTTTACCCCTAATCTCTTTGAAACATTAGACATTCTCATTAGGAAAATGCTACTTATATTAAAGAAAGGCTGAGTTATTTTTATGTTTTATTGAGGTATTTTAAAAAGAAATGGACATTGAATTTTGCCAAAAGTCTTTTATGTTTCCACTTATATATTGTAAATAATTTTTGTTTTCTTGTTATTAAGCAGGCCTAATTTTTTTATAGTTTTCCTATTATTGAAGCAATTTTACATTCCTGGCATAAACCCCAAATAGTTTAGTATGTAATTTTTTTCTTTAAAAATGTTTTTCTTTTATTTTTTCTCACTTCTACATAAAAAAAATTAATATTAAAACAATAATTTTGGGATTTCAAATTACCTTCTTTCTTCCCTTCTTCCCTCCTTCAGAAGACAAGCACTTTAATATAGATTATACAGATGTGATCATACAACATAGTTTCTGTTGTTCAGTTATTTTTGAATTGACCAGTGAGGAAATTGAAGCAAACAATGCTAACTGATTTGCCTACACATCATCTTTCAAGAAATTATCAAGGAAAACTGCCCTGATATTCTAGAGTTGGAGAGTAAAGTAGAAACTAAAAGAATCTACTGATTACCTTCTAAAAAAGATCCCAAAATGACAACTCCCAGGGATATTATAGCCAAATTCTAGGGATCCTAGGTCAAGAAGAAAATATTGCAAACAACCAGAAAAAACAATTCAAATTTCATAAAGCCATATTTTTGAATCTAGCTTTCAGTAATTCCAATTTTTCAAAAATTATCTCTCCTGGATCTATTTTCTAAGTCAGTTGTTTATACAAAAATTAATTTTATTTATTAATTAATCTGAGACACTGGGACCAGAATCATATGATTTCTGTTCCTATTCTGTACCCAGTAGACAGCATTATGTCAGGTGTGAACAGATTGTATTTGGGATGGATTTTGCTCACTCTTTGTCCTGCAAGAAAATCCCATGCCTTACTCTAGGTCCCTCATGCTTGCAATCCTAGCACTTTTGCTTTCCAGAATGTCATATTCCAAATATCCCATTACTTTAATGTGAAAGCTGCTAAATCTTGTGTTATCCCGATTGGGGTTGCATGAAGATAGCAGAATGGATTAAAAACAAAAATCCAAAAATATAATGTCTACAAGAGATACAGTTGAAGCAAAAGGTACAAAGAATGAAAATAAAGGCATGAAACAATCTAATGTTGTTATTTGTCCTTCATTCTTGAAAAGAACCAATGAGATCAGGCATGTGATATTTTGGCTTGAAAATGAGTTGTATTTAAGTAGGCAAAGAAGTGCAAAGTCATATATATATATGTGTGTGTGTGTGTGTGTGTGTGTGTGTGTGTGTGTGTGTGTGTGTGTGTGTGTGTGACACATAGATCAGGATGACTAGAGACGGCCCTAGATGCAGTGAGTGACCTTATACTTTTTAAGCTAATATTTTTTCCCACATCTTAGTTTTTCTGAGCCAACATCCATTCAGTGGTTTAAGGCTAAGTAAGAAATGAAAATCAAACTGGGAGAGAAAGACTTTCAGGATTTCTGGTCATAACAGAAAAGATTGCTAGTTATACTCATGCATAACTATCAAAATGTAAACAATTTCCAAGTGAAACTTGGACTGGAACTTTTTATTAGCCAATCAGTGAAATAGAGAGTGATTTGAGTTCCATGCATGGTTAAGAAGCTCCAATAGGTTCTATCAAGCACTACTTTTCCGTTGCTTTATTTTTAAAAATCATAAATGAAACTGCATAGGGCAAAAGTTAATTAGCCCAATTTAACACACATATTTATATAGATATATAGATATATAGATATGTTTGTACAGCATCCAAAAACTTTAGGAGACTTTAGAATTGGGTGAACTTAAGAGAAACCTAAGAAAGGAGATATATCTATAACTACTTTGATGAAAAATAAATCTAAAATACTTTTGTTGATTTCTGAATGAAAATATGCATATTTCTGTCCACAATCCTCTGACCATAAATTGTCATTACATTTCCAATTATACTATACTAGTAAATTAGAGAAACTTTTAAAGATCTATAGAAAAATAAAAAAAAAATCACGGCAAATCAGTGAATATAGGGGATCCCAGAAGATTAAATGAACAATTTTGTTTACATAAGATATTTAAGTTTTTAAAAATTGTTTCTATGCAAATATTCAATACATCTAAGATAAGAATAAAAAGTGAACTGAGAAAAGAATTATTTTAACAAGTTTCTCTGACAAAGATATATGGAACTAATTAAAATTAATTAGAATCAAATCATTTATCAACTGATATCAACTGATATCAACTGATATCAACTGATAAATGATTAAATAATATATATAGGCAGTTTTTAAAAGAAGAAATACAAATTACTTTTTAGTCAGATGAAAATTTCTCCAAATCATTAAAAATTAGAGAAATATACATAAAAGTAATTCTGCCTCACATTAATGAGACAGGTCATGCTGAGGGGAAAAAAAAAGAGAAAATGACAAATATTGAAGGGCCTGTGGAAACACAGGCACATTGATACATTGTTGATGAAACTTCGAATTGATCCATTCTACAAAATTATGCTCTCCAAATTGCTCAATCAAAGAATGGCTGAACAAATTGTGGGACATGAATATAATGGAATGTTATTGTTCTTTTAAAAATGAAAGTGACTATTACAGAGAATCTTAGTAAGAATTGATATCTATTAAAGTGAACAGAAATAAGAAAATTTACATGAAGACTATAATATTATAAAGAAAAATAACTTTAGAATGTTTGGGAAATCTGATCATACTTTAATGAAGGTATTCAAGGAACCCAATTCCTTTGAGCTTGCTGATGCAAGCTAGAAATATCTATCAAAATGAATCATGATAAAGAATAATAGAAATGTCTTGGCAAAGCTCAGTAACACAATTGGATATCCTTTAACTATTCTTTCTGCTAAGTGAATACTGGTGCTTTATTGATCAGCTGCAGTTGTAGAACCAAAGGTGAGGATACCTTCAAAAAACTTTAGCTTTTCCTCTTTTAAAGTTTTAGTAGATCTTAGTTAATTAGACTCCATCACTAATGGCATCTTATGAGAAAGGATGCTTTAGGGGAAGTGCCTTTGGTTCTCTCCTCCTGAAGCCCAATGCATGCAGGCCTCAGTTTTTGTCAATTTATGGTATGTTTGTCTATTTTCATTTTATTTTAAAAAAGGTTTTTCTTAAAGCTTTTCATTTACAAAACATACATATGGGTAATTTTTCAACATTGACCCTTGCAAATCCTTTTGTTCCAAATGTTCCCCTTCTTCCCCCTCCCCTAGCTAGCAGGCAGTCCAATACATGTTAAATATGTTAAAATATATGTTAAATCTAAAGTACATATACATATTTATACAGTTATCTTGCTGCACAAGAAAAAACAGATAAAGAAGGAAGAAAAAAAAACCAGAAAGAAACAAAATGCAAGCAAATTACAACAGAGAAAGTGAGAATGCTATGCTGTGGTACACACTCAGTTCCAATGGTTCTCTCTCTATACGTAGATGGCTCTCAATCACTGAACAAGTGGCACTAGTTTGAATCATCTCATTGCTGAAGAGAGCCACGTCCATCAGAATTAATTGTCTTATATTCTTGTTGCCATGTATAATGACTTCCAAATTCTGCTCAATTCACTCAGCATCAGTTCATGTAAGTCTCTCCAGGCTTCTCTGAAATCATGCTGTTGATTGTTCCTACAGAACAATAATATTCCATAACATTCATATACCATAACTTATTCAGCCATTCTCCAACTGATGGGCATCCACTCAGTTTTCCAGTTTCTACCCATTACAAAGAGAGCTGCCACAAACATTTTTGCACATGTGTGTCCCTTTCCCTCTTTTAATATCTCTTTGGGATATAAGCCCAGTAATAATACTGCTGGATCAAAGGGTATGTAGAGTTTGATAACTTTTTGAGCACAGTTCCAATTGCTATCCAAGAATGGTGGGATCTGCTCACAGTTCTACCAATAATGTATCAAGGTCCCAGTTTTTCCACATCCCCTCCAACGTTGGTCATTATTGTTGCCTGTCATCTTAGGCAATCTGACAGGTGAGTAGTGGTATGTCAGAGTTGTCTTAATTTGTATTACTTTGATTAATAGTAATTTGGAGCACCTTTTCAAATGACTAGAAATAGTTTGAATTTCTTCATCTGAAAATTGTCTGTGAGGGGGCAGAGCCAAGATGGCAGAGAAGACACATGTGTCATTCTAAGCTTCCCTTCTACCCTTACTACTGATTATCAAATTCAGTATCAGAAATAATGCTTGACTGGTAAAATCCATGAATATTGGGAATACAACAAATTACCAGCCAAAGATAATCTTGAAGATCACCAGAAAAGGTTTCTCCTGATCAGCGGGAGCAGGTCAGGGCAGGCAGGGAGGCAGGACACAGAGACTAGCACACTGAGCAGACCAGGACAGGGGCAGTCTCTGTGGGTGGAGAATTTTCAGTGAGGACTGTACCACAGGTTGGTTGCTCTGTTTTTGTGGCAAAGCAGTAGATCAGCAGAGAAGTTACAGAAATGCCAAAGGTAGAGTGTACTCCAAAAAGTGCCAGAATTTAACAGGTTCTGACTACCCTCACCCAGCACTGGAAGTGACTCAGCACAGACCACAGCATAGCTGTGCAGCCCTATTCTCTACCACGGGGCTTTTACCTGGGGCAGATACAAATCTGCAAGGTGGGGAGCCTCTGCCTGGGGCAGTGGAACTTCCACAGCGCTCCCAAGGCAGAGACACTTCTGCTGCTGGGCTCTTCCCAGGGCACTTCCGTAGCTCAGATGCTCTTTGCAGCCTGTTTTGCAGGACAGCTACTATCCATATATATATATATATATATATATATATATATATATATATATATATATATATGTATATATATATATATATATATATATATATATACACATATATATATATATATATGTATACATATATATATGTATTAATAATATTAATATATATAATAAATATATAATAATAAAAATATTAATATATTTTATATATTAATTATTTATATATTTTATATAATTGTATATATATATATTTAATTATATATATATAAATTATATATATATATATATATATAAATTATATATATATATATATATATATATATATATCCCTGTTCTGCAGAGGAAGCTAGTAACCTCCTTGCCCTGAAGGCAGACCCTAAGGGTTTTTTTTTAAATGGGTAAAAAAGCCAAGCAAACTCTAACTATAGATAGCTTCTATACAGAAAAAGAGTAGGTTTCCAACGCCAAGAAGACTAATAGCAGACAGTCTCCAGACAAAACCCCAAAGGAAGAGGAAGATATAACTTGGTCCCCATCACACAAGGCTCTCATAGAAGAAATTATAAAAGATCTTAAAAGAGAGTTAGAAGAAAAATGAGGAAAGGAAAGAAAAGCTGCACAAGAAAGTACAGAAAAGGCATGTAACTCACTAAAAGAAAAATTGGATAAAGAGGAAAAAGAAAACAACTTCCTGAAATGTGTATTGGAAAAGGTAAAGAACTCCCAGGGAAACAGAATTTATGAATTGGAAAAGATAAAGAACTCCCAGGAAAGTAGGATTTGTGAATTGGAAAAAGAAAATAACTCAGTTAAAAAAAAATTAGTGAAATGGAAAAAAAAATTCCATAGAGCAACACAACTCATTTAAAAAGTGAATTTGATATATACAAAAACAAGTAAAAAAGCTAATGAAGAAAATAACTCATTAAAAATCAGAACTGAACAAACAGAAATGAATTATTCGTTGAGACATCAAGAATCAGTCAAGCAAAACCAAAAAATATGAAAAAAAAAATAGAAAAATATGTTAAATATCTACTTGGAAAAAAACAACAGACCTGGAAAATAGATGTAGGAGAGATAAACTGAGGATTATTTGACTTCCTGAAAATTTTGATGAAAAAAGAGCCTAGACACTATTTTACATGAAATCATCAAAGAGAGCTGCCCAGATGTAATAGAATCAGAAGGTAAAATAGACATTGAAAGAATTAATCAAACACCTTCTGAAAGAGACCCTAAAATAAAAAAATAAAAAAGATTCAAGAAATATTGTGGCTAAATTTCAGAACTATCAGACTAAGGAAAAAATATTACAAGCAGCCAGAAAAAACCAACAATTCAAACAAAACAGCCACAATAAGGATCACTCAGGATCTGGCTGCTTCTATATTAAAGGATCAAAGGGCCTGGAACCTGATATTCTGAAAGGCAAAAGAACTTGGAATGCACCCAAGAATAAACAACCCTGTTAAGGTGAGCATTTTTGTTCAGGGAAGAAGAGAGACATTTAATGAAACAGGTGAATTCCATTTGTTTCTAATGAAAAAAATCAGAGCTAAACAAAAAAATTTGACCTCCAACTATAGGATTCAAGAGAAGCAGAAAAAGGTAAAAATAACTCATGAGAACTGTATTTCTGTCATGGACATACATAAAGAGTGCTTGTATAATTTGATTTTTAGTGATGTAATATAAAAAAGGGAAGTAGAAGTGGAAAGGGGATAGCATCAGAAAAAGGGAAAATGGGAGATAAAAAGAAAGATTACATCCCACAAAGAGGCAAAGGAAACTTATCATATCTGAGGGAATTTAGGGAATGAAAGGAACATTGTGTGAATCTTACTCTCACCAGCTTTGGCTCAAAGAGAAAAGAACAGACATATTTGGTTTATAAAGAAAGTTCTCTCACCTCATTAAAAAGTGAGAGAGGGAAGGTATAAGAAAGGGAAAGGGACTCAAAGAGGTTGGGAGGGATTCTAAAGAGGGAGAGCATTTAGGGGGAGGACAGTAAGGGGGGGAAAGAAAAAGAAAAGCATAATCTAGTGATAATAAGATGACAGAAATACAGAATTAGTAATTTTAACTGTAAATGAGAATGGGAAGAACTCTCCCATAAAGCAGAGGCAGATAGCAGAGTGGATCAAAAGCCAGAATCTTACAATATATTGTTTACAGGAAACACATTTAAAGCAGGGTGATACATACGGAGTAAAGGTAAAAGGCTGGAGCAAAATCTATTATGCTTCAGGTGAAGTCAAAAAAGCAGGGGTAACCATCCTGATCTCAGATCAAGCAAAAGCAAAAATTGATCTAATTAAAAGAGATAAGGAAGAAAACTATATCTTGCTAAAGTGTAGCATAGACAATGAAGCAATACCAATATTAAACATGTACACATCAAGTGGTATAGCATCTAACTTCCTAAAGGAAAAGGTAAGAGAGTTGAAAGAAGAAATAGACAGGAAATGTATAATAATGGGAGATCTCAATCTTGCATTCTCAGAACTAGATAAATCAAACAACAAAACAAATAAGAAAAAAGTTAAAGAGGTAAATAGAAAATAAGAAAAGTTAGGTATGATAGATCTTTGGAGAAAACTGAGACAGAAAGGAATACACTTTGTTTTCAGCAGTTCATGGAAGCTATATAAAAAATGACCATATATTAGGACATAAAGACCTCAAAATTAAATGCAGAAAGACAGAAAGAATAAATGCATTCTTTTCAGATCATGATGCAGTAAAACTATATTCAACAAAAACCTAGGGGTAAATAAACCAAAAAGTAATTGTAAATTAAATAATCTCATCCTAAAGAATGAATGGGTGAAACAGCAAATCATAGATACAATTAATAGTTTCACCAACAATGAGACAACATACCAAAATTTGTGGTATGCAGCCAAAGTGATAATAAGGGGAAATTTTATATCTTTAGAGACTTACTTGAATTAATTAGAGAAAGAGAAGATCAATGAATTGGATTTGCAAATTAAAAAGCTAGAAAAAAAAAGCAAATTTAAAATCCCCAATCAAAATTGAAATTCTAATATTAAAAGGAGAAATTAATAAAATTGAATGTTAAAAAAACTATTGAATTAATAAATAAAACTAAGAGTGGGTTTTATGAAAAAAAAACAATAAAATACATAAACCTTTGTTAAATCTGATTTGAAAAAGGAAAGAGGGAAACAAATTGTTAGTCTTAAAAATAAAAAGGAAAAACTTTCTACCAATGAAGAGGAAATTAGAGCAATGATTATGAGTTACTTTGCCTAACTTTATGCCAATAAATTTGATAACCTAAGTGCAACAGATGACTACCTTCAAAAATATAGGCTTCCCAGATTAACAGAGGAGGAAGTAAATTGTTTAAATAATCCTATTACAGAAAAAGAAATAGAACAAGCTATTAATCAGCTCCCTAAGAAAAAATCCCCAGGACCAGATGGATTTACATGTGAATTCTACCAAAGATTTGAAGAACAATTAACTTCAATATTATATAAACTATTTGAAAAAATAGGGAATGAAGGACTCCAATCAAATTCCTTTTATGACAAAGACATGGTACTGATAACTAAACCATGTAGGTTGAAAAGAGAAAGAGAAAATTATAGACCAAGCTTTCTAATGAATATTGGTGCAAAAATCTTAAATAAAACATTAGCAAAAAGATTAAGAAAGTCATCCCCAGAATAACAGACCATAACAAAGTAGGATTCCCCAGGAATGCAGGGCTGGTTCAATATTAGGAAAACTATAATTGACTATATCAATAACCAAATTAACAAAAAACATATGATCATCTCAACAGATGCAGAAAAAGCATTTGGAAAAATCCAATATCCATTGCTATTAAAAAAAACACTTGAGAGTATAGGGATAAATGGGCTTTTCCTTAAAGTAGCCAGTAGCATCTATTTAAAACCACGTAATGGGGATAAACTGGAAAAATTCCTAATAATACCAGGAGTGAAACAAGGTTGGCCACTATCAGCATTATTGTTCAATGTCATACTAGAAATATTAGCTTCAGCAATAAGAGTTGAGAAAGAGATTAAAGTAATTAGAATAAGTAATGAGGAAACCAAATGATCACTCTTTACAGATGATAAGATGGTGTACTTAGAGAACTCCAGAGATTCTAATAAGCTATTAAAAATAATCCACAACTTTATCAAAGTTGCAGCATACAAAATAAATCCACATAAATCATCATTTTTAAACATCATTAACAAAATCCAGCAGCAAGAGATACAAAGAGAAATTCCATTTAAAGTAACTGACGATGGTATAAAATATTTGGGAATCTATCTGCCAAGGGAAAGTCAGGAATTATATGAGCAAACTACAAAACACTTTCCACACAAATAAAATCAGATCTAACCAATTGGAAAAATATTAAGTGCTCTTGGATAGGTCGAGAAAATATAATAATGATCAATCTACTTATTTAGTGCTATACCAATCAGACTCCAAAAAAACTATTTTAATAACTTAGAAAAAATAACAAAATTCATCTGGAAGAATAAAAGGTCAAGACTTTCAAGGTAACTATTGAAAAAAAAATCAAATGGAGGTGGCCTACCTGTACCAGATCTAAAACTATATTATAAAACAGTGGTCACCAAAAAAATTTGGTATTGGCTAAAAAATAAACTAGTTGATCAGTGGAATAGGTTAGGTTCACAGGACAAAATAGTCAATAACTTTAATAATCTAGTGTTAGACAAACCCAAAGACCCAAACTTTTGGGATAAGAATTTGCTGTTTTACAAAAACTTCTGGGAAAATTCAAAATGAGTATGGCAGAAACTAGGCATTGACCCACACTTAATACCATCCACTAAGATAAGGTCAAAATCGGTTCATGATGTATCCATAAATAATCACATTATAAATAAATTAGAAGAACACAAGACAGTTTACCTCTCAGACCTGTGGAGGAGGAAGGGATTTATGACCAAAGAAGAACTAGAGATCATTATTGATCACAAAATAGAATTTTTTGATTATATCAAATTGAAAAGCTTTTGTACAAACAAAAGTAATGCAGACAAGATTAGAAAGGAAACAATAAAGTGGGAAAAGCATCTTTACAGAGAAAAGGTTCTTATAAAGGCCTCATTTCCAAAATACATAGAGAATTGACTCAAATTTATAAGAAATTGAGCCATTTTCAAATTATAAATGGTCTAAGGATATGAACAGACAATTTTCAGATGAAGAAATGGAAACTATTTCTAGCCATATGACAAGATGCTCTAAGTCATTATTAATCAGAGAAATGCAAATTAAGACAACTCTGAGATACCACTACACACCTCTCAGATTGGCTAGGATGTCAGGAACACATAATGATGAATGTTGGAGGGGCTGTGGGAAAACTGGGACACTGATGCATTGTTGGTGGAGTTGTGAATACTTCCAGCCATTCTGGAGAGCAATTTGGAATTATGCTGAAAAAGTTATCAAAGTGTGCATACATTTTGATCCAGCAATGTTACTACTGGGTTTGTATCCCAAAGGGATCTTAAAGAAGGAAAAGGGACCTGTATGTGCAAAATTTTTTGTGGCAATCCTGTTTGTAGTGGCTAGAAACTAAAAATTGAATGGATGCCCATCAATTAGATAATGACTGAATAAATTGTGGTATGTGAATGTTTTGGAATATTATTGTTCTGTAAGAAATGACCAGCAAGAAGATTTCAGAAAGGACTGGAAAGACTTACATGAGCTGATGGTGAGTGAAATGAGCAGGATCAGGAGATCATTATATACTTCAATGACAAAACTATATGATGATCAATTCTGATGGACTTGGCCCTCTTCAACAGTGAGATGAACCAAATCAGTTCCATTTGTTAAATAATGAAGAGAACCAGCCACACCCAGTGAAAGAATTCTGAAAAATGAGTGTGAACCACTGCATAGCATTTCCAATCCCTCTGTTTTTGTACACTTGCATTTTTGATTTCCTTCTCAGGCTAATTTTACCTTATTTCAAGGTAAAAGAATAATTGTAGGGTATATATACATATATTATATTTAACTTATACTTTAACATATTTAATATGTATTGGTCTACCTGCCATCTAGGGGAGGCATGGGAGGAAGGAGGGGGAAAAGTTGGACATAAGATTTTGCAAGGACCGATGCTAAAAAATTACCCATGCATATATCTTGTAAATAAAAAGCTATAATAAAAAAAATAAAATTGTCTGTTCATATCCTTTGACCATTTATCAATTAAAGAATGTCTTGATTTTTACAAATTTGAGTCAATTCTCTATATATTTTGGAAATGAGGCCTTTATCAGAACCTTTGATTGCAAAAATGTTGCTTCCCTTCTAATCTTGTCTATATTAATTTTGTTTTTACAAAAATTTTTCAATTTGATATACTCAAACTTATCTATTTTATGATCACTAATGACCTCCAATTCTACTTTGGTCACAAATTCCTTCTTCCTCCACAGATCTGAGAGGTAAATTATCCTTTGTTCTTTTAATTTATTTATATTATCATTCTTTATATCCAGATCATGAACCTATTTCAACCATATCTTAGGATAAGGTGTTAGAAGAAGGATCAGTGCCTAGTTTCTGTCATACTAGTTTCTGATTTTCACAGCAGTTTTTGTCAAATAGTGAATTCTTATTCCAAAAGCTGGAGTCTTTCACTATGTCAAATACTACATAGCTATAGTCATTGACTATTTTGTTCTGTGAGCCTATTCATTCCATTGATCAACTGCTCTATTTCTTAGCTACTATGAAATGATTTTGATAACTGCTGTTTTATAATATACTTTTAGATCTGGTAGAGCTAGGTCATCCTCATTTGCTTTTCTTTTCAATAATTCTCTTAAAATTCTTGATCTTTTGTTCTTCCAAATTAATTTTGTTGTTACTTTTTCTATGTGATTTAATAATTTCTTGGGAGTTTGATTGGTAGAGCAATAAATAAATAGAATAGTTTTGGTAGTATTATCATCTTTATTATATTCACTGACTTATCCAAGAGCACTTGATATTTTTCCAATTGCTTAGATCTGGCTTTATTTGTGTGGAAAGTGTTTTGTAGTTTTGCTTATACACTTCCTGACTTTCCCTTGGCAGATAGATTCCCAAAATATTTTATATTATCAACAGTTATTTTAAATAGAATTTTTCATTGTATCTCCACCTGTTGGATTTTGTTAGTGATATATAAAAATAATGAGAATTTATGTGGATGTATTTTGTATCCTGCAACTTTGCTAAAATTGAGGATTATTTCTAATAGCTTTTTAGTAGAATCTCTGGGGTTCTCTAAGTATACCATTATATCATCTTTAAAAAAATGATATTTTGGTTTCCTCATTACCTACTCTAATTCCTTTAATCTCTTCCTCAACTCTTATTGCCAAAGCTAGCATTTCTAATACAATATTGAATAGTAAGAGTAATAATGAGCAACCTTGTTTCACTCCTGATTTTATTGGGAATGGTTCCAGTTTATCACTATTACATATGATGGTTTCTAATAGATGCTACTTACTGTTTTAAGAAAAGTCCATTTATTCTTATACTCTCTAGTGTTTTTTTTTTTAATAGAAATGGGTTTTGGATTTTATCAAATGCTTTTTCTGCATTTATTGAGATAATCATATGTTTTTATTTACTTGTTTATTGACATAGTCAATTATGCTAATAGTTTCCCTAATATTGAACCAGCCCTGCATTCCCAGTATAATTCCTACTTATTCATGGTGTATTATCATGGGGATGACTTTCTGTAATCTCTTTGTTAATATTTTATTTAAAGTTTTTGCATTAATATTCATTAGGGAGAGTGGTGTGTAATTTTCTTTCTCTGTTTTTGTCTATCTGGTTTAGCTATTAATACCATGTCTGTGTCATAAAAGGAATTTGATAGGAGTCCTTCATTCCCTATTTTTCAAATTGGTTATATAGTGTTGGAGTTAATTTTTCTTTAACTGTTTGGTAGAATTCACATGCCAATCCATCTGGTCCTGGGAATTTTTTCTTAGGTGGTTAATTAATAGCTTGTTCTATTTATTTTTCTAAAATGAGAATATTTAAGTAATTTGTTTCCTCTCCTGTTAATCTTGGTAATCTCTATTTTTGTAGATATTCCTCCATTTCACTTAGGTTGTGAAATTTATTGGCATAAAATTGGTCAAGGTAACTTCTAATTATTGCTTTAATTTCCTTTTCATTGGTGGAAAATTCTCCCTTTTCATTGTTTTGGGATTAACAATTTGATTTTCCTCTTTCCTTTTTCTAATCGAATTAAAGATGCATCTATTTTGGCAGGTTTTGCATAAATCCAGCTCTTTGCTTTATTTATTAATTCAATAGTTGTTTTGTTTTGTTTTTAGTTTCTATTGACTCTCCTTTTATTTTTAGAATGTCAAGTTTGGTATTTTATTGGGAGTTTTTAATTTTTTTTTCTTGCTTTTTTAGTTGCAAGTCCAATTCATTGATCTTCTCTTTCTCTGTTTTATGCAAGTAAGCATCTAGAGATACAAAATTTCCCCTTATTATTGCTTTGTTTGCATCCCCAAAATTTTGGTATGTTGTCTCATTATTGTCATTCTCTTGAAAAAAAAATATTGTGTCTATCATTTGCTGTTTTACTCATTCACTCTTTAGGATGAGATTATTTAGTTTCCAATTACTTTTTAATCTATTTTCCCCTGAACTTTTATTGAATATAATTATTATTGCATCATGACCTGAAAAATGCATTTATTTTTCTGCCTTTCTGCATTTGATATTGAGGTCTTTATTCTCTAATATATGGTCAGTTTTTGTATAGGTTCCATGAACTGCCGAGAAGTAAGTGTACTCCTCTCTCCATTCAATTTTCTCCAGACATCTATCATATCTAGTTTTGCTGGTGCTCGATTTAACTTTTTTCTTATTTATTTTGTGGTTTGATTTATCTAGTTCTGAGAGAGCAAGGTTGAGATCTCCCACTCTTATGGTTTTGCTATCTATTTCTTGCAACTCTCTTAACTTCTCATTTAGGAATTTAGATGATATTTTACTTGATGCATATATGTTTAATATTGATATTGCTTTAATATCTATGATATCTTTTAGCAAGATATTGTTTCCTTCCTTATCTCTTTTGAATAGATCAGTTTTTGTTTTTACTTGATCTGAGATCAGGATAGATACCCCTGTTTTTTTTGTTTGTTTGTTTTTGCTTTTTTTTTTTTTTTTAACTTCATCTGAAGCATAATAGATTCTGCTCCAGCTTTTTACCTTCACTTTGTATGTATCACTCTGCTTTAAATGTGTGACATTTTTTTGGAACCAAATCAAGATATTTATTTATAATTTTTTGACAGTATATATGCATGAGTAATTTTTTTAACATTATCCCTTGTATTTATTTTTCCAAATTATCCCCTCCCTCCCTCTACTCCCTCCCCCTTGATGACAGGCAATCCCATACATTTTACATGTGTTACAATATAACCTAGATACAATATATGTGTGTAAATACCATTTTCTTGTTGCACATTAAGTATTAGATTCTGAAGGTATAAGTAACCTGGGTAGATAGACAGTAGTGCTAACAATTCACTTCCCAGTGTTCCTTCTCTGGGTGTAGCTGTTTCTGTCCATCATTGATCAACTGGAAGTGAGTTGGATCTTCTTTATATTGAAGATATCCACTTCCATCAGAATACATCTTCATACAACAATGAAGTGTACAGCGATCTTCTGGTTCTACTCATTTCACTCAGCATCAGTTGATGTAAGTCTCTCCAAGCCTCTCTGTATTCCTCCTGCTGGTCATTTCTTACAGAGCAATAATATTCCATAACCTTCATATACCATAATTTACCCAACAAATGTGTGACTTTTAAACAACATATTGCAAAATTCTGGTTTTTAATCCAATCTACTATTCACTTATGCTTTATGGGAAAGTTCATTTTCCCCTCCTACTTTTCTATAAGGTGAGGGAAGTTTCTCAGTGAAGTCAAATATGTCAAATATTCTTTCTTTGAGCCAAATCTGATGAGAATAAGATTCACACAATATACATTATTCTCTCTTCTTTCCCTCAATTAAAATAGGTTTTCTTTTCCTCTTCCTGAGATATAATTTCCCTCATTTTACTTTCTTTTACCCCATTTTTCCAGTACAGTCCCCTTTCCACCTCGTTTCCTTTTATATTATAATACTAAAATTAGATTATAATGCACTCTCTATGTATACCCATAACATAAATACCCTTCTCAAGAGTTCTTTTCTTTTTACCTTTTTTATGCTTCTCTTGAGTTTTATATTTGGAGGTCAAATTTTTTGTTTAGCTTTGGTCTTTTCATCAGAAATAAGTGGAATTCACCTGTTTCATTAAATCTCCATATTCTTTCCTGCAAGAAAATGCTCAGTTTAGCAGGATATTTTACTCTTGGCTGCATTCCTAGTTCTTTGCCTTTGGGAATATCAGATTCCAGGCCCTTTAATCCTTTAAAGTGGAAGCTGGGAGGTCCTGGGTAATCTTTATTATGGCTCTTTTGTATTTGAATTGTTTCTTTCGGGTACTTGTAATATTTTTTCCTTGGTCCAATAGTTTTGAAATTTAGCCATGATATTCATTGGGGTTTTAATGTTGCAGTATCTTTTAGGAGATATTCAGTGAATTCTTTCAATGGTTATTTTATCTTCTGATTCTGTGACATCTAGGCAGTTCTCTTTGATGATTTCCTAAAAAAAAATATGTCTATGATCTTTTTTCATCATGGTTTTCAGGTCATCCAATAATCCTTAGATTGTATTTCCTAGATCTATTTTCTAGGGCAGTTGTTTTCCCACTTAGGTATTTTACATTTTTTCTTTAATTTTTCCCCCTTTTTTTTTTTTTTTTTTGTTTTTTGTTTTTTGTTTTGGTTGACTGATTCTTGTTGTCTCATTGAGTCATTCATTTTCTTTGTTCAGTTCTGAATTTTAGTGAATTATTGTCTTCACTTACTTTTTTACTTCTTTTTGTATTTGTTCAACTGAATTTTTAATTGACTTATTTTGTTCTATGGAACGTTTTTCCATTTCACAAATTCTGTTTTTAAGAATTTATTTTCTTTCTTTTTATTTTACAAATTTTGTTTCTGAAAGTTGTTTTCTGATCCCATTTTGTCAAATCTATCTTTTAATGAGTTATATTCCTTTTCCAAATCCTCTTGCAGTGTTTTCCTTTCCTTTCCCCATTTCTCTTCTAGCTTTCTTTTGAGATCCTTTTTAATTTCTTCTAGGAAAGCCTTGTGTGATAGGGATCAGGTTATATCACCCTTTGGGACTTCATCTGGGGACAATCTGGAAATAAATCCTTCAGCTTTGAAATCTGTTCTTCTCTTTCACTATAAAAACTGTCTATGGTCAGAGTTCTCTTTTTACTCATTTTTAAAAAAAAATGTTAAGGTCTGCTTTTAGGGCAGGGGAAGTTTTCTAAGCTTCCTCTACAAGTGGCTGTGGCCGCACTGGGTCAGTACTGGCTGTCCTGAGTCAATGTTCACTGACTTCTGGTGCTGGGTAGGACTGGCCAGGTTCTGCAAGATTCTGGTGATTCGGGGGGGTGGGGTTACAATTTACCTTTTGTGTTTGTGTTGGATGTTTGATAACTTCTCTGCTGATCTACTTGCTTGCAACCAGGGCAGTGAAGCCAACACTGCCATAGATTCCTCCTTGTAGATTCTCTACCATATGGAGTCTGCACCACCTCACCTTGCCCCAGCTCTGCACTGTCTGTACTGGCATCTGTGCTCAGCACTTGGCCTACCTCTCTCTGTTTCTGTTTGAAAAAGACCTTTTCTGGCAATCTTTGAAATTATCTTTTGCTGGTCATTTGTTGCACTCCCAATATTAGGGGATTCTGCCACTCCACATCTAATTCAGAGGCTGGATTTGCTAATTAGTCTGAGGTTATATGAGAAGGTCAAAAAGAAATATGTGTTCTTTCTATCATCTTGGCATTGTACCACTGTTTGTATTTAAAAGACTCCAACCTTTAGCTTCCTTCAGCCAAAACAGTAAACAATGAATCACTATAACTCCCATGTTTATCTCCCAACAACCATAAAACAGGTTCTAGAGTAGCAGAACCAGTAAGAGGACAGGATAAAACGATTTTTTTTTTTTGCCCAGGTTACTTTGGGAATCATCAGGAGGGATTTGTTTCACATGAATAAAGGGGGGTTGCAGCCATAAACAAGAAGGTTCCCAGCAGGATGGCAGCAAGGCCTATCTCAGTAAAGCACAAGAGATCCTGAGCTTTAGGGTGGTGGAGTGAGTGAATGTCAATATTAGTTTGCCTCAAGTGTCTTGGCAAAACCAGGGGAGCCAATGGACTTTAGTTCCTAAAATCATTGTGTGTTTCAGTGCAACTCCAGGCAAACAGGCATTCTCCAGAAGCCAGATCACCACATGCTTTAGAGTAGCCATGGGGAAACATAGAAATACCCCATGTGGCCTCAGCACATGCCAGACACCACATTAGGACCCTCAGCAGAAGGTAAGCTTACAGATACCTTCAGCAGTGCAAGTAACCCCCACCCCACTCTTTCAGCCAGCACTAGATAGGAGGATCTCCTGTGGGCCTCAGGGTAAACAACAACAAAAACTGACCATAGGAAGTTATTATGGTGACAGGAAAGACTAGGACACAAACTCAGAAGAGGACAACAATGTCAAAACATCTACAGATAAACCGCCAAAGAAAAATGGGAAGTGGTCTCAAGCCCCAAAAGACTCATGAATCTTCATGAATTTTAAGTCACCTCTAGACTAAGTTCTTGGATTCTATAGTTACACAATAAAACAATATAATCATTTTTGCCTTTTGGATCAACTATTACTTATTTGTGGGGCATACCCAGCTTTGTGTAGTACTTATATACTTGAGTTTTTTGTAAAAATGAAATTTTAAAAATCAAATTGTATTATAATTATGACATCAAATTTGCTAAAGAAAACAACTCTTTAAAGAGTATAATTGGTTAAATGGAAAAGAAAATATAAGTTCTTAATACCTGTATCACTAATAGTACAGCTAGAAGGAATATATATAGACATAGAATGTTTGTATATGATTAATTAAAGAAAGAATTAAGGGATGAAAGAGAAGTAACTGGATGAAGAAGGAAGGGAAGGGTAGAATGGTTTAAATTATTTCACATAAAGAGGCTCAAAAGACTTATTACATTGGATAGGAAGATGAATAGGTGATGAGCATCCCTCAAATCTTGATCTCATCAGTATTGGTTTAAAGGGGGAATGTTCTACAAAATAAGCTAAAAATAGAAATTGACAGGGAAGCAGGATGACAGGAAATTAAGTAAAGAGAGATGCATTGGGACAGATAGAGGGAAGATTAGAGGACTTGGTAGACAGAAGCAAAGCACTAATAAAGAGGGAAAGGTTGAATGGAGAAAGAGGATAAACAGTTTCTAAAGTATCCTCACCAGATTGGTTAAGTTTTTGTTGGTGCTCACAAGCAATTCTTATTTAGTATGTCATTGGCAGTGTAACTTATAATAAACTATAATGTTAATTAATTTTGGAAACCTTTATCCAGAGCAGATAAAGGAAGATTGAACTAGAGGCACTAAATGTAATATAGCTAAAGATCATATACATCTTTGCCAAATCAAGAATTCTTTTCCATATGAAGTCCATGTCCCTAGCTGCTACTGCCTTTGCTGAGCCCTTTCAAGGTATTATAGGGATAAGTTCCTATTCCCAGTCAAGGTGAAATTGAATGTATGTGCTTAATTCACAATTGGTTTAAAGCATTATAGAAATAAGATATCCTGAATGCAGTTGCATAGGCAAAGAAAATGCAAAGAAGATGTAAGTCACCACAATACTATATTTTACCTTCTTCACTTCAGAGCATTTATTTTTTTTTGTTTTCCTCAATGATATTTTATTTTTTAAATACATATAAAAATAGCTTTAAAATTGTGTAAGAATTTAAGTTCCAAATGTTTCTTCCCCCTTCCTTTACTTCCCCCTTCCTGAAGATAGCAAGCAATCTGATATAGGTTAAATATGTACAGTTCTTTTAAATATATATATCCATGTTTATCATTTTTATAAGAAGAATCAGACCAAAAGGGAAAACATGAGAAAGAAAAACCAAACAAACAAAAGGTGGAAATACTATGCTTCAATCCATATTTAGTTTCCATAGTTCTCTCTCTGGATGAAGATGACATTTTCCATCCTAAGTCTATTGGAATTATCTTGAATTGCCACATTGCTGAGAAGAGCCAAGTCCATTATATTTGATCATCATATAATCTTGTTGTTACTCTGTACAATGTTCCCTTGGCTCTGCTCACTTCACTCAGTATCAATTTCACATTGATTTTTAATTATATACCTTTTCTATGAAATAATCACAGCTAGCATTTATATAGTACTTGTGGGATCATTAGATGGCACAATGGGTAGAATGCTAGGAGCCTGGAGTCAAGAAGACTCATCTCAGTGAGTTCAAATCTAATCTTAGACATCTAATAGCTTTGTGATCCTGAACAAGGCATGTGTTGAACAAGTCACAGTACCCTGTTTGCCTCAGTTTTTTATCTATCAAATGGGTTGGAAAACAAAATGCCAAGCCACTCCAGGATCTCTGCCAAGAAGACCCCAAGTAAGGTCATCAGCACAACTGAAAAATGACTTAACAATAACAGCAACAACATACAGTACTTACTGTATATCAGACACTGCGCTAAAAACTTTATAAATATTTTCTCATTCAATCCTCACAATAACACTGAGTATAAAGTGCTATTATTATCCCCACTTTATAGTCTAGGAAATTGAGGCAAACAGTAATGTGTCCAAGATTGCACAGTGAATATATATCTCAGATTGTATTTATACTGAAGTCTTCTTAACTCTGGACACTAAATTGCTTATAATTAGGAACATAAGATATTTGTTTCCTCAAAAAGGGGCAGCAATTGTCTACTTTTTAAGACCCTTCAAGGAATTTGAAATGGCACAAGGAGAAGAGGGAAAGAGTGAGATGCAATACATACTCATAATTATTCCACCCACCGAGCTTCATCCTCACCATCTCCTTGAAAATTCTATACAAATACTGAGAAAAAAACTTTGTATAATTGTGCTCCTAGGAGTGTAAGAAGGCTCATTTTTTATATAGCATTATATAGTTTATAAAGCTCTTAATGCACATTTTCTCACTTGGTCCATGTGACAGTCTTTAAGATAGGTGAGGTGATGTAAGGATTACTCCCATCTTTTCAGGTGATAATAATTAAAGGTTAAATGATTTTCCTTAGCTCCCCAGGTTAGTTAGAGTCTGGGATAGATTTTGAACTGAGGTTTGCCTAAATCTAAGTCCAGCATTCCTTCTCACTGTCTCATGCTCCTTTCAAAACTTTTCTGGTGGCAAACTAAGGTGTCTGGGTCTTTCCTAAATGTCATTGTTTCACAGTACAGAGGAAGTCTCAGAAACTCTGACATACATTCATTGGGAGCCAGGTTTTTAATTACCATCTCACACTTTAACAACCTGATTGGGTTCTAGCTGGTTTGTTTCTTTTTTCCTTCAGACTAATATAAAATAACAGGTCTCTACGAGTAAACTGCCTTCAAATAGACTAAACTTCTGTACTTATAACAGAGAACAACAAAAGCATAAAACCTAAGATGATGCCTATGTTTACATATATAAATAGGTGGTAAGGGAGTCCCCAGGTACTTGTAGGGGAAATGCCTCTCTCAGTTCCCAGAATCAGAGCAAAAAAACAAAAAACAAAAACCCTTCTCAAAGACCCTATCATGGCCATCAAAATAAGAGCCTGGATCCTGGATCATAATAATTGCCAATGAAGACCTGCCAAACATTTATTTCCTAACAAGTAATTGGTTTTCATGGAAGGAAAGCAGTGAATGAATGAGTGATGAGGTATAAGATTACTGTGCTACTCATGCAGCTTCCTGGGCCCCTTAGTTTTGGTTGCCTAGATCACATTCTAGATACATGCCTTCATTTTTTCTTCTTCTCTTTCTCTACTCCTCCTTAACGTTCTTCCTCTTAGCCTGTTGTTCTGCAGAATAATTTTCTTTGACAATTCTGAGTATCAAGCCTACCAGATTATTATTTTTGCATTCTATATCATTCTCTTTGCACTCAGCCTTTCACAGTTCTCTATATAAGCAATGACTATCATTTTGAGAACCTGTCACCTGAGTAGAACCCTGCTTACTCTTATCACCTGCTTCATTTTTATTTTTCTGTCTAATATCTCCCTGTTATATCATGTCTCAATTCAGCCTTTTCAGGCCAACCTAATCAGCTGGAAAATAAGGTAATATAGATATTGCCTATGAGACACATGAAATACATGTAATGGAGTCCTAGAAATGGTAAATGGAATTCATCAGAATAAAAGGTGTAGGAGGGAAACTATTTTCTCTGTCTACCCATTTTCCTAGTTGGCTAATGTGTCATTCAGATTCAACCCATCTAAGGATGTTTCAGAATTATCCTATGATTGGTTTTTTTTTGGTGTAATGACAGTGGATTAAAAACAAAAAAAAAATTCTGGAAAATCGTGCTCATCTTTCCTCTGCTGATGCAGGGTAAAACACTTAGAGGATAAGAAATGGAGTCATAGACTTAAAGCTTGAAATTATCTGAGAAAAATATCTAGTCTATTTTCTTGCTATTGCAGATAAATAAGAATTAGAAATGTCCAATGTCACAATAGAAATGGTAGAAGGGAATCTGAGGGCCTGCAGTTAAATGTTGCCTCGGACACTTATCTGTTTGACTTTGGGCAAATCACTTAATGCAATATGGCTTTAGTTTTCTCCTCAGTAAAATGGAGTCTTTGGATTAGATGGTCATTGACATTCCTGCCAGCACCGCGATCTGTGAAAAGTAGCAGACCCAGAATTCAAACAAGGTTTCATTGATTCCACAACCATCTATATTTTCACTGTATATTGTGTTCTGTCTATTGAGCTTCCTCTGTCTATTTTGCTTCCTAGACGTTGCAGTACCAATGGATACAGTGACTCAATATCTCCCTTAACAACTTATTTGTTGGACTTCCGGCCAAGATGGCAGCATGGAGGCCGACAGCTGCTTGAGCTCCTCGTTTTCTCTCAGAACTTACTTCATGACAAGCCTCAGACTTAATGCTTGACCCAGAAAGAAATCCACAAATAATCACGAAGAGAAGACATCCTTGAAAGTCGCCAGAAAAGGTCTGTGTTTGCTCGGGGGAGGGTCAATCAGACTGGGCACAGACTGAGGGCAGGCAAGCCAGAGTGAGACAGGCAGCTCACACAGTTCAGACCTGAGGGGGAGGGGTATGATCTCTGCCATTTCTGTGAAAAGGCTTTTACCCCAGTGTGGATACTCTGTCTTGGCAGCAAGCCAGGAGCAGTGTAAACACCGGAGGTGAAGAATAAAACCCCAGAAAGCCAGCATCTCTCAGAACCCGGCCACCCCCAAACCCCACCTGGACTGACTCAGTGCTTTCTCAGAGCCTCAGAGCACAGACTCAGTACAGTCATTGCTGTTCTGTTAGTGGCTCTCTGCTGCCCTACCCCCAATCTGTAGAGGAAGCCCATTAATACCATCCAGCCCCATCCCCCATAAAACAGACCAATTGTTTCTCTTGTCAGTTTGTTTTCTTTGATTCCTACTCTGACAAAATGAACAAAAAATTCAAAAGGGCTCTAACCATTGACAGCTTCTGTGTGGAGAGGAGACTAGGAACAGACTGTCCCCAGATGCATCCCCTGGGAGGGATATAAGCTGCTCCTCAATACAAAAGAAACTCATAGAGGAAATCAAAAAGGCTCTCACAAGAGAGCTGGAAGAGAAATGGGAAAAAGAAAGGGAAGCTTGGCAAGAGAGCCTGGAGAAGTCATCCCATGCATTCAAAGACAGAGTGGATAAAGAAATCAAATCATTGAGAAACAAGATTAGTGAGCTGGAAAAGGTTAACAACTCCAAGGAAAACAGGATTAGTGAGCTGGAAAAAGAAATCAGCTCTCTAAAAAATAAAATGGATAAAATGGAAAAAACTTCCATAGAAGATAAAAACTCAATTGGACAATTACAAAGAGATATAAAAAAAGTGAGTGAATAAAATACATCATTGAAAATTAGACTGGAACAAGTAGAAATGAATGACTCAAGGAGAAACCAAGAGGTAGTCAAGCAAAACCAGAGAAATGAAACAATTGAAAAGAATGTCAAGTACCTTACTAGAAAGACAACAGACCTGGAAAACAGATCCAGGAGAGACAATTTGAGAATAATTGGACTCCCTGAAAAATGTGAGGAAAAAAAGAGCTTGGACACCATTTTCGAGGAAATTATCAAAGAGAACTACCCAGACATTCTGGAAACAGAGGGTAAAATAAACATTGAAAAAATTCATCGATCACCTACTGAAAGGGACCCTAAAATCAAAACGCCAAGAAATATAGTGGCCAAGTTCAAGAACCATCAGACAAAGGAAAAGATATTGGAAGCTGCTAGAAGAAAGCAATTCAGATATGGAGGAGCCACAATAAGGATAACCCAGGATCTAGCAGCATCCACATTAAAAGAACGAAGGGCCTGGAACATGATATTCCCAAAGGCTAAGGAACTTGATATGCAGCCAAGAATAACGTACCCAGCAAGAATGAACATCGTTTTCCAGGGAAGAAGATGGACATTTAATGACATAAATGAATTCCATCTATTTTTGATGAAAAACCAGACCTACATAAAAGGTTTGATCTTCAAATACAGAAGTCAAGAGATTTCTAAAAAGGTAAAAAGAAATCTTGAGAACTATACTTCTACCAAAAAATATGTAAAGAACATATGTACAATTTGTCTTAGAAACTAGAGGTGGAAAGGAAATTATATCATAAAAAAGTGTAAAGTGGTGATACTACATCTCATGAAGAGGCAAAGGTAACCTATTATAGCTGAGAGAAAGAAAGGAGGGAGATGAACATAGTGTGTATCAATAGACATATTCGATTTATGGTAAAACTTCTTCCACTTCATTGAAAAGTGAAAGGGAAGGAGTAAGCTAAGGGGAAGGGAATACAGAAATTTCGAGGAAAAAGGGGTAAAATAAGGGGAGGATCTTTAAGGTGGGGGAGGGATACTAAAAAGGGAGGGCTGTGAAAAGCAAGTGGTGTCACCAGTTTAATACTGGGTAGGGGGGTAAAAGGGAAGGAAACGGGAAAAGCATAAGCAGGGGTTAATAGGATGGCAAGCAATATAGAATTAGTCCTTCTAACCATAAATGTGAATGGGGCAAACTGCCTCATAAAGAGGAAGCAGTTAGCAGACTGGATTAAAAGTCAGAATCCTACTATAGACTTCCGGCCAAGATGGCGGCGTGGAGGCAGACAGCTGCTTGAGCTCCTCATTTTCTCTCAGAACTTACTTCATGACAAGCCTCTGACTTAATGCTTGACCCAGAAAGAAATCCACAAATTATCACCAAGAGAAGACATCCTTGAAAGTCGCCAGAAAAGGTCTGTGTTTGTTCGGGGGAGGGTCAATCAGACTGGGCGCAGACTGAGGGCAGACAGCCAGAGCAAGACAGGCAGCTCACACAGCTCAGACCGGAGGGGGAGGGGTGTGATCTCTGCCGTTTCTGTGAAAGGGCTTTTGCCCCAGTGTGGATGCTCCGTCTTGGCAGCAAGCCAGGAGCGGTGGAGAGGGTGTAAACACCGGAGGTGAAGATTGGAACCCCAGAAAGCCAGCGTCTCTCAGAGCCCGGCCACCCCCAACCCCCACCTGGACTGACTCGGTGCGTTCTCAGAGCCTCAGAGCACAAACTCAGTACAGTCATTGCTGTTCTGTTAGTGGCTCTCTGCTGCCCTACCCCCAGTCTGTAGAGGAAGCCCATTAATACCATCCAGCCCCATCCCCCGCAAAACAGACCAATTGTTTCTCTTGTCAGTTTGTTTTCTTTGATTCCTACTCTGACAAAATGAACAAAAAATTCAAAAGGGCTCTAACCATTGACAGCTTCTGTGTGGAGAGAGAGCAGACTTCAAATGCTGAGGAGACTAGGAACAGAATGTCCCCAGATGTATCCCCTGGGAGGGATATAAGCTGCTCCTCAATACAAAAGAACCTCATAGAGGAAATCAAAAAGGCTCTCACAAGAGAGCTGGAAGAGAAATGGGAAAAGGAAAGGGAAGCTTGGCAAGAGAGCCTGGAGAAGTCATCCCATGCATTCAAAGACAGAATGGATAAAGAAATCAAATCATTGAGAAACAAGATTAGTGAGCTGGAAAAGGTAAACAACTCCAAGGAAAACAGGATTAGAGAGCTGGAAAAAGAAATCAGCTCTCTAAAAAATAAAATGGATACAATGGAAAAAAATTCCATAGAAGATAAAAACTCAATTGGACAATTACAAAGAGATATAAAAAAAGTGAGTGAAGAAAATACATCATTGAAAATTAGACTGGAACAAGTAGAAATGAATGACTCAAGGAGAAACCAAGAGGGAGTCAAGCAAAACCAGAGAAATGAAACAATTGAAAAGACTGTCAAGTACCTTACCAGAAAGACAACAGACCTGGAAAACAGATCCAGGAGAGACAATTTGAGAATAATCGGACTCCCTGAAAAATGGGAGGAAAAAAAGAGCTTGGACACCATTTTCGAGGAAATTATCAAAGAGAACTGCCCAGATGTTTTGGAAACAGAGGGTAAAATAGACATTGAGAAAATTCATCGATCACCTACTGAAAGGGATCCTAAAATCAAAACGCCAAGAAATATAGTGGCCAAGTTCAAGAACCATCAGACAAAGGAAAAGATATTGGAAGCTGCTAGAAAAAAACAATTCAGATATGGAGGATCCACAATAAGGATAACACAGGATCTAGCAGCGTCCACATTAAAAGAACGCAGGGCCTGGAACATGATATTCCGAAAGGCTAAGGAACTTGGTATGCAGCCAAGAATAACTTACCCAGCAAGAATGAGCATCGTTTTCCAGGGAAGAAGATGGACATTTAACGAAATAAATGAATTCCATCTATTTTTGATGAAAAAACCAGACCTACATAAAAGGTTTGATCTTCAAATACAGAACTCAAGAGACTTCTAAAAAAGGTAAAAAGAAATCTTGAGAACTATACTTCTGTCAAAAAAATATGTAAAGAACATATGTACAATTTGTCTTAGAAACTAGAGGTGGAAAGTATAAAGTGGTGGTACTACATCTCATGAAGAGGCAAAGGTAACCTATTATATCTGAGAGAAAGAAAGGAGGGAGATGAATATAGCGTGTATCAATAGACATATTCGATTTATGGTGAAACTTCTTCCACTTCATTGAAAAGTGAAAGGGAAGGAGTAAGCTAAGGGGAAGGGAATACAGTAATTTCGAGGAAAAGGGATAAAATAAGGGGAGGATCTTTAAGGTGGGGGAGGGATCCTAAAAAGGGAGGGCTGTGAAAAGCAAGTGGTGTTTACCAGTTTAATACTGGATAGGAGGGTAAAAGGGAAGGAAAGGGGAAAAGCATAAGCAGGGGTTAATAGGATGGCAAGCAATATAGAATTAGTCCTTCTAACCATAAATGTGAATGGGGCAAACTGCCTCATAAAGAGGAAGCAGTTAGCAGACTGGATTAAAAGTCAGAATCCTACTATATGTTGTTTACAGGAAACACACCTGAAACAGGATGAGACATTCAAACTAAAAGTAAAAGGGTGGAGCAGAATCTATTATGCTTCAGGCAAAACCAAAAAAGCAGGAGTAGCCATCCTCATCTCAGATCAAGCAAAAACAAAAATTGATCTAATTAAAAGAGATAAGGAAGGGCATTATATCCTGCTAAAGGGAAGCATCAATAGTGAAGCAGTATCAATATTAAACATGTATGCACCAAGTGGTGCAGCATCTAAATTCTTAAAAGAGAAATTAAGAGAGCTGCAAGAGGAAATAGATAGCAAAACTATAATAGCGGGAGATCTCAACCTTGCACTCTCAGAATTAGATAAATCAAGCCACAAAATAAATAAGAAAGAAGTCAAAGAGGTAAATAGAATACTAGAAAAGTTTGATATGATAGATCTTTGGCGAAAGCTAAATGGAGACAGAAAGGAATATACTTTCTTCTCAGCAGTTCATGGAACCTATACAAAAATTGATCATATACTAGGGCATAAAAACCTCAAAATCAAATGCAGTAAGGCAGAAATAGTAAATGCATCCTTTTCAGACCATAATGCAATCAAAATAACATTTAATAAAAAGCCAGGGGAAAATAGACCAAAAAATAATTGGAAACTAAATAATCTTATACTAAAGAATGATTGGGTAAAACAGCAAATCATAGACATAATTAATAACTTCACCCAAGAAAATGACAATAATGAGACATCATACCAAAATGTGTGGGATACAGCCAAAGCAGTAATTAGGGGAAGTTTTATATCTCTACAGGCCTACTTGCATAAAGTAGAGAAAGAGAGGGCCAACGAATTGGGTTTACAACTAAAATTGCTAGAAAAGGAACAAATTAAAAACCCCCAGACAAACACAAAACTTGAAATTCAAAAAATAAAAGGTGAGATTAATAAAATTGAAAGTAAAAAAACTATTGAATTAATTAATAAAACTAAGAGTTGGTTTTATGAAAAAACCAACAAAATAGACAAACCCTTAGTAAACCTGATTAAAAAAAGGAAAGAGAAAAAGCAAATTGATAGTCTTGAAAATGAAAAGGGTGAACTCACCACTAATGAAGAGGAAATTAGAACAATAGTTAGGAGCTACTTTGCTCAACTTTATGCCGATAAATTCGATAACTTAAATGAAATGGAAGAATACCTTCAAAAATATAGCTTGCCCAGATTAACAGAGGAAGAAGTAAGTAGTCTAAATAGTCCCATCTCAGAAAAAGAAATAGACCAAGCTATTAACCAACTTCCTAAAAAAAAGTCCCCAGGACCAGATGGATTTACAGGTGAATTCTACCAAACATTTAAAGAACAACTAACTCCAATGCTATGTAAACTATTTGAAAAAATAGGGATTGAAGGAGTCCTACCAAATTCCTTCTATGACACAGACATGGTACTGATACCTAAACCAGGTAGATCGAAAACTGAGAAAGAAAACTATAGACCAATTTCCTTAATGAATATTGATGCTAAAATCTTAAATAAGATATTAGCAAATAGACTTCAGAAAATCATCCCCAGGATAATACACTATGACCAAGTGGGATTTATACCAGGAATGCAGGGCTGGTTTAATATTAGGAAAACTATTAGTATAATTGACCATATTAATAATCAAATTAATAAAAACCATATGATCATCTCAATAGATGCAGAAAAGGCATTTGATAAAATCCAACATCCATTCCTACTAAAAACGCTTGAGAATATAGGAATAAATGGACTATTCCTTAAAATAATAAGGAGCATATATTTAAAACCTTCAGTAAACATCATATGTAATGGTGATAAACTAGAACCTTTCCCTGTAAGATCAGGAGTGAAACAAGGTTGCCCACTATCACCATTACTATTCAATACAGTACTAGAAACTCTAGCCTTGGCAATAAGAGCCGAGAAAGAGATCCAAGGAATTAGAGTAGGAAATGAAGAAATCAAATTGTCACTTTTCGCAGATGACATGATGGTATACTTAGAGAATCCCAAAGACTCTGCTAAAAAGCTATTAGAAATAATTCAGAATTTTAGCAAAGTCGCAGGATACAAAATAAATCCACATAAATCCTCAGGATTTTTATACATTACCAACACAATCCAACAGCAAGAGATACAAAGAGAAATTCCATTCAAAATAACAGTCGAGAGTATCAAATATTTGGGAATATATCTACCAAAGGAGAGTCAGGAATTATATGAGCAAAATTACAAAACACTTGCCACAAAAATAAAGTCAGATTTAAATAATTGGAAAGACATTCAATGTTCTTGGATAGGCCGAGCGAATATAATAAAGATGACAATACTCCCCAAACTAATCTATTTATTTAGTGCTATACCAATCAGACTCCCAAGAAACTATTTTAATGACCTAGAAAAAATAACAACAAAATTCATATGGAAGAATAAAAGGTCGAGAATTGCAAGGGAACTAATGAAAAAAAAGTCAGAGGAAGGTGGTCTAAGTGTACCTGATTTAAAGCTATATTATAAAGCAACAGTCACCAAAACCATTTGGTATTGGCTAAGAAATAGACTAGTTGATCAGTGGCATAGGTTAGGTTCACAGGACAAGATAGTGAATAAAAATAGCAATCTAATCTTTGACAAACCCAAAGATCCCAAATTTTGGGATAAGAATTCATTATTTGACAAAAACTGCTGGGAAAACTGGAAATTAGTATGGCAGAAACTAGGCATGGACCCACATTTAACACCACATACTAAGATTAGATCAAAATGGGTCCAAGATTTAGGCATAAAGAACGAAATCATAAATAAATTGGAGGAACATGGGATGGTTTACCTCTCAGACTTGTGGAGGAGGAAGGAGTTTGTGTCCAAGGGAGAACTAGAGACCATTATTGATCACGAAATAGAACATTTTGATTACACCAAATTAAAAAGTTTCTGCACAAACAAAACTAATGCAAACAAGATTAGAAGGGAAGTAACAAATTGGGAAAACATTTTTACAGTTAAAGGTTCTGATAAAGGCCTCATCTCCAAAATATACAGAGAATTGACTTTAATTTATAAGAAATCAAGCCATTCTCCAATTGATAAATGGTCAAAGGATATGAACAGACAATTTTCAGATGATGAAATTAAAACTATTTCCACTCATATGAAAGAGTGTTCCAAATCACTATTGATCAGAGAAATGCAAATTAAGACAACTCTGAGGTATCATTACACACCTGTCAGATTGGCTAAGATGACAGGAACAAATAACGATGAATGTTGGAGGGGCTGTGGGAAAACTGGGACACTGTTGCATTGTTGGTGGAGTTGTGAAAGAATCCAACCATTCTGGAGAGCAATCTGGAATTATGCCCAAAAAGTTATCAAAATGTGCATACCCTTTGACCCAGCCATACTACTACTGGGCTTATACCCCAAGGAAATACTAAAGAAGGGAAAGGGACCTGTATGTGCCAAAATGTTTGTGGCAGCCCTTTTCATAGTGGCTAGAAGCTGGAAGATGAATGGATGTCCATCAATTGGAGAATGGTTGGGTAAACTATGGTATATGAATGTTATGGAATATTATTGTTCTATAAGAAATGACCAACAGGAGAAATACAGAGAGGCATGGAGAGATTTACATCAACTGATGCTGAGTGAAACGAGCAGAACCAGAAGATCATTATACACTTCAACAATGATACTGTACGAGGATGTATGCTGATGGAAGGGGATATCTTCAACATAGAGAAGAGCTAATCCAATTCCAATTGATTAATGATGGACAGAACCAGCTACATCCAGAAAAGGAACACTGGGAAATGAATGTAAACTGTTATTTTTACCTTCTGAATCCAATTCTTCCTGTGCAACAAAAAATTCGGTTCTACACACATATATTGTATCTAGAATATACTGTAATATATTTAACATATATAAGACTGCTTGCCATCTGGGGGAGGGGGTTGGGAGAGGAAGGGAAAAAATCTGAATAGAAGTAAGTGCAAGGGATAATGTTGTAAAAAATTACCCATGCATATGTACTGTCAAAAATGTTATAATTATAAAAAAAAAAAAAAAAAAAAAGAAGGAAAAAAAAAAAAAAAAAAAAAAAAAAAAAAGAATCCTACTATATGTTGTTTACAGGAAACACACCTGAAACAGGGTGAGACATTCAAACTAAAAGTAAAAGGGTGGAGCAGAATCTATTATGCTTCAGGCAAAACCAAAAAAGCAGGAGTAGCCATCCTCATCTTAGATCCAGCAAAAACAAAAATTGATCTAATTAAAAGAGATAAGGAAGGGCATTATATCCTACATAAGGGCAGCATCAATAATGAAGCAGTATCAATATTAAAAATACACACACCAAGTGGTGTAGCATCTAAATTCTTAAAAGAGAAATTAAGAGAGCTGCAAAAAGAAATAGAGAGCAAAACTATAATAGTGGGAGATCTCAACCTTGCACTCTCAGAATTAGATAATTCAAACCACAAAATAAATAAGAAAGAAGTCAAAGACGTAAATAGAATACTAGAAAAGTTTGATATGATAGATCTTTGGTGAAAGCTAAATGGAGACAGAAAGGAATATACTTTCTTCTCAGCAGTTCATGGAACCTATACAAAAATTGATCATATACTAGGGCATAAAAACCTCAAAATCAAATGCAGTAAGGCAGAAATAGTAAATGCATCCTTTTCAGACCATAATGCAATCAAAGTTATATTTAATAAAAAGCCAGGGGAAAATAGACCAAAAATAATTGGAAACTAAATAATCTTATACTAAAGAATGATTGGGTAAAACAGCAAATCATAGACATAATTAATAACTTCACCCAAGAAAATGACAATAATGAGACATCATACCAAAATGTGTGGGATACAGCCAAAGCAGTAATAAGGGGAAGTTTTATATCTCAACAGGCCTACTTGCATAAAATAGAGAAAGAGAGGGCCAATGAATTGGGCTTACAACTAAAATTGCTAGAAAAGGAATTAAAAACCCCCAGACAAACACAAAACTTGAAATTCAAAAAATAAAAGGTGAGATTAATAAAATTGAAAGTAAAAAAACTATTGAATTAATTAATAAAACTGAGTTGGTTTTATGAAAAAACCAACAAAATAGACAAACCCTTAGTAAACCTGATTTAAAAAAGGAAAGAGAAAAAGCAAATTGTTAATCTTGAAAATGAAAGGGTGAAATCACCACCAATGAAGAGGAAATTAGAACAATAGTTAGGAGCTACTTTGCTCAACTTTATGCCGATAAATTCGATAACTTAAATGAAATGGAAGAATACATTCAAAAATATAGCTTGCCCAGATTAACAGAGGAAGAAGTAAGTAGTCTAAATAGTCCCATCTCAGAAAAAGAAATAGAACAAGCTATTAACCAACTTCCTAAGAAAAAGTCCCCAGGACCAGATGGATTTAGAGGTGAATTCTACCAAACATTTAAAGAACAACTAACTCCAATGCTATGTAAACTATTTGAAAAAATAGGGATTGAAGGAGTCCTACTAAATTCCTTCTATGACACAGACATGGTACTGATACCTAAACCAGGTAGATTGAAAACTGAGAAAGAAAACTATAGACCAATTTCCTTAATGAATATTGATGCTAAAATCTTAAATAAGATATTAGCAAATAGACTTCAGAAAATCATCCCCAGGATAATACACTATGACCAAGTGGGATTTATACCAGGAATGCAGGGCTGGTTTAATATTAGGAAAACTATTAGTATAATTGACCATATTAATAATCAAATTAATAAAAACCATATGATCATCTAAATAGATGCAGAAAAAGCATTTGATAAAATCCAACATCCATTCCTACTAAAAACGCTTGAGAGTATAGGAATAAATGGAACTATTCCTTAAAATAATAAGGAGCATATATTTAAAACCTTCAGTAAACATCATATGTAATGGTGATAAACTAGAACCTTTCCCTGTAAGATCAGGAGTGAAACAAGGTTGCCCACTATCACCATTACTATTCAATATAGTACTAGAAACTCTAGCCTCGGCAATAAGAGCCAAGAAAGAGATTCAAGGAATTAGAGTAGGAAATGAAGAAATCACATTGTCACTTTTCGCAGATGACATGATGGTATACTTAGAGAACCCCAAAGACTCTGCTAAAAAGCTATTAGAAATAATTCAGAATTTTAGCAAAGTTGCAGGGTACAAAATAAATCCACATAAATCCTCAGCATTTTTATACATTACCAACACAATCCAACAGCAAGAGATACAAAGAGAAATTCCATTCAAAATAACAGTCGATAGTATAAAATATTTGGGAATATATCTACCAAAGGAGAGTCAGGAATTATATGAGCAAAATTACAAAACACTTGCCACAAAAATAAAGTCAGATTTAAATAATTGGAAAGACATTCAGTGCTCTTGGATAGGCCGAGCGAATATAATAAAGATGACAATACTCCCCAAACTAATCTATTTATTTAGTGCTATACCAATCAGACTCCCAAGAAACTATTTAAATAACCTAGAGAAAATAACAACAAAATTCATATGGAAGAATAAAAGGTCGAGAATTGCAAGGGAACTAATGAAAAAAAAGTCAGAGGAAGGTGGTCTAAGTGTACCTGATTTAAAGCTATATTATAAAGCAACAGTCACCAAAACCATTTGGTATTGGCTAAGAAATAGACTAGTTGATCAATGGCATAGGTTAGGTTCACAGGACAAGATAGTGAATAAAAATAGCAATCTAATCTTTGACAAACCCAAAGATCCCAACTTTTGGGATAAGAATTCATTATTTGACAAAAACTGCTGGGAAAACTGGAAATTAGTATGGCAGAAACTAGGCATGGACCCACATTTAACACCACATACTAAGATTAGATCAAAATGGGTCCAAGATTTAGGCATAAAGAACAAAATCATAAATAAATTGGAGGAACATGGGATGGTTTACCTCTCAGACTTGTGGAGAAGGAAGGAGTTTGTGTCCAAGGGAGAACTAGAGACCATTATTGATCACAAAGTAGAAAATTTTGATTACACCAAATTAAAAAGTTTCTGCACAAACAAAACTAATGCAAACAAGATTAGAAGGGAAGTAACAAATTGGGAAAACATTTTTACAGTTAAAGGTTCTGATAAAGGCCTCATCTCCAAAATATACAGAGAATTGACTTTAATTTATAAGAAATCAAGCCATTCTCCAGTTGATAAATGGTCAAAGGATATGAACAGACAATTTTCATATGATGAAATTAAAACTATTTCCACTCATATGAAAGAGTGTTCCAAATCACTATTGATCAGAGAAATGCAAATTAAGACAACTCTGAGGTATCATTACACACCTGTCAGATTGGCTAAGATGACAGGAACAAATAACGATGAATGTTGGAGGGGATGTGGGAAAACTGGGACACTGATGCATTGTTAGTGGAGTTGTGAAAGAATCCAACCATTCTGGAGAGTAATCTGGAATTATCCCCCCAAAATTATCAAAATGTGCATACCCTTTGACCCAGCCATACTACTACTGGGCTTATATCCCAAGGAAATACTAAAGAAGGGAAAGGGACCTGTATGTGCCAAAATGTTTGTGGCAGCCCTTTTCACAGTGGCTAGAAGCTGGAAGATGAATGGATGTCCATCAATTGGAGAATGGTTGGGTAAATTATGGTATGTGAATGTTATGGAATATTATTGTTCTATAAGAAATGACCAACAGGAGAAATACAGAGAGGCTTGCAGAGACTTACATCAACTGATGCTAAGTGAAACGAGCAGAACCAGAAGATCATTTTACACTTCAACAATGATACTGTATGAGGATGTATGCTGATGGAAGTGGATAGAGAAGAGCTAATCCAATTCCAATTGATTAATGATGGACAGAATCAGCTACATCCAGAAAAGGAACACTGGGAAATGAGTGTAAACTGTTATTTTAACCTTCTGAATCCAATTCTTCCTGTGCAACAAAAAATTTGGTTCTACACCCATATATTGTATCTAGAATATACTGTAATATATTTAACATGTATAAGACTGCCTGCCATCTGGGGGAGGGGGTTGGGGGAGGAAGGGAAAAAATCTGAATATAAGTAAGTGCAAGGGATAATGTTGTAAAAAATTACCCATGCATATGTACTGTCAAAAAAAAGTTATAATTATAAAATAAAATAAAAATTAAATTAAAAAAAAAAGAAAAGACAAACATCAAAAAAAAAAAAAAATCAGAGTTAAGAGAACCGAATAAATATTCATGTCCTTGAAAGATTCCAGCCCAAAAAAAAAAAACAAAAACAAAAACAAAAAACAAAAAACAACTTATTTGTTGCAAGGAAGAGAAAATAGAACAATTGCAATATTTTCTCCATCACAACCCTTCCCTTCTTTTTTGCATCGAATATTAATTACCCACCTAAACCTACCTACATAATTCAAAGGAATTGCTAAACCTCTTACAGTCATTCAGTTAGTTATTAATTCAACAATGAAGTATTGATTGGGTGTAATCTGTAAGGTGTAGAGGATGAAAAACAAAGTTCCTTCTGTCCATAGAATCTAAATATTCTTTCTATAAAAGATCTAATTATAATAGATTGGTCCCAGAAAAAAAGAGACAAAGTGATGTTATTATCTATCATTATAACTTTATTAGTCATTGGAAATGGATCTGTGAAGGACCCAAGCATATACTTTGATGGGCTTTTCTCTGTAACGTTTCACAGTGTCCATTTAGATGATCTAGATAAGTAAGTACCATTTTAGGTCTCTCATATTGAGGAGTTTTAAGGAGATGGCATGAAATAATAAGCTTCCATTTAGATGCTATTTTAAAAAAATAGAAAATTTCCCCAAAGTTCTATAACTCAAATTCAAGGGCCAAACCTTGAAGTCTCTTTTACCTTGATATAAGAGGCATTAATGTAGAATCTGGTAAAAGGTGGGGTTTAGGCCTTAGGCTGTTAGATCCCTTATGATTAGACTCTAGACTTTAACTTTTTTAGTTTTTTTCTTTTATTCTGAAATTTAATGCTAAAAATGAATATTTCCATAGACCAATCAATATGAAGCTGAAGTGAGATGAAATTTTTTGTTTTTATATTTATATATATTTATGTGTATATAAATATAGATAGATTACAAATATGTCTATATATTTATTTATATATATATATGTATATCTACAGGTGTACATATAAGTATATGTATATATAAAACTTCTGCTTATCTTACTTCCTTCTGGCATTTTAATTGAATTTTAAGGAATGCATTTTTGTCACTATTGTTAAAAATCTCCCTCCATTCCCAGTTAAAAATTAAGGAAAAAAGAAATTGTAATAAATACACAAAATCAAGCAAAATTAGTTCATACAGTGTACATGTCTAAAAATGTTTGTCTCATCTTGTGTTTTAAATATATTGCCTCTGTCAACACCTAAGAAGTAAACACAATGGCATATGTTGAACAATTTAAAAATATTTGGTGATTTTGACTTGTCAGGAGTGAAAAAATGTATTTCATTCCTGACTTTTGGTAGATGTGTTAAATCATTGTTTTTAAGTCATTGGTCATCAGAGTTTTTAAGTCTTTCTGAGTTGTTTGTCCTTACAATGTTATATCTTAGTATAAATTGTTTCCAGGGTGTGATCATTTCTCTGAAATAATCTGTTTCATAATTTCTTCAAGTGCAATAATATCCTATTAAATTCTTCTGTTGCAATTTTTTCCACCATTTCCTATTTCTAAGTGGTCCTATAACTTGCTCATCCTAACAAAATGCCTGTAAACTTGATAGGGACATCAAAGATCATCTAATTCTTTTAATTTTACAGATGAGGAAATTAAGGCTCATGAAATTTAAAGTCTTGTTTAAAGTATCACTATGAGCAGCAGGATTATGCTTTAAACCTAAACTCTTTGACTTCAAAATCTCTAGTCACTATTTTCTCAAGCTGTTTTTGGATGAAAAGATCTCATCTATTTCCATTTGCAGACATAGTGATACTCAAAGTGGCTTTGTTTTCACACTATGAAATGTGCCCCTAGGCATTCCAATTACAGTTAACATTTGTTAGCATATAGATCATTCAATGATTAAAATGACTACATTATTGGAGAGGCTGCAGTGTGTAATATTTATAGAAGCCTCTATGGTTTTCAAAACCAAACGTGTCAATGCATGAAGATAAACCAATCTCTCTTAGATGTCATAGGCTTCTTTCAAGCTTTTTAATAATCTGAATATATCCTCATTTACTGTTGTGTCCTGCTCTCTAGAGCCCCCACACAGGAGTGATTAAAATATTGAGTTCTACTTTCTAGAGCCCCCAAGTTGGGGTGACAAAATGTACCATTGCTTTCTAGAGCCCCCACAAGGGGGTAATTAAAATATATCTTCCTAGTGGAGAAGTGATGAGGCGGGTAATAGAAAAATGGAGTCCCTTTATTTCAAGGAAAATGTAACAAAAGCAACACTGAGCACATGGGACCATACATACAACTTGCTGTTCTAAGTAGTTTGCCATCTGGTATCACTCTTCCACCTGCTATCATTCTGCTTCAATCTCAACACAGGTTGTCACTGCCCCCTAACTTCTCAGGAAGGCCAAGAGCCCTTAGAAAAGATGGGGATCCCAAACCAGACATTGTTAGCAGATTCTCTCTGGGCTGAAGGGTCTTATACCTGACCCAGAATTTCCCCACGGACTGACGCTCTACTTCTTACCCTTTTGTTTGTTTTAATTGAATCAGGTATACATCAGGTATATACCAGTGGTTAAATCCATTACCATGGAAGGAATCACACAGGCAAGTTGTAATATTATACAAGCAAGTAGAAACATAACAAACAATATGAATAAACAAAATACTATAAAGATTCCATGAGTCCAAGAAGGAAGGTGTGAAAAATAACTCATTTCACAAACACACACCTCCTTCAGTAGCCAAGAAATAATCCAAAAGCAATCTATTGTCCATCACCTCATGCATCGTGAAATGCAATGATTCCTACAGGTTTTAAAGTCCTTCATCAGTCTCATTGAGAATTATTTCTGATGTTGATGAGTACACAAAGGGTTAAGTGACAGGTTCCTTCAGTTGTGGGCACAGTCAACAATAGAACCACCAGATGCTTCCGATGCTTCCTGGATCTTCCCCTTTGCCTGGAGGGTCTTCCCCACCTGTAGTGTTTTGGCTGGTTTTCTGGAGGTCTTTGGAGCAGCCTTCATTTCAGTAATCACCAAGAAAATAGCCAGATGTTAAAATCCAAATCTTTATTGTCTCCTTGCCTGGGGCTGGGCTAGCTTTCTGGAGGCCCTTCCAGACCAGCCTTGGTCTCAGTAGGGGAAATAGGAGGACAAGCTAGCCACCACGAAGCTGATGAAGATGGAATGAATCTGGCTGAGTTTGTCCCAGCGTATATGCACTATTATAATTATCATTATATTAGTAATTGGTTATATTATATTATTATTAATATTATATTAATATATTATATAAATATTAATATCATATTAATTAATTATATTATTATCATTATATTATATTATTACCATTATCATTATAATTATCATAGGTGTGAATCTTGTAGAATAGGTGTCAATCTTATACAACTATATTAAGTACTAAGCACATGTACTGAACTAGAGAACTATTAATCACCATGCTAAACTAGATAACCATTGTCTTATCAATTCCACTGATTTAATACCTTATAAGAAGCCTTGTTTCAAGTACAAAGTTATGGCCCATAACACTCAGCTTTGTCCCTTTCTGATGGACAAGGCAGACACGGCTAGTTGGCACTCACCGGGTTCCTTCTCCATCTGTTGAAATACAAGCAAACCCTCTCCCACAAGCAGTTAACCTATCTGGTCCCTTCCATTCACCACTTTCTGGATCTCTCTACATCACCTGGTGATATCTGAAGATAGTGGAGCTGCTCTCACTGAACACTGACTTTCCAGCAATTATGAAACCTGTCTCCTAGAGTCAGTGCATCTCCATCAAAATTTTTTAAAAATTAATAAATAAAGTTAAATTTAGAAGTTCTCTAGGGTTATCTGTGGCTTCCCTTTTCTTTTCTTTTTTGGAGGAGCATCTTAATCCTGGATTCTGTTGTTGGGAGTCAAAATCTGGATAAATATCACTAAATTACATTTCAAGAGTGTATATCAGTAGGCCTGAATTTTTTCATTGATTAAGGAACACTCTTCCACCCACACCAGTATGTTAATTTTCCATTGAATGGGAACAGGTGAGAAGGCTGACAGATTTTTGTACAACAGCCCTGCCTAAAAAGCCAAAAAAATTAATTGTTTCCTAACTGTTATAAGATGTCTCTTCCTCATTAATTGATGGGGAACCTTTTTTTAAATGCTAAAAAAGGAGCAAAATCCCTTGCTCCATCCCCAAACCTCTACCTCAAAGGGCAGCACCATATTCATCTGCTGGTGCTGATGGTGTCACTGACCTTCCCACTCCTTCTCCCACCCATGAAGGTGGAGTTGAGGAAAAAGGGTCAGGAGATGGGAAATACTCTAAGAGCCCATGCTCAGGTATAGGCAGAATTGAAAATGATCTTTGAAGGTGAAAAGCAAGCTCCTCAACAAGATACTTAAGATTCTTAATTCCCTTTTTGCCCAACAGGCAATGGTACTTAATATAGTTAACTCTCTTCTCACCCAACTGGCAATGCCCTGCAAAACTCCTTGAGCAATAAAAAGCAATATAAATCACTAAAATACTAAAAAAAGCTGCCTTAGTTCCATCTCATGTGCCATACCCTCCGTGGTTATAAGCAACAACCCTCTGATTGCTTTTCTCCTCATATTTTCTGGCTTGACCACCCAAGTTAAAATCTCTCCTGTTTTAAAACTTAGATTCCTTAAAACCAATTTTACTCCACTGTATTCAGTTAGTTGTTCTTCTACTAACTTCCACATCTCTGGCTCCAAATTCTCCTTCTTACAAAGCCACAAAGACTTGCTCTCCAGCACATCTGAGAACTCAGTGATCTGCTCCTGAGTTACCAACAAACTTTGCTTCTCTGTTGATCTAGGTAAGCCTGCTTCTTACTTCCCTCTGAGAGAGGCTCATTTCTTAGTATTTACCTCATTTCAGGTTGAAAATGAAAGTGAACACACTTGAAGCAGGGCAATACATGCAGAGTAAAGGTAAAAGGCTGGAGCAGAATCTACTATGATTCAAGTGAAGTAAAAAAGCAGGGGTAGCCATCCTGATCTCAGATCAAGTAAAAGGAAAAATTGATCTAATTAAAAGAGATAAGGAAGGATACTATATCTTACTAAAGAGCAGCATAGATAATGAAGAAATATCAAGACCACACATATATGCACCAAATGGTATCTAATTCCTAAAGGAGAAGTTAAGAGAGCTGCAAGAAGAAATAGACAGCAAAGCTGTAATAGTAGGAGATCTCAACCTTGCACTCTCAGAACTAGATAAAACAAACCACAAAATAAATTTTAAAAAAAGAAGTTAAAGAGGAAAATAGAACACTAGAAAAGTTAGGTATGACAGATCTTTGGAGAAAACTAAATGGAGACAGAAAAGAGTACACTTCTCGGCAGTCCATGGAACCTATACAAAAATTAACCTATACAAAAAGACTTCAAATTCAAATACAGAAAGGCAAAAATAGTAATTACATCCCTTTCAGATCACAATGCAATAAAAATTACATTCAATAAAAAGCCAGGGGAAAGTAAACTAAAAAGTAATTGGAAACTAAATAATCTCACCCTAAAGAATGAATGGAAAAAACAGCAAATCATAGACAATTAATAATTTCACCCAAGAGAATGACAATAATAATATCAAAATGTGTGGGATGCAGCCAAAGTGGTTAAAAGGGGAAATTTTGTGTCTCTAGAAACCTACTTGCATAAAGGAGAGAAAGAGAAAATCAATAAATTAGGCTTGCAATGAAAAAAAAAAAAGCTAGAAAAAGAGCAAATTAAAAATCTCCAGTCAAACACTAAATTTGAAATTCTAAAAATAAAAGGAGAGATTAATAAAAATTAAAAGTACAAAGAAACTATTGAATTACTAAATAAAACTAAGAGTTGGTTCTGTGGGGAAAAAAAACCCAATGAAATAGATAAACCCTTGGGAAATTTGATTAGAAAAAGGAAAGAGGAAAATCAAATTGTTAGGCTTAAAATGAAAAGGGAGAATTTGCCCTTAATGAAGAGGAATTAGAGCAATAATTAGAAGTTACTTTGCCCAACTTTATACAATAAATTTGATTACTTAAATGAAATGGATGAACACCTTCAAAAATATAGGTTAATCAGATTAGCAGAGGAAGAAGTAAATTGGGTAAATAGTCCCATTTTGTAAAAAGAAATAGAACAAGCTATTAATCAACTCCCTAAGAAAAAATCCCAGAATCAGATGGATTTACATGTGAATTCTATGAAACATTTAAAGAACAATTAACTCCACTTGTGTATAAACCATTTGAAAAAAAATAGGGAATGAAGGAGTTCCACCAAATTCCTTTATGGCACAAACATGGTACTGATACCTAAACCAGGTAGAATGAAAACAGAAAAAGAAAATTAAAGACCAATTTCCCTAATGAACATTGATGAAAAATCTTAAATAAAATATTGGCAAAAAGATCACAGAAAATCATCTTCAGGTTAATACACCACAACTAAGTAGGATTTATTCCAGGAATGCATGGTTCCATAATATGAAAAATATTAACATCTATTTAAAACCATCAGCAAGCATCATATGTAATGGTGATAAACTGGAACTATTCCCAGTAAAATCAGGAGTAAAGCAAAATTGCCTACTATCACAATTACTATTCAATATTGTGTTAGAAATAAGAGATGAAAAAGATTAACAGACTTGGAATAAGTAATGAGGAAAGCAAATTATTACTATTTGTAGATGATATGATGCTATACTTAGAGAACCCCAGAGATTCTATGAAAAAGTTATTAGAAATAACCCACACCTTTAGCAAAGTTGCAAGATACAAAATAAATACACATAAATAATTACCATTTTTTCTTTTTTTTTTCTATGTTTTTTGTTATAGCTTTTTATTTACAAGATAGATGCAGGGTAATTTTACAGCATTGACAATTGCCAAACCTTTTGTTCCAATTTTTCCCCTCCTTCCCCTCATCCTCCCCTAGTTTTCCTAATATTGAACCAGCCCTGCATTCCTGGTATAAATCTTACTTGATCATGGTATATTATCCTGGGGATGATTTTCTGTAGTGTTTTTGCTAATATCTTATTTAAGATTTTAACATCAATATTCATTAGGGAGATTGGCATATAATTTTCTTTCTCTGTTTACAATCTACCTGATTTAGGTATCAGTACCATGTGTGTGTCATAAAAAGAATTTGATAGGACTCCTTCATTCCCTATTTTTTCAAATAGTTTATATAACATTGGGGCTAATTGTTCTTTAAATGTTTGGTAGAATTCACATGTAAATCCATCTGGTCCTGAGGATTATTTCTTAGGGAGTTGAATAATAGCTTGTTCTATTTCTTTTTCTGAAATGGGACTACTTAAGTAATTTAATTCCTCCTCTGTTAATCTGGGAAGCCTATATTTTTGGAGGTAGTCATCCATTTTATTTAGGTTACCAAATTTATTGGTATAAAGTTGGGCAAAATAACTCTTTATTATTTCTCTAATTTCCTCTTCATTGGTGGAAAGGTCTCCCTTTTCATTTTTAAGAATAATAATTTGATTTTCCTCTCTCCTTTTTCTAATTAGATTTACCAAAGATTTATCTATTTTGTTTTTTTTTTCATAAAACCAATTCTTAGTTTTATTTATTTGTTTAATAGTTTTTTTTTACTTTTAATATTATTAATTTCTCTTTTTAATTTTAGAATTTCAAGTTTAGTATTTGATTGAAGGTTTTTAATTTGCTCTTTTTCTAGCTTTTTAAGTTGCAAGCCCAATTCATTGATCTTCTCTTTCTCTATTTTATTCAAGTAAGCCTCTAAAGATATAAAATTTCTCCTTATTATCACTTCGGCTGCATCCCATAAATTTTGATATGATGTCTCATTGTTGTCATTATGTTGAGTGAAAGTATTGTGTCTATAATTTGCTGTTTCACCCAATCATTCTTTAAGATGAGATTATTTAGTTTCCAATTACTGTTTGTCTATTTACCCCTAACTTTTTGTTGAATGTAGCTTTTATTGTATTGTGATCTGAAAATAAAGTATTTACTATTTCTATCTTCCTGCAGTTAATTTTAAGATCTTTATGTCCTAATATATGATGAATTTTTGTATAGGTTCCATGAACTTCTGGGTACAAAGTATACTCCTTTCTGTCACCATTCAGTTTTCTCCAAAGATCTATCATACCTAATTTTTCTAATATTCTATTTTCCCCCTTAATTTCTTTCTTAATTGTTTTGTAGTTTGATTTATCTAATTCTGAGAGTGCAAAGTTAAGATCTCTCACTATTATAGTTTTGCTGTCTATTTTTTCTTGCAACTCTATTAACTTCTCCTTTATGAAGTTAGATGCTGTACCACTTGGTGCATATATGTTTAATACTGATTTTGCTTCATTGTCTATTCTACCCTTTAGCAAGATATAGTTTCCTTCTTTATCTCTTTTAATTAGATCAATTTTTCCTTTTGCTTAATCTGTGATAAGGATGACTTCCCCTGCTTTTTTGACTTCACCTGAAGCATAATAGATTCTGCTCCAGCCTTTTAACTTTATTCTGTATGTATCTCCCTGCTTTAAATGTGTTTCCTGTAAACAACATATTTTAAGGTTCTTATTTTTGATCAGTCTGCTATCTGCCTCCACTTAATGGGAGAGTTCATCCCATTCACATTTACAGTTAAAATTACTAATAATGTATTTCCTGCCATCCTGTTATCCACAGATTATACTTTTCTTTTTCTTGTCCGCCCCCCAACCCTTTTTCCCAGTATTAAATTTATGGGCCCCACTTGTGTCACGCGGCTCATGCACTGTAGAATTCCTCTCTCCCCCGATTTGAATCTCTTCCCCTTTCTTGTACCCTTCCCTTATTGCTCTTTTCTTTTCCCTTTTCCTTTCCCCCTTTTAAATGAGGTGAGATAAGATTCTCTCTAAAACAAATATGTCAATTATTTTCTCTTTTAGCCAACTCTGATGAGAGTACATTTCATACAGTGTTCCTCCTCCTCTCTAAATTTCCTCAGATATGATAGGTTTCCTTTGCCTCTTCATGGGATGTAGTTTCCCTCTTTTTATCCCCCTTCTCCTTTTTTCTGACATTATCAATTTTCCATTTCTACTTCCTTTTTTATGTTGTATCAATAAAATCAAATTATACATATAGTCTTTATGTATAACTACAACAGAAATACAGTTCTCAAAAGTTCCTTTTACCTTTTTCTGCTTCTCTTGGGTCCTATGGTTGGAGTTCAAATTTTTTGTTTAGATCTGTTTTTTTTTTCCTTAGAAACAATTGGAATTCATCTATTTCATTAAATGCCCATCTTTTTCCATGGGAAACAATGCTGCATTATAAGTTCTTTTGCCTTTCTCAACATCCAGGCCCTTCAATCCTTTAATGTGGAGACAGCCAGATCTTGAATGATCCTTGTTGTGCTACCTTGTTATTTGAATTTTCTTTTCTGGTTGCTTGTAATATTTTTCCTTACTTTGATAGTTTTGAAGTTTGGTCAAAATATTCCTTGGACTTTTTATTTTAGGGTCTTTTTCAGAAGGTGTTTGATGAATTCTTTCAACACCTATTTTACCTTATGATTCTATTACATCTGGACAGTTCTCTTTGATGAGTTCCTGTAAAATAGTAACTAGGCTCTTTTTTTATCATAATTTTTGGGAAGTCCAGTAATCCTCAGGTTATCTCTCCTAAATCTATTTTCCAGGTTTGTTGTTTTTCCAAGTAGATATTTGACATTTTTTTCTAATTTTTCATTTTTTTTTTTGGATTTGTTTGACTGATTCTTGATGTCTCGAAGAATCATTTATTTCCATTTGTTCAGTTCTGATTTTTTAATTATTCATTAGCTTTTTTTACTTCTTTTTGTATATGTCCAATTGAGTTTTTAAATGAGTTGTTTTGCTCTATGAATTTTTTTTCCATTTCATTAATTTTTTTTAGTGAGTTATTTTCTTTTTCCAATTCACAAATCCTACTTTCCAGGGATTTTTTTTTTAACCTTTTCATATTCACAAATTCTGTTTCCCTGCACTTCTTGGAAATTCTTTACCTTTTCCAATTCACATTTCAGGACATTGTTACTCTCTTGCATAGCTTCTCTTTCCTTTCCCCATTTTTCTTGTAACTCTCTTTTAAGGTTTTTAATAGTCTTTTCTAAGAGAGAATTATGTGATGGGGGCTAGGTAACATTGCCCTTCAGGGTATTATATGGAGACTATTATCTATTAGTCTCCTCCGGGTTGCAAACCTGCTCTCTTTATGTATAGAAGCTATCAATTGTTGATTTTTTATTACTAATTTTTTTAAAGCCTGTCGGGTCCGCCTTCAGGGAAAGGAGGTTACCAGCTTCCTCTGCAGAACAGGGATAGGTATATGGACTGCAGCTGTCTTGTGAACAGGCTTCAAAGAGCAGCAAGGTACCAGAGTGCTCTGGGAGAGAGTCCCCCCCCCCCCATCAGAAGTGATTCAGATTTGGTTAGCATGGGCAGGGCTGTGGAAGTGCCCAGTGAAGAACCCCCACTGTGTGGCCTAGGGACTGTGCTGAGTCTAGAGGCTGAACAGTGAAAGTGTCACAATCCAGGCCAAAGCCCACCATGGGGCTGTGGATCTTAGCAACTGACCAGCCAATAGGACCCCCCCACACACACACATACACATACAGACTAGAAGTATCTCTACCCGGGAACTACAGTCACTGCTGTGGAAGTTCCACTGCCTCAGGCCGAGCCCCCCACTGTGCAGATTAGAGGCTGCCCCAGGTTGTGCCCCCTTGAAGTGCAGGTTCTTTTTTTTTTTTTTTTTTTTTTTTTTTTCTGAGGCTGGGGTTAAGTGACTTGCCCAGCTAGGAAGTGTTAAGTGTCTGAGATCACATTTGAACTTGGGTCCTCCAGAATTCAGGGCTGGTGCTCTACCCACTGCGCCACCTAGCTGCCCCGCAGTGCAGGTTCTTTATTGCCCCAAGGAAAAGCCCCGTACTGCACAATGTAACTGCACACCTGTGCTGTGATCTGTGCTGAGTCACTTCCGGTTTTGGGTGGGTGTTAGATTCTGGTGTTTTTTAGAGTGGCTTTGATTTCTCTGCTGATCTGCTGTTTTGCAAGTAGAGTAGAGCAATCAGACTATGCCAGAATCATCTGTGTCTATAATTTTTATAATCCCAGAGGCCTCCCCAGTCCGATCTGCACAAAATGCTGGCCTGCCCACACTAGTCTTTTACCGCCCCTCAGGACAAACCTTTTTAAACAAAATTCCAGATTACCTTAAGCTGGTAAGTTGTTGTACTTCTAATCCTCATGGGTTTTACCAGTCAAGAGCTATTTTTGAAGCTGAATTTAAAATTGGTCATGATGGTATGAGAGAGCTTAGAAAGTCACTTGTGCCTTCTCCATCATCTTGGCTCCACCCCAATCATTACCATTTTTAAACATCACTACCAAAATCCAACAGCAAGAGATACAAAGAGAAATTCCATTTAAAATAACTGTAAAATATTTGAGAATATTTCCCAGTGTTCTTTTGCTGGGTGTGCTTGTTCTGTTCATTACTGATCAATTGGAAAGTTAGGAACTATATAAGTAAAACTACAAAAAACTTTCCACACAAATAAAGTCAGATCTAAATAATTGGAAAAAATATCAAGTGCTCTTGGATAGATCGACCAAATATAAAGATCACAATACTCCCTAAACTAATCTTATTTATTTAGTGCTATACCAGTCAGATTCCCAAGAAACTATTTTAATGACCTAGAAAAAATAACAAAAAGTCAAGAATTTCAGAGGAACTAATGAAAAAAAAAATCAAAATGAAGGTGACCTAGCTGTATCTGATCTAAAACTATATTATAAACCAGCAGTCACCAAAACCATTTGGTATTGGCAAAGAAATAGACTAGTTGATTAATAGAATAGGTTAGGTTCACAGGACAAAAAAAGGTAATAACTATATTAATCTAGTGTTTGACAAACCCTAAGACCTCAGTGATTAGGATAAGAATGCACTACTTGACAAAACTGCTGGGAAAACTAGAAATTAATATGGCAGAAACTAAGCATTGACCCACACTTAATACCATACACCAAGATAACATCAAAATGGGTTCATGATCTAGGCATAAAGAATGAGATTATAAATAAATTAGAAGAACATAGGATAGTTGGCCTGTCAGACCTGGGGAGGAGGAAGGAATTTGTGACCAAAGAAGAACTAGAGATCATTATTAATCACAAAATATAAAATCTTTTGTACAAATAAAATTAATGCAAATTACGTTAGAAGGGAAACAATAAACTGGGAAACATTTTTACAGTCAAACCTTGTGTACCAAGATTCCAATAAAGTCCTCATTTCTTAAATATATATAGAATTGAATCTAATTTATAAGCAATTAAGCCATTCTCCAATTGGTAAATGGTCAAAGGATTTGTACAGACAATTTTCAGATGAAGAAATTGAAACTATTTCTAGCCATATGAAAAGATGCTCCAGGACATTATTAATCAGAGAAATGCAAATTAAGACAACTCTGAGATACCACTATACACTTCTCAGATTGGCTAATATGACAAGAAAAGATAACACTGATATATTGTTGGTAGAGTTGTGAATGGACCAACCAATCTAGAGAGCAAGTTGGAGCTATGCTCAAAAAGTTGTCAAATTCTGCATACCTTTTGATCCAGCAGTGTTATTACTGGGCTTATATGCTAAAGAGATGTTAAAGAAGGGAAAGGGACCTGTATGAACAAAAATTTTGTGGCAGCCCTTTTTGTAGTGACGAGAAACTGGAAATTGAGTGGATGCCCATCAAATGGAGAATGGCTGGGTAAATTGCGGTAGATGAATGTTATGGAATATTATTGTTTTGTAAGAAATAACCAGCAGGATGAATACAGAGAGGCTTGGAGAGACTTACATCAACTGATGCTGAGTGAAATGAGCTGAAGCAGGAGATCATTATACACTTCAACAAAAATATTATATGAGGATCAATTCTGATGGAAGTGGATATCTTTGGTAATGAGAGAGTCCAAATCAGTTCTAATTTATCAGTAATGAACAGAACCAGCTACACCCAGTGAAAGAACACTGGGAAATGAGTATGGATCACAACATAGCATTTACATTCTTTCTGTTATTGTTTGCTTGCATTTTTGTTTTTCTTCTCAAGTTATTTTTAACCTTCTTTCTAAATCTGATTTTTCTTGTGTCACAAGAAAACTGTATAAATATGTGTGTATATACATATATATATATATATATATATATATATGTATTATATATATATATATATATATATATATATATATATATATATATATATATAGTATTTAACATATACTTTAACATATTTAACATGTATGGGATTACCTGCCATTTGGGAGTGGGGAGGATGAAGGGAAGGAAAGGAAAAGTTGTAACAGAATTCTTTGCAAGAATAAATGTTGAAAATTTACCCATGCATATGTTATGTCAATAAAAAGCTATAATAAAAAAGAAAGAAAAACTAAAGTGACTAAATTAGCCCCTACTGATTCTTCCTGCTTGCATATTTCTATCTTACCCTTCTGGGACCCAGGGAATTCACCACTGAACTAGGCCAATCTCTTCAGTCGAGGTGATTTGTTTAGGACCTCACCTAGAGCCCCCCATTGGGCACCAAATGTTGTGTCCTGCTTTTTAGAGCCCCCAAGTTGAGGTGACAAAATGTACTGTTGCTTTCTAGAGTGCCCACACCAGGGTGATTAAAATATACCTTCCTGGTGGAAAAGTGATGATAGGACTCCGGAGGATGGTGGATAAATGGAGTCTGTTTATTTCAAGCACTTTCCCCTTTATAAAATGTGACAAAAACAACACTGAGCACGTGGAACCATATAAACAACTTGCTGTTGTGTATAGTTTGCCCCCTGGTATCACTTTTTCACCTGATATCATTCTGCTTCAATCTCAAGACAGGTGGTCACGTCCCTTAACTTCTCAGGAAGACCAACAGCCCTTAGGGGAGATGCAGGGCCCAAACCAGGCATTGTTAGCAGGTTTCCTCTAGGTTGAAGGGTCTTATACCTTACCCAGAATTTCCTCAGTGACTATGATCCTCCACAATTTACAAAAAATAAAAATAAAATAGGACAATTAAAATAAAATGACCTTCCTGAAAAACGAGTTTTTTTTTAATCAAAAGAATATTTAAATTCTATAACATAAAGATCAGACTGCTAAAAAGGACCCTATCCTTAAACAATAACAAAAATTAATTCAGTTCTGAAAAGTGAGATTTCTTTGGTTTAGTGACCTTCTTTTTAGAAGGAAGATTGAGAAGCTATGATTATGGTTTATTTCATTAAGCATACAGTGTCTTTCAAATATACACAGATCTACATACACATGAATATGAATATACATATGTATGTAGTCTTATATACATATATGAATTATGTAATATTATAAAAATCTTTCTTCAGTCCTGGTTTGCATCAAGTTTGTTGTCCCTATGTTGGCTTGAATCCTTAAAAACTGAGGGGCTAATTAAAAGCAGTTCCAAACTGATGATTTTTCTTCCTCTGGGCTCTAAATGTCACATGTTAGAATAACTGCTGAGATTCCCCTCAGTCTGTTGATTGGATTCAGATTCTGTCTTACCAATTCAGCCCATCTAAATTCTCATAAAAGAGTCAGCTCAATGGAGTATAAGGAAATGTGGCCATATACTGGTTGAAAACTCCATTGGATACTGCCTTAGTCACTCCTCATAACCTGATGGTAGTCTCAGAATTGCCTTAATTTGTATTTCTCTAATTATTAATAATTTGGAACATTTAAGACTATATATATTGATAACTTGGGTTTTTTCCTTAAGAAAACTAAAAGGCACATATTTCTGATTTTTAAGGAATCTTATAAATGGAGGCTACAGTCAGGCTAAAACAGGGATTCTTAATGAGGTTTGTATCCCAAACAGAAAAAAAATTGAACAAAAATATTTGTAGCAGCTCTTTTTGTAATGACAAAGAATTGGAATTTGAGAGCAAGTCCATCAATTGGCAAATAGTTGAAAAATTGTAAAATATGTTTGCAATAGAAAACCAATGTGCTATAAAAATGATGAGTAAAATAATTTCAAGAACTGATGCAAAGTGTAGTGTACAAAACCAGAAGAAAACTACATAGTAATATGTATATAATATATAACATATTATATAATACAATAGCATAGTATAAAATAAAATACATTGGATTGCAAAGAAAATTAATTATAATTGAAATATAGTTAACAAAATATTTTTAAAATAAGTTTGTAGATATTAAATTAAGAACTCCTGCTCTAAATAATTTAGCCTTATAATTAGCACAAGCAAAATGTGTTGCTGAAGAATATTTATTCTTTAGACTATCCAAGACATATATTGATGGGAATGGATGTATTACTGCATTGCATAATCTAGATTCTAGAGAATAGGTATTCTTCAGTAGCTCATTTTGCCTGTGCTAATCCTAAGACTAAACACTTTTTTCCACTTAGTTAAAAGGTACATTTATTTAGGAGAAGAGGTTACAGACAAAAAAGTAAGAAAAAAAGTAAAATAGGCACTAAAAGTGTTTAACATAAAATAGATTTAGGAGAGCAATATGGTTAGCAATGAAAGAGATTGGGAAGAAGTCATTAAAGGAATATACTATGAGATATAAGTATGCCATTGACTGACTGGCAGATAAAATCATAGAAGAAAAGATTAAATTCTTTAGATCATGAGTTCTTTTTTGTACGTGCTATTTTATTTTTCCAAATACATGCAAAGATAGTTTTCAACATTCATCTTTGCAAAACTTTGTACTCCAAATTTTTCTTCCTCTCTTCCTCTTATTCCCCTCTCCAAGACAGCAATCAATCTCACAGGTTAGACATGTGTAATTCATCTAAACATATTTCTATATTCATCAATCCCACAGGCTAAACATGTGTAATTCATCTAAACACATTTTCATATTCATCATACTGCACAATAAAAATCAAATCAAAAGGAAACAAATGAGAAAGGAAAAAAAATAAGCAAACAACAACAAAAAAGGTGAAAAACTATGCTTTGATCTATGTTCATTCTCTGTTGTTCTTTCTCTGGATTGCTGATGACACTTTTCAATACAAGGATATTGGAATTGCCTTGAACCATCTCATTGTTGAAAAGTCTATTGCAACTGATCATCACATAATCTTGTTGTTCTTATGTACAGTGCTTTCTTGGTCCTGCTCACTTCACTCAGCATCAGTTCAAGTAAATCTTTTCAGACTTTTCTAAAATCAGCCTGCTCATCATTTCTCATAGAACAAAAATATTCTGTTACATTCATATGCTATAATTTATCCACTCATTTACTATTTGATGGGTATCCACTCAATTTCCAGTTGCTTGCCACTACAAAAAGGGCTACTACAAACTTTTTTTTTCTTTTTTCTTTTTTTTTTCTTTCTTTCTTTTTTTTTTTTTTTTTTTTGCATAAGTGGGTCCTTTTCCTTCTTTTAAGATCTCTTTTGGATACAAATCAAGTAAAGATTCTGCTCAATTAAAAGGTATGCACAATTACATAGCCCATTGAGCATAGTTACAAATTGTAAAGAAAGAGTTGTTAACTTAGTCTGCAAATTTATTTTCAAAAATATTTTGATAACTATATTACAATTATAACTGATCTCCCCAAAATGCAAGAAGATCATGCTATACAAGAAAAATGATATCAAATGGGAAAAGAAAAAACATGAGAAAGAAAACAAAACAAGCAAAAAATAAAAATAATTAAAAACCTATGCTTTGTAAATCTTTTGGCTAAGAAGGAAAAAAGACTTTAACCTTATGATTAGCACAGACAAAATGAGTTACTGAAGAATACCTATTCTCTAGACTATTCAAGATATATATATATATATATATATATATATATATATATATATATATATATATATATATATATATATATATATATATGTATATGTAATGTAGGCTTGTGAGACAGATAAATTTAAGTGTATGCAATAATTTTCTTTTTTTACATATATTTCAATAAAAAGAAAGGGCCAGCATTTAATAAATAATATAACACACAATTGTAATCAATGGCATTCTGAACTCACTAATTACCCTGTATTTCTGCCTTATATCCTGAACATATTGGTGTTCTATTGTCAATGACTGAATCTTTAACTGCTTTTCTCCTAGTAATTGGCTTATCACTCATGCTGTGAGGTAATTGAGCTGAAGAGTAGAACTTCATGAAGAGAATTACCCATTCTATTCCTTTTCCTATGATCTTCAAAACCATGATATTTACTTTTTGGCTGCTATATCAGCATATGGAGACCCACTCACCTGTTCCTGATGCTCTCTGCCACCCCATTTGGTTCTTTCCCTTTGGTTTCAGCTTTCAGAGAGAGGCTACTAGCTCATCAGGTAGGGCATAGTTATAACCTCTACACCTACGCATTGATTCTCAAACAAAACAAAAAGAAAATAATCAAGAGAAGAGAATGAAATAACTGTAAACTTCTCCATTTTATTCACTAACCTCTCTTCTGAGTAAGACCAGGGACAAAGAGAGCTATGGGGGGAAAGTTATTATACAAGGAATGGAATATAGAGGCCAAAGAGCAGACACTTTAAGATAACTCTGTTATCTTAGAATAACTACTATGCAAGATATTTAAATTAGACTTTCAGTTCATGGACAGCTTAACAGATCTAGTGTTGAAACTATATGTGTATAAAATATATGGAAGATCTTGAAGTCAGGGCAGAGGGAATGACAGAATAACAGAGCATCTTGTAGAATGTATCTTTTATTATTTTTTAAAATTTAATGCTTCAATATGTTACAGAGGTACCATCTCTCCTCTCAGTTTACTTTTTCCTACCATTATTTTTGTTTCTTCTTTGAAAAGGGAAAAAAATGAAGAAGGATAAAACCTCCTTGAAGGATACATTTCTTGTGGATACATTTCTGACAGGCTTACTCATTCTGCTTCCTGTAGTGTCCTCATTTCACACAACTTCCAGGAAATAATAATGGTCACCTATGGTAGTAAATCACCTCTAGCAAGTGGTGATTGACTTCACTGTGGCACTCAGGCCCAGGTTATTAAAGCAGCTTTCTTCTCCCCCCCCACCCCGCAATCCCTATCTCTGCATTCATCTCTTGTCCATCTTACCTGAAGGGCTTCATCACTCCCAGACACTTTTGCATCTACTCAGAAGCATATTTTGAGGCTTGTAGAAGAAAGGTTAGCATGATTTGGACTGGCTGACAAACCTCTGATTCTCAGAATTGTTTGGAAGAAGGATTTACTGAACAGCCAGTTCATATGCACCCCCTACTTGGAGAGAGAGAACTTTAAAACAAGAGAAAGAAACTAGACAATTTTATGTCCATGTCTTTTAATACTGTGAAAAGGACTCCCACTAACAATTCAGTAGGCTCACCTGTTTCTTAGTAGATTACAAACAACTGGAGCTGATTTTGTTTTCAAAGTATATTAGAATGCTCAGGCACTAATGACTCCCTTATGTAATTTATTTAAAATGTATTATGAGTATAATTTTGCCAGATGGCCTGTAAAATGGCAGTCATGCTGTGTATTTGTACAGTGACATTTCTAAAAGACTAAAAGTGTTTTTCAAAAAATCAGATCTAATCTACATAATAGACTCTTGGAGGTAGAAGGAGATTTTGGACATTATATATTCTAACCACTAATGGAAATATGTTCCCTTCTTCAGTGTTTCCAACAAGTAGTCAGCCGTTTACCTTAAGATTTACTATAATAAGGTATGTTCAGTGTCAAAGATAACCTATTCCATTTTCAGACAGTTCTATCTGATAGGAATTCTCTTATATATTAAATAGATTAGTCTCCCTAAAATATCCAATCCTTCACATCATTTTCCTCCATGAAGCAAAACAAGATGGATACCTCCACTTAACCCTTCCTCCTTCTGCTTCTTTATCTTCTCTCTCCTTCCTATTTGACAAAACATTTTTTTCCTTTTTTTTTTTTTTTTTGTCTACAGTTCCAAAGTAAGAGAGAAGATAAAAGCTTGAATTGTCTTCTATTGGAAAATTTTTATTAGGAAAAATCACTTAGCTACCTTAAAAAATTCCAAAAGACTATGTAAGGCTCCAAAGGACTGCCACTGCTCTTGTTCATCCCATATGGCAATCATAATAATAATAATAATAATAATAAATTTATAGCATTTAGTATAGGCCAAGAATTGTGCCAAGCACTTTATAATTTTTAACTTATTTGATCCTCACAATAACTCTAGGAAGTAGGTGCTATTATTATTCCAACTTTGCAGATTAAAAAAACTGAAGCAAATAGGAGCTAAGTGTTACTCTCCAGACATACAGTTAGTCAGAGTTTGAGACTCAATTAAAACTCAGGTCTTTCTGACCTGAGTCACTGTACCACAGAGATTATTCAGTCCATTTTATTTGCAATAAGGTGTCCTGAAAGTGACATGAAGAAACTAGAAAAGGAATCTTTCCTTCTTAATAGAAGGGGGTAGTATCAAGGAAGAAAGATAAATAGATATGCATTTATAAATATACACACATGAACATTTATACATATATAAGTAACATGTGTATATATGTACATAATTGACATATGTATATTTATATGCACATCCATATGTATATACATAGATGCATATATCTGCAAAGCAAATATTAACACACATAATAATAGAAATAAAGATGAAGTTTAATAGGGTTGATATAAAGATTTATTTTGAAGTTCAAAAAGTAACCTCAAAAATATAAATTATAGAAGTATGACTAAATAACTATTTATTTAAAAAAAGATCAAGGACTGTGCATGCCCTTTGATCTAGTAGTCTTACTATTAAGTCTGTATCTCAAAGAGATTATTAAAAAAAAGGGAAAAATGTTTGTAGCAGCTCTTTTTGGAAGAACTGGAAATTGGGTGAATGTCCATCAGATGAGTGACTGAATAAGTTTTGTATATGAAGATAATGGAATATTATTCTATAAGAAATGATAAGCAGGCTAACTGGAAAAGAATGGAAAGATTTACATGAATTGATACTAAGTGAAGTTAACAGAACCAAGAGAACATTGTATACAATAGCAACAGTATTATGTGATGATCAATTGTGATAGACTTACCTCTTTTCAACAGTGAGATAGTTCAAGACAATTTCAATAGACTTGGGATGGAAAATGGCAATCATGTCCAGAGAGAGAAAAATGGAGATTGAATGTGGATCAAAGCATAGTATTTTCACCTTTTTTGTTTGTTTCATGTTTTTTCCCCTTTTGGTCTAAAGTTTCTTGCACAACATGACAGATATGGAAATATGTTTTTAAAAATGACACATTTAAACTATAGCAGATTGCTTGCTGTCTTGTGGAGGGGTGAGGTAAGAGAGAGATGGAGAAAAATTTAGAACACAAAGTCTTACAAAAATGAATATTGAAAACTATCTTTATATGTATATGGACAAATAAAGTGCTATTAAAAATTAAAAAAAAAGATTCAGGACCTTTGATGGATTAAAATATCAATATGACCTGAATTTGATGGCAATCAAAGAAACAAATGCATTGTTGTGCTGTGCTGCATTGGAAGGCACAATGCTATGAATAAGAGACATGATCACACCATTGGATACTACTGTAATTAGGTCACATTTAGAATATTGTTTTTGGTTCTGGGGGGAGGGGCAACATTTCAAAAAGACCCTAATTAACTGAGGAATGGCCAGAATAGGTTGATCACATTGGGGAATACCTTTTTGATCATGTCTTGTGATGGTCAGTTGAAGTAAGTAGAGGAGACCAGTTGTGGTGGTGAGAAGGCAATGTTTTGATATTTTATTATCTTTAGTGCTCTTATGTACAATTAGAATTAGACCTTTTCTATGTAATCATGTAATGCAGAAGCAGGACTAGTGGTGGAAAGTTGAAGACAAACAGATTTAGATTCAAGATATTGGAAAATTTAATAGTTAGACTTACCCAAAAATGGAAGGGCTTTCTCAAGAATTCCCTGCTCATACCACTATACACCTGTCAGATTGGCTAAGATGACAGGAAAAGATAATGATGAATTTTGGAGAGAATGTGGGAAAACTGGGATACTGATGCATTGTTGGTAGAGTTGTGAACAGATTCAACCATTCTGGAGAACAATTTGGAACTATACTCAAAAAGTTATCAAACTGTGCATACCCTTTGATCCAGCAGTGTTACTACTGGACATATCCCAAAGAGATATTAAAGAGGAAAAGGGACCCACATGTGTAAAAATGTTTGTGGCAGCCCTTTTCATAGTGGCTAGAAATTGGAAATTGAAGGGATGCCCACCAATTGGAGAATGGCTAAATAAATTGTGATATATGAATGTTATGGAATATCATTGTTCTATAAGAAATGACCAACAGGATGAATACAAAGAGGCTTGTAGAGACATACATGAGCTGATGCTAAGTGAAATGAGAACAGGAGATCATTATACACTTCAACACCAATACTGCATGATGATCAATTCTGATGGATGTGGTTCTTTTCAACAATGAGGGGATCCAAATCACTTCCAAATGATCTGTAATGAACAAAACCAGCTACACCCAGAGAAAGAACACTGGGAAATGAGTATGGATCACAACATAACATTTCCACTCTTTCTGTTATTGTTTGCTTGCATTTTTGTTTTTTTTTTCTTCTCAGGCTATTTTTACCTTCTTTCTAAATCCAATCTTTCTTGTGCAACAAGATAACTGTATAAATATGTTAAATACAATATATAACATATACTTTAACATATTTAACATGTATGGGACTGCCTGCCATCTAGGAGAAGGGGTGGAGGGAAGGAGGGGAAAAGTTGAATCAGAATTTTTGGCAAGAGTAAATTTTGAAAAATTACCCATCCATATGTTTTGTATATCAAAAGCTACAATAAAAAATAAAAATAAAAATAAAAAAAAAAGAATTCCCTGCTCAGTGTCAGGAAAGTTTAGTTACCACTTACTGTAGGGATTTCTCTATTGGGTATAGGTGAGATTATATGATCTCTCCTTCCCCCTCCAATTCAGAGATCCTGAGTCTCTGTGAATAGTACAAATGGTTCAATAATGATTGAGGCAATGTTAAGTTAAGTCAATGAGTATGAAATGTGTGATGTATTCCAGGCGCTGTGCTAATTGTTGTGCTAATTGCTACAGATACAGAGAAAGTCAAGAAAACAGTTTCTGTTTTCAAAGAGCTCATCATCCAAGAAATATGAATTGAGTGACAAACGGAAAGATAGAGAAAGTGAGACAGGGAAGCTGTTCATTTCAGCAGGCTTCAAATATTGCAGACTGAAGGATTTAACTTTCATGGAAGAATAAGATTCTACCTAATAGGTCATGGAAGGATGGATAGGGAGGCAGAGAATGGTGAAGAGAGGAAGAGGATATTGGAAAGGGTATAATATCTAAGTGGCTCCAGCTTCTTTTCTTATTAACTTCAGTATCCTGCACCTGAAATCAGGAAAATGAGTTCAAATCAGACTTCAGGTAATAACTGGCCGAGTAACGTAAGGCAAGTCACTTCACCTCTGTGGATCTCATTCTCCTCAACTGGAAAGTTAAGATCAAAATAGCATTTATATTACAAAGTTTTTTTTTTTCCTGAGGATCAAATGAGATAATATTTGTAAAGTGCTTGGCATAGTGCCCAGAATATAGTAGGTGTTCTATAAATGCTTGTTTCCTTTCTCCTTCCCTTCCTTCCCTTTTCTTTTGATTTTTAAAAATCTACTACTGTCATCTTTTTCTTCATCCTCACCACCAAAGAAAGCACCATGAACAAAAGTTGTCTGACCTCTTATCAATGATAGTTTCTAGAACATGCTGATTTTTTTTTGCCATTGAGAGGGGTTTTTTGTGTTGGTGCCAGGAAAAATGGACTTTGTTACACATATTAGAGAGAAATTAGCTTCCACAAACTTTATATTCAATGCAAAATCTAAGTTTGATTGCTAAGCCTTGGAGTATCAGATACCACTTTGTATGACTTTCTTGGCCTCTTTTCTATTTGATTCAGAAGTTTGGAAGTTCCCAACTCATTCAGTTTTCTTGGTACTTTCCAGTTATTCTTTCTACTATGCCTTATTTCCCAACTCCTTTGTCATCTTCCTCACTTCTCAAATTTATGAAAGTATCAGACCTAATATCAGACAAATATATCAGCATTGGTTACTTTTACATAACCCCTAAAGGTCCTTCTTGACTGTGCTTACTTCAATGAATCATCTAAAGACATTTTTCCCCCTTAACTGGTATCTTTCAGCTGTTTATACTAATGCTTCATCTTATTCTAAATCTTTATAATGAGCTTTGGAAATATTGTCAATAGCAAATTTAGCCTTGATAGACAAAGGGGAAAAGTTAAGATGTAAATCCTTAATTAAATAGATTTAGTTGCATGCCAAAGAGACTTGAGACATTATGTTCAGATAAATACATAAGATACATGCAATTAGGAAATTAAGTGTTTAATTTCCACATACTGAGTAGATTGGAATAGTTAGAGGTTTTTGTAAGGTTGGATGGCTTTTAGACATATACTTACACTAAGGGGAAAAATCAACAATTGGCTCTCACTTCTATAAATTTCATTTCAAGCCAAGAGAAGAAAGAATTTATCAGAAAATAAATAACCATAATTATATTTAAGATTCAAATGCTTAAGCAAAGAAATGGTGAAAATAAGGAATATATTCTTTAATAACAATTCACTGTCCTCTAGCATTTTAAGGTTTACAAAGCATTTCCTTAACTACAAGCTGTATGGTAAGTAATTCCTATAAAATGAGACTAATCCATGTAAGTTACTTGTTTATAATCGCATTAGAACTTATATTTGATTGCTACTACCCTTTCCCTTACATTGTAGTGCCTTGGTAATGATCTCCAACTGCATTCAGGGCCATCTCCAATCATCTTGATCTGTACGTTGTCATTGGAACCAATAGCTTGAGAGGAGAAAGTAAGACTGGTGACCTTGTAGAGCTCTCCCTCACTTCAATCCAAATCACTTGCATATCATGCCATTACCTCCCTGATATCATGTCCTCTTTGAGAATGAAGTACAAACAACACAAGACAAAACAATAATAAGTGCCTTGGTATTATTATCCTATCCTGTTGGAAAGGAAAAAGGAATGACAATATAGAACCCTATCACTAGAGATGGTAATTATGGATATTTGTTCACCATGATAAGTAGCCAATCTATTAAATTTATGATCTCAAGAGGGACATAGTAGATACATGGTAAGTTATTAAGAGAAGTTGCATATGATTTAAGGTCAATATCATTATATTCCTAAAACAAACAAACAAGTAAACAAAACTCCCTTGGTCTCACAGATGTGCCACAACACAGAGAAGGGATTGTCCAAACTTTGCCATTTCTCATTTTGCTAGACTATATGTAGTCGCAGAAAGGAAGGATCCTTTTGTTAAATAGTTCTTATTGTTGACAATAATGTTTAACTTTCCATAATTCCATTAGGGATTTTCTTGGCAAAGATACTGGAGTAATTGGTCTACTTTCTCTAGCTCATTTTACAGATGAGGAAACTAAAAGAAACAGGATTAAGTGATTTATCTAGGGTCACACAGCTAGTAAGTGTCTAAGGTCAGATTTTAACTTTAAAAGATGAATCTTCTGGATTCCAGTCCCAGTGCTTTATCCACTGAGTCACCTCACTGTCCTTTGTTGAGCAGACTCTAATGTAAAGATATTTCAAATGGAGCAAGGGACTAGTACCAACCAGAAAACTCCCACATCTTTCTTTTTATCCCATTCCTCTTTGTATATCTCTTCCAAAAGATCTCACATGGAACCATTGTAGTTCCACTTTGTTTGGGAAGTTTAATTATTGGTCCTACCCATCTGCTCCTCAGCCTATATCATATAAATTTCTTAAGTTCCTTTAGAAAAATAAAACAATTTCATTTTCATCGTGTTTAATTAACTGTTTTCTGAAGCAAGTTTTAAATGAATCTCTCCTTTCTGCATTTATTTTGAACTCTAAAAAAATTATAATGAATGTTACTTAAAAGAAAAAAAAAGGAAAAGCTGAGAATGTATTTTCTTTGATTGATATGCATGTGAAATCTCCTGGTCATGATCAAGTTCAGGATATCTGATATTTTGGATCTTTATCATTCATCAAAAACATTAAGGAAAAAAGTTAGCCTAATGATATGGAAAGCTAAATGGCTCAATATATAGTATTCTGGACTTGGAGCCAGAAAGACCTGTGATCAAAGGACCTGTGATCAAATCTGAACTTAGACACTTCCTAGGAATTGCTCAGAATCCTGGGTAAGTCACTCCCCTGTTTGCCTCAGTTCCTCATGTTCAAAGTGAGCTAGAGAAGTAAATAGCAAACCACTCCAGTATTTTTGCCAAGAAAATCCCAAATGGGGTCATGAAAAGTTGGACATGACTGAAACAATTAAACAACAATAACAAAAATATAGGTCATGAAAATAACAGAGTGGAATCATTCAACATCCCCTCGTAAAACCCACCATGCACACAAAGTTTCTGAATTTGGAAAGGGTGGGGGTATTTATTCTCAGAAATTATTGATGCCATTTCTAAAAATAATTTTTAAAGGATTGGAAACAAACTGAAAAAGACTTTAATTCTTACACAATAATTTTTGATGTGTTAACTGCAAATGATCAGAAACATATGTATGAAAGGTCCCATCAATTGTACTTGAGTTTAAATTTTAAAAGAAAAATATATTGAGGTAAAGTAATTAGAACTTTTATTGGACCAAAGTACATCTGCAAATTAATTGAAATTGTTTAACAAAGCGTCTTTGATGATTTTTTTTTCCCTGAGGCAATTGGGGTTAAGTGACTTGCCCAGGGTCATAGAGCCAGGAAGTGTTAAGTGTGTGAAGCCATATTTGAACTCAGGTCCTCCTGACTTCAGAGCTGGTGCTCTATTGACTATACTAATTAGCTGCCATGGTTTTTTTTCCCTTTTTTAAAAAAAATAGCTATAAACATAATTTTGTAAGTTCAATAATGACCTATTTATGATCTGGGTATAGAAAATATGCCTCTTTTGTCAGGGGGACAATCCTTCCTTCCAAAATTAAAAGTCAAAGAAGGACTCCAAAGAAAAAATTAACAGAGAATTTAAGGGTGAAATCTGTAATCTGGGGTATATGTGATTTTAACTATCTCATTTTCTAAATGAGAAGACACCTGAAGAAATGAAGTGATTTACTGAAAGTAACACAGCTAATTAGAATATTAGAACCCAAGTTGGATCTTAATCCCAGGTTTCTTCCTTTCTACCTGATAAAATGTTCAGTTGTTTGACACCCCAAAATATTTCACATTGATGCAATCAGAGATATAGAATGAGCCTCAGAAGTCAGATTGTCCAGTTTCCTTATTTTCTCATTTTATACATGAGAAACCTCCATTGTTAGGATTACAAGGTGAGAAAATTTGCAAAATTTTACAAAAAATTACAAGGTGAGGGATTTGCAAAAGAATTATATGGAGATTAGACAAAGATGCTCCTTTAGAGGAGATCAAAAGATGCTGTGCTACAGTGGGAACAAATACTTTTTATCCCCAGACTGTGATGAACATGGAAAGACAGGGTCCCTTTTGGCAAAGGGCTTCTAGAGAAATTCATCAATGTTTCCAATGTAGAAAAATTGGACATCTAAGAGCTCAGTGTAGATATGGAGACAGAGTGAGAAAACAGGATGAGAGAAGACCTAAAACCCCATGTCCAAAATGTCACAAGGGGTTCTACTGGGCCTCCGAATGTAGATTGTTCCAGGGAAATGAGAGGTGAAGCCCACCTCCAAGATATCAATCAAAAGATAGGTGGAGCATGATGGCAGCTGAGGTTACACTCAAAGAGCCTTTAGAAGGTCAGGACTCTGATTTGATCAACCAAAAGAAAAGCAGGACTTCTGGACAAGATGGTGGCGTGGAGGCAGACAGCTGCTTGAGCTCTGCGTTTTCTTTCAAGACTTATTTCATGACAAGCCTTGGAATTAATGCTTGACCAGAAAAGAAACCCACAAATAATCACCAACAGAAGACATCCTTGAAATTCGCCAGAGAAGGTCTGTGTTTGCTCGGGGGAGGGGATGAACAGACTGGGCACAGACTGAAGGCAGGCAGCGAAAGCGTGACAGGCAGGTCACACAGCTCAGACCAGAGGGGGGAGGGGTACATTCTCTCCCATTTCTGCAAAAAGACTTTTACCCCAGTGTGGATGTTCCATCTTGGCAGCAAGCCAGGAGCAGCAAAGAAGGTATAAACATCAGAGGTGAAGAATAAAACCCCTGAAAGCTAGCATCACTCAAGACTGGCCACCCCCACCCCCAACCCCACCCACAGTGACTCAGCGCATTCTTAGAGCCTCAGAGCACAGATGCAGCACAGCCATCACTGTCCTGTTAGTGCCTTGCTGCTATCCTCCATAGTCTGTAGAGGAACCCCGGTAATACCATCCAGCCCCATACCCCCACCAAAACCAGACCAATTGTTCCTCTTGTCAAATTGTTTTCTTCCATTCCCACTCTGACAAAATGAACAAAACATTTAAAAGGGCTCTAACCATTGACAACTTCTGTATGGAGAGGGAGCAGACTTCAAATACTGAGGAAACTAAAAGCAGATTGTCTTCAGAAAAATCCCCTAAGGGGGATATGACCTGCTCCTCAATATAGAAGACTCTCATAGAGGAAATCAAAAAGGCTCTCACAAGAGAGCTAGAAGAGAAATGGGAAAAGGAAAGGGAAGCTTGGAAAGAGAGCCTGGAGAAGTAATTCCACACATTTAAAGACAGAGTGGATAAAGAAAACAAATCATTGAGAAATAAAATTAGTGAATTAGAAAAGGTAAACAACTCCAAGGAAAACAGGATTAGTGAGCTGGAAAAAGAAAACAGCTCCCTAAAAAATAAAATGGATGAAATGGAAAAAAATTACATAGAAGAAAAAAAACTCACTTAATAACTCAATTGGACAATTACAAAAAGATATAAAAAAAGAGAGTGAAGAAAATACATCATTGAAAATTAGACTAGAACAAGTAGAAATGAATGACTCAAGGAGAAACCAAGAAGTAATCAAGCAAAACCAGAAAAATGAAACAATTGAAAAGAATGTCAAATACCTTATTGGAAAGACAACAGACCTGGAAAACAGATCCAGGAGAGACAATTTAAGAATAATCAGACTCCCTGAAAAATATGAGGGAAAAAAAGAGCCTGGACACTATTTTCCAGGAAATTATCAAAGAGAAATGTCCAGGCGTTTTGGAAACAGAGGGTAAAATAGACATTGAAAAAATTCATCAATTACCTACTGAAAGGGACCCTAAAATCAAAATGCCAAGAAATATAGTGGCTAAGTTCAAGGACCATCAGACAAAGGAAAAAAATATTGGAAGCTGCTAGAAAAAAAGCAATTCAGATATGGAGAAGCCACAATAAGAATGACTCAGGATCTACCAGCATCCACATTAAAAGAACGAAGGGCCTGGAATATGATATTCTGAAAGGCTAAGGAACTTGGTATGCAGCCAAGAATAACTTACCCAGCAAAAATGAGCATCGTTTTCCAGGGAAGAAGATGGACATTTAATGACATAAATGAATTCCATCTATTCTTGATGAAAAAACCAGACCTACACAAAATGTTTGATCTTCAAATACAGAACTCAAGAGATTTCTAAAAAGGTAAAAAGAAATCTTGAGAACTATATTTCTTCCATAAAGATATGTAAAGAACAAATGTATAATTTGTCTTAGAAACTAGAGGTGGAAAGGAAATTATATCATGAAAAAGGGTAAAGTGGTGGTCCTGCATCTCATGAAGAGGCAAAGGTAACCTATTATATCTGAAAGAAAGAAAGGAGGGAGATGAACATAGTGTGTATCAATAGACTTATGTTATTTATGGTGAAACTTCTTCCACTTCATTGAAAAGTGAGAGGGAAGGAGTAAGCTAAGGGGAAGGCAATACAGAAATTGTGAGAAAAAGGGGTAAAATAGGATGAGGAACTTTAAGGTGGGGGAGGAATGCTAAAAAGGGAGGGCTGTGAAAAGCAAGTGGTGTTCACAAGTTTAATACTGGGTAGGGGGGGTAAGAGAGAAGGAAAGGAGAAAAGCATAAGCAGGGGTTAACAGGATGGCAAGCAATATAGAATTAATCATTCTAACAGTAAATGTGAATGGGGTAAACTCCCTCATAAAGAGGAAGCAGTTAGCAGACTGAATTAAAAGCCAGAATCCTACTATATGTTGTTTACAGGAAACACACCTGAAACAGGGTGATACATTCAAACTAAAATTAAAAGGGTGGAGCAGAATCTATTATGCTTCAGGCAAAGCCAAAAAAGCAGGGGTAGCCATCCTTATCTCAGATCAAGCAAAAACAAAAATTGATCTAATTAAAAGAGATAAGGAAGGACATTATATCCCGCTAAAGGGTAGCATAGATAATGAAGCAGTATCAATATTAAATATATATACACCAAGTGGTGCAGCATCTAAATTCTTAAAAGAGAAATTAAGAGAGCTGCAAAAAGAAATAGACAACAAAACTATAATAGTGGGAGATTTCATCCTTACACTCTCAGAATTAGATAAATCAAACCACAAAATAAATAAGAAAGAAGTCAAAGAGGTAACTAGAATACTAGAAAAGTTTGATATGATAGATCTTTGGCGAAAGATAAATGGAGACAGAAAGGAGTATACTTTCTTCTCAGCAGTTCATGGAACCTATACAAAAATTGATCATATACTAGGCCATTAAAAACCTCAAAATCAAATGCAGTAAGGCAGAACTAGTAAATGCATCCTTTTCAGACCACAATGCAATTAAAATTGCATTTAATAAAAAGCCAGGGGAAAATAGACCAAAAAATAATTGGAAACTAAATAATCTTATACTAAAGAATGATTAGGTAAAACAGCAAATCATAGACATAATTAATAACTTCAACCAAGAAAATGACAATAATGAGACATCATACCAAAATGTGTGGGATACAGCCAAAGCAGTAATAAGGGGAAATTTTATATCTCTACAGGTCTACTTGCATAAAATAGAGAGAGGGTCAATGAATTGGGCTTACAACTAATATTGCTAGAAAAGATACAAATTAAAACCCCTAAGACAAATATGAAACTTGAAATTCTAAAAAAAAAAAAAAAAAAAGTTTTATTAAACTGAAAGTAAAAAAAAAAAAACAAAACTATTGAATTAATTAATAAAACTAAGAGTTGCTTCTATGAAAAACACCAATAAAATAGACAAATCCTTAGTAAATCTTATTTAAAAAAGGAAAGAGGAAAAGCAAATTGTTAGTCTTGAAAATGAAAAGGGAGTACTCACCACTAATGAAGAGGAAATCAGATCAATAGTTAGGAGCTACTTTGCTCAACTTTATGCCAATAAATTTGATAACTTAAATGAAATGGAACAATACCTTAAAAATTTAGCTTGAACAGATTAACAGAGGAAGAAGTAAATAGTCTAAATAGTCCCAGTTCAGAAAAAGAAATAGAACAAGCTATTAACCAATTCCCTATGAAAAAATTCCCAGGATCAGATGGATTTACATGTGAATTCTACCAAACATTTAAAGAACAATTAGCCTCAATGTTATATAAATTATCTGAATAAATAGGGATTGAAGGAGTCCTACCAAATTCCTTTTATGGCACAGACATGGTACTGATACCTAAACTAGGCAGGCTGAAAAGTGAGAAAGAAAATTATAGACCAATCTCCCTGATGAATATTGATGCTAAAATCTTAAATAAAATATTAGCAAAAAGACTACAGAAAATCATCGCCAGGATAATACACTATGACCAAGTGGGATTTATACCAGGAATGCAGGGCTGGTTCAATATCAGGAAATCTATTAGCATAATTGACCTTATCAATAACCAAATTAACAAAAACCATATGATCATCTCAATAGATGCAGAAAAAGCATTTGATAAAATCTAATATCCATTCCTACTAAAAACACTTGAGAGTACAGGAATAAATGGACTATTCCATAAAATAATAAGGAGCATATATTTAAAACCATCAGTAAACATCATATGTAATGGCGATAAACTAGAAAAAGGTTGCCCACTATCACCATTACTATTCAATATAGTACTAGAAACTCTAGCCTTGGCAATAAAAGCCGAGAAAGAGATTCAAGGAATTAGAGTAGGAAATAAGGAAATCAAACTATCACTCTTTGCAGATGCTAAAGCTAAAAAGCTATTAGAAATAATTCAGAACTTTAACAAAGTTGCAGGATACAAAATAACTCAACATAAATCCTCAGGATTTTTATACATTACCAACACAATCCAACAGCAAGAGATACAAAGAGAAATTCCATTCAAAATAACTGTCAATAGTATAAAATATTTGAGAATATATCTACCAAAGGAAAGTCAGGAATTATATGAGCAGAATTACAGAACACTTGGCACAAAAATAAAGTCAGATTTAAATAATTGGAAAGACATTAAGTGGTCTTGGATAGGCCGAGCGAATATAATTAAGATGACAATACTCCCTAAACTAATCTATTTATTTAGTGCTATACCAATCAGACTCTCAAGGAACTATTTTATCGACCTAGAAGAAATAACAACAGAATTCATATGGAAGAACAAAAGGTTGAGAACTTCAAGGGAAGTAATGAAAAAAAAATTAAATGAAGGTGGTCTAGGTGTACCTAATCTAGAAGTATATTATAAAGCAACAGTCACCAAAACCATTTGGTATTGGCTAAGAAATAGACTAGTTGATCAGTGGAATAGGTTAGGTTCACAGGGCAAGATAGTGAATAAAGATAGCAATCGAGTGTTTGACAAACCCAAAGATCCCAACTTTTGGGATAAGAATTCATTATTTGACAAAAACTGCTGGGAAAATTGGAAATTAGTATGGCAGAAACTAGGCATGGACCTATATTTAACACCATATACCAAGATAAGATAAAAATGGGCCCAAGATTTAGGCATAAAGAACGAGATCATAAATAAATTAGAGGAACATAGGATAGTTTACCTCTCAGACTTGTGGAGGAAGAAGGAATTTGTGACCAAAGGAGAACTAGAGATCATTATTGGTCAGAAAATAGAAAATTTTGATTGCATCAAATTAAAAAGCTTTTGCACAAACAAAAGTAATGCAAACAAGATTAGAAGGGAAGTAACAATTTGGGAAGACTTTTTTATAGTTAAAGGTTCTGATAAAGGCCTCATCTCCAAAATATATAGAGAACTGACTTTAATTTTTAAGAAATCAAGCCACTCTCCAATTGATAAATGGTCAAAGTATATGAACAGACAATTTTCAGATGATGAAATTGAAACTATTTCCACTCATATGAAGGAGTGTTCCAAATCACTATTGATCAGAGAAATGCAAATTAAGACAACTCTGAGATACCACTACACACCTGTCAGATTGGCTAAGATGACAGGAACAAATAATGATGAATGTTGGAGGGGATGTGGAAAAACTGGGACACTGATGCATTGATGCTAGAATTGTGAAAGAATCTAACCATTCTGGAGAGCAATTTGGAACTATGCCCAAAAAGTTATCAAAATGTGCATACCCTTTGACCCAGCCTACTTCTATTGGGCTTATAGACCAAGAAAATACTAAAGAAGGGAAAGGGACCTGTATGTGCCAAAATGTTTGTGGCAGCCCTTTTTGTAGTGGCTAGAAACTGGAAAATGAACGGATGTCAATCAATTGGAGAATTGTTGGGTAAATTATGATATATGAATGTTATGGAATATTATTGTTCTATAAGAAATGACCAACAGGATGAAAACAGAGAGGCTTGGAGAGTTACATCAACTGATGTTGAGTGAAACAAGCAGAACTAGATCATTATACACTTCAACAATGATACTCTATAAGGATGTATTCTGATGGAAGTGGATATCTTCAACATAGAGAAGAGCTAATCCAATTCCAATTGATCAATGATGGACAGAATCAGCTACACCCAGAAAAAGAACACTGGGAAATGAGTGTAAACTGCTAGCATTTTTTTTTTGCTTTTCTTCCCAGATTATTTTTACCTTCTGAATACAATTCTTCCTTTGCAACAACAACAACAACCAAATTCGGTTCTGCACTTATGTATTGTACTTAGGATATACTATAAGGTATTTAATATTTATGGGAATGACTGCCATCTAGGAGACTGGGTGGAGGAAAGGAGGGGAAAAATTCAGAACAGAAGGGAGTACAAGGGATAATGTTGTAAAAAAATTACCTATGCATATGTACTATCAGAAAAATGTTATGATTATAAAATTAATAAAAAAAAAAAACAGCAGAAAATCAATCACTTGACAGAAAGGGATTACCTGATAAGTTACCTAAAAAACAATCAGATTGCAGAAATGGATTATACTTGGGGAAAATACAGGCCTTTTAAACCAACAGTGCAAATAGCTGCAATGTAATTGCCAGATGATGAGAAGATATTTAGAAAGTGGTGAATAGGAAGAAATTAGATAGGTTAACTGCCTGGGAGAGAGGGTTTGCTTGTATTTCTTCAGATGGAGAACAAATCAGATGGGTGCCAATGAGTCGTAATTGCCTTGTCCATCAAAAAGAGACAGAAAAAGAGAAAGAGTTCAAAACAAAGGAAAAAAGCTAAAAAACATCTGACACTGAAAGAGCATGGCTAATAAGAAGACTGTTAAAGAATTTGAAAACCAGCAGGAATCATTGGATTTCCTAACACAAGATGAGACTAATGGACAATGGATATTTATACATTCTCAATTTATGATTATTTGATCATGTTATTTGTTACATACTTCTGGCATGTGTTATGTTACTATGTATTTATGTAATTTATTTAATTATGTGTAATACCTTCCATAATGATGGATTTATGTTTCAAGATCATGACCACCCTATGTTCTAAATTAAAAGGCCTTCACAGTTTTGGTGCCTGAACAGGGACAGTCAAGATCTAGATCTCAGTGGAAAAGTCTCTCTGTCCCAGAAGCGTGAGTAACAAGGAAACTTTGTTAAAGAGCTGAAGTAGAATTTCAGTGAAATGGGTCAAATGGCTTCTGTTCAAGGAAAATGTTTAGAGAGCATTATCAAGGTTATGTAAAGCCAAGGATTGATTATAAATTTTTTAAATTTTATTTAAAAAATTTTGACAGTATATATGAATGAGTAATTTTTTATAACATTATCCCTTGTATTTATTTTTTCAAATTATCCACTCCCTCCATCTAGTCCCTCCCCTTGATGACAGGCAATCCCATACATTTTACATGTGTTACAATATAACCTAGATACAATATATGTGTGTAAATACCATTTTCTTGTTGCACATTAAGTATTAGATTCTGAAGGTATAAGTAACCTGGGTAGATAGACAGTAGTGTTAACAATTTACATTCACTTTCCAGTGTTCCTTCTCTGGGTGTAGTTGTTTCTGTCCATCATTGATCAACTGGAAGTGAGTTGGATCTTCTTTATGTTGAAGATATCCACTTCCATCAGAATACATCTTCATACAACACTGAAGTGTACAGCAATCTTCTGGTTCTATTCATTTCACTCAGCATCAGTTGATGTAAGTTTCTTCAAGCCTCTCTGTATTCCTCCTGCTGGTCATTTCTTACAGAGCAATAATATTCCATAAACTTCAGATACCATAATTTGCCCAACCATTCTCCAATTGATGGACATCCATTCATTTTCCAGTTTCTAGCAATTACGAAAAGAACTGCCACAAACATTTTGGCACATACAGGTCCCTTTCCCCTCTTCAGTATTTCTTTGGGATATAAGTCCAATAGCAGCAATGCTGGATCAAAGGGTATGCACAGTTTGATAACTTTTTGGGCATAGTTCCAAATTGCTCTCCAGAATGGCTGGATTCTTTCACAACTCCACCAACAATGTATCAGTGTCCCAGTTTTCCCACATACCCTCCAACATTCATCATTATTTGTTCCTGTCATCTTAGCCAATCTGACAGGTGTGTAGTGGTATCTAAGAGTTGTCTTAATTTGTATTTCTCTGATCAGTAGTGATTTGGAACACTCTTTCATATGAGTGGATATAATTTCAATTTCATCATCTGAAAATTGTCTGTTCATATCCTTTGACCATTTATCAATTGGAGAATGGTTTGATTTCTTATAAATTAGGGTCAGTTCTCTATATATGTTGGAAATGAGACCTTCATCAGAACGTTTAACTTTAAAAATATTTTCCCAATTTGTTACTTCCCTTCTAATCTTGTTTGCATTAGTGTTGTTTGTACAGAAACTTTTTAGTTTGATGTAATCAAAATCTTCTATTTTGTGATCAATAATGATCTCTAGTTCTCCTCTGGTCATAAATTCCTTCCTCCTCCACAGGTGTGAGAGGTAGACTATTCTTTGTTCCTCTAATCTATTTATGATCTCATTCTTTATGCCTAAATCATGGACCCATTTTGATCTTATCTTGGTATATGGTGTTAAGTGTGGATCCATATCTAATTTCTGCCATACTAATTTCCAGTTTTCCCAACAGTTTTTTCCAAATAGTGAGTTTTTATCCCTAATGTTGATATCTTTGGGTTTGTCAAAGACTAGATTGAGATAGATGTACCCTTTTTTGTCCTTTGTATCTAATCTGTTCCACTGATCGACCGGTCTATTTCGTAGCCAATACCAAATGGTTTTAGTGACTCCTGCTATACAATATAGCTTTAGATCAAGTACACCTAGACCACCTTCATCTGACTTTTTTTTTTTTATTAGTTCCCATGCAATTCTCAACATTTTATTCTTCCATATGAATTTTGTTGTTATTTTTTCTAGGTCATTAAAATAGTTTCTTGGGAGTCTGATTGGTATAGCACTAAATAAATAGATTAGTTTGGGGAGTATTGTCATCTTTATTATATTCGCTCGGCCTATCCAAGAGCACTGAATGTCTTTCCAATTATTTAAATCTGACTTTATTTTTGTGGCAAGTGTTTTGTAATTTTTCTCATATAATTCCTGACTCTCCTTTGGTAGATGGATTCCCAAATATTTTATACTCTCAACATTTGTTTGTAATGGAATTTCTCTTTGTATCTCTTGCTGTTGCATTTTGTTGGTGAGATATAAAAATGCTGAGCATTTATGTGGATTTATTTTGTATCCTGCAACTTTGCTAAAATTCTTAATTATTTCTAACAGATTTTTTAGCAGAGTCTTTGGGGTTTTCTAAGTATACCATCATGTCATCTGCAAAGAGTGATAGTTTGATTTCCTCATTTCCTACTCTAATTCCTTGAATCTCTTTCTCGGCTCTTATTGCCGAGGCTAGCGTTTCTAGTACTATATTGAATAGTAATGGTGATAGTGGGCAACCTTGTTTCACCCCTGATCTTACTGGGAAAGGTTGCAGTTTATTTCTATTGCATATTATGCTTACTGACGGTCGTAAATATATGCTCCTGATTATTCTAAGGAATAGTCCATTTATTCCTATACTCTCAAGCATTTTTAGTAGGAATGGATGTTGGATTTTATCAAATGCTTTTTCTGCATCTATTGAGATGATCATATGGTTTTTATTTATTTGACTATTAATATGGACAATTATACTAATAGTTTTCCTAATATTAAACCAGTCCTGCATTCCTGGTATAAATCCTACTTGATCATAGTATATTGTCATGGGGATGGTTTTCTGAAGTCTTTTTGCTAATATTTTATTTAAGATTTTAGCATCAATATTCATTAAGGAAATTGGTCTATAATTTTCTTTATCAGTTTTTGATCTACTTGGTTTAGGTATCAGTACCATGTCTGTGTCATAAAAGGAGTTTGGTAGGAGTCCTTCATCCCCTATTTTTTCAAATAATTTATATAACATTGGGGCTAATTGTTCTTAAAATGTTTGGTAGAATTCATATGTAAATCCATCTGGTCCTGGGTATTTTTTCTTAGGGAGTTGATTAATAGCTTGTTCTATTTCTTTTTCTGAAATGGGACTATTTAATCTATTTATCTCCTCCTCTGTTAATCTAGGAAGCCTATATTTTTGGAGAAAGTCATCCATTTTACTTAAGTTATCAAATTTATTGGCATAAAGTTAGGCAAAGTAAGTCCTTATTATTTCTCTAATTTCCTCTTCATTGGTGGAAAGATCACCCTTTTCATCTGTAAGACTAACAATTTGATTTTCCTCTTTCCTTTTTCTGATCAGATTCACCAAAGGTTTATCTATTTTATTGGCTTTTTCATAAAACCAACTCTTGGTTTTATTTACTAATTCAATAGTTTTTTGTTTTTTTTTTTTTTACTTTCAATATTATTGATTTCTCCTTTTAATTTTTGTATTTCAAGTTTGATTTTTGGTTGGGGGTTTTAAATTTGGTCTTTTTTAGCTTTTTAAGTTGCAGGCCCAATTCATTAATCTTCTCTTTCTCTATTTTGTTCAAATAAGCCTCTAAAGATATAAAATTTCCCCTTATTACCGCTTTAGCTGCATCCCACAGATTTTGGTATGATGTCTCATCATTGTCATTATCTTGGGTGAAATTATTAATTGTTTCTATAATTTGCTGTTTCACCCAGTCATTCTTTAAGATGAGATTATTCAGTTTCCAATTACTTTTTGGTCTATTTACCTCTAACTTCTTACTGAATGTAGCTTTTACTGTATTGTGATCTGAGAAGAAGGCATTTATTATTTCTGCCTTCCTACATTTAATTTTGAGATCTTTATGTCCTAATATATGGTCAATTTTTGTATAGGATGCAGGAACTGCTGAGAAGAAAGTATATTCCTTTGTATCGCCATTCAGTTTTCTCCAAAGCTCTATCATGCCTAGTTTTTCTAATGTTCTATTTAGTTTTTAAATTTCTTTCTTATTTGTTTTGTGGTTTGATTTGTCTAAATCTGAGAGTGCAAGGTTGAGATCTCCCATTATTATAGTTTTACTGTCTGTTTCTTCTTGCAATTCTCTTAATTTTTCCTTTACAAAGTTATATGCTATACCACTTGGTGCATATATGTTTAGTATTGATATGGCTTCATTGTTTATGCTACCTTTTAGCAGGGTATAGTTTCCTTCCTTTTCTCTTTTAATTAGATCAACTTCTGCTTTTGCTTGATCTGAGATAAGGATGGCTACCCCTGCTTTTTTGGCTTTACCTGAAGCATAATAGATTCTGCTCCAACCTTTTACCTTTACTCTGTATGTATCTACCTGCTTTAAGTGTGTTTCCTGTAAACAACATATTGTAGGGTTCTGACTTTTGATCCAGTCTGCTATTCATCTCCATTTGATGGGAGAGTTCATCCCATTCACATTTACAGTTAAAATTACTAATTCTGTATTTCCTGCCATCATATTATCCCCAGATTATGCTTTTTCCCTTGACCCCCCTGAACCCCTTCCCCGATATTTAATTTATGGACCCCACTTGTGATGCACAGCCCTCCTTTTTTTTAGCATCCCTCCCCCCTCCTTCCAAGTCCCTTCCCTTATTCCCCTTTTCCTTTTCCCTTTTCCTTTTCCCCCTTTTAATGAGGTGCGAAAGAATTCTCTGAAAAAAATATATGTCAATTATTTACTCTTTCAGCCTCTTCTGATGAGAGTAAGATTCACACAATGTTTCTCCCCCTCTCTAAATTCCCTCAGATATGGTATATTTTCTATGCCTCTTCCTGGGATGTAGTTTCCCTCTTTTTATCACTCCTTCCCCTTTTTCTGATACTACCCCCTTCCCTTTACTACTACTCCCCCCTTTTTTATATCAGTAAAATCAAATTGCCCATGCTGACTTTCTATATATCCACAACAGAGATACAGTTCTCAAGGGTTCTGTGTACCTTTTTCTGTTTCTCTTCAGTCTTGTGGATGTAGATCAAATTTTTTGTTTAAGTCTGGTTTTTTTCTTAGAAACATATGGAATTCCTCTATTTCATTAAATGGCCATCTTCTTCCATGGAAGAAAATACTAAACTTAGCTGGGTAGTTTATTCTTGGTTGCATTCCTTGATCTTTTGCCTTTCAGAATATCAGGTTCCAGGCCCTTCGATCTTTTAATGTGGGGGCAGCCAGATCTTGAGTGACCCTTATTGTGGCCCCTTGATATTTGGATTGATTTTTTTCTAGCTGCTTGCAATAGTCTTTCCTTTGTGTGGTAATTCTGCAGCTTAGCCACAATATTCCGTGGAGTTTTTTTTTTTTTTTTTAAGGGTCTTATTCAGAAGGTGTTCGATGAATTCTTTCCATGCCTATTTTCCTTTCTGTTTCTATTTCTCTGGACAGTTCTCTTTGATGATTTCCTGTAAAATAGAATCTAGGCTCTTTTTTTGGTCATAGTTTTCTGGAAGTCCGATGATCCTCAGATTATCTCTCCTAGATCTATTTTCCAGGTCTATAGGTTTTCCCAGTAAGTATTTGACATTATTCTCCAGCTTTTCATTTTTTTTTTTTTTGTTTTGTTTTGTTTGACTGATTCTTGGGTTCTCAATGAATCATTCATTTCTATTTGTTCCGTCCTGATTTTTAAGGAGTTATTTTCTTCATTCATAGTTTTTAGTTCTTTTTGTATATGCCCAATTGAGATTTTAAATGAATTATTTTGCTCTATTGAATTTTTTTTCCATTTCCCTAATTTTTTTTTAGAGAATGATTTTCTTTTTCCAATTCAGAAATCCTACTTTCTTGAGACGTTTTTATCTTTTCCAATTCAGAAATCCTACTTTCCTGTGATTTTTTAACCTTTTCTAATTCACAAATTCTGTTTCCCTGAATCTCCTGTGAATTCTTTATTTTTTCCAACTCAAATTTCAGAACGTTGTTATTCTCTATTGTAGCTTCTCTTTCCTTTCCCCATTTTTCTTCAAACTCTCTTAATTTTTTAATAGTCTCTTCTAGGAGAGAGTTACATGATGGGGGGGGCAGGTATCATTCCCCTTTAGGCTGTCATCTGCTGACTCTCTGCTATTAACTTCCTCAGGGTTGGATACCCTCCCTTTCTCTGTGTAAAAGGAATCAATAGTTCTCTTTAGCTTTTTACTCATATTTTAAAAATCTTTTGGGGTTAGTTCTTGGGGAAAGAAATTATTTATTTATTTCTTTACCAGCTTCCTCCCAGACCAGATGGATGCAGCGGCTCCTGTGCCTGAGCTAAGAGAGAGCTCTGGGAGAGAATTCCCCTCCCCCTCCTTGTAAGTGCCTCAGAGGTGATTAGTATGGCTGTGACTATGCTGTGAGGGTTTCCCAGTGAAGGACCCTGGCTGTGTGTCCTAGAGATTTCCCTGAGGTTTAAGAGTTGAGGCAACACAAAGCCCAGCCAATGTGTCCCGTGGGGCATGGATATCTGCAGCTGACATGAAAAGCCCCTGAGCTCAAACTGGAAGTGTCTGCCCAGAAACTGCGGTCCCTATTTCAAAGGTTCTGCTTCTCTGGGACTTCTGCGGCTGAGTTCCACAGCCTCCAGCCAAGCCAGGCACTATGTGAATTATATGTTGCCTTGGGCTGTGTCCCCGCTTTTCAAGTTCTTAACTACCCCAAGGTGAAGCCCCAGACAGCAGATGGAGGCTTCACAGTCATGCCGAGATCTGTTAGCTCACTTCTGGATTGGGGTGGTTCTAGTACCTGGCTTTATATTTTAAAGTGGCTTGGTTTGTCTTCTGGACTACTGCTTTATAAGCAGAGAAGAGCTAGCAGCCTGTGCCAGATTCTTCTATCTCAGTGGCTTCTCTGATCCCAGAGCTCTCCCCAGCTTGATCGGTGCAGTGTGCTAGCACCTAACCCTGTCTGTGCTGGCCTTTTTTTTTCCCTCCCCTGGGAACCGACCTTTTCTGTTGAAACTCCAGATTCTCTTCAGCTGGTAAGAAGTGCTTCCAGTCCTTGTGGTTTCTATAAGTCCAGCGTTATTTTTGAGGCTGATTTAACTAATTGGTATTGAGGGAAGAAGGGAGCTCACAAAATCACATGTATCTTCTCTGCCATCTTGGCTCCACCTCCAAGGATTGATTATAATTTTGGAGGAGATTACTGAACTTTTAAAAACTGTGCAGGTCATATGTCCTTGTTTTTCTCTGGAAAAAGAATTGTATTTAGATGAATGGGAATTAGTAGGAAAGCAATTAGGTGAACATTACAATTCCAAACCAAACAATTTCCAAAGATACACTTCATACCTACAATTTAATCCAAGTGCAAAATTGTTAGACTAAAGGAGCCAGAAGGGGAGGATCCAACTAAACTAGGTTAAGAGGATGAATCAGATAACAATGGAGTTACAATTCTGAGTACAATTCTGAGCAACAGGAGCATTTCCCATCTCCTCCCTCAATTAACCTTCAGGGATGGAGCTAGAAGGAGGAGGGGAAGAGGCAGAAATACAAACAAAATTGCCTGTTAAGCAGCCTATGACAAGATTAGAAAAAACATTGGTTAAAGCTAAGAGAGAAGGACAGGATATAAGTGATTTTATACATGAATATCCTCTGATTGAAGAGATTGACTCTGTAGGTCAAAAAAGGAGAAGATATACACCTTTAGATTTGAATAAAATTAAAGATTTGAAAAAAGGTTGTTCCCTTTATAAGGCTACATCAGCTTATGTTAAAATGTTACTAGATGGCTTGTCTTATGAAGTCCTAATCCAGAATGATTGGAAATCCATAGCAAGGATATGTTTAGAACCTGGACAAAATCTGTTGTGGCTTGCAGAGTTTCATGAATTATGTAAGATCCAAGTCATATGCAATTTGGAAACAGGAATTAACACACAATTCAGTTTTGAGAAATTAGCTGGTGAATGTCAGTATGGACAGAATTCAGAACAGATTAAATATACCATGACAGTGTATGAGCAAATTTCTAAGGCTGCAATAAAAGCTTGGGGTTCCCTCTCTGGACAGAAAGATTGGGGGGGAGGCTTTCACTAAAATAGAGCAAGGTCCCAATGAACCTTTTGTGGATTGTGTGGGACGTCTGCAAACTGCTTTTAAAAGAACTATTGGAGAAAATGCAGCTACAGAAATAATTACCAGACATCTGGCTAAGGAAAATGCCAATGAGATTTTCAAAAGAATTATATGGGGACTAGACAAAGATGCTTCTTTAGAGGAGATCATAAGATGCTGTGCTATATAGTAGGAACAAATGCTTTTTACACCCAGACTATGATGAACATGGAAAGACAGGGTCCCTCCTGGCAAGGGACTTCTAGAGAAACTCAGCGATGTTTTCAATGTGGAAAAATTGAACATCTAAGAGCTCAGTGTAGATATGGAGGCAGAGTGAGAAGACAGGATGAGAGAAGACCTAAAACCCATGTCCAAAATGTCACAAGGGCTTCCACTGGGCCTCCGAATGTAGATTGTTCCAGGGAAATGGGAGGTGAAGCTGAGCTCCAAGATATCAATCAAAAACAGGTGGGCATTATGGCAGCTGAGGTTATAAACAAAGAGCCTTTAGAAGGTCAGGACTCTGATTTGATCAACCAGCAGTAAGGGATTACCTGATAAGTCAGCCAAAAAGCAATCAGATAGCAGAAATGGATTCCACTTGGAAAGAATACAGGCCTTTTAAACCAATATCAGTGTCCAGTGCAAACATCTCTAATATAATTGCCAGATGATGAGAAGAGATTTAAAAAATGGTAAATAGGAGGAAATTATATAGGTTAACTGCCTGGAAGAAAGGGTTTCTTCAGATGGAGAGAGAATCAGATGGGTGCCAAGGAGTCATAATTGCCTTGTCCATCATAGAGAGACAGAAAAAGAGAAAGACCTCAAAACAAAGGAGAAAAATCTAAGAAACATCTGACACTGAAAGAGCATGGCTAATAAGAAGATTGTTAAAGAACTTTAAAACCAGCAGGAATCATTGGATTTCCTAACACAAGATGAGACTAATGGACAATGGATTTATGGACATTTATAAATTCTCAATTTATGATTATTTGATCATGGTATTTGTTACATCACATCTAGCATGTGTTATGTTACTATGTGTTTATGTAATTTATGTAATTATGTGTAATACCTTCCATATTGATGGATTTATGTTTTTGTTTTTTTTTTTTTGAGGCTGGCGTTAAGTGACTTGCCCAGGGTCACACAGATAGGAAGTATCAAGTGTCTGAGACCAGATGTGATGCCCCCCTGGATTTATGTTTCAAGTTCATGACCACCCTATGTTCTAAATCAAAAGAAATGGGGAGATGTTAGGATTACAAGGTGAGAACTCAGGTTGTCTAAACAATTCTCTAGCTCAGAATCCACACCTTTAGTTCCAGCCTTTAGGGGGAGTTTACACCTTTGAACTTCTGAAAAGGAGTTTACACAACCTTTAAATGAAGCAAGTTCATTAGTTGTAAGAGTTCCCACAAGCCCCTGAATTCTCACATGCCCATTCTCTGGGAGGATAAAAGAAGACAACACTGGGCCTGGAAGAGTTGTCTGGTTTGGAAGGACAAGAGCTGGAGGAGATTCAGAGCTCCTAAGAAACTTGCTCACAGAGGAAAAGATTTTACAGAAAATAGATCTCCTCCCAGAGAAGGACTACAACTGAGAGATGACAGGACCTTTACACTCCATCTTAGAGAAGCTGAATATATGAATATATGAAATATATGTATATATTAAATAATTTATCAGTCATAATTTAGGAAATACATGTTATTCATTGGCATTATATTCCTCTATTTACCAGTAATCCAGGATTTTCAGAATTGAAAAGTTGTGACTAAACAAAATTCTTCTATTTGAGTAAAGTTATGGCAAAAAATTCAGTAATCTTTACATTGATTTTGTTCTGAAATCTCTCTGGATATTTTGTATTTTCTAATGCAATATTGTAGCTGAGATGCCAGAGAGATCTGGCATTATTTCCTTGTGTACATCAAAAAGGTAAATTGCATTGAAAACTAGGACAAAGAATATATATGATGGGAAAATAGCTATATTTTTATAGTATATATTTACATGAGCTATAAAAGTCACTTGCATTTCTTGAATTTCAGTTCCCATATCGGTAAAGGGATGAGGATCTATAAAAATCTAACCATTATTTCTAGTTCCCAGAATGGTTGTGATGATCAAATAAAATAACAGATAATAAAGTACTTTGCAAATGTTTATATAAAGGAGATTGATAGTTGACTGGATCTGGAATTAGGAAGTCTTGAGATCAAATCCAACCATAATCATTTATTAGCTTATCATTATTATTATCATAGGTATTTCAGACCTTTGTCTGCCTCAGTTTGCTCAAATGTAAAAGGAAAATAATAATAGTACCTACCTTCAAAAAGTAGGTTGTGAGGATGAAATTAGATCAGAATTGTACAGCAATTAGCACTGATAGATAGTGTAAACCATTTGTCAGGCACTTAATAAATGCTTGTTTCCTTCCTTTTTAAAGATATGGAAGTTTAGGAGGTTAAATGATTTTTGCCCAGAGCTCCACAGCTACTGAAGGCTCAAGTTGGGAAGGAGGGTCTTGAGGATAGGAACAGGTTGTTGCACCTTTTGTATATTGTCCTTTCCATTAATTGCAAACTCTTAAGAACAGATATCTTCTTTCTTGTTTGTTTTTCTAGTTTTTGCCTTTATTTGTTAGATTTTTATATTAATTATTAGAAGTAACTGATTATTATTTCAACTTTTCAATTTTCTTTTTTCAACTTTTTCCTGCTTTTTCTGTAATTCAAGATATTTTAGAAAAGCATCCACTCATGGAAATGTTTTTACAAGTTCTTTCAGGTTCTTTATACATACATGGTATGATGAGTTTTGTTTTCTTCCTCTTTCAAGTGATTTTTCTCTTGTAATCCAATCCTTCTTTAACTGAAATAATGCTTTCTCAGGAGACATCATTAATGATGTTCAGTCACTGAACTGTGACTTCAGGATTCAGGATTTTGATGTAGTTGCCTAATTGGGAACTTTCCTCCAAAGCCCCAATGATAGATTCCTTTGTGAACAAAAAAGTTGACAGAGTTGAGCAACGTGTGTGTGTATGTGTATGTGTGTGTTTTCTAGTTTCTTTGTTTATAGGCCATTTACAATTTATCTATTGATGAGCAATTAAAGTTGGAAATAATAAAGGAGATTTTTTATTTGTTATTTTTAATGAATCATTGGCAAAGGAATCTACTTGTCAAAATAAAAAAGGCATATCTAGCAGTAAAATAAATTAAACAGTAATACATTTATCATGTATTATTTAATAGGTGCCTTGCATTTTACATCTGTGAAATATTTTAGGGTTTTTGTTACCTTGTTAGATTATCTTAATGTTATTTTTCCACCATAAGTCTTCATTTGAAAATATGTTGACAAATGTTCTTACCCATCATGTTCCTCTCCATTGTCCTGTGGATTATCTTAAATTTTAAATTTCAGTAGACAGAAGCATTAAATGCCTTGGAAGTATACAGCACCGCTAGATACTATGATAAAAGTGAGCCTTTATTTTAAGGAGAAACTTTGAGTCTTTAAAAGTTTGGAGTAGTTTTTCAAAATCTCCACTTTTCCCATACTAAATCTGTGACTGGTCCATAGTCAATCTTCAGTGTATAAGATATGTGTAGTGATGGACCAGTTCTATGGATAGGTTGGCAAACTGTACCAGTTGGACAATAAAAACTTTTTATCTTTTTCATTATTGTTGATGCTACCTCTCTTTTCACTGTTAGTGTTTTTGTTGTCTTTGTATGAATACTATTTGAGTCATTATTAGTAGGTAAACTTCTTTCAAACAAGGATCAGTTTTATTCTTTGTAATGGCTCCTCAGTACATAGAATAATATATGAATTCATTCATTTATTCAATAAATATTTAATAAGATCCTTCTAGAGGCTAGGCATTGTGCTAAGCTCATTTAAGTCTCAATTAAAATTACACTTTCTGCTCCAAATCACTATTGATCAGAGAAATGCAAATTAAGACAACTCTGAGATACCACAGCACACCTCTCAGATTGGCTAAGATAAGAGGAAATGATAAATACATATGTTGGAGGGGATGTAGGAAAACAACTGATACATTGTTGGTGGAGCCGTGACGGGATCCAACTATTCTGGAGAGCAGTTTGGAACTGAGTTCAAAAAGTTACCAAACTGCATTCCCTTTGATCCACCTGTGTTTCTACTGGGTTAATATCCCAAAAAGATCTTAAAGAAGAGAAAGAGACTTACATGTGCAAAAATGTTTGTGGCAGCCGTTTTTCTAGTGGCTAAAAACTGGAAACTGAGTGGATGCCCATCAATTGGTGAATGGCTGAATAAGTTATGGTGTATGCATGCTGTAGAATACTATTGCACTGTAAAAAATAACCAGCAGGATGATTTTAGAATGGTTTGGAGAGGCTTACATGAACTGATGCTAAGTGAAATGAGCAGAACCAGGAGATCATTGTATACAGCAACAAGAAGACTATATGATGATCAATTCTGATGGACATGGCTCTCTTCAACAATGAGAGGATTCAAAACAGTTCCACTTATTCAGTGATGAAGAGAGCCATCTACACCCAGAGAAAGAACTGTGGGAACAAAGTGTGGAAAACAACATAGCATTCTCACTCTGTTGTTATTTGCTTGCATTTTGTTTTCTTTCTCAGTTTTTCTTTTCTTCCCTTCTTGATCTGATTTTTCTTGTGCTGCAAGATAATTGTATAAATATGTAAAACATATATTAGATTTAACATGTATTTTTATATACGTAATATGTATTGGACTACCTGCCAGCTAGGGGAGAGAGTGAGAGAAAGTGGGGAAAATTTGAAACAAAAGGTTTTGTAACGGTTAATGTTGGAAAAATTAACCATGCATATACTTTGCAAATTAATTAATTAATTAAAATTATAAAATAAAATTACACCTTATAAAAGATTTTCCAATTCATTCCCAAATGCTAGTGTGTTTCCTTTGTGATTATCTCCAATTTAACATCTATCTATCTATCTATCTATCTATCTATCTATCTATCTATCATCTATCTATCTATCTATCTATCTATCTATCTATGTATCTATCCATCTACCTATGCATCTACATCTTATTTGTAGCTATACTTTGAGAAGACTCTTCTATGATTGTTGGATAACTTAGAGGATAGAGCTCTGAGACTAAAATCAGGAGGCTTGAGTTCAAATCTAGACTCAGGTACCTATACTTACTTGCTTTGTGACCCTCAGCAAGTCACTTAATTGCTATTTGATTCAGTTTCCTCGACTATAAAATGGGGATAATAGCACCTACTTACCAATGTAGTTGTGGGTTTCAAATGAGATATTTGTAAAAGTACTTAACAAAGAGGTGTTTCACAAATGTATGCTCCTTCCATTTTCCTCCATATACCAGAGAGCTGGAACCACTTAAAAAGTCTTCCACACTTCTTTCCTACTTTGTTTTTATACTTAGCAACTTTCTAGTTACACAAAAAAAATCTTCATTGTTCCTTCTGGGACTTTTTCTATTCATATTAAAATGTAATTTTTTCTCTGCTAAAAGATTTATTTTTTTCATCCTGGAAAAATCTTTTAAAAACATGCAGGTGGTAGTTTTACTGAGTATAAAGTAGTCAATTGTAGACATGTTAATCTTCATATTTCATGGAACATTAAGAGAAAAAAATAAGAATGCAGGGAAAATCTCATTAATGGGGGTATAGAAGTTGAGAGTTGAACTGTGAAGAGAAAACATCTTATATTTTACTTTTTAAAACAGGCATTTCTTGATATACAAATCTTCCTTTTTTCTGTATCTAGATGTGCCCATTTTTACTAGCTTAGATTTCACTGATATAGGGACTTTCTGGAGCAATACATCCTGAACAGATGAAGATTATATACTGAAACTAGGAAAAAACCTTAGTGATGCTGAAGTCCAATCCCTTTGTTTAGAAGAAGAGGCTAAAAGATTAAAAGGTGATGAGGTTTAGATTTAGGGAACCAAAATGAAATTAGGATTTCTGTTGGTCAAGGAGTTAGATGATAAGGTCTAGTGGCAGGTTTAGGGTTCAGGCAACCAAATGCAACTCTTTGGGATTCGGCACAAGTTTTTGAGGGCTCCCTTCTGGCGGCACAGAGGTTCTCTGTAAAAGAATTTACAGACCCAAAAACCTGGATGGATAAAAGGGTTTATTATGGGGATTAGAAGTAAAGTTAGAAATCCTGACAGAGAAGCATAAAGTCTGATTAGGGAAATAGGTAAGGATAAAGAGACGATGACACTGGAAAGAGTATTCTAGAGGACAGAGGCCATTGGCATGCCAAGTACGGAGCTGGTATGTTTAGAACCTCTTCACAGAGAGGGTTTTCCTTTGTCTCTTTTATAATGAGAGCATTGGCTACAAGCTGAAGGGGACTCACAATGTGGAGTCCCACATTGGCTCATTGATGGGTTTCAGCCAGGGTTAGAATTTGAATTGAATTCAATGAATTTCAGGACTGAGCTGACCCCACCCAGATAGATAACAAAGATGAAAGTGTTTGTCCCTCAGGAAAATGTCCCTCACTGAGGCAGAGTTGAAGGAGATTTTCTCCTTCAAGGATCTTCAGAGTTTCGGGGGCCCCTCTTCAAAGGGCAGCAAAAAACTGGGGGAAAAGATTCTGAGAAAGATCTCATTTCTATAATATCTAGAGGATTCACTGAAATTGATAAGACTACAAACCATTCTTCAAATTGATAAATGTTTAAAGAATATGGTCAGACAATTTTCAGATGAAGAAATTAAAACTGTTTTTGGTCATATGGAAAAAATACTATAAATCACTATTGACTATAGAAATGCAAATTAAGGCAGTTTTGAGGTAATAGTCCCTGCCTGTCATATTGTCAATATGACAGGAAAAGATAATGTTAAATGTTGGAGGAGATGTGGGAAAATTGGGATACTAATATATTATTGGTAGAGTTCTGAATTGATACAGCCCTTCTGGAGAGCATTGTGAAACTATGCCCAAAGGGTTATCAAACTGTGCATACCCTTTGATCCAGTAGTGTCTCTACTAGATCTGTTATTCAGAAAGATCATAAAAAAGGGAAAAGGACTCACATATGCAGAAATATTTGTAGCAGCCCTTTTTATACTAGTAAGGAACTGAAAACTGAATGGATGCCTATAAGTTGAAGAATATCTGAATATGTTATGGTATATGAACATAATGGAATATTATTGTTCTATAAAAAACAACCATCAGGCTGATTTCAGAAAGGTCTAGAAAGACTTACATGGACTCATGATAAGTGAAGTGAGTAGAACCAAGAGAACACTCTATACAGCAATGACAAGTTTATGTAATGACAAGTCTTTTTTTTAGTTTTACCATTTTTATTTTTTACTAATTTTATAATTATAAATTTTTTGACATTACATATGCATGAGTATTTTTTATAACATTATCCCTTGTATTCATTTTTCCAAATTTTCCCCTCCCTCCCTCTACTCCCTCCCCTAGGTAACAGGCAATCCCATATATATTAAATGTGTTACAGTATAACCTAGGTACAATATATGTGTGTAAATCCAATTTCCTTGTTGCATGTTAAGAATTGGATTCCAAAGGTATAAGTAACCTGGGTAGAAAGACAGTAGTGCTAATAGTTTACATTCAATTCTCAGTGTTCTTTCTCTGAGTGTAGCTGTTTCTGTTCATCATTGATCAACTGATCTTCTTTATGTTGAAGATATCCACTTCCATCAGAATATATCTTCATACAGTATTGTTGTTGAAGTATATAGTGATCTTCTGGTTCTGCTCATTTCACTCAGCATCAGTTCATGTAACTCTCTCCAAACCTCTCTGTATTCATCATGTTGGTCATTTCTTACAGAACAATAATATTCCATAACATTCATATACCATAATTTGCCCAACCATTCTCCAATTGATGGACATCCATTCATTTTCCAGTTTCCAGCCACTACAAAAAGGGCTGCCACAAACATTTTGGCACATACAGGTCCCTTTCCCTTCTTTAGTATTTTTTGGGGATATAAGCCCAGTAATAGCACTGATGGATCAAAAGGTATGCACAATTTGATAACTTTTGGGGCATAATTCCAGATTGTTCTCCAGAATGGTTGGATTCTTTTACAACTCCACCAACAATGCATCAGTGTCCCAGTTTTCCCACATCCCCTCCAACATTTATCATTATCTTTTCCTGTCATCTTATCCAATCTGAAAGGTGTGAGGTGGTATCTGAGAGTTGTTTTAATTTGCATTTATCTAATCAATAGTGATTTAGAGAATTTTTTCATATAATTATAAATGGCTTTAATTTTGTCATCTGAAAATTGTCTGTTCATATCTTTTGACCTTTTAGCAATTTGGAATGACTTATATTCTTATAAATTTGACACATTTCTTTATACATTTTAGAAATGTGACCTTTATCAGGAATCCTGGTTGTAAAGTTCCTCCCTCCAGCTTTGTACTTCTCTTTTAATCTTAGTTCTGTTGGTTTTGTTTGTGCAAAACCTTTTTAATTTAATGTAATCAAAGTTGTCCATTTTGCCTTTCATTATATTCACTAGTTCTTTTTTGGTCATACATTCCTCCCTTCTTCAAAGATCTGCTGCTTCTTCTCCTAATTTGTTTATGGTATCCTTCTTTATGCCCAAATAATGTATCCATTTTGACTTATTTTGATATGGAGATGAGATGTATGTCTATGTCAAGTTTCTGACATGTTATTTTCCAGTTTTCCCAGCAATTTTTGTCAAATTGTGAGTTCTTATTCCAGAAGCTGGAGTTTGAGGATTTATCAAATACTAGATTGCTATAGACCTGAATTATTATGTTGTATGTACACATAGTCTATGTTACAAATGGGATTTGAATACAGGTCTTCATGATTTCAATCCTGGCCTACCATTTCAGAATTATGATTGTCTTTAGCTTTCAGAATTCTGACTGTCCCACTCAATGTGACAAACCTTTTCATATGGGTGCCAACATTTGGATTTTTTGATCAGCAATGTCATAAAATGAACCTGAATTACCAAAAGCCAGGCTAATGTTGTTTAAGCACCAAGAACCTCTAGAAAGAAGACACGATTTTACATATGGGCCATATACATGAGAATTAGTATGCTTTCTGAGGATGTCTGGAAAAATATAGAGAAGTTCATCACAAAGAGTTCAACCACTTGCTGATCCAGCATTTTTGACAAGTGAAATAAAGACAAAAATATTTAATACTCTTTGTTCCTTTGTGGCCTCCAACACTCCATTTAAGAACATGTAAAAATTACATTTGACTGTTAATATTCTAAACCTAAGTTCCTTGCAAGGTGTGCTAAAGCCAAATCAAAATGGCTCATAATATCTAGTTGTTAAATTTTCAGTGATAGCATTTACTCCTCAGAACTTGGGAGAGGCTACAAATCAGGATTAATTTAGAAATTATATAAATTTGTAATTTGTAAAGCTTGTCTTAAGACTTAAGAAAATGTTGGAGAAAATGTTAATAATGCAGGTGAAAATGAAAAAGCTGTTGTGTATGCATTTTTTCTTTAGACAGATATAATATGAATCAATTATGCATCTAAATGACATAAATCAAGAATTTTTTTGCCACAAATGAAACCAGAATATAGAAAGTTGTTGCCCGTAAATGGAGTTATATGATCATAAATACTCTTTAAACAGTCAAAGAAAGTAATAGCATGATTTTACCATACATCCAAAAACAGAAAGAAACTTTATTTCATGAAATATTTGTTAAGGTCATATTACAATAAAGATCAGTGTTTTCAAAAAGATCACTAAAATAATTTCAGTTTATCAGTCAGAAGACATTTCTGTATTTGCACCTAATGTCCACCAGGTTCTAAGAACAAATAAGTTGCTAAGGTTGTGGAAGCAGAGAAATTCCATGAATCACTCAATAAAATCTAATCCTCCAAATAAATCACACATATTTTTATACTTCAATATAAATATGAAAATTGAGGAGAATGGCAAAAAATGTTGAAAAGGTCAGATTAGGAATAATGAATAACCAAAACCAAAGAAGTATAAATCACTATCTACTATCATACCTATGCATCATCAAAACTGTCTTCAAGAAAAGAAATAGTGCTAAGGATAGTAAGTTCAAAAAATATAGGAGGTGGGGGAAAATGGTTTTATTTTAATAGGCAAGAAAGAAATCATTCTCTATGTTGTAGTCATTTCTAAATAAATTCTCTGTACAATCACATTCACTGTCTTAGTAGAGCATAGAGCAAAATAAATATGAAGAAAGAATAAAAATTATAAAATGATATGACATATATTTTAACCAACTCCAACTTGATCCAAGTGTATATGTAATGATATTTTACTATATCCTGCATAGTATGAACATGACAACTGATAAGCTCCAGAGTTTTCTAGTGGGAGTGTTCCATTGTTGATCCATTAGGTATAAGTACTAGGAGTTAGGGTCCAGAACCTCATAATTTGCCACAATCTAAAGGTGGGATTTGGGGCTTTGGTCTTACATCTTATAGAGAAAAAAAGTTTTTTCCTCCTCATACAGACTGAGTTGCTTACATTTTTCCTCTTGGTCTGAGATTTGTGTATGAGACATTAAACTTAGTAGGGCTTGGGTTCAGATGTGTGAAACCACATTTTCATATTCTCAGGTTCAGGATAAAAGAGGAACCTCCAATTGAGTGCTGAATTAATAAGTTTTAGCTTGTATTTAACAGCAGGTTGGCAAAGAAGTAGGGGAAGATGGAATCCTGAAATTCAATGGCAATCATTAACAAAGTCACATTCATACATAGCAAAGTTTTTTTTTAATAATAAAAACAAAAACAACAATACATGAAATTATAAACAGATTCCTCAGTCCGGTATATTTAACCCCAATCAAAACCATACAGATAATAAAACATATGTGTACAGAAAGTGTCCTGGTATAATATTTATCAGGAAGCTAAATTACTTCTAAGTAACTGGGAAAAAAGTAAATAGGTGTTTTGTATTTAGTTTAGATTTAACTACAGGCAAAACATCTTATTAGCAACAAAAGACAATCAGGGATTTTTGAACTTCTATGCTCCATAGATAACGTCATTGTAAGATGAAGAGACAGACAGATTATGAATGACAAGGTGATGTGTGGTACAGAGTGCTGAAATAATCATAGACTTCTCTCTAAGCTAAACATTAACATTTAAGAAAAGTGGTAGCCCCAAGGCTAGACAACTACCAGAAGACTTAATGCCAATAGATTACAGCACTCCTTTGTGTATGAGCAGTTTGTTGCTAACTTGGAAGGAAAGTTGAGCCAAAATATAATTGGCAATGGTAGAGAAGAAAAGGAGTGGGCACTTTATAGTTATTTGATGTATAATATTACATTTACTCATTTGGGTCAGAGCCCACTCATAAACATTAAGATTTATTTGAAGAAAATGATAGGGAAATTCAGAAGTTGCTAAACAAAAAATAAGGCTTCCACAGGGTTTACTAGTGGGAAAATTCATCTGTTCTTAAGAAGGCAGCATTTCACTCTATCTAAAATAAAGTGCAAACAACAAGATTATATGATGATCAATTTTGATGGACATGGCTTCCTTAACAATGAAATGATTTAAAACAGTTCCAATTGTTCAGCAATGAAGAGAGCCATCTACACCCAAAGAGAGGACTGTGGAAACTGAATGTGATTCACAACATAGCATTTTCACTCTTTTTTGTTATTGTTTACTTGCATTTTATTTTACTTCTCTTTTTTTTCTTGTGCAGCATGATAATTGGATAAATATGTATGCATATTTATTGGATTTTATATATATATATATATATATATATATATTTCTACCATGTTTAACATATATTGGACTACTTGCTAATGTTGAAGAATTGTCCATGCATATGTTTTGAAAAAGAAAAAGCTTTGTGCAAGTGAAGCTTAGAAAGATACAGGACTCTTCACTCAGTAAAAAGGCAGATGCAATTCAGTTTTATGTTGATGTAACAATCCAAAGTGCTTCAATGGTTCCATGAAGGCTATCTATGGCCCAAAAATCTAGGGTGCATCTCAACTACTCAGTGCTGATAGAGCCACATTGATCAGTGATAAGGACATCACCACAGAGAGATGGATTTAACATTTCCATGGTATTCTTAGCAGACCATCAGCTACCATCAACCAATGCTGAAGCCATTGACCATATACTACACTAGCCAAGCTTTCAACTGAAAAAGTTTTGGTCACCATTAAGCTCTTTTCATAAGGCAAAGCACATGATGCTTATTCTATTCCAACTAAGATTTGTAAGACAGGGGGTTAACTTTTGGCAAAAAAAAAAATGATGGAAATTTTCTAGATTGTATGGCAAGAGGAAGTTATCACCCAGGAATTCAAGGATGCCTCCACTATCCATCTCTGAAAAAGTAAAAGAAACAAATTGTCCTGTGACAATCACAGAGTGGTGATGGGGGGACCTGCAAAGAAATCTTCTGTTTCTTAGTCTTTTCCAGGGAGATTCTTGCCAGAATGCTCCTTTAATAGGTTGTTCCTTCAACCAAAAATGATAATCTGCCTGAGTCAGTATGGCTTCAATATAATGCTTACTGCTTGACAATTCCAGGATGAATGTCAGGAGCAGAACAGAGGTTTCTATAAAATATTCATCAATTTGACCAAGGCCTTTTATATTAGGAGGTCTTATGATAGATCATAGCAAAAATTTGGTTGCTAAGAGAAGCTCATCAGTGTTTGTATGTTTCATGACAACATGCTTACATGGCTTCTGGTTAATGAATGATGCTTTTGTGCTTTTCCATTTGCCAATGGGGTGAAAGAAGAATGGTGATTGTTTTCATTCTTTTTAACATGAAGTTTTCAGCAATGTTGTTATATGCCTTCAACAAAGACAAAAATGGAATAAGGACCAACTACTGTACTGATGGTACATTATTTAACTTGAAAAAGCCACAAGCCAACACTAAAGTAGAAGAAAAATTGATGTTTATCTTTTTTGTTCACCAATGACTGTGAACTCAATGTGTCCTCTGAAGATGAGACATAAGAGGGTATGGAACTGCACTCTACTACTTGTGCTAATTTTATGCTTGACAATTAATATTAAGGAAACAAAGGTTGTCCACCAGCCAATACCAAAATATCTATATGTGAAACAATATTTACAACAAAGGGAGAACTTTTGAATGCTGTTATAAGTTCACTTACTTTGGCAGTATATTTTCCAGGGATTTTCCCATAGGTGAGAAAATTACAAAAGGAAAGTGTGGGAGAGAGGAGATATTAAGCTGCTCTCTAAAGTGAAGATTCACTGATCCTTGTTTATGCCTGTGAAACCTGGAAAGTATATCAGCACCTTGCCAGGAAACTAAATCATTTTCATTTGAATTATCTTAAAAAGATGCTGAAGATTACCTGGCAACATAAGATACTGGATACTGAGGTCTTTTCTCCAGCTGAATTGCCAGGCATTCAAACTCTACTATAAAGAGTGCAAGTTTAATGGGCTAGCTATAATGTTCAAATGCCAAACATACATTTGGCCGAAAGACTATTTGATGGTAAGCTCATGAAAGGGATTAAAGTGCTTATTTGGAGGTCAGAAGAAGTGATAGGAAGATATTCTTAAGGTTTCTTTAAAGAATTTTGGAATTGCAACAACAATACTATATATTGATCAATTCTGATGGATGTGGCTATCTTCAACAATGAGATGGACCAAATCAGTTCCAATAGAGTAGTAATGAACTGATCCAGTTACACCCAGTGAAAGAACTCTGGGAGATGACTATGACACTACATAGCATTCCCAATACCCCTATTTTTGTCCGCCTGCATTTTCGATTTCCTTCACAGGCTAATTGTACACTATTTCAAAGTCCGATTCTTTTTGTACAGCAAAATAACTGTTTGGACATGTATACATATATTGTATTTAATTTATACTTTAACATATGTAACATGTATTAATCAACCTGCATCTGGAGGGGGGGGTGGGAGGAAGGAAGGAAGGGAAAAATTGGAACAAAAGGCTTGGCAATTGTCAATGCTGTAAAATTACTCATGCATATATCTTGTAAATAAAAATCTGTAATAAAAAAAAAAAAAGAATTTTGCAATTGTAAGACATGGGAAACACTGGCACAGAACAGCCCAGCATATCATGCCTGCATCAAAGAAAAGGTTATACTGTTTGAGCAAAGCAGAATTGCAGCAGTTGTAAAGAAACATGAGATGTACAAATCTAAAGACATCCCAACTCTAAATGTTTATCTGAGCTATTTGTGCCTGACCTGTGGTAGAGCTTTCCAAATTCATATTGGTCTGATCAATCACAACTCAGCACATTATACCTTGGCTCTGGCATATAGAAGTCATTTTGGTTCTCTTTAGGCACAAAGGATAACAACTAACCAACAGTAACCCTGAAAATGTAGCTCAGATCCAGTCTGTAAAAAGTTTTAAATGTCAAACAAAAAAAAAAATTATTTTACCCTAGAATCAAAAGGGAATCAATAATTCAGATCTGAGTTTTAGGAATGTCAACTTAATGACTATGTGAAGGTTGGATTAAAAAAAAGGGAGAAATTAGGTGGATATTGCTATAGGCCAGCTGAGAGGGAAAGGGAACCTTAAATTGGAGTGTGGCTTTATGATGAAGAGATGTAAGGAAGGTTTTGAGTCTTTGCATATGACAAATGACAGAAAGGGAAGAACAAAGGATAATAACTCTTGGTTGGAGAATATGTACATATATATATATATGTATATATAAAGAATACACACACAGAGACACTTTGAATAATGGAGGATTTCTTATGTCAGTCTCATTTAATGTTTAGCACAGTTCTGGATATATTATAAGCTTTAAACAAATGCAAGGTTTCTAACTTTCTGATACAGAAATAAATTGAGAAAATATAATATAAATATATGATATAAACCAAATCCCCAATTGCCTAACCAAAAAAAAAATAATGAGCATGTGTTCATATAAAAAAATTCAATGGAACCCATTCAGACATTCCTGAGGAAACCAGATCTGTAATGCAGAAAGACCAAAAGCTTTTTTTAAAAATATAGAATCAAAGCAAAAATACCTGCCACTGTATCTCACCTCACAATCAATTTTTTCTGCTCTTATTTTACACAGTTCTAAAAATTCTAATAATAAGAATAAATTAAAAATTAAAATTAAAGCATAAGGATAGAAAGATACTGTTTGTAGAATTCTATTTCAGAATTAGAAAAGCTCAACAGAAAGATAAATAAGAAGGAAGTTATGAGTTTGAATAGAATGTGGACAATATGAGAATTTTTTGGAAATTAATGGTGAAATTGGATTTTAATCATTCATTTTTCATTGATATGCCCTGGATTTTATAAAAACTCATCATACTCTAGGACAAAAAGAACTCAAAAACAAATATGAAAAGATGGAAAACACTTTTTTTTATGAACCCTAGCAAAATAATGACAAAAAAAGAAAATATGAGTAAAAGAAATTAAACTTAATGGACACTGAGTAATGAATGGTTTATTGGACAACAATAGGGACAAATATATACCAAAAATAGTTAAAATAAAAATACAAAATCACCAAAACTTATGGTATGCAACTTAAAATATTACTCAGAGGGAGGTTTTTTTGTTTTGTTTTGTTTTGTTTTTATCCCTGTCCATACAAAGCAGCAAAAGAAGACCAACATATATATATATACATATATATAACATAATTTTTAAAATGAGCAAATTAACAAATAAAAAGGTGTATAAATATGAAATTTAAATATCAATGGTCAAACAAATAGATTTGAATGCCAAAAAATTAAATAAATTTAAATGTAAATGAAATTAAATTAAATTAAAATGTAATATTTTAAAATATTAATAAATTATAAGTTATTGATCAATAACTTAATTACTAATTTTATTAGTCTTTTAAAATCCTTTAACTTAATTTAAATTTTAATTTATTTAATTTTTTGGCATTCAAATTTATTTGTTTGACCATTAATATTTAAATTCTTAATGGAGAATGAAGACAATTAAAAAAAAAAAAACCAGAAGGGACAAAAGCACAAGTAAATAGAAAACTCCCACAAAAAAAAAGAGAAAGAAAAAAAATTTTTGCATAGTTATACAGTAACAAAACTGAAAATTTTAGTGAATTTAATGAAGTTACAAAAATATCAAAATACCACAAATAATAAAGCATAAAAAGTTACTGTAAGTATGAACCTCAGAAATAAAAATGAAAGTAGCTCTAAATGCCTCTTAATAAAGCATCAGAACCATATACATTCATAGGTGAAATCTAATGGTAATTTAATGAACAGATGCTACCCTTACTATATAAACTGTTTTCAAAAATAAAGAAAAGGAGTATTTTACACAATTATTTTTATAAAACAAATGTGGTTCTGATACCCAAACTAGGAAATAATAAGACAGGTGCAAAGAAATCTAAGCTGTTTTCACTAATAAGTACTGAAATGATTTAAAAAATAGTCAAGTAGATTACAATATATTCTGTAGAGAGACAAGCAAATCCTCTCCCCCAAGCAGTTAACCTATTTGGTTCCTTCAATTCACCACTTTCTGGGTCTCTCCACATCACTTAGTGATTAACTAAAGATAGTGGAGCTGCTCGTACTGGACATTGCCCTTCTGGTGAGTTATAAAACCCGTCTGCCAGAGCCAGTGCATCTGTCAAAAATCAAGAAGTTAATAGTATAAAGAGGTAGATTTAGAATTCTCTAGGGTTACCTGTGGCTCCCCCTTTCTTTTGTTTTTGGAGGAGCATCTTAATGTCTCTGTTTCTTCTCTCAACTACTGCCTGTCCTTGAAGATTAAAAGGTATACCAGTAGTGTGTAAAATCTTATGCTGTGCACAAAAGTGTGCAAAATGGTTAGACTTATATGTAGATCCATTATCTGTTTTTATTGCTTGTGGCACACCCACAATTGCAAATGCTTATATAAGGAATTCAGTGACCACTCGGGCTGTCTCTTTTGCTGCTGGTATTGCAAAAATGAATCCTGAAAAGGTGTCTACCACTACATGGATAAAAGACAGCCAACCAAAAGATTTATAATGGGTTACATCCATTTGCCAAATTTCATTAGGTCTCAAACCACAAGGGTTCTTCCCTGAAGGGAGTGTAGGAGCATGGAAAGGAAGGCAAGCTGGACAGACTTTTACTATGCTCCTAGCTTCCTCTCTTGTTATTCCAAATTGTAAACATAAAGCTTGAGCAGCCTGATGATATTTAAAATGAGATTATCGGGCTTCCTGAAATAAAGGAGTAATGGCCAACATGGTTAGAAAGCTATCTGCCTTTGAATTACTATCAAAAATAGGGCCTGGGAGTCCACTATGAGAGTGGACATGTAAGATATGTCTTACCTGGATGCTTTCTCACTTGCTCTTGGAGTTCCTTAAAGAGCTGATTTATATTAGAGGCTACAAATTTTATTTTGGCTGTGACAAATTTTTGTACCACGCTTAATGCATAGGCCAAATCAGTTATTATATTTATATCTCCTGGATATAAGAGCTAGAATGACTGCATAGAATTCATTCTGCTGAGTGGACTGTGAAGGAGTTCTGACTACTCTATGTATAATATGCATGACAGTATACACCACAAATGTTATATTTTGATGCATCTGTAAAGATAGTTGGTCCTTTAAGAGGAACTTTAGAATCTTTTTCTTCAATAATCCATTGCCGGGGGGGCGGAGCCAAGATGGCGGAGAAGAAACATACGACTCTGTAAAGATCCTCACTCCCTCACAACCAATTAGATAAATCAGCCTCAGAATAAGCCCAGGACTGATAGATACCACAAGGACTGGAAGCACGACTTACCAGCTGAAGAGAATCTGGAGTTTCAACAGGAAAGGTCAGTTTCCAGGGGAGGAAGAGAGGCCAGCACAGACAGCTGGGTGCTCGCATACTGCGCCCATTGCGCTGGGAAGGGCTCTGGGATCAGAGAAGCCACTGAGGTAAAGGAATCTGGCACAGGCTGTTAGCTCTTCTCTGCTAATTATTTAGCAGTTCAGAAGAGAAAGCCAAAATATTTTAAAACTCAGATCAGATTTTCCCCTGACCCTGGAGGTGACTCAGCAGATCTCGGCACCAGGGGGTGTGGCCTCAGCTACCACCTGAGAATAGTTAAGAGATTAACAAGTGGGTGGATACGGCCCAAGGCAACACACCCTGCCTAGCTTAGCTGGAGGGAGTGGAACTCAGCTCAGGAAGTCCCAGAGAAGCGGAACCTTTGAACTAGGGACCGCGGTTTCTGGCAGACACTTCCAGTTTGAGCACAGGGGCTTTTCACATCACCTGCTGCAGACATCCACTCCCCACCCGGACACATAGGCTGGGCTTGGTGCTGTCTTTACTATTCTACGCCCTCGAAGCACAGTAGTGCTAATCACCTCTGAGGCACCTCCAGGGAGGGGGTGGGGAACTCTCTCCCAGAGCTCTATCTTAGCTCAGGCGCTAGAGCGGCTGCATCCATCTGGTCTGGGAGGAAGCTGGTAAAGAAGTAAATAAATAATTTCCTACACCAGGGACAGACCCCAAAAGATTTTTTTTAAATATGAGCAAAAAAGCTAGAAAAACTATAGATTCCTTCTATACAGAGAAAGAGCGGGTATCCAACCCCGAGGAAGTAAACAGCAGAGAGTCAGCAGATAACAACCCAAAGGGGAACGATCCCTGCCCCCCATCACATAACTCTCTCCTAGAAGAAACTCTTAAAAAATTGAGGGAGATTGAAGAAAAATGGGGAAAGGAAAGGGAAGCTATGATAGAGAATAACAACGTCCTGAAATTGGAGTTGGAAAAAATAAAGAATTCACAGGAGATGCAGGGAAACAAAATTTATGAATTAGAAAAGGTTAAAAAAACACAGGAAAGTAGGATTTCTGAATTGGAAAAGATAAAAAAGTCTCAAGAAAATAGAATTTCTGAATTGGACAAAGAAAATAATTCTCAAAAAAAAATTAGGGAAATGGAAAAAAATTCAATAGAGCAAAATAATTCATTTAAAAACGAAATTGGGCATTTACAAAAAGAACTAAAAACTGTGAAAGAAGAAAATAACTCCTTAAAAGTCAGGATGGAACAAATAGAAATGAATGATTCACAGAGAACCCAAGAATCAGTCAAACAAAACAAAAAAAATGAGAAGCTGGAGAACAATGTCAAATACTTACTGGGAAAATCTATAGACCTGGAAAATAGATCTAGGAGAGATAATCTGCGGATCATTGGACTTCCAGAAAACTATGACCAAAAAAAGAGCCTAGATTCTATTTTACAGGAAATTATCAAAGAGAACTGTCCAGAGATAATAGAAACAGAAGGGAAAGTAGATGTGGAAAGAATTCATCGAACTCCTTCTGAAATAGACCCTAAAAAAAGAACACCACGGAATATAGTGGCTAAGCTGCAGAATTACCACACAAAGGAGAAAATCCTGCAAGCAGCTAGAAAAAAACAATTTAAATACCAAGGTGCCCCAATAAGGGTCACCCAAGATCTGGCTGCCTCCACATTAAAAGATAGAAGGGCCTGGAACCTGATATTCCGTAAGGCAAAAGATCAAGGACTGCAACCAAGAATGAACTACCCAGCTAAGTTTAGCATCTTTTTCCATGGAAGAAGATGGTCATTCAATGAAACAGAGGAATTCTATATGTTTCTAAGGAAAAAACCAGACTTAAACAAAACATTTGATCTACATCCACAAGACTGAAGAGAAACAGAAAAAGGTACACAGAACCCTTGAGAACTGTAACTCTGTTGTGGGTATATAAAAAATACTCAAGGATAATTTGATTTTACTGATATAAAAGAAAAAAAGGGGGGTGTAGTAAAGGGAAGGAGGTCGGTTCAGAAAAAGGGAAGGAATGATAAAAAGAGGGAAACTACATCCCAGGAAGAGGCATAGAAAATACACCACATCTGAGGGAACTTAGTGAGGGGGAGAATCATTGTGTGAATCTTACTCTCATCAGGAGAGGCTCAAAGAGTAAATAATTAACATATTTGTTTTTCAGAGAATTTTCTCTCACCTCATTAAAAGGGGGGAGAGGAAAAGGGAAAAGGAAAAGGAGAATAAGTGAAGGGACTTGGAGGGAGGGGGGAGGGATCCTAAAAAAAAAAAAAAAAAAAAAAAAGAGGGAGGGTTGCGCGTCACAAGGGGGGTCTGTAAATTAAATATCGGGGAGGGGGATCGGGGGGTCAAGGGAAAAAAGCATAATCTGGGGATAATACGATGGCAGGAAATACAGAATTAGTAATTTTAACTGTAAATGTAAATGGGATGAACGATCCCATCAAACGGAGACGGATAGCAGATTGGATCAAAAAGCAGAACCCTACAATATGTTGTCTACAGGAAACACACTTAAAGCAGGGAGATACATACAGAGTAAAGGTAAAAGGTTGGAACAGAGCCTATTATGCTTCAGGTAAAGCCAAAAAAGCAGGGGTAGCTATCCTTATCTCAGATCAAGCAAAAGCAGAAGTAGATCTCCTTAAAAAAGATAAGGAAGGAAACTATATCCTGCTGAAAGGTAGCATAAATAATGAAGCCATATCAATACTAAACATATATGCACCAAGTGGTATAGCATCTAACTTTCTAAAGGAAAAGTTAGGAGAACTGCAAGAAGAAATAGACAGTAAAACTATAATAGTGGGAGATCTCAACCTTGCACTCTCAGATTTAGACAAATCAAACCACAAAGCAAACAAGAAAGAAATTTAAAAAGTAAATAGAACATTAGAAAAACTAGGTATGATAGACCTTTGGAGAAAACTGAATGGCAATAGAAAGGAATATACTTTCTTCTCAGCAGTTCATGGATCCTATACAAAAATTGACCATATATTAGGACATAAAGATCTCAAAATTAAATGTAGGAAGGCAGAAATAATAAATGCTTTCTTCTCAGATCACAATGCAATAAAAGCTACATTCAATAAAAAGTTAGGGGTAAATGGAACAAAAAGTAATTGGAAACTGAATAATCTCATCTTAAAGAATGACTGGGTGAAAGAGCAAATTATAGAAACAATTAACAATTTCACCCAAGATAATGACAATGATGAGACATCATATCAAAATCTTTGGGATGCAGCTAAAGCAGTAATGAGGGGAAATTTTATATCTTTAGAGGCTTATTTGAAGAAAATAGAGAAAGAGAAGATTAACGAATTGGGCTTACAACTTAAAAGGCTAGAAAAAGACCAAATTATAAACCCCCAACCAAAAATTAAACTTGAAATACAAAAATTAAAAGGAGAAATCAATAATATTGAAAGTAAAAAAACTATTGAATTAGTAAATAAAACCAAGAGTTGGTTTTATGAAAAAGCCAATAAAATAGATAAACCTTTGGTAAATTTGATCAAAAAAAAAAAGAAAGAGGAAAATCAAATTGATAGTCTTACAAATGAAAAGGGGGATCTTTCCACCAATGAAGAGGAAATTAGAGAAATAATAAGGAGTTACTTTGCCCAACTTTATGCCAATAAATTTGATAACTTAAGTGAAATGGATGACTTCCTCCAAAAATATAGGCTCCCTAGATTAACAGAGGAGGAGATAAATTGGTTAAATAGTCCCATTTCAGAAAAAGAAATAGAACAAGATATTAATCAACTCCCCAGGAAAAAATCCCCAGGGCCAGATGGATTCACATGTGAATTCTACCAAACATTTAAAGAACAATTAGCCCCAATGTTATATAAATTATTTGAAAAAATAGGGGATGAAGGAGTCCTACCAAACTCCTTTTATGACACAGACATGGTACTGATACCTAAACCAGGTAGATCGAAAACTGAGAAAGAAAATTATAGACCAATCTCCTTAATGAATATTGATGCTAAAATCTTAAATAAGATATTAGCAAAAAGACTTCAGAAAATCATCTCCAGGATAATACACTATGATCAAGTAGGATTTATTCCAGGAATGCAGGGCTGGTTCAATATTAGGAAAACTATTAATATAATTGACCATATTAATAATCAAATTAATAAGAACCATATGATCATCTCAATAGATGCAGAAAAAGCATTTGATAAAATCCAACATCCATTCCTACTAAAAACGCTTGAGAGTATAGGAATAAATGGACTATTCCTTAGAATAATCAGGAGCATATATTTAAGACCTTCAGTAAGCATAATGTGCAATAGAAATAAACTGCAACCTTTCCCAGTAAGATCAGGAGTGAAACAAGGTTGCCCACTATCACCATTACTATTCAATATAGTACTAGAAACGCTAGCCTCGGCAATAAGAGCCGAGAAAGAGATTCAAGGAATTAGAGTAGGAAATGAGGAAATTAAACTATCACTTTTTGCAGATGACATGATGGTATACTTAGAAAACCCCAAAGACTCTGCTAAAAAGCTACTAGAAATAATTCAAAATTTCAGCAAAGTGGCAGGATACAAAATAAATCCACATAAATCCTCGGCATTTTTATATATCACTAACAAAATGCAACAGCAAGAGATACAAAGAGAAATTCCATTCCAAACAAATGTTGAGAGTATAAAGTATTTGGGAATCCATCTACCAAAGAAAAGTCAGGAATTATATGAGAAAAATTACAAAACACTTGCCAGAAAAATAAAATCAGATTTAAATAATTGGAAAGACATTCAGTGCTCTTGGATAGGCCGAGCGAATATAATCAAGATGACAATACTCCCCAAACTAATCTATTTATTTAGTGCTATACCAATCAGACTCCCAAGAAACTATTTCAATGACCTAGAAAAAATAACAACAAAATTCATATGGAAGAATAAAAGGTCGAGAATTGCAAGGGAACTAATGAAAAAAAACTCAGAGGAAGGTGGTCTAAGTGTACCTGATCTAAAGCTATATTATATAGCAGCAGTCACCAAAACCATTTGGTATTGGCTAAGAAATAGACCGGTAGATCAGTGGAACAGATTAGATACAAAGGACAAAAAAGGACACATATATAGCAACCTAATCTTTGACAAACCCAAAGATACCAACATTAGGGATAAAAATTCATTATTCGGAAAAAACTGTTGGGAAAACTGGAAATTAGTATGGCAGAAATTAGATACGGATCCACACTTAACACCATATACCAAGATAAGATCAAAATGGGTCCATGATTTAGGCATAAAGAGGGAGATAATAAATAGATTAGAGGAACAGAGGATAATCTACCTCTCAGACTTGTGGAGGAGGAAGGAATTTTTGACCAGAGGAGAACTAGAGATCATTATTGATCACAAAATAGAAGATTTTGATTACATCAAACTAAAAAGTTTCTGTACAAATAATACTAATGCAAACAAGATTAGAAGGGAAGTAACAAATTGGGAAAATATTTTTAAAAACAAAGGTTCTGACAAAGGTCTCATTTCCAAAATATATAGAGAACTGACCCTAATTTATAAGAAACCGAACCATTCTCCAATTGATAAATGGTCAAAGGATATGAACAGACAATTCTCAGAGGAAGAAATTGAAACTATATCCACTCACATGAAAGAGTGTTCCAAATCACTACTGATCAGAGAAATGCAAATTAAGACCACTCTGAGATACCACTACACACCTGTCAGATTGGCTAAGATGACAGGAACAAATAATGATGAATGTTGGAGGGGATGTGGGGAAACTGGGACACTAATACATTGCTGGTGGAGTTGTGAAAGAATCCAGCCATTCTGGAGAGCAATTTGGAACTATGCCCAAAAAGTTATCAAACTGTGCATACCCTTTGACCCAGCAGCGCTACTACTGGGATTATATCCCAAAGAAATACTAAAGAGCGGAAAGAGACATATATGTGCCAAAATGTTTGTGGCAGCTCTTTGTGTTGTAGCTAGAAACTGGAAGATAAATGGATGTCCATCAGTTGGAGAATGGTTGAGCAAATTGTGGTATATGAAGGTTATGGAATATTATTGCTCTGTAAGTAATGACCAGCAGGAGGAATACAGAGAGGCCTGGAGAGACTTAAACCAACTGATGCTGAGTGAAATGAGCAGAACCAGAAGATCACTGTACACTTCAACAACAATACTGTATGAGGATGTATTCTGATGGAAGTGGAAATCTTCAACATAAAGAAGATCCAACTCACTTCCAGTTGATCAATGATGGACAGAGGTAGCTACACCCAGAGAAGAAACACTGGGAAGTGAATGTAAATTGTTAGCACTAATATTTGTCTGCCCAGGTTGCATGTACCTTCGGATTCTAATGTTTATTGTGCAACAAGAAAATGATATTTGCACACATATATTGTACCTAGACTATATTGTAACACATGTAAAATGTATGGGATTGCCTGTCATCGGGGGGAGGGAATAGAGGGAGGGGGGATAATTTGGAAAAATGAATAGAAGGGATAATATTATAAAATATATATATAATAATAAAAAATTAAAAAAAAAAGAATCCATTGCCAATTATGTAATAGTCTGGTTATCTTTAATGTAGACCTGTGTGTAAAATTTGGATCCATTGCTAATAAAATTTGCCACTCTGGGATGGTATCACATCATACATTAATTTGTGTATTAGTATAAAAGATGTATATCTTGTCAGGTCTTATCCCAGATAATTGCACTGCTTGCTTAATGGCCTTTAATAAAATTCTAGCCACAAGTACCAAGTAAGGAGTAAGGCTTTGTTCTGGTTGTGCTGGGAGGTTCACCCACTCTATCACACTATCTCCTTGATGAAGAACTGCTGTGGGTGCCTCTTGTGTAGCAAAAACTAATATTTCCAAGGATTTTTGAGTGACTCTTTCAACCACATTGAATAAAGCCAATTCAACTTCTCTCAAAGCCTCTTGAGCTTCCTTTGTAAGCTGGCATGGTGAGTTTAAAGCACTGTCCCTCCTTAAAATGTCATATAATGGTTGAAATTGATAGGTAGTCAAGCCTAACACTGGATGCATCCATTGGATATCCCTATCAATTTCTGAAAGTCATTTAAGGTGTTTGCCTTCTCTGTTCTTAAGGAAAGTTTTTGTACTGTAAGCACCTTAGAGTATACTTAATATCCTAAATATTGAAAAGGCGCATGTCTTTGAATTTTTTCTGGAGCTATGTCCAATTTGTAGTTCCTTAGTGTTTCTATGGTCTTTTATAGACATGCTTCTAACATTTGTTCCTCAGGTGCACATCCCAATATATCATCCATGTAGTGTAAAAACATTTGTTTTGGAAATGTTTTTCTTACAGGAGTAAGAGCAGCAGCAACATACATTTGACACATAGTAGAGCAGTTTTTCATTCCCTGGGGCAAAATTGTCCATTCATGTCTTCTATGAGGCTCAGCTAAGTTAATGCTGGGCACTGAAAAGGCAAATCTTTTCATATCCTCCTTATCTAGAGGGATAGAATAGAAACAATCCTTAATGTCTATAACCCACAGAGGCCATTCTCTAGGCAATCTAGTAGGAGATTGAAGTCCAGGCTGAAGAGTTCCCATAGTTTCCATCTCTTCATTTACCTTTCTTATATCAGTCAACATCCTTCATTTTTTAGATTTCTTTCTTACAACAAATATAGGGGAATTCCAAGGACTTAGAGAAGGTTGTAATTATGCTTGTTCAAGTTGGTCCTGTACTATATCTAATAAGGCCTGAATTTTATTGCTACCTAAGGTCCACTGTTCTATCCACACTGGTGTATCAGTTTTCCATTGGATAAGAACAGATGAAAGTGTTGGCAGGCCTTCAATAATATCTCTGCCCAAAATATCGAAGTACTCATTTGTAATCCTAATTGTTGTCAAATGTCTCTTCCCCACAGATTGATGGGGATTGTTTTCAACTATAAAAAAGGAGGAAAAAAACTCCTGTTTCACCTTCAAATATCCATCTCAAAGGAGTAGCACTAACTTCAGCTGCTATTGATCCTCCTATACCAGATATGTAAGTGTCTGCCTTAATCTTTGGCCAATGACTGGACCAGTTGCCACTTCTAATGACTGTACAATCTGCACCTGTGCCTACCAATCCTTCTAATGGTATTCCATTTATATAGATAGTGAGCATAGATTGGTCAGCTGTCACAGCTGCTGTCCAGTATATTCCTGGATTTTATTGCTTGGAGTCAGAATCTGGGCGACTATCACCAGATTGCTTATTAGGAGTCTGTATCAGTAAACCTGTTACTTCTACTTCTACTGGTTGATAAGTCACACTTTTTCTATCTGTATTAGTGACTGGGATATTATCTACACATTCCCCAGTTTCCCATATCAGTGTATGGATGAATACTGTTTTGTAAGTACTGTCAGGAGGTGAAATGGTCAAGCCTATTGTGCCTAGAGGCAAGGGATCCATAGGCTGGAGAGGAACAGATTTCACATCTCCAGGGGATATCTCAGTTGTCCCAGCTACATACAACTCTATTCTCCCCAATTGCAATCCCTTTCTCCCATCAGATTGCTTCCTGTCTGCTTGGTCATGTCTGGGTATTGAACTTCTAAAGGCTATCTGGGTGTAGCATTGGCTGCCATCATGCCCCAAGTATTTTTTGCCTTGGGCTATCAGGCTGGGCCCCTCATCCAGTTTTCCTGAATCAGTTTACATTCTGATGCCCAATGGAAGCCTCTGTTGCATTTTGGATATGGGGTTATGGGTCTTATTCTCCCACCCTATTTTCTCATTCTGTCTCTATGCCAACATTGAGCTTTCAGATGCCCTACTTCATCACATTGAAAGCATTGACGAGTTTCTCTAGAAGTTTCTTGCCAAAAGGGACCCTGTCTTCCCATTTTTGGATCTTGGGAAGTCTATATCATAGTCTGGCTATGAAAGGTATCTGTGCCCACTGTGGCACAGCGTCTTATGATCTCTAAAGGAGCATCCTTGCATAGGCCTAGTATAATTCTTCTACAAATCTCATTATCATTTTCTTTAGCAAGTTGCCTTATCATAATTTCTGTTGCTGCATTTTCACCAATAGTTTGTATGACAGCTTTCTACAAACATCCCACAAAATCAGCAAAGGGTTCATTTGACCCTTGTGCTATTTTTGTGAAGGCTTATCCCTTGTCCTTTTTACCTGGGAGAAAACCCCATGCTTTGATAGCAGCAGCAATTTACTCATATGCTACCATGGGGTAATTAATCTATACTGAAATGTTTGCATAAGAACCTACACCTGTTAGTTGGTCACAGGTGAATGGAGTATTAACTATTTTCTATGGGGGAGATATTTTTCCTAATATCTGCCTCATTTCAACTAGAAAAGGTTACTAGTTTAGCCCTTAACAAAGTAAGTTCCCTGTTTGTCTATTAAAATACCCTATTTCCTGGTCTTCTTCAGTGAAATTAGGGTTCTTGGTTCACACTTTGGGCACCAAATGTGAAGTCCAAGTTTACACCCTAGATGCCTTAGAATCAGTCAGAGTCAAGATAAGCAAAATTATTGGTCTTTATTCTATGTCTTTAAGGGGAAAAGTGAAGGGGATGGACACAAGCTCTCCACAACCTCCCTTCTCTTAGTCCACCACCAATGTGACTCTGGTTTGTCTTACTCCACCCCCTAATCCCTCCTACAGTTATCTGTATATACCAAAAGACTGAGCCAGCACAGGATAGTGTGGGAAGGGCCATCTTTCCAAGCGTATGCTGATAGAATTATTGCCCAATAGGTAATTAGCCTTAAGTGCTCAGTTGTCTGATTCCAGTGCACCTATTCAGAGTTTCAGCCCTTTACAAACCTCAAGTTAAAAAAGTTCAACATAAAGACACTGCTAGTATGCCTTGAGTGCCTCTGCCCCTAATCAGGTAATTCTTCATTGCCTCCATTGAAAATCACTTTTTTCTTCTCTGCAAAAACAACTTTGTCATCTTTCTCCAAACCAATGGGAACTGGAAGACCTCCAAATTAAAACCATCTGGTTAAACTCTACCCAATTCCTAGGCCTCAGATTTTTTTTTAGTTTCTGAGAGAAACATTACACAAACCTATCTGGTCCTGAATTAAAAAAAAAAAAAGAAATGAGTAAAATAGATTAAATAAACAAGATTTAGAGTCAAATTCATAGAGAACTCTAGTGCTCAATAAATCTAAGAATATAAATTAGTACTTATCATACTATTCATAAAATGTAAGAAAAGTTGATAGCAGTTTGTAGAAAATAAGATTAGATAATACCATAATCCAATATTCCAATAATATATCTTTCACAATTATAGGTAGAGAAAAAACTCTTAATCAGTTATGATACACATATAAAAATATGATAAAAAACAAAAAAGATTATTTGATCATATAAAAATATAAATCTTTTACACAAACACAAACAATGTTTCAGAACAAAGACTAGAACTATGATAATAGAGTGAATTCCTTGATGAGGCAACTTTTTGTTCAAATGCCAATTAGTAATTTCTTTTGCACTTACAATCTTAGAGAGATGCTTAGAGCTCTGAGAAATTTTGTGATTTTCTTGGCATGACACAGCTACTATATTTCAGAAGCAGGGCTTGAAATCATACCGTTGGGTTGCACTATGTTTAACCTGTATCATATGGCTTACTCTTTTGGAGAAATCATAAATAAGAAAGGAAGGGAGAAAAATTCAGAAGTCTTACAAAAATGAATGCTAAAAACTATCTTTGCATATATTTGAAAAAATAAAATAAAAGAGATTCAAAAGCACAAAATAAACACTGATTTTAATTATTGAAAGGTGATAATATTAAATAGCAGAAAACTCAGAACAGGATAAGAAATATCTTACCATCTTAATTTTACTTTTTAGTCATTAACACAAGGTATAGTTGTGTAAACAATTATTCACAAACACTTTTTTTGTTTAACTTAATGGGATTTGGCTGGGTTTCTTATTTGTTTTTAATCATTTTAAATTTGTGTTTAGGAGTTAGGTATTTTTTTCCTATTTAAACTATCTTTACTCATATATAGAACATATGAATCTTCCTTTTTAATTTTTTTAAATAATGGTCCTGGGAGATAGAGGTGGAATATAGAAGAAAACTGAGATTTTGTAAAAACAAAATACATAAATAAAAATTTATTTTTATGAAAAAATAGTCCAAAAGTATGAAAATGGAAAAAGACTCCAGATTCAATGATGGGGGAGAAGGAGTTGTGATGGGCATTAGAGGCCTTTTAAACTCAGGCTACAAGATAATGAAGAATGAAATAATGAAAGAAAATCTACAATGGTACATTATTTTTTTTATGTTTGTCAGTGATGGGAATGAGAAATCTAGGTCAATAACTGGAGAGTGAGGTGGGGTGGAGAGGAGCAGTAATAAGGTTGAGATAAGATTTATTTTGTACTATCAGGAGGAAGAATATCTTTAAAGGTAACAGAAGTATGTATCAGTGAAGAAAGAGAAATTAAAGACAAAAGGTGATAACTGATGAAGCTAAGCCTCAGGAAAAGTGATGATGATGATATTTAAAAGTAAAACTGTAGGAGTTATCTATAAAAAGGAGGTTTAGTTCTCCCAAAAGTATTTCCTAGTTCTCACTGTCCTGAATAAAATTTTAGTTACTCCTCAATTACGTACTGAATCCCATGTAAAGTGATATTTCTGATTCTACTTACATGTTGTAATCAAATTAATATGTTCTATTATTTAAAAATTAAAAAAATAATTAAAATGTCACCCTACCATGTGTTATTCTGGTCAAAAGCCCTCAAACCCAATATTTTGCTTTAGGAAATTAGGAATATTTTAAATTATGAACAGCAGTGTGAAGTCCTAAGTTCCCTGAGGCTTTTTTATGTGCTCTTCTGGCTTCCTTAGGCATTCCTCCAAACTTCATTGTGCCATTGCCTCCAGAGATCTTTCAAATGCTCTGTATCTAAATGTATTTGTTCTCTGTAAACCCTACCAGCACTTATTTTTTCAGAGCACTAAAGGCACTTCTGTTCTCCCCATTACTTTTAGCATACATTAAGTTGAACATACCTGCCTTTAATCCTGAACTTTAAATGTATTCAGATTTTCTATTCATGTTCCTAGTTTTGATTTCAACTTTATTTGACTTATCTGAAGTTTTTAGTACTCTAACATAAGTCTCCCTTTTTGAGTGATGGGCATCTCAAATCCCCCTAAAGATTTTATAGTACACACAGGTTGTTTTACTGAGTCTTTAAGAATACTTGAATTTAGACTTATGTGAAACATCTCTAGAACTTACTCACTGCTAACTATTACTTGGACCACTTTACATGGGGCTCAATTAAAGTTTATAAGTGGGGGAGTGACTCTTATTCTGGACAGTGAGAAATAAAGTAAATGTTACTTCTCTTTCTCCTCCTTCTTCTTTTGCTAACCTTACTTTTTTTTACTCTTAAATATTATCATCATCATCTCTAATTTTGAGACTTGGCTTCATCAATTGTCTTTAATCTAATTTTCTCCACTGATACATACTTCTTCCATTGCCTATAAATATACTCATCTTTCTTAGCCTATAAACTAAAACCTTATCTCAACCCTACTACTTCCCATCCTACTCCACTCAAGCCATAACTATTGGCCCAGATTTCTGGTTCCATCACTGATAAACTCATTGAAAAAAAATAGTGCATGTTTGATACCATTTTTTTTCCTTCCATTTTTTGCCATCTTTTAATGTGCATTTTAACTTATTTTTGGTTCTTTTAAAATCTCAGCTTATGAAAAAGCCATTCATGTACGTGCTATTATTATACTTTTACAGATGAGGAATCTAAGCTATGGAAAGGTGCTATTAAACATTCACCACATTGGACTTTTCACTTACTTATAATTCAATGGCATAATTGGAAATTCTGGGCATTGAGGCAATCATTTTAGGATACTTCTTGGAACACTAATACTTGGTGGATCCATTATTTCATTGGTATGAGTAATCTTTCTACTAATGGGGTGCATGACCTTTTCATATCCACTCATCTTGTCATATTTTTGCTCATTTAAAAAAATTTCTTGATATATCCTCTGAAGAAATTATATTAGATGGTATAGAAACCTTTCTTTTGGGCAAATGGAATGGTAAGGAGGACTGGGAACCATCATCAGTGAGGAACTATTGACTGAGCTAAACATTTAGATAGGAGTAAAGAAAAGGAACATGAAAGCAGTCTTAAGTATTTGGAGAGCAGAGCTGTCAGGTAGAAGAATGATTTGATATTTTCTTCTTGGTCTAAGATACCCAAAGTAGGAACCATAGATGGAAAAGACAGAGAAGCAGATTTGGGCTTAAAGTAATATTTTTTAAAAAATCCCTAACCCTAATTAAAAACCTAAAACCTTTCAAAAATAGAAAATCCAAAAGTAGTTTGCTACCTTAGAAGGTAATAATTTTCTCTTTCTCAGTAAACTGGGTATCAAAATTTAAATTGGCAGAGGTCATACCTATAGATACATATTAGAATTGTTTGTCTATGAAATCTATTTCAACTATAAATTTATGTGATTAAAATTGACTGGATTTTCCAATATTAGCTAGGCTGGCTACTCATGGACTCAATCTTACTTCTAATTGGTATGGAGGCTTGACCTTCTGTGTATCTGAATATAGTTTTCTCCTTTGGCAGCCAGGTAAGTCAAAACACCTCTAATGATGCTAAAATAAATTAACTTACCTCCTTGAAGAACTCCTAAACTCAAACAATGTGCCTGCCTAAGCCTTCCTGATAGCTTTCATTATAGTCATTTGCCAATAATCCCGACAGGAATTAATTTTTTTTTTAAATAAGAAATTTACCACCTATGCATAATTGTGTTGAGCATGGACAGGAAAAATAAAAAACAATGCATATTTGTTTTCAAGAGGAAATCTGGGTATATTTTCTGGAAGACAGGGTCACTGATAGAGTGATTACTTTCTGGGAAAGGCAAAAGGTTTGAAACCATCTTTGAGGAAGGACACTAACATTGGAGCAAGTCCCAGAGAATGTGACCAAGATGGTCAGAACACAGTATAAAGATAGCTCATCGAAAGAATTGAAGATGATTATACTAGAGAAGACAAAACAACAAGAACATAGTAACTACTTTTAATTATTTGAAGAGTTGACATGTGAAATAAAGATTAGTCTTACTCTGTTTGAAATCAGAAAACTGAATTAAGAATAAAAGGGAAAAAATAAACAGAAACAAATTTCTGTTTAACATAAGGTAAATGTCCTAATAACTATTTCTGTCCCAGAACAGAATTGGCTACCTAAAAAAAAAAAAAAAAAAAAAAAAAAAAAAAAAAAAACATTTATTAAGTACTTATTTTGTGACTAGAATGGGACTAAGAGGTAAAGCTACAAAAGCAAAAATAAAGGCAATCTTTGTTCTCAAGGACAACTAGTTTATTCTACTAGGAGAAACAATAGGGAGGGATATGTTGGGCTAGAAAGTTACTGAAGCCATATAAAGACAGACTAGCACAGTTGTCCAGGAATAATTTATTTTGATTACATTTTTGTGGTACCAAAACTTAAGGTACAGATTGGGGATTGAAAAAGCAAGGGAGACATACCTGCCTGGGCAGCTAAAAGAACTGGACAGAGAACTGCTGTTTCCTCTTTTATTTTTATTTTTCAAATTAACTAATTTATTTTAATAGTCATTGATTTATGAATCATGTTTCCTCTTTTAAATGTTGATAATTGCTATTCTTACAACCTTACAACAAAAATAATAATAATATTTAGATGATACTCAATATATGCCAGGAATTGTGCAAAGCACTTACTTTGCTTAGTGCCTCGTACATTTCAGGTGTTACATAAATGTCAACTATTTTTATTATTATCATTATTATTACTTTCTTTTGTTACAAGATTATTAAGCAAAGCAAGGGGTAAATGAATAGATTTCAGGGGATATGTTTAGGTGGATAGGTAAAGATGAATTTAATTCTATGTAATTTTTTGAATTATATTGAATACTCCATTAGAATTTATTTATAATCATATTTTCAAATTATATGTATTTGAAACTGATTCTAAAAGAGGATTGTAAAATGCCAAAGTGGTCTACAATACAAAAATAGTTGCACAATTCTACTTAAGAATTATATGTGAATAATGATGATAATGATGGTGGTGATAGTGGAAGTGGGAGAGAGGTATGGTGTGGTAGTGAAACAGCATTAACAGCAATTAGCATTATTATTTTTTTTCTTTTTTAGCCCAAACTTATGATATCATCAGTGTGAGGGATTTCCAGTATGCAAATTCTCCTCATTGATGCAGATTAGCAACTCTTATGAAATTTATATATCCCATGTTGCCTAGACTGATCAGATAATAATAAAAATGGCTACATTTATCTTATATATCAACTTCTTATCAATAAACAAGTTGAGTATACATTGTATTGAAACATTGAAACTGATACATTTCAGAATAGCAGGTGCAATTTTCTTGGAAATTTGTGCTCCTTAAATACAGAACTTTTTTTAAAAATTTCTATCTTTGTGTCCTCATGATTTAGCACAGTGACTGGTACAACCTTAATAAAAATACTTATTGGATGGATGAAATAATTTATTGCTAATTTAGGATCACAGGAGAATAGAATTATTCCTGGAAGTATTGTTATTCTTAGATGTCATACTATTCTATCTTACCCCTCATTTTATAGATGAAAAAAATTAGGTTAAATTGAGGTTAAATGATTTATTTAGAATCACACAGGTAGTAAGTGGTAGTAACTATCTTTGAACTCAGCTCCTCCAAAACCAAATCCAGTAACCTTTCTACTAGGTCATGGAGCCTTCCATGTTGGTTATCGGGATATTTTGAAAGAAACCCTAGTATGACATGATGCACCTGGAGTGAATAAAGTGGAATTGAATGAATACAACTACAAGAAACATGACTCATTTGCTTCAGAATAGCTCTCAAAAGAAGGAAACTAGGAAGAAAAGAGTAACCCTCTGTATCGGTTGAGCTCTTTGAGATTCAGCCCCTTAGACTCAAGGTCAGCTTGACACCTTCTTGCATTTTGTCCTTGCCAGATGGCTTTGAATATGCCTGTTATTTCCCAGAAGTCCATGGCTGCACCATCATTAGAACTTGAGCTTTTAGCATCTTTGCTTTAATGGTCACTTAATAGTTACTTGGCATTTGTGAAGGAATCTACCCACACAGAAACATTCAGAATAGCCTGAAGTTGACACACTTATCTTAAGTAACTCCAACATAATCATTAAACTATTTTGCAAAATACCTGTTTGGAAGGAACATGCTGTCTTAAAAGTTTTTGGCTTTATAACAAAGTTTCACCTAGAAGGAAATGAAAAGCTATGGTCTTAGACTTTGAATGACAGAAAAATGAAATTTTCTTTAGCTCCCAAAAGTTGGTACACTATAAGGGACTGTCCATCTGAAAAATTGGTGGAACCTACAATAACAACAATACATATTTTTGACAATAAACACTATGTTTATACTTGAAAGTTTGAAGCCCAGATCATCATCATGGACAAGAACAGCATATCAAGTAAGATATAACAGCCAAACCATGACAGGATACTAAATAAAACTTATTTCAAAAGGGAAATGCTAAGATTACATTTCTATGAACACAACTAGAATGTTTTAAGAATTTGAAAGGAATTGAAACTATGTCAAATAATCCTTGGAGAAAAGGAAACAAAGTTACTATTTTGTGGGACTAAATACCAGTTTTTACTTCCTAAAGGAACTGTAATTTCAGTTATAAATTCTAGGCAGCAATTTGCAAAGATAAATAAATGAAACCCAGAGTCACTCATAAGAAAGAATACTCATGAGAAATGTTCACAATACACAAGAGTTGAAGACTTTAATCAAGTACTGTGAAATGTTAATAAAAAGAAAATACTAGGTGAGAGGTCATGATTCAAGAACATTTTTTTTTTTTGGAATAACATTGCCCAAGGTGATATTTGAATTAATAAAAATAATATTAATGTAAACTAAACTTTAATTTTTATCTTAAAATAGAGAATTATTTTATAAACCGAATAGAATGGACAAATACCTTTTAATAATGTACTGAAATAATTGAAAATGCAGTAAAAAGGGATTTACTTAATAATATTAAAATTTTTATTGTTTCATACAATCAAAAAGATTCAATCCACTGAAGAGATTCTCTTATTTAAATGAATAACTCCCAACATTTGATCTTACAAATTCATACTAATTTAAATGTATGAATTATTTCTTTATTTTAAAGTACATATAATAACTTGTTTTGTTTGTTTGTTTGTTTGTTTTTTAAAGCTAATCATGTAATCTGGTGGAGATCATTAAGGAAAAAAGCACTTTTGGAGCAAGTCTTCATGACAAAGGTTTTATTTCTAAGATTACATATTGGAAATTAAGTCAGATTTGCAAGTTTGAGCCATTTCTTAATTGATAAATGATTTAAAATATGAACCATTTTCAAAGGGAGAAATTCAAGCTATCAATAATCATATACAATGCTTTAAATAACTAATAGTTGGAGAATGAACATTAAAAGTTCTGAGCTTTTTAACCTATCACATTGGTGAAGATGACAATGAGAAGAAAAGACAAATCTTGAAATGGCGGTTGGAAAACAGAGACATTAATATACTTTTGGTGGATCTGTATACAGATCCAGCCATATTTTATTCCAAAAATACCACTATTCTAAAGAAATGAAAGACATATAAGGGCTCATATGTAAAAGGGAATAAATACTTAATAAACTTTTAAGGTGTGCCAAACATTTTGCTAAAGTGCTTTACAAATTTCTCTCTTGATTATCACAACAACCCTAGGAAATAAAAGTGCTATTATTATCTGCTTTTTAAAGTTGAAGAAAATGAGACAGATATTAACTTACTACAAGTAAGTGGTTACAAGTGGCTAAGTGTCAGAAGCTGGATTTGAACTCAGATTTTCTTGATTCTATACTCAGTATTTTATTTACTGAACCCACATGGATATCTCTAAATATTTGAGCCTATTTTTGTGGTGGAGTAAAATTGGAAAAATTATGGTATGTGAGTGTGAATACTTTTTCTCTTGTCTCTGACCACAGAGGACACTAAATCAATGTTTGTTATTGATAATCTTAATGTAGATTTAAAATATTCTTGTCTGCCACCTGTGAGATTTTTGTCCATAACCTTTCACAAATTTCAGATATTCATCATTTTTAAGTCATATATCTCTAATTATATATTTTTCCAATATTCTTCATTGTGGTTTCTTTTTAGGTATATGCTGCAATCTGCTTACATCTACCATATATCGTGTAATATTTTTTTTAGTTTTTTTCTAAAACAATTATATATTACACCCAGATTCTATTATAAACATGAGTCTTTGTTTCTATGAGAATTGTGGGATCATAAAAGAAATGTTGCAGTTTTTAAAAGACCCTCCAATCTGTTCTTCCCCTTTTGATCAATTCTAGGCTCAACTTGTTATAATCTGTCTTATATGCATGTATGTGCATGTGTATCAATATATCAATATATATGCATACATAAAGGCATTATGTACTACTATTCATTCATATATGCCATAACCTGGAAAATAGACTTTTTATGCATTTGAATTTTCTCGTGTAGGAAATTGGACCAATTCTTTTTCATGGTTACAAATCTCTTTAAAGAGGTTATGCAGAATTTTGTGTCTTGAGGAAACCAATATGATATCTTCTGCAAATAGCATTATCTACAAGATTTCACCTTTCCCAGAAAACCACCTACCTTGTATTAGAGCTCATCCTTCATAGTGGCAAATATTTTTGGTGAACATATTCCTCCTTGTTTTATGATTCACTTTAATTCTATGATTTGAGGATAACTTAATGGTATTGTTTCTGATTAGAGAAACACCATTAGGGACAGCTAGATTGTTTAATAGACAAAGTGAATCTAGAATCAAGAAAGATCTGATTTCAAATCTGATCTGATAGTTTGGCAAGTCACTTAACCTTTATATGTCTTAATCATCATCATTGTAGAAGAAAATGGGAAATGACTCCAGTATCTTGCCAAGAATATCCAGTTAAATACAGTCCATGCAGTCGGGAAGAGTCAGACATAACTGAACTACAAATTTCTGTTACAACTTTCAAGAAATCTTTAATTATTTTGACACATGAATGTGGACCAACTTTTTGGAAAAGAACCTTCAAAGTTATATTTTGCTCTATCTTCTTTCAATTAACTATAAAATATCTTTTTTTCAATTAACTACAAATAATCAGCATAGTAAGTTCGTGTTTCTTTTTAGTCAAATGTGAAAGGGATAATATTCATTCCATTTAAAAATATGACTTGTGAAGTTCTCATTGAATACTAACTGATGTAAAAATGAACTGCATAAATTTTATAGGTAGAAGAGTAGAAACATACAAGCATCAATAGATAATATTTTCGAGACTCATTTTTTAGTAGAGAGGAAATAAAATCAGTCTGTATTTTTGTTTTGTTTTCTTTTGTTTTCTACACCACTAGAAACTTACTATCCTTGAGGTATCTTGCATATTGACCTATTGTTGTTCTCACTTTTATATCTCCTTACCATGAATTTTGCCCAGCACTTATTTGGCGATTTTCCCAATTAGGGCTGTCTTCAGGACCATTTCTACTTGCTCCACAAGCATTTATTTAGGACTGTGTTTTAATAATCCAAGTTTTAATGATCCAAGTATGGTGGTGTCTCTGTCCTTAATGATCAAATCATATCGAATTTAAAATAGGAAGGAAGGAAACTGAAAAACATTTTGTGAATACAATTGAAATCCCTCCTAAATCATAATATGGCTAAAGTGACATATAATATGGCATAGTGGATTCTATCTCTGAGACATATAAGCTGTAGATCCAAATGAAGCATCTTAACTTTTAAGTTCTCTAAGGCAGCTCTCTAAGACTAAGTTAACATTATAGGGTATAATTATGAAAAGAACCCTAACTCTCCATTCAGAGTACCTTGGTTCAAATCTTATCTCTGAAGTTTTTCCCTGGTATAATCAATCATTCACAAGTCACATTCTCTGGAATTCTAAAAGGGGAAATTAATTTTGAGAACCTTTAAGCTCTAGATCTGTGATTTTATTAACTGAATCTGTAGAGGAAGATTCTGCTCCAGAAATCCAGTACATTAATGAAATTACAGACCAAGATAAAATCAGAACATTTATATTTGTTTTCTAAAACTATTTTTAGGCATTTTTATTTAAAGTTTTGAGTTCCAAATTCTATCCCTCCTTTCCCCCTTCCTTTTTCCGTTTGATGATAAACAATCAGATATAGGTTATACATATGCAATTATATACAATTTTATCTGAGGAACTTTTAGAAACCAAGATGGCAAAGTAAGCATTGAATCACTGTAATTTTATCTTATTCATCTCTAGGCAGCCATAAAATGGTGCCCCAAGACAGATTTGGGGAACCAGCAAGGAGACAGGTTGAAAAGGTCTTGTTAGTTACAATTCAATATAATACTAGAAATGCTAGCCTCAGCAATAAGAGCTGAGAAAGAGATTCAAGGAATTAGAGTAGGAAATGAGGAAATCAAACTATCACTCTTTGCAGATGACATGATGGTATACTTAGAGAACACCAAAGACTCTGCTAAAAATCTATTAGAAATAATTCAGAACTTTAGCAAAGTTGAAGGGCACAAAATAAATCCTCAGCATTTTTATACATTACCAACATAATCCAACAGCAAGAGATATAAAGAGAAATTCCATTCAAAATAACTGTTGATAGTATAAAATATTTGGGAATATATCTACCAAAGGAAAGTCAGGAATTATATGAGCAAAATTACAAAAACTTGCCACAAAAATGAAGTCAGATTTAAATAATTGGAAAGACATTGAGTGCTCTTGGATAGGCCAAGTAAATATAATTAAGATGACAATACTCGCTAAACTCATCTATTTATTCAGTGCCATACCAATCAGACTCCCAAGAAACTATTTTAATGACCTAGAAAAAATAACAACAGAATTCATATGGAACAACAAAAGGTAGAGAATTTCAAGGAAAGTAATGAAAAAAAATTAAATGAAGGTGGTCTAGCTGTACCTGATCTAGAAATATATTATAAAGCAACAGTCACCAAAACCATTTGGTATTGGCTAAGAAATAGACTAGTTGATCAGTGGCATAGGTTAGGTTCACAGGGCAAGATAGTGAATAAAAATAGCAATCTAGTGTTTGACAAACCCAAAGATCCCAACTTTTGGGATAAGAATTCATTATTTGACAAAAACTGCTGGGAAAACTAGAAATTAATATGGCAGAAACTAGGCATGGACCCACACTTAACACCACATACTAAGATAAGATCAAAATGGGTCCAAGATTTAGGCATAAAGAATGAGATAATAAATAAATTAGAGGAACATAGGATAGTTTACCTCTCAGACTTCTGGAGGAGGAAGGAATTTGTGTCCAAAGGAGAACTAGAGATCATTATTGATCACAAAATAGAAAATTTTGATTACATCAAATTAAAAAGTTTTTCCACAAACAAAACTAATGCAAACAAGATTAGAAGGGAAGTAATAAATTGGGAAAACATTTTTACAGTTAAAGGTTCTGATAAAGGCCTCAACTCGAAAATATACAGAGAATTGACTCTAATTTATAAGAAATCAAAACATTCTCCAATTGATAAATGGTCAAAGGATATGAACAGACAATTTTCAGATGATGAAATTGAAACTATTTCCACTCATATGAAAGAGTGTTCCAAATCACTATTGATCAAAGAAATGCAAATTAAGACAACTCTGAGATACCACTACACACCTGTCAGATTGGCTAAGATGACAGGAACAAATAATGATGAATGTTGGAGGGGATGTGGGGAAACTGGGACACTGATGCATTGTTGGTAGAGTTGTGAAAGAATCCAACCATTCTGGAGAGCAATCTGGAATTATGCCCAAAAAAGTTATCAAACTGTGCATACCCTTTGACCCAGCAGTACTACTACTGGGCTTATATCCCATGGAAATACTAAAGAAGGGAAAGGGACCTGTATGTGCCAAAATGTTTTTGGCAGCCCTTTTCATAGTGGCTAGAAACTGGAAAATGAATGCATGTCCATCAATTGGAGAATGGTTGGGTAAATTATGGTATATGAATGTTATGGAATATTATTGTTTTGTAAGAAATGACTAACAGGATGAATACAGAGAGGCTTGGAGAGATTTACATCAACTGATGCTGAGTGAAACGAGCAGAACCAGGAGATCATTATACACTTCAACAATGATACTGTATGAGGATGTATTCTGATGGAAGTGGATATCTTCAACATAGAGAAGAGCTAATCCAATTCCAATTAATCAATGATGGACAGAATCAGCTACGCCCAGAAAAGGAACACTTGGAAATGAGTGTAAACTGTGAGCATTTTTCTGTTTGTTTGTTTTTTGTTTTTCTTCCCAGATTATTTTTACCTTCCAAATACAATTCTTCCTTTGCAACAACAACAACAACAAAATTCGGTTCTGCACATATATATTGTACCAAGCATATACTATAAGATATTTAAAATCTATCGGAATGCCTGCCATCTAGGGGAGGGAGTAGAGGGAAGGAGGGGAAAAATTCGGATAAGAAGGGAGTACAGAGGATAATGTTGTTAAAAAAATTATCTATGCATATGTACTGTCAAAAAATGTTAAAATTATAAAATTAATAAAAAAAAGAAAGAAAAGGTGTTGTTAGAAGTTCCACAGGAGAACTTTCACTTGGAGTACAAGAGAGGAATTGTCAGTCCAAAAATGAAAGCTTTCCAGAGAACTGGCAGTAAACCCCACTGTAGAAATCAGCAGGAGATACTGAACCTCAGGGTGGTGTTAACATCAGGATCTCCTACATACCTTGGCAAAATTAGTGATACCTACAGACTAATTTTGGGAATCATTACATTCTCCTAGAATCCAGTTAGCTCCAAGCAATTAGGCATCTTCTAGCTACCAAACATCCCAGAGCCTTAACACAAATCCTAACAATAAATAATCCTTTAGATATACATACCTCCATGTAGAACTGGGAAAACACAGAAACACCCAACTAACCTCAGCACACACTAGACACTACTATTAAATCTCCAGCTCAGCAACTAGTAAGTTGTTAGACCCCATTCCCTCAGCATAACATCAGATACAAGGGTCCCCTGTGGCCTTAGGGCATTATCAGTGAAGAACTGGAGTTTAACAATGGGAGCTTTTAGTCACTAGCAAAAGTCAGAGGCAGTACTCCTTCCACCCTGGAAGCAGAATTCAAATTTAAGAGAACAGGAAAAAGGAAAGATAAATACAGACAAACACAGAAACAGAGAGACACAGAAAAAGAAAAAAAGAACCTAGATAGAGAGATAAGCAAAGACAAAGCAAATAAAAATAAAAAAAGGAATTGGATTATAGAAAGTTGTTATGGTAACAGGGAAGACCAAGACATAAATTCAGAAGAGGCCAATATTGTCAAAACCCCTATGGGTAAAACCCCAAAGGTAAATATGTAGGGGTCTCAAGCTCAGAAAGAACTGGAAAAGTTAAAAATGAATTTAAAATTATGTTCGAGAGGTAAAAGAAAAACTGGGGGAAGAAATAAGAGCAAAAAAAGAGAATTATAAAAGGAGTGATCAGTTTGTAAAATTGCTTAAAACTGATAATTAGCCAAAAGAAAAAAACAAGATATAAAAATGTGTTGAAGAAAATGACTCTTTAAAAAGTAAAATTGGCCAAGTGGAAAAGTAAATACAAAAATTAATTAAGGAAATTAGCACTTAAAAAGCTAGAATTGGGACAAATGGAAACTAATGACTCTGTGGGACATGAAGAATAAGTCAAACAAATTCAAAAGACTGAAAAAATGGAAGAACATTTGAAATATTTCATGGGGATAAAAACAACAGACTTGGAAAATAGATCCAGGAGAGACATTAACAGAATCATTGGACTACCTGAAATACATGACCAAAAGGAGGAAAGGAACAATAGCTTCTGAAAATTATCAAGGAAGACTGTCCTGGTATTCTGGAACTAGAAGGCAAAATAGATATTGAAATAACACACTGATCAACTCAGGAAAAGGATTTCAAAAGAAATACTCAAAAGAATATAATTGTCAAATTTTCAGAACTAACAAGTCAAGGAAAAAATACTACCAGTGTCCAGAAAGAAACAATTCAAATATTAGAGAGTCACAATAAGGATAACACAGGACCTGGCAACTTCAACACTAAAGGATTGGAGAACATGGAATATGATATTCTGAAAAACTAAGACTATAACTAAGGATCATGTATAACACTTCAAAGTGGGGGAGGAGGACATTCAGCAAAATAGTATTTCAAGCTTTCATATGGAGAACAACAGAACCAATTTAAAAAAAAAAGGCTTCCAATATCAAGACCCAAGAAAAATATAAACAGGTAAAAATAGAAAAGAAAATTTAAGGGATTAAATAGGCTTAAACTGTTTACATCCCTATACAAGAAAATGATGCCTCTAATCCCTAATTGTTGTATCACCAATAGTACAACCAGAAGGAATACACATAGACAATATAAGTATAAGGTGAATTTGAAGAAATGACATAAAATTAAATGATAAGAAAGAGAATTTCACTGGATTCAGAAAGAGGAGAGATAGAATGATATAAATTTTTTAAATGGAGAGGCATGGAAGTGAAAAACAATAAAAAGAGAAAGAGAATAAAAAGGAAGATTAAGAGGGGGGAATATACAGGTAGTAATCATAACTGTGAATGTGAATGAGATGAATTCTCCCGTAAAACAGAACCTGATAGCAAAATATATCAAAAACCAGAATTATACAATGTGCTATTTACAAGAAATACACTTGAACTATAGAGGCACACACAGAATAAAGATAAGGGACTGAAGCAAAATGTATTATGCTTCTGCTAAAGAAGAACAAAAAAGGAGAAGAAGTAGCAATCCTGATCTCAGACAAAGCAAAGGCAAAAAGAGACCTAATCAAATGAAATAAGGATTAAAACTACATCTTGCTAAAAGATACTATAGACAATAAAGTAATACCAGTACTAATCAACTACACACCAATTGACTTAGTATCCAATAATTTTAGAGAAATTAAGTAAATTACAGGAAAAAAATAGACAGCAAAACTATACTAGTGGGGGACCTCAACTATTCCCTCTCAAAACTCAATTAATCCAATCAAAAATTTTATTAATTTTATAATTATAACATTTTTTGACAGTACATATACATAGATAATTTTTTACATTATCCCTTATACTCCTTTCTGTTCCAAATTTTCCCTTCCTTCCCTCCACCCTCTCCCCTAGATGGCAGGCATCCCCATATATATTAAATATGTTATAGTATATCATAGGTACAATATATATGTGCAGAACCAAATTTTGTTGTTGATGTTGTTTCAAAGGAAGAATTGGATTCGGAAGGTAAAAATAACCTGAGAAAAACAAAAAAATGCTAACAGTTTACACTCATTTCCCAGTGTTCCTTCTCTGGGCGTAGCTGATTCTGTCCATTATTGATCAATTGGAATTGGATTAGCTCTTCTCTGTGTTGAAGATATCCACTTCCATCAGAACACATCATCATATAGTATTGTTATTGAAGTGTATAATGATCTCCTAGTTCTGCTCATTTCACTCAGCATCAGTTGATGTAAGTCTCTTCAAGCCTCTCTGTATTCATCCTGTTAGTCATTTCTTACAAAACAATAATATTCCATATCATTCATATACCATAATTTACCCAACCATTCTCCAATTGATGGGCATTCATTCATTTTCCAGTTTCTAGCCACTACAAAAAGGGTTGCCACAAACATTTTGGCACATACAGGTCCCTTTCCCTTCTTTAGTATTTCCTTGGGATATAAGCCCAGTAGTAGAACTGCTGGATCAAAAGGTATGCACAGTTTGATGACTTTTTGGGGATAATATCAGATTGCTCTCCAGAATGGTTGGATTATTTCACAACTCCACCAACAACGCATTAGTGTCCCAGTTTTCCCACATCCCCTCCAACATTCATCATTATTTGTTCCTGTAATCTTAGCCAATCTGATAGGTGTGTAGTGGTATCTCAGAGTTATCTTAATTTCTATTTCTCTGATCATTAGTGATTTGGAACACTTTCATATGAGTGTAAATAGTTTCAATTTCATCATCTGAAAATTGTCTGTTCATATCCTTTGACCATTTATCAATTGGAGAATGGCTTGATTTCTTGTAAATTAGAGTCAATTCTTCATATATTTTGGAGATGAGGCCTTTATCAGAACCCTTAACTGTAAAAATGCTTTCCCAATTTGTTACTTCCCTTCTAATCTTGTTTGCATTAGTTTTGTTTGTACAAAAGTTTCTTAATTTGATGTAATCAAAATTTTCTATTTTGTGATCAATAATGATCTCCTTTGGTCACAAATTCCTTCCTCCTCCACAAGTCTGAGAGGTAAACTATCCTATGTTCCTCCAATTTATTTATTATCTTTTTTTGATCTTATCTTAGTATGTGGTGTTAAGTGTGGGTCCATGCCTAATTTCTGCCTTACTAATTTCCAGTTTTCCCAGGAGTTTTTGTCAAATAATGAATTCTTATCCCAAAAGTTGGGATCTCTGGGTTTGTCAAACACTAGACTGTATTTTTATTCACTATCTTGCCCTGTGAACCTAACCTATTCCACTGATCAACTAGTCTATTTCTTAGCCATTACCAAATGGTTTTGGTGACTGCTGCTTTATAATATACTTCTAGACCAGATAATGGTAGACCACCTTCATTTGATTTTTTTTCATTACTTCCCTTGAAATTCTCTACCTTTTGTTGTTCCATATGAATTCTCTTGTTATTTTTTCTAGGTCATTAAAATAGTTTCTTTGGAGTCTGATCCAATCAAAAATTAAACAAGAAAGAAACTAAGAGGTTAAATAGAATATTAGAAAAATTTGATATTAGACAGACCTTTGAAAGAAACTGGATGGAAACAGAAAGGAATATATCTTTTTTTCTCAATAATACATGGTGCCTGGACTTCAGGCCAAGATGGCGGCATGGAGGCAGACAACTGCTTGAGCTCCACACTTTCTCTCAGGACTTACTTCATGACAAGCCTCAGAGTTAATGCTTGACCAGAAAAGAAACCCACAAATAATCACCAAGAGAAGACATCCTTGAAATTCACCAGAGAAGGTCTGTATTTGCTCGGGGGAGGGTCAATCAGACTGGACATAGACTGAGGGCAGGAAGCCAGAGTGAGACAGGCAGCTCACACAGCTCAGACTAGAGGGGGGAGAGGTACAATCTCTGCCGTTTCTGTGAAAAGGCTTTTACCACTTTGTGGATGTTCGGTTTTGGCAGCAAGCCAGGAGCAGCAGAGAGGGTGTAAACACCGGAGGTGAAGATTAAAACCCCGGAAAGCTAGCTTCTCTAGGAACTGGCCACCCCCAACCCCCACCTGGACTGACTCAGCACATTCTCAGAGTCTCAGAGCGCAGACTCAGTGCAGCCATCACTTTCCTGTTAGTGGCTCTCTACTGCCCTACCCCCAGTCTGTAGAGGAAGCCCATTAACACCATCCAGCCCCATCTCCCCCAAAATAGACCTATTGTTTCTCTTGTCAATTTGTTTTCTTTGATTCCGCTATTGACAAAATGAACAAAAAATTCAAAAGGGCTCTAACCATTGACAGCTTCTGTATGGAGAGAGAGAGAGCAGACTTCAAATACTGAGGAGACTAAAAATAGACTGTCCCCAGAGGAATCCCTAAGGGGTATATGAGCTGCTCCTCAATACAAAAGAACCGCATAGAGGAAATCAAAAAGGCTCTCACAAGAGAGCTAGAAGAAAAATTGGAAAAGGAAAGGGAAGCTTGGAAAGAGAGCCTGGAGAAGTTATCCAGAGTGGATAAAGAGATCAAATCATTGAGAAATAAAATTAGTGAATTAGAAAAGGCAAACAACTCCAAGGAAAACAGGATTAGTGAGCTGGAAAAGGTAAACAACTCCAAGGAAAACAGGATTAATGAGCTGGATAAAGAAATAAGCTCTCTAAAAAATAAAATGGAAAAAGAGTGTAAAATAGACATTGAAAAAATTCATCAATCACCTACTGAAAGGGACCCTAAAATCAAAACGCCAAGAAATATACTGGCCAAGTTCAAGAACCATCAGACAAAGGATAAAATATTGGAAGCTGCTAGAAAAAATCAAGTCAGATATGAAGGAGCCACAATAAGGATAACCCAGGATCTAGCAGCGTCTACATTAAAAGAACAAAGGCCCTGGAATATGATATTCTGAAAGGCTAAGGAACTTGGTATGCAGCCAAGAATAACTTACCCAGCAAGAATGAGCATCGTTTTCCAGGGAAGAAGATGGACATTTAATGAAATAAATGAATTCCATCTATTCTTTTTTTTTTTTTTTTTATCATAGTCAAATGTATATATTTTATTTTTTTTTTAATTTTTTTTTATTATATATATATATATATTTTATAATATTATCCCTTGTATTCATTTTTCCAAATTACCCCCCCTCCCTTATTCCCTCCCCCCGACGACAGGCAATACCATACATTTTACATGTGTTACAATATAGTCTAAGTACAATACATGTGTGTGAATATCATTTTCTTGTTGCACAATAAACATTAGAATCCGAAGGTACATGCAACCTGGGCAGACAGATATTAGTGCTAACAATTTACATTCCCCTCCCAGTGTTTCTTCTCTGGGTGTATCTACCTCTGTCCATCATTGATCAACTGGAAGTGAGTTGGATCTTCTTTATGTTGAAGATTTCCACTTCCATCAGAATACATCCTCATACAGTATCGTTGTTGAAGTATACAGTGATCTTCTGGTTCTGCTCATTTCACTCAGCATCAGTTGATTTAAGTCTCTCCAACCCTCTCTGTATTCCTCCTGCTGGTCATTTCTTACTGAGCAATAATATTCCATAACTTTCATATACCACAATTTACCCAACCATTCTCCAACTGATGGACATCCATTCATCTTCCAGTTTCTAGCTACAACAAAAAGAGCTGCCACAAACATTTTGGCAAATATATGTCTCTTTCCGCTCTTTAGTATTTCTTTGGGATATAATCCCAGTAGTAGCGCTGCTGGGTCAAAGGGTATGCACAGTTTGATAACTTTTTGGGCATAATTCCAGATTGCTCTCCAGAATGGAATTCCATATATTCTTGATGAAAAAACCAGACCTACATAAAATGTTTGATCTTCAAATATAGAACTCAAGAGATTTCTAAAAAGGTAAAAAGAAATCTTGAGAACTATACTTCTACCAAAAAAATATGTAAAGAACATATGTACAATTTGTCTTAGAAACTAGAGGTGGAAAGGAAATTATATCATAAAAAAGGATAAAGTGGTGGTACTACATCTCATGAAGAGGCAAAGGTAACCTATTATATCTGAGAGAAAGAAAGGAGGGAGATGAACATAGTGTGTATCAATAGACATATTCGATTTATGGTGAAACTTCTTCCACTTCATTTAAAAGTGAAAGGGAAGGAGTAAGCTAAGGGGAAGGGAATACAGAAATTGTGAGGAAAAGGGGTAAAATAAGGGGAGGAACTTTAAGGTGGGGGAGGGATCCTAAAAAGGGACGGCTGTGAAAAGCAAGTGGTGTTCACAAGTTTAATACTGGGTAGGGGGGTAAGAGGGAAGGAAAGGGGAAAAGCATAAGCAGGGGTTAATAGGATGGCAAGCAATATAGAATTAATCATTCTAACCATTAATGTGAATGGGGCAAACTCCCTCATAAAGAGGAAGCAGTTAGCAGACTGGATTAAAAGTCAGAATTCTACTATATGTTGTTTACAGGAAACATACCTGAAACAGGGTGATACATTCAAACTAAAAGTAAAAGGGTGGAGCAGAATCTATTATGCTTCAGGCAAAACCAAAAAAGCAGGAGTAGCCATCCTCATCTCAGATCAAGCAAAAACAAAAATTGATCTAATTAAAAGAGATAAGGAAGGGCATTATATCCTCCTAAAGGGTAGCATCAATAATGAAACAGTATCAATATTAAACATATATGCACCAAGTGGTGTAGCATCTAAATTCTTAAAAGAGAAATTAAGAGAGCTGCAAGAAGAAATAGACAGCAAAACTATAATAGTGGGAGATTTCAACCTTGCACTCTCAGAATTAGATAAATCAAACCACAAAATAAATAAGAAAGAAGTCAAAGAGGTAAATAGAATACTAGAAAAGTTTGATATGATAGATCTTTGGCAAAAGATAAATGGAGACAGAAAGGAGTATACTTTCTTCTCAGCAGTTCATGGAACCTATACAAAAATTGATCATATACTAGGCCATTAAAAACCTCAAAATCAAATGCAGTAAGGCAGAACTAGTAAATGCATCCCTTTCAGACCACAATGCAATCAAAATTACATTTAATAAAAAGCCAGGGGAAAATAGACCAAAAAATAATTGGAAACTAAATAATCTTATACTAAAGAATGATTGGGTAAAACAGCAAATCATAGACATAATTAATAACTTCACCCAAGAAAATGACAATAATGAGACATCATACCAAAATGTGTGGGATACAGCCAAAGCAGTAATAAGGGGAAGTTTTATATCTCTACAGGCCTAATTGCATAAAATAGAGAAAGGGAGGGCCAATGAATTGGGCTTACAACTAAAATTGCTAGAAAAGGAACAAATTAAAAACCCCCAGACAAACACAAAACTTGAAATTCAAAAAATAAAAGGTGAGATTAATAAAATTGAAAGTAAAAAAACTATTGAATTAATTAATAAAACTAAGAGTTGGTTCTATGAAAAAACCAACAAAATAGACAAACCCTTAGTAAACCTGATTAAAAAAAGGAAAGAGAAAAAGCAAATTGTTAGTCTTGAAAATGAAAAGCGTGAACTCACCACTAATGAAGAGGAAATTAGAACAATAGTCAGGAGCTACTTTGCTCAACTTTATGCCAATCAATTCGATAACTTAAATGAAATGGAAGATTACCTTCAAAAATATAGCTTGCCCAGATTAACAGAGGAAGAAGTAAGTAGTCTAAATAGTCCCATCTCAGAAAAAGAAATAGAACAAGCTATTAACCAACTTCCTAAGAAAAAGTCCCCAGGACCAGATGGATTTACATGTGAATTCTACCAAACATTTAAAGAAAAACTAACTCCAATGCTATGTAAACTATTTGAAAAAATAGGGATTGAAGGAGTCCTATCAAGTTCCTTCTATGACACAGACATGGTACTGATACCTAAACCAGGTAGATTGAAAACTGAGAAAGAAAACTATAGGCCAATTTCCTTAATAAATATTGAAACTAAAATCTTAAATAAGATATTAGCAAATAGACTTCAGAAAATCATCCCCAGGATAATACACTATGACCAAGTGGGATTTATACCAGGAATGCAGGGCTGGTTCAATATTAGGAAAACTATTAGTATAATTGACCATATTAATAATCAAATTAATAAAAACCATATGATCATCTCAATAGATGCAGAAAAAGCATTTGATAATATCCAACATCCATTCCTACTAAAAACGCTTGAGAGTATAGGAATAAATGGACTATTCCTTAAAATAATAAGGAGCATATATTTAAAACCTTCAGTTAACATCATATGTAATGGTGATAAACTAGAACCTTTCCCTGTAAGATCAGGAGTGAAACAAGCTTGTCCACTATCACCATTACTATTCAATATAGTACTAGAAACTCTAGCCTCGGCAATAAGAGCCGAGAAAGAGATCCAAGGAATTAGAGTAGGAAATGAAGAAATCAAATTGTCACTTTTCGCAGATGATATGATGCTATACTTAGAGAACCCCAAAGACTCTGCTAAAAAGCTATTAAAAATAATTCAGAATTTTAGCAAAGTTGCAGGATACAAAATAAATCCACATAAATCCTCAGCATTTTTATACATTACCAACACAATCCAACAGCAAGAGATACAAAGAGAAATTCCATTCAAAATAACTGTTGATAGTATAAAATATTTGGGAATATCTCTACCAAAGGAGAGTCAGGAATATATGAGCAGAATTACAAAACACTTGCCACAAAAATAAAGTCAGATTTAAATAATTGGAAAGACATTCAGTGCTCTTGGATAGGCCAAGTGAATATAATTAAGATGACAATACTCCCTAAACTAATCTATTTATTTAGTGCTATACCAATCAAACTTCCAAGAAACTATTTTAATAACCTTGAAAAAATAATAACAGAATTCATATGGAACAACAAAAGGTAGAGAATTTCAAGGGAAGTAATGAAAAAAAATTAAGTGAAGGTGGTCTAGCTATACCTGATCTAGAAATATATTATAAAGCAACAGTCACCAAAACCATTTGGTACTGGCTAAGAAATAGACTAGTTGATCAGTGGCATAAGTTAGGTTCACAGGGCAAGATAGTGAATAAAAATAGAAATCTAGTGTTTGACAAACCCAAAGATCCCAATTTTTGGGATAAGAATTCATTATTTGACAAAAACTGCTGGGAAAACTAGAAATTAATATGGCAGAAACTAGGCATGGACCCACATTTAACATCACATACTAAGATTAGATCAAAATGGGTCCAAGATTTAGGCATAGAGAACGAAATCATAAATAAATTGGAGGAACATGGGATGGTTTACCTCTCAGACTTGTGGAGGAGGAAGGAGTTTGTGTTCAATGGAGAACTAGAGACCATTATTGATCACAAAATAGAAAATTTTGATTACATCAAACTAAAAAGTTTCTGCACAAACAAAACTAATGCAAACAAGATTAGAAGGGAAGTAACAAATTGGGAAAACATTTTTACAGTTAAAGGTTCTGATAAAGGCCTCATCTCCAAAATATACAGATAATTGACTTTAATTTATAAGAAATCAAGCCATTCTCCAATTGATAAATGGTCAAAGGATATGAACAGACAATTTTCAGATGATGAAATTGAAACTATTTCCACTCATATGAAAGAGTGTTCCAAATCACTATTGATCAAAGAAATGCAAATTAAGACAACTCTGAGATATCATTACACACCTGTCAGATTGGCTAAGATGACAGGAACAAATAACGATGAATGTTGGAGGGGCTGTGGGAAAACTGGGACATTGATGCTTTGTTGGTGGAGTTGTGAAAGAATCCAACCATTCTAGAGAGCAATCTGGAATTATGCCCAAAATGTACATACCCTTTAACCCAGCAATACTACTATTGGGCTTATATACCAAGGAAATACTAAAGAAGGGAAAGGGACCTGTATGTGCCAAAATGTTTTTGGCAGCCCTTTTCATAGTGGCTAGAAGCTGGAAGATGAATGGACTCTCAGCTCAGCTTCCCCCAGCCCTTACCTGATCTGGGCTAACCGAAAAGCCCGCCAGAACTGGGGTACTGCCCATCATCTTCTAGGTATAAAAGAAACAAGCTGGAACGCCCTCATTGCAGGAGCCCTCCCAACCAACACATGGTATCCTTCCAGCCATGTAAGGGTCCCTACCCGCCAATGGCCACCTTTGGCCCTGGCGTCTCTCTAACTGAGCTTTACTTCCAAATTCCTACAATAAACCTTTTATTTATCAATCTAGGTTTTCGGGCCTGTAAATTCATTTTACAGGGGACACTGTGCCTCATGGGATTATCTATGCGCCGAGAAATGGGGTTCCCCCTTTCCTTTCCCTCATTAATACTAGTGTCTATTGGTGGAATTCTGAACTGAGAGCAATTTGAAACTATGTCCAAGAAATAACCAGACTATGTATACACTCTGACAAAGCAATACCACTACTAAGTCTGTATCCCCAACATATCATAAAAAATGGAGGAACCCTACATGGGAAAGTAAATTTTTAGCAGCTATTTTTGTGGTGGCAAAATACTGGAAATTGAGGTGATGCTCCTCAATTGGAGAAAAGACTGAACTAGCTGTGGTTTATGAATGTAAAGGCATAGTACTGTGCAATAAGAAATGATGAACAGATTTCAGAACAATCTAGAACAACTTGTAAGAAGTTTTGTTTTGTTTTTGCTGAGGCAATTGGAACTAAGTGACTTGCCCAGGGTCACACAGCTAGGAAGTGTTAAGTGTCTGAAGTCACATTTGAACTCAGGTCCTACTGACTTCAGGGCTGGTGCTCTATCCACTGCACCAACTTGCTGCCCCAACTTGTAAGAACTAATGCAAAATGAAAAGAGCAGAACCAAGAAAACATTGTATATATATATATATATATATATATATATATATATATACATATATATATATATATATATATATATCAGCCACTTTGTGTGATAATCAACTATGATTAATTCAGCTTTTCTCAGTGTAAGAAACAAAATATCTTACCAAAAACTCCACTGACTCACTGATGAATGCAGGAAAGATTTATTTTTATATTCTTGCAAGAGTTCCTCCTTTGATTCCCCATTAATTGTGTGTGGGACAAGACAACCATTCAAATATCAAGGAGATTTCTCAAGATAAAAGCAGAAAAGATTTTTTATTCTGATGTCTAAGAAAGGGTGTCTCCCTTCCAAAAAGCTGTTAGACAAGGACAGCAAAGCCCAGTTAATAGACAAGAATTATAAACCAGTCTGGGGTAACACTCTCTATAGACTGGACCTTTGCCCTGATTTGTCAGTACAAATGGTCTTACATTTTAAGCCCAAAATGAGGAAAAACTTCTAACCCAACCACATCTTTAGAATTACTGAATTACCTTATATGGGAATTTCAAAGCCAAGGTGGCCCCAACTTATTCTCACAAGAAAAAGGGCTATGGTACCACTTCTTACCATGTGATGTCTGGAGAAAGAAACCTGACCCTGGGTACAGCCACCACTCAATCTTTATAACATTGTCTCCATCATGTGAAATAACTTTCACAGTTCATTTCATTCAATTGGATATTACAGAAGTTACACAATTTTAATGTTCACCCTTTAGTACATAGTTTCTGCTCCTAAGGAGCTTACATTTTTTTTTGGGGGGGTGATAACTACCCTCTAACCTTGATTATTTGATTTTCTTGTGAGTTTCTGTTTTCTAATTTGTTTTATTTCTCCAATTTAATTTTCATAACTGTGGAAACTCTTGCCCATTCATTTCTCACACTTAGCAACACAATGATGCAAGATAAGTACAAAGGACTCAAAAAGGAAAATGTTTTATAAAATGCCTCATCACATAAAGGACTGATAGACTCTGAATGTAGATTAAAACCATATTTATTTCATTTAATTTTTCTCATAGTTTTCCTCCTGTTGATCTGTTTCTTCTTTCATAATTATAACCACTATGAAAATGTTTTATATGATAGCACATGTATAAATTAAATCAAATTGCCTACCTGCTTCAGAAGAGGAAAAAAAGGGAAAATAAAGAAGAAAACTTTGGAACTCAAGATCTTTTAAAAATAAATGCTAAAAATTGTCTTGTCATGTATCTATGGAAAAATAATAAAGTGCTATTATATAAAAAAGAAAAAAATTACAAAATTTACATATTAGTCATTTTTATGCAAGAAGACTTAAATGAAATAAAAATGAAAGTGAAAATTAGCGTGCTTCAAGTACATTTATTTTTGATAAAAATGAAGATTTCTGTATTTAGAGATATCATATTAAGGAATAAAAGACAACTATTTTCCCTATATTATATGATTTTTTCCAGTTTCACACTTAATTCAAATAGCAACCTCATGTTACCATAGTTTCTTTTCCCCCTTTTCTTAACAATGTCTTATAAAATATGATAGGAAGGAGGCTGAAGAAGACCTGGTTTCAAATTCTGCCTCAGAATGACGCTGGTGACTATAACATCTGTGGGTCTCAGTTTTTTTTATCTTCATATGGCAATACATCATAGTATAGTAAGAGCATACCTTTCTTTAAAATAATTGGAGCCAGATGGAGGAAAATATAAATCTGCCTCATAACATTAAAAGTTAGTGGTCTATTTCAATAAAATGAAAGGAATGTCACTGGATAAGAAAACAAAATCTTACAGATGTACTTTTATTATATTGGCTTGATCTCCTCATGAGCAATTGATATTTCTCTGTTTAAATATGTGTTTATTTATATGGAAAATGTTTCATAATTGTATTCATATAATTCCACTGTGCTATATAGCTGCTCCTCCTTGTTCTTTTCTTATTTTTTATTTCTAACATTTTCAAAACAGTATCATATAGTTCTGGGGTGACTGAGCATCTTTGCTTCACTCCTGCAATTACTGGAAAACGTTTTAGCTTATAAATTGCCTATCATGCTTGCTTTTGGTATCAGGTAGAAGTTTTTTTTTTTTTTTTTTACAAATAAAAACAACTTAAATAGCTAGATGAATATTCAATATTCGTGACTAGGCTTTGACAAATGTAATAATTATGATAACACTACTGAGTAACAAAAGTGCTGTTCACAATTCCAAGGAAGAGAAAAGTATTTGTGCTATTTCACAAGGGATTTGGACTTTGGTGTTGATAAAAGGGAAGGCAATAGTCAGAAGCAAAATGGAAGAACAGGATAAGAAGAGAAAGAGAGAAGGATATACAGGAAAAATAGGATAGAAGAAAATACATAGCTAGTAATCACAACTGTGAAGGTGAATGGGATAAACTCACTCATATAAAGGAAGCAGAGAGGAACATAGAATAGAAAGCAATATCCAAAAATATATTGTTGACATGAAACACATTTGAAACAGAGACACACATATTAAAACTACAGAGCTAGAGTGGAATCTGTTTTGCTTCAACTGAAATTTTAAAATAAAGGGAGAGATTGCAATTTTGATTTCTGACAAAGCAAAAGCAAATATAATTAGAAGAGATAATCAGGGAAATCACATTTTACTAAAAGATACTATTGATCACACATTATGACCCAGTAGAATTTATACCAGGAATTCAAAGCTGGTTCAATATTAGAGAAACTTTCAGCATAATTACCATATTAATAAAAACCTTTAAAATCATATTATGATCTCAATGGATGCAGAAAACAAGCTTTTAGGAAAATATAACACTCATTTCTATTAAAAACATTAGAAAGAAAGCAGCTAGATGATGCAATGGATAAAGTACCAGCCCTGAAGTCAGGAGAACCTGAGTTCAAATCTGATCTCAGACACTTAAGTGTGTCTCTGGGCAAGTCACTTAACCCCAGTTGCCTCAGGGGAAAAAATACCACTAGAAAGCATAGGAATAAATGGAGTTTTTAAAAAATTATCAGTAGCATTAATCTAAAATCTCAGTAAATATTATCTGTAATGGGGATAAACTAGATGCTTTCTCAGTAAGATTAAGATTGAATCAAGAGTTCTCATTATTACCACTATTTTTCTTCTTCTTCTTCAATATTGTACTAGTAATGATAGCTACAGCAGCTATCTATAATAGTAGGAAAAAAACTGAAGAAATTAGAATAGGTAGGGAGAATGTTTATGTATATATTTATTGTACCAATGTTACCAAAAATCTAACAAGAGAGCTAGGGGAAAAAGTCCATTTAAAATAATTTCAGACAATATAAAATACTTGGGAGTCTATCTGCCAAGACAAATACTGGAATTATATGAATACAATTATGAAACAGTTTTTCATACAAATAAGCACATATATAAAGGAGAAATGTTAATTGCTTATGGGGAGACCAAACCAATATAATAAAAATGACAATTTTAAGATTGACTTATTCAGTGCTATGCCAATCAAACTATCAATAATTATTTTCTAGAGTTAGAATAAATAACAACAAAAGTAATCTGGAAGAACAAAAAGTCAAGAAGAACAAGGGAATCAATGAAAAAATATGAAGGAAGCTTAGCACTTCTAGATTTCAAACTATATTACAAAACAGTATTCAACAAAATCTGGTACTAAGAAATCGGTTAATAAATAGGATAGATTAGGTATAAAATATATAGTAATAAATAGCCATAGCAATCTAGTGTTTGATGAACCTAAAGACACAACATTTGGGAAAAGAACTCATCGTGTGACAAACATTGCTGGGGAAACTGGAAAGGATTTTGGCAGAAACTAGACAGAAACCAGTATCTTACACTATGCCCCAAAATAAGGTCAATAGGCCAAAGAGATCAAAGAATAAAGGAAACAATGTATATATACAAAAATATTTATAAAAGTATTGTTGGTGATGGCAAAAAATTGGAAATTGATGGGATTCCCACTTATTGGGCAATGGAAACACAAGTTGTTGTATGTGATTATGAGGGAATGCTAATTGTAATCTATTGTAGTACTAATTTCCTACTGTGATCCAAAAATGACAATTTTCAAAAAAACTTGGGAAGGTTTATATGAACTCAGGTAAAGAGAAGTGAGTAGAACCAGGAAAACATTGTAGACGTAAGAAGTAATATTGTATGATGACCATCTGTGAATGATTTATGTCTTGTAAACAATACAATGATCCAAGACAATTCTGAAGAACTAATAATAAAAAAAATACTATCCTCTCCAGGGAAAGAACTGATGGACTCTGTATTCAAATTGAACCATGATTTTTTTTTTCACTTCATTTTTCTTCTTTTTGTTTTTTGCAATATAACTAACATAGAAATATGTTTTGCATGATTTGATATGTATAATTGACATCACATTTCTTGTCTTCTTAATGGGTATAATATTTGCAACTCAATTTTTAAATGAATGTTAAAAATAAATATTTTTAAAATCCCTCTTTTTAAAAAAAACATAATTTATTCTAGCAGTTGTATGGAAAATATCAAAAGAAGGCTCCTTTTGAAGAAGAGTGATGATCTGTTTTCCCATACAAATAGAGCCAACAATTCTTGCTTGCAGCAACCTGAAAGTTGTTCTTATGAGGCACAGGAAAGAAAGGCAGAAGTAGGGCAGAGGTTCAATTTGATCCATAGCCTCCTTTTCTCTTGATGATTTAAAATATTACCATGGCACAGTGGAAAAAGACATTATGAAATGGGTAAAATTGCCTTAGAGGAATGTAATAAAAAATTAGAGCCCAAAAAGCAACAAAATTTATTTTCTAGCAGTCATACTTTTTTTTTCTTTCCTGAGGATTCAAAATCTACAAGTATTATGCAGTCCATTTTTTTTCTCTCTCCCATATAGACTAAAGAAACAAGGTTGTGGGCAATGAAATGGGAATCTATTGTTTATAACCAGCCCCAAAGATATTTACTTTGTTGTTTTGATTTTCCAAGTGCTGTTCAAAAGAACCCATTTCAGAGAATGTTGGTATTGTTTACAATGGTGCTATCAACAGAATATGGTTAAAAGAAAAGAAAATCCAAACCAGAAAGGCTTTCATTAGCTCCTCAGGAAAATTTCCTTTCTTCTGTGCTGAATCTTAAACATTTTCAATGCAATATGAATACTTTGGAAATTAGAATAGTTTTGATTTCAAATAATAAAAGCAAAAATGCATATGAGAACTCCCAATATCCAATTAGATAATATTAGGCCCATTCAGCTACTTAGCAGAAGGCATATTGTGTGTGTTTTTAACAAGAAATGTGGAGGTAGTACTTTGCAGCTTCTGCCCTACATTGTATATTTTATAAGCTGTTGCCATGTTAGTTTAGGTGCAATATTTATATCCTTTAAGTAAGTCCCCTGGCCTACAGTGAAAAATAAATGAAAATGAGAAAGTAACAAATACTTTGAATTGAAAACAAAACAAAACAAAACAAAACAAAACAAAAAATAAATAAATAAATACATGTCTTTCACCCTACTAATGATATTAGAAAGGAAGAATTAATTCAATTTAGTCTCAAGAAGAACAGTTAATGCTTTAGGAAAAGTGAAATAATCTTCTTTAAATAGATAATAAAGAATTTATCAAGATTTTGTCAATCCCAAGAACTTAAAACTGGACAATAAAATTCCTGGAATCTTTCAATTAGAAAAACCTCAGAGACTATCTAATCCAACTTATGCCTGAATAAAAGTACTTGATAAAACATGCACAACTCATAGTCCTTCAATCCTTTTGAAAACTACCAGTGAAATAAAACCTAATGGCTTTAGAAGCTATCTGTTCCACCTTGCATGGTTCTAATTGTTAGGAAAATTTTCAACACAACAAAGTCTCCAAACCTGGCTATGTCTATCAATCAATTAGCACTTATGAGCCAGGCATTTGTGATGTGCAGGAAATATAAAAATAAAAGTGAATCTCTGGCTTTAAGGAATTTACAGTCTAACTGGTGGAAACATGTCTATATATGTACAATAGGTGCTAGTCCATATGAACATGTGCAGTTTACACAGGGAGTGAGCAATATGCAGACTTTCTGTAACTGGTTTAGGTTTGCATCCATGTAGTAGAAAGGGACCTCTTGATTGTTTATGGATTTAGAATGAGAGTGCACTCAACGTTATTGTCTGGCTAAAATGAGGCTGATCCTCATTTCTACATGGTAATGTTCAAGTGAGAAAGAAAGGATCAGGCCTTTGAGGAATAGGCCTTTATCCCAAAATAGAACTATATAACATATGAGCAGTAAGTACTGATATTGTTTCTTCTGTCTATGCTCCCTGCTTTAGTTCAACTACTTGGTGCAGTACAAATCTCAAATGCTTACTAATGGTGATGCTGAACAAGTCACTTAATTTCAGTTTGCTTTGGTTTCCTTGGGATACCTAGATGGTACAGTGGATAGAGTGCTGAGACTGGAGTTAGGATAACTTATCTGATTTCAAATCTGGCTTCAGACATTTGCTAGTTGTGGGATCCTGAGCAAGTCACTTAACCTTATTTACCTCAGTTATGTCATCCGTAAAGTGAGGTGGAGAAGGAAATAACAAACTAGTCTAGTATCTTTGTCAAGAAAATCCCAAATGGGGTCATCTCATCTGTAGAATGAGGTTAATAACAGCATCTACTTCTCAGGGTTATTGTGAGGATAAAATAAGATATCTGTAAAGCACTTAGCACAGTGCCTGGGTATATATTAAAAATTATATACATATTGCACAATATTAGCTATTATTCATATCACTGCTGACAAGCTGGGCATTGTCTGAAACTTTATCTCATCAGTTTTGGCTCTAAGAAGGAATAACTTAATCATTCAGTTGGGTATAAAAATGTATCTAACACTGTAAAGAAGTTGGAGGAGAAAGAGGAAAGAAAAGAGAGGGACAGGATAAAAAGAGGGCAAAAACACTAAGGGAAAAGGTAAGAGAAGAGAGGAGGAATGATAGGAGATAAGGTAGTGGGTTGAATGGGTAAAAAAAAAAAAAAACACTACAAAGAAAAAGTACTTCCTCACATGCCATGTTAAAATCTAGAGATACAAAGAAGGCGATTACATTCTAATGGGGAAGGTAGTATGCAAAAAAAAAAAAAAATGTACTAGCACTAGTAATAATAAATTCTTAACACCTTTAAATGAGGAGGGGGTGGAAAAAATTTCCACCTTCTAAACTAGAACATCACAAGAGATCATGATTTTCCTTGGAAATGCTAAACAAATACATTATACACTCTCAAAAACCAAGCATTTTCACCTACATTTTATTTTATTTTATTTATTTTATTTTTTTTTATTTTATTCATTTTTCCAAATTATCCCCTCCCTCCCTCCACTCCCTCCCCCCGATGGCAGGTAATCCCATACATTTTACATGTGTTACAATATAACCTAGATACAATATATGTGTGTAAATACCATTTTCTTGTTGCACATTAATTATTAGTTTCCGAAGGTATAAGTAACCTGGGTAGATAGACAGTAGTGCTAACAATTTACATTCACTTCCCAGTGTTCCTTCTCTGGGTATAGTTATTTCTGTCCATCATTGATCAACTGGAAGTGAGTTGGATCTTCTTTATGTTGAAGATTTCCACTTCCATCAGAATACATCCTCATACAGTATTGTTGTTGAAGTGTATAGTGATCTTCTGGTTCTGCTCATTTCACTCAGCAACAGTTGATTTAAGTCTCTCCAAGCTTCTCTGTATTCTTCCTGCTGGTCATTTCTTACAGAGCAATAATATTCCATAACCTTCATATACCACAATTTACCCAATCATTCTCCAATTGATGGACATCCATTCAAATTCCAGTTTCTAGCTACAACAAAAAGAGCTGCCACAAACATTTTGGCACATACAGGTCCTTTTCCGCTCTTTAGTATTTCTTTGGGATATAATCCCAATAACAGCAATGCTGAGTCAAAGGGTATGCACAGTTTGACAACTTTTGGGGCATAGTTCCAAATTGCTCTCCAGTATGGCTGGATTCTTTCACAACTCCACCAACAATGTATCAGTGTCCCAGTTTTCCCACATCCCCTCCAACATTCATCATTATTTGTTCCTGTCATTTTAGCCAATCTGACAGGTGTGTAGTGGTATCTCAGAGTTGTCTTAATTTGCATTTCTCTGATCAGTAGTGATTTGGAACACTCTTTCATATGAGTGGAAATAGTTTCAATTTTATCATCTGAGAATTGTCTGTTCATATCCTTTGACCATTTATCAATTGGAGAATGGTTTGATTTCTTATAAATTAGGGTCAGTTCTCTATATATGTTGGAAATGAGACCTTCATCAGAACGTTTAACTTTAAAAATATTTTCCCAATTTGTTACTTCCCTTCTAATCTTGTTTGCATTAGTATTGTTTGTACAGAAACTTTTTAGTTTGATGTAATCAAAATCTTCTATTTTGTGATCAATAATGATCTCTAATTCTCCTCTGGTCATAAATTCCTTCCTCCTCCACAGGTCTGAGAGGTAGACTATTCTCTGTTCCTCTAATCTATTTATGATCTCGTTCTTTATGCCTAAATCATGGACCCATTTTGATCTTATCTTGGTATATGGTGTTAAGTGTGGGTCCATATCTAATTTCTGCCATACTAATTTCCAGTTTTCCCAACAGTTTCTTCTGAATAATGAATTTTTGTCCCTAATGTTGGTATCTTTGGGTTTCGTCAAAGATTAGATTGCTATAGATGTACCCTTTTTTGTCCTTTGTATCTAATCTGTTCCACTGATCTACCGTTCTATTTTTTAGCCAGTACCAAATGGTTTTGGTGACTGCTGCTATATAATATAGCTTTAGATCAGGGACACTTAGACCACCTTCCTCTGAGTTTTTTTTCATTAGTTCCCTTGCAATTCTCGACCTTTTATTCTTCCATATGAATTTTGTTGTTATTTTTTCTAGGTCATTGAAATAGTTTCTTGGGAGTCTGATTGGTATAGCACTAAATAAATAGATTAGTTTGGGGAGTATTGTCATCTTTATTATATTCGCTCGGCCTATCCAAGAGCACTGAATGTCTTTCCAATTATTTAAATCTGACTTTATTTTTGTGGCAAGTGTTTTGTAATTTTTCTCATATAATTCCTGACTATTCTTTGGTAGATGGATTCCTAAATACTTTATACTCTCAACATTTGTTTGGAATGGAACTTCTCTTTGTATCTCTTGCTGTTGCATTTTGTTGGTGATATATAAGAATGCTGAGGATTTATGTGGATTTATTTTGTATCCTGCCACTTTGCTAAAATTCTGAATTATTTCTAATAGCTTTTTAGCAGAGTCTTTGGGGTTCTCTAAGTATACCATCATGTCATCTGCAAAGAGTGATAGTTTGATTTCCTCATTTTCACCTACATTTTAGCCATTTTCTATACCACATTCGGAAATTGTATACTGTTTCTTTTCTACCATTTATACTTGAAGAAAAGTAATTAAATGAAGAACATCATTGCTACTGGAAAGGGCAATTGATTTACTCATTCTTCTAGTCATCAAATTATTTTCTTTCCAAACAATTCCCTTCCTTGGCCACTGCTCTTTATGAATGTTAAGTGGCTTGCCCCAAATAACACAGCTACTAAAGGCAGTGATTTGAGGGTAAGTTATGTAATATCTATGGGCTTCAATTTTTTTTCATCAATGAAAAGAGAAAAGTTAGATTAGAGGTCTTCTAAGTCCTTTCTAGATCTAGATTAATAATCCAATCTCCAACCAAAATACCTATTTCTCTGAAAATGGACATATAATTTAAGAGGTCAGAAAAGTGATATATTGAGGTAAAGAAAAGAATCTGTTAAGCAGCTCATAACATTTCCTTTTTCATGCCTTAGGAAGTTTAAAGAAGGATCCCTGAATAAAACTAAAGAAGCTTCTCCTTTACTGAGCTGTCTTTGTGAGAAAGAGTTAATCTGCTTAGTTTTAACTTACCTGAGTAGATCTTCCTTGGACCTCTTCTATCTGGAATCATTTTCACTACAAAAGGTAATATATTGGATAGAATACCAGTCTGGAGCCAAGAAGATATAAGTTCAAATGTGGTCTCACATATTTAATACTTTTGAAATCGTGGGCAAATTTCTTAACCTCTTTTGTCTCAGTTCCCTCATCTGTATAATGAGGATAAAAATGATATTTACCTCCCAAAATTGTTATGAGAATCAAAAGAGATATTATTTGTAAAGAATTAAATATGGTGTCTGGCACATAGTGAATGTTGTTATAACTGACAGACTATATCTGGTTGGAAAGCAAATTCATAACTGCATCTATTGGTCCTAAAATAAGCTACATAGAACATCCAGATTAAGCATTGGATTTTTTAGGGAAGAAAAAATCAATTTCATTGACCACAAGAGATGGACAAATGTGCACATACCAACCAAATTTGTCCTGAAGAAAGAAGGGAAATCCAAGAAGTTGGGTAAATCATTCACCTCTTTATCTTAAGTCTCTTCATTTATATGATGAAACATGGCAGAGTGGCCCAGGATCTCCAAGATCTCTTTTAGTTTTCCTTGATATTAGGGGAAGTAAATGAGAGGATAATACTTGCTCTCAACTATTTTTTCCATAAGAAATCTATTCAGAAAGAATGCAATGACTTTACAATTAACAACAAGATTTTATTAATGGAAATCTTCTGCTATGAAAGGCATTTCTTTTGGAGGATTGACATTGTGATGCTCTTTAGTGTTATTGCTATATTTATATTAATTTAGGTATTTTCTTTAAGAAAAATAGATGAAAATGCAAGTGAAGTCAGAAAGAAATATGACAAGGCAATTCATAATTACCTCACTTAAAAACATACCTCCAAGATAAAAACTTACATTTTTATTGAAAAGTGAGATTTAAAGGAAGATATTACATGTTTTGCATACACAATGGCATTTTCTATAAGTCATCTTACCTTTTTAGGATCTAAGCTTTGTAAATATTTTTGTCTTAATTTACTGTCAAATCATGGCTTTTTATTACCATTAAGACATTCAATGCAATTAGGCATTGTGCAAGTACAGTGGCGTTAAGGGAAAGCCCCAGTGATTTACTGAAAAGAACAACTTTTTAAGGACAGTCACTTTGGAAAACAAAGGGACTTTTAAAGAGTTGTTCCTTTTTATTTCATTTTGAAGTCTTATTTATTGGATTTTCCCCATAGTATCATACCTTTTCATTTTTCCAAATGCATGCTAAAATAGTTTTCAATATTCACCTTTGCAAAACCTTATGCTCCAAAATTTTCACCCTTCCTTTCACTCTCTTCCTTCCCCTTGATAGCAAGCAATATGCTATAGATTAAACATAGGACATTCTTCTAAACCTATTTTCATGTTTGTCATGCTATGCAAGAAAAATAATATCAATGGGGGAAAATAAAATATGATAAAGAAAAAAAACAAACAATAAACAATGCCACCATCAAAAAGGTGAAAATGCTATGTTGTGATTTACATTTAGTCCCCATAAGTACTCCTTCTAGACACAGATGGCTCTCTCCATCACAAGTCTATTGAAATTGGCCTGAATCACCTCATTGTTGAAGGGAGCTATATGCATCAGAGTTGATGATCACATAATCCTGTTGTTGCTGTGTGTGGTGTGTTCTTGGTTCTACTCACTTTGCTTAGCATCAGTCATGTAAGTCTTTCTAGGCTTTTCTGAAATCAGGAAAAAGTATGTTCTTCTTGGTAATATCCAGGCCTTAGGAAATCCAATGAAGTAAATGCAAATAACAGGAAGACAGGACAATTTGAGAGAGAAAAAGGAAGCATAATTCAGAAGAAGGTGATTATGGAGAATTAAAACACATCTGTGCTTTGAGGACATGAAAGTTTTCCATAGCTCATAGCTGATTCTTAGATGAAGAAGCTATTTTTCTTGTCCTCTCTTTCTTTTTTAATTAATGCCAACTAGTTTATGACAAATTAGATATGCTTTGCAGTTGTTTACATAAATAAATGAAATTCATCCTATAAAATATGATAATAATTTATCTTACATACATTTCTACCAGGATTATCTGTCCATTTGTTCACATTCATTTTTCATGTTATATGATTGCAGTTAGTGGGCACCCGTAAACCAAACAGAGCACAGTAAAAGAAGGAAATCTGATCTGTCTGGTTCTTCTAGATGTCATTTGTTAGAAAGTTTATCCTCTAATTGTGAAGTGATCCAACCATTCTGGAGAAAATTAGGGAATTATACCCAAAGGGCTATCAAACTGTGCATAACTTTTGATCCAGCAGAGTTTCTACTGGACCTATATCCCAAAGAGATAATGAAAAAGGGATAAGGACCCACATGTGCAAAAATATTTGTAGCAGCCCTTTTTGTAGTGGCAAGGAACTAGAAATTGTTTGGATGCCCATAAATTGGAGAATGGATGAATAAGTTATAGTATATGAACATTATGGAATATTATTGTTCTATAAGAAATAATCAGCAGGATCATTTCAGGAAGGTTTGGAGAGACTTGAATGAACTAATGCTAAGTGAAGTGAGCAGAACCAAAAGAATATTGTACACAGAAACAGCAAGGTTATGTGATGATCAATTCTGATAGACATGGCTGTTTTCAACAATGAGATGGTTCAGGCCAATTTCAATAGACTTGTGATGGGGAGAGCCATCTGCACAAGGACTGTTAGTACTGAGTATGGATCAAAACATAATATTTTCACATTTTGTTGTTGTTTTCTTGCTTTTTGTTTCCTTTTTCATTTTTTTTTCCTTTTTGATCTGATTTTTATTGTGTAGCATGATAAATGTGGAGATGAATATACAAGAATTGTGCATGTCTTAAGATATATTAAATTACTTGCTATCTAGGAGACGATGTGGGAGTATGGGATGGAAAAAATGTGCAATATAAGGCTTTGCAAGGATAGATTGAAATGTTTCCATATATTTTGAAAATAATATTAAAAATAAGATAAAGAAAGTTGATCCTCTGAAAAAGAGACAACTATCTGCTAAAGGTAGAGGAAAACTCCACTAACAGCAATAACAATAATGACTAGTGGTTATGTAACACTTTAAGAGTTGCAAAACACTTTACATGTTTTCTCATTTTCTCCTTACAGAAATTACATAACATAGGTGATATTATTATTATTTCCATTTTGCAGATGAGAAAGCTGAGACTGAGAGAGATTGTGAGTTTCCTAGAGCCACCTAGCCAATAAATATTTAAGGCAAGATTTGAATGAACTCATCTTCCCAACTCCAGGTACAGTTAACAATCTATCTGCTATTTCACCATAAGAGGCAAAAGGCAATGAGAATTGTCAAATGGAGGTGCAGAAGATGAAAAAAGGAGTGATTGTGGGAAATAATGATTGGTGGTGACATCTGCTGAGAGAGACTAAGAATGAAAAATTCATGTAAATAGACAAAGCTTTACAGAGCAATAAAATGTTGGTAGGGAGGAATACAGATGTAAAGAAGCAAACTTTGTTCACCTACCATTGTCCAAGGCAGCCTCATAAGACAAAAGTTATGCCAGTTTTTAGGGACAGAGTGGTAAACATTGTTACTTTGAGTGGGGGGAAATACAAAAGCTATTTGTTTCTATTAAGATGTAAATAACAATACATATAAATAAATAACAATGTTTAGCTTTGGGAGTTTATGAGCATATAAGAATAACTGGTGATTTTCATTTGGGAGGAAGAGGAAACATCGGGTAGTTGTGTTCTAAAGTCATCTGCATTGTGACAAGGAAAAAAAAAAAAAAAGAATCAGAAGTTCCCCAAAGTATACTTCAATTTCTTTTTTTATGTCAGAAGTGAGTCCCTGATGAAAATTGTTATTCCTCTTCTTCTTTATTCTTAAAACTATTTTTAGGGGAACTTTCAGGTCTGGAGTCAAAATGGTATAGTAAAGCTAATATTAAATTGAACTCTGTCAACATTCCTCTCCAAACAACATTAAAATAATGCCAAATAAAATTCTAGAGTGGCAGAGCAAACAAAAGATCAGTGAGATATTTTTTTTCCAGCCCAAGTTAACATTAAGAGATAGGAAAAAGTGATCTCTGAGATGGGGAAGGATGTTAGTTCAGAAACCATATAGATGAAATGCCAATGGTATAACTAGGTGACAGTAAAAAAAAAAAAAAAAAAGCTTCAAGTCAGAGATGATAAGGGAACTTGGCAACTGGTCAGAAAGATATTACAGAGTATCCCTGTATTAGCACTGGAGACAACTTTCGTGACAATTCTTTTCCCTGGTTCTTCTCCCATAAAAGTCTCTTTCAACAGTGATAGCCTTTATATAAAGACCTGTAGAGAGAGCAGTCTCGGCTCCAGTTCAGTTGTTCAAGCGCACAACTGCCCTGATTGTCAGAACCATTCATAACCAACATGTCTTACTTTCCTTAACTGGATCTATATTCAAGGCATATCTATTAATTGTTGTTATCCTCTATGGCTTTGTTCTCAAACCTTTTTCTCTATGTGCTATCTTTCTTGATGATCTCATCACCTATCATGGGTTGAATTAACATTGTTCTACAGATGATTCTTAGATCTATATATCTTCATCTTCTAAACTATAATCTTACATAATCAAGTTCCTTTTGAGCTTGTCATATTGGATGTACCATAAGGATCTCTAAACTCAACATGTGCAAAGCAGAACTCAACTTTCCTTCAAAATATAATCCATCTTTCATTTAGCTGCTAAAATTATTTTCATAAAGTACATCTCTTTATCAATCTCTTTAATCAATTGCTTTAATCATATCATCTCTTTAATCAATAAGCTTTAATGGCTTCTTATTTCCTCAAAGATCTAATATAAAACTTTCTATTTGTCACTTAAAGCTATGTTTAAATTGTATCTTATTTTGGTCCCACTGGTCACCTCCTTCTTTTCTAGTCAGTGTAGTAAACAAAAAGTTTATCAGTAGCTAGCATAAAGTAACAATAGCAGGAAGTAAGATTGCAAAGGGGAACCTCACTCACAGACTTTGCCCCAAAGATCAAAAGAACATAATTTACAACTATATCTTATGTTAAATAAAAATCATAACCTGAGATTATGGGCTAAATCATGAACTTTTTGGTTCTATGACCTACAAAACACAGGTAAACTCCAGTAAGAACAGTAGTCAGCAAAAGTTGCTGATAACTTTGAGATGATGAATATATATTAATGAACTAACTCAAAGAATCATGAATAAAAGTTCTTTGTCCTCCACCAAAATCCTATAAAAGTGAAGCCCCAAACTCCTGTTACTCTATTCTGTAGTTACAAAGTGACTTTCTTCCTCTTTGTTCAGCACACTGCCTTCCTTGCTCCACCACTTCATCCCTGCAGTCTGCCTCTTTACTCTCCCATTTTTTATTCTTTGTCTCTACTTTTGTGCCATTTTCCCCTGCACCTTTTGTACCTTTTAAAATATAATTAAAGCATTACTTCCCAAATCCATCATAGTCTTTCTTAGCAAATAATTCAATTTCATAATTCCATAAGTTATCTAGCAATTCATCGCCCTTCATAACCTGACCTTTTTTTTAACCTTTCCAGTTTTCATAACACTTTACTCCCTTCCACACATTCTATGAGCCAGCTACAACAGCTTCCATGCTTTTCCTCCAGCAGTACACTACATACAGACTCCTTGTATTTATATTGAGTGTTTTTTCTCATGCCTGGAAGACTTACCTCATCCTTATTGTCCTTAGTTTCTTTCAAGACTCCTTCAAGAATCATTTCTTTTCTAGGAACCCTTTCCCAGTCAGCCTGTTTTCTAATCCCTTGCATTTGAGATTATCTTCCTTTTACACCTTATAAATCTTCCATGGTACCTCTTCCTTTAGAAGGTTGACTCCTTGAGACTAGGGTCTATATATTTTCTACTCTTTGCATTTCCAGCTCTTAGCACAGTTCTTAGAACACAGTAATTACTTAATAAAGGTTGTTGAGTTTTTGTTTTGTTTTGTCTCAGAGATTGACTAAAAACAGCTTGAAAATATCTCCAAACACAGATCAAGTTAAGAACAAGGTTTGTTCTTAGAAAATAGATGATGAAACAACTTTTCTTCTATCTCAGAGAGGTGGATGTCAATAGACACAAAATGCTGCATATGGCATTAAGTTTTACTCTATTTTTTCTTTTAAAAGGAGAAGAAAAATAAGTGTTCCCCACCCACCTAACCTTCACTGTTGTCTTGATCTTGTATCTATAAGCAAAGAAACTTGACCTTGGTTTCTCTCCATTGTTACCAGAAAGAATCCTATGAGGAAATCTATATTGGGAAGTGAGTATAGTGTACAAAATAAATATCAATAAGAGCATTCAAAAATTGATTTTGGTCATACCACTAACTTGGATAACACTGCCAGCCCTCTCCTCAAATTTAATAATAGGAAGAAGAAAAAACAGGAGTACAAAAGGATAAAAGGCTCTTCAGAACAATTTGTACCTTTTCAAGAATTAGGTTATAAAGTTAAAACCTTCACAAGAAGTGCTGAAGTAGTTACTCCCTCTCCCCATCCATTCCTATCTCCTCATCTCCATGCTTGAACAGGTTGACTGAATAAAAACTGAAAGATGAGGTCTCGCCCTCACGGGAAGCTTTTATTAATTTTGTTTAAAGTAATATTTAGTAGCTTTTAAAATTTAAATAACCTGAACTCAACCATCACACAGTAAATTCAATAAAATGGGCACTTCCATATCCATAACAGTAGAAGAAAGGATGAATACATGAGACTGTGAATCTCTACATATGGTATAGCTTGCTTTGCTTTAAGAAAAAAAAAAAAATATATATATATATATATATATATATATGTGTGTGTGTGTGTGTGTGTGTGTGTGTGTGTATTTAAAAATTCAAGATATATCAAAGTATAGTTGTCAATTAAAATATAATTTAGCTTTAACATCATTAGCTTACTCAATAAAAATACCCTTTATGATTATCTAATAAATGTTTTCATTTAAAACAAGTAAAAGGTATTCCTTGGTTGCAAACCCCAATGAAACATGAAGCTTAATGCACAAATAATGTGTCCCTTATGACACATTTTTTAAATAAAATTCCAATTTTTTACAGATTTAGAGAAATAACAAAAAGGAAGTTGAAAGGAATGAATTTAACACAAACCCCAAATCCAGCTCAGCCGCATTAAATTAGCACAATCCCTAGCCCAGGGGTCCAGTAGAAATTAAAAGAAGTTGAATGTGATCTGGGAAAGAAGAATTGAAATTCAAGTTCCAAACACCATTATTGCCCTTCAGTTGTCATCAGAAGCTTCTTCAAACTCCAGCTCAATCCAACAAGTTTGTCAACAGGATTGCAATACCATGGTGAATATGGGAAGTGTAAAATCCTAAAATGAATGGATTTTTTCTCCCTTAAATTATCTGGTCATTTTGTTTTTCTGTAGCTCAGCCCATAGTATGTGGCCTTCCATCCAAATATATATTCTACTCCTCCTGTGGTACTCTTGCCCATACTCTTCCTAAGAGTTTGCCATAGAGATCCACTCTCATGCTTAAGACTTTCCTGAACTCCTCCCAGCATCTTAAGAGTACTAAATGAGCATTCTAGCTATAATTTTCAACTCGTGATTATATAAACACTTTTGATTTTTGGGATTGAGCTTTTATCTTTCTTTCAAAAAACACAGGATAGTAAGAAAATATAAAGAGCATTTATTTATTATATTATTATATGCTATACATTGTGATAAGTAAGGAAACAAATATAAGGAAATAAAACTGTCCCTGTTCTAATGGGGAAAAACAAGACAAAGTAGAGCTGGGAGAAGGAGAAGGAGAAGAGTACACAGTCAGGGGTAAAATGATTGTGAATTGTTATCAAAGTCCATTAAAATGAGTCCAGACAGAAGAAAAGCAGGCATTTTGGAGGACTCTCATGACATTGTGGCTTAGGCAGGGATTCATTAAGCATGAGAATGTTCATTAGGGTAGGGATTTTCCAGGGAAGAAAGTGGCTGGTAAGGAGATTAAGTCCAGAAAATGTGTCCATCTGCTAGTGAAGTCAAAAGACCATCCCAGCTACAGATACACAAGATCACCTGCCTCCCAATTCCTCACACCATGGTATCCAGCTAATTCATTTTCTAAATTTTTAAACCTCATATCTGTTATTTTCTCAGATCTTTTAAATTAGAAATTCTATGCTTGTGATATTAAGTAATAGGAGACCTATTAAATGCACTAAAACAAGACCCTGTTTCTCCCTAAAATCCTCTGTAATTTTCTGAATTTTGACTCATCTGTGTGGAGTTGCCTAACTCTTAAAAAACTTATTTTGGAGGAGTGTCTGAGAAAAGTACCTGGGCATTATGCTAAGAATCCTGTCTCTCTTTATCATCTGAATTTTCAATCCCATTTCTGCTCTTCTGGTGACCTAAAGATCATATCATCATAATCCTATACATGGGCATGTTCTCCCTTTCCACAAATCTGATTGTGCCCTTATCTTAACTAACTGTGATCCAAAAGTTGGCTGCAGATTAAGCTTACTCCCTGTTCCCCTACAACCTGCTTTTGTCCCTGAATCTCTGATGTTACATGTCTTCTTGCATGCAACTTAAAATTGCTTTCAGAATTTTCTGTATAGTCTGTTTTTTTCTATGCAAACTTTTATGTTGCCCACAAAACACTTTTAACAGATTAGGACTAAAACAAAATATAGTATTTTTATATTGACCTAGTTGGCATATATCATAGAATTTGCCTTGGAATCACCTCAAATAAATTATGGGAACTACCATGAAAAATAGTACTGGCAAATATTACTGGGCCTGGAATATATAGAAGTATATATTTAAAATATAAATCAAGCAATTATGTGTAATGGGAATATTATAGATACTTTCCCAATAAATATAAGAATTAATAAGGATATCTACTGTACTCTGTATTATTTGATATAGTTCTCAAAATGCTAACAATATCAATAAGAGGAGAGAAGGAATTAAAAGACATAAAGATAAGCAAAAAAATCTAAAACTATTCTTATTTGTTGATAACATAACAGTTTAGTTTACTTATAAAATCCTAGAGAAACTGCAAAGATAATTACTAAACCAATTAATAGTTCTAAAGAGTTCTGACTATAAATCTATAAATATAAATAGGGTTTTACATAATAATAACAAATGATATGGTAGCTATTGAAAGGATAATTTTTATTCACAATAACTACAAAATACACAAAATATTTGTGAGTCAATTCACCAAAAGACATAAAACATTTGTATAGGTTTGATTGCAAAGTGCTTCTAAAAGAAATTTTTAGATATATATTTAGGAATATTCAATGCTCATGATTGACTGATGCCCAAATAATTTTTAAAACTATATCACTTCACAGATATTTTATAGTTTCAATAATACATAAATCATTTTTTCAGAATTTGATAAAAATGACCAAAAAATAATTTGGAGAAACAAAAGATCTAGCATAACAAAAAAGTACAGCCAGACTTTAAATTGTATTATAAAGCAGCAATGACTAAAACCATTTGTTATTGCTCAAAAAATATAGAGAAAGGTCACTATACTACACAAAAGAGAATTAGAAATACTGGAAGTCAATAGCCTATTGTTTGATAAGCTGGGAAACATAAATTGTTTTGAAAAGACCTTTAAGTTTGATATGAACTTCTGAGAAAACTGGAAATCATTCTGCCCTCCCCAAAAATTTAAATCAACACCATCTACTGTAATGCATAATAAATTCACAATGGAATATTAAAGTTCATTCCATAAAAAAAAAAAAATAGAAGTGGATAATATACCTTTTAAGTTACGAATAGAAAATATACTTTCAAATAAAAAAAGTATATAGATAATTACAAAAGATAAGATAGTCAAAGAATGCATTCCCTAATGGAGAAGTCATCAAAAATGTGAACAAACTTCCCAAAAGAATAACAAAAAGCTCCTTGGGGACAATGACTGACTTTTGTAATCAGGGGTGGTGACCCGAGATTTAAAAAGAATATTTTGTTCTTTGTCCTTTGCCCTCCTCTGTTACCTTCCCTCTTCTAGAACATGCCCCCTGGGGGCAGGGACTGGCTATGCAATGAGGGGTGGCGGTTCATGTCCTGTAACTTCTGTAACATCCAATTAACGGGGAATCAAGGGAGGACCTTGTGTTTCAGGATAGGAAATAAAATGCTGCCTTTGGAGTTTCAACAGTGTGTCTTCTCATCTAGGCACCCATTCTTGTAAGAATCCCTTCAAAAAACAAACAAAAAGATTAATAAATATACAAAATAGTGCTCCAAATCATTTATCATATAAGAAATACAAAGCACAACAGCCTTGGAGTTTCACTTCACTCAGTAAATTTGCAAAGATGACAAAAGACAACTATAGTCAACATTGGAGGAATTTTGAAAAGATAGGCATACTAATCTTAGGTAGAACTATGAATTAATACAAATGTCTTTGAAAGCAATTTTGAACTATGCAAATAAAGTGGTTAAAATATTTGTAACCTTTGACCTAGAATTTCCAGTTAGTTATATATTACAAAGACATCATTAAGGAAACTTAAAGCAATACTACTGTGATTGCAGAGAAATGAAAATAAAGTAGATAACCAGATTAAACAAAATTGGAGAGCATTGGTATAGTAGAATATAACCAAGCTATAAAAAGTGATGAATATGATGAACATAGAAAAATGTGAAAATAATTATATGAATTGATGCAAAGCAAAGTAAACTGAGCTATAAAAACAAGATAAATATTGGGTACAAAAATATAAAGGTAAAAAACAAATCAGAAAATAATTAAAAACAAATGTTAAAAAATGGCAAAGAGTAAACTCAATTCCAAAGAGGAGAAAGGCGATGTCTCCCTCTTTTTTTTTTTTTTCAGAAGTAGAGGATTCAAAGCTGTGAATTATCACATAGGTTTTTTTTTTTTGAGATTGTTTTATGTGATACTTTATTTTTCTGGAGCTTTTTTAATTTAAAAAAAATGTTATATTGAGTAGTTCCCTGGGAGAAGTCATGCTGGAAGAAATTTAGGTAATATAAAAGTAAAAGATGGTGTTAAAGTTTTCTTTCCTAAGTTGTTTAGTAATGTTTTATTCTTTTATTTATTTCACACATACTCATATATTTCTATGTTGTTTTCTGTATGGAATGTAAGCACTTGAGAGCAAGAACCCAGAAAGGCAGAGTTCCTATCATACACTATACTTTAGTAAATGTTCATTGATTGATTCTTATGCATAACTATTGTCCAAGCTCTATACAGTACTCCTGGTACCATAAGAACAGGGACTGCATGGATGTCTTCAACATATAAATGGGATGTTTAATTTTATCATAAATTTTCTTTTCTATCAATTTTATAAGAAAAAAGTAAGATATTTATCATCTAAATGTTTTGGTTCTTTTGTTCTTTTTCTTCAGAAAAAAATACTTCTTTAACTGACTACACTCAGAAGAACATTCTGTAACTATTTCAGTAATAGTAAAAGGACAACATTTGGTCCTTATGTGTGCTTCTCCTTGTGAATGGATTCTTCAGGAAATGTTTTTCTTAGAATATCCAGACTTGTGCAATATATGCCTACTATTTCCTTCTAGTTCAGTAGCCTTGTCACTAATACCTAGGATTTGTAAGTAGGCTAAATATTATGAGACATGTATGCTGAAGAGAAAAAAAGAAAAAAAAGTAAGTAAAGGACACATGAGAATTCAGATAATTATACAGTGCAAAGAAATTTACACTTGCTGATGCTTTACAATCCTGCTTTCAGAAGATGTATCTGATCTTCCAGGGTTATATGCTGATTCTTGGCCTTCATCACTAGAGCTGCCCTCCTAACATGCCCTCATTCAACAAAAAAAATTTTTTGGCTTATCTGCCTTCACCTTCTAAAAGCTCCTTGAAGTGGGTGACTATTGTATTTTGGTCTTTTTATTTCCAGAATATTTCATTATTCCTGGCACAAATTATGGATTTACTGGAGGCAAGTTAGGTGGAATAGTAATTTGAGCTTTGAATGATGAGCTTGAGTTCAAATATGAACTAAGGTATTTTCATTAAATATGAAGTTCACTTAAGTACTCTCCATTTGTGATATGAAGATAGTAATAGTACCTATTCTATAAATTCATTGCAAAGAACAAATGAGATAAGATATAAGATTCTTTGCAAGCCTTAAAGCACAGTATACATGCTATTTTTTAATAACAAATGCTTATTGAATAGTTCTCAATAAGAGGATTGTTATCTCAGGAACTCCATGGAAGAATGCTGCAAACTACTAATAAGAGAATTCACAATAAACCTGATATTTTATTTCACACTCAGAAAATTGGCAAAAGTTAATATATAGTCAATACTATAGATGTTGTGCAAAGATAGGTACACTGATGAATTATTCATGGAACTATGAACTAATATAAACATTTTGAAAAGAATTTGAAATTTTGCAAATAAAATAGCTAAAATATTCACACTCTTTCATCCAGAATTTTAATTATAAGACATATACTTTATTTTTATACATTTTTTATTAATTTTATAATTATAACATTTTTTAACATTACATATGCATGGGTAATTTTTTACAACATTATCCCTTGCACTCACTTCTATTCTGAATTTTCCCTTCCTTCCCTCTACTCCCTCCCCTAGATGGCAGGCAGTCCCATTCATGTAAAATGTGTTATAGTATATCCTAGATACAATATTTGTGTGCAGAATTGAATTTCTTGTTGCATAGGAAGAATTGAATTCAGACGGTAAAAAAATAACCTGGGAAGAAAATGCAAACAGTTTACACTCATTTCCCAGTGTTCCTTCTCTGGGTGTAGCTGATTCTGTCTATCACTGGTCAATTGGAATTGAATTAGATCTTCTCTTTGTTGAAGATATCCACTTCAATCATTCTACATCTTCATACAGTATCATTGTTGAGGTGTATAATGATCTCCTGGTTCTGCTAATTTCACTCAGCATCAGTTCATGTAACTCTCCAAGCCTCTCTGTATTTATCCTGCTGGTCATTTCTTACAGAACAATAATATTCCATAACATTTATATACCATAATTTACCCACCCATTCTCCAATCGATGGGCATCCATTCATTTTCCATTCTAGCCACTACAAAAAGGGCAGCCACAAACATTTTGGCACATACAGGTCCCTTTCCCTTCTCTACTATTTCTTTGGGATATAAGCCCAGTAGTAGCACTGCTGGATCAAAGGGTATGCACAGTTTGATAACTTTTGGGGCATAATTCCAGATTACTCTCCAGAAAGGTTGGATTCTTTCACAATTCCACCAGCAATGTATCAGTGTCATAAGGCATATACTTTCAAAGACACATTAACAAAACTTAAAAAATAAACAAGCATTAAATTATATATCAAAGAACTGTAAACAAAATATATGTCCATTGTTTGGGAGATGACTAATCAGAATTGTCATACATTAATACAATGGGCTATTACTTTATTTTTTTAAAAAATGATAAATATAATGAACACAGTGAAGCATGGAAACATGTATCAGCCAATACATATACATTGTGCATGACTCAATACAAATTAAAATAACAGATACACAAAAACAAAATATACAATGACAGTAAGAATGGGTTAAAAATAAGAAAATAAATGGGGGAAAACAAACAATCCACAAAAATTGAAAATAAGATTAAAAAGAACAAAATCATTCCCAAAGAAGAAATATAAAAATGAACTATAGAGAGATGTGATGTTTACAGGTATGGAACATGTTAAATATTGCCCTTTTCTCACAATATATTGATTTTTTTGTTTTTCTTTTCTTTTTCCAGTTTTTCTTTTTTTCCCTTTTAAATGATTTGTCATTAGGGATAGATCATTGTGAGTAAAGTGGGAGAAAGGTACTAAGAAAATTTAGGTGACATAAAAGCAAAGTTGTCAATACAATGGTATTCATAATAATGATAACAAATAATTATGATAATAGCTAATATTTATATAGTAAGTATAATATTTACTATGTGCCAGGCACAAAATGAAGTACAATTGTAAAAATAATTATATTATTTGATCAATAACTCTAAAACATAGGTATTATCATTATCTCCATATCACAGATGACATTGGGTTAGTTACTTAATCTTTATTTAGCAGTTGGCAAACCACTCCAATATTTTTTCCAAGAAAATCCCAGTGACAGAGTTTCATAGACTTGTAACGTTTTAGTCATGATGAAAGTAATGGACAACAGTAACTGAGGTGGGGCATTTAAAAAGATATGAGACACATCATTTATGAATAATTTAACTATTTTATTAATAAAAGAATGGTGATTTGGCTATCTGTCTTAGGCCAAAGACTTCTCATGATGATAGGCTCTGATTAGAAGAGTAGGTTGGTGATCAACTTTGGTTAACAATTAATGAGAAGATAAATGTTACAAGTAAAGGATGGGCTATAATTACAAAGAGGATTTTGGAGAAGGTGACTTGAATCACCTCAATCTTTGTCAAAGATACTTATCAATTTCTATATCACCTACCTGACAAAAGGGAGCATCTACATCTTCTCAGACTCATCTGAATAAACACAATGAGTAGAAACATATCAATTTATTCTAAACCTAGAATTTTTTTTTATTATCTGATTAAATCACAGCTGGATTAGTCTTTAAGACACATTTCTCACACTGGTTAGTTTCTGAATAAAGAAGTATTAAAAAAGTAAATTATAATTAGGTATTAGTACTGTAAAAATTAGTACTGTAAAAAAGTAAAAAATAATTAGGTATTAGTACTGAAGAGAAATAATCCTTTCTTACAGAGATAAACAGCAGTTAAGTATTTTGTCCAGGTAACACAACTAGTACCTTTCCAAGTTAAATTTGAATTTAAGTCTTCCTGACTCCTGTTATGGGCCAGAACTTAAAACAAGGTACTAAGTGGAATCAAGGAGACAATGGTTAAATCTAGTTTAGCATTGAATTAATCCTACAACAAAAATTGGTTTTCTAGTGATATAATGATTGGTTTATACTCAGTGTAGAGCATATAAAGCCAGGATTCATTCAGGGAGATTCAGAAACTTAAGCTCTCTGAATCAAGGAGAGAGATAGGCCTCTAAGACTGCTAACTAGGCCCCAGGAAAGGAGATAAGAATTTGAAGGAGACAATAAAGGGTTTGAACTTCAACACCTGGCTGCACTCTGAACTGAAAGGAAGGCTTCTCCCAGAGACCCCATGAAAACCCAACAAGAGAACATTACATTTAAGCAAGAACATTACAGACTCCAAACACAACTGAAAACGATCATCACATAATGAAAGAGAAAAGTTAGATATCCATAAATTCAATGCAAATAGGAAGATAAGAATCACAACAGAAAAGAACACAGTATTTTGTTTGCTTGGAGACAAAAGAGGAATAGCCTCCAGCTCAGTGTATCTGAGAAACTTTATAGATGAGGTAGGATTAGAGTCAAGCTTTGAACAATGGGTAAACTTTCATTGGGGAAAGGTGAGAACTAGTTAATAAAGGATAGGAAAGAAGAAAGGCATTCTAGTGACTGATGATGAGCTAAGGCATGGAAATAGGAGGAAGAGAACATTTTAATTTACTGTTAAAAAAATTGTTATCAATTATTTCTTTTTCAATTTTAGTAAATTTATTTACTTTGATACACATTGCTTTATGAATCCTGTTGGGAGAGAAAAATCGGAATACAAGGAAAAAACTCTGGGAGAGACAAAAAATAAAAAAAAAAAATAAATAAAAAGAATTGAACATAGCATATGTTGATTTACATTCAGTCTCCCTACTTCTTTTTCTGGATGCAGATGGCATCTTCTGTCCAAAGTCTATTGAGATTGCTTTGGATCACTGAACCACTGAGAAGAATTGAGCCTTTCATAGTTAATCATTGCACATTCTTGCTGTTATTGTGTACAATGTACTCCTGGTTCTGGTTGTTTCTCTCAACATCAGATCAGGCCTTTCTATAATGATCTTGTTCATCATTTTTTTTTTTAATAGAACAATAGTATTCCATTACCTTGTTCATATTCTTTGACCATTTATCAATTGGGAAATGACTTGTATTCTTATAAATTTGTCACAGTTCTTTATATATTTTAGGAATGAGACTTTTATCAGAAACATTGGCTGTAAAGATTTTTCCCCCAGTTTTGTACTTCCCTTTTAATCTTGTTTGAGTTGGTTTTGTTTGTGAAAAACTTTTTAGTTTAATATAATCAAAATTGTCCATTTTGCCTTTCATGTTATTCTCTAGTTATTCTTTGATCATAAATTCCTCCCTTCTCCAAAAATCTGATACATAAATTATCCCTTGTTCTCCTAATTTATTTCTGGTATCATCCTTTATACCCAAATCATGTATCCATTTTGACCTTATTTTGGTATGAGATGTGAAAAGTATGTCTTTGCCGAGTTTCTGACATTATTTTCCAGTTTTCCCAGCAATTTTTGCCAAATAATGAGTTTTTATTCTAGAAGCCGGAGATTTATCAAACACTAGATTACTATAACCCTTGATTATTGTGTTGTATTTATCTAATCTATTCCACTAATCTACCAATCTATTTCTTAGCCAGTACAAAGGGTTTTGATTATTGTTTTATAATCATTGTTGTAAGTTTTGCACTGCTAAGCCTCCATTCTTTGTATTTTTCATCAATTCCCTTGATATTCTTGACTTTTGTTCTTCCAGATGAATTTTTCTATTATTTTTTCTAGTTCTATAAAATAATGTTTTGACAGTTTGTTATGGCACTGAACAAGTAGACCAACTTAGGCAGAATTTTCGTTTTTATTATATTAGCTTGGCCTAGCAATCAACAATCAATATTTTTTCAGTTGTTCAGATATGATTTTATTTGTGCCAGAAGTGCTTTGTAATTCTATTCATATAGTTATTGGATTTGTCTTGGCAGGTATAACCCCAGGTTGATAACAATTTTTTTAACAGTAAATGAAAATGTTCTCTTCCTCCTATTTTCATGCCTTAGCTCATCATCAGTCACTAGAATGCCTTTCTTCTTTCCTATCCTTTATTAACTAGTTCTCACCTTTCCCCAATGAAAGTTTACCCATTGTTCAAAGCTTGACTCTAATCCTACCTCATATTATACCCCAAATTATCTACAATAATTTAAAATGGAATTTCTCTTTCCATCTCTTGCTGATAGGCTTTGTCAGTAATATATAGAAATGCTGACAATTTGTGAGGGGTTTATTTTATATCCTACAACTTTGCTAAAGTTGTGAATTGTTTCCAGTAGATATTTGGATTATTTTCTAGGATTCTTTAAGTATATTATCTTATCATTTGTGAAGGGTGATAGTTTTATTTCATCCTTGCCTATTCTAATTTCTTTAATTTTTCATTTCTTATTGCTAAAGCCAATATATCTAGTACAATATTGAATAATAGTGGTGCTAATGATCTTATTGTTTTACCCCTGATCTTATTGGGAATATATCCTGCTTTTCTCCATTACAAATAATGTTTGTTGTAGGGTTTCGACAATTGTTGTTTTTTTATTTTAAGAAAAGCTCCCTTTATCTCAATGCTTTCTAGTGTTATTAATAGGGATAGATGCTGTATTTTGTCAAAAAGCTTTTTCTGCAGCTATTGAAATTATCATATGATTTCTATTGGTTTTAGTTTTCCTGATTTTGAACCAATCCTGCATTTCTGGTACTGTAATATCCTGCAGAAAGATTGCTTTAATATTTTTGCTAATATTTTATTTAAAAATTTTGCATCAATTTTCATTAGGGAGATTGGTCTCTAGTTTTCTTTCTCTGTTTTGGCCCTTTCTGGTTTAGATATCAGTGCTACATTTATGTCATAGAAGGAATCTGACAGTACTTTTTCACCTATTTTCCCAAAGAGTTTACACAATAATGGAATTAATTATTTTTTAAATCTATGTTAGAATTCACTTGTGGATCCATCTGGCCCTAGAGACTTTTTTGTTAGATAGTTTATTAAAGACTTGTTCAATTTCTTTTTCTAAAATGGGACTGTTTAAGTATTTTATTTCCTCTTCTGTTAAAATGGGGTAATTTATATTTTTGTAATACTCATCAATTTCATTTAGATTACTGAACTTGTTGGCATAGAGTTGGGAGTAATAGCTCCTAATTATTGCATTAATTTATTTTTCATCCATAGTAAGTTGGCCTCCTTCATTTTTGATGTTGGTGATTTGGCTTTTTTTCTTTCCTTTTTCTGATTAAATTAATCAAAAATTTGTCTATTTTGTTAGTTTTTTTTTTTTCATAAAACCAACTCTTAGTTTTTTTTTAGCTCAATAGTTTTCTTAGTTTCTAATTTATTGATCTCTTTTTTGTGTTTCAAAAGTTCTAATTTGGTATTTATTTGGGGGGATTAATTTGTTCTTTTTCTAGCTTTTTTAGTTGCATGCCCACTTTATTGATTTCCTCTTTCTATATTTTATTTATGTAGCTATTTAGAAATATAAAATTTCCCCTAAGAACTGCTTTGGATACATCCCATAGGTTTTGGTATTTATCTTATTATTGTCATTCCTTTTGAGGAAATTGTGGATTATTTCTGTGATTTGTTGTTTGACCCACTCATTCATAGAATTAGATTATTTAATTTCTAGTTTTTAGGTTTTTTTTTTTTTAATTTCTAGTTTTTAGTTTATCTTTCCAGTTTTTAATTTATCTTTCCCTGGCCCTTCATTGAATATAATTTTTATTGCATTGTGGTCTAAGAAGGAAGCATTTACAATTTGTGCCTTTTTATATTTGATTGTGAGATTTTTATGCTTTAATACATGGTCAAATTTGTTGTAGATGCCATGCACTGCTGCGAAAAAGGTGTATTCTTTTCTGTCCATATTCAATTTTCTCCAGAGGTTTATCGTATATCAATGTTTTCTAGGATCCTAGTAATATCCCTGATTTCTTTCTTGTTTATTTTGTGGTTAATTTGTCTGATTATGAAAGGTGAAGGTCACATTGTGTGAATCTTACTCTCATCAGAGATGGCTCAAAGAGAAAATAATTGAAATAATTGTTTTACAGAGAATTCTCTCTCGCTTCATTAAAAAGTGAAAGAGAAAAAGGGAAAATGAAAAGAGTAATAAGGGAAGGGTACAAGAAAGGGGAAGGGATTTAAAGGGAGGAGAAAGGAATCCTAAAGAGGGAGAGCTGCATGATGCAAGGAAGGCACATAAGTTTAATACTGGGGAAGGAGTTCGGGGTGGGGGGCAAGGGAAAAAAGCATAATCTGGGGATAATATGATGGCAGGAAATACAAAATTAGTCATTTTAACTGTGAATGTGAATGGAATGAACTCTCCCATAAAGTGGAGGTGGATAGCAGACTGGATCAAAAGTCAGAACCCTACAATATGTTGTTTACAAGAAACACATTTAAAGCAGGGAGATACATACATAGTAAAGGCAAAAGGCTGCAGCAGAATCTATTAAGCTTCAGATGAAGTCAAAAAAGCAGGGATAATCATCCTTATCTCAGATCAAGAAAAAGCAAAAACTGATCCAATTAAAAGAGATAAGGAAGAAAACTATATCCTGCTAAAGGATAGCATAGACAATGAAGCAATATCAATACTAAACATATATGCACCAAGTGGTATAGCATCTAACTTCCTAAAGGAGAAGTGAAGAGAGTTGCAAGAATAAATAGACAGCAAAACTATAATACTGGGAGAGCTCAACTTTGCACTCTCAGAATTAGATAAATCAAACCATAAAACAAATAAGAAAGAAATTAAAGAGGTAAATAGAATATTGGGAAAATTAGATATGATAGATCTTTGGAGAAAACTAAAGGGTGATAGAAAGGAGTATACTTTCTTCTCATCAGTTCATGGAACCTATACAAAAATTGACCATATATTAGGATATAAAGACTTTAAAATTAAATGCAGAAAGTCAGAAATAGTAAATGCTTTCTTTTCAGACCATGATGCAATAAAAACTACATTCAACAAAATTTAGGGGTAAATAGACTAAAAAGTAATTGGAAACTAAATAATCTCATTTTAAAGAATGATTGGGTGAACCAGCAAATTATAGACACAGTTAATAATTTCACTCAATATAATGACAACAATGACACAGCATACCAAAATCTGTGGGATGCAGCCAAAGCAGTAATAAGGAAAAAAATTTATATCTTTAAAGGTTTACTTGCATAAAATAGAGAAAGAGATCAATGAATTGGGCCTGCAACTTAAAAAAGCTAGAAAAAGACCAAATCAAAACCCCCAACCAAAAACTAAACTTGAAATTCTAAAATTAAAAGGAGAAATCAATAATATTGAAAATAAGAAATAAAAAATAATTAATAAATAAAACCGAGTTGGTTTTATGAAAAAGCCAATAAAATAGATAAATTTTTGGTAAATCTGATCAGAAAAAGGAAAGAGGAAAATCAAATTGTTAGTCTTAAAAATGAAAAAGGGGATCTTTCCACCAATGAAGAGGAAATTAAAGAAATAATAAGAAGTTACTTTGCTCAACTTTATGCCAATCAATTCGATAACTTAAATGAAATGGAAGAATACCTTCAAAAATATAGCTTTCCCAGATTAACAAGGAAGAAGTAAATAGTCTAAATAGTCCCATTTCAGAAAAAGAAATAGAACAAGCTATTAATCAACTCCCTAAGAAAAAATCCCGAGGACCAGATGGATTTACATGTAAATTCTACCAAACATTTAAAGAACAATTAATGCCAATGGTATATAAACTATTTGAAAAAATAGGGAATGAAGGACTCCTATCAAATTCCCTTTATGACACAGACATGGTACTGATACCTAAGTCAAGTAGGTTGAAAAGAAAGAAAACAATAGACCAATCTCCCTAATAAATATTGATGCTAAAATCTTAAATAAAATATTAGCAAAAAGACTACAGAAAATCATCCCCAGGATAATACACCATGATCAAGTAGGATTTATACCAAGAATACAGGGCTAGTTTAATATTAGGGAAACTATTAGTATAATTTACCATATTAGTAACCAAATTAACAAAAACCATATGATCATCTCAATAGATGGAGAAAAAACATTTGATAAAATCTAACATCCATTCCTATTAAAAACACTTGAGAGTAGAGGGATAAATGGACTTTTCCTTAAAATAATCAGTATAATTGTCTTTCTACCCAGGTTACTTTTACCTTCAGAATGCAATTCTTATCGTGTAACAAGAAATTTGGTTTTACACACATATATTGTATCTAGGACATACTGTAACACATTTAACATGTATGGGATTGCCTGTCATCTAGGGGAGGTGGTAGAGGGAAGGAGGGGAAAATTTGGAAAAGAAGTGAGTACAAAAATTACCCATGCATATGTACTGTCAAAAAAATTATAATTACAAAATTAATAAAAAGTCACTAGTATCTATTTAAAACTATCAGTAAGCATCATATGTAATGGGGATAAACATTCATAGTAAGATCAGGAGTGAAACAAGGTTGCCCACGATCACCATTACTATTCAATATTATATTAGAAACGCTAGCTTTGGCGATAAGAGTTGAGAAAGAAATTAAAGGAATTGAAATAGATAATTAGGAAACCAAATTATCACTTTTGGCTGATGATATGATGGCATGCTTAGAGAACCCCAGAGATTCTACTAAAAAGCTATTAGAAATAATCCACACTTTTAGCAAAGTTGCAAGATACAAAATAAACACACATCAGCATTCTTATATATCACTAACAAAATCCAACAGTTAAAACTACAAAGAGAAATTCCATTTAAAGTAACTATTGATAGTATAAAATATTTAGGAATCTATCTGTCCAGGGAAAATCAGAAAGTATATGAGCAAAACTACAAAACACTTTCCACACAAATAAAGTCAGATCTAACCAATTGGAAAAAATATTAAATGTTCTTGGATTGGGAGAGCAAATATAATAAAGATGACAATACTACCTATATTAATTTTATTTATTTAGACTATACCAATCAGACTCCCAAAAAACTATTTTATGACCTAGAAAAAATAACAACAAAGTTCATATGGAAAAACGAAAGATCAAGAATTTCAAGGAAATTAATGGAAAAAAAATCAAATGAAGGTGGCCTAGCTTCTAAATTTATTATATCTAAAATTATATTATAAAGCAGCAGTTACCAAACCATTTGGTATTAGCTAAGAAATAGACTAGTTGATCAGTGGAATAGCTTAGGTTCAAAGAAAAAAACAGCCAATTACTTCAATAATCCAGTGTTTGACAAATCCAAAGACCCTAGCTTTTGGCATTAAGAACTCACTGTTTGACAAAAATTGCTGGGAAAATTGGAAATTAGTATGGCAGAAACTAGGCATTGACCCACATTTAACACTATACACCAAGATCAGGTCAAAATGGGTTCATGACCTAGGCATAAAGAATGAGATTATAAATAAATTAGAAGAGAGCATAGGATAGTTTACCTCTCAGACCTGTGGAAGAGGAAGGAATTTATGACCATAAAAGAACTAGAGGTCATTATTGATCACAAAATAAAAAAAAAATTGATTATATCAAATTGGAAAGTGTTTGTACAAACAAAACTAATGCAGACAAGATTAAAAGGGAAGTAATAAACTGGGAAAACATTTTTACAATCAAAGATTCTGATAAAGGCCTCATTTCCAAAATATATAAAGAATTGATTTTAATTTATAAGAAATCAAGCCATTCTCCAATTGAAAATTGGTCAAAGGATATGAACAGACAATTCTCAGACAAAGAAAGCTAGCCATATGAAAAAATGCTCCAAGTCATTATTAATTATAGAAATGCAAATTAAGACAACTCTGAGATACCACTACATACCTGTGAGATTGGCTAGAATGACTGGGAAAGATAATGAAGAATTTTGGAAAAGATGTGGGAAAATTGGGACACTGATACATTGTTGGTAGAATTGTGAATACATCCAGCCATTCTTGTAACGAGCTGTCGTCTCCAGAAGCTGCTGGATCGCTCTCTGGGAAGAGATCTGCTGTGTCTTCTACTCAAATCTCTCCGACAGATTCTTCTTCCTGTAATGAACCGTTGTCTCCAGGCAGTTGCTGTTAACTCTTGTCCAAAGAAGTGACTTCCCTTCCTGCAGAGAGCTCCGTCAAGCCTGATGCAATTCAGAGTCTCTTCTTTCTCTGAGAGTCCTCTTCTTTTATTCTCCCAGAGAATGGGCGTGGGATAATGCAAGGGCTTCTGGGAAGAACCACCCCAGCCAATGAGCTTGCCCCCTCTATCAAGTCAACCTGAGTTCTCACCTTGTAATTGTCCAGAAAACCTCAGTTCTCACTTAGTAATCCTAACATCTCCCCCTTTCTTTTGATTTAGAACATAGGACAGTCATGACCTTGAAACATAAATCCATCAATATGGGAAGTATTACAGATAATTACATAAATTACATAAGCACATAGTAACATAGTAACGTAACACATGCTAGAAGTATATAACATAATCATAAATTGAAAATTTATAAATGTCCATAAGTCCATTGTCCATTAGTCTCATCTTGTGTGAGGAAGTCCAATGATTCCTGCTGGTTTTTAAAGTTCTTTAACAGTCTTCTTATTATCCATGCTCTTTCAGTGTCAGATGTTTCTTAGATCTTCTCCTTTATTTTGAGGCCTTTCTCTTTTTCTGTCTTTCTCTGATGGACAAGGCGAATATGACTTGTTGGCACCCATCTGATTCCTTCTCCTGCTGAAGAAATACAAGCAAACCCTCTCCCCCAGGCAGTTAACCTATCTGGTCCCTTCCATTCACCACTTTCTGGATCTCTCCACATCACCTGGCGATTATCTAAGGACAGTGGAGCTGCTCGCACTGGACACTGCCCTTCTGGTGGGTTATAAAACCTGTCTGCTGGAGCCAGTGCATCTTTGTCAAAAATTAGAAAATTAATGGTATAGAGAACTAAATTTAGAAGTTCTCTAGGGTTACCTGTGGCTCCCCCTTTCTTTTGTTTTTGGAGGAGTGTCTTAATATCTCTGTTTCTTCTCTCTACTATTGCCTGCCCTTGAGGATTAAAGGGTATGCCCGTGGTATGTAAAATCTTATACTGTGCACAAAAGTGTGTAAAATGTTTGGACGTATATGCAGGTCCATTGTCTGTTTTTATTGCTTGTGGCACACCCATAATTGCAAAAGCTTGTATAAGGAATTCAGTGACCACTCGGGCTGTCTCTTTTGCTGCTGGCATTGCAAATGTGAATCCTGAAAAGGTGTCTACCACGACATGAATAAAAGATAGACGACCAAAAGATTTATAATGGGTCACATCCATTTGCCAGATTTCATTGGGTCTCAAACCACGAGGATTCTTCCCTGGAGGGAGTGTAGGAGCATGGAAAGGAAGACAAGCTGTACAGCTTTTTACTATGCTCCTAGCTTCCTCTCTTGTGATTCCAAATTGTAAACGTAAAGCTCGAGCAGCCTGATGATATTTAGAATGAGATTCTTGTGCTTCCTGAAATAAAGGACTACTGGCTAACATGGTTAGAAGGCTATCTGCCTTTGAATTTCCATCAAAAATGGGACCTGGAAGTCCACTATGTGAGTGGACATGCAAGATATAAATCTTGCCTGGATGTTTTCTCACTTGCTCTTGAAGTTCCTTAAAGAGCTGATAAATATTGGAGGCTGCAAATTTTATTTGGGCTGTGGCAATTCTTTGTACTACACCTACTGAATAGGCTGAATCAGTAATTATATTTACGTCTCCTGGGTAATAAGTGAGAGCTAGCATGATAGCAAATAATTCATTCTGTTGAGTGGATTGAAAAGGAGTCCTGATTACTCTCTTTATGGTTAAATCATGAGAGTATATGGCACAAATATTTTCTTTGGAGGCATCTGTAAAGATTGTTGGTCCTTTAAGAGGAACCTTAGAAACCTTTTCTTCAAAAATCCATCGCCAATTATGTAGTAGCCGGGTAATCTTTAATGGAGATCCATGTGCAAAATTTGGAGCGGTGGCCAATAAAATTTGCCATTCTGGGATGTTCTCACAGCATACATTAATCTGTGCGTTAGTATAGAATGTGTATATTTTTTCAGGACTTATCCCAGATAATTGTGTTACTCTCTTAATAGCCTTTAATAAAATCCTAGCCACAAGCACTGGGTAAGGTGTAAGGCTTTGTTCTGGTTGTGCTGGGAGGTTCACCCACTCAATCACTCTGTCTCCTTGATGAAGGACTGCTGTGGGTGCCTCTTTTGTAGCAAAAACTGATATTTCCAAGGGTTTTTGAGTGACTCTTTCAACCACATTGGATAAAGCCAGTTCAACTTCTCTCAAAGCCTTTTGTGCTTCTTTTGTAAGCTGGCGTGGTGAATTTAAAGCACTGTCTCCCCTTAAAATATCATATAGTGGTTGCAATTGACAGGTAGTCAAGCCTAGCACAGGACGCATCCATTGGATATCTCCTATCAATTTCTGGAAGTCATTTAAGGTGTTTAGCTTCTCTGTTCTTAAGGAGAGTTTTTGTACTGTAAGCACCTTAGGATATACTTCATATCCTAAATATTGAAAAGGAGCATGTCTTTGAATTTTTTCTGTAGCTATATGCAGTTTGTAGTACTTTAATGTTTCCATGGTCCTTTGTAGACATGCCTCTAACATTTGTTCCTCAGGTGCACATCCCAAAATATCATCCATATAATGTAACAATATTACTTTTGGAAAGGCTTTTCTTACTGGAGCAAGAGCAGCTGCAACATACATTTGGCACATAGTAGGGCTGTTTTTCATTCCCTGTGGCAAAACTGTCCATTCATATCTTTTATAAGGCTCAGCCAAATTAACACTAGGCACTGAAAAAGCAAATCTTTTCATATCCTCCTTATCTAGAGGAATAGAATAGAAACAATCCTTAATGTCTATAACCCATAGAGGCCATTCTCTTGGCAACTGAGTAGGAGATGGAAGTCCAGGCTGAAGAGTTCCCATAGTTTCCATCTGTTCATTTACTCTTCTTAGATCAGTTATCATCCTCCATTTTCCAGATTTCTTTTTCACCACAAATACTGGGGAATTCCAAGGACTTAGAGAAGGCCGCAAGTGTCCTTGGTCAAGTTGTTCTTGCACTATGTCTAATAAGGCCTGAATTTTATCACTTCTTAAGGGCCACTGTTCTACCCACACTGGTGAATCAGTTTTCCACTGAATAGGAACTGGTGAAAGTGCAGGTAGGCCTTCAACAGCAGCCCTGCCTAAAAAGCCGAAGTGCTTATTTGTAATCCTATCTGCTGTAAAATGTCTCTTCCCCACAGATTGATGGGGATTTTTTCAACCACAAAAGGAGTAAAAGCTCCTGTTTCTCCTTCAAATACCCATCTCAAAGGCCTAGCACTAACTTCTGCTGCTATTGATCCTCCCACCCCAGACATATAGGTGTCTGCTTTAATCTTTGGCCAGTGACCGGGCCAATTGGCACCTCTAATAACTGTACGATCTGCACCCGTGTCTACCAATCCTTCAAATGGTATTCCGTTTATATAAATAGTAAGCATAGGTCGGTCAGCTGTCACAGCTGCTGTCCAATATATTCCTGGATTTTGTTCATTGGAGTCAAAATCTAGGCGACTATCACTAGATTGCTTATTAGGGGTCCGTAACAATAAGGCTGATGCTACTACTTCTCCTGGTTGATAAATCACACGTTGTCTGCCTGTGTTAGTGACTGGGATATTAGATACACATTCTCCAGTCTCCCACATCAGTGTATGGATGGACACTGTTTTGTAGGCACTCTCAGAAGGTGAAATGGTCAAGCCTACTGTGCCTGGAGGCAAAGGATCCATAGGCTCAACAGGAACAGATTTCACTTCTCCAGGGAGTATCTCGGTAGTCTCTACTGCACACAACTCTATTTTTCCTAATTTCAATCCCTTTCTTCCATCTGATTGCCTTTTGGCTGATTGATCATGTCTTAAAATTCTCTGGATGTAACCTCGGCTGCCATCATGCCCCACTTGGGGGGCTGAAGCTGGGCCCCATCTGTCATTTCCCTGGGTCAATCTACATTCGGAGGCCCAGTGGAGGCCCTTGTGACATTTTGGACATGGAGTTTTAGGTCTTCTCTCACCCTGTCTTCTCACTGTATCTCCATATCTACACTGAGCTCTTAGATGCCCAATTTTTCCACATTGAAAACATCGCCGAGTTTCTCTAGAAGTCCCTTGCCAGGAGGGACCCTGCCTTTCCACATTCATCATAGTCCGGGTGTAAAAAGCATTTGTTCCCACTGTAGCACAGCGTCTTATGATCTCCTCTAAAGGAGCATCTTTGTCTAATCCCCATATAATTCTTTTGCAAATCTCATTGGCATTTTCCTTAGCCAGATGTCTGGTCATTATTTCTGTAGCTGAATTTTCTCCAATAGTTATTTTGACAGCAGTTTGCAAACATCCCACAAAATCTGCAAAAGGTTCATTGGGACCTTGCTGTATTTTAGTGAAAGCCTCTCCACGATCTTTCTGTCCAGGAAGGACACCCCAAGCTTTTATTGCAGCCTTAGCAATTTGTTCATATATTGTCATGGTATAATTAATCTGTTCCGAATTCTCTCCATACCGACCTTCACCAGCCAAGTGCTCAAAAGTGAATTGTGTGTTAACTCCTATTTCCAAATTGCATCTGACTTGAATTTTACATAATTCATGAAATTCTGAAAGCCATAATAAATTTTCTCCAGGTTCCAGGCATATCCTTGCTATGGATTTCCAATCATTCGGGGTTAGGACTTCATAAGACAAACCATCTAATAACATTTTAACATAAGCTGATGTAGCCCCATAAAGGGTACAACCTTTTTTCAAATCCTTAATTTTATTCAAATCTAAAGGTGCATATCTTCTCCTTTTTTTACCTACAGAGTCAGTATTTTCAATCACAGGATATGCATGTATAAAATCACTTATATCCTGTCCTTCTCTCTTAGCTTTAACCAATGCTTTTTCTAATCTTGTCATAGGCTTAGGCTGCTTCACAGGCAGTTCTGTTTGTGTTTCTGCCTCTTCCTCTCCTCCTTCTTGCTCCACCCCTGAAGGGTTAATTGAGGGAGGAGATGGGAGGTGCTCCTGTTGCTGTTTCTCAGAATTGTACTTAGCTTCATTGTTATCTGATTCATCCTTTTCACCTAGTTTAGTTGACACTTCCCCATTTTGCTCCTTCATCTCTTCCTTTAGAATAACATTTTTTAAAGCCATTTGGATTAAATTGTAGGTATGAATTGTATCTTTGGAAACTGAGTTTGGTCTGGAACCAAAGGGTAAAATGTCACAAAGGTAATTGTAGTGTTCACCTAATTGCTCTCCTACTAATTTCCACTCATCTGGATCCAATTCTTCTTCCAGAGAAAAAGAAGGACATATGACCTTCACAGTTCTTAAAAGTTCAGTAATTTCCTCTAAAATTATAATCAAGCCTTGGCTTTTCATAACCTTGATGATGCTCTCTAAACATTTTCCTTGAACAGAAGGTGTTTGCCCCATTTCAGCTATAAGAGATTCCTGGTTTAGCCCTTAACAAGTTAAGTTCCTTATTTATCTATTAGCACGCTCACTTAATCTTTAACAAAGTTTCCTCGTTACTCACGGTTCTGGGTCAGAGAGACTGAGATCTAGATTGGAAGCTTTTCCACTGGAATCAGGACTGTGTCTGTCCCTGTTCGGGCGCCAAATTGCGAAGGTCTGGTCTAGCTCCTCTTGTCAGGATAAGCAAAAGTCCTTGCCCCACGTGTGGACGCCAAATGTAGCGAGCTGTCGTCTCCAGAAGCTGCTGGATCGCTCTCTGGGAAGAGATCTGCTGTGTCTTCTACTCAAATCTCTCCGACAGATTCTTCTTCCTGTAATGAACCGTTGTCTCCAGGCAGTTGCTGTTAACTCTTGTCCAAAGAAGTGACTTCCCTTCCTGCAGAGAGCTCCGTCAAGCCTGATGCAATTCAGAGTCTCTTCTTTCTCTGAGAGTCCTCTTCTTTTATTCTCCCAGAGAATGGGCGTGGGATAATGCAAGGGCTTCTGGGAAGAACCACCCCAGCCAATGAGCTTGCCCCCTCTATCAAGTCAACCTGAGTTCTCACCTTGTAATTGTCCAGAAAACCTCAGTTCAGGACAGCATTTTGGAATTATGCTCAAAGAGTTATCAAAATGTGCATACCCTTTGATCTAGCAGCATTACTACTGGGCTTATATCCCAAAGAGATTTTAAAGAAGGGAAAGGGACCTGTATATGCAAGAATGTTTGTGGCAGCTCTCTTTGTAGTGGCCAGAAACTGGAAACTGCACTATTCATTTATTTCTAATGTTTTTCTTTCTTCCTTTAGTGTCTCTTCTACCTAATGAGAAGGCAAGCAATATGATATCAATTATGCATGTGAAACTTTTTACCTAATTATTTATATTAAAAATGTTAAAAAAAAAAAAGTCAAGCAAGAAAATTAGGAAAGTAAAAAAAATTATATTTCAAGTTTCATTCAGAATTCATCAGATATTTCTCTGAAGATGGATAGTATTTTTCATCTTGAGTCCTTTGTCATTGTCTTGGGTCATTGATTAATCCAAGAATTGGTATTGATCAGAGTAGTCAAGTCTTTCATAGTTGACTGATATCACAATATTGCTGTCACTGTGTACTAAGATCTCCTGGTTCTCCTCACTTAACGCAGTCAACCCAGGTTTTTCTGAAACCTTCCTGCTTATCATTTCTCATGGAGCAATAGTATTCTGTCACAATCACATGCCACAATTTGTTCTGCTATTTCTCAATTCATGGACAGCCCCTCACTTTCCAATTCTATGCCTCTATAAAATGAACTACTATAAATAATTTTGTACATATAGATCTTTTTTATTATTTATTTTGAATCTAGATCTAGCAGGAGTATTGCTGAATTATAAGCTATGTAGTCTTTTTAGCCCTTTCTGTATGGTTCCAAAATGTTCTCCACAATAATTGAACCAGTTGACAGCTCCAAGACAGCTCCAACAATATATTAGTGTTCTTAATTTTCCATATTCCTTCTATCATTTGTCATTTTCCTTTTCTGTTATCTTAATCAAAGTGATAGGTATAAAGTAGCATCTCAGAGTTGTTTAAATTTGCTTTTTTCTAATAAATAGTAACAGTACATTTTTTCATGTGACTGCAGATTCTTTTGATTTCTTCTAAAAAACTGTGTGTTCAAATTATTTGATTGACTCTTAGGGTCCACATTTGCAGAGATACTACAGTGGTTTGCCATCTCCTTTTTTAGTTCATTTTACAGATAAGAAAATGGAGGTATTTTTTAAGAAAAATTTTAAGAAAAACTGTATTCATATACATTGATGTATTTTTCATAGAAATGAATAATGTATTTTGTAAAAAGCCTTTTCTATATCTATTGCTATATTAATCTGATTTTTTATGTTTGTTATTAATAATTAATTAATATTTATATGTTATTAGTATAATCAATTATACACATATTTTTTCCTAATATTAATATGGTGTTTTTACTTGGACTCATTCTTTACTTATTTTTTTAAAATAGTTTATATTTTATTGGAATTAATTATCCTTTAAGTGTTTGGTAAAATTCACTTGTAAATTCATCTAGTCCTGTATTTTTTTTTCTTTAGAGTGCTTATTTATGACTTGTTCAATTTCTTTTTCTAATCTAGGCTTTTTAAGTATTTTATTTCCTCTTCTGTTAATATGGACAATTTAAACTTTTGTAAATATCCATCTATTTACTCAAATTGTCAGGGATTTTAGCATGTAATTGGTGTAATGTTCTTCTCTAAAGTGTAATGTTCTCTGGGATCAGAATTCTTGGGGAGCTTCTGGAGAGCAGCTTTAGTTTCAGTTCAATTCAATAATCACCCCAAATGCAGCCAGGAGTTAAAGTCCAGATCCTTTATTGTCTCCTTCAAAATAGCCCAGTTAGTTTTCTTAGAGGCCTATCTCTCTCCTTGGTTCTGAGAGCTCTTGCTGCTAGTCCTTTGTCTCTGCCAACTTTAGCCTCTCCTCCTCCTAAAGACTCTAGCCAGTACAAAGGTGAAAGTTGGAATGAATCTGACTCCGCCTCCAAGCATGGGCTTGTGGGCTAGTGGGCTTCTGTGGGCTTGTGGCAACTCCTTGCTTATATGCTATGCACTGAGTATACTTCAATCATTACATCACAAGGAAACCATTATTTGTTGTAGGATTAAATCAATGCTAAATTAGATTTAACGTTGTCTCCTCAATTCCACTTAGTACCTTGTTTCAAGTTCTAGCCCATAACATATCCTTGTAGGATCAGAACAATCATACTGATCCATGCTAAATTAGATAATTATTGTTTCTATCAATTCCACTGTCCTAGTACCTTGTAAGAATTATAATAAATTGGACTGAATAACTCCTAATAATTACCTTAATTTCATCAGCAGCTTGGTGATTCATTTACTCTTTTTACTTTTAAAATTGGAAATTTGGTTTTCTTCTTGATATTTTTAAATCAAATTAATCAATGATTTATACTTTTTTCATAAAACCACTTCTTAGTTTTATGTATACATTCATTTTTTTTAAATTCTATCAGTTTCAACAAACTTCAAATTATCTTTTTTTATAATAGCTATTTTAAAAAAATACATGTGAAGAGAGTTTTCAACATTCACCCTTGCAAAACCTTGTGCTCCAAATTTTTCCCCTTTCTTCCCTACTCCCTCCTGCAATGTCCGGGCTAACTTTCTGGAGGTCCTTCAGATGGGCCTTGATCTTAGTTCAGGAGTGCAGGAGTGCAGGAGTGCAGGAGGCAGGACAGCCACCAGGAGGCTGGTCAAAGATAGAATATCTCTCCTTCAGTCCATCTTAGCCCTTATATACCTTATACTAATTACATCATTACAGCATACTGATTATGTGTGAACTAGAGAACCATTACATCATCATACTAATTACTAAGTATATATGTGAACTAGAGAACCATTATGTTATCAATTTCACTGAGTTAACACCTTATTTCAAGTATACTTCTCCAGAGTTCTAGCTCTCTATACCCTCCTCCCTTAGACTTCAAGTAATCCAATATAGGTTGAACATGTGGAGTTCTTCTAAATATATTTCACATATATCACATCACAAGAAAAATCAGATTGGGGGGAGGGAGGAATGAGACAGAAAAAAACAAGGAACCAAACAACAACAACAACAAAAGGTGAAAATACTATATTGTAATCCACATTCAGTCCTCATAGTCCTCTCTCTGAATGAAGATGTCTCTTTCCAACACAAGATTATTGGAATTGCCCTGATTGACCTCTCTCTGTCGAAAAGAGCCAAGTCCATCACAAGTAATCATCATATAATCTTGATGTTGCTATGTTCAATGTTCTCTTGGCTCTACCTACTTTACTTAGTTCATATCAGTCTTTTAACATCTTTCTGAAATCAACCTGCTCATCATTTCTTATCAAGCAATAATCTTCCATTATATTCATATGCCATAATTTATTCAGCATTCCACAAATGATGAACATTCATTCAGTTTCCAGTTCCTTGCCATTGCAATAAGGGCTGCTGCAAACATTTTTTGCATATGTGAATACTTTTCCCTTTTAAATGGTCTCTTTGAGATATAAACTGCTGGATCAAAGGGTATGCACAATTTTATAGCCTTTTGGGCATAGTTCCTAATTGCTCTCCAGAATGGTTGGATCCACACAACTCTAGTTGGTAGAATTAGCATGGTCAAACCATGAACAAATTATGTTCTTTTTACTTGTATTGTGATAATTTTGTATCTTGTATTGATAAAGAATCTTTAAATAGTTTGTAATTTTGTAGCTATTTTGAATTGACTCTTTCTGTTTCTTTTAAATAATTTTTGTTGATATTATACAGACATGGCAATAGTTCACATTTATTTATTTAGTATCTTGCAACTGTACTGAATTTGTTTATTGCTTCAATTAACTTTTATTTGACTCTTTATATTCTCTAGGCAGACCATAATATTGTCTACAAAAACTAATAAGTTTTTTATTTAATTTCTGGCTATGCTTATTTCCTTAATTTCAATTTCTTGACATTATTATGGCAAACATTTCTAGTACCAACATGAATAATATTGAAGATAATGAAGATCTTTGCTTTACTTTCCTTCTTATTTGAAATATTTCTAGTCTGTAATGATTACTTATACTGCTAATTCTATATTTCTTCACTAACTTAAAGAAATAGTTCTTTATTCTTCAATATTATACTTATGTGTGTACATACACACATATGTACAAAATGCACTTAGTTTTGCCAGCACTTTGATATAATCATTTTTATGATTTTCATTAATATTATCTATTCTGTTTTTAGTTTCCCTTAGATTGAAACAGTACCTCATTGTGCTGAAAACTTGATCAAAATATATAATCTTACATTGTTGTAGTTTAAATCATTATTGGACATTTTGTAGTTAATCTTATTTAGTGATACTCGTCCATTGCTTTCTTTCTCTGCTTTGTCACATATCAAAATGACATCTGTGGCATAGAAGGCATTTGCTAAATCCTTTTTTCCTTTCCCTCTATCTTACAAACAGTTTATGTAATATTTTAATTAGGTATCCTTTAAATGTTTGATAGAATTCATGCATAAATCCTTGTAGTCCTATTTTTTTCACCTTCGAGTTGGTTTATAGATTATTTTTTTTCTAACAATGGATTATATGAATTATTTATTAATTTTTCTTTTCATTTTAGTATTTTAATTTAAAGGATTGGAAAGATAATGGGATAACATGTGCAAAGCACTTTGAAAACCTTAAAACAATTTTAAATATTATCATTGGGATAATAATGACTTTAAATGTTTTTAAAGATGTAAATTTTCTTTTAAGGAATGCTTTAGCTATTTCCCCAAAGTTGTCTATATATTGCCACATTTCTGTAATTTTATTTGATGTTATTATGTATTTTCTTTATGAGTTTTTCTTTTGCTCACAAATTCTTTATTATTAAATCATTTAGTATCTCATTAACTTTAATCCTTTACCAAAAGGCCCTTTTTGCTATATGATTGTTATGACATTAGAGTCAATAAGAGAAAATTTGTATTTCTGCTCTTCCAAATGTTGGATTCACTTTTTTTTCATTATTGCTTCTTCTAGTGAATTTTTAGGTTTTATTGGTGGCATTTATGGAAATTGGGGGTAATCTGCCACAATAACCTGCTATAATTTTCAAAGTTTTTTTTTCCTTTCAGGAATCATTGCAAACTGCATTGCTAAACATCAGAATTAAAATAAACTGCTAAGCACCTAGTGACAATGCCATTCCTCTATATTTTCTGAAAATGTAATAAAAAGAAAAGCCATTATTTATCTATTAGAAAAATTGGAATATAGATTATATAACCTAGTTACTCCAAAAACCCTACTAAACTGAAAGTCAAAACTACTTCCTCTTGAAATGCACCCATCTTGCTTTTACCCAAATTCTTATTTATACAATTATGCCCCAGCACTAACTTTCTATTTTGTACAAGTCATCAAGGTCATTAATGAAAATAAAACTCTTTTTGAAATAGTTCAGAGCCTTGGACTTTGACCCTATGTGGATCTATCTACAATATTATAGATCAAAATTGTAAAGGAAAAAAGGGAGAACAAGGTAATAAATCATATGACACCAGAAAGGAATGGGCCCATTCCATTCCTGCCTTCAATAATGAAGTTCTTTTCAGTAGAATAATAAGTCATGATATATTCAATCTGGAATAGACCCCACTGAGAGAATATCCAGTCTAATACTTTCATGTTACACAAGAGGAAGCTGAGTTCCCAAAAAGTAAGGTGACTAGCTCAGGGATAAACACCTAGTTAGTAACAAAATCAAGACTAGTTTCCTCCCTCTCCCCTGGTTTCCCTACTGACACCTGCATACATTTTAAATCTGAAATATAAGCATAGCAGTGTCACTCAACCTTTCAAATGAGCAATAGATAATTATGTCATTGTATGTTAAAAATAATTTAGAAGGCAAAGTGAATAGTATCACTATTAATGTCTCTATTAGCAAAGATATTGATAAGTATTCGATTTCTAGCTTATTCTCTAAGGGTACAAATATACCTAAATTCAGCCTTTAGCATTACAATGCCAAATATTCAGGGAGAAGAGGATGACTCAGAGATTGAAAAACTTGGATTCAAAAACTGACTCTAACACAGATTGTCTGCATGACCCTGTAAATGGCACCTGACCGCTCAGTATTTTAGGCTACTCTATAATATGAGAAAACATAACACAAAAATGGACATATTCAGTATTGGAAAAAGATGTGGGGAAAAAACTATTATAGCATAACAACTTTCTGGCAAGCAATTTGGAATTATGTAAATAAAATATCTAAATTATCTCTACCCTTTAACTCACATATTCTACTGGTAGGCATATACACCAAGGAAATAGTCAACAAAAAGAAAGCTCCATATTCCTAAAAATACTAATAGCAATACTTGTTTTATGATAGCAAAGAGCTGGAGACAAAATAGATTTCTTTTACTTGGAGAATGGCTTGTAAATGACAATTTGTAGTATATGACAATAATAGAACATGACTGTGCTGTAAGAAAAAAATAATCATAGAGAATTTTGGAAAATCTCATATTAACTCATTCAAAGTAAAGTTAAGTAGAACAAGGAATGGCCACAATGATTACAGAAATATTAATAGAAAGAATAGTATTTTCAAAACAATTAAAATTGCACATTGCCCAGAAATTAAAAAAAAAAAATTAGTTTGGCCCCAGTTAAGAGAATGGAGAAGAAACTTCTCCCTGCTTCCTTGTAGAGATCAGAATCTATGTGTGTGTGAAATATCACATTTGACATCAGAATTTTTTTTGATATGTTGATGAGTTTTATTTATTTTTTTCTTTTTTAATAAAAATTATTTTAAAGAGATTATAAAAAGAGAAGGTGCTATTTTATGTTGGTATGTCATCACGCAGGAACACCATGTACTAAGGAAATTATGCCCAACATTAATTTCTGGTATCTTACACCATGTCCTATACATGCTAGGCATTTAATAAATGCTTTTTTGGTTAGTTGGATTGAACTTTTGTTGATTATAATGTTTTTTGAAATTTTCTACAAATAAGTATAATTCATTATTTCACATTGAAATTTAATGTAAATCTTATTGCAACAAATAAATCTTTGTAGAGGAACAGGATATTCTTCCAATCCAGTGAAATAACAAAAAATAAATAAATAAAAAAGAACCTCAAAATAGTGCCTTAATAATTTGAGATAGATGAACACCTATTTTTTAAAAAAATATTTTCCTGAAGATCATTCTAGAACTCCAAACATTCTCACTCTTAGGATTTCTCTTAAGACAACCATTGAAGGTTTAAATAAGTGATCTGGAATTCTTTCATTATCACCTGAAATTAAACTGACTCCTTTGACCTCCTTTCCCCAAATTGCTTTTAGTCTTTAAAATAAGTCCCATTTTCCACTATTCTGAAATCTAAGTTAAGTTCTTTATGTTATTCTTGATCAATAAACCCCTGAGGCCTATGCTATATTCCAATTAAGATCAATCTAGGGCTAAATAAGTAGAAAGATTATTGTCTTGTGACTGTTACAACATTAGATAAGAAATATTGGCTAAATTTATTTTAGAATACATTTTTTTTTTTTGGTCCAGAGAAGAATTGTGTCACAATAAGAATGTAGATTCAAATGATTTTTTTTTCCTTTCACATACATTTTCCAAAGAGTTTTATCTGAAGTGATTTATGTAGAATATAGTTAAAATCTGTCATAATAGAAAGAACATTGGTTTGGGGAGCAGAAGCTCTGGACTCAGGGCTTAGATTCTATTCTGACTTCTAATTTCATATGTGATGTTTGGCAAATTCCTTCATTTCTCTGAACTCAGTTTCCTTTCATATAAAATGAGAGAGTTGAGCTAAACTATCTTTAAGTTTTATTCCAACTCTAGTTTTATATTCCTAAAATTCCAGTCTTTATGTCAATAACACTCAGATCTTTATAGGATCTAAATTCTTATACATGACCCCCAAGACTTTAACACCCAGTTGCCAAATATGACAAAGAAGGCAATTCGATTTAAGTCACTACTCTTTTAACGTGTCATATTTTCAAAATGTAGAGTTTGCTAGAAAATTGTTGTTATATTTCTTGAGTTCCTTCCTCTGGTCTGAACCAGGAGTAATAAAGAACATAAAGAGTTGAAAGGTTTCAAATGTCACCATTATAAAACTTACAAGTCAGAGCATCAGGGTTTTATCAATTAGTCTTGAAGGTGGTTGAGGTCCCTTTAAGATTCCTTTCTAATTGCCCAACCCATGGCTGACCTTGATTCACAAGTCCTGATCAAAAGCACCCTTTGAATATCTGGGCCCAGCCACACTATCAACTCAGCTTCCCCCAGCCCTCACCTGATCTGAGGTAACTGAAAAGCCCGCCAAGAACTTGGAACTGTCCACAATCTTTTGGTATAAAAGAGGTGAGCTGGAACTCCCTCTTTGCAGGAGCCCTCCCAGCCACATGGTATCCTACCGACCATATAAGGGTTCCTACCCGCACAGTGGCCACCTCTGGCCCTGCTGTCTTTCTAACTGAACTTTACTTCCAAATTTCTACAATAAACCTTTTATTTATCAATCTAGTTTTTTGGGCCTGTAAATTCATTTACAGGGGACACTGCGCCTCATGGACTTATCTTACTATCTATGTGCCAAGAAATGGGGTTCCCCCTTTCCTTTCCCTCATTAGTTGGTGGCCCATGTGGGGACCCTGAAAATTGTTACCCCAAAAATTAACCTTAACCTTTTCAGGTCTCTCAGAACCAATCTTAGCAGTGTTCCTATCCTTGTCTCACTCTATCTCTAAAACAGCCAGCACCCAGACCAGGTTTGCGGTGTGAGCCAAAAGTCTCCCATGGAGACTACTTTCATTTCAGGAAAATAAAGTTCTCTTTTCCTCTCACTCTGTCTCTAGAGGCCTCTTCTAGAGAAAAAAGAAAAAGACCTTTTCCAAGGCATTTCTAATCCCTTTATCTCACCAGAAAAGCCTGCCCTCAGGCTGCAACTCCAACACACTGGAGAGTGTCTCTTCATGCCCCCCCCCACCACCACGTGGCAACCTTTTCAGGTCCCAGGCCAGCAGTCTCCTTGATCTCTTCTGGGGGAGATATCTGTGTTTGAGCCCCTCTCCCACTCCATTGTAGTGGTCAGGCTGTAGCCACGAGGAGATGGTTAATGGATAAGGGTGAACTTGGAGATGTGTCTCTACCCAACTTCGTGAGCCTTCACCTTCAACACCTGAGAAGAACTGGGTAAGATAACCTCTCTCGCTTCCCCCATCTTCTCTCTTTTCCAACCTCTCCGATGATGCTTAACCTGCCATTTAAATGCTCCCATCCTGTCCCCTACTTGGGGTACAGTGGGGAAATTTGGGAACTCTTCAAGATCTCTAGAAAAATCTCCTATTCACTTTTTTTCAATTAATTTGATAATTATAACATTTTTGACAGTACATATGTATAAGTAATTTTTTTTTTTACAACATTATACCTTGTATTCTCTTCTGTTCCTAATCTTTCCCCTCCATCCCTCCACCCCCTCGCCTAGATGGCAGGCATTCCCATACATATTAAATACCTTATAGTACATGCTAGGTACAAAATATATGTGCAGAAACACACTTTGTTTTTGTTGTTGTTGCAAAGGAAGAATTGTATTCAGAAGGTAAAAATAATCTGGGAAGAAAAACAAACAAACAAAAAAATGCTCCCAGTTAACACTCATTTCCCAGTGTTCCTTTTCTGGGCATAGCTGATTCTGTCCATCATTGATTAATTGGAATTAGATTAGCTCTTCTCTATGTTGAAGATATCCACTTCCATCAGAATACATACTCATACAGTATCATTGTTGAAGTGTACAGTATCATTGTTGAAGTGTATAATGATCTCCTAGTTCTGCTCATTTCACTTAGCATCAGTTGATGAAAGTCTCTCCAAGCCTCTCTGTATTCATCCTTTTGGTTATTACTTACATAAAAATAATATTCCATTATATTCATATACCATAACTTACCCAACCATTCTCCAATTGATGGACATCCATTCATTTTCTAGTTTCTAGCCACTACAAAAAGGGCTGCCACAAACATTTTGGCACATACAGGTCCCTTTCCCTTCTTTACTATATCCTTTGGGTATAAGCCACAGTTTGATAACTTTTTGGGCATAATTTCAGATTGCTCTCCAGAATGGTTGGACTCTTTCACAACTTCACCAATGTATCAGTGTCCCAGTTTTTCCACATCCCCTCCAACATTCATCATTATTTTTTCCTGTCATCTTACCTAATCTGACAAGTGTGTAGTGGTATCTCAGAGTTGTCTTAATTTGCATTTCTTTGATCAATAGTGATTTGGAAAACTCTTTCATATGAGTGGAAATAGTTTTAATTTCATCTGAAAATTGTCTGTTCATATCCTTTGAACAATTTTCAATTGGAGAATGGTTTGATTTCTTATAAATTAAAGTCAATTCTCTATATTTTGGAGATGAGGCCTTTATCAGAACCTTTAACTGTAAAAATGTTTTTCCAATTTGTGACTTCCCTTCTAATCTTGTTTGCATTAGTTTTGTTTGTGCAAAAACTTTTTAATTTGATGTAATCTAAATTTTCTATTTTGTGAACAATAATGATCTCTAGTTCTCCTTTGGACACAAATTCCTTCCTCCTCCACAAGTCTGAGAGGTAAACTATCCTATGTTCCTCTAATCTCATTCTTTATGCCTAAATCTTGGACCCATTTTGATCTAATCTTAGTATGTGGTGTTAAATGTGGGTCCATGCCTAGTTTCTGCCATACTAATTTCCAGTTACCAGCAGTTTTTGTCAAATAATGAATTCTTATCCCAAAATTTGGGATCTTTGGGTTTGTCCAACACTAGATGGCTATTTTTATTCACTATCTTGCCCTGTGAACCTACTCTATTCCACTGATCAACTAGTCTATTTCTTTAGCCGTTACCAAATGTTTTTGGTGACTGTGGCTTTATAATATAGTTCTAGATGAGGTACAGCTAGACCACCTTCATTTAATTTGTTTTTTCATTACTTCCCTTGAAATTCTCGAGCTTTTCAGAGGAAGGTGGTCTAAGTGTACCTGATCTAAAGTTATATTATATAGCAGCAGTCACCAAAACCATTTGGTATTGGCTAAGAAATAGACCGGTAGATCAGTGGAACAGAGTAGATACAAAGGACAAAAAAGGGTACATCTATAACAATCTAATCTTTGACAAACCCAAAGATACCTACATTAGGGACAAAAATTCATTATTCGGAAAAAACTGTTGGGAAAACTGGAAATTAGTATGGCAGAAATTAGATATGGATCCACACTTAACACCATATACCAAGATAAGATCAAAATGGGTCCATTATTTAGGCATAAAGAATGAGATCATAGATTAGAGAAACAGAAAATAGTCTACCCCTCAGCCCTGTGGAGGAGGAAGGAATTTATGACCAGAGGAGAACTAGAGATCATTATTGATCACAAAATAGAAGATTTTGATTACATCAAACTAAAAAGTTTCTGTACAAACAATACTAATGCAAACAAGATTGGAAGGGAAGTAACAAATTGGGAAAATATTTGTAAAAGTAAAGGTTCTGACAAAGGTCTCATTTCCAAAATATATAAAGAACTGACCCTAATTTATAAGAAATCAAACCATTCTCTAATTGATAAATGGTCAAAGGATATGAATAGACAATTCTCAGATGATGAAATTGAAACTATTTCCACTCATATGAAAGTGTTCCAAATCACTACTGATCAGAGAAATGCAAATTAAGACAACTCTGAGATACCACTACACACCTGTCAGATTAGCTAAAATGACAGGAACAAATAATGATGAATGTTGGAGGGGATGTGGGAAAACTGGGACACTGATACATTGTTGGTGGAGTTGTGAAAGAATCCAGCCATTCTGGAGAGCAATTAGGAACTATGCCCCAAAAGTTATCAAACTGTGCATACCCTTTGACCCAGCATTGCTGTTATTGGGATTATATCCCAAAGAAATACTAAAGAGCACAAAGGGACCTATATGTGCCAAAATGTTTTTGTGGCAGCTCTTTTTGTTGTAGCTAGAAACTGGAAGTTGAATGGATGCCCATCAGTTGGAGAATGGTTGGGTAAATTATGGTATATGAAGGTTATGGAATATTATTGCTCTGTAAGAAATGACCAGCAGGAGGAATACAGAGAGGCTTGGAGAGATTTACATCAACTGATGCTGAGTGAAATGAGCAGAACCAGAAGATCGCTATACACTTCAATGCTGTATGAAGAGGTATTCTGATGGAAGTGGATATCCTCAACATAAAGAAGATCCAACTCACTTCCAGTTGATCAATGATGGACAGAAATCACTACACCCAGAGAAGGAACACTGGGAAGTGAATGTAAATTGTTAGCACTACTGTCTATCTACCCAGGTTACTTATACCTTCGGAAGCTAATACTTAATGTGCAACAACAAAATGGTATTTACACACATATATTGTATCTAGGTTATATTGTAACACATGTAAAATGTATGGGATTACCTGTCATCAGGGGGAGGGAGTGGAGGGAGGGAAAGGATAATTTGGAAAAATGAATACAAGAGATAATATTATAAAAAAAAAGAGTTCTTCCATGAATATTCCTGCCAAGTTTTAAAAATATAATAGAAGGAATAAGGGGTAATAAAGAAAACCAAAGAGGAAAAAAAAAAAGAAAGAAAGAAATTCTCGACCTTTTGTTGTTCCATATGAATTCTGTTGTTATTTTTTTCTATGTCATTAAAATAGTTTCTTGGGAGTCTGATTGGTATAGCACTAAATAAATAGATTAGTTTAGGGAGTATTGTCATCTTTATTTTATTTGCTCGACCTATCCATGAGCACTTAATGTCTTTCCAATTATTTAAATCTGACTTTATTTTTGTGGCAAGTGTTATGTAATTTTGCTCATATAATTCCTGACTTTCCTTTGGTAGATATATTTCCAAATATTTTATACTATCTACATTTATTTTGAATGGAATTTATTTTTGTATCTCTTGTTCTTGTATTGTGTTGGTAATGTATAAAAATGCTGAGGATTCATGTGGATTTATTTTGTATCCTGCAAATTTACTAAAGTTCTGAATTATTTCTAATAGCTTTTTAGCAGAGTCTTTGGGGTTCTCTAAGTATACCATCATGTCATCTGCAAAGAGTGATAGTTTGTTTCCTTATTACCTACTCTAATTCATTGAATCTCTTTTTTGGGTCTTATTGCTGAGGCTACCGTTTCTAGTACTATATTAAATAGTAATGGTGATATTGGGCAATCTTTTTCCAGTTTATCGCCATTTCTTATGATGTTTACTGATGGTTTTAAATATATGCTCCTTATCATTTTAAAGAATAGTCCATTTATTCCTATACTCTCAAGTGTTTTTAGTAGGAATGTATATTGGATTTTATCAAATGCTTTATCTGCATCTATTGAGATGATCATATGGTTTTTGTTAATTTGGTTATTGATAAGGTCGATTATGCTAATAGATTTCCTGATATTGAACCAGCCCTGTATTCCTGGTATAAATCCCACTTGGTCATAGTGTATTATCCTGCCGATGATTTTCTGTAGTCTTTTTGCTAATATTTTATTTAAGATTTTAGCATCAATATTCATCAGAGAGATTGGTCTATAATTTTCTTTCTCACTTTTCAGCCTACCTAGTTTAGGTATCAGTACCATGTCTGTTCCATAAAAGGAATTTGGGAGGACTCCTTCAATCCCTATTTTTTCAAATAGTTTACATAGCATTGGAGTTAGTTGTTCTTTAAATGTTTGGTAGAATTCACATGTAAATCCATCTGGTCCTGGGGATTTTTTCTTAGGGAGTTGGTTAATAGCTTGCTCCATTTCTTTTTCTGAAATGGGACTATTTAGACTATTTACTTCTTCCTTGTTAATCTTGGAAAGATATATTTTTGAAGGTATTCTTCCATTTCATTTAAGTTATCTAATTGATTGGCATAAAGTTGAGCAAAGTAGCTCCTAACTATTGTTCTGATTTCCTCTTCATTAGTGGTGAGTTATCCCTTTTCATTTTCAAGACTAACAATTTGCTTTTCCTCTTTCCTTTTTTAAATCAGATTTACTAAGGGTTTGTCTATTTTTTGGTGTTTTTCATAGAACTAACTCTTAGTTTTATTAATTAATTCAATAGGTTTTTTTTTGTTTGTTTTTTACTTTCAGTTTAATAAAACTTTTTTTTTTTTTTTTTTAGAATTTCAAGTTTCATGTTTGTCTGGGGGGTTTTATTTTGTTCCTTTTCTAGCAATTATAGTTGTAAGCCCAATTCGTTGGCCCTCTCTTTCTCTATTTTATGCAAGTAGGCCTGTAGAGATATAAAACTTCCCCTTATTACTGCTTTGGCTGTATCCCACACATTTTGGTATGATGTCTCATTATTGACATTTTCTTGGGTGAAGTTATTAATTATGTCTATGATTTGTTGTTTTACCCAATCATTCTTTAGTATAAGGTTATTTAGTTTCCAATTATTTTTTGGTCTATTTTCCCCTGGCTTTTTATTAAATGTAATTTTAATTGCATTGTAGTCTGAAAAAGATGCATTTACTAGTTCTGCCTTACTGCATTTGATTTTGAGGTTTTTAATGGCCTAGTATATGATCAATTTTTGTATAGGTTCCATGAACTGCTGAGAAGAAAGTATACTCCTTTCTGTCTCCATTTAGCTTTCGCCAAAGATCTATCATATCAAACTTTTCTAGTATTCTATTTATCTATTTGACTTCTTTCTTATTTATTTTGTGGTTTGATTTATCTAATTCTGAGAGTGCAAGGTTGAGATTTCCCATTATTATTATTTTGCTGTCTATTTCTTTTTTCAGCTCTCTTAATTTCTCTTTTAAGAATTTAGATGCTGCACCACTTGGTGTATATATGTTTAATATTGATACTGCTTCATTATCTATGCTACCCTTTAGCAGGATATAATGTCCTTCCTTATCTCTTTTAATTAGATCAATTTTGTTTTTGCTTGATCTGAGATGAGGCTGGCTACCCCTGCTTTTTTGGCTTCACCTGAAGCATAGTAGATTCTGCTCCAACCTTTTATTTTTATTTTGAATATATCACCCTGTTTCATGTGTATATCCTTTAAACAACATATAGTAGGATTCTGGCTTTTAATCTAGTCTGCTAACTTCTTCCGCTTTATGAGGGAGTTTACCCCATTCACATTTATGGTTAGATTGACTAATTCTATACTGCTTGCCATCCTGTTAACCCCTGCTTATGCTTTCCTCCTTTACTTCTCTCTTACCACCCTACCCAGTATTAAACTTGTGAGCACCACTTGCTTTTCACAGCCCTCCCTTTTTAGCATTCCTCCCCCACCTTAAAGTTCCTCATCCTATTTTACCCCTTTTTCTCACAATTTCTGTATTGCCTTCCCCTTAGCTTACTCCTTCCCTCTCACTTTTCAATGAAGTGGAAGAAGTTTCACCATAAATAACATAAGTCTATTGATACACACTATGTTCATCTCCCTCCTTTCTTTCTTTCAGATATAATAGGTTACCTTTGCCTCTTCATGAGATGCAGGACCACCACTTTACCCTTTTTTATGATATAATTTCCTTTCCACCTCTAGTTTCTAAGACAAATTATACATTTGTTCTTTACATATCTTTATGGAAGAAATATAGTTCTCAAGATTTCTTTTTACCTTTTTAGAAATCTCTTGAGTTCTGTATTTGAAGATCAAACATTTTGTATAGGTCTGGTTTTTTCATCAATAATAGATGGGATTCATTTGTTTCACTAAATGTCCATCTTCTTCCCTGGAAAACAATGTTCATTTTTGCTGGGTAAGTTATTTTTGGCTGCATACCAAGTTCCTTAGCCTTTCGGAATATCATATTCCAGGCCCTTCATTCTTTTAATGTGGATGCTGCTAGATCCTGGATTATGCTTATTGTGGCTCCTGGATATCTGAATTGCTTTTTTCTAGCAGCTTCCAATATTTTTTCAATTGTCTGATGGTTCTTGAACTTGGCCATTATATTTCTTGGCGTTTTGATTTTAGGGTCCCTTTCAGTAGGTGATCGATGAATTTTTTCAATGTAATGTCTATTTTACCCTCTGTTTCCAAAACATCTGGGCAATTCTCTTGGATAATTTCCTGGAAAATAGTGTCCAGGCTCTTTTTTTCCTCACATTTTTCAGGGAGTCCAATTATTCTCAAATTGTCTCTCCTGGATCTGTTTTCCAGGTCTGTTGTCTTTCCAATAAGGTACTTGACATTCTTTTCAATTGTTTCATTTTTCTGATTTTGCTTGACTACTTCTTGGTTTCTCCTTGAGTCATTCATTTCTACTTGTTTTCAATGATGTATTTTCTTCACTCACTTGTTTTATATCTTTTTGTAATTGTCCAATTGAGTTTTTATCTCCTATGGAATTTTTTTTCCAATTTATCCATTTTATTTTTTAGAGAGCTGTTTTCTTTTTCCAGCTCACTAATCCTGTTTTGCTTGGAGTTGTTTAGCTTTTCCAGCTCATTAATCTTGTTTCTCAATGATTTGATTTTTTTTATCCACTCTGTCTTTAAATGTGTGGGATGACTTCTCTAGGCTCTCTTGCCAAGCTTCCCATTTCTCTTCTATCTCTCTTATGAGAGCCTTTTTGATTTCCTCTATTGAGATTCTTTTGTATTGAGAAACAGCTCATATCCCCCTTAGGAGATTCCTCTGGAGACAATCTACTTTTAGTCTCCTCACTATTTGAAGTCTGCTCTCTCTCCATACAGAAGCTGTCAATGGTTAGAGCCCTTTTGAATTTTTTGTTCTTTTTGTCAGAGTGGGAATTGAAGAAAACAAATTGACAAGAGAAACAATTGTTCTGTTTTTGGTGGGGTGATGTGACTGGATGGTGTTACTGAGCTTCCTCTACAGACTGAGGGAGACAGTGAGGCACTAACAAGACAGCAATTCCTGTGCACAGGTTTTTAATGGCCTAGTATATGATCAATTTTTGTATAGGATCCATGAACTGCTGAGAAGAAAGTATATTCCTTTCTATTGCCATTCAGTTTTCTCCAAAGGTCTATCATACCTAGTTTTTCTAATGTTCTATTTACTTTTTAAATTTCTTTCTTGTTTGTTTTGTGGTTTGATTTGTCTAAATCTGAGAGTGCAAGGTTGAGATCTCCCACTATTATAGTTTTACTGTCTATTTCTTCTTGCAATTCTCTTAACTTTTCCTTTAGAAAGTTAGATGCTATACCACTTGGTGCATATATGTTTAGTATTGATATGGCTTCATTATTTATGCTACCTTTCAGCAGGATACAGTTTCCTTCCTTATCTTTTTTAAGGAGATCTACTTCTGCTTTTGCTTGATCTGAGATAAGGATAGCTACCCCTGCTTTTTTGGCTTTACCTGAAGCATAATAGGCTCTGTTCCAACCTTTTACCTCTACTCTGTATGTATCTCCCTGCTTTAAGTGTGTTTCCTGTAGACAACATATTGTAGGGTTCTGCTTTTTGATCCAATCTGCTATCCGTCTCCATTTGATGGGATCGTTCATCCCATTTACATTTACAGTTAAAATTACTAATTCTGTATTTCCTGCCATCGTATTATCCCCAGATTATGCTTTTTTCCCTTGACCCTCCTGATCCCCCTCCCCGATATTTAATTTACAGACCCCCCCTTGTGACGCGCAACCCTCCCTCTTTTTCTTTTTTTTTTAGGATCCCTCTCCCCTCCCTCCAAGTCCCTTCACTTATTCTCCTTTTCCTTTTCCCTTTTCCTCTCCCCCCTTTTAATGAGGTGAGAGAAAATTCTCTGAAAAACAAATATGTTAATTATTTACTCTTTGAGCCTCTCCTGATGAGAGTAAGATTCACACAATGATTCTCCCCCCTCACTAAGTTCCCTCAGATATGGTGTATTTTCTATGCCTTTTCCTGGGATGTAGTTTCCCTCTTTTTATCATTCCTTCCCCTTTTTCTGAACCGACCTCCTTCCCTTTACTACACCCCCTCCTTTTTTTTTCTTTTATATCAATAAAATCAAATTATCCATGAGTACTTTTTATATACCCACAATAGAGTTACAGTTCTCAAGGGTTCTGTGTACCTTTTTCTGTTTCTCTTCAGTCTTGTGGATGTAGATCAAATTTTTTGTTTAAGTCTGGTTTTTTCTTAGAAACATATAGAATTCCTCTGTTTCATTAAATGACCATCTTCTTCCATGGAAAAAGATGCTAAACTTAGCTGGGTAGTTCATTCTTGGTTACAGTCCTTGATCTTTTGCCTTACGGAATATCAGGTTCCAGGCCCTTCTATCTTTTAATGTGGAGGCAGCCAGATCTTGGGTGACCCTTATTGTGGCACCTTGGTATTTAAATTGTTTTTTTCTAGCTGCTTGCAGGATTTTCTCCTTTGTGTGGTAATTCTGCAGCTTAGCCACTATATTCCGTGGTGTTCTTTTTTTAGGGTCTATTTCAGAAGGAGTTCGATGAATTCTTTCCACATCTACTTTCCCTTCTGTTTCTATTATCTCTGGACAGTTCTCTTTGATAATTTCCTGTAAAATAGAATCTAGGCTCTTTTTTTGGTCATAGTTTTCTGGAAGTCCAATAATCCACAGATTATCTCTCCTAGATCTATTTTCCAGGTCTATAGATTTTCCCAGTAAGTATTTGACGTTGTTCTCCAGCTTCTCATTTTTTTTGTTTTGTTTGACTGATTCTTGGGTTCTCTGTGAATCATTCATTTCTATTTGTTCCATCCTGACTTTTAAGGAGTTATTTTCTTCTTTCACAGTTTTTAGTTCTTTTTGTAAATGCCCAATTTCGTTTTTAAATGAATTATTTTGCTCTATTGAATTTTTTTTCCATTTCCCTAATTTTTTTTTGAGAATTATTTTCTTTTTCCAATTCAGAAATTCTATTTTCTTGAGACTTTTTTATCTTTTCCAATTCAGAAATCCTACTTTCCTGTGTTTTTTTAACCTTTTCTAATTCATAAATTTTGTTTCCCTGCATTTCCTGTGAATTCTTTATTTTTTCCAACTCCAATTTCAGGACGTTGTTATTCTCTATCATAGCTTCCCTTTCCTTTCCCCATCTTTCTTCAATCTCCCTTAATTTTTTAAGAGTTTTTTCTAGGAGAGAGTTATGTGATGGGGGGGCAGGAATCGTTCCCCTTTAGGTTGTTATCTGCTGTCTCTCTGCTGTTAACTTCCTCGGGGTTGGATACCCGCTCTTTCTCTGTATAGAAGGAATCTATAGTTTTTCTAGCTTTTTTGCTCATATTTAAAAAATCTTTTGGGGTCTGTCCCTGGGGTAGGAAATTATTTATTTAATTCTTTACCAGCTTCCTCCCAGACCAGATGGATGCAGCGGCTCCTGCGCCTGAGAGAGTTCCCCACCCCCTCCCTGGAAGTGCCTCAGAGGTGATTAGCACTGCTGTGCCCTGAGGGCGTTGAACAGTAAAGACAGCACAAAGCCCAGCCTATGTGTCCGGGTGGGGCGTGGATGTCTGCAGCAGGGGACCTGAAAAGCCCCTGTGCTCAAACTGGAAGTGTCTGCCAGAAACCGCGGTCCCTAGTTCAAAGGTTCTGCTTCTCTGGGACTTCCTGGAGCTGAGTTCCACTCCCTCCAGCTAAACTAGGCAGTGTGTGTTGCCTTGGGCCGTATCCACCCACTTGTCAATCTCTTAACTATTCTCAGGTGGTAGCTGAGGCCACACCCCTTGGTGCCGAGATCTGCTGAGTCACCTCCAGGATCCGGGGAAAATCTAATCTGAGTTTTTAAAGTATTTTGGCTTTCTCTTCTGAACTGCTAAATAATTAGCAGAGAAGAGCTAACAGCCTGTGCCAGACTCCTTTATCTCAGTGGCTTCTCTGATCCCAGAGCCCTTCCCAGCGAGATGGGCAGAGTATGCTAGCACCCAGCCGTCTGTGCTGGCCTCTCTTCTTCCTCCCCTGGGGACTGACCTTTTCTGTTGAAACTCCAGATTCTCTTCAGCTGGTAAGTCGTGCTTCCAGTCCTTGTGGTATCTATCAGTCCTGGGCTTATTTTGAGACTTAATTTATCTAATTGGTTGTGAGGGAGTGAGGACGTTCACAGAGTCGTGTGTTTCTTCTCCGCCATCTTGGCTCTGCCCCCCCCTTTTGAGTTTAAACATTGACAATTTATAACCTTAGGGAAAATAGCCCTAAGTTATACCAGTCTTAATGAACTGGAGGGCGGATTTGCAACTAAGGGGATTGAGGCAGAACACTTAAGGAAACTGAGGCAGGATGAATTAGGGAAACTGAGGCAGAACACTTTAGGGAAACTGAGGCATAACAATTAGGGAAACTGAGGTAGAATACTTTGGGGAAACTGAGGCAGAACAATTAAGGAAACTGAGACAGGACAATAAAAGGGAAGTGTGGCACAACACCAGCATGCCATTACTGGGTCTGCATGCCAAAGAAATCATAAAACAGGGGAAAGGACCCACATGTTCAAAAATATTTGTATCTTCTCTTTTTGTGGTAGCAAAGAATTGGAAAAGGATTGGATGCCCATCAATTGGGGAATGGCTGAACAAGTTGTGTTACATGAAGATAATAGAATCATATTATTCTATAAAAAAATGATGAACAAGCTGGTTATAGAAAGCTCTGGAAAGATTTACATGAATTGATGCTAAGTAAAACACGCAAAACCAGAAATACATTGTATACAATAGCAGCAAGAATTTCAATGAGCAGCTGTGAAAGGCTTGGTTTTTCCCAGTGGTTCAGTGATCCAAAGCCATACTAATAGATTTTTGATAGAAAATGCCATCTGGATCCAGGAAAAACATCTAAAGAGACTGAATGCAAATTAACACATACTATGTTCATTTTTTTCCCCTTTTTTTATCTCTTCCATGGTTTTTCCCTTTGGCTCTGATTTTATCTCTCAACATGATTCCAAGAAGCAATGTGTACTAAAAACAAATAAATTTACAACAAAAAATGTATCATTTGCAATTGGATAGAACAGAAAGATTTAGAGAGGAGTCATTTGAGCTGAGATTTCAAGGCTCAATAGGATTTCAGTAAGTGGAAATGAAGGAGTTTAGGGAAGGAATGGCATAATAACTATTATTTACATATGTGATATAAAAGGTTTACAATGCACTACATCATTTCATTTCCTCAAAAAACCTCTATAAATTTTATAATACAGATTTTATTGTTACCATTGAGAAAATTGAGTCTTAGCAATCTTAAATTATAGTCATATAAGTAATAAGTCATTTTCCTGACTACATGTCCAGAGTGCTCAGCATGAACAAAAGTTAAAAGATAGGGGATATTTGATATCATCCAATATGTCTGGAGTATGAGGTATGTATGTATAGGAAAGGAATGGGAAATGTGATTGGAAAAGTGATGTAGTCTCAGATTGTGAATAACCTTAAAAAAGTGACTAAGTGGATTAGATTTTATTCTGTAAGCCATAATAAGCCATTGCCATTTTGGGGTTTTAGAATAGCATGGTTAGAGCTATGCTTTTAGAAGATGAACCTTTCTTTCTTCAGATCTCATATAAGTTTTGGCAAGAAGCTCTTTGATGCAATTGCCTCTATTATTTCATATTAATGTGTGAAAAAAAAAATATATATATATATATGTACCCTACTCCTCAACTAAAAAGACTAAGTTCTAAGAATTCAGGAACATGGTTATAATTGAACTCTGTAATTTATGCAGTATTACAATGCTCCTCAACCAATAGCCACTAAATGTTCTTTAACTTTTAAAGCAAGTTGATCTGCTATCAGTTTATAGAATGAATTATGGTTAAGAAAGAATGGAGGAGGAAAGACCAATTAGAAAGATAATATATGACCCAGGCAACAAATATTAATCAACTGGATTAGGAAAGAAGAGAATAGGTATAAGAGATATTAAGGAGGTAAAATCATTGTCTTGGCTTTAGGGTTAAATTCTATTTACATTATAATTTTTTATCCCAAGCACTAAACACAATGACTGTGTTTGGCTCATTTTACAATACTAAATAATAATTAGAATTCTCTACTCTAAACTGAAATCAGTCCTTATCAATACTCCTTTTTAAAGACTCCACATTCGCTGGAATTACTTGTATAATAGTTTTACAAAGATTCCTACACTTTTTCAGTTTTATTTCACTAAAAATTATTCTGACATGAAGGATACAAAGGATTGATGAGGAATTCCTTTTTATGGTAAATCTGGGAAATGAAAGCCCTCGTTATACAAGCCACATTTACTAAATGAACATGATGAAATGTCAAAACTCTATCCATAATAAAGACTAGAGTGTCTTCTAGCCAATATTCAGTGCCTTGCTTCACTAAAGCTCTCTGCCTACTGAATTTACTTCACTATTCCTCAAAGAAAGAAAAGGAGCCTAAAAACATCAGAACTCAAAATATGCTACAAACATATAATCATTAAAATCATTTGCTATAGGGTAAGAGAGTATAGGATCAGTGGAACAGACTAGGTACAGGATATAAAAAAACAAATTAATACAACAGCTTAATATTTGATAAACCTACTTTAAAATTTTAAAGCACTACATAAATGTGCATTAACTACCATCTTAGTTTTAGTGTTCTAGCACAGTGCCAAAAATAATATACACATGCAATTATCATTGTGTGTGTTTAGACAGAATAGACATTTTTATTATTAGTTTTTAAAAAGTTTCCCTTTTGCTTGTAGATGGGGTTAAGTGACTTGTCCAGAGTCATACAGCTAGGAAGTGCTAAGTGTCTAAGGCCAAATTTGAACTCAGGTCCTCCTCACTTCAGGGCTGGTGCTCTATCCACTGCATCACCTAACTACTCCGCTTGTAGATTTTCTAAAGCAACATATATACAAAGCAAGATGTTTTGACCTTCCTTCTTTAAAATAAATCAGTAATTTTTAAAATGACTATTGTGTGATTATATTATATAAAAATATTTGTTTTATATATATAAGATTTTCAATTCTAAATTTATGATGCTATGAAAATAAAAGTAGAAATAGAAATGTACCAGAAGATCTCTTTAAAGATAATTATAAATTTAATAAAACAAGAAATTAAGAAAGTTTATCATAGTGTCAGAAATAGCTATTTAGGAGATATAGAAAAATGATGGGGAAAAGTATCATTTTAATATTGAACGAAGTGCAAAGAAAGAAGAAGATAGAAAAATACTCTTGAACATGGAGAAGGCTGCTGACAATAAGCTCCTGCCTTCATAACAATAGAAAAGAAAAGCATTTATATAGATAATTCCAAATTGTAAATAACATAAAAGTGATTTTCTTTTATTTATTTGTTTGTTTTTGGATCAAATTTATAGAATATGTGGACTAAAATCTCAGCTTTAACCTTTACTAGCTATGCGTTATTTAACTCCTCTCTGTAATAGTTTCTCCATATATAAAATAAGAATAATTTTATTGATTACTAAACAGAATTGTTGCAAGAAAAGCACTTTGTGAAGAATAAAAGACAATGTAAGTGGGAGCTATTATCATCAGTTATAACAATTTGTGTAGATAAAATTAAATTTTATTGATTTTTACACAGAGCACACAGAAGCTACAAATAAAGTATTGTTACCAAATCCCCAAGATGAGAGTATTCTGGAGGAAAGGATAATCAACAGTATTAAATTCTATAGAAAAAATTCAAGAAAGAAGTCTGATAAAGGCATATGAGTATTTGAAGATCATATTTGAAGATCACTGGTTACTTGAAACGTTTCAACCAGACTGCAATTGAAGAAGGAAAAAAGAAAGCAGTGAATGAAAATAGTTTTTTCAATGAATTTAACTGAAAAAAAAGAAAAAAGAGATAACATGGTAGTTGAGGAGAGAATATGGAGTAGTGTCTCATGATGATATTTAAAGGCATATGGGACATTTTGAGGGGCAACATGAAAGGAAAAAGTAATTTGTACACATCAACAAACTCAATAAATTTAAGATACTGCCTAAGAGACTCAGAAATAACAAGATTTATGGAGAGGAGGATTTAGTGTGGAAGGTCCTCCAATGAGGAAATGGTATCTTCATAGACAGAAAGTGAATCCTTAGGATAAAAAGAAATTTTTAAAGAATGTAAACCCTCAAAACTTCATTTTCCTCATTTTTAAGTTGAGGTCTCTCATTCATAATCCTAGATTATTCAAGAAGATATAATAGAAGAATAATGACATCTAATTGCCCTCTGAGAACAAATATCAGGCAAGGGAAAGAAAGGAACCTAGAAACATCAGATCTCAAAATATACTACAATGCTATAGGTATTAAAACTATTTGCTACAGGGTTAGAGCACAAAATCAGTGGAACAATTTAGGTACAGGATATACAAAAGTAAATGAGTATAATAGCCTAGTATCTGATAAACATACTTGAAAAATTTAAAGTACTACATAAATGTGTACTAGATGCCTTTTTATTTGTAGTGTCTAGTGCAGTGCAATATAGACATATATATGATGTGTATATATGTATATGTACACATAATTGTTATTATTATTGTTTTTGAGTCATTTTTTTAGTTACATCCAATTTTTCATGATCCCATTTAGAATTTTCTTGGCAAAGATACCTGAGTGATTTGACATTTTCTTCTCCATACTATTTTACAGAGACTGAGGTAAGTAGTTAAGTGACTTTTTCAGATATTTTATATATGTGTGTGTATATATATATATATGTGTGTGTGTGTGTGTGTGTGTGTGTGTGTGTGTGTGTGTGTGTGTGTATAGAGAGAGATAGATAGATAGATAGAGATAATTTGCATATTATATATATATATGTATGTATACATACATATTAGATATTTTTGAAACATTCAAATGAACTTAATACCTGACTTCATAATATCAAGAATAGTTAATAGGATACATCAAAGGAGCTATAACTGTCCTCTATTAAATGCAGACCATATCAATACAATGTGGTGCTATATATTTAGAATTAGGAGGGCATTGGAGACTATAAAGAAGTTAAATTATAGAGAAAGGATTATATAAAAGATTCTTATTCAGTAAAGGAGATCCACTAGATCACCTATAAAGTACTCTCTATATCTAAAATCTTGCAGTTTTGTGAATAGACAGCCCATACATCTCAAATTCTGGTCTCCTTACTCTTTACAAGGGAAAGAATTCACAATATTATTTAGAAATTAGGAACAACCTCCTGAACATTGTTTTTAGATAATAGAATGGGTTAACAAGTAAGGATTGCAATTTAGCCAAGAGATTGTTACAAAAACAGAAGGGATTCATCTGACTTCACAATCATGGTTATGTTATCTACAGACTAAATGACAGACTACATGATCAGTGAAGATTTCTTCCAGTGCTGTGATTTTTAAAGGTTTTTTGCAAGTCTTTTAAAGAAGAGACATAGATATATTTGAAAACTTTTTGTCAGAGGAGAAAAAATATTTACAGGGAAACAATATTAAACTTGGTAGAGAATTGCATGCAGAAAAGGGATTTGGGTAAAGAAGAGGGGGAAAGGGAAAGAAACAGAGACAGAGAGAGGGGAAACAGAAGGAGGGACAGAAAGGGACAAAGGAGAGTGACACAGAGAGATAGAGAAATAGAGATACAGAGATGGAAATGGAGAGAGGAGAGAGAGAGGGAGAAGAAGAGAGAAAGGCAGATTCAAAAATAGAGAGACAGACAGAGACAGAAAAGCAAAGTAAGAAAAATTTACTTCCATCTAGATTTTGTGACTCAGTAATGAAATAGTATCAAAATGAGGAAAGTTTTGTAAGATTTCATTCCCACATAAAAAGGCCCTATGCACAAAACAAACCATTTTGATACTAATATTATCTCAAGATATAAAGGGCATTGGTAGGGGGGAAAGGGCAGCAGAGGGTGTAAGGCTGGAGCATTGCCAATAGGGAAGCTTATACAACATTGACTTTAAGGATCTTCCTTCCCCCATTCTCACCCCAATGCTACACCTCCTCCATTCATGATTGTCCTCATGTAGGGACAACTTATTAACCAGATCTGTGCCAGTGTTTCCAATCAATTGAAATATTCTTTGACTTGTTAGCATGTTAAAATCTCTTGGCAGTCACTCATTATTTTATCTGATCAGAATGTGGAAATGCTTCATTAGATTTTTTTTTTCTCAAATTATTTCTCTTCTACGTATAGAAAAATTGAACATGTTTAATATGTATTAAATTACTTGCCTTCTAAGGAAGAGGGAAGGGAAGAAGAAAAAAATGTGAAACACAAGGTTTTGCAAGGTATTGAAAATAAAAAGCTTTAAAAATAAATAAATAAATAAATGAACAAACAAACAAATAAATAAATAAAATTAACATTCCTCTTCCTTTACTCCTTAAAACAACCAAAGTAATACAAAATGGCAAAGCAATACAACAGAAAAGTAAGTTTCTTAACTTTGGTAATTGGAAGATATGGGACACCCCTTATGAAATTTCTACTCATTTCTTTCTTCAGTCACTTTGGTTTGGTTGTTTCTAATGAAATTTCCCTGTTTGCCCCACCCTTCCACTTCCCACCAATATGCTAAAAGTACCGACAATCTCACTAATTAAAGTCAAACAAAACTATTATTACTATAGGGTGATGAAGTCTCGCAAACATTGATTATATCTACAATGCTCTAGCTGGGACAGTATGACAATATCCCAACCATTTCTTCATTTTTGCTCACCTAGAGTTACAACTTGACAGGGCATCATTCACAGAATATTTTGCAATCTTCATTTCCAATGTGGAAACCAATGTCAGGTGACAAAACTGGTTTCTTATTGCCTGAGGATCCATTTATTTGGAAGCCACCAGTGCCACTGGAGCTTATTTTGGTCCTTTTTCCATGATGAGGTCTTAATGTAAGAATAAGGCAACAGTTTCAGAAAAATACTTATTTTTCTCACTTTATTTTTTTTTCTTTTTGTGTCTTCTTTTACAAAATGACCAGTATGGAAATGTTTTGCATAATTGAAAATGCATAATCTATATCTGGTTGCTTACCATCCCAGAATGGGGAGGGGAGACAGGGAACAAGGGATAGAATCTGAAACTCAAAACTTTAAATAAAAATGTTTAAAAATTCAAAAGATAAAAAAGCATTAAGGACTCTAACAATACTAATAAAGTATACTAACAAAATATAAGAAGAAAATGTAAATTAAATGAATGCACAATTTTCAAAAAAAGACAGAAAATCAAGGAACAACCTCAAATTTAAAGCAAAAGAGAAAATCTCAAAAATTAACAAAGTGGATAAAAGGTGAGTTAAAGATTACAGAACTGATCAACTAAGTTAAAACATTAGTCATTGAAAAAACTAAACTAAAAAAGAAAAATAAACATGAGCTTAAAAAAAAGAAAATCAAAGAAAAATATGTTTTTTATTAAAGCTTTTTATTTTTCAAAACATATGCTTGTTTTGGATTCCCGTCACAGGCTAATTGTACACTATTTCAAAGTCCAATTCTTTTTGTACATCAAAATAACTGGACATGTATACATATATTGTATTTAACTTATACTTTAACATATTTAAAATGTATTGGTCAACCAGCCATCTGGGGGGAGCAAGTGGGGGGAAGGAGGGGAAAAGTTGAAACAAAAGGTTTTGCAATTGTCAATGCTGAAAAATTGCCCATGCATATATATATATCTTGTAAATAAAAGTCTGTAATAAAAAAAAGAAAGTTAAAAAAACATATGCATGGACAATTCTTTAACATTAGCCCTTGCAAAACCCTGTATTTCATTTTCCCCCTTTCCCCCACATCCTCCCCTAGATGGCAAGTAATCTATTATATGTTAAATGTGGTAGAAATATATGTTAAATCCAATATATGCAAATATATTTATACAGTTATCATGCAGCACAAGAAAAAAAAGAGAGAAGTAAAATAAAATTCAAGCAAACAACAACACAAACAGTAAAAATGCTATGTTGTGAACCACATTCAGTTCCCACAGTTCTCTCTCTGGGTGTGGATGGCTACATCTTCATCACTGAATAATTGGAACTGATCTGGATCATCTCATTGTTGAAGAGATCCATGTCCATCAGAATTGATCATTGTATAATCTTGTTGTTGCCATGTATAATGATCTCCTGCTTCTGCTCATTTCACTCAGCATCAGTTCATGTAAGTCTCTCCATGTTTCTTTGAAATCATCCTGTTAGTCGTTTCTTACAGAACAATAAAATTCCATAACATTCATATACCATAATTTATTCAGCCATTCTCCAACTGATGGGCATCCACTCAGTTTCCAGTTTCTTGCAGCTACAAAAAGGGCTGACACGAACATTTTTTGCACATACAGATCCCTTTCCCTCCTTTAAGATATCTTTAGGATATGAGCCCAGTAGAAACACTGCTGGATCAAAGGATACGCACAGTTTGATAACTTTTTGAGCATAGTTCCAAATTGTTATCCAGAATGGTTGGATCCATTCACAATCCTACCAACAAGTTATCAGTGTCCAGTTTTCCCACATCTCTTCTAACATTAGTCATTGTTTTCCTGTCATCTTAGTAAATATGAGAGGTGTGTAGTGGTATCTCAGAGTAGTCTTAATTTGCATTTCTCTGATCAATAGTGATTTGGAGCACCTTTTCATGTAGCTACAAATAGTTTCAATTTCTTCATCTGAAAATTGTCTGTTCATATCACTTGACCATTTATCAATTGGAGAATGGCTTTATTTCTTTTAAATTTGAGTCAATTCTCTATATATTTTAGAAACAAGGCCTTTATCAGAACCTTAGAATATAAAAATGTTTTTCGAGTTTATTGCTTCCCTTCTAATCTTGTCTGCATTAGTTTATTTTATACAAAACTTTTTAACAATATAATCAAAGTTATTTATTTTGTAATCAGTAATAATCTCTAGCTCTTTTGTCACAAATTGCTTCCTCCTCTACAGGTCTGAGAGGTAAACTATCCTATGTTCTTCTAATTTATTTATAATATCATTCTTTATGTCTAGATCATAAACCCATTTTAACCTTATCTTGGTATATGATGTTAGGTGTGGGTTAATGTCTAGTTTCTTCCATTCTAGCTTCCAATTTTCCCAGTAATTGTCATATAATGAGTTCTTATCCCAAAAGTCAGGGTCTTTGGGTTTGTCAAACACCAGATTGCTATAGTTATTGACTGTTTTGTCCTGTGAACCTAACCTATTCCACTAATTGACTATTCTATTTCTTATGCAGTATCAAATGGTTTTAATGACCACTGCTTTATAATACAGTTTTAGATGTGGTACAGCTAGGCCATCTTCATTGGATTTTTTTTTTTATTAGTTCTCCTGAAATTCTTGACCTCTTCTTCTTCCAGATGAATTTTGTTGTTATTTTTTCTAGTACAGTAAAATAGTTTATTGGGAGTTTGATTGGTGTAGCACTAAATAAATAGATCAGTTTAGGTAGTATTGTCATCTTTATTATATTTGCTCTACCTATCCAAGAGCACCTGATATTTTTCAAATTGTTTAGATATGACTTTATTTGTGTGAAAAGTACTTTGTAGTTTTGCTCATATAGTTCCTGACTTTCCCTTGGCAAACAGATTTTCAAATATTTTATACTATTGATAGTTATTTTAAATGGAATTTCTCTTTGTATCTGGATTTTGTTAGTGATGTATTAAAAATACTGATGATTTATGGGGATTTATTTTGTATCCTGCAACTTTGCTAAAGTTGTAGATTATTTATAATAGTTTCTATTGATTTTTTAGAGTTCTCCAAATATATCATCATATCATCTAAAAAAAGTAATAATTTGGTTTCCTCATGACCTACTCTAATTCCTTTAATCTTTTTCTTCTCTTATTTCCAATGTTAACATTTCTAATACAATATTGAAAAGTAATGGTGATAGTGGGCAACCTTCTTTCACCCCCAATGTTATATGTTATTGGGAATGGTTCCAGTTTATCCCCATTACATATGATATTTGCTGATGGTTTTAAATAGATGCTACTGACTATTTTAATGAAAAATCCATTTATCCCTATTCTCTCTAGTGTTTTTAATAGGAATGGAGATTGAATTGTATCAAATCTTTTCTGCATCTATTGATATAATCATATGTTTTTGATGGTTTGATTATTGGTATAGTCAGTTATGCTAATAGTTTTCCTAATATTGAACCAGCCCTGCATTCCTGATATAAATCCTACTTGATCATGTGTATTATCCTGGGGATAACTTTTTGTAATCTCTTTGCTAATATTTTATTTAAAATTTTTGCATCGATATTCATTAGAGAAATGGAGCTATAATTTTCTCTCTGTGTTTTCATCCTGTCTTGTTTAGGTATCAGTATCATATCTGTGTCATAAAAGGATTTTGATAGGAGTCCTTCTTTCCTAATTTTTCAAATAGTTTATATAGTATTGGAGTTAATTGTTCTTTAAATGTTTGATAGAATTCACATGTAAATCCATCTGGTCTTGGGGGTTTTTCTTAGAGAGTTGGTTAATAACTTGTTCTATTTCTTTTTCTAAAATGGGACTATTTAAGTAATTTATTTCCTCTTCTGATAATCTAGGAAATCTATATTTTGTAGGTATACCTCCATTTCACTTAGGTTATCAAATTTATTGGCATAAAGTTGGGCAAAATAACTCCTAATTAATTATTGCTTTAATTTCCTCTTCATTGGTGGAAAGTTCTCCCTTTTAATTTTTGAGACTAAACAATCTTTCCTTTTTCTAATTAAATTAACTAAAAGTTTATCTATTTTATGGGTTTTTTCATAAAATCAACTCTTAGCAGAAGGATACTTCTTTCCAGCCTTCATTAAGTCAGTCAGTCAGTCAGTAAGTCAATAAGCATTTATAAAGTGCTCCACTGAATGCCCCAACCCTCTATTGTGTCTGCTTTCTATAGATGTCAGCACTGCTTAGAGAAAATACCTTTGTGTTATTCCATGCTCTAGATTTCAGGTAACTGCTACTGAGATTTCCAGATGGCCTTGTGTTAGGTTCTTACTAAGTGCTAAGTTGGTATTTAACAATTCTTTAGCTCAGAGTTCACACCTTTAGTTCAAATCTTTAAGGGAGTCTACACCTTTGAAGGAATACTTTAAAGGAGCTTGATTATTGGTCAGTAAGGAGTTCCCACAAGCCCATTCTCTGGGAGGATATAAGGAGCCACCAAGGCTGCCACCAGGGACATTGAGTTTGGACAGCAGTCTGGAAGGAGACAGTCTAGATTAGGAGAAGAACAAGACCTCCCAGGAGAACTTCAGGGAAGCTCAAAGAGATTCAGAGCCAGCATTCACTAAGAAAAGGATTCGAGATTCTACCTTCGCTCTGGCTGGAGGCTCGGGAAGCCTCCCAAAAACTTGCTCACAGAGAAAAAGATTCACAGAAAAGAAGCCTCCTCCCAGAGAAGGATTACAATTGAGAGATAAACAGGACATTACAGCCTTGGATCATATTGCACAAACCCAGCAGTCTCGTCACACTTTTTTGGAAGGGTTATAATGTGAGAAAGCAATTTAAGAAAATGAGAGGAAAAAGATAGTTTCTATTGTCACACAGAAGTTTTTTCTTTTCTTTTTTTTTTTTTTTTTTGACTTCAAAAAATTCACAATTTTAATGTGGAAAACAATTAGTAAATATACACTGCAAATAAATTATATATGACATGAACAGATTTTTTTAAAATTAAAGCCTTTTATTTTCAAAACATATGCATAGATAATTTTCAACATTCACTTTTGCAAAACCTTGTATTCCAAATTTTATTCTTTCCTTCCTTCCCACTCTTCCCCTAAATGGCAAGTAATTCAATATGCTAAACATGTGCAATTCTTCCACACAAATTTCCACAAGAAAAATAAGATGAAAAAGGAAAAAAAATGAGAAAGAAAATAAAATGCAAGCAAACAATCATAAAAGGGGTAAAAATAATATGCCATGATCCACACTCTGTCCCTACAATCCTCTCTCTGGCTGTAGATGGCTCTCTCTATTACAAGACCATTGGAACTGGCCTGAATTACTTCGCTGTTGAAAAGAGCAAAGTCTGTCAGAAGTAACCATTGTATAATTTCGTTATTGCTGTGCACAATGCCCTTTCTACTCCCTTTACTTAGCATCAGTTCTTGTTATGTTTCTCCAGGCCTCTCTGAAATAATCCCCAGACAGAAGTTTCTGTAGGAATGCTGACTCATCAGAGAACCATAACCAACTTTTTGAAAGCTAGAAAAGACCTTTGAGATCAAAAGGTCCTATTCCTTCACATTACAAATAAAATTACTGAGGCACACAAAGCTGTTTTGCCTAAAGCCAAATAGATAATTAACTGGAGAATCACACCACAAGAAACTATACTGTGAAAAACTCTCCTTCATCAAGTATAAAACCTGTTCAATTTTGTTTAGTGGTTTATCATTATTATTTTCTCTAGAGTATTAGAATGCTTCTTACAGTTACTATAAGCTTGTCTTCATCATAGATCTCTTTATATCCTACTTTCCCTTTCTTCTCGTGCTCTTGGAAACACAGCTCTCTCTCTCTCTCTCATGACAAAGAATCTCTGATGCCTGAGCAGCTTCTCTAGTATAGATTGCTTCTTTCCTCATAGCCTTTCCATCAAACTTGGCCAGAAAGAAGTGCCAGATACTTACTTATTCCCTATTGTCTATTCCTCCCAATGATCATTATGTCACCTTGTTGGTTTTAAGATTCATTCTACATGTCCATATCATCCTATATAAATATTTATTTTTGTTTATATATTAGCATTCAGATCAACTTCTCCTCCCTTCACCCATTCTTTCCTTCCTTTCTTTCTTAAAAAAAAAACTGTATTGATACATTTTGAGTTGATACAAAAAAACCCTGTATTGATATATTTTGTGTTGACACAACAGTTCCTTCCAAAAAATTGAGTTAGTCAATCAATAAACATTTATTAAATGTCTCCAATGTGCTGGATACAAAACAAGGCAAAAAAAATCCCAAAAATCACAGTCCTTGCTTTCAAGGTCCTTATAGTCTAATGGGGAAGACAACATGCAAACAATTACATAAAACAAGCTATGTGCAGTATAAATTGGAACTAATCAAGAGAGAGAAAGTACCTGAATTAAGAAGGATCAGGAAAAAACTTCCTGTACATAGTGACTTTTTATCTGGGGGCTTGAAAGGGGAGGAGAAAACATGGGAAAGAATTCCATTCCATTCATAAGGGATATCCAATAATAATGTAATTAGTCAGGTAATATGAAGGGTCTTCTGTCAGGAACAAGGAGACAAGCATTCCTAGGTGGAACAGCATTTTGGGAGGAGTAAGATTTATGAAAACTGAAAGGGTAAGAGAGGACAGATAATGGAAGACTTTGAATGACCAACAGAAAATTTGATATTTGATTCTGGAGCTAATTAAAAAACACTATAATTTATTGAATAGGGTGGTAATATGGTCAGATAGCACAATACTGAAGTCTAGGAAGATCACTTTGACAGTTGAGTGTCAGAAGGATTAGCATGGAGAAAGATGTGGCAAGAAGACCAACCAGTAGGCATGCATCTAAAACACTTTATCAAGTATCTCCCCTGGGAATAGTTTGGAAAAATGCCTTAATAGTTTTGTGATTTATCATTGCTTTACAGAATGGAAGGTGTTTTAATTTCAATCATAGGCTACCTGAGAAAAAGTGTAACCTATGGCTAGAAAGTTGGTCTCTCAATAAAGAAAACCTCGGGTCAAAGTCACATTTCTGACAACATTGGTTGCAAATTAACCTCTCTGGACCCAGGCCATTCTGTATGGTAAAGTTGCCAAAGAGTTTGCAAGCTGCAATTATTTGGGACAAGAGGGCATTTTAGCAAACATTTCAGGTTTACATTTATATTTTACCGACATTCATAGACCTGTATACTGGAAGGAAATTAATGGAACTTTGTTTTAGGGTGAGATCTTATCCCTAAGGAGCTTTGTCCCCAAGTCAATAATAATAAAGAGCCAAAAAGAGGACTTATAGTCCTCTAAGGAAAAAAAAATAAGATTGAAAATTTGCATAAAAATGGTGATTAGGAGTTTGAAGGAAAGAAGTAGTGATGGGAAGGTGAGAGTAGGGGCTGAAGTAGACTCAATTCCAACTCTATCTCACAGGGTTAAGAGTGGTGTTGATCAGGTAAGGGATATAGAGAGTAGAGGCCACAACCAGTCAGACCTGAGATATGACTCATCCCAAAAGTGGAGGAGGAAATCTGGTGCAGGCCACAGCCAAGAGAGCCAGTCTCTCAGTGACCATAGCAACAGCTCAGTCACTCTGAGGAGGAGGTGTGGAGATGAGAGTTTCCCAGGGTTTCCTTAAATAGTGACCTGAATCTTGGAATCTTGGAATCTGTCTGCCATCATGAGAGGGCCATGTCCTTTTTTCCCAAGTGCTTCCTATGCCAGTGGGCCTTGGTATAATTTCTATTGCTTACCCAAATTCCTAGTTACAGCTATCTCAAAATAGTATGTTGTATAAATTTTGTAGTCCCTTATTGTCTTTTTTACATTTTTAAATTTAATTTGTAAGTTCTCCAAACTTCTATTTGAATGGGTAGGTGAGGAGCCCAGAATTCAATTAGTTGGACTCTCAGGGTTGAGTTCTTAAATTTCTCAGGGCCCATGACTTTAGATAAGGAAAAAAAAATACATACTTGCTGTCTAGGGGACAAGGTAGGGGAAAGGAGGTAAAAAAATTGGATCACAAGGTTTTTCAAGGGTGAATGTTGAAAGTTATCTATGCCTATCTATGCCTTTAACTGTAAAAATGTTTTCTCAGTCTGTTGCTACTCTTGGAATCTTGTTTGCATTAGTTTTGTTTGTATAAAAGTTTTTTAATTTAATATAATCAAAATTTTCTACTTTGTGATCAATAATGATCTCTACTTCTTCTTTGGTCATAAATTCCTTCCTCCTCCACAAATCTTACAGTCAAACTCTCCTATGTTCCTATCATTTATTTATAATTTGATTCTTTGTGCCTAAATCATGAACCCATATTGATCTTATCTTTGTGTATGATGTTAATGTGGGTCCATGCCTAGTGTCTGCCATACTAATTTCTACTTTTCCCAACAGTTTTTGTCAAATAGTGAATTCTTATCCCAAAAGTTGGGATTTGGGGGTTTGTTAAACACTAGATTGCTATAGTTATTGACTATTTTGTCCTGTGACTCTAACCTATTCCACGAATCAACTAGTCTATCTCGTAGCAAAAGCCAAATGATTTTGGTGACCCCTGCTTTATAATATAGTTTTAGATCAGGTACAGCTAGACTGTGTTCATTTGATTTTTTTCATTAGTTCTCTTGAAATTCTTGATCTTTTGTTGTTCTATATGAAATTTGTTGTCATTTTTCCAAGGTCATTAAAATATGATCTGCAAAGAGTGATAATTTGGTTTCCTCATTACCTATTCTAATTTTTTAAATCTCTTTCTCAACTCTTATTACTGAGGCTAAAATTTCTAATACAATATTGAATAGTAATTGTGATAGTGGGCAACCTTGTGTCACTCCTGATCTTATTGGAATCGTTCCAGTTTATACCCATTACATATGATGCTTGCTGATGGTTTTAAATAGATGCTACTGACTATTTTAAGGAATGGATGTTGGATTTTATCAAATGTTTTTTTCTGGATCTATTGAGATGATCATATGGTTTTTGTTAATTTGGTTATTGATATAGTCAATTATGCTGATAGTTTTCCTATTATTTCCTATTATTGAACCAACCCTGCATTCCTGGTATAAATCCTACTTGGTCATAGTATATTATCCTGGGGATGATTTTCTGTAATCTTTTTGCTAGTATTTTATTTAAGATTTTAGCATCAATATTTATTAGGGAGATTGGTCTATAATTTTCTTTCTCTGTTTTCAGCCTACCTGGTTTAGGTATCAGTACCATGTCTGTGTCATAAAAGGAATTTGGTAGGACTCCTTCAATCCCTATTTGTTCAAATAGTTTATATAGCATTGGAATTAATTGTTCTTTAAATGTTTGGTAGAATTCATATGTAAATCCATCTGATCCTGGGGATTTTTTCTTAAGGAGTTGATTAATAGCTTTCTATTTCTTTTTTCTAAAATGGGACTGCTTAAGCAATTTACTTCTTCCTCTGTTAATCTGGGCAAACTATATTTTTAAAGTATTTTTCCATTTCATTTAAGTTATCGAATTTATTGGCATAAAATTGGGACTCCTAATTATTGCTCTAATTTCCTCTTCATTAGTGGCAAGTTCTCCCCTTTGATTTTTAAAAGTAACAATTTGATTTTCCTCTTTCCCTTTTTTAATCAAACTTACTAAGGGTTAACTATTTTGTTGGGGTTTTTTCAATAAAACTAACTCTTAGCTTTATTTATTACTTCAAAAGTTTGTTGTTGTTTTTTTGTTTGTTTGTTTGTTTGTTTTTACTTTCAATTTTATTAAGCTCTCCTTTTATTTTTAGAATTTCAAGTTTAGTGTTTGACTGGGAGTTTTTAATTTCTTCCTTTTCTAGCATTTTTAGTTGCAAGCCCAATTCATTGATCTTCTCTTTCTCTATTATATAGAAGTAGACCTGTAGAGATATAAAATCTCCCTTTATTACCACTTTGGCTGCATCCCAGACATTTTGGTATGTCTCCTTATTGTCATTTTCTTTGATGAAATTATTAATTTCATGTCTATGATTTACTGTTTCACCCAATCATTCTTTAGGATAAGATTATTTAGTTTCCAATTATTTTTTGGTCTATTTACCTTTGACTTTTTATTGATTGTAATTTTCATTCCATTTGTGATCTAAAAAAGGATGCATTTACTATTTCTGCCTTTCTGCATTTGAATTTGAAGTTTTTATGTTCTAATATATGGTCAATTTTTTATAATTTCCATGAACTGCTGAAAAGAAAATGTACTCCATTTTGTCTCCATTTAGTTTTCTCCAAAGATCTATCATACCTAAATTTTCTAGTATTCTATTTACCTCTTTGATTTCTTTCTTATTTATTCTGTGGTTTGATTTATCTAATTCTGAGAGTGCAAGGTTGAGATCTCCCACTATTATAGTTTTGCTATCTATTTCTTCTTGAAGCTCCTTAATTTCTCTTTTAAGAATTTATATGCTACACCACTCGGTGAATATATAATATTGATATTGCTTCATTATCTATGCTACCCTTTAGCAAGATATAGTGCCCTTCCTTATCTCTTTTAATTAGATCAATTTTTGCTTTTGCTTGATCTGAGATCAGGCTGACTACCACAGCTTCTTCTTCTTCTTCTTCTTTTTTTTTTAACTTCACCTGAAGCATAGTAGATTTTGTTCCAGCCTTTTACCTTTACTCTGTATGTATTGCTCTGCTTCAAATATGTTTCCTGGAAACAACATATTGTAGGATTCTGGCTTTTAATCCAGTATGCTATCTGCATTCAGTTTATGGGGGAATTTACCACATTCACATTTATGGTTAAAATTACTAATTCCGTAATTCTTGCCATCTTTTTAACCCCTGCTTATGCTTTTCTCCGTTCCTTTCCCCTTTCTTCCCTCCCCAGTATTAAACTTGTGAGCACCACTTGCCTCTCACAGCCCTCCTTTTTTAGGATCCCTCCCCCCATCTTAGAGGTCCTCCCCATATTTTACCCCTTTTCCTCACAATTCTGTAATCCCTTCTGCTTAGCTTATTCCTTCCATTTTCACTTTTCCCCTCCCACTTTTCAATGAACTGGGAGAAGTTTCTCTGTAAATCGAATACATCTATTTTTTTTCTCTTTAAGCCAATTCTGATGAGAATAAGATACACACTATGTTCATCCTCCTCCCTTTTTTCCTTCAGATATAATAGCTTTCCTTTGCCTCTTCATGAGATGTAGTACCCCCACTTTACCCTTTTTCTGGTACAATTTCCTTTCCACCTGCAGTTTCTTTTTTATATTATAACTATAAAATCGAATTATACATGTGTTCTTTATGTATATTCATAACATAAATATAGTTCCCAAGATTTTATTTTTTACCTTTTTATGTCTCTCTTGAATCCTATATTTGGAGATCAAACTTTTGGTTTAATTCCTGTTTTTTTCATCAGAAATAGATGAAATTCATTGAATTTCATTAAATGTCCATCTTCTTCCCTGGAAAAAAAATGCTCATTTTGTCTGGGTGAGTTATTCTTGGCTGCATACCAAGTTCCTTAGCCTTTAGGAATATAATATTCCAGGTCCTTTGATCCTTTAATGTGGATGCTGCTAGATCCTGAGTAATACTTATTGTAGTTCCTCTATGTTTGAGTTGTTCTTTTCTAGCTGCTTGTAGTATTTTTCCTTGGTCTGATAGTTCAGGAATTTAGCCAAAATATTTCTTGGAGTTTTGATTTTGGTGTCTCTTTCAGTATGTGATCAATGAATTCTTTCAATGTCTAATTTACCTTCTGTTTCTATAACAGACGGGCAGTTCTCTTTGATGATTTCCTAGAAAATTGTGTCTAGGCTCTTTTTTTCATCATAATTTTCAGGAAGTCCAATAATTCTCAAATTATCTCTCCTAGAACAATTTTCCAGGCTTGTTGTTTTCCCAAATAGGTATTTAACATTTTTCTTCATTTACTTTTTTATTTCTTTTTATAATTGTCCAATTGAGTTTTTAAGTGAGTTGCTTTGTTCTGTGGAATTTTTTTTCCATTTTGCCAATTTTTTTTTTAGAGAACTTTTTCCAATTCACTAATTCTGTTTTCCTTGGAATTGTTTACCTTTTCCAATTCACTAATTCTTGTTTTTCAGGGATTTGATTTCTTTATCTACTCTATCTTTAAGTGGGATGATTTATCCAGATTCTCTTGCCTAGCTTCTCTTTCATTTCCCCATTTTTCTTCTAGCTCTCTTGTAAGAGCCTTTTTAATTTCTTCTATGAGGGTCTTGTGTGGTGGGGATCAGATCATATCCCCCTGTGGGGATTCATCTGGAGACACTCTGTTTTTAGTCTCCTCAGGGTTTGAAGTCTGCTCTCTATCTGTATAGAAGCTATCTATAGTTAGAGTTTGCTTTATTTTTTTTTGCTCATTTTCACTAAAAAGAATCAAATAAAACAAACAAACAAACAAAAAACGCAAATGCACTCTGCTTTTTGGTCAGTATGGTATTACCAAGATTCCTCAGCAGACTACCAGATGTAGCAATGAAGCAGCAGTGGAATAGCCATAGCACCACTGCCTGTACAGCAGCCACTCTCTGAGACTCTGAGAGTATGCTGCGTCACTCACTCTGGGTGTTGGGTAGATGTGGTCAGGTCCCAACCCCAGTGTTTCAGAATTGAGGTCTTTACCCCTTTTGTTTATAGCTTCCCTGCTGATCTACTGGCTTGCTGCCAGGTTAAAGAAGTTCACCCTGGGTAAAGTTCTCCCCACAAATTTTCCAACAGCTGCGACTACACCCTCCCCACCCAGTCTGCTCAGTGTCAGCTGCCTTCTGTGCTCTCAGTGCCTGCCTGCAGTCTGCACCTGGTCTAACTGTCCCCACCCACTAACAAAAACAGACATTTTCTGGCAAACTTTGAGGGTATCTTCTGTTGGTAATGTATTCATGGGTTTTTTCAGTCAAGCACTAATTTCAAGGCCATCTCATGAAAAAATGTATTTTGAGGACAAGAAAGGGCTTAGATAGATGCATGTGTCCTCTCCCTCATCTTGACCAGAAGCCTCTATTTTTCTTTAACAAGATCCTTGTCCCAGAGTAGGCAATATATAAATGTTTGTTTCTTTTTCCACTTTAACCTGAAAGCACTGAATTTCGGTTATGGTTTTTCTGGGTATTTTTAATTTAGAGTTTCTTTCAGCAGGGGACTGGTGACAACTTTTTTTTTTATGTTCACTTTATTCTTATGTTCTAATCATTATAGTTTTATTATTTTTAAAAATATTGTTTCAATTTTTCCCCTGGCAATGATTAGGGTCCAATTAATTATTGAATTATCTATATTTGACATGTTTTCTTGGTCAGTTGTTTTTGATAGTACATATCTTATATTTTCTTCTAATTTTTCAGTCTTTTAGTTTTATCCCTATATTTCTTATTACATTACAGGATCCCTGAATTCTATTTATTTCATTGTCCAAAACATTTTTAGAGTTATCTTTCCTACCTTCTGTTCTAAGCTACTTATTCTCCTATTTTTTCCCTTAAACACAAGAATTTAATTTGATTTCCTCTCTTGTTTTATTTCTTTCATTTGCTCTCAGAGTCTTGTGGCTAAATCATTATTTTTTGGGGGGGTGAATCTACTTGGAATTGTTGCACAGTTATTCTCTCATTTTGAGTTTACAACTTAAACTTCTCTTAACCCAAATAATTTCTCTTTAGAGTTTACTTTCTTATACTCCTTTCTTCAGGCTCATTTCCTAATCCAGAATAATGTGCTTGGGTCAGCCTATCTTAGATAGGTATGTCAGGCTCTTTTTTGCTCTGATCCCTCTGAATACTGTTCTCATTTTCTCTAGTCATCTGGATCTATATCTGGACACTGGACCCAAATGGCTCTGGAGGGGAAAGTGAGGCAAGTGACCTTGCACAGACCTCCCTTTAATCCAATTCACTTGCATGTCATGATATTACTTCCCTGATATCATGGTCCTCTTCAAACAACAACTGTCACTGTAATTCTGCATAGAGTAAATCTCTCACAGTTTCAGGCTTTTTAGATTATCAGATGGAAGATGCTGATTTCAGTTCTATCACTTTTTTCTTGTTCTTGTTGTTCTCTCTTTTGCTTTCCCCTCTTCCTCCTTTTCCTCTTCTTCCTCTTCCTTCTAGCCTCTGACTTGGCTAAGATTCCTAGAATGACATTGAGTTCCCTAAGTTATTCATCACTTACCCTATTTCCATATATAGTGACTTGCTGGGGTGGACTATATCTCCATTACTAATTGGTATAGTTAGAACCAAAATCCTCTTGACACAGAGCAAGTTGGCATGAGTTTTCACTGACTTCTATCTCCTTTGGATTATAACTTCTTTGAGTCTACACAAGTTTAGGCCTGGTTTTTTGGTAGAATCCTAGTCTGAATAAAGGGAGAGGGAGGGGAGGGGGAAGAAGAGGGAAGGAGAGAAGGAAGGAGGAAGGGAGGGAAGGAGGAGAGAGGAGGGAAAGAGACAGAGACAGGGAAGAAAATAAATGGGCATTCAATGATATAGGTGAATTTCATCTATTTCTAATGAAAAGACCCGAACTGAACAAAAAAAAAATTGATCTCCAAACACGAAACTCAAGAGTAGCATAAAAAGGTAAAAAGGAAAGAACTCTATTTCTGTTATGGGTATACTTAGAGAATGTAGGCATAATTTGGTTTTATTGTGATAATGTGAAAAAGAAACTAGAGGTGGAAAGGGGATCATACTGGGAAAAGAGGGAAAAGGAGGTAAATAGGGAAATTACATCTCATGAAGAGGCAAAGAAAACCTATTATAACTCAGGGAAAGAAAGAAGGGGAATGAGCATTGTATGAATTTTACTCTCATCAGATTTGGCTCTAAGAGAATATCAGACATATTTGATTTCACAGAGAAACTTGTTTCACCTTATAGGGAAGTAGGAGGGGAAAGGGGAAAAGAAAGGGAAAGACTAACAGAAAGGAAAACAAGAATTAGGGGAAAGGTGTAAAAAAAAGGGGGAGGGACTCTAAAGGAGGAGGACTATTTAAGGGACTGGTCATCATAAGCAAAATACTGGGAAGGAGGGAGGGGGGAAAGGAAAGAAAAAAGCATAACTTAGGATAAATAAGAGGGCAAAAATACAGAATTATTTTAACTGGCAATGTGAATGGGATGAACTCTTCAATAAAACAGAAGTATAGGATTAAAAAGCTAGAATCCTACAATATATTGTTTACCAGAAACACACTAAAAGCATAGTAATATATACAGAGTGAAGGTAAAGGGATGGAGCAGAAGATATTATGCTTTAAGTGAAGAAAAAAATATCAGGGGTAGCAATCCTGATCTCAGATGAAGTAAAAGCAAAGATAGATCTAATTAAAAGAGATAATGAAGGAAGTTATATCTTACTAAAGGATACCATAGATAATGAAGTGATATCAATATTAAACATATATACACCAAGTGTTATATCATCCAAATTCCTAAAGGAGAAGTTAAAAGAGATGCAAGAAGAAATAGACAGCAAAACTATACTAGTGGGGGATCTCAAACTTGTTCTCTCAGAATTAGATAAATAAAACCACAAAATAAATTAGAAAGAAGTTAAGGAGGTAAACAAAATGTTAGAAAAGTTAGGTATGCTAGATATTTGGAGAAAATTGAAAAATGGAGACAGAAAGGAATTTACTTTTTTCTCAGTGGTTCATAGAACATATACAAAAATTTACCATGTATTAGGACATAAAAACCTCAAAATCAAATGCAGGAAGGCAGAAATAGTAAATTCAATTTTTTTCAGATCATGATGCAATAAAAATCACATGCAATATAAGGCCAGGAGAAAACAGACCAAAAAGTAATTGGAAACTAAATAATCTCATCCTAAAAAATGAATGAGTGAAACAGCAAATCATAGATACAATCAATAATTTCATCTAAGAGAATGACAATAATGAGACAGCATACAAAATATTGTGGAATGCAATAAAAGCAGTAATAAAGGGAAATCTTATATCTCTAGATGCAAACTTGCATGAAATAAAGAAAAAATCAAACTGGGTTTGCAACTAAAAAAAGCTATAAAAAGAATAAATTAAAAACCCTCAAGGGGGCAGAGCCAAGATGGCAGAGAAGATACATGCAAATCTGTAAGCTCCCTTCTTCCCTCATTACCAATTAGTTAAATCAGCCTCAAAAATAATGCTGGACTGATAGAAACCACAAGGATTAGAAGCACGATTTACCAGCTTAAGAGAATCTGGAGTCTCTGCAGAAAAGGTCAGTTCCAAGGGGAGGAAGAAAAAAGGCCAGCACAGATGTTTAGGTGCTAGCACACTGTGCCAATAGGGCTGGAGAGAACTCTGGGATCAGAGAAGACACTGAGATAGAGGAATCTGACACAGGCTGTTAGCTCTTCTCTGCTTATAAAACAGCAGTTCAGAAGAGAATTCAAGCCACTTTAAAATATAAAGCCAGATTCTAGAACCAGCCTAATCCGGAAGTGACCTAACAGATCTCAGCAGGGCTGTGAAGCCGCCTTCTGCTGTCCAGGGCTTCACCTTGGGGTAGTTAAGAGCTTTAACAGTGGGGACACAGCCCGAGGCAACATCTAATCCACATAGGGCCAGGCTTGGCCTGAGGCCATGGTAATCAAGCAGCTGTGAATTCCCAGAGAAGCAGAACTCCCAGAGAAGAGGAACCTTTGAAGTAGGGACCTCCGTTGCTGGGCAGACAATTCCAGTTTGAGTGCAGAAGCTTATCACATCAGCTGCTGATATCCACTCCCCATGGGACACATTGGCAGGGCTTTCTGTCGTTTTTACTGTATAGTCTTAAACCTCAGGGTAGTCGCTAGGACACACAGCGGGGTCCTTCACTGGGCAACCCTCACGGCACAGCCGTATCACCTCTGAGGCATTTCCGGGGAGAGGGGAGGGGAACTCTCTCCCAGAGCTCTCTCCTAGCTCAGGCACAGGAGCCACTGCATCCATCTGGTCTGGAAGGAAGCTGGTAAAAGGGTAAATAAATAAATTTCTTACCCCAAGGGGAGACCCCAAAAGATTTTTAACAATGAGTAAAAAGCTGAAGAGAACAATTAATTCCTTCTACACAGAGTAAGAGTGGGTATCCAACCCCGAGGAAGTTAATAGCAGAGAGTCAGCACACTCTAAAGAGAAATGATACCTGCCCTCCATCACATAACTCTCTCCTAGAAGAGACTATTAAAAAGTTAAGAGAGTTTGAAGAAAAAGGGGGAAAGGAAAGAGAATCTTTGATAAAGAATAACAATGTCCTGAAATTTGAGTTGCAAAAAATAAAGAATTCACAGGAGATGCAGGGAAACAAAACTTGTGAATTAGAAAAGGTTAAAAAATCACAGGAAAGTAGGATTTCTGAATTGGAAAAAGAAAATAGTTCTCTAAAAAACAAATTAGGGAAAAAAATTCAATAGAGCAAAATAATTCATTTAAAAACTCAATTGGGCATATACAAAAAGAACTAAAATGTGAATGAAGAAAATAATTCATTAAAAATCAGGATGGAACAAATAGAAATGAATGACTCATTGAGAACCCAAGAATCAGTCAAACAAAACAAAAAAATAAAAAGCTGGAGAATAACATCAAATACTTACTGGGAAAACCTATAGACCTGGAAAATAGATCTAGGAGAGATAATCTGAGGATCAATGGACTTCCCAAAAACTATGATCAAAAAAAGTGCCTAGATTCTATTTTACAAGAAATCATCAAAGAGAACTGTCCAGAGATGATAGAAACAGAAGGGAAAATAGACTTTGAAAGAATTCATCGAACACCTTCTGAAAAAGACCCTAAAAAAAGAACTCCATCGAACATTATGGCTAAGCTGCAGAACTACCAAACAAAGGAAAAAATATTGCAAGCAGCTAGAAAAAAAGCAATTCAAATATCAAGGTGCCACAATAAGGGTCACTCAAGATCTGACTGCCTCTACATTAAAAGATCGAAGGGCCTGGAACCTGATATTCTGAAAGGCAAAAGATCAAGGATTGCAACCAAGAATAAACTACCCAGCTAAGTTTAGCATTTTCTTGCATGGAAGGAAATGGTCATTTAATGAAACAGAGGAATTCCATTTGTTTCTAGAAAAAAAAAAACCAGACTTCAACAAAAAATTTGATCTATATCCACCAGACTGAAGAGAAACAGAAAAAAATAAAAAGAACTCTTGAGAACTGTATCTCTGTTGTGGATATATAGAAAGTCCGCATGGAGAATTTGATTTTACTGATATAAAAAAAGGAGTAGTAGTAAAGGGAAGTGGGTAATATCAAAAAAAAAAAAGGAGTGATAAAAAGAGGGAAACTATATCCCAGGAAAAGGCATAGAAATATACCACATCTGAGGGAATTTAGAGAGAGGGAGAAACATTGTGTGAAACTTACTCTCATCAGAATAGGCTCAAAGAGTAAATAATTGATATATTTGTTTTTCAGAGAATTCTATCTCACCTCATTAAAAGGGGGGAAAGGAAAAGGGAAAAGGAAAAGGGGAATAAGGGAAGGGACTTAGAAGGAGGGGAGAGGGATACTAAAAAGGGAGGGCTATGCGTCACAAGTGGGGTCTATAAATTTAATATTGGGGAAGGGGTTCAGGGTGGTCAAGGGAAAAAAAGCATAATCTGGGGATAATATGATGGCAGGAAATACAGAATTAGTAATTTTAACTGTAAATGTGAATGAGATCAACTCTCCCATCAAATGGAGATGGATAGCAGACTGGATCAAAAGTCAGAACCCTACAATATGTTGTTTACAGGAAACACACTTAAAGCAGGGAGATACATACAGAGTAAAGGTAAAAGGTTGGAGCATAATCTATTATGCTTCAGGTAAAGCCAAAAAAGCAGGGGTAGCCATCCTTATCTCAGATCAAGCAAAAGCAGAAATTGATCTAATTAAAAGAGATAAGAAAGGAAACTATATCCTGCTAAAAGGTAGCATAAACAATGAAGCCATATCAATACTAAACATATATGCACCAAATGGTATAGCATATAACTTTCTAAAAGAAAAGTTAAGAGAGTTGCAAGAAGAAATAGACAGTAAAACTATAATAGTGGGAGATCTCAACCTTGCACTCTCAGATTTAGACAAATCAAAACACAAAACAAATAAGAAAGAAATTAAAAAAGTAAATTAGAAAAACTAGGTATGATAGACCTTTGGAGAAAACTGAATGGTGATAGAAAGGAATATACTTTCTTCTCAGCAGTTCATAGAACCTATACAAAAATTGACCATATATTAGGACATAAAGATCTCAAAATTAAATGCAGGAAGGCAGAAATAATAAGTGCCTTCTTCTCAGATCACAATGCAACAAAAACTACATTCAATAAGAAGTTATGGGTAAATAGACCAAAAAGTAATTGGAAACTGAATAATCTCATCTTAAAGAATGACTGGGTGAAAGAGCAAATTATAGAAACAATAATTTCACCCAAGATAATGACAATGATGAGACATCATACCAAAATCTGTGGGGTGCAACTAAAGTGGTAATAAGGGGAAATTTTATATCTTTAGAGGCTTATTGGAACAAAATAGAGAAAGAGAAAATTAATGAATTGGGCCTGCAACTTAAAAAGCTAGAAAAAGACCAAATTAAAAACCCCCAACCAAAAATAAAACTTGAAATACTAAAATTAAAAGGAGAAATCAATAATATTGAAAGTAAAAAAAAAAACTATTGAATTAATAAATAAAACCAAGAGTTGGTTTTATGAAAAAGCCAATAAAATAGATAAACCTTTGGTAAATCTGATCAGAAAAAGGAAAGAGGAAAATCAAATTGTTAGTCTTACAATGAAAAGGGGGATCTTTCCACCAATGAAGAGGAAATTAGAGAAATAATAAGCAGTTATTTTGCGCAACTTTATGCCAATAAATTTGATAACTCAAGTGAAATGGATGACTTCCTCAAAAAATATAGGCTTCCTAGATTAACAGAGGAGGAGATAAATTGCTTAAATAGTCCCATTTCAGAAAAAGAAATAGAACAAGCTATTAATCAACTCCCCAGGAAAAAAATCCCCAGGACCAGATGGATTTACATATGAATTCTACCAAACATTTTAAGAACAATTAGCCCCAATGTTATATAAATTATTTGAAAAAAATAGGGGATGAAAGAGTCCTGCCAAAGTCCTTTTATGACACAGACATGGTACTGATACCTAAACCAGGTAGATCGAAATCTGAGAAAGAAAACTATAGACCAATTTCCTTAATGAATATTGATGCTAAAATCTTAAATAAGATATGAGCAAAAAGTCTTCAGAAAATCATCCCCAGGATAATACACTATGATCAAGAAGGATTTATACCAGGAATGCAGGGCTGGTTTAATATTAGGAAAACTATTAGTATAATTGACCATATTAATAATCAAATTAATAAAAACCATATGATCATCTCAATAGATGCAGAAAAAGCATTTGATAAAATCCAACATCCATTCCTACTAAAAACGCTTGAGAGTATAGGAATAAATGGACTATTCCTTAGAATAATCAGGAGCATATATTTACGACCGTGAGTAAGCATAATATGCAAAGGAGATAAACTGGAAACTTTCCCAGTAAGATCAGGAGTGAAACAAGGTTGCCCACTATTACCATTACTATTCAATATTGTATTAGAAATGTTAGCCTCGGCAATAAGAGTCGAGAAAGAGATTAAAGAAATAAGAGTAGGTAATGAGGAAATCAAACTGTAACTCTTTGCAGATGATATGATGGTATACTTAGAAAACCTCAGAGATTCTAATAAAAAGTTATTAGAAATAATTCACAACTTTAGCAAAGTTGCTGGATACAAAATAAATCCACATAAATCCTCAGCATTTTTATACATCACCAACAAAAGGCAACAGCAAGAGATACAAAGAGAAATTCCATTCCAAACACATGTTGAGAGTATAAAATATTTGGGAATCCATCTACCAAAGAAAAGTCAGGAATTATATGAGCAAAATTATGAAACACTTGCCACAAAAATAAAGTCAGATTTAAATAATTGGAAAGACATCCAGTGCTTGTGGATAGGCCAAGCAAATATAATAAAGATGACAATACTCCCCAACTAATGTATTTATTTAGTGCTATACCAATCAGACCCCCAAGAAACTATTTTAGTGACTAGAAAAAATAACAACAAAGTTCATATGGAAAAATAAAAAGTCGAGAATTTCAAGGGAATTAATGAAAAAAAAAGTCAGATGAAGGTGGTCTAGGTATGCCTGTTCTAAAACTATATTATATAGCAGCAGTCACCAAAACCATTTGGTATTGGCTAAGAAATAGACTGGTCGATCAGTGGAACAAATTAAGTACAAAGGACAAAAAAGGGTACAACTATAGCAATCTAGTGTTTGATAAACCCAAAGATACCAACATTAGGGATAAAAATGCATTATTTGAAAAAAACTGTTGGGAAAACTGGAAATTAGTATGCCAGAAATTAGATATGGACCCACACTTAACACCATACACCAAAATAAGATCAAAATTGGTCCATGATTTAAGCATAAAGAATGAGATCATAAATAGATTAGAGGAACAGAGGATAGTCTACCTCTCAGACCTGTGGAGGAGGAAGGAATTTATGACTAGAGAAGAACTAGAGATCATTATTGATCACAAAATAGAAGATTTTGATTACATCAAACTTAAAAGTTTCTGTATAAACAATACTAATGCAAACAAGATTAGAAGGGAAGTAACAAATTGGGAAAATATTTTTATAGTTAAAGTTAAAGTTATAGTTAAAGATAAAGGTCTCATTTCCAAAATATATAGAGAATTGATCCTAATTTGTAAGAAACCAATTTTCCAATTGATAAATGGTCAAAGGATATGAACAGACAATTCTCAGATAATGAAATTGAAACTATATCCACTTATATGAAAGAGTGTTCCAAATTACTACTGATCAGAGAAATGCAAATTAAGACAACTTTGAGATATCACTACACACCTGACAGATTGGCTAAGATGACAGGAACAAATAATGATGAATGTTGGAGGGGATGTGGAAAAACTGGGACACTGATACATTGTTGGTGGAGTTGTGAAAGAACCCAGCCATTTTGGAGAGCAATCTGGAACTATGCCCAAAAGTTATCAAACTGTGCATAGCCTTTGATCCAGCAGTCCTACTACTGGGCTTATATCCCAAAGAAATACTGAGGAGGGGAAAGGGATCTGTGTGTGCCAAAATGTTTGTAGCAGTTCTTTTCATAGTGGCTAGAAATTGGAAGATGAATGGATGTCCATCAATTGGAGAATGGTTGGGTAAATTATGGTATATGAAGGCTATGGAATATTATTGCTCTGTAAGAAATGACCAGCAGGATGAATTCAGAAAGGCTTGGAGAGACTTGCATGAACTGATGCTGAGTTAAATGAGCAGAACCAGAAGATCACTATACACTTCAACAATGATACTGTATGAGGATGTATTCTGATGGAAGTGGATATCTTCAATATAAACAAGATCCAACTCACTTCCAGCTGATCAATGATAGACAGAAACAACTACACCCAGAGAAGGAACACTGGGAAGTGAATGTAAAATATTAGCACTACTGTCTATCTACCCAGGTTACTTATACCTTTGGAATCCAATACTTAACATGCAACAAGAAAATTGGATTACACACATGTATTATATCTAGGTTATACTGTAACACATGTAAAATGTATGAGATTGCCTGTCATTTAGGGGAGGAAGTGGAGGTAGGGAGGGGAAAATATGGAAAAATGAATACAAGGGACAATGTAGAAAAATTACTCGTGCATATATACTGTCAAAAAATGTATAATTATAAAATTAAAAAAAAAAAACTCAATAAAATATCAAACTTGAAATTCTAAAAATAAAAGGACAGATTAATAAAATTGAAAGTAAAAACTATTGAATTAATAAATAAAACTAACAGTTGGTTTTTTGCAAAACCCAACAAAATAGATAGCCTTTAGTTAATTTGAATAGAAAAAGGAAAGAGGTGGGAAATGAGTGTAAACTGTGAGCATTGTTTTTTGTTTTGTTTTGTTTTGTTTTGTTTTGTTTTGTTTTGTTTTGTTTTGTTTTGTTTTGTTTTGTTTCTCTTCCCAGATTATTTTTACCTTGTGAATACAATCCTTCCTTTGCAACAACAACAACAACAAAATTCGGTTCTACACATATATATTGTACCTAGGATATACCATAAGATATTTAATATGTAATTTAATATGTATGGGAATGCCTGCGGGGGGTGGAGGGAAGGAGGGGAAAAACTTGGAACAGAAGGGAGTACAAGGGATAATGTTGTTAAAAAATTACCTATGCATATGTACTGTCAAAGAAAATGTTGTAATTATAAAAATTAATAAAAAAATTTTAAAAAAAAGAAAAAGGAAAGAGGAAAATCAAATTGTTATTTTCAAAAATGAAAAGGGAGAACTTTCTACCAATGAAGAGGAAATTATAGCAATAATTAGGAGTTACTTTGCCTAAATTAATGCCAATAAATTTGATAACCTAAATGACATGGGGGAATACACACAAAAATATAGATTGCCCCGATTAACAGAAGAAGAAATAACTTAAATAGTCCCATTTTAGAAAAAGAAACAGAACAAGCTATTACTCAATTCCCTAAGAAAAAATCCCTAGGACCAGATGGATTTACATTGGAATTCTACAAAACATTTAAAATACTATATAAACTATTCAAAAAAATAGGGAATGAAGGACTCCTAGCAAATTACTTTTATGACATAGATATGGTACTGATACCTGAACCAGATAGGACAAAAACAAAGAAAGAAAATTATAGATCAATCTCCCTAATGAATATTGATGCAAAAATCTTAAATAAAATGTTGCAAAGTCATCCCAAGGATAATGCACCATGACCAAATAGAATTCATACCAGGAATTTGGGGCTGATTCAATATTAGGAAAACTTTCAGGGAAGAAAATAGACATTCAATGATATAGGTGAATTTCATCTATTTCTAATGAAAACACCAGAACTAGTTGACTACATCAATAACCAAATTAACAAAAAACATATAATTACCTCAATAGATACAGCAAAACATTTGATAAAATCCCACATCCTTTCATGTTAAAAAAAAAAAAAAACTAAAGAATGTAGAAATAAACTAACTTTTCCTTAAAATAGTCAGTAGCATCACTTTAAAACCATCAGCAAGCATTATACATAATGCGAATAAACTGGAACTACTCCCAATGAGATCAGGGGTGAAACAAGGTTGCTCATTATAATCATTATTATTCAATGATGTATTAGAAATGCTATCTTTGGCAATAAGAGAAGACAAAGATTAAAGGAATTAGAGTAGGTAATGAGGAAACCAAATTATCACTCTTTGCAGATGATATGATGGTATTCTTGGAGAACCCTAGAGAATCCTAAAAACCTATTAGAAATTATCCACAACTTTAGCAAAGTTCAGGATACAAAATAAATCTAAATAAATTATCAGAATATTTTTTTCACTAACAAAATCCAACAGCAAGTGATACAAAGATAAATTCCATTTAATATAACTGTTAATAGGATAAAATATGTGATAATCTATCTGCCAAGGGAAAGTCAGGAGATATATGAGCAAAACTACAAAACTCTTTCTACACAAAGTCAGGTCTAAACAATTGGGAAAATATCAAGTGCTCTTGGATAGGTAGAGTGAATATAATAAAGATCACAATACTCCCTAAACTAATGTGTTTATTTAGTGCTATACAAAAGGTCAAGAATTTCAGGGGAACTAATGGGGGAAAAATGAAGATGCCCTAGCTGAACCAGATCTAAAACTGTATTATAAAGCAACAGTCATCAAAACCATTTGTCACTGGCTAAGAAATAGAGATCAATAGAATAGGTTAGATTCAAAAGACAAAATAGTCAATGACTATAGTAATCTATAATTATTAGTAATTATAATTATTAGTAACATAATGATGAATGTTGAAGGGGATGCAGGAAAATTGGGACACTGATACATTGTAGGTGGAACTGTGAATGGATCCAACCATTCTGGAGAGCAATTTGGAACAATGCTCAAAAAGTTATCAAGTTATGCATACCCTTTGACCCAGTAGTATTTCTACTAGGCTTATGTCACAAAGAGATCTTAAAGGAGGGAAAGGAACCCACATGTGCAAAAATGTTTGTGGCAGTCCTTTTTGTAGTGGCAAGAAACTGGAAACTGAGTGGATGCCCATCAATTAGAGAATGGCTGAATAAATTATGGTGTGGAATATTATTGTTTTATAAGAAATGACCAACAGGATGATTTCAGAGAGTCCTGGAGAGACTTACATGAACTGATGCTGAGTGAAAGGAGCAGAACCAGGAGATCATTATACACGGCAACAACAAGACTATACAATGATCAATTCTGATGGATGTGGCTCTCTTCAACAATGAGATGATTCAAACCAGTTCCAAATGTTCAGTGATGAAGAGAGCCATATACATCCAGAGAGAGAGCTGTGGAAACTAAGTGTGGACCACAACATAGCATTTTCACTCTTCTGTTGATGTTTACTTGCACTTTGTTTTCTTTCTTGGCTTTTTTTTCTTTTTGATTCATTTTTTCTTGTGCAACAAAATAACTGTATAAATATGTATACGTGTATTGGATTTAAATTATCTTTTAATATATTTAACATGTATTGGACTACCTGCCATCTAGGAGAGGGAGTAGGGAGAAGGAGGGAAAAAATTGGAACAGAAGGGTTTGCAAGGATCAATGTTGAAAAATTACCCATGTACATGTTTTGTAAATAAAAATCTTTAATAAAATTCAAAAAAGAATAGACTTAAAAGTCAAGAAAGGTTGAAAAAAAAAACGATAGAAAAAAATCAGACCACTCAAAGGTGCTATGGTGACCAGGAAGATCAAAACATACATTCAGAATAAGACAACAGAATCAAAATGCCTATCTCCAAAGCCTCAAAGAAAAACACGAATTGCTCTTAGGCCATAGAAGAGCTCAAAAAGGATTTTAAAAATCAAGTAAGAGAAGAAGAGGAAAAATTGGGGGAAGATGATGAAGGAAATAATGAAAAAATAGTCAACCATTTGGTAAAGGCACAAAAAAAAAATTACTCAAGAAAATAACACCTTAAAAAACTGAATAGGTCAAATGACAAAAGAATCTCAAAAATACAATGAAGCAAAGAATACCTTGAAAAGCAGAATTTGCCAAATGGAAAAAGATGCACAAAAATTCACTAAACACAAATCCTTACAAAAATACAAAAAGGCCAAATGGGAAAGGAGCTACAAAGACTCACTGAAGAAAATAATTCCTCAAAAATTAGAATGGAACAAACAGAAACCAATGAATTTATGAAACATTAAGAAACAAAATTTTTAAATGAAAAAATAGAAGAAAAAGTGAAATATCTCATTGAAAAAAACTGACCTAGAAAATAGAGGAAAGATAATATCATAATTATTGGACCACTTTCAAGTCACATGGAAAAACAGCCTAGACATCATCTTTTAAGAAATTATCAAGGGAAACTAATATTCTAGAAACAAAGAGTAAAATGGAAAAGAATACACTGATCATCTCTAGAAAAATATACCCAAAATGAAAGCTCCCAACAAATTTTAATCAAATCCCAGGACTCTCAAATAAAGGAGAAAATATTGCAAGTAGTGAAAAAGAAATGATTCAAATATGGAGCCACAGTCAGGATAACACAAGTGTTAGCAACTTCTACACTAAAGGATAAAAGGCCTTGGAATATGATATTACAGAGGAGCTTGGACTGCAATCAATAATTATCTATCCAGAAATAGTGAATATAATCCTTTAAAAGGAAAAAATGAATATCTGATGAAAAGACCAAAATTGAATAGAAAAGTTGACTTTCAAATGCCAGATGTAAAAGAATTATAAAAAAGGTAAATAGAAAAGAAAAATCATAAGGGATTTGATAAGGTTAAACTATTTCTATTTCTACATGGTAAAATTAAATTTATAACTCATAAAATTTTTCTCATTATCAAGGCAGTTAGAAAGACTACACATAGATATGAAAGCATAAATGTGAGTTGACTGTGATGATATGAATATCTAAAAAAAATTAAATTAGTAGAGGAGAAAGAATAATGCACTAAGAGATGAGTAAGTGGAGAGGAATGAGATAAATTATCTGACATAAAAGGGCCTGAAAGACAGTTTACAGTGGGGAGGATAATGGAGGAAGTGATGAGTGGAGCATATGAATCTTATTCTCACCAAAACTGGCTCAAAGAGGGATTAGTGGAGTGCAGAAACCTATCTTACTGCACACGAAAGTATGAAAAGAAGGAGAAAAAGGGAAAGGTGAGGAGAACTGATAGAAAGGAGTACAGTTAGAGCAATTTAAAATTCAGAAGCAAAAAATTTTTGAGAAAGAAGATAGCAAGTACAAAAAATGGGGAAAATAGGATGGAGGAAAACAAACAGTTGGTAATCATTACTGTGAAAAAAATAGCATAGAGTGAATTTCTCTGATAAAGACTTCATACTCCATACATATAGAAAACTGAGTCAAATGTATACAAATAAGAGCCATTCCTCAATTGATAAATGATCAAAGGATATGAACACACAGTTTTCAGACAAAGTAATCAAAACTTAGTCATATAAAAATGCTCTAAGTTACTCTTTCCCTTCCATATTTATTTATTTTATTTAAATGTATGAATTAAAGCAAGCATTTCCATAATATAGTATAATAAAAAGATGAAACTGCAAATCTATTATGTACAATTTGCTATTCTTTTAAATATATAATAAAAGTTATCACATAAATTTCCCCCCTTTTCCCTTCCCTTCCTTCCTCCCCAATCCTAGAAATGCTACCATTACATCCAATGAGGTATATGTATTATGTATATTTGTATGCATGTGTATAATTATACACATTCTATTATTCTATACATACTTATATCTACCAATTCTCTCTTTGGATGTAGATAATATGTTTTTTCATATGTTCTTTGTAACTAATTTGGATGTAGTCAAAATTTCTTATTCACTCAGTCTTTTTTTTTAATTTTTAAATTTGGTACTGTGTTTTTCCTCAGCTACATGTAAAAACAACTTTAACATCTGTTTTTAAAACTTCCAATGAGTGAAGTGAAAAATTAAAGAACTCTGAGCTACACACCATTCAAACTGACTAATAAGAAAGAAAAGAAAAATGACAAATGTTGGAAGGGATAGGGACAAATGAAAAGGCTAATGTTCTATTGAAGTTGTATACTGATTTAACCATTCTGGAGACTAATTTAAAACTATATCTGAAGAAATATAAAACCATGCATATCCCATGACTAAGAAATACCACTATTAGATCTATATCCCAGAGATTAAAAAAAAAAGGAAAAGGACTTATATGTACAAAAATATTTATAGCAATTCTTTTAGTGGTAGCAAAGAACTGAAAATTGAAGAAAAGTCCATCCATTGTGGAATGGCTGAAAGAGTTGTTTTCTATGATTATGATGTAATAGTATTGTGCTTCAAGAAATGATGTTTTCCTGGCAAAAGAATCCCTCTAGTTCAGCTGGTTACAGGCTAGGGAAGTCCCTAAGCACCCGATCTCCTGGTGCCAGGAGAAAAGCAAAAAAGGGGAAAGAAAAAGAAAATAAAAGTATTGAACATCTTCTCTGTTATTCTTATTGTTAATCTTTCCTGTAATCCATTCCCTCCTACTGCCTTCTTCCTTTCCTGATTCTCCTCCTCCTGTTGTAACAATTAGCAATCCTGAAGCCACATTTCTAAGGGTGCTTACGTTCTTTTCCCTTAGAGCCATTATGGGGAATGGGGAATGGACAAGCTACTGTCTGGTCTCTACAATGACATCTGTAAAGATGGGAGAAATTCTGAGCAGCTGAGCAAGAATAAAGTTACACATATTCTCTCTCTCCATATTTGTTCCAGACTTATACTTGAGAGACTTAAGTACCCAAATATTGCTGCAATTGATTCCCCCTCTCAGAACTTGACAAGGCATTTTAGAGTATTAGATTCATTCATGAATGCCACTTAGAGGTTAGGGCTGTCTTGTACACTGGCTGGCATTTCCAGAAGTGTGACCTTGGTGATTGTTTACATCATGATGATTACTGATATTGGCTGGGAAGATGTACCACACATGGTTTGACCAGGAAGGTCTTGTGCCAGTACCAATTTGGGTTTACAGAAGCAGCTCCAGGAATTTGAAAAAGAATGAAGTTTACCATTTTCGGTAGTAGCTAAAAGACGAGTATGGAGAAAACCCCTTAAAGGATGCAGAAAAAGCCTGAGTAATTACAAAGAGCAAGAACATGCCAAACAACCTCAGCAGAATCCCAGCAGGAGGTAGTGGAATAGATTTTAACCTTACCATCATTAACCTACAATAACACTCTGGAGACATAACTTAATAGGATTATGTTTTATTCTTTCTCCTCTTTTTCGGGCTTGTCTTTCATATTTTTCTGTATGCCCAGTGATATACTTGACTCCTTTGCAGTCCATTTGGTATTGGGATTAGCAGGGCCATCAGGGATGATTGGGTGATGGTGATGGAGGTCTGATAATTGTAGTCGTAAGGGAATTGTGGGTTTTTCCTATTGGAAATACAAATTTTCTCCAGGTACTCTCTTTTTGCCCTACAACTTTAGCCTCTATCCCAAGAGGCCCCAGCCTTAGTTTGCTTTGCAAAAGGGATGTTGCTCAATGACAGTGTATTACTGTAGTGAGGAGGGATGTGTGCACGTCCTTGTATATATCTATATCTATATCTATATATAAAATATATAAAATATATAAATATATATAAAATATATAAAATATATAAATATATATAATATATATATATATATAATATATAAATATATATAAAATATATAAAAAAGAATTCAAGGACATAAATTGAAGGGCTGGAGGAAACAAAGTTCTTCCCTGAGAGTCTAGTTTGGGATGATTTGAGGGTTGATGCCAGAAGGGAAAGATGAGATAGAAGAGCACCAATGGAAAGTGGTCTGCTGAGATTGTTTGTTGTCCAGTTATCTTTGAGCTAGTGCATCTTAGAGAGCCAGGGTTTCTTCTTAGGGACTTTAGAGCTATCCTTAAGTCATCCTGGTTTGGTCCAGGTGGTCTCCACATCTTTCTGGGAGGTCAGAGCACTTTTGAGCAAATCACTGAGTTCTGCTGATTATTGACCACAGGGTACCATTTCACTCCTTGTCAACAGGACCACCTCAAAGATTCCTTCATGTATAGGTTTATTTTTCACCTTCACTATGTAACAGAATTATCTCAGGATTCTTATATGTCTGTGTATTGTGTCCAAAGAAAATGTTTACTAAGTACCCTGACAATGTTCATTAATAAATGCCTGAGCATTGATTAAGATTTTTGTTTGTAGTGTGGACTTTGGAGTTGATCTCAGTTAGCTCATAGAGATTGCTTGTTTTTTTGTTTTGTTTTGTTTTGTTTTTTCCTTGGGGGTTGCATCCTTTTAAATTTTTTGTTTGGTTTTGTTTTGTTTTTTTCTTAATTGATGAACCCAACCCATGAGTACTCCATTTCTGGGGAGAAGAGAAATGGAAGGGCTTCAATGCCCATCCAAGGCATTTGAGAGTTTCTAACTTTGGCTTGAATACTGATGCTTATGATGAGGATGAATTTAAATATTAAAGCAGAGAACAGAATATATGGGTATGAATGTATAACTTCTGCTTTGTGTGCACTGGGGGACAACAGTAGCCATAATTTGCTGGGCCCTACTGTTTTTCAGGGAGTCTCCACTCCCTTGTGCCAATTCAGAGTTTTTAAGCATGCAGAGCTCCAAGAATGAAAAAAAAATTTCCATTCTCTCCCTAAAAAATGTTGCAACCCTGTTCCTCTGAATGCCACCACAAAAAAAAACAAAAAACTCTTGAATAAGAAGAGAAGCTATCCAGTGCTTTGTAGAGTCTGTGTTAAAAGTGGGGACTGGGAAGAGTGGAATCCCATGTTTGTAGATATAAGCTATTTTGCCCCAAAAATAACAGTGGAGGAGAGAGATATTGTTGATGCAGTTATAACTTTACACTTCAAATAACAACAAAAATACCCCTGTCTTTCAGACCATTTTTGTCAAACCAAAAGGGAAAATTTTTTAAAGTTAATAATGTTGATTTTAGATTCTAAGTACATAAATGTGTGTATATGTTTTGGAATATTTAAATGTCATGCTTAACCCAAAATGCTATTTTAAGTAGCAGTTGCCAGTAATAATCTTTCTCTACAGCAAAAGCCAGAGTTCTGAAATATTTCGCATTACTACTAGAAAAACTAGTGGACAGCTGAAGATGTCTGCTTCTTCCCATATTTGCTGGGAGCCATTATTTTCATACCTGCAGTTTCTGAGCTTCCTCTCTGTGGTCTGCATTGCATTATCAAAAGGGAAAAAGTGGGGGGGAAAGAGGGAAAATAAATAACCTGTGGTTGTTTTCTATATTTGCAATTTTAAGTGTCTACTGATCTTTTTGAAGCTCCTGTCTTTTTTTTTTTTTTTTTTTTTTATTGAAATGGATGCTCTGTCATGACACAGTGTATGCTTTTAGGAACTGAGATTACACTTTGGCCAAAAAAATGTATTTGCACACTAAAAACTTGCTTTAGTTGGGTTTTTAATTTGAATGACTTGGGGAAAGGGAGGAAATAATTCAGTATATTAAATGTATTTCCCCTTCTGATTTCTGATGTAGTATTGATTGTTCTTAACCTTGATTTGAATAAAAGAAATGGGTAACTTTGGGTTTCATCCCCTGAGCTTTTTGGCACCTTGGGGGACACTGTGCAAAGTTTCTCACCCCATTTGTATTTTCTCCATGATGTATATCATCTGTGATGTGTGTTTAATTAAAGCTTCATATTTTTATAATAAAGACTACATTTTCTAACTTAAAAACAAAAAAACAACAAAAATGATGAGGTTCTCAGGAAAAAAATGAAAAGACTTATATGAGCAAAGTAAAATAAAGTAAAATGAGCAGAACCATGAGAATATTTTAAACAATAACAGCACTATTGTATGATAATCTACTATGAATCATTTGGCCATTCTCAGCGAAACAATGATCTAGGATAATCCTATATGATTTATATGAAAAGTGTTGTCCAACTCCAAAGTTAGAACTGGTAGAGCCTGAATCCTAATATTTTTCTTTATTTTGGGAGGAGAAGTTTTTTCTGTTTTCTTTCACAGAATGACTTACATGCAAATTTGTTTTGCATGACTTCATATGTATAATCTAAGTCAAATTGCTTGCCTTCTCAATGGGGGAAGGCAGGAAGAGAATTTGGAACTCAAAATTTAAAAATAAAAAGAATGTTAAAATTGTTCTTACATGTAATTGGAAAAAGTAAAATATCAAATAAGAAAAAAGTAAAAATATTACTACTAAGGCAAACATAAACATTAAAGAAAATCCACTAGAATACAATATGCCATTTTGAATAAGAGTCAGCAATGAAAGGAGCACTGGTTATGGACTTTGGAGTATTTGAGTTTAGTTCCTGCCTCTAAAACTTTTAATCACAAGCAAGTATCTTAACCATCCTGCAACTGAATAAAATGAGGAGTTCAAGTAGTTGGGCTTGAATGATCCTTTCAGCTCAAAATCCATGATCTAACTCTAGATCCATGATTTATTGTCTGTGAAACAAAAATACCTGGTACAATGAAAGTCTCAATCAATGGTCTTTCACCTAAATCAGTTATGACTTTATTTGACCATACTTATTACCAGATTAGAAATAATTAATTCACATTGAATGTTTTAAATTAGAACAAAATTCTCCTATGTAGTTCCAAAAAGCTTTGAGACATAACTTCAGGACAATTTGGAATAATCAAAATCCCTTTGTCTTTTGCCAATAATCTCAGATTTGATATCTGTTTTTAATGTTTGATGGGATAGCCTTGTTATTTTCGCTATCCTTTCTTGTCACATATTTGTCATTGTCAACCTCAACTCCCCTTCACCATGACTCAGTTTAAAATTTACTTAAAGACACCCTTCTGCAGTTTTGAATCTTATCTAGAATGATTTTCATTTATAACAGGTTCTCCATTGATTGGTAATCCTAACAGTAATTCCCCAGAGAGTATTAGTTTTTTTGTGTTTTTTTTGTTTTGTTTTGTTTTGTTTTTTTCTAATAATCTCTACTTTAATGTTAGATGTGGCTTAAGAGAGACTTGGCGGTGGGGATAGGACTGTATTAAATGTTGGGGGTGGAGAGTAGAAGTGCAGAAGAATGATGATATTTTGACTATGTTTGTCAGCAATCTGATTATCTGTGATTATATTTTTTCCAATCCAGAAAGAGGTCATTTCCTCATTTAATAAAAAGAATTTTAAGTATTTAGTACAAACTACTTTTTTGTTTAAAAATCTGAATTGTAAATCCAAAGCATACTAGGACATGATTTTAAAGAACATTTAAAGAAACTACAAATTTGTTTTAAACAAAACTTAAAAGTACTTTTCCTACACTACAGACTTCCTTGTGAGACTCTTCTAACAGAGTAACTTGGTAACCAATGCTTTGAAGCTTAGGCCTGTGAATTCCAAATTATTGCCAGCTTCCCAAATGACCTTCAGTAAATCTGAATCCTTCTGTGCCTTAGCAACCTCTTTGTTTATTGGGACTTAAAACACTAGTTGTCCTATAAATTTTGCCAGACAAAATAATTATCTTGAAAGATTATCTTTAAAATGATGAGAATATTGTCTAATGATAAATATATTTTCTTTACTATCTACATCCAAATCAGATTGTTTCCTAGGACTGGCAACCATGTAACACATTTGACGGTTTTGTGATATTGGAATATTCCACCACAGGTTGAGGTAAAGAAGAAAAAATATTCTCATTTTCAATTCAGGCTTTATCCATTATTTAATTTGTTAATTCAGATAATTTAGTAGGAAAATAACATCAACAAAGATAGATACAAATAGGATTCAGTAAAAGTCAGGTGTGAGGTCTAACTAGATTATCTTTAGCTCAATAAAATACAAGAAAATGTTCCTCATCCATAAAAGTAAATCAGATTTTATATTTAATTTAATGTTTAATTTATATTTCATTTAATGCAATAATAATATCTGTAAAGCTCTCAGAGCAGTTCCTGATACAGAGTCAGCACTTAAATGTTTGTCCCTTTTTTGTTTCCCTCCCTTTGGAATAAAGGTGTTAAGGAAGTTATCAAGCTACCACTGAATCATTTAAATCCCTTTCTAAAATTCATTATAGGAGAATTAATTCAATAAATTTCTCTAAGGGTGTATGTGTATTTAGGAAGTAAAAGTGTACATCAATGTGTTGCAACAAAACCAATGGTAATCCTTTTTTGATTTGCGATAGGCATTGCATTTTACAAGACTACAAAATGAAATCTTCTGGATTAAAAAACCCTGTGTATCCTGGCCGTTACCTACTTTTCAAGACTTTTCATACCTGAAAGTCTTCTATATACTGTAGTATATAGAAGAGAGTATTTGATCTCTTTACTGTGCTTTCAGAGGAAATGTCTATCTCTATATTTTCATGGGACTGTCTCCCATGTCTGGAATTTTTGGCTTCCTCAAATACAATTCCTGGTTTTTCTGGATTCCTTCAAGTCTCAACTAAAATCCTTCTGAAGACTCTCCTGGTACTTCTTAATGCAAATGTTTTCTTTCTGAGATTATCCTTAATTTGTCCTGGATATATTAGGGATTTGCATATTGTCTTTCTCTATTATATTGCTAGTTCCTAAAGGCAGGGACTATTTTTACTTTTCTCTGTACCCCCAGCAGTTAGTCCAGGGCATTCTTATTAATTCAACTTGACTGAGATATATGGATCATGATGCATTGTGATAAGAGTTGAACAGGAAATAAGTTTTTGACTTAAAGCATTTATCAACAAATCTGGTTCTTACAAATCAACATACAAGTATGAAAGCAACATAAATAGACAAAAAGGTTCATAGAAACTTTTTCTCTTTAAAAAAAACATTTAGTTTGTGTTCCTATTATGATACACACTTACCCAAAAGAAAAATGAAATCATTGTATGTATAGCTAAGCAATACAATTTCAAAGTTGATCAAATTCTCAAAAACTTATATCTCATTCTGTATCTTGAATCTATCACTTCTCTATTATAGAGGTCATAGTTATTTGCACTGATCAAAGTTCTTATCTTAGTCTTTCAAAGTGGTTCATCTTTATAATGTTATTTGTATGTGAATTGTTCTCATTCAATTCATTTAATTTGTATACAAATTAATTAAGTCTTCCAAGATTTCTCTTTAATAGTTCTTTTATCATTTAACAGCAAACTGTATCTCATTAATTCACATATCATGTGTCCAGTCATTTCCTGATTAATGGGAGTCTCCTTATTTTCCAGTCATTAGAACTATTATCCAATCATTATTATTATTATTATTATTATTATTATTATTATTATTATTATTATTATTATTATTATATACATGCACACATATGATATGAATTTTTTTTGGTATATGGGGACCCTTTCCCTCTTTTAAAAAATATCTTTGAGGTATATGCATAGCAGGGGAATTGCTCAGTGAAAGGTTCAGTTTAATAACTTTGGGGACTTTGAATTGGTTTAGATGTTCTGGAAAACAGTTTGGAGCAATGAAAATGATAATTCAGGATATCATTCCAATATGTGTCATTCTTTTTTGTTAGCTTTGCCAATTTGATAGAGGTGAAATGGAGCCTCAAATTTTCTTTAATTTGTATTTCTTCAGTTATTAGTAATATGAAACATCCTCCCCTAATACCCATATAATTATTGATGATTCAGAGATTCTCCTTTAAAACTTCCTGTTCATATCCTTTAACCACTTATCAACTGAGGAATGATTTATTTATATAAATAAAAACTAATTCCTTGTATACCTTGGTCATAAGTCCCAAATTAAACATTCCTATTTACTTACATTCCTGTACTTAGTCAGCATGTCTTAGCTGCCTTTAACTATTATCCTATAGACTCCTCCTATTAGTGAGTCCTTCCTGGAAACTTCATTTTAGGGAAGAGTTCCAAATCAGCGACCCCAATAGTTCTTTTGTATGTTTTTATTAATAATTATTTGCGTCCTCCCTTTCCTTTCATTGAATTCACATTGGGAGAGTTTGTTCTATATTTTTGAGAAAAAAAGATATAGGAAGAATTACCTTTCAGATTTTTTCATAAAGATAGTATCATAGACTGAATTTTTTCTTTATTTTTTCTTTGTTATTATTTGTCTTAAACTTAAATAAAAATAAGAAGGAAAAAACCTTGTCACGTACACAGCAGAACATAAGAAAAAATCAATATAAAGCAACAAATTTCCACTTCAAGAAAACTTGTATAGTAAATACTATACATTTTTTCATAGCTGTTTAACATTTCTTTGCTTCCTTGTAGATTTGCTTTTGTTTTCCACTACATGCATTTTACGTTATTTCTCCACCCTCCTCCATGCCTCAAATAAGGTTACAATTAAATGTGGATATACATACATACATACAAACACATATATACATTCACACACATATATACATATAGCTATAGTATATCCATAAACGTACATTGATATTTATAAATGTACATATATACACATATACACTGATACCCATATACATAAGACTGCACTATGCTTGTTTTCACTTGTCATCTGTTTCTTGGAAGATTGCTAGTATCTTCTTTCATAAATTCAGTCTTTCCATATTTTTCTAAATCGACTGGCTCATCATTTCTTAAACCACAGCAAAATTCCAACTCAAATACATTCTATCTTAAGATTGTCTTTAAAATTCCCCTCTATATTTCTGCATTCCTTATATTTTTTGCTCCATAGATTCTATTTATATAAAAAATAAGTTTAAAATAATCAAAATTATACTTTTTATATCTCAACAATGCTTTTACTTTATAATATGGTTTAAGTTCTGATACTACTGAATGTCTTGCTTAATATCTTCCCTCCTTCCCACTCCCCTCCATTTCTTTGAATTTCCTGGCTTTTTTTTCTAATTGCATTTTTAAAATATTTTTTCTAACTCAATGAAATATTTTTAGTAATTTAGCTGTGGTAGCATTACATAAATAGTATAGTTAGGCTAAATTATATATTTTATTATATTGATATCACCTATGATGAACAATAAATATTACTTTAATTGTTTAGATCTAATTTTATTTGTAAAAAATGTTTTATATTTATATTAGTATATGGCTAAATTAATACCATTTACATTTACTTGTATATTTTCTCCCTTCCTGGTTTTCCTCCCTATCCTCTCCTTTACTTCTACCCATTATTTTTTCCCTTATTCCTTAACCTACTTATCCTCCCTTATCCCCCCCACCCAATCTCCTTGTACTCTGTATTTCTTTCTGAATTAAGAAGACCCTTATACATTTCTATTTGGATACATTTTCCCCTCTTTAACCCATTCCTGATAAGAGTAAGGTTTTAGCATTACCAGGACTCCTTGATACAATCTTCTTTTGTATTTACTTTTTTTCCCCTTTCTTATTTCATTTGTATGACCTAATTCTTCCTTTTTATCTCTCTACATACTTTTTTTTAGTGTCATCCCATTTGAGCTCAGCCCAAACCTTTCTTTCAAGACACCCAAATAAAAATGGTAGTCATAAAGTGATAATATTTTCATACATTAGAATTAAATGATTTGACCTTATTGGTTCAGTGTTTGCTTTAAACTTTTTCTAAATGTTCTATGACTAATTTCTCCCTAGATTCTGCTATTTTTGTCACAAATATCTGAAAGTATCTCCTCCACTTATTAACTATTCTTTCTCTCCACTTTCCCCAACACTCAGAATTCTATTAAACTTGGCTGGGTAAATTACCCTTAGTCACAACCCTTGCTCTTTTGTACTGTGAAATATAGTAGTCCAAAACCTATTGTTCCTGTGCAATCTTTATTGTAATCTTGAAGAAATCATTTTTTTTTCCTGTTGCTTCCAATTTTTTCTCTTTAACTTAGAGTTTTGAAACTTGGCTATGATATGTCAGAAGGTTTTCCTTCCAGGGTCTCTTTCAGGTGGCGATCGGTGGATTTTTTTTTTCTATTTATGCTTTGCTTTCTTATTCTAGAACTTTGGAGAAAATTTCCTTAATTATTTCTTATAATATTGTATCAAGATATTTTTTTAATCATAATTTTCAGACAGCCTGTCTATTCTTAAATTATTTCTCCTCAATCTTTTCTCCAGCTTGGTTGTTTTTCTGATGAGATGTTTCATATTCTCTTCTATTTTTCCATTCTTTAAATTTATTAGTCATGTTATAGAATGTAATTAGCTTCCTCTTATCCAATTCTGCTCATCAGCTGTGTGGCAGCTCCTTTCTCCAGCTGTGGCAGCCCACCTTGGGCTGCATCTATCTGGTCAAAACAGTTATGCATGGTATCCCTTTTCAGTGGAAAGTCCTTCAATCTTCTATTCTGCTGTCAGACTCCCACTCTGTCTGTGGGATAAAAGTTTCTAAGGCTGAGGCTGCCTCCCACTCCAGCTGGCCCCAGGACTTGTTGTTTATTGATTCCGCAAAGTTAGCCTAAGGGCTGAACCTCTGTTTCATGAGTTTAGAGCTTTCCTGAAGTCTTTTAGATTGTCTTAGAACAACTGCTTTAGCTTGATTTTTGTTTATTATTATTGCTCTACTTTACCTCAGAGTCGATATTCTATTTTTTTTTCTGTGAAGAAACAGTTTTCTTTTGGCCATCTTCTTAGAATCCTCCCTCACAGACTACATTTTCAAACTGCATATATGTTCTAAGATTTTCAGTGGCATAATATTTTCTCTTAATTGATTTATGTTATTAATAACATAATCACATTTATGTTATTAATAACATAATCACGAATTATGATCAAAATGGTTTGCTGGGGAGGGGGGGGGATTGTAGCCAAGATGAAGGAGATGACACACATTTCTCTGTGACATTCTCTACAACCCTCACACTAATTATGAAATCTAGCCTCTGAATTAACTCTGGACTGGCAGAACCCACAAATATTGGGAGTGTAACAAATTATCAGCAGAAGATAATTTCAAAGATCATCAGAAAAGGTCTGTTTCAATTGGAGATGGGAGGGAAGCAGCAGGTACAATCAGCTGAGTACGAACACCAGGGCAGAGTCCCGGAGTAGTGCAGTCTCCAGGTGGTGGTGCAGACTCCACATGGTAGAGAATCTACAGGGAGGAATCTATAGGAATCTATAGCAGTGTTGGCTACTCTGCCCTGGTTGCAAGACAGTAGATAAACAGAGAAGTTATAAAACATCCAAGACAAATACAAAAAATCAACAGTGAACCCCAAAATGCCAGAATCTCACAGGACCTGGCCACACACCCCCAGCACTTGGTGAAGTGGAAAAGCATATAACTCATTAAAAGATACATTTGATAAAATGGAAAAAGAAAATAACTCCTTAAAAAACAGAATTTGTTAAATGGGAAAAAAAATTCCATAGAACAAAACAACTCATTTAAAAATTCAATTGAACAAATATAAAAAGAAATTTAAAAAGTAAATAAAGAAAATGATTCACTAAAATTTAGAATTGAACAAATGGAAATGAATGACTCAATGAGACAACAAGAATTATTTAAGCAAAACCAAAAAATAAAAATAGAAAAAATGTAAAATACCTAATTGGGAAAACAACTGACCTGGAAAATAGATCTAGGAGAGAAAATCTAAGAATTATTGAACTCCTTGAAATCCATGATGAAAAAAAGAGCCTAGACACTATTTTTTTCAAGAAATCATTAAAGAGAACTGTCCAGGTATCAAAGAATCAGAAGGTAAAATGACCATTGAAAGAATTCACCAAACACCCCCTGAAACAGACCCCAAAATTAAAACCCCAAGGAATATCATGGCTAAATTTGAAAATTATCAGACCAAGGAAAAAGTATTACAAGCAGCCAGAAAGAAACAATTCAAATACCAGAACCACTATCTATAAGGATTGGTCAGGACCTATCAGCTACCACTTTAAAGGATCCAAGAGCCAATATTCCAAAAAGTGAAGGAACTTGGAATGCAGCCAAGAGTAAATTACCCTGCTAAGCTGATCTTTATTTTTCTGGGAAGAAGATGGACATTCAATGAAACTGAATTCCATGTATTTTTGATGAAAAGAACAGAGCTAAATAAAAAAAGAAAAAAAAAAAAAGACATCCAAATATAGAATTCAAGAGAAGTATAAAAAGGTAAAAAGAAAAAAAAAACTCTTGAGAACTGCATTTCTGTTATGGGTATACATTGAGAGTATATGTATAATCTGATTTTACTGTTATAAGATAAAAAGAAACTAGGGATGGAAAGGGGAATGTACCAGAAGAAAGGGGAAAAGTAGGGGTAAAGTGAGGGAAATTAAATCTCAGGAAGAAGTAAAGAAAACATTATAATTGAAAGAAAGAATGGAGGGTGATGAATATTGTGTAAATCTTATTCTCATCAGGTTTGGCCCAAAGAAAGAATATTATACATATTTGGTTTCATCAAGAAACGTCTTTCTTCTTGTGGAAAAGTGAGAGGGGAAAGCAGAAAAGTGAAGAGATAGGCTAAATATAAGGGAAAAGAGAAATAGGAGAAAGGTATAAGAAAGGGAAAAAACTGATTAAGGCAAGTAGTGCTCATTGGGGAGGAGAAAAGGGGAAAAGGATAGAGAAATAATTTGGGGTTAAATACAGAATTAATAGTTTAACTATAAATATGAATAGGGTGAACTCTCCCATAAAACATAAGCAGATGCCAGACTGGATTAAAAGCCAGAATCCTACAGTATGTTGTTAACAAGAAAGACATTTAAAGCAGAGCAATACATACAGAGTAAAGGTAAAAGACTGGTGCAGAATCTCTTATGTTTTAGGTGAAGTAAAAAAAAAGCAGGGGTAGCCGTCCTGATCTCAGCAAAAGTAAAAATTGATCTAATTAAATGAGATAAGGAAGGAAATTATATTTTGCTAAAGGGGACCATAGACGACTTCCGGCCAAGATGGCGGCGTGGAGGCAGACAGCTGCTTGAGCTCCTCGTTTTCTCTCAGAACTTACTTCATGACAAGCCTCTGACTTAATGCTTGAACCAGAAAGAAATCCACAAATTATCACCAAGAGAAGACATCCTTGAAAGTCGCCAGAAAAGGTCTGTGTTTGTTCAGGGGAGGGTCAATCAAACTGGGCCCAGACTGAGGGCAGACAGCCAGAGCAAGACAGGCAGCTCACACAGCTCAGACCAGAGGGGGAGGGGTGTGATCTCTGCCGTTTCTGCGAAAGGGCTTTTGCCCCAGTGTGGATGCTCCGTCTTGGCAGCAAGCCAGGAGCAGCAGAGAGGGTGTAAACACCGGAGGTGAAGATTAAAACCCCAGAAAGCCAGCGTCTCTCAGAGCCCGGCCACCCCCAACTACTAAAGAAGGGAAAGGGACCTGTATGTGCCAAAATGTTTGTGCCAGCCCTTTTCATAGTGGGTAGAAGCTGGAAGATGAATGGATGTCCATCAATTGGAGAATGGTTGGGTAAACTATGGTATATGAATGTTATGGAATATTATTGTTCTATAAGAAATGTCCAACAGGAGAAATACAGAGAGGCTTGGAGAGAGTTACATCAACTGATGCTGAGTGAAACGAGCAGAACCAGAAGATCATTATACACTTCAACAATGATACTGTACGAGGATGTATGCTGATGGAAGTGGATTTCTTCAACATAGAGAAGAACTAATCCAATTCCAATTGATTAATGATGGACAGAACCAGCTACATCCAGAAAAGGAACACTGGGAAATGAATGTAAACTGTTATTTTTACCTTCTGAATCCAATTCTTCCTGTGCAACAAAAAATTCGGTTCTACACACATATATTGTATCTAAATTATACTGTAATATATTTAACATATATAAGAATGCTTGCCATCTGGAGGAGGGGGTTGGGGGAGGAAGGGAAAAAATCTGAATAGAAGTAAGTGCAAGGGATAATGTTGTAAAAAATTACCCATGCATATGTACTGTCAAAAAATGTTATAATTATAAAATAAAATAAAAAATTAAAAAAAAAAAACTTATAAAGAATTCCATGAGCTGATGATGGAAAGTAAAGTGTAACATGTATAAAAACAACAAAAATAGTAGATGATCAGCTGTGAATAATTTATTCTCAGCAATACAATGATCTAAGACACCTCTCAAAGACTTATGATGAAAAATGCTATTCCTACCCAGACAAATGACTGTTGGTGTCTGAAAATAAACTGAAGAGTACTTTTTGGCAAAAAATAAAAAATAAAGGGGACCATAGACAATGAAGCAATATCAATATTAAAGATGTATGCACCTACTGGTGTAGCATTTAAATTCCTAAAGGAGAAGTTAAGAGAGTTGCTAGAAGAAATAGACAGAAAAAGTATAATAGTGGGAGATCTCAACCTTGCTCTCTCAGAACTAAATAAATCAAACCCCCCCCAAAAAAAAATAAGAAAGAAGTTAAAGAGGTAAATAGAATATTAGAAAAACTAGATATGATAGATATTTGGAGAAAATTGAATGGAGACAGAAAGAAGTACACTTTATTCTTGGCAGTTCATGGAACCTATACAAAAACTGACCATATATAAGGACATAAAGACCTCAAAATCAAATTCAGATAGCCAGAAATAGTAAATGCATTTTTCAGATCACAATGCTTTAAAAATTACAATTAATAAAAGGCCAAGGGAAAATAGACCAAAAAGAAATTGGAAACTAAATAGTTATCTTAAAAAATTAATGGGTGAAACAGCAAATCATAGACACAATCAATAATTTCATCCAAGAGAATGACATAATGAGACAACATACCAAAATTTGTACGATACAGATAAAGCAGTAATAAGGGAAAATTTTATATCTCTAGATGCTTACTTACATAAAATAGCAAAAGAAAACATCAATGAATTAGGTTTGCAACTTTAAAAAGCTAGAAAAACTTGAAATTCTAAAAATAAAAGTAGAGATCAATAAAATTGAAAGTAAAAGAAAGTATTGAATTAATAAATAAAATTAAGAGTTGATTTTATGAAAACCCAGCAAAATAGATAAATCTTTAGTTAATTTGATGAGAAAAAGGAAAGAGAAAAATCAAATTCTTAGTCTCAAAAATGAAAAGGGAGAACTACCAATGAAGAGGAAACTAGAGCAATCTCAGGCATTACTTTGCCCAAATTTTTGCTAATAAATTTGACAACCTAAAAGAAATAGAGGAATAGCTACCAAAAATATAGATTGCCCAGATTAACAGAAGAGGAAATAAATTACTTAAATACTCCCATTTTTAGAAAAAGAAATAGAACAAGCTATTAATCACCTCCCTAAGAAAAAATCCCCTGGATCAGATGGATTTACATGTGAATTCTACCAAACATTTAAAGAACAATTAATTCCAATACTATGTAAACTATCTGAAAAAATAGTGAATGAAGGACTCCTACCAAATTCCTTTTATAATACAGACATAGTACTGATATCTAAACCAGGTAGGGTAAAAACAGAGAAAGAAAATTATAGACCAATCTCCCTAATGAATATTGATGCAAAAATATTAAATAAAATATTAGCAAAGAGATTACAGATAATCATCCCCAAGATAATACACTATGACCAAGCAGGATTTATACCAGGAATGCAGGGCTGGTATAATATTTGAAAAACTATTAGCATAACTGACTATATCAATAAACAAATTAACAAAAAACATATGATTACCTCAATAGATACAGAAACAGCATGATAAAATCCAACATCAATTCCTATTAAAAACACTAGAGAGTATAGGAATAAATGGACTTTTCCTTAAAATAGTCAGTAGCATCTATTTAAAACCATCAGCAAGCATCATATGTAATAGGGGCCATTAGAACCATTCTCAATAAGATCAGGGGTGAAAAAAGGTTGCCCACTATCACTATTGCTATTCAATATTGTATTAGAAATGCTAGCCTTGGCAATAAGAGAAGAAAAAGAAATTAAAGGAACTGGAGTAGGTAATGAGGAAACCAATTATCACTTTTTGCAGATGATATGATGGTATACTTAGAGAATCCCAGAGAAATCAACTAAAAAACTATTAGAAAAAATCCACAACTTTAGCAAAGTTGCAAGATACAAATAAATCTACATAGATGTTATGTCCAGGCTAGCTCCCTGAAGAGCTCAGAATCAGCCAGAGTCAGGATAAGCAAAAGTCCTTGCTCCACATTGGGCACCAAAATGTAGTGTTCCGTTGTCTCTCAATTATAATCCTTCTCTGGGAGGAGGTTTCTTTTCTGTAATCCTTTTCTCTGGGAGCAGGTTTCTTGGGAGGCTTCTGGAGTCTCCAGCCAGAGCAAAGGTAGATGTGGAAATGAATCAGACTCTGCCTCCAAGAGTGTGGGATTGTGGGTTTCCCGGGAGTCAATCCTAGTTGTGAATCTCCATGAGTAGGCTTTTCCTTTAGTTCTTGTGAATCTGCTCTTGTCCAAGTGTCCCCAGTCAGCACCACAGTAGAATCTCAAATCCCCTTTTTCCTGAATCCTGGATCTGAATCTCCTCCAGCTTCCCTGAAGTTCTCCTGGGAAGTCTTGTTCTTGACTCAATCCAGACTGTCTTCCAGACTCAATGTTGGCTCCTTATATCCTCCCAGAGAATGGGCTTGTGGATACTCCCAGGGGCTTGTGGGAAATCCTTCACAACCAATGAGCAAGCTCCTTTAAAAGTGTAAACTCCTTTAAAGGTTTGAACTAAAGGTATGAACTCTGAGCTAGAGAATTATTAAGTACCGACTTAGCACCTAGTAAGGACCCTAACACATAGATCCTCAGCATTCTTATACATCACTAACAAAATCCAACAGCAAGAGTTACAAAGAGAAATTCCATTTAAAATAATTGTTGATAGTATACAATATTTGGGAATTTATCTTCCAAGGGAAAGTCAGGAACTATATAAGCAAAATAGTAGAAATGGACCCTTAATTTTTTTAGATATTTTTTAGATTTAGATTTTTAGATAGATATTTCAGTTAATAAAATTTATTTAATTTTCCTCCTACCTTCCTCTGTTGAAAAATAAAGAAAAAGGAAAATGCAACCCTTGTGAAATGTTTGCAGTCAAGGAAAAATCAAATTCCCACACTGACCATGTCTAAAAATGTATGCCTTATTCTACGTCATCAGTCTATCACATTACTATCAGATGGTGTATAACACGCTCTAACAATACATGGGAGTCATATTTGATCATTTCATTTTTTTCTCTGGGCTCTGCTCACTTCATTCTTTATCAGTTGAGAAAAGTCTTCTCAGGTTATTCTTCTCTTCTAAAGTCTAATGTTTGTATGTTGTTGAAGCTTGTCTTGGTATATGGTGCAAATTGTTGGTTTAAATTTAATTCCTGATAGATCAAAGTCCAATTTTTCAAGTATTTTTTTCAGATAGTAAGTACCTAATTCCAATAAATATAGTGTGAGAGTTTGATGAACACCAATCTAGTAAATCCATTTGCTTCCATATGTTTTATAACAGAACTATTTCACTAATTGACCTCTATATTTCTTAACTAGTACTATATTATTTTAATTATTAGAATGGTTTGAGTAATAACACTGTTAGGCCTCCATCTTTCCTGTTTATTGTGGTTGCAATAATTGTCTTTGAAATTGTTTTTTCCAGATGAATTCTGTTATTATTTTTCTAGCTCTGACATCACTCTAAATAAGTAAAGTACAGTAAGATTTGTTTTCATTTTGAAGAAATTATCATGCATTCATGAGTAATTCCTTCAATAACGTAGATCTGTCTTTATTTCCATAAATAGTGTTTCATAATTTTATTTATTTATTTATTTTGATCTAAGCATTATTTTAATTATAGCTTTTTATTGACAGAACATATGCATGGGTAATTTTTCAACATTGTCCCTTACAATCACTTCTCTTCCAACTTTTCCCTTCCCTCCCTCCACCCACTCCCCTAGATAGCAGGCAGTCTCATACATTCTAAACATGTTAAAATATATCCTAAATACAATATATGTGTACACATCTGTACAGTTCTCTTTTTGCCTAAGAAAAATCAGTGTTCTTTCTCTGGGTGTAGCTGATTATGTCCATCATTGATCAATTGGAACTGAATTGGATCTTCTCATTGTTGAAGATATCCATTTCCATCAGAACATGTCCTCATATAGTATTGCTGTTGAAGTGTATAATGATCTCCTGGTTCTGCTCATTTCACTTAGCATCAGTTCATGTAAATCTTTCCAGGCCTCTCTGTATTCATCCTGCTGGTCATTTCTTACAGAACTATAATATTCCATGACATTCATATACCACAATTTACCCAACCATTCTCCAATTGATAGGCATCCATTCAATTTCAGTTTTTAGCCACTACATAAAGGGCTACCATAAACATTTTTGCACATACAAGTCTCTTTCTCTTCTTTAAGATCTCTTTGGAATAATAGCCCAGTAGTAACACTGCTTGATCAAAGGGTATGTGTAGTGTTCTTTTTGTCGAAATCATATTTCTTGGCGAGCTTCTGGGAGCAGCCTTAGTTTCATTTCAGTTTAATAATCCCAAAATGCAGCCAGGAGTTAAAGTCCAGATCCCTTATTGTGTCCTTCAAAATCTTGAATCTTTTCCTGGACCCAGTTAGCTTTCTTGGAGGCCTGTCTCTCTCTTTGATTCCTGAGAGCTCTTGTCTGAATGTCTCCAGCCTGTGCAAAGGTTGAAGTGGGAATGAATCTTCACTCTGAATCTCCTGTGAAGTTTTCCCAAAGTCCTCATTGAACCTGAGAGCTTCTTGCTTATATGGTGCACACTGAGTATACACCAATCATTATATCACTAGGAAACCATTATTTGTTGTAGGATTAAATCAATGCTAAATTAGATTTAATTATTGTCTCCTCAATTCCACTCAGTACCTTGTTTCAAGTTCTAGCCCATAACATCTCCTTGTAGGGTCAGATCAACCATACTGAATTAGATAATTATTGTCTCTATTCATTCCAGTGACTTAGCACCTTGTAAGAATCCTAATATATTTGAAACTATTCTCAAAAAGTTGTCAAACTATGGACAGTTCACAACTCCACAAACAATGTATCAGTGTCCCAGTTTTCCCACATCCTCTCCAACATTTGTCATTATATTTTCCTGATATCTTAGCCAATCTGACAGATATGTAGTGTTATCTCAGAGTTGTCTTTATTTGCATTTCTCTGATCAATAGTGATTTGGAATACCCCAATTGGAGAATGACTTAGAGTCAATTCTCATATTTTGATATGAGGCCTTTATCAGAACCTTTAACTGCAAAAGTGTTTTACTAGTTTATTTCCTAGTTATTGTCTGATCTAATCTCATCTAATCTTCCCTTCTAATCCAGCTTTTTAACTTGGTATAATCAAAAGTTTCTATTTTGTGACCAATAATGATGTCTAGTTCTTTGGTCACAAATTCTTTCCTCCTCCACAAATCTGAGAGGTAAACTCTCCTATGTTCTTCTAATTTGTTTACAATCTCATTTTTTATGCCTAATTCATGAATCTATTTTGAGCTTGCTTAGCTTGGTTTATGGTGTTAAATGTGGATCCATACTTAGATTCTGCCATATTAATTTCCAGTTTTCCCAGCAGTTTTTGTCAAATAGTGAATTCTTACCCCAAAAGTTGGGATCTTTGGGTTTGTCAAACACATAGTTATATTTACAAAGTTGCTTATTGAATCTTGGGATAAACTCTCAAGTATTTTATGTATTCTACTGTTATTTTGTATAGAATTCATTTATTTTATTACTTCTTGATAGATTTTGTTGATAAATAAGATTGCTAATGATTTTTAATTTTTTTTAGTTTTCTCTTTTTTTGGTTACACATATACATTCAATTTTACAATGCATCTTTTTTATGAACATTCTGGGAGAGGAAAACCAGAACAAAAGGTAAAAAACCACAAGAGAAAAAAAAAGAGAAAAAAATCAACATAGTGTGCTACTTTACATTCATTCTTTATGTTCTTTCTCTGGAGACATGATATTTTCTTTCCAATGTTTATTGGAATTGCCTTGGATCATTGAACCTCTGAGAAGAACTAAGTCTTTCATAGTTGATCATCGTACAATCTTCTTGTTTCTATGTATATTGTATTTCTTGTTCTTCTTGTTTCACTCAGAATCAGTTTATGTAAATCTTTCCAGTGCTTTCTAAAATCAGCTTGTTCATTATTTTATATAATAATAATATTCCATTACTTTCATATACCAGAACTTATTCAGCCATTCCCCAACTGATAGGCATCTACTCATTTTCCAATTCTTTGCTGCCACAAAAAAAAAAAAAGCTGTTACAAACATTTTTGCACATGTGGATCATTTTCTCTCTTTTACAATTTCCTTGGGATACAAATCCAGTAATGGCACTGCTGGATTAAAAGATATGCATAGTTTTATAACCTTTTAGGCATAGTTCCAGATTGCTTTCCAGAATAGTTGTATCATTTTACAATTTGACCAACAATGCATTAGTATCTCAGTTTTCCCATATCCCCTCCAAGATTTACTATTATTTTTTCCTGTCATCTTAGCCAATCTGAGAAGAGTGGTGGTATCTGAGAATTGTTTTAATTTGCATTTCTCTAATCAAAAGAGATTTAGAACATTTATTCATATGACTTTAGATAGCTTTAATTTTGTCATCTAAAAAATATCTGTTCATATTCTTTGGCCACTTATCAATTGGAGATAGACTTGTATCCTTTTAAATTTAACATAGTTCTTTATGTATTTTATAAATGAAGCCTTTGTCAAAAACACTGGCTGCAAAAAAAAAATCCCTAGCTTTGAACTTCTCTTTTAAGATTTTTTTAATGTTGCTTTTGTTTGTGCAAAAACTATTTTAATTTAATATAACCAAAATTGTCCATTTTGCATTTCATGTTATGGAGTTTAGTCACAAATTCATCCCTTCTCCAAAGATCTGATAGGTAAACTATCCTTTCCTAATTTGTTGATATCACTCTTTATAACCAGATCATGTATCCATTTTGACCTTATTTTGGGCTAGGTCATGAGATGTAGGTCTATGCCAAATTTCTGACATTATTTTCCAGTTTTCCCAGAAATTTATTTCAAATAGTGATTTCTTATCCCAGAAATTTGAGTTTAGAGGTATATCAAATAATAGGTTACTATAGTCATTAATTATTGTGCATTGACAAATCACTATTGATCAGAGAAATGCAAATTAAGACAACTCTGAGGTATCATTACACACCTGTCAGATTGGCTAAGATGACAGGAACAAATAACGATGAATGTTGGAGGGGCTGTGGGAAAACTGGGACACTGATGCATTGTTGGTGGAGTTGTGAAAGAATCCAACCATTCTGGAGAGCAATCTGGAATTATGCCCAAAAAGTTATCAAAATGTGCATACCCTTTGACCCAGGCATACTACTACTGGGCTTATACCCCAAGGAACTACTAAAGAAGGGAAAGGGACCTGTATGTGCCAAAATGTTTGTGGCAGCCCTTTTCATAGTGGCTAGAAGCTGGAAGATGAGTGTATGTCCATCAATTGGAGAATGGTTGGGTAAACTATGGTATATGAATGTTATGGAATATTATTGTTCTATAAGAAATGACCAACAGGAGAAATACAGAGAGGCTTGGAGAGACTTACATCAACTGATGCTGAGTGAAACGAGCAGAACCAGAAGATCATTATACACTTCAACAATGATACTGTACGAGGATGTATGCTGATGTAAGTGGATTTCTTCAACATAGAGAAGAGCTAATCCAATTCCAATTGATTAATGGTGGACAGAATCAGCTACATCCAGAAAAGGAACACTGGGAAATGAGTGTAAACTGTTATTTTTACCTTCTGAATCCAATTCTTCCTGTGCAACAAAAAATTCGGTTCTACACACATATATTGTATCTAGAATATACTGTAATATATTTAACATATATAAGACTGCTTGCCATCTGGGGGAGGGGGTTGGGGGAGGAAGGGAAAAAATCTGAATAGAAGTAAGTGCAAGGGATAATGTTGTAAAAAAAAATTACCCATGCATATGTACTGTCAAAAAAAAGTTATAATTATAAAATAAAATTAAAATTAAAAAAAATTATTGTGCATTGAATATTTAACCTATTCCACTGATTCACCACTCTATTTCTTAGCCAGTATTAAATGGTTTTGATGACTGCTGCTTTATATTATAGTTTTATATATGGTGCTGCTAAGCCACCATCTTTTCATGGTGAAAATTTTATATCTAAATAGTTATGCAAATAAAATAGAAAAAGAAAAGTTTAATGAATTGAACATGCAACTAAAGAAACTTAAAAAAAGAACAAATTATTTTCAATAATTTCTTTGATATTCTTGACCTTTTTCTCTCTAGATGAATTTTGTTATTATTTTTTCTAGCTCTATAAAATAATTTGTGGTGGTTTGATTGGCATGGCACTGAATAAATAGACCAATTTAGGTAGAATTGTCATTTGTATTATATTATCTCAGCCTAGAAAGTGACATTTTTCAAATTGTGTAGATAAGACTTTATCTGTGAGAATGTTTTATAATTGTATTCATATAATTCCTGGGTTTATCTTGACAGGTACATACTCAAATATTTTATTTTGTCTACAATTATTTTAAGTGGAATTTCTCTATTTCTTTGTTGCTGAGGTTTTTCAGTAATATATAGAAATGCTAATGATTTTTGCGGTTTATTTTATATTCTGAAACTTTGCTAAAGCTGTTAATTGTTCCTAGAATGTATTGGGGGATTCTCTAGGATTCTCTAAGTATGTCATCATATTATCTGAAAAAAAGTGATAGTTTTACCTCTTCATTGCCTATTCTAATTATTTTAATTTCTGTTTTTCTTATTGTTAAAGCCAACCTTTCTAGTACAATATTAAATAATAGTAGTGATAATGGATATCCTTGTTTCAACCTGATCTTATTGGGAATGTGTCCAGTTTCTCTCTATTACAAAAAAATGCTTGTTAATGACTTTAGATAGATGGTGCTTATCATTTTAAGGAAAAGTCCCTTTATTCCTATGCTCATTAATGTTTTTAATAGCAATAAGTACAGTATTTTGTCAAAAACTATTTCTATATCTATTGAGATTATCATATGATTAAGCTAGTTTTATTATTGTTATGGTCAATTATGGTAATAGTTTTCTTGATATTGAACCAGCCTTGCTTCCCTAATATACATCCCACTTGGTTCATAGCATAGTATCCTGGTGATAACTTACTGTATTCTCTTTCCTAATATTTTATTTCAAATTTTTGGATCAATATTCATCAGGGACATTGGTCTGTGATTTTCTTTCTCTGTTTTGGCTCTTCCTGTTTTAAGTATCAATACATATTTATGTCAAAAAAGGAATTTTGTAGGACTTCTTCTTTACCTGACTTCTTCTATTTTCCAAATAGTTTATCTAGTATTGAAATTAATTGTATGAATATTTGATAGAATTCACTTATCAATCCATCTGGCCCTGGAGATATTTTCTTAGGAAGTTCATTAATGGCCTGTCCAAATTTTTTTTCTAAAATGGAGCTACTTTAAGTAATTTATTTCTTCTTCTGTTAATCTGAGCAATTTATATTTTTGTAAATATTCAGTCATTTCAATTAGATTATCATATTTATTGATATACAGTTGGGCAAAATAGCTTCTAATTATTGCTTTATTTCTTTTTCATTGACAGTAAGTATACCTTTTTAATTTTTTATGTTGGAAATTTGTTTTTTTCTTTCCTTTTTCTATTCAAATTAACTAAATGTTTACCTATTTTGGGGATTTTTCCATAAATCAAACTTTTAGTTTTATTAATTATTTCAATAATTTTCTTAATTTCAATTTTGAGTTTCAGAATTTCTAATTTGGTATTTAATTGGGAGATTTTATTAGCTTCTTTAGTTGCATGCCCAATTCATTAAACTTTTTTTCTATTTTATTTACAAATCTATTTAGATATAACATTGTCCCTAAAAACTGCTTTGACTATATCCCATAAGTTTTGATATTTTGTCTCAATATTGCCATTTTCTTGTATAAGATTATTGTTTCTATGATTTGTTGTTTGATTCACTCATTCTTTAGAATTTGAATATTTAATTTTCAATTGGTTTTAGTCTATCTTACCCTGGATTTTTATTAAATATAATTTTATTTTATTGTGATCTGACAAGAAATCATTTACTATTTCTGCCTTTCTGCATTTGATTGTGAGATTTTTTTGCCCTAATACATGGTTAATTTTTGTGTAAGTGCCATGTGCTGCTGAGGAAAAAGTGTACTCCTTTCTATTCTTATTTATTTTTTCCAGAGGTCTATCATATCTAAGTTTTCTAGGGTTTCTCCTAGTTTTTCCTATTTTTTCAATGACTATTTCTCCTTCTGGTTCTACTATGTCAGAGCAGTTATATTTGATGATCTCTTGAAGAATTCTATCCAGGATTATTTTTAGATCATGGCTTTCAAGTAGACCAAAACATTTTTAAATTGTCTCTACTGGATCTTTTTTCCAGGTTGGCTGTTTTTCCAATGAGGTATTTTACATTTTCTTCCATTTTTTCATTCTTTTAGTTTTTTTCACTGATTCTTGATGTGTCTCATAGAGCCATTAGCTTCCATTTGCCTGGGTCTAGTTTTTGTTTGTTTGTTTGTTTGTTTGTTTTAAACAGTAAAGCGTTTAATTAAGACGCAATAGCAAGTAAATAACAAGGGAACAATCAAATAGTAGAATCATTCATTCTCTTTCTTCTTCCCCTTCTTACATGGAGGATACAATCTTGCTCATACTTCTGCACAAGTGGGAACATTCTCCAGACAATTTATGTTCATATTCCTAGCAATTGACTATAACTCTCTTCTTCTGTACTTCATCTCTACAGCTGTAATTCCTCTTGGCTACTAAAACTATAGTTTGATGTTTCTCCATTGTACTGTTATTCTCCTGTATCAACTGTTATCAACTTCTGCGAAGCTGCTTGTTTCTTTTTTTTATATAGCTTTTTATTGACAGAACATATGCAAGAGTAATTTTTCAACATTGACCCTTGCAAATACTTCTGTTTCAACTTTTCCCTTCCTTCCCTCTACCTCCTCCCCTAGATGGCAGGCAATTTCATACATGTTAAACATGTTAAGGTATATCTTAAATACAATATATGTGTACATATTTATATACAGTTCTCTTATTGCACAAGAAAGATTGGATTTAGATAGGTAAAAATAACCTGGGAAGAAAAACAAAAATGTAAGCTGTCTGGGTCTAATTTTTAATGTGTGATTTTCTGCAGGTAGTGTTTGTATCTTTTTTTTTCATTTGATTAATTCTCCTTTTCCAGATGTTTTCTCTGGTGATTATTATTATTATTATTATTATTATTATTATTATTATTATTTGCATTTGCATTTGCATTTGGCCTATTGAGTTTTTTAATGAATTGTTTTCTTCATTCTATTTTTTCCTTCCTTTTCCAACCTTTTTACTCTCTTGCATACCTCTCATTTCTTTTCTCATTTTTTTTCTTCTTGCCTTTTAAAATCTTTCGTGAGCACTTCCAAGAAGTTTCATTGAGCTTCAGATTAATTCATATCACTCTTTGAGATTTCCTCTTTGGACATTTTGTCCTCATCTGAGTTGATGTTTTGGTCTACTCTGCCATCATAGTAGCCATCTGTGGTTAAGGTTCTTTTCAGATTTTGGCCAATTTTTTTTTCCTTTAAAAAAAATATCTTTTCTACCTTTTATGGTTGAGTGTTCCTGGAGTAAAGAGGATGCTGTCTTAAGCTTCCAGTGAAGCTCTGAGTCTTGTTTTTGATGATTTGATCACAGCAAGGGGTAGCCCTATTTGCTCTCTTCAGGATAGTCTGACTTCCCTAGCTGTCAATTTGCTTTCTAAGTTGTGACTGGAGGCTGCCCCACTAGTCTGCTCTGCTACTGAGACAAGATCAATGGTCACAGTTGCTGCTCTGCTATGATTAAGTTCCTCTCACTGGCTTTCCCAATCATTGTCTGATCTGGGCTGAATACCCCTTTTACCTAGGGAGACTCACTTTTCTTGAAGTCCTTCTAATCTGTCTTGAGCTGGAAAGTGATTGCATATTATTGAACTCTAACTCTATTCAGAGACTTGGTTTCAAGTAGTTTTTTAAGGAAACTGGGAGAGCTCAAGCAGTTTCCTGGATTTACTCCATCATCTTGGCCCCACCCCTAATTGCTAATGATTTGTGTGGATTTATTTTATTCTCTGAAACATTCTCAAGGTTATTAATTTTTTGAATTTATTTTTATCTGACTTTCTAGGATTCTCTAAGTATACTCTGATATCATTTATAAAAGGATCATTTTATTTTGCTTTTGTTTATGTTATTTCTCTTTATTTGTTATTCTTAGATTATTTGTATAATTAACATTTCTATCACTACATTAATATGACAATCACTTCTGATTTTTCTTGTGCAGCAAGATAATTATATAAATATGTATGCTTATATTGGATTTACATACATAGTTATCATGTTTAACATATATTGGATTAATTGCCATGTAAGGTTTGAGGTGGAAGAAAAGGGGGGAATTGGAACACAAGGTTTTGCAAGGGTCAGTGGTGAAAAATTATCCTTGCATATGTTTTAAAAATAAAAAGCTCCAATAAAAATTAAAAATTAAAAAATTAAAAAATTAGACATCATTGTTTTGCCCCAGATCTTGTTAGAAAGGTCTCCAGTAGTTCACTACCATTTAAAATGCTGATTCTTGGGTATAAATGCTACTTGTCAACTCAGGAAAATATTAAGTATTGCTCATATTTTCTAGTGATATCTTTACAATATATATTGGCCCTACATTTCAAAAAAACTCAACATTTATTGACAAAACCATATTAATTTTGTCATTCTTATGTTATCAATATGATTTTTGTTTTAAAATTCTACTAATAAAGAGCAAAACATCCATTTATAGTATAAATCCAAGATGATCTTAATGTATTATCTTTTTGATATGTTGTTACAATCTCTTAGTTATATTTACCTTAAAATTATTGCATCAAAATTCATAACAGATATTGGACAATCATTTTCTTTCTTTCTCTTAGCTTTACCCTCTTTTGATCTCAACAACATAGTTCTATAATAAAAGAAAATTGGTAGAATTTTTTCTCGTATTTTTATAGCCAGTTTAGATAATGTGGGGGCTAATTATTTCTTGGCCATTTGAGGGAAAAAATGTTATTAAATCCATCTAACCTTGGATTTGTTTTTTGGGGGGAGCTTTTACATAATTTTTGTAATTTCATTTTTTGAGAATAAATTAAAATTACATTGCTTATTTATTATTCTGATCATCTTTCATCTATCCATTTATATCTTTTTGCAAATAGTCATCTGTCCATTTTCATCTTTTTTGTAAATATTCATCTATTTTATTTAAGTTTTGGTTTTGTTAACAAGTGGAATAAATCATTTTTAATAATTTCTTTAATTATATTATTTGTTGAGAATTTCTACTTTTCATTTTTGATATGGACAAATGAGGAGGTTTTTTTTATTTTATTTGTTTGTTTGTTTAAAAAATAAATAAGTTAGAAAGCTTGGTGAAGTAAAGATACTAGATCAGGCTCCTTGTTGTACATCTGAATTCCTCAAGAATAGCAGATTTCCTTGAAGTAAGAATATAACAGTAATTAGTGAGAGAATTGATTTTGCAAACATAACTAAATATAGGCCAGTTAAATTCCTAAACAAAATTTATAGTAAAGAACCATGACCTAGGCAATAATTGGACAAATAAATTAAGTGTAAATAAGATCAGTCATAAAAAGACAAAATCAATTGATTTCTCCTGGGTGCTCTAGAATTTGACTGTGACATTGCTGAGCATTTTATTTTGGGATTTTATTTAGGAGAAACTAGTAGATTTTTTTTCTAGTTAACTATGTTCTATCATTCTTAGAGATCTAGAAAAGTTGTTTTTGATTTCTTGAAATACAATATCCAAGCTTTTTGCCAGAGATAGAAACCCAGTCAAATTTTTTTAATACAGTATTTTATTTTTTCCTTAGCTACATGCCAATTTTAGCAATCATTTTTATGAGACTTTGAACTCCAAAATTTTCTCCCTCCTTCTCTCTCCTCTACTCTTCTGAAGATGGTAGGCAATTTGATATAGTTTATACTGTCCTACCATGTAAAATATATTTCCATATTAATTATAGTCAAGAGAGAAGAAACAGATCAAAAGAAAAGCAAACAAAATAAACATAAGAAAGAATAAAGTAATAAAAATCAGTCTATCAAATTTTTATATGAATACAGAAAGCATTTTCTTTTGTGAAATTTTTCTTTGTACTTACCTTAAATCATACTGTTGAGAAAAACAGATGATCATCACACAAATTGACTGATACTGTATACAATGTTTTCTTGGTTCTGCTCTTTTTACTTTGCATCAGTTCATGAAAGCCTTTCCAGATTTTTCTGAAATATGCCTGTTTATCATATTTTATTGCATAATAGTTTTCCATTATATTCATATACCACACCTTAATCAGTCATCTCTCAATCAATGCACATCCTCTCAATTTCCAATATCTTGCCTCTATAGAAAGGGCTACTCTAAATATTTTTGTTCATGCAGCTCCTTTTCCCTTTTTTATGATCTCTTTAAGATAGACAAACCTAATAGTGTCATTATTGGATAAAAGGGTATGCCCAATTTGTTTGCCCTTTGGGCAAAGCTTCAAAATGCTCTTCAGAGTTGTTAGATCAGTTATCAACTCCACCAACAATGCAGTAGTATCCTAATTTTCCCACATTTTCTCCAGTATTTACCATGTTCCTTTTTTGTCATATTAATCAATCAGAAATGTGTGAGGTTTTAAAACAACTTCAGAGTTGTTTTAAGACTGACTTAGGGAGCAGCTAGGTGGTGCAGTAGCTGGAGCACCAGCCCTGAAGTCAAGAGGACTTGAATTCAAATCTGATCTCAGACACTTAACACTTCCTTCTCTGTGACCCTGGGCAAATCACTTAATCTCAATTGCCTCAGGGAAAAAAATTAATGATTTAGAGTACTTTTGTGTATGCCTATAGATAGTTTTGATTACTTTATCTGAAAACTATCTGTTTATATCTTTTGATCATTTATCAATTAAGGAATGACATCTATTCTAATAGATTTGACTCAATTCTCCATTGGAAACACATGCTTTAAAGATTGTTTCCCATCTTTCTGTTTGCCTTCTAATCTTGGCTTCATTGTTTTTGTTTGCTCAAAGATTTCTTAATGTAATATAATTTCAATTATCTGTTTTGCATTTTGTATCATGAATTCTGCCCCTTTCCATATATCTATGAGATAGACTATTCCTTGTTTTTCTATTTATTTATAGTATCACCCTTTATGTCTAAATTGAGCACTCATTTTGACTTTATCTTGGTACATGGTATGAGATGTTGATCTATTCCTAGTTTGTGTACTATTGTTTTTTAGTTTTCCCAATAGTTTTTGTGAGATAGTGAGTTCTTATCCCAAAAGCTAGGTATTTTGCTTTATCAAACACTACTTTACTTTTCGTACCAAGTCTATTCCATTGATTCACCACTTTATTTCTTAGCCAGTACCAGATAGTTTTGATGATTACTGTTCAATAATATAGTTTGAAATCTGGTATTGCTAGGTCATCTTCCTTTGTATTTGTTTCATTAATCCCCTTGATATTCTTAAACTTCTGTTTTTTCTAGATAAATTGTGTTATTTTTTTCTAATTTTTAATTTTTTTGAAAGTTTAATTGGTATGGCACTGAATGATCAAATTAGTTCAGACAGAATTGTCATTTCATTGTGTTGATTTCACTCAATCCATGAGCAATTGATAATTTTTTCAATTGTTTAGATCTGACTATTTCTGTGAAAATATTTTTCTAATTATTTTCATATACTTCCTGGGTTTGTCTTGGCAGATAGATTTCTAAGTATATTATATTGTTTAATTTTATTTTAAATCAAATTCTCTTTTTATCTCTTCTGCTAGGCTTTGTTGGTATGCAGGTTTATTTTATATCTTGCAACTTTGCTAAAGTTATATTTTAAGTAATTTTTAAGTTGATATCCTATGATGTTTTAATTGTAGCATGATATCATCTGCAAAGACTAATAGTTTTGTTTCCTCATTGTGTTTTCTAATTCCCGCAATTTCTTTTTCTTTTCTTATTGCTTTAGCTAACATTTCCAATGCACTGCTGAATAATAATCATGATCATGGGTATCCTTGCTTCCCCCTGATCTTATTGGAAAGGCTTTAAGATTATCACCATTGCTGATAATGCTTGCTGATGGTTTTAGATAAATAGTGCTTGTTATTTTAAAGAATACTTCATTTATTCCTATGCTTTCTACCATTTTAATAAGAATGTCTGTTATAGTTTGACAAAAGATTTTTTTAGCATCTATTGAGATAATCATATGATTTCTACTGGTTTTTTATTGATATTGTTTTCCTAATATTGAACCGATCATACATTCTTGATATAAATTCCACCTGGTCATAGTGTAGTTTGTGACATATTGCTGTACTTGTCTTGCTGGTATTCTCTTCAAAATTCTCATCTGATATTCATTAGGAAAATTTTTCTACAATTTTCTTCCTCAGTTTTAGCTCCTCTTGCTTTAGATATCAACACCATAGCTGTGTCATCAAAGGAGTTTGCAAGAGCTTCTTCTTCACTTATTGTTCAAAATAATTCATATAGTATTAGAATTAATTGATCTTTAAATGCTTAGTAGAATTCACCTGTGAATATATCTGGCTTTGGGGAATTTTTTCCTATAGAATTCATTAATGATTTGTACAATTTATTTTTCTAAGATGGGGTTATTTAGGGTTTCTGTTTTCTGATCTGCTAATCTAAATAATTTATATTTTCAAAAATATTCATTATTTCACTCAGATTGTCAGATTTGTTGGCATGTATTTGGGCAAAATATTTCCTAATGATTATTTTAATTTCTCTTTAACCGTTTCTAATATTCTATTTACCTCCTCATTTTCTTTTTTATTTATTTTTGGTTAGATATACTGAATTCCGAGAGGGGACCATTAAGGTTGCTCTCTATTATAATTTTGCTGTTTGAGTCTTCTCATAATTCATTTAACTTTTCTTTTAAGAATTTGGATGCTGGGCTGATGGTGGAGAAGATATATGCAAACTTCTAAGCTCCCTTTTACCCTCAATACCAACTAGTTAACTCAGCCTAAAAATAGGGCTGGACTGATAAAAACCACAAGGATTAGAAGCACAATTTACCAGCTGAAGAGAATCTAAAATTTCATCAGAAAAGGACGGTCCTAAGGGGAGGAAAAAAAGACAAGCAGCAGACAAGGTTAGACTAAAGGCTAGCACATTGGGCCAAACGGGCTGGGGAAACCTCTGGGGTTAGAAAAGCTACTGAGAGAGAGGAATCTGGCACAGGCTAATAATAGCTCTACTCTGCTTGTAAAACAGCAGATCAGAAGAGAAATCAAAGCCACTTTAAAAAAAACCACCAGAACCTATAACTACCCCAAACCGGAAGTGACCCAACATCAATGGCAGCATAGCTGTGCAGCCACCTTCTGCTGTCTGGGGCTTTTCCTTGGGGCAGTTAAGAATGTGCCAAAGAAAGAGAAGATCAATAAATTGGGCCTGCAACTTAAAAAGCTAGAAAAAGACTAAATTAAAAATCCCCAACCAAATACTAAATTTGAAATTCTAAAATTAAAAGGAGAAATCAATAATATTGAAAGTAAAACAAAACTATTGAATTAATAAATGAAACCAAGAGTTGGCTTTATGAAAAAGCCAATAAAATAGATAAACCTTTGATAAATCTGATCAGAAAAAGGAAAGAGGAAAATCAAATTGTTAGTCTTAAAAATTAAAAGGGTATCTTTCTACTAATGAAAAGGAAAATAGAGCAATAATGAGTTACTTTGCCCAAATTTATACCAATAAATTTGATAACTTAAGTGAAATGGATGACTACCTCCAAAAATATAGGCTTCCTAGATTAAGAGGAGGAAGTAAATTGCTTAAACAGTCCCATTTTAGAAAAAAGAAATAGAAAGCTATTAATCAACTCCCTAAGAAAAAATCCCCAGGACCAGATAGATTTACATGTGAATTCTACCAAACATTTAAAGAACAATTAGCCCCAATGTTATATAAACTATTTGAAAAAATAGGGGATGAAGGAGTCCTACCAAACTCCTTTTATGGCACAGATATAGTACTGATACCTAAACCAGGTAGGTTGAAAACTGAGAAAGAAAACTATAGACCAATTTCCTTAATGAATATTGATGCTAAAATCTTAAACAAGATATGAGCAAAAAGTCTTCAGAAAATCATCCCCAGGATAATACACTATGATCAAGTAGGATTTATACCAGGAATGCAGGGCTGGTTTAATATTAGGAAAACTATTAGTATAATTGACCATATTAATAATCAAATTAACAAAAACCATATGATCATCTCAATAGATGCAGAAAAGGCATTTGATAAAATGCAACATCCATTCCTACTAAAAACACTTGAGAGTATAGGAATAAATGGACTATTCCTTAAAATAGTCAGAAGCATATATTTAAAACTGTCACTAAGCATCATATGTAATGGCAATAAACTGGAACCTTTCCCAGTAAGATCAGAAGTAAAACAAGGTTGCCCACTATCACCATTACTATTCAATATTGTATTAGAAATGCTAGCCCAGCAATAAGAGTAGAGAAAGAGATTAAAGGAATAAGAGTAGGTAATGAGGAAATCAAACTATCACTCTTTGCTGATGATATGATGGTATACTTAGAGGACCCAAGAGATTCTAATAAAAAGTTATTAGAAATAATTCACAACTTTAGCAAAGTTGATGGATACAAAATAAAACCACATAAATTCTCAGCATTTTTATACATCACAAAATGCAACAGGAAGAGATACAAAGAGAAATTCCATTCAAAACAACTGTCGAGAGTATAAAATATTTGGGAAGCCATCTACCATCTACCAAAGAAAAATCAGGAATTATATGAGCAAAATTACACACAAATAAAGTCATATTTAAAAAATTGGAAAGACATTAAGTGCTCTTGGATAGGCCAAGTGAATATAATAAAGATGACCACACTTCCTAAACTAATCTATTTATTTAGTGCTATACCAATCAGACTCCCAAGAAACTATTTTAATGACCTAGAAAAAGTAACAACAAAATTCATATGGAAGAACAATAGGTCGAGAATTTCAAGGGAATTAAATGAAAAAAAAAGTCAGATGAAGGTGGCCTAGCTGTACCTGATCTAAAGTTATATTATGAAGCAGCAGTCACCAAAACCAAATCACATTGGCTAAGAAATAGACTAGTTGATCAGTGGAACAAGTTAGGTACACAGGACAAAATAAGGTATAGCTATGGAAATCTAGTGTTTGACAAACCCAAAGATACCAACTTTTGGGATAAGAATTCATTATTTGAAAAAAACTGTTGGGAAAACTGGAAATTAGTATGGCAGAAATTAGATATGGACCCACACTTAACACCATATACCAAGATAAGATCAAGATGGGTCCATGATTTAGGGTCCAAGAATGAGAATATAAATAGATTACAGGATCATAGGATAGTTTGCCTCTCAGACTTGTGGAGGAAGAATGACCAAAGGGGAACTAGAGATCATTATTGATCACAAAATAGAAGATTTTGATTACATCAAATTAAAAAGCTTTTGTACAAACAAAACTAATTGCAAACAAGATTAGAAGGGAAGTAACAAATTGGGGAAATATTTTTACAGTTAAAGGCTCTGATAAAGGCCTCATTTCCAAAATATATAGAGAACTGACTCTAATTTATAAGAAAAATAAACCATTATCCAATTGATAAATAGTCAAAGGATATGAACGGACAATTCTCAGATGATGAAATTAAAATTATATCCACTCATATGTGTTCCAAACACTACTGATCAGAGAAATGCAAATTAAGATAACTCTGAGATACCACTACACACCTTTCAGATTGGCTAAGATGACAGGAAAAAAATAATGATGAATGTTGGAGGGGATGTGGGGAAACGGGGACACTGATGCATTGTTGGTGGAGTTGTGAAAGAATCTAGCCATTCTGGAGAGCAATTTGGAACTATGCCCAAAAAGTTTTCAAACTTTGCATACCCTTTGATCAGCAGTGCTTCTACTGGGTTTATATTCCAAAGAAATAGTAAAGAAGGGAAAAGGACCTGTATGTGCCAAAATGTTTGTGGCAGCTCTTTTTGTAGTGGCTAGAAACTGGAAAATGAATGGATACCCATCAATTGGAGAATGGTTGGATAAATTATAGTATATGAATGTTATGGAATATTATTGCTGTGTAAGAAATGACCAACAGGATGAATACAGAGAGGCTTGGAGAGACTTCCATGAACTGATGCTGAGTGAAATGAACAGAACCAGGAGATCACTATACACTTAAACAGTGATATTGTATGAAGATATATTCTGATTGAAGTGGATATCTTCAACATAAAGAAAATCCAATTAAGTTCCTGTTGATCAATGATGGATAGAAATAGCTACACCAAGAGAGGGAACACTGGGAAATGAGTGTAAAATGTTTGCACTATTGTCTTTCTACCCAGGTTACTTAAACTTTCGGAATCCAATTTTTACACACATATATTGTATCTAGGATATACTGTAACACATTTAATATATATAATATATATGGGATTGCCTGTCATCTAGGGGAGGGAGTAGAGGGAAGCAGGGGAAAATTTGGAAAAGTGAATACAAGGGATAATGTAAAAAAAAATTACCATGCATATGTACTGTCAAAAATTATAATTATAAGATTAATAAAAATATTAAAAAATAAAAAATAAAAAGGTATAACTAAAAAAAGAATTTGGATTCTATACTACTTGGGGCATATATATTTAATATTAATATTTCTTGGTTGTCTATGATACCTTTTAGCGCGATATAATTGTTTTTTCCTTATGTCTTTTAATCAGGTCTATTTTTTTATTTTGTGATTAAGATTGCTACCCCTGCTTTTTTATATATAAATTCAGCTGAAGCATAATAAGTTCTGTTCCAAGTCCTTACCTTTACTTTCTGTGTCTCTCTGCTTCAAGAGTATTTCTTGTAAACAATATATTATAAGATTCTTGTTTTTGAACCATTCTGTTTTATGGAAGAGTTCATCCCATTCATATTCATGGTTGTGATTACTAACTGTATATTTTCCTCTACCCTACCCTTCTCCTTATTTGTTCTCCTTCTCCTTTCATCCCTTTCTTCTTCACCACAAGTTTGCTTCTGTCACTACCTTTCTTAACCTGCTTTTTCTTCTATTAGTCCTCACCTTTACTTAATCTTCTCTCCTCCAACTTCTCTATAGGGTAAGATAGATTTCTACATTTAATTGATTATGTATATTATTCCCTTGTTGACATAATACTGACAAGGATAAAATTCAAGTGATGCTCACTGCCCAGCCTTCTATCTTCCCCATTATTGCAATAGGTTTTTGTTTCTATTCACATAAAATAATTTACACTATTCTATCTCTCCCTTCCTTCTGCATCCTTTCTCTTTCTCATCCTTTAATTCTTTATGTCAGTCCCTCATATTTACTTTACATTTGTTTATATATTATTATTAATTATTAATATTATGTATATTTACTATATGTACTTTATATATATGTATGTGTATATATATATATATATATATATATATATATATATATATATATATATATATATATATATATATATACCTTTTGTCTATATATATCGCTTCTAGCTACAATATAAATGATACAATTTTTAAGACAAGTATCATTTTCCTGTGTATGGATATAAACAGTTTAGCTGTATTTAATTCCTTATATTTTCTTTTCCCTTTTTAACTGTTTATGCTCTTCTTGGGTCTTGATATTGGAGGCCAAATATTTGGTTTAGTTCTTGTCTTCTCCTTTTGCAAACCTGAAATTCTTTTATTTCATTGGGTGACTATTTTCCCCTTGATATATAATGCTTAACTTAGGCAAGTTAGTGATTCTTGATTGTCATCCAAGCTTCATGTTCTATGACGTCTGATTCTTTAATGTTGCAGATGCTAAGTCCTGTGAATCCTGATTATGACTTGCTATTTGAATTTTTTTCTTTTTGGCCATGGTAAAATTTCTGTTTTGACCTGATAGTTCTGAAACTGTCTATAATACTCCTTGGAGTTTTTATTTTGGGATCTCTTTGCTGAGATGATTGGTGGATTCTTTAAATGCTTATTTTGCCCTCTGGTTCCAGAACATCAGAACAGTTTTCCTGGATAATTTCTTGAAAGATGATGTCCAGGTCTTCCTTTTTATTATGGCTTTAAGGTAGTCCAGTGATCCTGATGTTGTCTCTCCTGGGATCTATTTTCTGGACTAGTTTTTTGTCTCCACAAAGTACATTTCTTCTATTTTTAAAAAAATTTGATTGATTCTTGATGTCTTTTAGAGTTATTAACTTGCCCAGTTCTAACCTTTAAGATGTTGTTTTCCTCAATTAGCTTTTGAACTTTCTTTTCCATTTGGCCAGTTATGCTCTTTAAGAAGTTTTCTTCAGTCATTTTTAAAAATTTGCTTTTCCATTCGGTCAGTCCTATTTTTTTTAATTTTTTTATCTAATAGTTTTTATTTACCAGATATATGCATGGGTAATTTTACAACATTGACAATTGTCAAACCTTTTGTTCTAATTTTTCCCCTCCTCCCCACCCCAAGATGGCAGGTTGATCAGTACATGTTAAATATGTTAAAGTATAAATTAAATACAATATATGTATGCATGTACAAACAGTTGTTTTGCTGTACAAAAAGAAATTTGACTTTGAAATAGTATACAATTAGCCTGTGAAGGAAATCAAAAATGCAGGTGGACAAAAACAGAAGTACTGGGAATTCCATGTAGTGGTTCATAGTCATCTCCCAGAGTTTTTTCGCTGAGTGTAGCTGGTTCAGTTCATTACTGCTCAATTGGAACTGATTTGGTTCATCTCATTGTTGAAGATGGCCTCATTCATCAGAATTGATCATCATATAGTATTGTTGTTGATGTATATAACAATCTCCTGGTCCTACTCATTTCACTCAGCATCAGATCATGTAAGTCTCTCCAGGCCTTTCTGAAATCATCCTGTTGGTCATTTCTTACAGAACAATAATATTCCATAATATTCATATACCACAATTTATTCAGCCATTCTCCAATTGATGGGCATGCACTTAATTTCCAGTTTCTATCCACTACAAAGAGGGCTGCCACAAACATTCTTGCACATACAGGTCCCTTTCCCTTCTTTAAGCTCTCCTTGGGATATCAGCCCAGTTACTACTGGTCATACTTCTTAAGAGTTAGTGTGTTGGTCTTCCCTGTCACCATAATAACTTTCTATGGTCAGATTCCTTTTGTTGTTGGTAGTGGTGTTGGGTTTGTTTTTTGTTTGTTTGTTTGTTTGTTTGTTTTGTTTTGTTTTGTTTTTTTGTTTAATTGTTTACCTTTTTCAATTCTTTAAATTTTAGCTTTTCTCCCAGGATGAAAAAATACTTTCTCAGGCTTCCTGTGTCAGTAGCTGTAGATCCTGGATTTTTGCCTGTTGCTGTGCTGATGTTGTCCTGTGTCTGATGCTGAATTAAGAGGGTGGGTGAGAGTACCTGGTGTTTCTAAATAATATCTGGAAGTTTACCTGGTGCAGAATTGGGATCCTAGTTATTATATCTGGCATGTGCTGAGGCCTGGGCTACTGATGGGGGTAAAGTTTGCATTTCCTTCAGTCTATACTGAAGTAGCTGGTGGTACTGAGAATGTCTGTTTATTTGGAGCTTTCCTGAAGCACAAAATACCCTGGCCACTGGAAGATGATGATTTGGCTTTAGGACTATCCCTGCTTTCTCATGATTGTCCTGAGACACATGGAGCTCTGGCTGCTAGAGGATGTTTGTTTGCCTGGGGCTATATCTCATTAAGTGGTGGTTTCCAAAGCTGAAGGCCATTGGCTCCCATTGCTATAACAATGCATATGTTGAGGGGTTGGAGGAATCCTGGTGTTGGCATTTATCTGCTCTAACACACTGGAGCTCAATTTGCTGGTTTGCTGAGATAGGGCTTGCTGCTGGCTAGCTGGTACTCCTCCTTTCACCAAAATGAGATGGACTGCTCCTGCCCATCCTTCAGATTTCCTAGGCTAAAAGATTGATTCACTCTTTGTGTTTCTGCAAATTTCCTTGTGATCTTGGGTACTTTTTAAATGCAAAATCTTTTTGATTTAATGTAATTAAAATTATCCATTTTGTATCTCACATTGCTATTTCATGTTTATTCATAAATTGTTCACCTATTGGTAAATCTCATAAATAATATATTCCACTTTCTTCAAATTTTCTTATAAAATATTTCTTTTTATGTAGTTCATGTATCCTTTTTCGTTTTATCTGGCAAATAGTGTAAGTTATTGCTTTATGACTAGTTTCTGTTAGATTGCTTTTCAACTTTCTCAAACATTTTACCAACTAATGAATTTTTATTCCCAAAATGTTAAGTCATTAGAATTGTTAAACAAAAGGTTACTCTAGTCATTTGCAGTTATAAATATTATGGCTACCTTGTTGACTACTCTGACTTTCTATTTTTTAGCCAGTTCTAGATAGTTTTGAAAATTACCACCTTATAAAATAATTCAAAATCTGGTACTGATAAATCTTTTTCTTTTTCAATTTTTATTAGCTCCTTTCATATTCTTAACTTTTTGTTCTTTCAAATTAATTTTTTGTTATTTTTTTCTCAGTAAAAATGTATTTTGGTAAATTTAATTGGGATGGCACTAAATATACAAACTATTTTAAATAAAATTGTTATTTTTTATTATTTTGACTCTGTCTCCCCATGAGCAATTAATATTTCCCCAGTTATTTAAATCTAATTTTAGTTGTATCAAATTTGTTATAATTTTGCATATAATTATTAGGTTTGTTTTGACAGGTATATTTCCAAGTTTTTTATACAGTCAAAGTTATTTTAAATAAGATATCTCTTATGACCTCTTCTTGCATGGTTTTGTTTGTGATATGTAGAAATATTGTTGATTTATGTGGATTCACTTTATATGATAATACTTTGCTGAAATTATTAATTGCTGCAAATAACATTAAGTGAATCTTTGGAATTTTTCAAGTATAACATCTTATCATCTGCAAAAAGAGACAATTTTATTACTTCATTTCTTATTCTGCTTCTATTTCTTTTTCTTCTTTTATTGCTATCGGGTGAATTTCTAATATCATATTGACTAATATTGTTAACAGTAGACATCCTTATTTCACACCTGATGTTACTGGAATGTTGCTAGCTTATCTTCTTTTACAAATATTGCTTGCTAATGGTTTTTAAGAGACTGCTTTTTAATCAATTTAAGGAAAATTTATCCCTAAAACCTCATTTTTTGAAGAAATGAGTATTGAAATTTATCAAAAACTTTTTCTGCATTTATTTATAAAATAATATAATTTCTTTTACTTTTATTATTCATGTAATAAAATATGCTAATATTTTTTATGTTGAACCATCTCTGAATAGTATAAATCTTGCTTGTTCAAAATGTATAATCTTTCTAAAATATTGTAATTTGTTGCTAGTATTTTATTTAAAATTTTTGCATCCATATTCATCAATGAAATTGATCTATAATTTTCTTTCTCTGATTTTACTCTTCTTGGTTTAGATATCAGTATCATACTTGTTTTATAAAAGGAGTTTAGTTGAACCTCTTCTTTGCCTATTATTCCAAATAATTTACATAATATTGGTATTAGTTAATCTTTAAATGTTTTATAGAATTCACTTGTAAATCCAACTAGTATTTGTGCTTTGGGGCTCTTTTATGGACTTTTTAATTTTTTTAATCAGACTTATTTTAATACTATATTTCTTCTTTTACTTATCTAGGAAATTTGAATTTTTATACATATTCTTCAATTTCATTTAAATTTTTACAATTATTGACATATAATGACACAAAATAACTCCTTTTAATTGTTTTGATTTCATCGTTGATACTATTATGTTCACCCTTTTCATTTTTAATGTTAATGATTTTATCACCTGAAATAGATGTCAGAAGGGAAACTTTTAGAAATGTCAAAACTAGGCTTCAAAGCTCCAAGATTAAGTAGAAAATATTATAAACAACAATAACAACAAAACTATTGAAATACTCTGGAACTACAATCAGGATTTCTCAAGACCAACACTTTTTATACTAAAAGACCAGAGATCTTAGAACATTATATTTTGAAAAGCAAAAGAAGTAGAGTTCGCTAACATGAAAAATTTACCCAGTTGAGTATAATTCCAAATGAAAAAAGGGCATTTAACAAACCAAAATACTTGCAGGTATTTGTGATAAAAAGATCAGAACTCAATGGAAAATTTAATATGTATAAGATCCAAAAGAAATATAAGGAACACATTAAAGACCAATTATAGGGGACTTAAGGTCAAATTGTTTGCTTCTTATATGTGAAAATGTTAATAATATTTTTAAGTCTCTAATCATTACTTGGGTAGTTTGAAAGAGAGACTGAGGCTAAGTTAAGGGCAATTCTAAAAAACAAAATTGGGCATGAAAAGATTAAAAAATACAAATGGAACCTGAAAAGGATTGATACAGAGGAAGCAAATGAAGGTGGAATGCAGTTATTATTGAAACCTTATTCTTACTCATTTTCTATGTTAAATACATCTAAAAGGGTATAAAATTTTAAACTTATAAAGAAATAAAAGAAAAAAAAGTAAACAGGATAAAGTAGGAACTTTTAAAAGGGAGTATAGAGTAAGATTTGGGAGGGTAGAGAATTTAAGGGAAGATTGTTTTATAGAGGTGTATAGAATAGGAATAGGAAGGAAAGGGGAGAGTGTAAAGAAGAGATTCTTTTAAAATGTGTAAATTATGGAGATCATAGTTAAAAGCAAATTAGACCTAAGAGGAGGAAGGGTAAAAATAAAAAGACACTGAGAAAGACAGTATTAAGGAAAAATAGGATGGAAGAAAGTACACAAACGATAATTATAACTTTGAATGTGAATAAGATGAATTTACCTATAAAAGTGAAATACATAGCAGAATACAATATGTTATTTATGAGAAACACATTTTAAGACTAAAAATACACAGAGTTAAAATAGAAAATTAGAGTAGTAATAATGATCTCTTGACAAAAACTGTTCACTTTCTTTCCACAATTTTCTCTTCCATTTCTTTCTTTCAAAAATGTTGCTGTCTTCTATTTTCGATTGTTTGGTCAAATAATAGCCCTAATCCAAATCTGAACCAAAAAGTCCCAGTCCATGCTGGATCTACATCATAGTTCTAGTATCATAGTAATAGCTGCTACCTGGTTTTTATTCTCTCTTTGAAAACATGACACAAATATTCTCTTTGTCTTTCAAAAAATGTACTGATGCTGGTGCTTTCTTCATCTTTGTGGAACAATGTGTGTGTGGGTATGTGTATGTGTAGGGAAAAATGGACTTTTCCAGCTTCCTACTATTTTGCCATTATCATGGGCTGGTCCCCATCCTTTGAGAATTAACCTCCAGTTATGAAGCTCTTTTGGAACCAAGGATATCCAATGATATTAAATCACTGCGGTTCAGTCATTCAGTCACGTCTGACTCTATGATACTGTGGACTACAGCACGTCAATACTTTGTCCATGGTATTTTCTTAACAAAGATACTGGAAAGGTTTCTAATAGACTAAGGCAAGCAGAGGTAAACTGATTTGCCCAAGGTCATACATCTAGTAAATGTCTGAAACCAGATTTGAACTCAGAACTTCTTGATTCCAGATCCAGTACTATTCCCAGTCAACTAGTGCTTCCTATTGACATTAGAGACATTTAATCTGTCTTGAATGCACTTCTTTCTGGTCCCTAAAAGGTCCTGGTCCCCAGCATTGACATCTCTATCATAAGATTCTCTTTGATTTACAGTTAGAAAGTCTTTATATTTGCTTCCTGAGTTCTGAGCTGCATTTTATTCAAATAATTTTAGAGTCCAATTTCCAACAAATTGCAAAGAGCTGTGATTTTGAAACCTCTTTTTTGTTTGTTTAGTCCTAAAAGATTCTTTGAGAAAGAGAATAAAAATAATAAAAACCAAATAGAGACACCATAATGTATCCCCTGTCCAATCCCTGTGTATATCACTTATATGATGCTAATAATAGCTTCATAGGCTTTGAATCACCTTGGAATTTTTTAGAATATTCAACAATTCTACCCCTTCTCTCCCCTTCAATCCATTTTCCTCTACTAAAATTAAAGGGTAAAAAATATTTCATTTTTGTCATCACATCCCCAGAAACTGGAACACTTGGCACATAATAGATGTTGAATAAATGCCCAAAAATTAAAAATATTATTGTCAGACTATTCATATATCTGTAAAATGATCCAGAAAAGAATCATTCCAATATCTTTACCAAGAAAATTCCAAAAGGGGCCATGAAGTGTCAGATGTGACTGAAATGACTGGACAACAAGATTCATACATCTTCTCTGGTCATATCACTTCTCCATTCAACAATCCTCAATGATTGTTTAAAAGTTCCTGAATAAAACTAAAAATTTTAATTAGCATCATCCTTCCTTTTTCAACATGGCTCATGTTACATCTGCCCATTGCCTCTGCATCACTGCCAAGCCAGACTATTCTCTGTTCATTAAACTCACATATATACATTAACCTTTTTTATCTATGCCTTTGCTCATACAGTGCTTTGCTCTGTTGTTTGACTTGCTAAATTACTTTCAATCTTTTAAAACACTCCTCAAAAGCCAGTTCCTTTATTTCCCTGACCTTTTATTTAGTAACATCCTTGCCTAAGTAGAGTAAAAGTTTCTTGCCCAGAACCTAGTACAATACCTGGTACTTAGTAAGGATTTAATAAATGCTCATCAAATTGAAGTAAATTTCCTTTCAGACTTCAAAACAGAACATTTTAACTCTCAAAAATCCTTGTCATGTAATAAAGTATATTATATCCATGCACATTTGTCTTGTGCTCTTAAAAACCTATAAATTGCAAAAGGACTTATCTACACTTTAAATCTCCCCCAGGATCTCACATGATTCTCTCCAGACCATAGCTACTTAATAGAAATTTGTTAAAGTGAATCAAATAGTTAAAATACATTTAAAGATAAACTAAAAGAGGAATGATTAATTGAGTTGAGACAGTCATTAAACAAATATTTCCTGAAAAAAAATAAAATTTCAATTAATTTTTTTAAATGACATGGTTTAGGAGAATGAAAGGGAGGATGAATTTCAGAAAGAGTATTATTAAAGATATGGGAGCATGAGAAAAATGGTGAGCAGGGAATGGTAAGATAATCAGTTTGACTTATCCAGAGAGATAAGTTTTGATAGTAATGAAGGGGGAAATTGAAGAAGGGAACAGGGAATAATTGACAGGAGCCTCTTATTTGATAGAATGACTAATAGCCAAATCATGAGGGAAAAAGACTTATTCTCTCTTGGCTTATTCTGCTCTGGTAGTTAGTTTTAGTCAACTTCATATCCTGGTTCTTCAGCCTTGGATTTACTGAAAATTTGTCACAAACCTTCAGGATTTTAATACCATGCCTATGCTACAATCTTACTCTGAAATCTCCCTGAGCTGCTAAACCTCCTTCTCTTATAACACTTATCCATTATGTTAGACCTTTTCTCCCACTGATATATTCCTCCTAGCACTTCCAGAAAGTAAGGAAACAGACTTTCAATCTCATCTCAACTATGCTTTTGATTTTCTAGATTATAGCTCTTTTATGCTTTTATTTGTATTCCAAGAACTTAGTATTAGTCCTGGAACATAGTAACTGCTTAATAAATGTTTTTTGTCTTGCCTTTCCTTGCCTACCTGTGCATCAAAGGACTAGGTTATACTTTAGAGATTTTTCAATTTTACTTGGCTCAGGCCTCCAACTAGAGATATGAGAAAGCCTATCCTTGGAAAAACAAGAAGATTGGGACCAACTTCCTTCATGGAAGCATCCTATGTGTGTATGTGTGTGTGTGTGTGTGTGTGTGTGTATGTAGAGAGCAGTTAGGTGGTGTAATGGATAGACTACCAGCCCTAAAATCAGGAGGACTTGTATTCATATCTGGTTTCAGACATTTAACACTTCCTAGCTGTGTGACCCTGAGCAAGTCACTTAATCCCAATTGCCTCAGCAAAAATAAATGAATGAATAAATAAATAAATAAATAAATAAATATACAAGTACACACACACACACACACACACACACACATTATATATATATATGTATATATATATAATGTGTATATATATATATATATTAATTATATATGTGTACTTATTTGATTCTAGTGATAACCATCTCTAAGTCAGGAAATGGGAGGAAAGAAAAAAAGGGAAAAAAGAGAAATTTACAAGGTAACTTTAATATATATATTAATGGAATAGTAACTTGTATTTAGTAAATTTTCAGTTTCATGTATTTCTTCTAATTGTTTTTTGTGCATTCCCTATTGTTACAGTGGGTATATGGGAGGCTCAAGGAGTAGATTGTCAGACTTAGAGTCAGGAAGATTCATCACTATTAGCTGTGTGACCTTGGGCAAGTCACTTAATCCTGTTTATTTTAGTTTCCTCATCTATAAAATGAGCTGGAGAAAGAAATGCAAAACAATTCAATTATCTCTGTCACAAAAAAAAATGTTCATGAATAGTCAGACATGATTGAAATGACAAAACAAAATAATTACTGTTTCTCTTGTCCTGAAACTTTGACAGCTTTCAAAGTTCTTTCCAATTACCATTGATAGCAATCAATGAAGAGATATTGACTTGTGAATTTAGCAAGGAGCTTTTAGCATAGCACACATAGGAGGTACTTAACAACAAAGATGATGATGATGGTGATGAAAATGAAGATGATAATAATTATGATAATCAGTATTAATATCAAACTATAAGGTCTACAAAATGCTTTTTAAATAAGATCTCATTTTATAACAATAACTCTGCGTGCTATTGTTATTTTAAATAAATAGGTAAATAAATTAATAAACCAAGGCAAATTATAGATTAAGTAACTTGTGTCTACTTTGAGGCCAAATTATAATTCAACACTTCTAGCTGTCTCCCTAAATACTTGCTGATTGCTATCATGTTTTCGGTTGTGTCCATATTAAATGACCATATGATTGTCACATTAAGCCTGTGATATCATAAAGGTTATTCAACCTAAATTTAATAGAACTGGATTTGTGTACTTGTTCTCTCAGTGACTAGTTAAGTGTCTTGAACAAAACTCTCTCTGAGTTTCAATTAACTCATTTGCAAAATGGGGCTGCTCATTCTTGCACTGCTCATCTCTGGGGTAATTTTGAGCAAAGTGTTTTGTTGGCTGTAATGTGCTATTTTAATATGAGCTTGCCTTGTTCTGGGTTGTCCTCCAAGTGGAGAAAAGGTATGTTTGGGTTCCATGCTAAAATCTCTGGCAGGGAAGTCTATGTGGAGGAAGATAAATAGGGGAAGTTTCTGTCTAAATGTTGTTGTTGTTGTTGTTGTTTATGTATATAACCCAGTGAGGAATGAGAACACTGTGGGAAATCAGGGATTAGTTAAAAAGAAGATTTTTGAAAAATGTACAACAGCCAAAAGATGTTACACTTGCTGCTTCACAGCAAGTCATGTGCTTTTAAATATCACCTATGCTGGAAGAAAATTGAACATGATTGTACATGTATAACCTACATCAAATTGCTTGTTTTCTTAGGGAAGGGGAAAGGAAGAAAAAGAAAACATTTTTGAACTCAAAAATATTACAAAAATTAATATTTAAAACTATCTTTACATGTAATTGGAAAAAGTAAAATAATATTAAGAAAAGAATCTCATATGCCATTCCAATGGCAATGTTCTACAGAAGAGTTCTAGAGGAACCAATGACTTTCATAGAACAGTTAGTATTACTGAAGTACTCTTATTTCCTTCTGATTCTTTATAAAGGTGTGACACATAGTAAATCCTTAATAATTATTTGTTAATTAATTATTAACTAACATTTACTTAATATTTTAATTCATAAAGCATTTTCTCATAGCAAACATGTTAGTCCCATTTTTCCAGATGAGGAAATTGAGTTTCAGAGAATTATAACTTGTTCATAATTAATCAACTAGCTAATATAAGAGCCGGAATTTGAATTCATATATCTCCCTATTCTGTCTCATACACTCTTTTCCCTACATTGTGATGCCTTTGTACCAAAGACCTATAAGTACTTTTGGAAACTGTTTTTTTTAAGAATGCCTAGATCCTTTCAGAAAGACCCCCTTCCAACAATTACTTACACTTTGGTCCTATTGTGCCCTATTAATTTGTAGAGCACCATTAATACAGACTAATACATAAGATCTCACCTTTGCTCCACATGTTTGAGTCTGTCAATTAAAAACTTGGTTTATAAGAAAATGCTGATGATTTTTTAAATTCATAAAGTAAAATAGCCAGAATAGCCAAGGCCATCTGGAAACATAACAAAAGAAAAATAATAGTGTTTGTATATGGAAATATATCTGCTTCCACAGCAATGCTTTGTAACTTGTCATTTTTAAAGTTATATTAGAGATTAGAAAGTTGATTTAAAAACTGTCTGTAGACCTTATCTGAACAGCAAAGGGTCAGATGGGCCTCTGAGCTCATGGAATTAGATAAGAATTTCAGGGGTAGCAACTCACTTCTAGCCCTGAATGGAACACAGCTAAACAGCTGCTAAATAGACTTACTTTCTATAGCTTCAGGCCAAGAGATATTGGATTGTCTGCTTTACCTGTGGGCCTGCAATTGTGAACTGGAAGCAAAAATCTTCCAATATTTTGTCTGGTTTGTTTACTTCAGAGAAACTGAGTAACTTCCTGCTTCTGAGAAAAAAAAATCTCTTGAGAGTGGTAGGGAAGACCTCCTTGACATCAAAACTCTTCCAGGAAACTCAGTAAGTGAAGTGGAAAAAAGTATCAAAACCCCACAAAATATTTTAACTTAAGGGGAAAGAAAATTCTTTAGGATGCTTTAATTTTTGGCAAACCAAGTTTCAGACATTTGAAGAATATTTTTAAAATATTTTGACAAGTAAAGGTATATCTCTGCCTACCAACACTAGTCTTAGCAAAACAGTAGTGAAGGCTAAATTTGTTTTGTTCATTGGATTTTCCTTCTTTAGTTTTGTGTCTTGTATAAGGTCCTTCTGACTTAGACCCCCAGATGGGTCTGTCTTAGGAGTCCCTACTAGTGGATATTCCATATTGAAATTCAGCTTATTAAGATCCATCAATGTCAAAATCCCTCTAGGTTCAACCTACTTAAAACTTACCTGAATTACATGCCATCAAATATTTTTCCTGTGGGGTGCACAGCTTGAACTTTTTATATATAGCTAGTCCACTCAGTGTCGTTCACCTGAAGACTTAGTAGCTATAGGTATAACTAGGAAGAATTGTTACATAAAGTAACTGAGCTTAAGTTTCTTTATCTATGAAAAAGGAGAAAATAACATTCACATCTGTAACTATTTCATGGGATTGTTGTAAGGAGAAAATGAGATAATGAAAAGTCATGAAAATGATTTGCAACTTGTCCAATTCTAAATAAGTAAAAATTGTCCTGTGCATAAATAGGGGAGAGGAAGTTTGAAGTGTGTGCTATATAAGATTGTTGCATGGGGCCAGTAGTTTTAGGGTTCTAGAGCAACTGAGTGCATAGAGTATCAGACCTAGAGAAAGGCTCATTTTCCCGAGTTCATATCTGGCCTCAGATACTTGCTAGTTATGTAATCCTGAGCAAATAAATCACTTAATGCTATTTGCCTCAATTTTCTCCTCTGTAAAATGAGCTAGAGAAGAATATGGCAAACCACCACAGAATCTTTGCCAAGAACACCCCAAATGGGTGAAGAGTTGGACATGACTAAAACTGCTGAATAACCACAAAGGGACTCAGCCTTTTTTGTACCATTGTCCCCTTTGGTAAAACAATATTCTTAAATTGATAAAGTAAAAGAGCCAAAATCTTTTTTAAAAAATAGATTAAATTGAAATATAGGCATTTTTATTAGCATCTAAAAACTCTAGGTTAAGAACCTAACCCTAAGCTTAAGCAACTACCAATTCTATGTGACACAAAATGTAAGTTGATCTTCCTTCTAGAGAGGCTGATTGTGTCTAAGAACTTTGTCCTGAGCCCTCATTTCTCTCTGTAGTCTCTCCTTTGGTGATTTCAGCAAATTTTATGGGTTTAAATATAATCTCTAAGTAGATGATTCCCAAATTTATATAACCAGGCCTGTTCTCTTTCCTGAACTTTGGTCCCACATCTCAAATTTTCTTCTGATTATTATAAATTAAATATTCTGTGGATAACTTAAACATGAGCAAAACAGAAATCATCTTTTAAAAAACATTTCATTTTTACCAATTACACACAAAAATCTTAATATGTGTTTTGAAAATTTGTGAGTTTTAAATTATCTTTCTCTAATTTAAAGCACATTGTGATGTACAATAGGATATATATATATATACATATATATATATGTATATATATATATGTATATATATAATTTGTGTGTGTAGTCTCATTTTTTTGACAAACTACTATTGAATTTTCCTGAGGGTTTTAGATGAATGGTGAAGTTTTTCCTCCAGAATGTTATGCTTTGTTAGTTTATCTAATACTAGCCTATTATGTATATTTGACTCTATATCATTATTATCTAATCTATTTTACTGTACCATTTTTTCCTTTTTCATTTAGTACCAGTTGAAATTAGATAATTCCAGTTTTCTTTTTGTTTTTCACTGTCCCCACAATATTTTTGAATTTTTCCTATTAATTTTACTAATTATGAATTTAATTAAGTGAAAATTTAATTAACAATTAAAAGTTGATTAACATTAATTTTATTATTTTAGCCAGTTCTATAATTTTATAATACTCTTGGTATTTTGCTCTGGATGCTATTGTATTGTTATTATATTTTTATCACCTAACCATGTATACCAAATAGCTCTCCAATTCTGTTATTCTGCCTTTATTTCTTTAAAAATTGATTTATTGGGGAAGCTAGATGGCACAGTGTACAGAGTGCCAGCCCCGAATTTGGGAAGATGTGAGTTCAAATCTGGCCTTAGACACTTAATACTTCCTAGCTGTGTGACCCTGGGCAAGTGCCTCCAAAAAAATGATTTGTTGTTCTTTTTACATAGGTTTTATGAGTGTCTTGGTATATTAATTCTTAAATATTTAAAACTTTTGAAATATAATTTGTTGTATTATTTTAGATAAAAATACAAAGAATTTTGTGGGTTTATCTTGCCTTCAATATATTATAGTAAATAAAAAGCTATTCTCTGAGTCAGAAATACTTGGATTCAAGTCTTATCTCTGATTATGTAAGTAATGTTGGATAAATCATTTAACATCTAACAATCTAGGCTCCAGCTTCTTAAACTGTTGATCACCATCCCATATGAGGTTTCATGACTGAATGTGGAGGGTCAGAAAATTATTATTATTATCAGTAAATGTTTGATTTGTATACCTATTTTATATATATTTATACCTGAGGTGATATAAAAATTTCTCAGATGAAAAGAGGTCACAAGTAGAAAAAGCTAAAGAAGTTCTGAGTCCTATAAAGTGACAAAAAATTATTTATTTACATTGTGAGAAGTTTTCTGTCTCTGTCTCCATCTCTTCTCTGTCTCTTTATCCACATACATGTACATATATGATCCCCAATATGCATAATATTACATATATAATATTATATATATACATATTACATTGTATGTATATGGATATTAATTTTATTAATTATTGATAGAAACTAATTAAATTGAACTAATTGATGAAAATTATTAACAAATTTAATTTTATTTTACTTTTTTTGGACCAAATGTTATAAAATTTATTTCACATGTCCTTCAAGACTGACAAAATGTGAGCACATGGCTTATACCATTTTTACAAATTGCCCAATGTGCAATGTAGAAAGCAACATGGTACCTTAAATATACAAACATATGATCTCATTAGGTAGGTTACCAGAGAACTTTGTTTTAATATCAACTTTTTTACTTAAAATGAGGTCAAATACTATTTCAATTTCTAGTAACAATACTTCAATATCAATGCACACACATTTCTGAAATCTTATTCTCAAACGCATCAATTGAAAGTAATTCTAATCACATGCCATTTAAATTTAAGCACACAAACTTAGGTCACATTTTGGGGGGGTTGTTTGTATTTTGTTTGTTTTCTTTTCTTTCTTTCTTTTTAAATTTTTCAATATACATTAATTTATGAATCATATTGAGAGAGAAAAATCATAGCAAAAGAGAAAAATTATGGGAAAGAGAAAAAAACAGGAAAAAAGAAGTGAACATAGCATGTGTTGATATACATTCAATCTCCTTAAATCTTTTTTCTGCATGTAGACAGCATTTTCTGTCCAAAGTCTATTGGGACTGTTTTGGATCACTGAACCACTGAGATTAACCAAGTGTTTCATAGTTAATCATCATACATTCTTGCTGTTTTTGTGTACATTGTTTTCCTGATTTTGCTTGTTTCATTCAGCATCGGTTCATGTAAATCTCTCCAGGCCTTTCTATAATCATCTTGTTCATCATTTATATAGAACAATAATATTCCATTATCTTCATTTACCACAACTTGTTCAGCCACTTCCCAATTGATGAGCATCTACTCATTTTCCAATTTTTTGCTACCACAAAAATCGCTGCTACAAACATTTTTGCACATGTAGGTCTTTTTCTCTCCTTTATGATTTCTTTGGGATGCAGACCCAATAATGGCATTACTAGATTAAAAGATATCCACAGTTTTATAGCATAGTTCCAGATTGCTCTTTAGAATGGTTGGATCATTTCACAACTTCACCAACTATGCATTAGTGTCCCAGTTTTCTCACATCCTCTCCAATATTTATCATTATCTTTTCCTGTCATCTTAGCCAAACTGAGAGGTGTGAGCTGGTACATCAAAGTTGTTTTAATTTGCATTTCTCTAATCAATAGTGATTGAGATCATTTTTCATATAACTAGAGATAGCTTTAATATCATCCTCTGAAAATTGTCTGTTCATATCCTTTGACCATTTATCAATTGGAGAATAATTTGTATTTCTATAAATTTAGCATATGTTTTAGAAATTAGAACTAGAAAATATATATTTTAGATTTTTATATAGATAAAATATATTTTAGAAATGAGAATCTTTATCAGAAATACTGACTGTAAAGATTTTTTTCTCAGCTTTGTACTTTTCTTTTAATTTTGTTTCTGTTGGTTTTGGTTTTGGTTTAATTTAAAGTCATCTAAGTTGTCCATTTTGCTTTTCATGATGTTCTCTAGTTCTTCTTTGAGTGTATATATACATATATATTTTCCAGATCAAGATTCTTATCATCTATCCCATCCTACCATTTCACTAATGATAGTTATTATGTTGATTAATATTTTTGTTGTGGTGGTTGAGCCCTTGAGTTTCATAAGGCATCAAAAATAACCTTTCCCATTATTTTTCTTTCTTTTTTCTGCCTTATCATACTAGATTTTTAAAGTTTCATTTCTGTTTCCTCAGGCCCCACATCAGGGACCGTGATATTAGAAGGCAAATGTGCTTTCATTGCCATTGATAAAGAAATAGATTTTTTAAAGAATCAGATAGAATTTTTTCATTCAACCTTAAATATTCTTGGAATAATCTGTCTCTACTTCCAAGCTTTCTATAAATCATTCTCCCTATTCACCTCTTCTTACTGTTTTATTAAATGACAAAGGAAGACATCAGTATATTGGGTGCCCTCCTGGGGAAAATTAAAATAAGGATGTGTACTAAAGTTACATAGGATGAAAAAGCACTGATGAATTGTAATTTATGCTATTGGAGTCAGTTCCCATGTAGATCATAGATTCATCAAAATATTGAAGAAATCACTAGTTATTCTTAACATTTTAAAAATATTGTTGAATAATAGTATAGAAAATAAAATGGCTTCATCTGTTCTTGTTCTTAGAGCAAAAGCTTCTAATGTTTATTACCTAGAATAGGTAAATATTTTTAATCAGGCTAAAGAAATATCTTTCTGTTTCCCTGCTTTTTAGTGTTTTGGTTTATAAATGAATATATTCTACCAAAGAATATGTCTGCATATATTTATGTGTTATCTTATTTTATTACTGATATAACAGTCTGATCATTATTTCCCTAATATTGAATTATTCTTACATTATATGTATAAATCTAATTTGTTCATGATATATTTTTATTTGCCAGCATGTTGTTTAATTTTTTCACATCAATATGAATTAATGACATTAATCCAACATATATATATGTATATATATATATATATATATATATATATATATATATATATCAAAAATAAACTTAACAAGTACTTATTGACTTGAAGACATATACTTTCTCTTTCTATTATTGGTTAGAAACAACATGATACAGTTCAAATCTTCTCTTTTTAATACTCTTTTGGTTCTAATCTCTATCAATTAGCCATCTATGTTCTAACCAGAAGTAGAAATGTTTTTTCCGAAACCACCGGTTCAATTGTATCTCCACTTCACCTCTTCCTCCATTCAATTAATGGCATCTCCATGATCAAACACAGATTCCTCTGCCTGGTATTTAATGCCCTTCACAAGATGGACTCTTTTTACCTTTCCATGTTTTTATGCTATACTAATTGGCCTTCTTGCTGTTCCTCACATAAGACACTCGGTTTCTCAGATGGGTTGTGTTTATGCTGTTTCTTCTGCTCAAATTGTTTCCCTTTTCCCCTCTGACTCCTGACTTCCCAAATTTTCTTCAAGATTCACCTCAAATTGCATCTTCTGAAGCAGGTTTTTCTAGGTCGCTGATGTTAATGTACCCTCTTCTCACTTTCTGTTTTAGAAATGTTTCCCCTCACTTAAAAAAATGTAAAAAAGTAGTCCAGCAAATGCTTTTTTGTAAACATTTTATTATTTTTATTTTCTCTTTAGTAAAAAAGTAGTCTTTTAATTATTTATATATTGTTTATTAAATAGGGAAGGGTATATTATAGAGTTATGATTTCAATGGTATAGAGAACAAAAGATAATGAAACTCATTTTACCAATACAACCTGGCAATTCCTCTAAAATTCACAGAGTCACATATGATTTCCTATAGTACTAAAATTTTTTGTCTTATTCAGTATCATCACCTAGTATTTTTCAGAGATTCAATTTGAATTTGTGTCTTCTTTACTCAGAGGCTGCCTTTTTTGCACTGCCTCCTATAATTTTATTTATGTAAATTCTGTATTTGTTTTGGTAAATTTGGTTCCATTTAGTCTTTGAATCTCTAGAACTTTGAATGAAATTACTCATATTTCCATTTCTGCCAATTTTCTGTTAAAACTACATAGAAATGCAGATATATGTGGCTTTATTTGTAACTTTTTTGAAGCTGTTTGTTTCCTGTTAGTTTCTTTGTTAATTTTCTAGAGTTCTCTAAGTAGCCCATCATACCATTTACAAATAGAAATAATTGCCCACAATGGACACTAGGAGTTGAGTCTATTCTTCAATTAATAGATCCATTTTTCTGGACTTTAACTTGCTATCTTTAATTTGTGTTCTTCAGTCCCTAGTCTAGTATTCAGCAGGGCTGGTCATGAAAGGGTTGTAGAAACTAGGAGCTGAGTTCAAATCCAGTCCTAGCATTTTATATTTATTAATTCTGTGATCTTGGGCATATCATTTAACCCCAATTGCCTCACCAAAAAATAATAGCGTTAATTGTTGCCAAGTATTTTCTGATACTCTATCATTTTATTCAAAGAGAAATAAAATCTTCCTTATTTGATTGTTACTAATTCAATACTAGTCTTTTAATATGTACAAATATCCATTCAAATTTACAGAAAACATCTAACATTGTTCCTATATGTCTATTGTTCTTTATATCTTTTTAAAAAATCAAATTTCTTGACTTTTCCTCTCTCCTGATAAGATACTTGTATTAAACTACTGGCCTCTTTTATCTATTTTTTCTCTTATTCTTCATCTGATTGCTAATATTCAAAGTATTCCACACCTTATTCTTTAAAAAATTAAACATTTAAATATATTGTATTTGCTTACTCCTCCATTCATTAACACACACACACACACACACACATCCCATTTCATTTGTGTGTTAATTGCTAATCACAATACTGCTACTCCTTTTCCTTTTTCTGTGGACTCCTGTAAAATTTCTGTAAATTTATGAACAAATCAGTTATCTAATCTTTCCTTTTGCTTCCAAAATGGTTACTTCAGGAAAGCCTAATACTTGGAAGAAAAAACAAGAAGCGATTTTTTTTGCTAGTTCTATATAAAATTTATGTTGAGTTAATGTACTGATTGACAATAATAACCAGCATTTATGAATATAGTCCTTTAAATTCTGCAAAGCACTTTAACATATATGTGTGTGTATATATAAAACTTTCCATTTTCTTCTCTTTCCTTTGCTTTAATGATTTGATGCACGATTCACCCAATTCTTCTTCCCCAACTAAAACCAATAATCCTAAGCTTAGTTTACATGATCTGAATTCTATGTAAATAATGATTGTCATAGTAAACTCTGCTTGTTGACTTTATTTAAAGAAGTGTTTGCTGAACTCTGCAAGATATGAAACCATACTTCCTGAATAAACTGTCCAGTCACTGACTCCAAAGCATACCTACAAAAACCTGGAGACAATGTAAGAAGAGGATACATATATGTATGAGGTTATTAGAACAGAATAGCATTTCTATATATATATATCTATAACACACATAGGTGTATTGAACATATATACATCCACTTTTGTACATATATAGAAAAGTATAACTAAATATTATTAATATTAATGTAGTAATAATATTATATGTGTATATATACATGTGTGTATGTGAGTATATATGAATGTGTTTAAATAAATATATACATATGTATATATAATTTTTTATTATTTTAATGTAATAATATAATACATTATATTAAATATAAGGAAACTGATATTTAAACCTCTTAACAACATAAAGGAGTTTGTAGGGCTTCCAAATAGTATTTCACATTTCACATTGGCTCTGCATCATTCAAACAATTCTGCATATTGTCTTCTGGTAAAATGGTGAGAATAATCTTCTTGTTATTAAGTTTCTCCAAGATTACTGGAATAATTGTTAAGGATTCCTTCCTTCATTGCCAGTCAATTCAAACCAAAAGGACTATAAAAGTGAAAAGTTGCATCATTCTATATTAAATTTTCCCCAAACATCATCTCTTCCTGCTTAGAATCCAATAAGGACATTGACTTGTCATCTCAGAATGCTAAATCTCATAAGTACTGATTTAAAAACAATAGCAGAGAGGTCAGCTTTGTAATCAATTCTCTTATATATAGACAGCAATATATTAAAAGAGGACAGTTGTTATTCTTTCAATTAGAAGGTCTGAGATTATCCCTCACCCTTTGCTATCTTCCTCCAAATCCCTCAAACCCTTCAAAATTAGTTAGCCTTCAGTTTGAATCACCTATAAATATTTGGTCTGATCCAGTTACTTTTCACATCTTTAGTGCTATTTTGACTTTCCCAAGAAAAACAATTAGAGTCATAATATTTAAACTCCATGTGATGACTCCATTGTATCTGGGAGGAAACAGAGTTGGTTAAAAAGAACTTTACAAATCTATTCCATGTTTCATCTATTTGTTGACTTCTTCCCAATTTCAACTTCAAGTGTGTTCAGTTTGTTTTTGTTTTTTGATTTCTTTTACCAAGCTTCCTTTATACTTTTTATGGCTTTATTGATATTTTATGAAGCATACTGGATATACTTTCCTACTATCCATCTCTGTACAATTTTGTACACAGGTTTATATTCTAATCTGGTGTTGCCTTTGATTTCTGTATTTTTTCGTCTTGGCAACTAGACCAAGTTGCATGTTAACTAATGTATTTCTTAAGCTTTTTGATCTCATCTTAGCAATTGATTTACAATGGTTAAACTTTACTATAGAATTGTTATGATGAGTGACAATGTCCTTTTTTCCACTCCATTTCTCACTGTTCAGCATTCATTTAAGTATCTTAAATAGTAATTATTTTAATTGTAGGCAATATTTTTGTTCTTTGTTTTGTTCTAACATAACATGATGTGACTATACCCAGATAATTGATTTAGGAATTAACTTCACATCAGTAATGAATTATTTCTCTCTGCTAAAATGTAACCCATTTCATTTTTCTGTGGTATTATCTGTTACTATATAAGTGCCAATTGTTATTATTAGTCAATCTATATTAATTATTTTTTTGAAGAATCATTAACACACTTGAAAAAAACAGTTTTCTATACTTGGAGACAGTTATCAATTATTTGAGCTAAAGAAAAAGACCAGTCATATCAGGTATTTCATAATCATTCATACTAGGCCATGAAATTTATCCACTATTTGTTTATACATATATATATATATCTTTTTAATTTTAATTTTCTTAAGGTAGCATTAGGCATTACTATTGCAGAATAACTGATTTGATATGGAGGGAAGTCAACTAAAGATTAATGTTTTATAGCTAATTCAATTAATAAAAATTTATTAAGTACCTATTGTGTGCTAAGTGCTGGAGATACCAAAAAAAGGGCAAAAGTTAGTACCTACTCTTAAGGAACTTACAATCCAATTCTCTCTCTCTTTCTCTCTCTCTCTCTCTCTCTCTCTCTCTCTCTCTCTCTCTCTCTCTCTCTCTCTCTCTCTCTCTCTAACACACACACACACACACACACACACACACACACCTTTTCATGGACAATGGTCTCTGGGTTCTATGAAGATTAGGAAAGGTACCTACTATAAATTTTACAAAGAATGCAGTGAATAGACTGATGGACCTGGAGTCAGGAAGACTCATCTTCTTGAGTTCAAATCTGGCCTCAGAAACTTCCTAGCTCTGTGGCCCTGGGTAAACTACTTACCCCTCTTTGTCTCAGTTTCCTCATCTGCAAAATGAGCTGGAGAAGCAAATGGCAAAGTGCTCTAATATTTTTTGTCAAGAAAATCCCAAATAGAGTCACAAAAGTCAGAAATGGCTCAACAAAAACATTTATTATAATACTATATTATGTAAAACATTCACATGGAAACCTACCTGTGTGTATATTTCTATCATTTCAATATTTTGTTCATCACTAAGTATTATTTATGGAGTCATGTCATTTTCCTGGACTCTTGACAAACTAAATAGCCATTAAGGCTGATCTTGAAAGTTATACATTAAGTAACAGATGTAAATCAAATCATATTCCCACTTTGACTTAGGTTCTTTAAGGAGAGATGTGTTCTGAACCTAGGAGCCTAAGGACCACACCAGAAAAACACAGTACAAATTCTAAGAGTGGCAGAATTTTTGGCTTTAGTATTTTAATCAAGACAAAAATAGTATGTTCAATTTAATTTTAATTTCAGTTAAGATTTCTTTAGAAGTCTGAAGATAGATCAACTCCTTTTTTTGAATCCATGACATTTTCTAGGTCTCACTATCCTTATATTATATTGCTATGTTTGTTTTTATTTGACTGTAAAGGTGAGCAGTCAAAGTTCCATTCACTTCACTATTCCAAAATCCACACACACACACAAAAATGACAATTATAGCCCACAGGTGCCATGGATTTTATTTGTTCTGATTGCTATTTATAGCTCAACCCTGCTTACATCAGACCCAACAGACAGTGAGCCCACAATGGCATCAGGGAACCTAAAAATACCATTTCTCTGAGTTAGTAGGTTATTATCTGTACTTACTTTACAAATTATATGACAGAGCAATTTAGGATGTAAAATTTCCTTATGAACATAGCTACCTGTGAATGCAAGTCCCTCATTTTTAAAGAGAGCAAGCCAGCCATGATCACAAAGTCAATGGATAGTAGGACTCCCATTTTTTGAAAAGTTGAGGTTATAAGGAAGACTAGACAATGACAGCCTGCTCCACTCTTCTGTGTTCCACTCTTAGAAGGAAATAATAGCTTAATAAGTTGGTGCTGTCTTTGGACACAGTTGCTAAACTGGATCCATCCTCTGTGCCCTTCCAAATCAGCTTTTTTTGTTTCATTCAAACGAGTCCTCTGACTGAAAAGGCAATGCTTTTTTCACTGGACTATTATAACCCAGGGTTTAAAAGCCTGGCTCATTTGCATAATCAAATGCTATGTTGACTTCCTTTTACTGCTGTAGACACTTTTAGGTCTTAAAGTATATAACTGATTCTTCACCTTACCAAAAAAAAAAAAAAAATGTGTGCATCTCAGAGGATGTCATTGTTTCTTGGATGACTTAGGCCAACTGACCTTGGAACAGACAATTACCTTCCTTCACCTTGATGGCTTCATGATTCTGTAGTACAATGAACAAAAGGATGTTCAATTCAGGAAACTGAGAGAGGTGCAAAGGAATACCCCTAAGTAATACTTTTTTTCTATTCCATGAAGGAACTTAACTAATCTTTTTTTTTAATTTTCAAAAGCTCTAAAAATATTTCTCTTTGATGTAAGATAATAGTTTGCCCAGTTATGATGAAAATACTCAGAACAATGAACAGCAGCAAAAAAAAAAATAGGGATGCTGAATTTAGAGAATAGAAGATTTTTAAAAACCTAATTATTTCAAAAATATGAATGGTGATCATGTGAAATAAGAATTATATAACTGATTATGGTAGTCTTAGGAGGAAAGGTAAGGACAAAAAGGATGGAAATTATAGAGAATTCAGGGTCATTTGTTAAGTACCTACTGTTGGGATACCAGGCATGTATTGTGTTAATAGTTGAAAGAATTCAGGACTTAGTTTCAAACTTAGACAAAGGTATTTAATTAAGTTTGTGCATTGAGCAGGCTGGCCAGACTCACGAGAAGAGTTAGAAGCCTAGAAAAGCAAGACAAGAATTTTTCCAGAGTATATGGTGCTGCTACTACTAAAAGGTACTAAAGTCTTGGTGGAACTGTATATCCAGAATACATCCAGAAAAACACACTCAGGGGTGTATTAATGTAGAGTAATTATATTAAAATTAGCCTGTCTTCATCATGTATTCACCCAAAGGATAGCAAAAAGGGAGAGTGCACAGTCACCACACTAAAGGAAGTCTTTTCTGTGTTCTGTGGTCCTGACAACCTGCTTAGCATCTTTCTGGTGCTATTTTTTTTTAATTGGCTGACTTCTGTGGTATGTCTAAACTATCTGGTGTGGTTACAGAGAATGCTGATCTGCTTGTTTCTCTATTGAGGCCCATGATTAAGGATTTCTGTGGGATTCAGGACTGGGAACAACAATTGAGATGGAAGTAAAACCAGAATCCTATCACTACAATATGCTGGGCACTCTGCTGTGGTGAAGTTACAAACAATGTTAGGTAAGTTGTAATTGCTGCTCTCAAGAAACTTACTTAATAGGTCAGATAACATTCAGGCAACTATATACCAACAAGCAATAAACAAGATCAACTGGAAATAATCAACAAAGATAAGACACCAGAATTAAGGAAGTTTAGAAGAGATTTCCCTTAGAAATTGGGATCTTAGTTGACATTAGAAGAAAGTCAGGGAGTCTGGGAAGTAGAAACAAAAAAGGAAAACATTCAAGGCATGGGGCAAAGCTGAAGAAAATATCTGAAAGTAGGAGATGGAGTGTCTTGTTCAAGGAAAAGCAAGGGGTTCCTTATCACTAAATTGCAAATACATGGACTAAGGAATAAAAAGCCTTTAAAACTCCATTTATAGGGGTGCAGTGGATAGAGCACCAGCCCTGAAGTCAGGAAGACCTGAGTTCAAATCTAGTCTCAAACACTTAACACTTCCTAGCTGTGTAACCCTGGGCAAGTCGCTTAAACCCAATTGCCTCAGGAAAAAAAAATCCAGTTATAAAGGACTTTTACATTTGATCTTCAAGGTGATAGTGAGTCCCTGAGTTTTATTAAGTAGAAAGTAGCAGGCTCAGTGCAAGATATGATCCTAAATAGAAGAATACTTTGATCATTTAGTAAAATATGAAGCAAAATTCTCAGTTAAAGGAAGGATGAAAAGATATAGAAGCCATTATAGCCAGTGAAATAGTGAGATCAGTAGGGAAGTACAAAAAGATTGTCTCATAGCAATGAGGGCCCAGTTGAAATTTTATAGCATAAATTTATAACAGATCCCCAAAATATGTTGTTTTTCACCAGCTTCATTCAGTAACACATAAAAAGGGGCAAAGGTAATCGATGGAAGGAATGATTGAAAGGAAAGATATTTTTCAGGGAAATATCAGCAACATGAAAAGAGGGAAAGGAATTCAAGAGAAGAGGGCTGTGCAAAGTTGAATTGTATCTCCAAGTGTTAAAGAAGAGTCGCCTCTTAATGTGAAGGAGAGATGAAAAAAGAAATAGTAGGAAAAGGGACAAAAAGAGGAGGAGAGGAAAATAAGCTTCTGTCAGTAAATGGCTGTAATATTTTCAGTAAGGTAGAAGGCAAAATTCTCAATTGGAATAGGAAAGAGAGTATAGCTAGTGGAAGGATGATGGCATGGGAAAGAATTGAGATGTCAAGGAATTGGAGATCATGTTATGGACAAAGACCATGGTTTCATATGGCAAAAGGAGAGATGACAGGTCAATACATTGTTATCAAATAAGAAAAATTTAAACTTCATGAATATGGAAATGGCACATTTTTAGTTGATAGTAAAATCAAAGGTATGATTGTCTTCAGATATAGTTGAACTGGGATGGAAGAATACGTCATAAGAAATGAGTCAACATGAAAATTGAGGGTATTTGGAAGAGCATCAGTCTATAGGTTTAAGTCCCATAATATGATAGTAAGAGGTGAGGAGAGAAAAAGCTTGTAGACCAGAGATTGGTGTGTTGTTCCGTTATTTTTCAGTTACATCCAAATCTTTGTAACCCCATTTGGAGTTTTCTTGACTAAGATACTGGAATGGTTTGCCTCATTTTACAGATGAGGAAGCTGGAAAAGGGTTAAGTGACTTGCTCAAAGTCACCCAGCTAGTAATGTCTGAGACTAGACATTCCTGTATTCAGGAAGATGAGTTTTTCTGCTTCCAACATCCTATCCACTGCCTCACTTAGTACTTATTAAATATTTACCATCTTTCCAGGCACTGAACTAACCACCGACTATAGAAAGAAAGGCAATAAAAAGAGCTATTTTCCTCAAGAAGCTCATATACAAAGAACTAGGTACAAACAAGATAAATTCCAGACAATCACAGATAGAAGACATTAGCATTAAAGAATGGACCCTTGAAGGAGATAGGCTTTTAATTGAGATTTGAAAGAAGTGAAGGAGGCCAGAAAGTGGATATGAGGAGAGAGAATTCCAGGCATATGGGTTATCCTATGGAAATGCACCATCAGGGGTTCAAGTATCTCCTGGAAATATCTGGATCACAGAGTAAGTGTGTGGAAGAAAGGAGCATATAAAAAGACTATAATGATAGGAAAGGGCGAGTATAAGAAGGCCTTTAAAAGCCATTGAAAATATTTTATATTTGATCCCGAAGGTGTTGAAAAATCACTATAGTTAACTGAATTGAAAAGAAAGGGAGGAAAAAAATAAGTGGTCATACTGAACTTTAAGAAAACAACTTAAATAGCTAAGTGAACTACAAAAGGCAGAGGCTTGATGCAGATTACCCAGCCAGGAGGTTACTACAATAGTTCACATATGAAGTAAACTGTTGCATCCTTGGAAAGTTCCAATACTCAGAGAGCTCTTCCTTCCATTGAGACTGTTTGACTGCAATTTTTATCTATTACTAATATGTCTTTTCTCTAGACAGACACAAAAATCTAAGTTCAAGACCCTCTACTAAAAAATCCTATCCCTGTATCTAAGCAACTTTTTTTAACTTCTCAGTGCCCCCAGGCAACTCTTCAAGGATAGAAATTACCAAATCCCTACCAATCTGCTTTGAAGTTAAATTTCCTTGCCAAGAATTATATTCATGGATGAAATCTAGGTCTAGCATCAATTACATGTATATATGCATATCTATCCATCTATCTATCCGTCTCTACCTTCCCATCTACATCTATCCACTTATTCATTCATTCATTCTTCTGTCTACCTATCTATTTATCTATATATCTAGTTATATAAATATACTGTTGCTATTCAATCAAGCCTGGGTATTCTATATCCTGTCCTACCTATCTACCCAAGACAAATATGGCTAAGTATTAATGTCAAATAAGTATTTGTATTAATGCACACATACATGTATATATTTGCATATGCATTAAAGTATTTTAAAATAGCTATTCATATTATTTTACAGAGGACAAATTTTTAAAAATACTTTTTGCCTTTTTAAAAACTATTTCAGTCACATGTGTTGACTTCAGAAATTTGTTTTTAGTTAAATCTTGTTGAGGCAGGTAAAATTTAAGGTGGCTTTAAAGGAAAGGAGGAAAAGCTACTATCCTAGGAGTCAAAGAAAGGAAGCAGAGAGAGAAGGCAGGAAAGCAGAATAGAAATTCTCAGATTGCTGCTCCCATCTTGACATCACAAGTCAATTTATTTTTTTTAATTATTTAGAATTTTTTTCCACAGTATATATGCATAAGTAATTTTTTAATAATATTATCCCTTGTATTCATTTTTCCAAATTATCCCCCCCTCCCTCCATTGCCTCCTCCTGATGACAGGCAATCCCATACATTTTACATGTGTTACAATAAAACCTAGATACAATATATGTGTGTAAATACCATTTTCTTGTTGCACATTAAGTATTAGATTCCGAAGGTATAAGTAACCTGGGTAGATAGACAGTAGTGCTAACAATTTACATTCACTTCCCAGTGTTCCTTCTCTGGGTGTAGTTATTTCTGTCCATCATTGATCAACTGGGAGTGAGTTGGATCTTCTTTATGTTGAAGATATCCACTTCCATCAGAATATATCTTCATACAGCATTGAAGTGTACAGCAATCTTCTGGTTCTATTCATTTCACTCAGCATCAGTTGATGTAAGTCTCTCCAAGCCTCTCTGTATTCCTCCTGCTGGTCATTTCTTACAGAGCAATAGTATTCCATAACCTTTATACACCATAATTTACCCAACCATTCTCCAATTGATGAGCATCCATTCAACTTCCAGTTTCTAGCTACAACAAAGAGAGCTGCCACAAACATTTTGGCACATACGGGTCCCTTTCCCTTCTTTAGTATTTCTTTGGGATATAAGCCCAATAGCAGCAATGCTGGGTCAAAGGGTATGCACAGTTTGATAACTTTTGGGGCATAGTTCCAAATTGCTCTCCAGAATGGCTGGATTCTTTCACAACTCCACCAACAATGTATCAGTGTCCCAGTTTTCCCACATCCCCTCCAACATTCATCATTATTTGTTCCTGTCATCTTAGCCAATCTGACAGGTGTATAGTGGTATCTCAGAGTTGTCTTAATTTGCATTTCTCTAATCAATAGTGATTTGGAACACTTTCATATGAGTGGAAATAGTTTCAATTTCATCATCTGAGAATTGTCTGTTCATATCTTTGACCATTTATCAATTGGAGAATGGTTTGATTTCTTATAAATTAGGGTCAGTTCTCTATATATTTTGGAAACGAGACCTTTGTCAGAACCTTTAACTTTAAAAATATTTTCCCAATTTGTTACTTCCCTTCTAATCTTGTTTGCATTAGTATTGTTTGTACAGAAACTTTTTAGTTTGATGTAATCAAAATCTTCTATTTTGTGATCAATAATGATCTCTAGTTCTCCTCTGGTCATAAATTCCTTCCTCCTCCACAGGTCTGGGAGGTAGACTATTCTTTGTTCCTCTAATCTATTTATGATCTCATTCTTTATGCCTAAATCATGGACCCATTTTGATCTTATCTTAGTGTATGGTGTTAAGTGTGGATCCATATCTAATTTCTGCCATACTAATTTCCATTTTTCCCAACAGTTTTTTTCCAAATAATGAATTTTTATCCCTAATGTTGGTATCTTTGGGTTTGTCAAAGATTAGATTGCTATAGATGTACCCTTTTTTGTCCTTTGTATCTAATCTGTTCCACTGATCTACCGGTCTATTTCTTAGCCAATACCAAATGATTTTTGTGACTGCTGCTATATAATATAGCTTTAGATCAGGTACACTTAGACCACCTTCCTCTGACTTTTTTTTCATTAGTTCCCTTGCAATTCTCGACCTTTTATTCTTCCATATGAATTTTGTTGTTATTTTTTCTAGGTCATTAAAATAGTTTCTTGGGAGTCTGATTGGTATAGCACTAAATAAATAGATTAGTTTGGGGAGTATTGTCATCTTTATTATATTCGCTCGGCCTATCCAAGAGCACTGAATGTCTTTCCAATTATTTAAATCTGACTTTATTTTTGTGGCAAGTGTTTTGTAATTTTTCTCATATAATTCCTGACTATTCTTTGGTAGATGGATTCCCAAATACTTTATACTCACAACATTTGTTTGGAATGGAATTTCTCTTTATATCTCTTGCTGTTGCATTTTGTTGGTGATATATAAAAATGCTGAGGATTTATGTGGATTTATTTTGTATCCTGCCAATTTGCTAAAATTTTTGAATTATTTCTAATAGCTTTTTAGCAGAGTCTTTTGGGTTCTCTAAGTATACCATCATGTCATCTGCAAAGAGTGATAGTTTGATTTCCTCATTTCCTACTCTAATTCCTTGAATCTCTTTCTCGGCTCTTATTGCCAAGGCTAGCGTTTCTAGTACTATATTGAATAGTAATGGTGATAGTGGGCAACCTTGTTTCACTCCTGATCTTACTGGGAAAGGTTGCAGTTTTTTTCTATTGCATATTATGCTTACTGACGGTCGTAAATATATGCTCCTGATAATTCTAAGGAATAGTCCATTTATTCCTATACTCTCAAGAGTTTTTAGTAGGAGTGGATGTTGGATTTTGTCAAATGCTTTTTCTGCATCTATTGAGATGATCATATGGTTTTTATTAATTTGATTATTAATATGGTCAATTATACTAATAGTTTTCCTAATATTAAACCAGCCCTGCATTCCTGGTATAAATCCTACTTGGTCATAGTGTATTATCCTGGGGATAATTTTCTGAAGTCTTTTTGCTCATATCTTATTTAAGATTTTAGCATCAATATTCATTAAGGAAATTGGTCTATAATTTTCTTTCTCAGTTTTTGATCCACCTGGTTTAGGTATCAGTACCATGTCTGTGTCATAAAAAGGAGTTTGGTAGGACTCCTTCATCCCCTATTTTTTCAAATAGTTTATATAGCATTGGGGCTAATTGTTCTTTAAATGTTTGGTAGAATTCACATGGAAATCCATCTGGTCCTGGGGATTTTTTCCTGGGGAGTTGATTAATAGCTTGTTCTATTTCTTTTTCTGAAATGGGACTATTTAAGCAATTTATCTCCTCCTCTGTTAATCTAGGGAGCCTATTATTTTTGGAGGAAGTCATCCATTTCACTTAAGTTATCAAATTTATTGGCATAAAGTTGTGCAAAATAACTTCTTATTATTTCTCTAATTTCCTCTTCATTGGTGGAAAGATCCCCCTTTTCATTTGTAAGACTAACAATTTGATTTTCCTCTTTCCTTTTTCTGATCAGATTTACCAATGGTTTATGTATTTTATTAGCTTTTTCATAAAACCAACTCTTGGTTTTATTTATTAATTCAATAGGTTTTTTTTTTACTTTCAATATTATTGATTTCTCCTTTTAATTTTTGTATTTCCAGTTTAATTTTTGGTTGGGGGTTTTTAATTTGGTCTTTTTCTAGCTTTTTAAGTTGCAGGCCCAATCCATTAATCTTCTCTTTCTCTATTTTCTTCAAATAAGCCTCTAAAGATATAAAATTTCCCCTTATTACCGCTTTAGCTGTATCCCACAGATTTTGGTATGATGTCTCATCATTGTCATTATCTTGGGTGAAATTATTGTTTCTATAATTTGCTCTTTCACCCAGTCATTCTTTAAGATGAGATTATTCAGTTTCCAATTACTTTTTGGTCTATTTACCCCTAACTTCTTACTGAATGTAGCTTTTATTGCATTGTGATCTGAGAAGAAGGCATTTATTATTTCTGCCTTCCTACATTTAAGTTTGAGATCTTTATGTCCTAATATATGGTCAATTTTTGTATAAGATCCATGAACTGCTGAGAAGAAAGTATATTCCTTTCTATTGCCATTCATTTTTCTCCAAAGGTCTATCATACCTAGTTTTTCTAATATTCTATTTATTTTTTTAAATTCTTTCTTATTTGTTTTGTGGTTTGATTTGTCTAAATCTGAGAGTGCAAGGTTGAGATCTCCCACTATTATAGTTTTACTGTCTATTTCTTCTTGCAATTCTCTTAACTTTTCCTTTAGAAAGTTAGATGCTATACCACTTGGTGCATATGTGTTTATATTGATATGGCTTCATTATTTATGCTACCTTTCAGCATGATATAGTTTCCTTCCTTATCTCTTTTAATTAGATCAAATTCTGCTTTTGCTTGATCTGAGATAAGGATAGCTACCCCTGCTTTTTTGGCTTTACCTGAAGCATAATAGATTTTGCTCCAACCTTTTACCTTTACTCTGTATGTATCTCCCTGCTTTAAGTGTGTTTCCTGCAAACAACATATTGTAGGGTTCTGATTTTTTATCCAGTCTGCTATCCGTCTCTGTTTAATGGGAACGTTCATCCCATTCACATTTACAGTTAAAATTACTAATTCTGTATTTCCTGTCATCATATTATCCCCAGATTATGCTTTTTCCCTTGACCCCCCTGAACCCCTTCCCTGATATTTAATTTATAGACCCCACTATCACAAGTCAGTTTAAAAGAACTGCAACATTGAAAGCTTTTGATTGTCTTAAATGTTTCCAGCATGGCTATAGACTTCTCAAAAGAACACATTTCCTGTATGTGAAACAAACTGATAGGGTGGTTATAGGATCTTTGCAGATATTTAAAAAACAAAACAGACATATTATAATGGATTAGCTATAGCTAAATAGAGACAGGAGGCTGGACTAACATCCTCTCAAGGTTCATTCCATCCTTATAGTTCTTTGATTTTCATACTGGCAAAGCTCATATGATCCTATTAATGATGTTCTATCATTCCCAGTTCCTCAATGAATAGGGTTTGAGAAAAGGGTACATCCTTGGAAATCCTATGAGAATGTAATGATACCGAAAAAAAAAATTTACTCTTTACTCCTAACTCTGGGTACAAAGCTGATCCATCTTATTTTGTTGAGAAATATATAGATAGATTCTTTAATCACATCAGTACCCTGTTTCACTATTGGGAAATATTTCTTTCTAAAAAGATTAAAACTATCCTTTTGAAATTTAAGCCATTTTCAATCTATTCGCTGTCCTCCATTTTTGAAGGAAAAGAGAATGAGGTAATTCTTGAAAACCGAAGACTTCTTTATTGGTCCAAGGCTTTGGGCTCTCAGGTTTAGCAAATTGGATCTTTTTCCCTTGTAGACATAAGCAATGAACTTGTAGACATGTCATGAACTGCTTTATGTTTGAAGTTGAAAGTATAGAAGACCTTGTACATTTAAAACTATGTCAGATCTCCTCAAATGTTCACTGACTTATAGAAAATAACATGAAGTAATAGCTTTTCTGTTGGGCCATCCCAAAACCTTGACATCAGATGTCTGTGGATGCCGTAGCAACTGTAGCTGTGTAGTCATGGAAACAGCCTTGTGCTCAGCAGGCAAAACCAATGAGGATTAAGCATTGCTCCATTCTAACTAAGCCTCCTTGACCTTATGAGAGAGAGCAATGAGATCTGTCTGTTCTTCTGGGTGCTGGGGTCCCTCAGTAGGAGGGTAGGGGGAGGGAATCTGCACACCACGTACCTGATTTAAATGTCAGAGTTGGATTATTCAAACAAATGATTTTTTTGCTAGTTAAATAGATTAAAGGGCAAAATGTCTGTAAATAGAATGTTGATTTCAATTACCCATGAATATTCCTCAGAAAATAGGAAGAATGAAGATGGGTTGGAAAGCTTTTGATCTCTGAACAGTGTGGAGAAATAAAATGTATAGATCCTGGAACAATGACAGGTTAGAAAGTCTTGGATAACTCAAGGCAATAATTTTCCTGTTTTTGTTTGGATTGTTTCCCCTATTTCTTTTTTATGGCTTTTTATTTACCAGATATATGCATGGATAATTTTAAGACATTGACAATCGCCAAACCTTTTCCCCTATTTCTAATTAGAAACAGTATCATCTTGCAAACTAATATCTCGCCATTAGGTTGCAATAGCAAGAAATGAACTGTAATTCAATCTATACCTGGCATGCACAACAATGCATGAAAAGGCCAATTTGCCCTTTTGGCTTCCTTCTGAGAACTGACGGGAGTTTGCTTAGGGCAGAAGAAATCCGTCTGTTATTCCATTTTAGCATATCTATACTTCAGATTTGAAAATATGAAATGCAAAGGCAAGCCTTACCAGCCCAAACATGAAGAGAACTTTGATAATTCTTGAGCCAAACTCTATCAGCTGTTCACACATAAGTCATTACAATTTCATAATCCATAAGTAATATGGAAAAACTGACCAAAAAGGTTCCCAAGCTCAGAACAATGTAACTTGCTTCTGATGCTTCCTTGAAATGCTAAAAGTCTCACTCTGAGTTTCAAAACTACAAAGTAAATACTTCAGAATATAAAAGCTGTCTTATTATGACTACAATAAAGCACTTAGCTATTTAGCTCTAACTTAATTTATTCCTCCTGTCAAAGTTTATTCTTCCCTTTATTCTCATGTTTCCCTCTGGGTTGGTGTCAATCATTAATTGTCTATGGAGAGAAACAATTTGTAAGTAAACTCCAATTTATTTTTAATTGGATAATAGGTCTTCTAATGGCCTTATGCTTTCACCTTGGTCACTGGGCTGGCTGAATATAATGAGCAAGCCACTTATCAGAAAGTAAGGATGGCTAAAGGAAAAATGGAAAAGCCCAGTTTTCCCTTAAGTAAGCCTGACACATGGAATTCATCATCCTGTAACCTGGATGATTTTGTCTACCTTTCTGACAAAGCCCATGAAGGAATGGAGTTCTATTTCCTGTTATTGAAGATTTTTGTTTATGTTTCCAAAATTCTGAGGTAAGAAATTTTGGAAAACTATTTTTAACCAAAGTAAACAGTCTCATTAGTCATAATTTTTTTTTCAATCAAGTAATAAGCATTTTTAAAGAACCTACTATGTGCCAGGCACCATGCTGGGCATTAGGAAGGCAAAGACAAAAAGAAATAATCACTTGTTTCCAATAGAAACTATCCAAAGGATTTCTATTAAGAAAGCATCATGTATTCATATGTCTGGAGGGTATACAGAACATCTACAAAAGAAATCCAAGATTAACTCTGAACATAAGGTGTTAACATTAGAGTGAAAGGGCAAGAGAGGACTCTTGAAAACAGTAGTACTTGACTTGAATCTTGAAGAGAACCAAAAAATGTAACAGGTGGGAGTATGGAAAGACACAAGCACTAGACACAGTAAAAGCTAAAGAGATAAAATTCCCACCATAACTGGTGAGTCAGGGAATATGAGAGAAAGGGCACTTGCTTCTACAAAAGACATACAATGATAAAATGAAGAAAATCAGATCTATATAAGCGCAAGAAGGTAAATAAGAACTGGGAATAATTTGCATGAGAAAGAACAAATAAACCTGTTTGGCCATATCATGGAATGTTTTCAAATTAGTCATGTGTAATAGTGTCAAATGGATAAACTGGAGTCCCCTTTTGAAATTCCTTGAATGAAAGATTTTATAACTCCATTTAGAAATGATCTGGAATCACTAGAGTTTATCAAATAGAGAGGTAATATGGTGAGACCTATGCTTTTTTTAAAAAGTCATTTTGGTGTCAGGTGCAGGATGAATTGGAGTGGGAAGAAATAGAAGAATTGATGAAGAGGCTATTGTAATAATCCAGGTGAGAGATGATGAGGGTTTGATTTCAGGGGGTGGTTACATAACTGAAGAAAAGAGAATGCATCCAAGAGATGTTTTGGAACTAGAAATAAGAAGACATGCCAATTGGTTATACAGATGGGGTGAGAGTGAGAGGAAGGAATCAAGGATGATGTTAACTTTATGAATCTGTGTGATTGTAAAGTTACTGGTGACATAGATAGAAATAGAGAAGTTTGGAAGACAGGTCAGTTTGAAGAGAACAAAAATGAATCCAATTTTGAATATGTCATATTTAAAGTGCCTTTGGGATATTTCATTGTCTATTCAACAAGATGATGATGGTAATGATGATGATTTGAGACTACAATTTGATAGAGAAACTAGAGAGAGAGAGTTAAGTTAGTGGTCAGATAGACAGATGGCTTAGATAGAGATGTAATGACAGCTCATTGTTATCAGATAAAGGAATTCCAGAGTTCTTAATTATGAAAGTGGAATATCTATGGATTATGACATCAAAGTATGACAATGCCAGGTTGTAGCAAAAGTAGAGAAGAGAAGGAGGAAGCAATGAGAGTTGAATACTTTGAGTAACTGGTGGGGAGGGGGTTAGGGTTTTTGAAGGAATTTCCTAATATGTTTGTTATTCTTTGTGCTCAAAAAAGACCAAAATCACATCACTATGATAGGTCAAGGTACAGTGTTTCTGACTGTGACTGATCAGACACTAGCTCAGGACACTCTACTGCAGGCACAAATAGTGAAGATGTCTCTAAATTTTTGTATCTCATTTTTTTAGCTATAATAATTCTGCATTGCTCATAGAGCACATATCTTTGATGGAGACATGCTGTACTGCAAGGTCTTATGCCAGTTTGTCTCATATCTCCCAATCAATTCCAAAATTCTTCAGAGAGACCTTGAGAGTGTAGTAGATGGCAAATGGAAAATCTGGAAGTTGATATAAGGACAAGAAGTATTCTAACTCTTTCACCACAACTAGTGAGTCAGGGGATATGAAACAAAATACATTCAATTCTATAAAGGATGACCAATGATGCAATGCCAAATAAAAAAGTCAGATCTAGATAAGTGCCACAAAGAGAGAACACAAAAAGAATTCTAAAATGAAAGAAATTACCTCCATTGTAGCCATATTCCTCATTCCCCTCCCCCCAGAATCTTACATCCTGCATTGTGGGGCTCCAGGCTTGCATGGGTGAGCTTTCACCTTATCTTGTTTGGAACCAGACTTCCCTGAAACTTCCTCCATTTACAAAGCACATACATTTCTACTCAACCCTTCTTCTATCTTGCCTTTATGTATTTTCATCCTCTATTTGAATGGAAGTTCTTTGGGAGCAGGGACTTTGTTGTTTTGCTTGTATCTTTAGCCCCAATATTCATCGTAATGCCCGACACATAGCATGTGATTAATGAATGTTTACAGACTGGACCCAAGGTTGCAAAGTTAGACCCAGGATTGGAACTCAAGTACTCTGCCTCCCAATCCCACGTTTAATATATGTTCTATCCGTTGTTTATTCATTCATTTATGGAGATGGAGTTCCAAAGACCACATTGGAAGGGGCTGGCAAATTTAAAACAGGATATGGGACATAAGGGTTGTGGTGAATCAAGATAAAAGAAATGACGATGGAGATTTATGAAGAGGGTGGTTTACTTTTAGGCAGTCTAAGATTTAGTATCATCGGGATTTGGAATGTAAGAGGTGGTGGGAGTTTGTTAATTCTTACGGAATGAATCCAAGCAGAATCTCACTAGATTTCTTACGCAGTTTGATAGATGAAGGATACTCATGATTTTGAAATGCAATTTTAGCATGGTCACTGTCAAGATAAAGGTCTCAATGTGGTTTCAATCTTCTTGTGGTCTTGGTGAGGTCATGGACATGGAACAGTCTGTCTCTGTCCTCCACCCTGAATGATCTGTCTTCTCTCATGAAATTCCACTCAGTGCCACAACCTGGTCCTTTTTTTTCCTGAACTATTGATGGGTAATTTTTGTTACTCAATTTTTATCATTCATCAACTTAGATTTTTTTTTTATTTTTTATTAAAACTTTTTATTTTCAAAACATAGGCATGGATAATTTTTCAACATTAAGCCTTGCAAAACTTTGTGTTCCAATTTCCCTCCCTTCCCCTGCTCTAGATGGCAAGTAATCCAATATATGTTAAATATGGTAAAAATATATTTAACTTAGATATCTTACTAGCATAAGGGTGACTTCTTGCTTTGTATGTGTGGCTGAATGCCTCATGGTATCTTGGACAGCACTATTTGTACCCAGTGAGAGATGCGCTATCATTGAATATACTGTACCTGAAAGAAAACAGGAAGTAAAGAGAAATTTTTCACTGAGATTCAGACTGAATAGTGACTTCTCTTTGAAACAGGCTCTTCCAAAAATGGAATTTGTGCCTATATTCCTAAGGAGATCAATTTGGGAGCCTTGAATATCTCTATGACAAAATGCATTGGATCCTTTTCTGTGTTAGTACTGTAAATTCAATTACTGGTTTTGGCATTACTTTTGACTTATGAACCTAACATATCTATTATAGAGATCAATTACAAATAAAATGATTCAAAAATAAATGCTTAGATTATCACTCAGTCTAACTTAAGTTTAGATAACATATATGTGCAGAATATATGTGTGTCCATTCAATTTTCTTTCTTTCTCTCTAAAGCTACTCTTAACATTATTATCATAGTATCTTTTTTAGGGGAAAAATTGTATGCTTTGGCGATTTGCATTTATTTTATTTGAATAATCATTTCTCCTATAAAATGTAGGGGTTAAATTACATAATCCCTAAGGTGCTTCTTCTGCCTTCCTTAATTGTCTGATTTGGAGGCAATTATGAGGATTGTTATAAGAATGATAAACAGCTTTTAGGAAGATAAATGTCATCTGCTTGTCTTGCATGTCTTTCTTACTTTCTATAGGTTTATAGATCTGAGCTTAGAAGTCAGAGGGTTCATTTGTTTCAACACTTCTCATTGTATAGATCAGTAAACTGAGGCTCAGGGAGGTTAAGTCACCCATTTAAGGTCACACATGTAAAAAGCATAAAAGGCAAGCTTTGAAATTAGGTCCTCCAGTTCTACAGTCAGTGTTATTTCTATTCTACCATCAATCAATCTCATAATTAAGGTCTACTATGTGTGTGCAAAGAACTATGCAGGATGCTAGGAATATAGCAGTGGAAATCAGATAGTCCATAGGACTAAGGAAGATTCTATTCTTAAAGATAGATGCAAATATCTTTTTTTTTTTTCTACTTAGTCATTTCCTTTTTTTTTTTTTAATTTTTATTTTATTTTATAATTATAACATTTTTTGACAGTACATATGCATGGGTAATTTTTTACAACATTATCCCTTGCACTTACTTCTATTCAGATTTTTTCCCTTCCTCCCCCAACCCCCTCCCCCAGATGGCAAGCAGTCTTATATATGTTAAATATATTACAATATATTCTAGATACAATATATGTGTGTAGAACCGAATTTTTTGTTGCACAGGAAGAATTGGATTCAGAAGGTAAAAATAACAGTTTACATTCATTTCCCAGTGTTCCTTTTCTGGATGTAGCTGGTTCTGTCCATCATTAATCAATTGGAATTGGATTAGCTCTTCTCTATGTTGAAGAAATCCACTTCCATCAGCATACATCCTCATACAGTATCATTGTTGAAGTGTATAATGATCTTCTGGTTCTGCTCGTTTCACTCAGCATCAGTTGATGTAAGTCTCTCCAAGCCTCTCTGTATTTCTCCTGTGGGTCATTTCTTATAGAACAATAATATTCCATAACATTCATATACCATAGTTTACCCAACCATTCTCCAATTGATGGACATCCATTCATCTTCCAGCTTCTAGCCACTATGAAAAGGGCTGCCACAAACATTTTGGCACATACAGGACCCTTTCCCTTCTTTAGTATTTCCTTGGGATATAAGCCCAGTAGTAGTATGGCTGGGTCAAAGGGTATGCACATTTTGATAACTTTTTGGGCATAATTCCAGATTGCTCTCCAGAATGGTTGGATTCTTTCACAACTCCACCAACAATGATAGATGCAAATATCTTTAATATATATTTAAATATAGATGCAACTGAAGATGTAAATGGATAACTATGAAAATACAGAATTTGCCAAGTAGAGGCTTCAAAGTGCAATGATAAATTTTTGAAGGAGGCAAGTTTTTAATCTGTAGGAGGTAACAATATGGTATCAATATTTATCACAGTATTATTAAGAAACTTGAAGAAGGGGAGGAATATCAGCAGGTAGATGAAAGAAATGGTCTAATCTATTTTAGACATAAAAACCATTGTGAATAAAGGCATGGAGAGGGAAGAAAGAAGGATGAGACAGGGATGAGGAGTACCCCACTTTAATTTACCCTCCACGCCTTAATTCCCTCATCTGCAAAATGAATGAAGCTAATTCATTTGCTTGAGTCTCTAGATATGTAAATATCTAAAATGGGATTGTGACCCCCAAGTCCTCCAACTCCAGAATCAAATCAGTGCTCTTTTCATAAATTAAAAATAGGTTTGCTAAGTAAAAAATGCTAGAATTGGGGTAAATCAGATTCACATCCTGGCACTAACCGGTTTTTTTATATTTTAATAATTTTTATTTACCAGATATATGCATAGGTAATTTTACAACATTGACAATTGCCAAACCTTTTTTTCTAATTTTTCCCCTCCTTCCCCACCCCCAGATGGCAGGTTGATCAATACATGTTAAATATGTTAAAGTATAAATTAAATGCAATATATGTCCAGACAGTTGTTTTGCTGTACAAAAAGAATCAGACTTTGAAATAGTGTACAATTAGCCTGTGAAGGAAATCCAAAATGCAGGCGGACAAAATTAGAGGCATTGGGAATCCTATGTAGTGGCTCATAATCATCTTCTAGAATTCTTTTGCTGGGTGTAGCTGGTTCAGTTCATTATTGCTCTATTGGAACTGATTTTTTTTTCATCTCATTGTTGAAAATGGCCACATCCATCAGAATTGATCATCATATAGCATTGTTATTGAAGTATACAAGGATCTCCTGGTCCTGCTTATTTCACTCAGCATCAGTTCATGTAAGTCTCTCCAGGCCTTTCTGAAATCATCCTGTTTTTCATTTCTTCTGGCACTAACCTTTAATACCCATATGATTATGACTAAGCCAATTAATCTCTCTGTGCCTGTTGCCTCATTCATAAAATGAGAATGTTGAACTATATAACTCCTACAGTTACTTTTATTCCTTGATCTATGATTCTATGAGCTTACTTTTGCATATGTAGAGCTGTAGGCATAGATGGATATAAATAAGATAGGCATCTCATGTTTGCACATGGATATTTGCGTGTTCTCCCTCCATTTGATGGCGAACTCTTTAAGAGTAGGGCTATTTTTGCCTTTTTTTTATATATCTCCGGCATTTAATAAATAAATGTTTGTTGATTTGACTTGACTTCAGTGCAGTTTGATACATCCCAAATAAGGAAAGAGTAACTGTATGGAGGGTATTGTCTTGTCAAAGATTGAAAAAAAGATTAAGAAAGTGGACTGAAAAAGAAAATAGTTGAGTATGACATTAAGAAGGATATTTCTGATCTTGAAAGTAGAGATTTTAATAGACTAGTTGACATGGAAATCATATTGAAAGGGAACGAGGAAAGTGTAAGTATAGAGAAGGTTGATATCAAGTACTTTTTCAGGAATTTTGGGAAATTATATGGAAGACAAACAGAGATGGAAAGAGACAAACAAAGACAGGGGATGGGAAAAGGGAGAAGGAGAGAATAATTCAATCTTCCTTTGTGATGGCTGAAAAACTTTTTTGAGTTTGGGAAGGATTATCAAGGGGCATACTGATTAGGTTATTTCTCTAGGAAATGGCCTTCAACAGTCCTGGGAAAGACTTAGGTTAGATAAGGGAAGACAAATTTTGATAATGAAATGTTCCAAATACTGAAAATGTTCCAAAAGTTACTGTGAATGCCTTGATTTTATGACATATTTCATCATTGTCTCTTGTGGATTCTCTCTGTTTTTGCATTATTTACTGATGTTCTTATTCTTTTTTCTTTCTTCTGCCTTCTGTTTCCATACTCTCTTGTCTTTTCACTTATGAAAGTCTAATGGATGGTGAAATTCAGGCTATGGACCATGATGCTAGATGAAATTATAAAATTTAATTTTCAGCTGAGTTCAGCTGAGGTCCTACAATACAAATCAAGGAGACAGAAGATGGGTATGTGTTTGGAAGGAGGATGGTGGCGAGTGGGAAGGGATTATTCCATGTACCTAAATCCTTCCTAGCCAATTTTACCCTAAGCAAAATTATGAAATAAGAAAAAAAAGGAGATCTTCAGAGTAGCTTCTATATACCCTGCACTCAATCCTCATTTTATTTTCCAATTTCGGATTTTCAGAGGCCTCATAGACACTGTTGCCTTCCAGTTAGCCTTTCCACTCTGGTATTTTACTTAATCTTAACATACTAAGATTCTGGTTGTTTTCCTTCTCCTTGTAACCCAAGAACATCTGAATGCCCTATATCACATTCTATACAGCCTTAATGCTCTCTGTCACCTTTTAGAATTGAGGGGAGATGTTTTCTGCATTTCTCAGATCATAGGTAATTATAGCACTATATGTAATATATACATATGTATGTATTTATGTATGTATATTTGTATAGGGAAAGAGACAGAGAGATCCAAAAATCTTAATATAGTTTTATGTTTTAATTACCTTAATAAGTAATTACACTAAGACTCTGGGAATATCCTATATATTTTGGGGCTTAAAGGAATTTTAGTAATCATCACTTAAAGCAGAGGTTCTTCATCTGGGTTACATATATATCCAGTGCATCCATGGATAGATTTCAAAATGTCTATGAACTTAAGGGGGATAATTGTTTTTGGTAAATTTTAACAGAAATTTATGATTCCCTCTGATTATGAATTTAAAAGAATATATTGAGATATCTTTATATTTTGCCTAATTGTACAAGGGGTTCATAATTTACAAAAAAAAAAAAAAAAAAAAAAAAAAAAAGTTAAGCCCTTTATTTTACATATAAAGAAATTGACATCAGGGCAGCTAGGTGGTGCAGTGGATAGAGCACCAACCCTGAATTCAGGAGGACCCATTCAAATCTGGTCTCAGACACTTAACACTTCCTAGCTGTGTGACCCTGGGCAAGTCACTTAACCCCAGCCTCAGGGGGAAAAAACAAAAGAAATTGACATCTACCCAAAGAGGGATTAAATAATTTGTTTTTGAAGCAGAGCTGAGACCAGGACTCAGTAATCCTAATTTTCAATCTAATGGCCTTTCCATTGTGCATGTACTTGATTGTGGACTGTTAGGGACAATTCTGCTTAATCCATTTAGGTAGTTTGATAATTTTGCCATTAGAAATGTTTGTTTAGATCTTATCTACATTGCTTTGGGATACTTTGATGAGTCTGAGGAGAATCTTGGGTGCAGAAAAGGTAATGTGAATTGTCTCTTAGGGAAAGTAGAATTCTGTCAGAAAAAAAAATTAATTGCATATCATGAAAATCAGTAAATAATGCAAAAGCAGATAGAATTCTATTAAAAAAAAAGAATTTTACAGTATTCCCATAGTTTCATTGAATGCTGTTTTTGCTCTGAGCTCTAAAGAATTATTTGGATGATGAGGGGAGTTCTCAGTAACAAAAAGTGTTTTGGAATTTAATCTGTATTTCAAAATCAACATTTTTTTTATCACAGGATGAGTGTATTGTTACAGTAACTGCCCATTGCTTAGAATAGATTTATTGAGTAAAGAGTGGAAGGAGAGAAGATAACTTGAGGGGAGAAGCAGGGTCAAGACCAGGCAAGAAGGCATAGACAGAAGTGGAGATTGAATATTTAGGCAATGTTCAAACTTGCCACAAAGGAAGAGGTGGAAAGAGAGTTCAGAAAATGAGACTTGGAATCTCTTTGAATCTGAGGCAGACGTAGTATTTGTCTTACAATCATTGTCTACTCAATACAGGTGATCTCTCCCTTCCAGCCCCAGAAATAAAAAACAAGGCACTTCTCCTAGAAATGCTGCCTCTGCAGAGTTTCTTAAGAGAAAAATAGTTTCCAGTGAAGAAGGGATCAGCCAGACTGGGACTGAACAGACCTGAAGGTATGTGGTGGGATGGGAGCGGGGGTGGTGGTGCAGGAAGGCTTTGCAGTTAGGACTAAGGAAGACCAAAAAGGGAAATAGAGAATAATTGTCACAGGCAATGACACAAAAGTACAACTATTGCTGTCTGGCTATTGCTCTGAGCCTAGGGACCACCTACCTTATATTTAGGTTTAAAGCATACTTCACAATACAGAGGAATAAGAGAAAGAAGATAATTGCTATTTCCCAGAGCAAGACTGCATTCTGAAACTGCCAATGGCTGGACATGAAAACTCAGAATCAGAGGGAGAAGTTTTCTGAGGGATACGAACATGTCTAATAACATCAATAAAGACAGTATCTACAGTAGTAACTAAGCAGAAGAGGACTATTAGACTCAGCAAATTAGGGTCCTCCCATTAGCAAACCATTGTGCTGTTAATTCTGCTTAGCTTATATCAACAATAATTTTACAATTTATATTGAGATTTTTTTTTTCTTTTGAATAGTCTTTCATAAAAATAGACTGGGTTCACATTGTTAGAATACAAGGCCTTGAGTTGAAAAGACCTGAATTCAAATTCAGCTTCAGACACTTACTACTAGAGTGACCTCAAGAAAGAAACTTAATCTCTGCTTGCCTCTGCTTTCTTAATTGTAAAGTAGCTAGAAAAATAGTATCTACCTTACAGATTTGGCATGATGATAATATTAATATAGTATTCACTTAATATAGTACCTAGCACATAGTAGGTGCCATGTAAATACTAGTTGTTATTGATATTATTGTTGCTATCGTTATTGTTGTTAAGTGTATGTATCACACATGATTATCTGTCTGTAAATAAGCTACACATTGTAAGTTTACATGTGCTGTAATCACTTTTACATATGCATACAAAAGTATTTGTTTATATGCATATGCATGTGTCTCCAATGCACATGTGCACAAGTACATGTAAGCTTATATATAAATATAAATTATATCCTCAGGAAGTTCTCAATAGGTTAATAGGAAAAAAATGAATTGATTATGTGCTGAGTATACAATGACTGCAATAATGTGTAATTGAGTCTCCTTTCCTTGTCAGGAGAAAAAAGTAAACTTCCAACATATTGGGTGAATCCTATATAGTGAACAGATTAGGTAGACATGGGCATATGGACAAGACCTTCACAGATTTGACTGACATATACCAGTCACAATCTCCATCACTAGAAAAAAACAAATAAACAATGAGGTGGGTATAATGACTAGAGTTTGGGGCTTGTAGTCAGCAGGACCTGGACTTCAAATCTGACCTCAGACACTTAACTTGGCTCTGTGACTCTAAACAAGTCACAAGTCCTATCTGCCTCAGTTTCTTCAACTGGAAAATGAAGGATTGTTGTGAAAATAAAATGAGATAACATTTGTAAATGTTCTATAAACCTTAAAATGCTATATCAAATCAATGAGGTCATAGAATATCCACTTGTATACACAAACACACATACTCATTCTAAAACCCTGCCTCTGTAACTGATATATATATATATATGTAGATATATACATGCATATATATATATGTGCACATATATGTATGTGTTATGTAGATTTAGTCCCACACATGTCTATACATACATATATATATATACATACATATATATATATATATATTACTGTGTATATATGTATATGTGATATGTGTCCTATCTGCACTGAACACACTTGTATCCACATTGCACATATGTGATTGTTTAAGATTCTCTTCTCAGTGTAATGGGACTTGGCTCTGGTTTTTAAAATAAATTTATTTTCTTGTCCTAGCTCCCAGGTTTTTATGCTGCTTAGGGGTGGTAGAGTATGACCAGAAATCTGAATGATCTAATAGCATGTGACTAATTCCATATCTCTGTATGTCCTTAGGTTGGTACTCACTATTGTTTCTTGCCATGTTGCCAGGGTCAATTTTAGTTTATTCTGACATCAAAATCCAACTGCTCAAATGCCTCTGTGTTATTTGGAACAGTCTGTTCCTGCTGCTCACATAGATCTTCTTGCACCAGCCAGTCTGCTTCCCCAGAGCTCCCACTGTAGCTTCAGTGGGTCTTTAGTGTTCTGTCCCCTACATTTATGAGAGAGCATTCATTACTTCTGTTTCTCAGAGGGTAGAAGTCTCCACTTGGACTACATGGCTTATGTGCATGCTTAACAACTTAAGGGACAGATGTGCCATGTGTTTTTCTGGATGTTAAAGTGGACATTTCAAAGATGATTTTGTCTGTTCCAGGGGCCATCATGTTGCTATTTTAGCTATTACTGTTCACCTGCATCTTTGCAGTCACTGCCCAGCTAATGCCCCAGCCAATTCTTGCCACTTTTTATAAAACTTGCTAGGGAAATAATGAGTGAAAAAGGAAATGGAATGCCAGATGGAATTGTTTTGTTTCCAAATGCTAAAAATTACTCCCCTCCGCATTTCTCCTCCCCCTACATTAAATATTCTCTGCACTCAAGTGGACTGGGGGAAAGGAGGAGATCTAAATTCATACTTAGTTCAGAAAATATATAGCAAGCTTTTACAAAAGCTGCTCATGAGAATTATGACTAGCAGAAACTGATGGAATTATCATTAGCCTCTTAATAGACAGCTAGATGGCACAATGGATAGAGTGCTGATCCTGGAGTCAAGAAGATCCTACTTCAAGAGTTCAAATTCAGTCACATGCACTTATTAGCCATGACTGTACAAGTCATTGGGCATTTTTGCCTATGTTTCCTCTTCTGTAAAATAAACTAGAGAAGTAAATAGCAAATCACCTCAGTATCTTTGCCAAGAAAACTCAAAATGAGACATGAAAAGATGTGACTAAAAGATAGGAAATTAACTTAATAGATAATTATTATAGAGGAGGAGAATGGATGATATTTGAAATATGGCTTTGAGTACTTTTGAAGCAATCCGGATGTATTATTAAAGGATTAATCAACAGCACCTCCCAATAAAACAACCAATCTAGCATGTCTAAATCTTTTTAGAGTTAACCTTGAAGTAGTCACCAATTTTCAAAAAAAAGTTATGTCCTAGCTACAGATCATTCTTCTGGGGAAATGTAGTAGTATATGGAACAATGCTGTGAGTTCATTTGTTCTGAACATAATCAGAAGGATTCACTTCTACACTTCCAGAGAAAACATCATTTAGAAATCCATACATTGAGGCAAGTCAATTTTATATATAATTTTTTAAGTACAGATGATTATCTTTGGTGTACCTATAAAAGTGTATATATATATATATATATATATATATACACACACACACACACACACACACACACACACACACACACACACACATTGTAAAATACATAGTCCATAGATCATGGATCCAAAGCTGAAAGGAACCCCAGAAGCCATTTACTTCAATTCCTCCATTTGAAAAGCTGAGGTTTTATTTCAATTTTTAACTTTTACTTACAAAAAAACAACTTTAGTACAAGAATTAGCTGGAGTACCAAACCTGGCCTGCCATTTGCCACAAACCAAGAATATATACATATACATATATACACATATACATATATACATATATATAATTACATTTTCCAACAAATTTTCCAACAAATCATAGTTATTTGCAAGTGGGAAAAATCTTTCTTAGTTCTCTGGATGTATAACAGTAGGCAATGATTGAATTTAAACCCTCCCTAATTTAGCTTATTGCTGAAGCAAGTTCATTAACATTTTTTGCTACCACTTTTGTTTCAGATCTCACAAAGGTTTTATATTAATCAACTTTACCTCTTATAGCAAACAGGAAGAAATGGTGATGGAAGGATTGAAGGGGGAAAATGATTATTTATTATATGGGAACAAATACCAACTTATCAGTTTTACATGATCAAATTTTTAAATTATCAAAAGCATAGTTCATCCTAAATCATATTATAACAAAAATATTTTTTATTATTTCAGAAAAAAATCCCAGTATATTTAGTTACTATGGGATATGTCAATAATTCAATTGATAAACATTTATTAATTGCCTATTACATTCTAGTCACTGTTCTGAGCTAGGAATACAAAAAAGAGGCAAAAGGCAATTCATGTCTCAAGGAACTTACAATCTAATGAGAGAGACAATGTATAAACAAACACATATGGGATAAATAGGAAAAGATTAAAAGATGTACTGAAATTAAGAAAGAGGAAGCTAAGGGATATAGTGGATAAAGCACTGGGCTTGGAATCAGAAAGATTCATCTTCGTGAGATCAAATCCCGCTTCATATAGTTGTATGACCCTGAGCAAGTCCCTTAATCCTGTTTGCCTTGGTTTTTTCATCTGTAAAATGAGCTGGAGAAAGAAATGGCAAACCACTTCAGCATCTTTGCCAAGATAACCCCATTTGCAAAGATTGGACATGACTAAAAACATTGACTAACAATGTGACAACAATTAGAATTAAGAGGGGTTGGGAAAAGTTTCTTGTAAAAGTGGAATTTTGGCTAAGACTTAAAGAAAGCTAAGAAGGTCAGTAGTCAGACTGGAAGAAGAGATATGGAGGCTAAAGAAATGCCTGGAATGGAGTGTCTTGTTCATGAAACAGCCAGGAGGCAAGTTCCTAAATCTATGGGTATTAGAGAGTAAGATGTAAGAAGATTGGAAACATAGGAGTTAGGTTATAAAAATCTTTGAAAGTCAAAGAAAGTATTTTGCATTTGATTTTTGAGACATTAGGAAGCCATGTTAGCTTATTCATTGGAGGAATGACATATTTTCATCTGTATTTTAGATGAATGGAGAATGGATTAGAAGGGAGAGACTTTAAGCAAGCAAATTCATCAGCAAAGAATTGAAATAATCATGATATGAAAGAGGTGATAAGAGTCTACTCTAGAGTCATAGAGTGTCAGAGGAGAGAAAGGGGTATTTTGGAGATATGTTGCAAAGGTTAAATCAATTCTCCTTAATAACAGCTTGGATATGGAGTAGTGAGAAATAGTAAGGAATCCAGGATGTCTTCTAGGTTGGTGAACATGAGGGACTGGGAAGTAGGTGTTGTCCTCTGCAGAAATAGGGAAGTTGGAGAAGAAGTTTAGGAGGAGAGTAATAAGTTTTATGTTGAATATATTGAGTTCAAGATGTTTACTGAATATCCGACTTGAGATATCTAAAAAGCATTTGAAGATGTGAGATTTGATAAACAGAGAGATGAATCAGGACAAATAGATATGGAAAAAAGTCAACATAAAGATGGCCATTAAATCTACAAGCTAATAAAATAATCAAGGGAAAGAAGATAGAGAAGATAGAATCCTGAGGAACACTTATGGTTGGAAGACATGATTTGGAAAACTGACAAATGAATCAGAGGGGCATTCAAATGGGTAAGTGTGTAGGTGGGGTGGGAAATCAAGACAGACTTAGCTGGGTGTGGTTAGTGATTTAAAAGGGGGACCAAGAATTCAAGACAGGAGGACAATATAGAGTTGGTATAGTTCACCAAGGAATCAAGAAGAGGAGAAGAGGAGGGAGGGAGAAGTTTGTGCAAGAGAGATGACATGGAAGAGAATTGAGGGGTCAAGGAATTAGAGGTCAAGGTGAGATTAGGTCAAGGCTATATAAGAAAAGACAGAGAGCTAGGTGAAAAGCCAATATGGTCAAATAAGGGGATTTCAGAATGCTTGGATATGGAGGTGGTACTTTTTTGAATGATGACAAGATTATCTTTATGGCTAAAGTGGGGTAGATGAACAGCCCATAGAAGATAGGTAGATTAAGAAACTGAATGATGATGGTATTTGAGAGAAACACTACATAAATTGAAGTCCTATAGTCTGTGGATTAGAATTGGAGAGGAGAGAAAAAATGCAAGCCAGATATCAAACTCATTGAGGAAGGGAAATTTCCAAAGACAACATCTACCAGGATTTTGATTGGGTGGTAGATATGAATCACTTGATTCTCAAAAGAAGGGAGGTTACTGAGTGATGGAGAAAAAAAAAGGAGAACCTGGAAGTAGAAATGGGGAGCATAGAATATTCCAACTCTCCCACCTCAACCAATGAGCCTTGGAGAATGAATAACATGTAATTTTTGGTACTTGAAGCAATTTCTATGTCTATTTCTATTCTTAAACAATTTCCATTTCTTTCACTTATTATCTAGATATGAAGATTGAGGACATCCTTCATATTAATTTTCCTATAATCTTTCTAATACTCAATCATGCCATTTCACTACTCCAAAATCTTCAGTGGCTCCATGACAATCTGCCTCCAATTTACTTTTCCTATTTCATATCATGCATTTCTTATATTCTAACCAAAGCGAACTGGTTTTGTTTTCCCATATACAATGTTCCATCCTCCAAGCCTGATTCCTTGCATAAACTTCCCTGTAGACTCTACATGTTCTCCTTCACCATCACTTCTTAGAATATATCACTTCATTTGAGGTTCAGTTCAAGGATCATCTTGAAATGGAGAACTGTTTTTAACTCTCTCAGTTGTTAGTCCCCCGATACCAAAATTACTTTACATTTATTTTGCATATATTTTATATCTAATTGATTGTATTCATGCTGTTTCCCATTAGTAGAATATACTGCAAAATTTTTGTGAGCAGGTACTATTTCATTTTCATTTTTTGTATCCCAGCAATTAGCTCAAAGCCTTATACTTAAAAGCTTTCTCATAATTACCTGCTGAATTGAAAAGTTGAATTTAATTGAATTGAAATAATTGAAATTTGTATTTTATCATTTGTAATCTTTTCTATTCTTGTCTGCCTACACATTCTCCCCCTTGACCATATTTGTGAAAGATTCAACTTCCATTCCTCTCTTTTTCTTTTTACTTGACCTTTCATATTAGGTTACTTAATCATTTGAAGTTTAATGTGGTATTTAGTACAAGACACTGGTTTAAGCCTATTTTCTTTTGTTCTCTTTTTAATTATGAACTAGATTACCAAGAAACAATCATTTCAATATAAAAAGAACAAAAAAGCAGGGCACGGTGACACACACCTCTAGTCTGCTTCTGGGAAGATTGAAGAAAATAGATGACTTAGGTTCTGGCTAACTCTGATATTTAATGCATTTTGTAGTTATTTTGAATGCAATTTATCTTTCAGACATTTATTTCCCATCTACTTCAGACCTAACCTCCCCATACTATTCCCTATCTTAATCTGTCTTCTCTATTATAATACCTCTGGAATCCCATTTTATCATTGAAACTTATCTTTATTTTCATCCTCTTTCATCTTGTACTCCTTTCATCTTCTTGCAATCATAGAAATTTACCTCTCTTCCAAAAGACTCTGCACCTTGGCCATCTTAACCAAAATTGAATATACCTTTTTATGAATCCTGACAAATTAGACTATGAGGAGAAGACATACTCCTTGATCCTCTTTACTTATTCAAGACCCCTCTACTGTCACCAATTTCCAGAAACTCTTTCTTTGACCTTGATTCTATCTATATCTATCTATTCATTCATCTATTTATCTCCCTTAGATCTATCATCTAATTATAGATAAAGAGAAATATATATATATATGTATGTTGATAAGTCTATACATATATGCTTATATTTTCTCTCTTCCCAAATTCTGATAATAGTTATCTATTATTCATAAGGCTATTCTTCCTCTTTTCTATAAAAATTTAGCACTTGACTAATAATATCCTTGTTCTCTCAGCTCACCATGTTCCTGGAGTCCAGTGCCCTATGCTTTACTCCACTTCAGCCATACTATTGATGATATCATTACTATGAGCTATATATCTATGATGTTAAAATCTACAAATTGCTATCATTCCTTTTCTTCCTTTGGCATATTATTGCAAATCAGGTGTTCTTAAATTTTTTTTTTTTGCTTCATGTACCCTTTTGGCAATCTGATAAAGTTTATGGGTCTATTTTAATGTTTTTGAATAATGATTTTAACCATTGGAAGAAATGTTAAATTTCATTCATCAAGGGGGCAGCTAGGTGGTGCAGTGGATAGAGCACCAGCCTTGAATTCAGGAGGACCTGAGTTCAAATCTGGTTTCAGACACTTAACATTTCCTAGCTGTGCGACCCTGGGCAAGTCACTTAACCCGAGCCTCAGGGGAAAAAAAAAAAAATTCATTCATCAACTAGTAAGAAAATTCTTATTCAAGTTCACAGATCTCCAAAAATCTATCTTTGTTTGTGAGCTCCAGGAGAAAAGCCTTTATTCTGGATTTCTGGGTGTGGAGCCTAGAGGGTAGAGGAACAATATAGCCAAACTCTATCAATATCCCACTCCAAGTGAATTTAAAATAATATTTCACTTGAATTCTAAAGCAGCAGAACCAACAAAAGGTTAGGATAAAATATTCTTCCAGCTCAATACTACTTGGGAATTCAGAAGAAGACATGTGACAGGGAAGTGGTGGCTGGCATGAAGCTCACTTGGTTGCAGCCTCAGTGTTAGGATTTGATTATAAAAACAACAGCAATAGCTTCAGGAGTTCTTAAGCCAGAGAATTAAGAGGACCAGACAACTTATCAAAAAGACATTAAGGGAAACCCAGTTCTAAAACTGTGTGCAGAACATGATGTTATTTGACAGTTCCATTATCTCTACCCACTTCTGAGTAACAATTCAAGAGCAGGAGAAGCATGAGAAAGCAGGAGCTTTGGATAGCAGGGTCACTTCTAGTCCTAAGGGAACAGGGGCAATATTGACTCTAATTTCAAGAGATCAAGGACCCTTTCTGAATAAGGATCAAGTACAGAACAGGAGAGAAGTGATCACACTCCTTTCTAGATAACACCACATGTTAAAGGGGGTGCAAAACTTCACTGATGAAGCAGGAAAAAAAAACAGAATTGGAACTATCAAAAAATGAATTTGAAATCTCACTAAAGAATGTAATTCATTAACAATTAGAATTGGACAAGCCAAATCTAAAGATTCCATGAGACATGAAGTCCAAAAAATGAAATGAAAGAATGATAAAAAAAAAATCAAAAGAATGAAAAAATTAAGAAAATATGATTATGCCATTGTCAAGAGAACTGACATGGAAAATAAATCCAGGAAAGAGAATTTTAAAATTATTGGACTATCTGGAAGCCATGGTCAAAGAAAAAGCACAGGGGGCAGATAGGTGGTGCAATGGATAGAGTACCAGCCTTGAATTCAGAAGGACCCAAGTTCAAATCTGGTTTCAGACACTTAACATTTCCTAGCTGTGTGACCCTGGGCAAGTCACTTAATCCCAGCCTCAAAAACAAAAACAAAAACAAAAACAAAACAAAACAAAACAAAAACAAAAATAAAAATAAAAAGCACAAAAATAATATTTCAAGAAATTATAAAGGAAAAACAATCTTCATATTCTAGAACAGGAGTAGAATAAAATTGAAGAATCCACTAATCACCACCTCAAAAAAAAAAAAAAAAAAAGAAAACCCAAATAAAAATTCCCAAGAATATAATAACCAAATTAGAAAGCACCTAAGTCAAAGAGAAAAACGTCAATCAGCCAGAAAGAAACCATTCAAATATTGTAGAGTTGGAAGATTTTTTTTTAAGGAATTTTATTTTAATTTCCTTACTATCTTATTTTTTATTTAAATATTTATTTAAATAAATAAATATTACTTTATGAATCATGTTGGGAGAGAAAAATCAGAACAAAAGGGAAAAATCATTGAAGAGGAAAAAAGCAGAAAAAAAGAAGTGAATATAGCATGTGTTGATTTACATTCAATCTCCATAGTTCTTTTGCTGGAAGCAGATGGCATTTTCTATCCAAAGTCTATTGGGATTGCCTTGGATCACTGAATCACTAAGAAGAACCAAGTATTTCATAGCTGATCATTATACGTTCTTGCTTTTATTATATACAATATATTCCAGGTTCTTAACATCAATTCATGTAAATCTTTCCATACCTTTCTAAAATCAGCATATTCATCATTTTTAAATAATAACATTCCATTACCTTCAAGAGCCACAACTTATCCAGCTATTTACAAATTGATGGGCATCTACTCATTTTCCAATGATTTCCTACCACAAAAAGAGCACACGTGAGTCCTTTTTCTCCTTTATGAATTCCTTGGGAATTAGAATAGGTCATGAGGAAATCAAATTATTACTCTTTGCAAATGATGTGATGGTATTTAGAGAACCCTAAAGAATCAACTAAAAAACTACTAGAAACAATTCACAACTTTAGCAAAATTGAAGGATATAAAATAAACCCACATAAATCATCAGCATTTTTATATATTACCAACAAAGTCTAACAGCAAGAGATACAAAAAGAAATTCCCTTCAAAATAACTGTTGATAGTATAAAATATTTGGGAATCTGCTAAGGGAAAGTCAGGAACTATATGAACACAATTACAGAACATTTTCCACACAAATAAATTCAGATCTAATCAGTTGGAAAATATCAAGTGCTCATTGGTAGGCTTAGTGAATATAATAAAAATGATAATACTACCTAAATTAATTTACTTACTTAGTTCCATACCAACTCCCAATAAATTATTTTAGAGAGCTAGAAAAAATAATAATAAAGTTCATCTAGAAGAACAAAAGGTCAAGAATTTCAAGGGAATTAATGGAAAAAATATTAGTGAAGTTGGCCTAGCTATGGCAAACCTAAAACTATATTATAAAGCAGCAGTCATTAAAACTATTTGGTACTGGCTAAGAAATAGAGTAGTCAATCAGTAGAATTGGTTAGGATCACAGGACAAAATCATCAGTAATTATAGCAATCTAGTATTTGAAAAAAACCAAATATCCCAGCTTTTGGGATAAGAACTCACTATTTGATAAAATATGCTAGGAAAATTAGAAACTAGTATGGAAGAAATTAGGGCTTAACCCACACCTAACACCACATACCAAGATAAGATTTAAATGGGTTGATGATTTAGACATAAAGAATGATATTATAAGCTAATTAGAAGAATGTAGGATAATTTGCCTCTCAGAAATGTGGAGAAGGAAGGAATCTGTGTCCAAAGAAGAACTGGAACTCATAATTGAACACCAGACAAATAATTTTGATTATATTAAGTTAAAATTTTTTGTACAAACAAAACTAATGTAGACAATATCAGAAGTGAAGCAATAAATTGGGAAATATTTTTTACATTTAAGGGTTCTGATAAAAGCCTCATTTCTAAAATATATTGAGAATTGACTCAAATTTATAAGAATTCAAGCCATTCTCCAGTTGATAAATGGTTGAAGGATATGAACAGACAATTTTCAGATGAAGAAATTGAAACCATTTCTAATCATATGAGAAAGTGCTCTAAATCATATTGATAAAAAAATGCAAATTAAGACAACTCTAAGATACTACTATCACCCACTCAAATTGACTAAGATGAAAGGAAAAAATAATGACAAATGTTGGAAAGTATGTAGGAAGACTAGTACATTAATACATTGTTGGTGGAACTGTAAATGGAGAGCAATTTGGAACTATGTTCAAAAAATTATCAAACTGTGCAAACTGTTTGATCCAGCAGTGTTTTTATTGGGCCTATATCCCAGAGAGATCTTAAAGGAAGGAAAGGAATCCACCTGTGCAAAAATGTTTGTGGCAGCCATTTTCTTAGTGGCAAGAAAATGGAAACTGAGTGGATGCCTATCTGTTAAAAAATGGCTGAATAAGTTATGGTATATGAATGTTATGGAATATTATTGTTCTGTAAAAAATGATCAACAAGATGATTTTAGAGAGGTCTGGAGAGACTTACAGGAACTGATGCTTAGTGAAATGAGCAGAACCAGGAGATCATTGTATACAGCAACAAAAATATTATATAATGATCAATTCTGATCAATTCAATAATGAGATGCCGATGCCAGTTCCAATGACATTGTGATGAAGAGAGCCATTGACACTCAGCGAGAGGACTGTGGGAACTGAATGTGAACCACAGCATAACATTCTCACTTTTTTGTTGTTGTTTACTTGCATTTTGTTTTCTTACTCATTTACTTTCTCTTTTTTATCTGATTTTTCTTGTGCAGCAAGAGAAGTATATAAATATGTTAATACATATTGGATTTAACATATATTTTAACATGTTTAACAGATATTAGATTGCTAACTACCTAGGGGAATGGGGTGGGAGGAAATCTGAAACACAAGGCTATGTAAGGGTCAATGTTGTCAAATTATCTGTGCGTAGGTTTTAAAAGTAAGAAGCTTTAAAAAAATAAATTAAAAAATAAACTTCCAAGGGAAAAAATGAATTCTTTGGGATATGCACAGTTTTATAGTCCTTTGGGCCTAATTTCAAATTGCTTTCTAGAATGATTAGATCATTTCACAGCTCCATCTAATAATGCATTAGTGTGCCCGTTTTCTCCTATTCCCTCTTGCTGTTTTTCATTATCTTTTCCTGTCACCTTAGCCAATCTGAGAAGTATGAGGTGGTACCTCAAAGTTGTTTTAATTTGCATTTCTCTAATCAATATTTTGATTAGAGCAATGATTTAGAGCATTTTACCATATGACTATAGATGGCTGAGAGATGGACCTTTAAGCAAATAAACATGTGTTAAACATTCCAGATAAAAAAGACAGTGAAAAATGGAAATTTTTATTTTCAAATGTAAAACTCAAGAGAAACATAAAAAGAACATGAAAAAGAAATCAAAAGAGAGTTTACATTCATATATGAAAAATGATATATGTAACTCTTAAAAACTTTATTATTATTAATGCAGTTGGAAGGACTCCACATAGAAGGCATGAAAGTGAGTGTACTATATTAAAATGACCTAAACATGAATGTGAAAAAGAGGAATTGTTAGGATTACCAGGTGAGAACTCAGGTTGTCTGGACAATTACAAGGTGAGAACTCAGGTTGACTTGACAGTTCTCTGGCTCAGACCTTTGGTTTGGGCCTTTAAAGGGAGTTTACACCTTAGGAATTCTAAGAGGAGCAAGTTCATTGGTTGGAGTACTCCTTCCCAGAAGCCCTTGCATTATCCCATGCCCATTCTCTGGGAGGATAAAAGAGGACAGCACTCCAGAGATAGAAGAAGTCTCTGTGCTATGTCAGGCTTGACGCGGCTCTCTGCAGGAAGGGAAGTCACTTCTTTGGACAAGAGTTAATGGCAACTGTCTGGAGACAAGGGCTCTCTACAGGAAGAAGAATCTGTCCGAGAGATTTAAGTTGACACAGCAGATCTCCTCCCAGAGAGTGATCAGCAGCTTCTGGAGACGACAGCACATTACAATTGGCGCCCAACGTGGGGCAAGGACTTTTCCTTATCCTGACAAGGACTTATTCTGAGCCCTTCAGAGGAGCTAGCCCAGACCTTCGCAATTTGGTGCCTGAACAGTGACAGACACGGTCCTGATTCCAGTGGCTTTCCCATCCAGATCTCAATCTCTCTGACCCAGAACTGTGAGTAACGAGGAAACTTTGTTAAAGATTAAGTCAGCGTGCTAATAGATAAATAAGGAACTTAACTTGTTAAGGGCTAAACCAGCAATCTCTTATAGCTGAAATGGGGCAGATGTTAGCTAAAGACAATCCCTCGACCTCAGCCGACTCAGCCCCAGCCCCAGAGGCAGCCTCAGCTCCAGCCCCATTCAAGAGTGATACTATAGAGAGTATAATTAAGATAATTAAGAAGCAGAATTTACTTGTAACCTGGGTACAGATTGCTAAACTCTTGGCTGCATTAAGACGCACATCCCCTTGCTTCTTAGAGAAGAAAAGATAGATGTAGATAAATGGAAGCTAGTGGAATTTGAAATGAAAGAATTTCATGCAAAAAATGGGCCTCATTCAATTTCTGCAGAGGTATTTTATGTCTACAACATAGTTCAATTAGCCTTAAACTATCAAGCAAGTTGTAGGAGAAGGAAAAGTTTTTAAAATGAACAGAGGAGGAAGTATGAGGAAAACAGGAAAGATCAAGATCTTGCCCCAGAGCAAGAGGATTTAAATGAGGAATTAGGGTGTGATGACTCTAATTCTCTTGAAGAAGCTTCAACCCCACCTAGAGAGCAGATTATTAATGGGCCCACATCAACTCCACCTTCAGAGGTGGAGGAAGAAGGAGGAGGGGGAGAGGCAGAAACACAAACAAAATTGCCTGTGAAGCAGCCTAAGACTATGACAAGATTAGAAAAAGCATTGGTTAAAGCTAAGAGAGAAGGACAGGATATAAGTGATTTTATACATGCATATCCTGTGATTGAAGATATTGACTCTGTAGGTCAAAAAAGGAGAAGATATGCACCTTTAGATTTGAATAAAATTAAAGATTTGAAAAAAGGTTGTACCCTTTATGGGGCTACATCAGCTTATGTTAAAATAGTACTAGATAGTTTGTCTTATGAAGTCCTAACCCCGAATGATTGGAAATCCATAGCAAGGACATGCCTGGAACCTGGAGAAAATTTGCTATGGGTTGCAGAGTTTCATGAATTATGTAAAATTCAAGTCAGATGCAATTTGGAAATAGGAGTTAACACACAATTCACTTTTGAGCACTTAGCTGGTGAAGATCGGTATGGAGAGAATTCAGAACAGATTAATTATACCATGACAACATATGAGCAAATTGATAAGGCTGCAATAAAAGTTTGGGGTGTCCTCCCTGGACAGAAAGATCAAGGAGAGGCTTTTACTAAAATAGAGCAAGGTCCCAATGAACCTTTTGCAGATTTTGTGGGACATTTGCAAACTGCTGTCAAAAGAACTATTGGAGAAAATGCAGCTACAGAAATAATGACCAGATATCTGGCTAAGGACAATGCCAATGAGATTTGCAAAATAATTATATGGGAATTAGACAAAGATTCTCCTTTAGAAGAGATCATAAGACGATGTGCTACAGTGGGAACAAATGCTTTTTACACCCGGACAATGATGAACGTGGAAAGACAGGGTCCCTCCTGGGAAGGGACTTCTAGAGAAACTTGGCGATGTTTTCAATGTGGAAAAATTGGACATCTAAGAGCTCAGTGTAGGTATGGAGATAGAGTGAGAAGACAGGGTGAAAGAAGACCTAAAACCCTATGTCCAAAATGCATCAGAGGACTCCATTGGGCATCAGAGTGTAGAATAATTAAGGGAAATGGGATGAGGGGCCCAGGCCCAGGGCCCCAGGCAAAAAAGACTTGGGGCATGATAGCAGCTGATGTTGCACCCAAAGAGCCTTTAGAAGGTCAGGATTCTGATTTGATCAACCAGCAGAAAAGCAATCACATGGCAGAAAGGGATTACCTGATAAATCAGCCAAAAGGCAATCTGATGGAAGAAAGGGATTGAAATTAGGAAAAATAGAGTTGTGTGCAGTAGAGACTACTGAGATACTCCCTGGAGAAGTGAAATCTGTTCCTGTTGAGCCTATGGATCCTTTGCCTCCAGGCACAGTAGGCTTGACCATTTCACCTTCTGAGAGTGCCTACAAAACAGTGTCCATCCATGCACTGATGTGGGAAACTGGAGAACGTGTAGCTAATATCCCAGTCACTAACACAGGCAGACAATGTGTGATTTATCAACCAGGAGAAGTAGTAGCATCAGGCTTATTGTTATGTACCCCTAATAAGCAACCTGGTGATAGTCGCCTAGATTCTGACTCCAATGAACAAAATCCAGGAATATATTGGACAACAGCTGTGACAGCTGACCGACTTATGCTTACTATTTATATAAATGGAATACCATTTGAAGGATTGGTAGACACGGGTGCAGATCATACAGTTATTAGAGGTCACTGGCCAAAGATTAAGGCAGACACCTACATATCTGGGGTAGGAGGATCAATAGCAGCAGAAGTTAGTGCTAGGTCTTTGAGATGGATATTTGAATGAGAAACAGGAGTTTTTACTCCTTTTGTGGTTGAAAAAATCCCCATCCATCTGTGGGGAAGAGACATTTTACAGCAGATAGGATTACAAATAAGCACTTCGGCTTTTTAGGCAGGGCTGCTGTTGAAGGCCTACCTGCACTTTCACCTATTCCTATTCAGTGGAAGACTGATTCACCAGTGTGGGTGGAACAATGGCCCTTAAGAAGTGATAAAATTCAGGCCTTATTAGACATAGTGAATGAACAACTTGACCAAGGACACTTGCGGCCTTCTCTAAGTCCTTGGAATTCCCCAATATTTGTGGTGAAAAAGAAATCTGGGAAATGGAGGATGTTAACTGATCTAAGAAGAGTAAATGAACAGATGGAAACTATGAGAACTCTTCAGCCTGGACTTCCATCTCCAGACAGTTGCCGTGAGAAGTGAGCAAGTGAGAAAACATCCAGGTAAGATTTATATCTTGCATGTCCACTCACATAGTGGACTTCCAGGTCCTATTTTTGATGGAAATTCAAAGGCAGATAGCCTTCTAACCATGTTAGCCAGTAGTCCTTTATTTCAGGAAGCACAAGAATCTCATTCTAAATATCATCAGGCTGCCTGAGCTTTACGTTTACAATTTGGAATCACAAGAGAGGAAGCTAGGAGCATAGTAAAAAGCTGTACAGCTTGTCTTCCTTTCCACGCTCCTACACTCCCTCCAGGGAAAAATCCTTGTGGTTTGAGACCCAATGAAATCTGGCATATGGATATGACCCATTATAAATCTTTTGGTCGTCTATCTTTTATTCATGTCATGGTAGACACCTTTTCAGGATTCACATTTGCAATGCCAGCAGCAAAAGAGATAGCCCGAGTGGTCACTGAATTCCTTATACAAGCATTTGCAATTATGGGTGTGCCACAAGCAATAAAAACAGACAATGGACCTGCATACACATCCAAACATTTTACACACTTTTGTGCACAGTATAAGATTTTACATACCATGGGCATACCCTTTAATCCTCAAGGGCAGGCAATAGTAGAGAGAAGAAACAGAGATATTAAGACACTCCTCCAAAAACAAAAGAAAGGGGGAGCCACGGGTAACTCTAGAGAACTTCTAAATTTAGTTCTCTATGCCATTAATTTTCTAATTTTTGACAAAGATGCACTGGCTCTGGCAGACAGGTTTTATAACCCACCAGAAGGGCAGTGTCCAGTGCGAGCAGCAACACTGTCCTTAGATAATCGCCAAGTGATGTGGAGAGATCCAGAAAATGGTGAATGGAAGGGACCAGATAGGTTAACTACCTGGAGGAGAGGGTTTGCTTGTATTTCTTCAGCAGGAGAAGGAATCTGATGGGTGCCAACGAGTTGTATTCGCCTTGTCCATCAGAGAGAGACAGAAAAAGAGAAAGACCTCAAAACAAAGGAGAAAATCTAAGAAACATCTGACACTGAAAGAGCATGGCTAATAAGAAGACTGTTAAAGAACTTTAAAAACCAGCAGGAATCATTCGATTTCCTAACACAAGATGAGACTAATGGACAATGGACTTATGGACATTTATAAATTTTCAATTTATGATTATTTGATCATGTTATTTGTTACATACTTCTAGCATGTGTTATGTTACTATGTTACTATGTGTTTATGTAATCTATGTAATTATGTGTAATGCTTCCCCTATTGATGGATTTATGTTTCAAGGTCATGACCATTCCATGTTCTAAATCAAAAGAAAGGGAGAGATGTTAGGATTACCAGGTGAGAACTCAGGTTGTCTGGACAGTGACAAGGTGAGAATTCAGGTTGTCTGGACAATTACAAGGTGAGAACTCAGGTTGACTTGACAGTTCTCTGGCTCAGACCTTTGGTTTGGGCCTTTAAAGGGAGTTTACACCTTAGGAATTCTAAGAGGAGCAAGAAGTTCATTGGTTGGAGTACTTCTTCCCAGAAGCCCTTGCTTTATCCCATGCCCATTCTCTGGGAGGATAAAAGAGGACAGCACTCCAGAGATAGAAGAAGTCTCTGTGCTATATCAGGCTTGACGCGGCTCTCTGCAGGAAGGGAAGTCACTTTTCTGGACAAGAGTTAACGGCAACTGTCTGGAGACAAGGGCTCTCTACAGGAAGAAGAATCTGTCCGAGAGATTTGAGTTGACACAGCAGATCTCCTCCCAGAGAGTGATCAGCAGCTTCTGGAGATGACAGAACGTTACAAGGAATGAATTGGGAAAAGAGGAAAGGGAGATAAATAACATAAAAAATTATTTTACATATAAGAAGTGGAAAAGAAAGTGCTTTTACAGTGAAAAAAAAGTAATGGTGGGGGGTAGACAGCACTTGAAACTCACTCTCATCTGAAATAGAGAAATAGGGAGAGAAATGGGTAAGAGAATTGGGAAGAAGTAATGAAGAGAAGGCAAATAAAAGACGGCAGTGGTCAAGAGCAAAACAGACTTTAGAAGGGAAACATAACAAAAAGAAAGATAAAAAGATAAGCAAAAGAGAACAAAATGAAAGGAAATGCACAGTTAATCATACATGTGAATGGGACGATTTAACCTAAAAGATAAAAGAAGATAGAGTGGACCATAAATCAGAATCCAAAAATATGTTAGTTTCACTTGAAACAGTCATATAAACTTAAAGTAAAAGGTTGGAACAGAATCAATTATATTGCAACTAAAGTAAAAATACATGAATGAATGAATAAATGAAATAGGAGTAGCAACTATTATCTCATACAAGGCAAAAGGAAAAAAATGATCTATTTAAAAGAAATAAGTAGGGGAACTTTGTTTTTGCTAAAAGGCACAGTAAACAATGAACTAATATTAATGTTAAATATATATGTACTCTTTGACAAAGCAATGCCACTTCTGGAGCTGTTTTCCAAGTGAATCATAAAGGAGGGAAAATGACCCACATATACAAAAATGTTTGTAGCAGTTCTTTTTGTTATAATAAAGAATTGGGGGGGGGGGAAATGAATACCCATCAATTGAGAAATGGCTGAACAAGTTGTGATATATAAAGATAATGGATTATTATTGCTCTATGAAAAAATGATGAACAAGCTGACTTTAGAAAGATCTGGAAGTATTTACATTAACTGATACTGAGTGAAACAAGCAGAAACAGGAATACATTGTACACAATAACAGCAAGAATTTGAGATGATTAACTATGAAAGACTTGGTTATTCTCAGTGGTGCAATGATCCAAAGAAATCCCAATAGACTTTGGACAAAAAATCCCATCTGGATCCAGAAAAACATCTAAATCTGAATGCAAAGTAACACATGCTAGGTTCACTTTTTTTCTGTTTTTTTTTTTTTAATCTCTCCCATGGTTTTTCCCTTTTGCTCCAATTTTTTCTCTCCCAACATGATTCCAAAAAGCAATGTGTGCTAAAAACAAACTAACTCACTACCAAAAAAAATGTATCACTTGCAGTTTATTTCCTCCAATATTTGCCATTGTTTTTTCCTTGTCATTTTAGCTAATCTGAGCAGTCTCCTAATTTGCATTCCTTATATCAATAATGATTTAGAGCATTTTTTATATGACTAGAAATAGTTTTTATTTCTTTGACCATTTATTAATTGGAGAATGGCTTGTATTCTTATAAATTTGAGTCAATTCTCTATATATTTTAGAGATGAGGACTTTATCAGAATCCTTGGATGTAAAGTTTTCCCCCAGTTTCCTGATTCCTTTCTAATCTTGTCTGCATTGGTTATGTTTGAACAAAAACTCTTTAACTTAATATAATCAAAATTATCCTTTTTGCATTACATAATACACTCTAGTTATTCTTTGACCATAAATTCTTTCCTTCTCCACAGTTCTGAGAGTTAGACTATCTTTTGTTCTAATTTGCTTATAGTATCTCTCTTTATGTCTAAATAATAAATTCATTTTGACCTTATCTTTGTATAGGATATTAGGTGTTGGTCAATAGCTAGTTTCTAACATAATATTTTCCAATTTTCCCAGCAATTTTTTGTCAAATAGTGAGTTCTCATACCAGAAGCTATAGTCTTTGGGTTTATCAAAGACTAAATTATTATAATCATTGACTACTATGTCTTGTGAACCTACTCGATTCTATTGACCAACTACTCTATTTCTTAGCCAGTACCAAATGATTTTAATGACTGCTGCTTTATTTTTCATTTTTTTTCAATAATTTCCTTGAAATTCTTGACTTTTTGTTCTTCCAGATGAACTGTTATTATTTTTTAGCTCCATAATTTCTTGGTAATTTGATTAGTATGGTATTGAATAAATAGATTAATTTAGATAGAGTTGTCATTTTTATTATATTAGCTCAGCCTACCCATGAACACTTAATATTCTTCCAATTGTTTAGATCTTATTTGTTTGAAAAGTGTTCATATTGTTCTTGACTTTGTCTTGACTGATAGATTCCCAAATAGTTTATATTATCTACAGGTATTTTAAATGGAATTTCTTTTTGTTTCTTGCTGCTGTATTTTGTTGGTAATATATAGAAATACTGATGTTTTATATGGATTTATTTTGTATCCTGCAACTTTGCTAAAGTAGTTGATTGTTTCTTGTAGTTTTTAGTTGATTTCCTGGGATTCTTTAAGCATACTATCATATAATTTGCAAAGAGTGATCATTTTGTTACCTTATTGCTTACTCTAAATTATTTTTCTATTCTTATCGCTAAATCTAATATGTCTAATACAATATTGAATAATAATGATGATAGTGAGCAAAATTGTTTCACCTCTGATCTTACTAGGAATGTTTCTAGTTTATCCACCTTACATATGATGCTTGCTGATGGTTTTAAATAGATACTACTGATCATTTTAAGGAAAACTCCTTTTAATCTTATACTTTGTAGTGTTTTTACTAAGAATTGATGTTGGATTTCATCAAATGCTTTTTCTATATCTATTGAAATAATCATATGATTTCTGTTAGTTATTGATATTATCAATCACACTATTGGTTTCCTAATATTGAATTAGTCTTGCATTCCTTGATCATGATGTGTTATCCTGGTAATAACTTGCTGTCATCTTTGTTAATATTTTATTTAATATTTTTGCATTGATATTCATTAGGGGAATTTGTCTATAATTTTCTTTCTCTATTTTTTACCCCTCCTGGTTTAGGTATCAACATCATATCTGTGTCATAAAAAGAATTTGGTAGGACTCCTTTCACTATTTTTCCAAATAGTTTTCATAATATTGAAACTAATTGTTATTTAGATGTTTGGTAGAATTCACATGTAAATCCATTTGACCTTGAAGATTTTTTCTTATGGAATTGACTAATAGCTTCTTCAGTTTATTTTCAAAAATGGGACTGTTTAAGAACTTTATTTTCTCTTCTGTTAATCTAGGCAATCTACATTTTTGTAAGTATTCATCCATTTCACTTAGATTATTACATTTATTGGCATCCAGTTGGGCAAAATAGCTTCTAATTATTGCATTAATTTCCTTTTCATTAGGGGAAAGTTTTCCCTTTTCATTTTTGATTTTCTTCTTTACTTTTTCTAATCAAATTAATAAAGGTTTATCTATTTTGTTAGTGTTTTCATAAAACCAACTATTAGTTTTGTTTATGAAGTTCAATAGTTTTCTTTCTTTCAGTTTTATTAATATTCCCTTTTATTTTCAGAATTTCAAATTTGATATTTAATTGAATGTTTTTAATATTTTCCTTAGCTTTTTTATTTGTATGCCCAATTCATTAATCTTCTCTTTCTCTATTTTATTCAACTAAGCTTCTAGAGACATAAAATTTCCTCTAAGAATATTTGAGTGAATTTCATAAATTTTGGTATATTATCTTATTAGTGTCATTCCTTTCAGAATATCATGTTCCAGGCCCTTCGTTCTTTTAATGTGGATGCTGCTAGATCGTGGGTTATCTTTATTGTGGCTCCTCCATATCTGAATTGCTTTTTTCTAGCAGTTTCCAATATTTTTTCCTTCATCTGATGGTTCTTGAACTTGGCCACTATTTCTTGGCATTTTGATTTTAGGGTCCCTTTCAGTAGGTGATCAATGAATTTTTTCAATGTCTATTTTACCTCTGTTTCCAAAACGTCTTGGCAGTTCTCTTTGATAATTTCCTGGAAAATAGTGTCCAGGCTCTTTTTTTCCTCACATTTTTCAGGGAGTCCGATTATTCACAAATTGTCTCTCTTGGAACTGTTTTCCAGGTCTGTTGTCTTTCCAATAAGGCACTTGACATTCTTTTCAATTGTTTCATTTTTCTGGTTTTGCTTGACTACTTCTTGGTTTCTCCTTGAGTCATTCATTTCTACTTGTTCAAGTCTAATTTTCAATGATGTATTTTCTTCACTCACTTTTTTTATATATTTTTTGTAATTGTCCAATTGAGTCTGCTCTCTCTCCATTCAGAAGCTGTCAATGGTTATAGCCCTTTTAAATTTTTTGTTCATTTTGTCAGAGTGGGAATAGAAGAAAACAAATTGATAAGAGAAAAAATTGATCAGTTTTGGGTGGGGGATGGAGCTGGATTGTGTTACCGGGCTTTCTCTACAGACTGCGGGAGACAGCAGCAGGGCATTGATAGGACAGGATGGCTGTGCTGTATCTGCACTCTGAGGGTCTAAGAATGCTCTGAGTCACTCTGGGTGGGGGTGGGGGTGGCCGGTCCCAAAACACAGAGACGCTACCTTTCCAGGGTTTTATTCTTCACCTCTCCACTGCTACTGGCTTGCCGCCAAGAAGGAACATCCATACTGGAGTAAAAGTCTTTTCCCAGAAATGGAAGAGATCGTACCCCTCCCCCTCCAGTCTGAGCTATGTGAGCTTCCTCCTTGCTCTTGCTGCCTGCCCTCAGTCTGAGCCCAGTCTGTTTGTCCCCTCCCTCCCAGCAAACACAGACCTTCTGTGGCGAATTTCAAGGATGTCTTATATTGGTGATTATTTGTGGGTTTCTTTTCTGGTCGAGCATTAATTCCGAGGCTTGTCATGAAGTAAGTCCTGAGAGAAAACGAGGAGCTCAAGCAGCTGTCTGCCTCCACGCCGCCATCTTGGCTGGAAGTCCAACCTATTGCCTTTTTATTGAGTGACCCTCAAGTTGAAAACACCAAGCCTTTCCTGGATGAATCTCTGCAGATAGCTGTCAGAAAATTATGGATTGCTCATTGTTTTCCTGGTTTCCTTGGAAGAAAAAATATATGTTAATCTATCAAATATGTGATTCATTGAATTTCCAGTAACAATAAGAAAGAAATTTTGAAAATAGAAGACTTCTCTACCAGCTATGTGATTCAGGGTAAGACATTTAGGGGAAGAAGAAGAAGAGGAAGAGGAGGAGGAGGAGGAGGAGGAGAAGGAAGAGGAGGAGGAGGAGGAGGAGGAGGAGGAGGAGGAGGAAGAGGAGGAGGAGGAGGAGGAAGAGGAGGAGGAGGAAGAGGAGGAGGAGGAGGAGGAGGAAGAGGAGGAGGAGGAGGAGGAGGAAGAGGAGGAGGAGGAGGAGGCGAAGGAGGAGGAGGAGGAAGAAGAAGAAGAAGAAGAAGAAGAAGAAGAAGAAGAAGAAGAAGAAGAAGAAGAAGAAGAAGAAGAAGAAGAAGAAGAGGAGGAGGAGGAGGAGGAGGAAGAGGAGGAGGAGGAAGAGGAGGAGGAGGAAGAGGAAGAAGAAGAAGAAGAAGAAAAAGAAGAAGAAGAGAAGGAGGAGGAGGAGGAGGAGAAGGAAGAGGAGGAGGAGGAGGAGGAGGAGGAGGAAGAAGAAGAGGAGGAAGAAGAAGAAGAGGAAGAAGAGGAAGAAGAAGAAGAAGAAGAAGAAGAAGAAGAAGAAGAAGAAGAAGAAGAAGAAGAAGAAGAAGAAGAAATAATGAAATGAAAAGACTTCTGAACTCCAAGAATATGGGACTAAAAGTTAGAAAGAGGAAAAATCCTGTTTAAAATGTCAGAATTATTCACTCAGTAAGCATCTATTAAATATCTAGGGGGGGGAGAGAACAAAATAGTTCTAAGAGTTATAGTTTTCGGGCCATCCATAAATATAGCCTAGTGATTAGTAAACTAAATGTGAAGTGTCTGTTAATTGATTAATGAATAGCTACACTACTGGGAAAATGAAACTATTCCTTCAAGCTCCTCATAAGTTGCACTTCTTACATGAGGCCTTTACTGATGCCACTCCCTCTCTCCCAGAGATGTTTGTTTCCTGTCCCAAATTAGTTTGTATTTACCTAATATAGATTTTGCATAAACATTTATAAATATTGTTGCTGTCTTCTATAGAATATAAAATTATTGAAGGCAAGACCTGTTCATTTTTATATTTTTGTCCCTAGTATCTATCATCATGTCTTGCATGAAGTAGAAATTTAATAAATGTTTATGGGTTGGTTAAAACAAAACCAGGAAATCAGAAGAATAAAAAATAAGAATAAAGAAGTTATAGTTATTTAGGGTAAGGAAAACAAATTGTCTTGCTGTGGTATATAAAAGAATTGGTAAGTAGATTTAATTTTGCCCTAAAGGAAATGAGAAATATCATTTTATCAGACATTTGAACATCTTTCCTTATGCTGCTTATGTTGAGCATAAGCAAAAAGGCTATAATTAAAGTTAATTGAAAATTATACAAAATCTCTTTCCAAGGATTAATATGTAGGAAAACTTTGTGAAGTTTTGATAAGATCTTCCAAATGAAATCAACATATACATTGATCCTTAGTAACTGCAATGAAAAGATGAGAATAAAGATGGAGAAGCATATGTTGAAAAGATGGTTCAGTATTTTAAAAATTAAGGAAGCCAATTTATAGACTTTTCAGAAGCCTTATTCATTTATAGGGAGGAAAAAGTATTTATTAAGTGCTTACAATGTGCCACTAGGCTGGGGTTACAAATAAAAGGAAAAAAAATTAATAACAGTCTCTTCCCTCAAGGAGTTTATATTTTAAGGAGGGAAGACAATGCACATAGAAAGTTAAAAACTTAGAGTGACAGAGGAAAATGAAGGGCAGCGAATAGTGCTGAAGTCTAGAGGCCAAGCACAGGGCATGGTTTTGAACCTGCAAGCTAACAGGGCTTGGAGGAAATGAGCACCAGCTTGGGCCCTTCTCTGAGAAGGTTCTCTAATTGAATTGAGTCTCTAAGAAGAACTGGGGAAGAATGGGGGAAAGGGAGCTGTCTCTACAGTGAGATGACCAATATTGAGAAGACCACAAAAATAGTTGAATATTTCAGAGCAAGAAGGTCCCAGTATCTGAGGGAAGTTCAAAGATTAAACAATATGGTTTTGAAGTCTGGAAAACAAAAAGGGAGTTTTCTTTAAGAAGAGAATCAGATGGCTCTAGACAGAAGTAGGACCAAGCAACAGCATCATAAAAAAGAAAAATGAAATTAGCATTTTAGCATACAGCAAACAACTGATTACAATGTGGAAATTATTATCCTCAGATTAGCTGTGTATATGCCAATTGTAAGATTACTGATATATTAAAGAAACGGTTATAATCAATGACAGATAAGATAAAAAGATGAGAAGACACTGAATGAAATAACAACAGCTCGAACCTGGCCTATTTAAATAAGTTAGTTGTACTCAAAATAGGAAAGTGATAAATGAAAAATTTCTAATTCTGATTATCACCATTTATCACAGAAGTTTAATCAATATAAAATAATTATCACAATGAGATGGACAAAAAAAACTAATAGAAACTATTTTAAAGTAGGGAGAAAACATTATATTGCTTGATCAGCCAGAGAACAAAAATTCTATGCAAGGAAAACAATGGTTGAAAATACAATGTTATTTGAAAGAAAAAATTGGAAGAGGATAGAAATTTATGGAAAGTATTATTTCACAAATCAGCAAAGTTGATTAGGGAAAGAATTTGCTGAAAACTTGGCATATTGTTATAATCAGACAAGTCATATCATTTCAAGAAAACTTATAAATTGGAAGTAGGACAATACACAAAAAAGAAATATTTTCAGTGTTTCTATAATAACATATTAATCACTGGTTACAATAGAATACAATAGGGTATTGAAACCTAATGCCCAAATTGTCTCTATGAGGAATTGGAAATAATACTTAAGAAACAAAATTGTGACAAGTAGTTTGACCAGACAAACAAAAAATAAGTTTATTATGGAGGCAACACAGTTTGCTAAGCATTGAGTAAATGATTTCAAATCATGAAAGAACGATTGGTAACAAAATTACAAACAGTATTATTTCCTCCAAAATAATAGCATGATAAAGAGGTCATTGTGATATGCCTACTTTCTCTTAATCATTTCTAGAAAATATTTATTAGAATAACCTAAGCATGCTTCAAAGGGATCCTGGAAGAAAATATGAGATGATGCTAGGAGCATTATACTCTGTAATGGGCCATGTTTTCACAGACCAACAGTTGACTAAAAGGAATATAAAAACAAGATGCTACTGCCTCTATTGTTTCATTTTTTTAAGCATTTAACTCAGAAGAGCAAAAAGTAGCTCTTCCAACAAAATGTCGCTTGCTTATGATGAGATTGTTTATGGAAAGTGCTAAGAAAGAGCATGACTAATTAAAGAGGGTCTCGGGATGGTGGAGGAGAAATTAATATAAAAGTTTAAACTATCTCTTTAAAATAAAAACAAGGAATAGAAAACTATTCAATATGTATGATAAGTAGCTTGAAAATGTTCAAAAAGTATATTGTGACCAGTTAAATTAATGTGGAGGGAGGAAGCAAAGGAAAGGTAAGATGAAGGATGAAAAATGAGGAAAGGCAGAAAGATCCATGGATGAGAAAACAGGCCAAAAGAAACATATTGAAAGAGAACATGATGAAGGGAGCCCTGAAATTCTAAAACTCCTTGAAGGAAAAATCCTCCTTGAATCCTGCCACTATAAAGACCCTGTCTGAGGACAAACAGTTTCATTCTGTTATCTAAATGGGGATAGTTGAGTCCTAAGCTGGAGAATTTCAATTCTATTTATAGAATTTATATTCAATTCTATTTTTAGAATTTATATTCAATTCTATTCAAGATTTTCTATTCAATTCCAGCTCAAGCTGAAACTCAGCTTGTAGATAAAAATAGCCAACTTGGAACTCTTTCCTTGCAGAGGAACTAATATGCCATGCCAGGGAAACTCTCTTTCTTCCTGGCATATTAGAAAACTCTGCCTGCTGGAATATTCTCTTTCAATGTTACCCTATTTTTATCCTCACCTATTTCCCTTTATAACTCTCTGTCGGGACCTTTCTTTTTATCTCTCTTTTGGGACTTTGCCACTAAGCAATTCAGCCATTCTATTCATGCAAAACAAAGGCTGACTTCCCAATGCCAATAATAAACTTCTTTTTATCAGTCTAGCTTTTTGGGTTTGTAAATTCCTTTACAAAGGACCTCTGTGCTACCAGAAGGGGGTCCCCAAAACTCCCTACCTTGAGCCAATCCTAAAGGGGCTTGGGGGAGCCAAACCTCTTCATTTGGTTCCCTGAACCCCAAACCTGCCACTAACCTCATTATTTAACTCCTGACTACCAGGAACCCTAATCTCATTTTGGTACCCTGAATCTAATCTCATCAAACAGAATGGGAAAGGAGAAGATGAAAAGAATGGCCAAAAAAAAAATAGAAGTAGAAAGAGGGTAGGTAACAAAAATTGAAAAGTTCTGTAGGTTCCATAGTTTAACAAAAAGAAAGAAAAAAAAAGAAAAAGACTATATGCAGATATTCATTTATTCAATGTGCTTCAGAGGCTTATCACTTATCATAGTTTTGTGAAATGTAAATTTGATTAACCATTCTTCACAACTCTTCAAACCTCTTTAACCTTAAGACTTTAGCTTAGAAAACTACAATCCAAGCAGTTCACTAGGAAGGAAATGAATTGAGAGACAACAGTGGTAGCACTATTATCCTAAATTCTAGATGAAATCAAACCAAGAACTGGGTCATGAACCAATGGCTCCCTACCTATTGATAAGGTAAAATTTCAAAACAAAACAAACAAACAAACAAAAAAAAAAAAAAGACTAACAACAACAACAACAGAGACATGCTTACCAGCCTGATACTCTTGTTTGCAAAGCAAATTTTAAAACACACATTGCTCACACAGGAAATGCCTTTCTACTGGCACAAGGAATATGGAGGGTGCTGCCGCCAAATCAGCTGGAGCATTTTATGATTTGAAGAAACATTTTCTAACTAGATTCCAAGCCAACCTCAAGGATCAGCCTGAAGTTCTGGAGTCTCCCTAGGAAAACAAAGACAGCAGAAATGGTGGTTAGCATTTCCACATTTAAACTCATTGCATGAAGAAATAAACTGACCAAAATCATTGAATTGGGAAGATCTTTGTATAGAGTTTTACATAATCAAATACCAAAGAAGTGTATAAAGATCAAAAGTGATTTCCACTATTGAAACTTAATTTTTGCACTGAAATTCACTGTTGAATCTGGGTCATGAAATCATCACTCCTGTAGAAAAGCAGAGGTCACATAGGAGGTGAAATTATCTACCTGCCCCACCCTTCCTCCTTTAAGTAGAATTCAAGATGAGTCAAGCTTATAATGAATTCTGTTCCATAGTGAAGATGGTTGTGATACCCATTGATTCTACACTAATGTAAATTTCATTAAACAAATTTTTGAGATGGTATACAGATAAAAAATGTTTTAATATGCCTTCAAATGGTTGACATTTCATAAATGCTTGTTGAAGAAATAAATGGATAGATATCATACAGAATATTAGCTATTTTATTAGTTACATAGGCATGTAAATATATGAGAATTCTAGAATACTAGAATAATCCTTCTCATGAATTCCAATGTCTTATTACCAATTGTCTGCTGTACATCCCAATGCTCTTACTGTCTCAAATTTGACATTGCCAAAAGATTACATCATAGCTATTTTTTCTTCAAATCAAGTCTTCCTTTGAACTTTTTCATTTTGCTGAGGCCATTACTATCTTTCCAGTCATCTAAATTGTAATATTAGGGTCATCCTTTTCTCTACTTTCTGTTCATCCCCATAGAAAATCTGTTTCCAACTCTTGTTGATCATACCTCCATAATATTTCATACAACTATATCCTATCAACTTACAGTCTTTCACCATCTTTCATCTATATTACTGCAATCATTTCTTAATTTGTCTCCCTATCTCCATTCTCTACTTTTCTCATTTACTTCTCCATAGAGTCCATCCAGGTACTAAAATGACATTCCTAAAGGAGTGATCTAACCTTGCTCTTCCTCTTTTCAACAATGTTCTCTGGCTCTCAGTTGTCTCTAGAATAAAATACAAATCCTGATCTTGGCGTTAAAGATCATCTGAAATTTGGTTCCCACATACCCTTTTAACATGCTTATCAAATGCTTATTCACTTTGCCTTTTCTCTTTCAACATTATTTCATAGATGAGATTTAGAACTTAAAGAGACTTAGAGGTTACTCTGGCAGTGGTCCTCAAACTTTTTAAATAAGTGGCCAGTTCACCGTCCCTCAGCCTATTGGAGGGCCAGACTATAGTAAAAACAAAAGCTCACACTCTGTCTCCGCCCCTCAGCCCATTTGCCATAACCTGGCATGTAAGGGCCCTTTAAATGGGCGGACACAGTGCATCGGGAGATTGAGGCCCAGAAGTAATTTCTGTGGATATTAGGACTGCCCTTGGGCGGGATCCTGGCCATATTGAGATAGCTTCGTAATGGGTGACTCTCTCGCTGATTGGCTGTGTGTGTGACCTCACAGGCCCTATGTAAGCCCACTGCAGGCAGCAACCGCCCTCTTTAACCTGGTGCTCTTCACTCTGGCTCCCTAGCCTGGGTGGCCAAGCCAAGATGGGTAGCCAAAAGAGGTAAGGGTTTTGGTAGTGAACACATGGGTCTTCTGACCAGGTGTTCACCAGGGAACCAACAAGTCAGGGCATCAGTTAGGGCATTATGTGAGTAGGTATAATAAAGGCTTTTAAGATTACATGTGGTTGTTCTTGAGTGCGCTACCGGTTACTAAGCTATAGATTCAAGAGATTGTGGCCAGAGACCTTAGAAGGCCTCAGAGGAGGCGAGCCGGGTAGAGCTCACACTGCAAAGGACAGTGGTCAAAGGTACTCTGGTGGGTCTAGGACAGACTAGTAATTGTAACTGCCAGGAGAGCACGTTACAAATGGCGCTCAACGTGGACGCATCAGAAATTATCAGGTTTTGAAAATATTTAATATTCAGAATTAAGATTCTGAAAGATCCGGTAGAAACGCCACTTAAGAGGGAAGACAGAGAAGCAATATGGACCCAGGTAACTCTGGGATCAGACTCAAGGACACAGCTGAACATAATGCTTATATCAAGAGGTTAAAGAGCCAGATGGAAGATCTTTTAACAAAGATCACCACTGAAGAACAGCAGGAAGCTTGTAATCAAGCTCCCAGAAGGCTATCCCCACACCCAGTAAATATAGCTCGGAGAGGGAGCAACCTAGAGCTAATGCGTATGTATGACAGTATAAAGTACGAAATGCCACAGCAAGAGTTGCTGGAATTGCAGGTTAAACTACAGATGGAGATAGAGAAAGAAGAAAAAGCTAGGTTAATACAGATAGAACAGGAAGAGTTCAAACCAGTGGCTGAAACTAAGGAAGGAAATAAACGAACCACATGGACTAAAGTTGTAGAAATTCTTCTTAGCGTTTTGTTGGTTTACCTTGTGCATTGTTGTTTTAAGGAATTTATTGATTACTCTTTCATTGAGAAGAAGTTTAGTTCTTTTTATGTGCAAAGCTCAGGTTTGATTTTAAATCAGCCTTTGGGGAATTTTCCAATTCTTCTTCCCTCTGCCTCACCTTCTTGGGCCAAGGGAGAAGGGGGAGGAGGAAAAGGAAGGGCGATAATACCATCAGCACTGCCCATTAATCCATTCAAAACTCCTGTGTCTTCATTTCAAAGGACAGGAGTAGGCTTTATGCCCCAAGGCAAAAAGGAATTGTGGGGTATTGAGTATAATCAGAAAAGTTTTAAAAATACAGTTCAGTTAATTTCTAAGAAACCTTACAGGGATAAGACCTTGCAGTTAGAGAGAGTGGAGTTTTATACTTGTAAAACTGCTAGGATCGTCTTTGGAGAGTTGGAACTCCTCTTTTCTTACCTGGTGGATTTTCCACTTCCACAGGCGAGCTTGATTTCCCAACCCCCTACGGGTATTTATAAAACAGTGTTTATGTTTAGAATGGGTTGGAAAATTCCTGTTTTAATCACTAGAATAAATAGACAGTGTGTGATCTTTGACCCAGGAGGAAAAGTAATATCAGATTTATTGATTCACACTCCTGGAGTACAATTCGGTATCAGAAACTCAAACTTTGATTTTTAGGCAAAAGAATTCAGGGATATAGCCGAGTGTTCTAGTAAAGTCATTACTGCACAGACTATCCCCAAGATCTCTTCTAAACAAGAGAAGGGAATTTTGGGATATGTGATTGCTTACAATTTTTAAATTTTGATTTTACATTTTTAAACATTTTTGATTTTACATCTTCAAAGTATTTTGATTTTACATTTTAAAGTTATTTTGGTTTTACATTTTTAATCTATTTCGGTTTTACACTTTTAAATTATTTTGGTTTTACATTTTTAAATTCTTTGCATTTTACCTTAGCAATGCACTTCGGGCATACACAGAAAGTGCAGCTAAGTGACAGACTGACTTTTGTCTGACTTGTTAATCTTTTTGACAACAACTTTGTTTCCACTGTGATGTGGAAAGGCCTGGATGGCATTTGGAAAGGCCCAAGTTGGGCCCCGGGAACATTCCTTCCTAGGTGCAGATCCAGCAGCAGAGTTCATCCCCACCAGAGACATTTATAACCTGGGGATCCAAGAGAAGGACCAGACAACAGCTCAGAGGGACCAGCCAGATGTCCGCAGCCCTTCAGACGCTGATGGCAGCAATGTCCCTCCTGACCGTGACAGCAGACACAGTTCCAGTGTTGCAGCTGAAATGGACTGTTTTGGGTGATACGCAATATAAAGACTGTAAATGGACAATGGGCCTGCTTGCTTCTCCCGTGGCTACTTGCCATATGGTGGCCTGGGAAGAGGCTTTGCCCTATGCTTTCTATTGAAGGACTATGCTTTTAAATTAGTGGGTGAAAAACCAACACACCCACCTGCCATTGTTATTGAGACAATGTTACTGGACATGACTTTGCTTATGTGCACCTGTGAATCTAGAATTGTTCTAGAATTGTGAAAAGTGCAATAGAGAATTGTGATAAACTAGAATTGTTCTAGGATTGTGAAAAGTGCAATAGAGAATTGTGATAAGCTAGAATTGTTCTAGAATTGTGAAAAGTGCAATTGAGAATTGTGATAAACTAGAATTGTTCTAGGATTGTGACAAGTGCAATTGAGAATTGTGATAAGCTAGAATTGTTCTAGGAGTGTGAAAAGTGCAACAGAAAATTGTAAGAAACTAGAATTGGTCTAGAACTGTGATAAATGTAACTAGAATTGTGACAACCTACCTACTGATATTTGTTAACTAGAATTGTGATGTTTTACCTTGTTGACTTCCCACCTCAGTGTTGACATCCTACCTCATTGGCATCCAACCTCTTTGGCCTATTATCTCGAGTATGACTTTGATGAATGGGTTGAACACTTGGGCCACTGTTGAGCCTGGTTCTTATTGTCATACTTCTCTTTACTGATCTGCTGCTTTGTACCTCCTTGGGCATAACACTGTCATCTCATGGATCAAGTGAACTATAGCTGGTGCTAAAAGTTTAGCTTGGTGAGATGTGCGGTTCCCGCAAAACAAGAGAAAGGGAATTGTAAGGGCCCTTTAAATGGGCAGACACAGTGCATCGGGAGATTGAGGCCCAGAAGTAATTTCTGTGGATATTAGGACTGCCCTTGGGCGGGATCCTGGCCATATTGAGATAGCTTCGTAATGGGTGACTCTCTCGCTGATTGGCTGTGTGTGTGACCTCACAGGCCCTATGTAAGCCCACTGCAGGCAGCAACCGCCCTCTTTAACCTGGTGCTCTTCACTCTGGCTCCCTAGCCTGGGTGGCCAAGCCAAGATGGGTAGCCAAAAGAGGTAAGGGTTTTGGTAGTGAACACATGGGTCTTCTGACCAGGTGTTCACCAGGGAACCAACAAGTCAGGGCATCAGTTAGGGCATTATGTGAGTAGGTATAATAAAGGCTTTTAAGATTACATGTGGTTGTTCTTGAGTGCGCTACCGGTTACTAAGCTATAGATTCAAGAGATTGTGGCCAGAGACCTTAGAAGGCCTCTGAGGAGGCGAGCCGGGTAGAGCTCACACTGCAAAGGACAGTGGTCAAAGGTACTCTGGTGGGTCTAGGACAGACTAGTAATTGTAACTGCCAGGAGAGCACGTTACACTGGTAGACCGCATAAATGTCCTCAGCGGGCTATATCTGGCCCGTGGGATGTAGTTTGAGAACTCCTGGAACCCTGTCTCATTGAAGTCCTAAAGTTTACATAATTTCCCCAGACAGAAAAACAGCAAAGGAAAGAGTTGGAATTTAAATGCCAAATCCCACTCTTTTTCAAGTAGATAATACATCCTTTAATGTTTCCTATTACTTTTCTTTAAAGTGGTCATATTTGAAAAAAAAGTGTTAAATATTTCTGATAAGAGTCTCATAGTCAAAATATATGGAAAATTGACATATATTAGGGCCTTATTTTTGGTAAAAATTTTTGGGAAAATTAGGAGAAATTAGGTTTAGACCAAAACCTTATGTTATATTCTACAAAATATTGTAGATAGATATGTAACCTCAATATTAAAGATAATATCTCTTCAATCAGAAGAGAAGCAAATCTTATAATCCTCATAGCTATGGATACAAGAGATGTTTTAATCAATTGAGAGATAAAGACAATTAAAGGAGAAAAATAGGTTATTTTGATTATGAAACTGAAAAGCTTCTACATACCCACTCCCACAAAAAAAATAATAATTCATGTAAAATATAAGAAGTAGAGTTGAATAGGGAGGAAAAATATTTGCACCAAATAAATCTGATAAGAATTTGGTATCCAAGATATATAAACAAGTAAAGATATACACATTACCACATACACACACACACACACACATAATATAAAGATAAGTGTTGCACATATACATTCTCCATTCTCCAAAAGTAGCAAAAGACTATGTATAAATAGTTCTCAAAAGAATTAAAATTACTAAAGTCATATGAAAGAATGTTCCAATCAATAATTGAACTGTAAATCAAAATACTCTAAGGTTTTATCTCATACCCAAGAAATTGACAAAGATGACAAATGATAAGACTTTTTAATGTTCAAGAAATTGTGGAAATTGTGGAAATAAAATATTAACTAAATTAAGGTTAAAAAATTTATTAATATGTCCATTTTCCCACATGGACATACTAATAAAAATGTTTAACCTTAAATTATATTTAATATTTTATTCAGCTAAATTTAAAATATTTTTAAAATTCATTTTTTTAAAATTTTGAGTTCCATAATCTCTCCCTTTTCCTCATTCCCAGCACCCATTAAGAAACCACATGTAAAGTTATGCAAAACATTTCCATAAAAGTCAGATTGTGAAAGTAAATATATTTCCCTACCATTATACACCTGTCACATTGGCTAGAATGACAAGGAAAGATAATGCAGAATGTGGGAGGGGATGTGGGAAAACTGATACAGTGTTGGTGGAATTGTGAACACATTCAGCATTCTGGGGAGCGATTTGGATCTATGCTCAAAAAATTATCAAACTGTGCATACCCTTTGATCCAGCAGTATTACTACTGGGCTTATATCCCAAAGAGATCTTAAAGAAAGGAAAGGGACTTGTATGTGCAAAATTAGCCCAGAAACTGGAAACTGAGTGGATGTCCCTCAATTGAAAAATGGTTGAATAAATTGTGGTATATGAATTTATGGAATATTACTGTTCCGTAAGAAATGACCAGCAGGATGATTTCAGAGAGGCCTGGAGAGACTTATATGAATTAATGCTGAGTGAAATGAGCAGGATTAGGAGATCATTATATACCTCAACAACGATACTGTATTAGGATAAATTCTGATGGACATGGCCCTCTTCAACAATGAGATGAAAAAAATAAGCTCCAATAGAACAGTAATGAATTGAACCACCTACACCCAGCAAAAGAACTCAGGGAAATGAGTGTGAACCACTATATAGAATTCTCAAGCCCTCTATTTTTGACCCCTGCATTTTTTATTTCCCTCACATTTTAATTGTACACTATTTCAAAGTCCGATTCATTTTGTGCAGCAAAATAACTGTATGGATATGTATACATATATTGTATTTAAAATATACTTTAATATATTTAACATGTATTGGACTATCTGCCATCTGGAGGAGGAGGGGAAGAAGAGGAAAAATTGGAACAAAATGTTTTACAACTGAAAATACTGAAAAATTACCCATGCTCATATCTTGTAAATAAAAAGCTATAGTAAAAAGAAAGAAAGAAAGGAAGGAAGGAAGAAAGAAAATATATCTCCCACCCTAATAAAAGAGACCCTTAAGAAAAATAAAGTGAGAGAGAGAAATAGGAGACAGGATTTCAATCTGTATTCAGACATAATCAGTTTCTTCTCTGGGTATAGATAGGATTTTTCTTAAATTCTTCAGAATAATTTACAAAATCATTTACAGGTGATTATCTCAAAATATTGCTAGAATTTGTCTATAATATTCCCAGGAATTTTCATTTTGGGATCTCTTTTAGGAGGTAATCAATAGATTCTTTCATTTTTTTTATCTTTGGTTCTAGAATATCAGGATAGTTGATAATTTCTTGAAAGAAGATATCCAGGCTTTTTTTCTGATTATGAGTTTCAGGTGGACCAATAATTTTAAAATCATCTCTCCTGATAATTCTCTTTATCCTCTCCTGGATCTATTTTCCAAATTAGTTGTTTTTCCAATGAGATATTTCACTTTTTTTTCTATTTCTTTCTTTCTTTTTTTGGTTTTGCTTTATTGTATCTTGATTTTTCATAAAGTCTGTGATGTTTCCCTCATGTCCTCTCCCTCATAAAGTCCTCTTCCTTTGAGACTCAACTCAAGCACCAACTTCCCTCCCTCCCTAAATATCTTACATTTAACTACTTTCATTTGTTTGCATTTATTCTTTTTGTAAGCACAGTGTATCTTCTTCAGATAGAATATAACCTCCTTGAAAGTACAGATTTTTTCATTCCTTATGTTCTATGGTTAGCATAAAATAGACACAGTAATTGGTAAGTCAGTTGGTTGATAGAAAGTTTGCTATTTTATTCATAAAGGTCCATTTAGTGCTCTCCCTATCACTTCTGACTCTTAGAATTCTTTTGAGTTTCTTTTATTTATGACTCAGATCAAAAACCATTTATTGCACAAAGTCTTTTCCTGAGCCCTCTCTTGCCAGTTCTTTTCCTCTAAGCTACTTTTTATCTGTGGTTACTTTGTATCTTCCAATTTATGGATATATAGATTGTCTCTTCCATTAAAATGTAAGTTCCATGAAGGTAAAAAAAAATTTGCTTTCTTTGTTTTGCTTTTTTTTTTTTGTAGTAAGTTTATTTTAATAAACATTGCTTTATGAATCATGTTGGAAGAGGGAAAAAAAAGAGCAAATGGGAAAAACCATGAGAGAGATTTAAAAAAAAAACCACAGTAAAAAGAACTAAATGTAGCATGTATTGATTTACATTCAGTTTCCTTAAATCTTTTTCTGAATGTAGATTTAGATCAGTGAATTACTAAGAAGAACCAACTTTTTCATAGTTGATCATTGCATATTCTTGCTGTTATTATGTATTATTTATTACTGATTCTGCCTGTTTTGCTCAGCATCAGTTCATGTAAATCTTTCCAGGCCTTTCTGTAATCAGCTTCTTCATCATTTTTATAGAACAATAATATTTCATTTCCTTCATGTACCACAGCTTGGTCAGCCATTCTCCAATTGATGAACATCCACTCCTTTTCCAATTCTTTGCTAATACAAAAGAGTTGCTACAAACATTTTTGCACATGGGTCCTTTTCCCTCCTTTATGATTTCCTGGGTAAAAGGGTATGCACAGTTTTTAGTCCTTTGGGCATAGTTCCAGATTGCTCTCTAGAATGGTTGGATTATTTCACAACTCCACCAACAATGCATTAGTGTCCCAGTTTTCCCACATCCAACATCTATCATTATCTTTTCCTATAACCTTAGCCAATCTGAGAGGTGTGAGGTGGTCCCTCAGAATTTTAATTTGCATTTCTCTAATCAAGAGTGATTTAGAGCATTTTTTCATGTAACTATAAATGGCTTTAATTTCATCATCTGAAAATTATCTATTCATATCCTTTGACCATTTATCATTGGGGATGTTGTTTTTCTTTGTATGTTCATTACTTAACTTAGTAACAGTGTCTAGAACATAGTAGTATTTAATAAATGATTGCTGATTACTTCATGTATTGCTTTATACTTATTATAAGTCAATAATTAATATGTTATTTATCTGATAGCATGAACTAAAGAATTTTTTGTGTGATCCTTAATATATGTTTAATGTACTGCCCTTTAACAAGTGAGTAGTTTGATTGCTAGGCAATACATAAATGGACTTTGGCATAATTCAAAAGATTTAAGTCATCTTGTAAAGGACTTTTGTTTAGTATCCTTCCCATAGATATATTGCTCTAAATGAGCTCTTTCCAACCTATCATTTCAGATTGTTTTGTTAGGCTATGTTTTATTATCTTAATACTACCAATCTGCCACTGTCATTATTGAAGTAGAAGGAGAGTCACAAGACAAAGCCTCATTTTATGGATAATTGGAAGGAGAATTTGCCTCATTGCAATCATAGATCCATTGAAATGTTAAAGCATTGGTAATTAAGATCAGCTAGTGACTAATCAGCTAGTGCTAAACTTCTCTGTATTTAACACAGTCTGGGCCTAGGACAATTTTTAAGGCTGTTTAGCTTAGTTAAAAACTGCCAGAGCTTATGTTTCTCTTCTATCAACATAAGATATCATCCCACTCTTATATTGAGGCACTGGACTGGTCTTTTTATGAAAAAACACAGTTACCTGGACAAAAATATATAATCCTGAGTTTCAATAACCTACATATACACATATATATAATATATATATATATATATATATATATATATATGATACAAAAATTAATCTTGTAAATATGTGGAAGTTAGCCAGTCAATAAACATTTAAGTACTTAACATATGCCAGACATTGCTACCATTACTTCTTTTTTTTTCACTTTATTGAAAGAAAAGTGCAGTGAAACTACTCCAAAACTAAAAAAGAACTTGAAAAAAGAGCACCTCTCTTGAAGTGCAGGGCCAAATGCATGGTGGAATCTTTTTGGATTGTAGTCAAACAGGATACATCCCTCTTCCAGCTGCTTTCTTTCCATCAAGTGGAAGTCTTCCATCAAGTCTCTGTCTTGAATTTTGGTGATAACATTCTCAGTGGTGTCTCTGGGATGAGATTTCTGCTGTTTCAGAAGTCCTGCTCTGTAGGCATTAGAGCCAGAGCTGGGGCTAGGGTTGGGGCTGGAGCTACACTAATGTGGCCTATTCTAGAATTGCATGCTGGATTCCCACCCTCATGCCACAGACTCTTCTTGCTGGCATTCTAAGTTGTCTTTGACTGGAAAACGTTCTACTCCATCCTTTTGGGCATTGACTCTTTAAAAATTATTTAGAGTCATTATTTAAAGGATTTTGGAGCAGTTGAGGAAAAGTCAGGCAAGTTCCTGTCTTTACTCTTTCATCTTGGCTCCACCACCCCAAAGTTTTTAATATTACTTAAAGATTAAGGCCTATTTTTTTGAAGAGAGATAAAAATGATATACAAGCAGAAGACAAAAGCATACAATGATGGAAAATATGAAGAAACTAAGATCCAGGAAACTTATTTGATTTGCCCACATTCAACATAACTAGCAGCCAGCAGAGATGGGGTTCAGACCCAAGAGCCCTTAATTCCAAGGTCACTCTGCTTTTTCTCTTACCAACCTCATGAACTATCTAAAACCCTCCACTATTTATAAATGAAAAAATTAAGACTTTAAAAGATAAATGTTTTGCCTGGATCCACACAGTTGTTAAATATATATACAGATATATACACAAGTATATACACAGATATAGATATGCATATACATATGTATATATGTGTGTACATATATATATACACATACATACACATGCATATATGTATCTCATATATAATTTTCACCCTTATATATAATTATATCATATACACACATATGTATGATAGAGCACAAGTCTTTTCCCACTATTAGGTCTAGTGTTTGGACAGCTAAGAAATTCTCTCTTCTTATATCCAAGCAAAGCATGAATTTGTCAATATTCGTGTTTAGGACTTTTTTGGTAAGGCTATGGATAATATCTGAGAAGATATCCAAACAGTTTTAACAGCAGAAAATATTATTAGGTCAAATTGTTATTGTTTAATCATTTCAATACTACCTGAATCATCTTGATCCAATTTGGGGAAAAAAAAATGAAAAAGAAAAAGCAAACAAAAGCAAAAATACTATGCTTTGATCCACAATAATTGTTCATAGCTTTCTCTCTACATGTGGATGGCATTTTCCATTACAAATCTATTAGAATTGTCAATTTGGGGTTTTCTTGGCAAAAATACTGAAGAGATTTGTCATTTTCTCCTCCAGATCATTTTACAGATGAGGAAACTGAGGCAAGCATGGTTAAATCAATTGTTCAGGATCACATAGCTACTATGTGACTGAGGTTGGATTTCAACTCAGGAGGATGAGCTAAGGGCTCTTATCCACTGGTCAAATACCCTGGTATTATAAGCAGATCTATGCTTGGGAACCAGATATTAAAAACTCACTATGTTGCATCTTGCTAGGGAGAATATTTGAGAATACAGTGGAATGGTTTCTGTAGATTGATTTGGGTTGCGTCTTTCCTCATTGTGCACCTTCAATTTAACTTAATTAAATGTAGTACTTAAATGAATTGGGCAAGAGGAGGGGAAACCTGAGCTAGAAGGAACAGTTCATCCTAGAAAGTTCTGAGTTGATCTTAATATAGTAGCTGTGTTCTTGCCCCACTGATACCAGTTTTAGAATGGAAACATATTATTTTTCTTTCCAATTAGTTAGATTATATAAAACACTTCCAGTCTTAATCATATCCTGATATGACATAAGGAAAAGAGGTACTTGGCAATCCCAGATTTTAGATGAAGAGACAGGAGCGTGGGTCACGTGTGCGCAGACCAGATTCTGTTTGTCCGTGAAGGTATACTCTTCACTGTCCTTCTGCTCTTGCAATAAACAGGTGTTCTATATCAATGCAATTCTTCTGGTGTCCAGGTGCTATCTGGGCAGGAGGAAACTTGAATGGCAATAACTCAAACTCTGAGCTGGGACTAGATTATTTTCAGCCCATTCCTGAGGTCAGATGCCAGATTATTGTGGATTCTTTGCCTTTACTTGTCAATAAAAAGTCTTGCTATTTCTTGTTACTACTCCTAGTATATGCTGCCAATTTTGTAGATATTAAGAAACAGATTATATATATATTTCTATAGTACTTCTAAAGCTCACTTCAAAAGAATGCAAAATTCTTAATACATGCAGGCATAGAGTTTGTGATAGAAACGATAAAGGGTGAAAAGTAATACTAATTTCATGCTGTGGCACTGCATCCTGCCTTTGGACATTAGCTTTATAGCTTTATAACCATCAACATGCTATATTACTCTTCATAGACAGTTTTCTCATCTGTAAAATGGATATGATTTTACTTTCCTTTTTCAGAGAATTGTTGTGAGGAAAGTACTTTGCAAGTACTTAAAGTTGACATTATTGTTGTTGTTACTGTGAATATCATTTTTTTTAGCAAGAGAGTTCAATAGACACCATACAATAGTTGTTCTACCCTACTGAATCTGTCTGTCTCATTCTTTGAACTTTAATAAATTTCTCTCTCAAGTCCTCAATTTTCTCATCTGTAAAATGAGCTAAATCAGCCTACCTGGCCTCTAAAAACTTTTCTTTCTCTACATTTTATGACACAGTCCTTTCAGGAGGCAGTTTTATGTTTTGCCTGTTTCCTGATAAACATCTCTTGCCACTAGTTGTCTCAGATTAAATTTTGTAAAACTCAGGGGTGAATTCAACCCAAACTAGCCTCATGTGTTTTGGAGTCATGATTTTGTAGCCAGGTCAGGAATTTCAAATCTGTGATTTTCAAGGCCCGTAGAGTAAATTGTATTCATTTTCAATAGGCTCTGTGTTTTCTGACTGAACACCACAAGAAAGACCTGGCCTTATTTAACTCCTGCCCTGAACTAAACATCCAAATTCATTTTTATGGAGCTTTGCAGGGTCCTGCTGGGACAGAGTGACTATTTCAAAATATTCCTCTTTTTGGAGGGAAAGAAAGCTTTTTGGTTTTTTAGCCCCCCCAAAATGCATGTTTTCACAATCAGAATTGCTTAAGACATGCCTCCTCCTTATGTGTGCAGTGTTCTCTTGTTGGGTGGTGGCAGCATGCCCACATGGATAGAACATTAACTTCACTTCAGATCCCACTTCTGATGCTTCCTAGTTGTATGGTCACTGACAAGCTTCTAAATTCCTTATCATATAAATTCCTTATCTATGATAATGATATATGTTGTACCTATCTCACTGGCTTATGGTTAGGGTTATTGTGAAGTCCCAATGATATAATGTATGTTTTCTCTTCCTCTATACTCAGATCTTCATAATATTGTTTTAAAAGTGTTCATTGGTATTGTATAGTTTAGTTTTCTAAATGAACATTTTAGAAATATTGTGTTTGCTAAAATTAAATGGAGTCTCTTCTTAGGAAAAAAGTTTGAATTTTCATGGTAAGCAGGGCACTTTGAGTTGTCCTTTGAGTGTGTTTATACATTTACCACCTTGTGTAATTGAAATGTTTCATTCTCTATTCTTATTATTGATTTACAATTGTAAAGGTCTGATCGTCTCTCAAATGTAATCCTTCTCTGGGAGGAGGTTTCTTTTCTGTATAATCTTTTCCTTTGTGAGCAGGTTTCTTGAGAGGCTTCTGGAGCCTCCAGCCAGCCTCTTCTTCTTCCTGAATCCTGGCCCTGAATCTCCTCCAGCTCTTGGCCTTCCCCAATCCAGACTGCTTTTCCAGGCCCAATGTTGCCTTCTTTTATCCTCCCAGAGAATGGGCTTGTAGGAACTTAGGGGTTTGTGGTAAATACTTCAACCAATGAATTTGCTCCTTTTAAAGGTTGTGTAAACTCCTTTTCAGAACTCCTATTAAAGGTGTGAACTAAAGATGTGAACTAGAGAATTGTTAAGTACCAACTTAGCATTTAGTAAGAACCTAACATACATTCCCATATCAAATTTTACTAATACCATCTTGTCCTGTGTCACTGGTGTGTTTGTTATATGACAAAAGATGAAACATGCTACTTGCTTCAGGACACTTGGTGATATGGACACATTTTTAAAATTTAGCAATCCAGTTGTTTCCACTTAGAAATTGGCTTAGATATATGAATAATTTATTCTTCACTGCATCCTGTATCCACTGTATAAATGGGAACTTTAACAGAGCAAAAAGAAATATTTCATAAATTAAGTTGACAAAGACTTTAAATATCAAAGATAGACAAGGTTAAAAATTTTTACATTCTTTTATTCCCTGTTCTCTCTCTGTCTCTTTGTGTGTTTCTTTGTTTTTGTGTCTGTCTCTCTCTGCCCATTTTTGTCTCTCTCTGCTTGTTTCTCTCTATCTCTGTCTCTATCTTTCTCTCTCTCTGTCTCTCTACTCTAATGCTTCCCTAGATCTTCTGCCTCTATATACATTATACTCTCCCTTTCTTCTTCATCTCCAAGAGCAAAATGGGACATTTTTCTGTGGATGGACTTCAAAGCCAAGGAAGGCATACTTGCATATCCCATCATAAAATTTTTGGCTTTAGAGCTAGAAGATAATTCAGGGTTCAGCTAACCCAGATCTCTCATCTTACTCATGAGAAAATAGAAATGGATTGAAATAACTTGCCATGGATATTTAGTAGTGGAACCAGATATATCAAAAAGACTGGCATTGAGTCACTTCTGGGAGCTAAATGGCAGAATAAGCAGTGAATCCATGTTTATCTCCAGTAAATTATAAAATAGTGCCCCAAAACAGATACTAATGTACTGGAACCAGTAAGAAGACAGGATGAAACAATCCCTTTCACTTGGGTAAAGGGGACACAGTCCAAGAAAGAAAGTTTCCCAATTATTTAGCAGCAAGCCTCACCTCAGCAAATTAGCAGGAGAACCTAAGCTCCAGGATGATAGAGCAAATGAATGCCAATACCAAGATTGGCAAAACCCAGGGAGCCTGAGGGCTCCAACTCCAAAAATCACCATGTACTCTAGTGTAACCTCAGCCAAATAGACATCTTTCAACAGCCAGACTTCCATATACACAAGTATATATGTACAAATACATACATAATATAATATATACAATATAGAAATCTAACTTACCTTACAGAGAAGTAGACAGGGAAAATATTAAGTAAAGGGTGAGGTGGGCTCCTTCAGAAGGGAGGGGAGGTCAGAGGATATGATAGACAGAAGCAAAACACTGGTGAGGAGGAAAAGGGTGAAAAGAAAGACAAGACAAATAGGAAGAAGAACAGAATGGAGAGAAATACACAAGTAGTAATCATAACCATAAATATGAATGGGATGAACTCTCCCATGAAAAGGAATTGTATAACAGAATGGATCAAAAACCAGAATCCCACAATGTTATTTATAAGAAACATGTTTGGAGCAGAAGCAGGGATATACACAGAATAAAGATAAAGGATTGAAGAAGAATGTATTATGTTTCAGCTGAAATAAAAAGAGCAGGCATAGCAATCCCCATCTCAGACAAAGCAAAAAGAAAGGATCTAATTTTGCAGAGGTCTGAAACTCCAAAAAGGCATGCTTGAATCAGTTAAGGCTAATTACCTATTCGATGTGAAACAATGACTCTATTAGCATATATTTGGATAAATGGCTCTTCTCACCATTGGTGCTTGCTGAATATTTAGTGTTAAGATAATCAGAGGCAAGGATTGGAGAGGAGAGGGAGAGAGGGCAGAGTCATTTGGCTGTAGTACAAGGAGGAGAGAGGCTGGTAAATCTGGACTCCAGAATCCAAGATTTTGCTTGTTTGCCTCCTTCACTTCTTCCTCTAAAGACCAAGGTCTTTTATTTATCTTGACTCTGGCTAACCCTGAGGCCCTCCAGGGAACTAGCCCCTACTGTACATTAATTAAAAGAAATAAGGAAGGAAACTACATCTTGCTGAAAGATATAAGAGAAAGTGAAGCAATATCAATACTAGACATATATGTATTAAGTTGTATAGCATACAAACTATTGAGAAATTAATTACAATTTACTCATTAGTGGGGAACCTCAACTGTAACTCGATAAGTCCAAACCAGAAAAGAAAAGAAAAGAAAAGAAAAGAAAAGAAAAGAAAAGAAAAGAAAAGAACCTAAGGAGATAAGTAAAATATTAGAAAGTTTAACTATGACAGACCTTTGGAGAAAACTGATTGAGAAAGGGTAAAGATGAAGGGCATCTCAGGCTTGAGAGCAGACTGAATAAAAGCAAAAAGACAAGGGAATATTTTAGGTATTTAAAGAATAGCCTGGTTTAGTTAAATTGTACAGAATGCAGTGATATTAAGTAAGAACAGAAAGGATAATTTCAGATTATAAGAGACCTTTCATACCAACAGATGAATTTGAGCTTTACTCAACAGGTAAGAAGGTATTGCTGGAGAATTCTTTGCAGGGAAATGCCATGTCCAGAACTAAGCATAAAAACTATGTTTCTGAAAGATATATGAAGGATGGGAGACTATAAAGGTAGAAAGATATATGAAGAGATTGTTGTAATAGTTTATACAAATGGTAGTGAGACTCTATATTAACACAGTGGTGGTGGATATAGAAGAGAGTTATTGAAGAGGTGGAAACAACAGGACATGGTAAGACACAGGATATTTGGTGAATGGCGATTCCACATACAAAAAAGTTAGAAAGAGTAAGAAAGTGAAGGAAAAATAATTAGTTCAGTTTTGAGCATATTGATTTCAGTGTGTCTTTCAAGAGGAAGTATTCCGTAAGCAGAAGACAAAGGTTTTAAGAGAGAGGTAAGAACTAGATGTATTAAATGACTACTATGTGATATTTGGGGGTCAATTGCAAAGTGGTCTTAAGGGAATGAGAGTGAATAATATTATCAAGTGTGGAATGGAGAGGTCCACAACCTTTAAAAAATACCCACATAAAGGGGTCCTAAAAACCCTAAGGTAAAAACCTAAGATATAGAGATGTGATAAAAGAATAACCAGACATAATATAATATCTCTGAAACCAAAGAAAAGGATTATTAGGTAAGAGTAAGTGTCAAGGAGAGTTACAGAGAAGGTAAGGGATGAAAAAAATGCCCCTAAATCATTGGTAACCTCTGAAATGTGGTTTGAGTAGAGTTAAGAAGAGTATGTAAAATGATAAAGTTGAGGCATTAAGTAAGGACAAAAAAAAGTCATCAGTGACCCTAGAGAAAGAGATTAAATAACGGCCATACATATTTGAAAAACAACAGGGAAAGCATTTTTAGGATTGGAGAGACCTGAGCATGTTTGTATGCTCATGGGGCAGTGGAGGGAATGGCAGTAAATGGGTGACTTTTTCAACAGCTTCTTAATGAAGAAGCAAATAAATAATCATTTATTAAACACTTAACATGTGCCAGATGTTGTGCTAAAAACTTAAGAATATTATCTCATTTGATCATCAAAGTAATTCTGGGCAATAAGTGCTATTATGATTTGTACTTTACTTTTGAGGAAATTGAGGGAAACAGAAATTAAATGACTTGCCCAGTGTTACACAGCTAGATCTAGTATGCATTTTGGTAAAAAATTGAGGGACTGTTCTATAAAGAGTAGGAATGGTATTTCTTCAATGATGAAAGCAAGTGACATAAGCAGAAGTGATGATACTTAGAAGTTATGAATTATGGAAGAGAAAAGCCTCAGATGCATCATAGACTTTAGGATTAAAAGATCTAAGTTCAAATTCTTGCTATGTCCTTTATTACATATATGACTCCCAGAGTCCTATGCAATTCTTTTAAGACTGATTTGCAAGAATTGCACATGTTTAATATATATTGAATTACTTGCTGTTTATGGGGAAGACAGAAGGAGGAAGGGAGAGAGAAAAATTTGAAACACAAGATTTTGCAAAGGTGGATGCTGAAAACTATCTTTGCATGTAATTTGACAAATAAAAAAACTACTAAGACTAATTTGCAGAGTGAGTGCCAATCTGTACTGTTAAAAAGGGAGATTCCTCATTTGGAGTTCCTTAGATCAATGAAATTTTTTATTAGATCCAAAAAGAAAAAAAAAACTCAGAATAAAATTAACTCCCTGTTATTATAGGAGCATGGATACATACTAAGTGTATAACTGAAAATTTTGACAAAAAGTGGCTCTATGGCTCTGATTACCCCTAATCTTGCAGGCTGGCTGAGCTTTAGGTGCCATTAGAATGAATGGGCTTTGATTAAGCAGACTCTCTCAGGCTTTTTGGTCTTGACACATTGGGGCAATTTTATGTGTTCAAAGTATTTTTGTGTAGTTTTTTTTTTTTGTCTTCTATGTTCAGTTGTTTCATGATTGAGGGGTTACATGAGGGCAGGGATAAGGCAGGAAAAGATGAGCAGGTCAGTCCACAGCCATTTTGGCCTCATTTCTTACCTTGTGCTGACTTCAAAGGGAGCTTGGAACTCTATTAAACCCCAGTGGAGTGGAGATGATGAGAAATTGGCCTTTAATGAACAAAACAATCAGAATCATTACTTTGCTGCTGGGCAGAGTCATAGTGTGATTTTGATCAGATCTTATAAATGCAGACCGGCTTTGTTCACTACCAGCTGAAAGGCCCAGAGGAAGCAGAGTCTGGAAAGCCCATATAGAGTATGAGGACCCTTTCCCATTAATTAAAATTTTCTTTTTTTTTTGTAAACTAAATAAAAATCAACAAGTTAGTATTTGTGAAATAGAGGTTTGAATAAGATATCAAGATTCAATCATGTTCAGTTTTTTAAAAGTATTTCTATATAACATTTAAAAAAGAAATCACAAAACTTCTTTTGAGCTTCTTTTTCTCCATAACTTTTAGAAAAATATTTTATTGATGCTCTATTTTTAGTGTATCTATCACTGTTAACCTACCATGTCTTCCTTATCAGCAGAATTAAATGTGATCCAATTTGAATTTTGGTCCTGGTGTCAATATAAATCTTGTCTACCTTTTATCCAGTTTCCCTCTATCTTAGAGGAAATTCTCCCTTGGAATAAACATGTGCCACCTAACAAAACAAATCAACACATTGGCAGTGGCTAAGAATTCATGTTTTATTCTGCATCTCTAGGCCATTATCTTTTCACCAAATATCAAGGACCACCCCTCCCCCCATAGTTATATAATATGTTATATAATATAATAGATGTCCTGTTCATTATCGAATGAGAAAATGCATTATGACAAAAAAGCAATGGTGAATTCAGTAATACTTCAGCGAGCTTGTGTTTTTTGTTTTGTTTTTGTTGTTGTTGTTGCTAGGCTTTTGTTTTTTATTTTTAGAAAAACATATTATATATATATATATATATATGTATACACACACATATATATACATATATATGTATACGTATATGTATATGTATACGTATATGTATATGTATATGTATATGTATATGTATATGTATATGTATCAGCAACTACCAGCATTTGGAAAAGTAGTCATACATCTGATATATTATTTCTTCAACACATCGATATTTGCTTGCTTGGGATTCACAGAAGATATCTCTGGTATGCTATGATAATCTTGGGTTTTGCTCTGATCTCTAATTCTTAAGAGTTCACAGTCCAATGATTAAGATCTGTAGCCTTATTTTGTGGTTTCGATTACTTCTGCCCTGAAACTATCCCAGGATAATTACTAAATATGGTTCTAAATCAAAGTTTGTGATAGATTTATATTGGCATTAAAACCAAGGTTCAAATTAGGTCATATTGAATTATTTTTCATCAACATAGAGAATCAATACAACAGAGTAGATAAAGGGATGTCCTGGGAGTTATGAAGAACTGGATTCAAGTCTTGATTCTGATATATGTTAGTTGTGCTGTTACAGGAAAATCATTTAATGTCTCAGAGCCCTAGGAAACTCACTAAGATTAATCACAGGAAAGTTGGTGGTCTGTATTAACAAAATAATTTCCACACTGGATGTTCCCTTGCTGAAATCATAAGTCAAAATACCTTCCTTAAAAAAGCTTGCACTAGTCCTTTCCTATGTAATATGTAGCTAGACATCTAGCGTTTCACATTGGAGGATGGGAGAAAGGAGAGGAAATGGAATCATCCATTTGGTAGCAGAGCTTGACCATAATTTCCAATAAAGTTTATTAATTTATTAATCAAAATGTATATGAGAGAAATAAAACATATCAGAGTACATAAGTCAGATCTGTGAAATCCATGCCCCAGGATCCCCCGATTCATATTTGGTAAATGATAAAAGCTGTTCAGTAATTTTTCAATATGATCCCATTTGGCATTCTCTTGGCAAAGATACTAGAGTGATTTCCTTTTCCAGCTCATTTTACAAATAAGGAAACTGAGGCAGACAGGTTTAAGTCATTTGCCCAGTATCACACAGCTAAGCAAGTGTCTGAAGCTGGATTTGAACTCACAGAGATGACTTCGAACTCTATCTACTGAATCACCCATGTAAGGGGTCCTTAGCAAAATCTTGATCTTCCCAGTGCTTAGGTAACAAATTAACCTTCATATGAGTTCAGTAGGACAGACAAATCAGAGGGACTACTCTCTGACCTCTGGTCTGCACTGCTCTTCATTCCCATTTAATGGGCTAGCCATTAGAAGAGCTGAGTTCTAGTTCTGCCAGTTCTGTCACTTGCTTTGTGACCAGAATAAAACTATAGTTTCTCTGAACTTCATCATCATCTTTCATAACCAAAATACTTATTTTCACTATCAATACCCTATAACAGATCCTCAGTACCTTAATCTGGACAATTAGTCTCCTACCAGTTCTTCATTTCCTCCTAATATATATTTCCCACTAGATTTTAAATAGCTTTTATGTAGGCAATCTTATATTGAATATATCAGTTATTATTTTAAGTGGCCTAAAAAGTATTCAATACTTGCCACTCTCCTCTGCCTTACTCTTTCTAAAACAATGCTCTCATACAAGCAGGAGGACATACAGTGCTGAGAATCATTTTGTATTTTCCTGTATCATCATAGTCAAAGAATTCATTACTTAGTGGCTGGGCATCCTCAATAATAATAACTAGGGGCAATTAGAAAATGCAAAGGAGGACCCATCTCCCTGAGTTCAAATCTAGCCTTAGATATAGACTATCTGAATGATACTGCACAAGTCACTTAACCCTGTCTGCTTCAATTTCCTCATCTGTAAAATAAGCTAAAGAAGAAAATCACTCTATTATCTTTGCCAAGAAAATCCTACATGAGATCATGAAATCAGACATTAAACAATGACTGAACAACTTTTTTCATTTTCCAAATATAAAATCTGGGGGTCCTGGGACATGTTCAGTGAGTTATTGTAGATAAAAACCCAGTTATGGATTTCACAGATCTGGGTTATGTACTCTAAAGTGTTTTTATCTCTATCATATTACATATTTCATAGTATTTTAGCGTGACAACAACTCTGGAAAGCAGCTGCTATTATTAGGTTCATTTTACAGATGAGAAAATTGAGGTAGACAAAAATTTAGGTAATTGCCTAGGGTCACACAGTTAGTATTACCTAAAGTATTACCTAGTATTTGAACTCAGGTCTTCCTGAATTCAAGCCCAGCACTTTGCTTCTACCTATTAAACCAATTTTTGGTTCATTGTTCAGTTGTTTTCAATCAAGTCTGACTCTTTGTGAGCCCATCTGAGGTTTTCTTGGCAAAGATACCAGAGTGGTTTGTCATCTCTCTCTCCATCTCATTTTATAGATGAGGAAACTGAGGCAAACAGAATTAAGTGACTTGCCCAGGGTCACTCAGCTAGAAAGTGTTTGAAACTGGATTTGAATTCAGTGGAATTAATCTTCCTAACCACGGTTCCAATACTCTGTGTACCATTATGCCAACTAGCTGCCCTTCTGCACCACTTAGCTTCCTCTTACCTGCTAATATTGGAAAGAAACACATGAGAAAGGGGGAAGTCAAGCCAATTATATTATAAAACCATACTGACTCCTCAAGGTTTATTTAAGACCCTTATAGACAGCTATAGCCAGTCTAATACTGGAAATCTGATTTCCCCATAAAAGTGGGAGTTGAGGGTAAAGATATTTCATGCATTGCACAGGCTCCATTTGATCACAAGTCATGCTGTGATCATGATATGAATATGCAAACAGAATATTATGAAAATAATTGTAATTAATTCTTCATAGCTATTGTAGATGATAGAGCTTAGGAGATATTCTTTGACTACTTAGAGTAAAGGTTAAACATAGTACTTATATCAAATTAGGAGAAAGAACAGAGATTTGGATAAGATGTTATGTGCAGTTATGTCAGCTCTAATCTGATCTATTTAAAGAAATTCTCTCTAAAAAATGAGAAATAGATAAATGTAAAACCATTGACTCTATTACTATTCCTTAAGAGAATGAGAAACAGTCTACACAAGTCAGAAACTAGACTAGACTAGACAAGTCAGAAACAAGTCAGAAACTGCCTCAGCCAGCAAACATTTAATTTGTTAAGCAAAGATATATGGCATTCAAACAGAACCCTGAGTTCTAGTACAAGCTCATTTGCAAAACATTACAAGAAGAGATAATAGGAGATAATATCAACATTACTTTACAAAATAGTTAAAATCTGTGGAGGGGAAAAACAAGCTTGCAGAAAGCTTCACATGAGATCTAGCTAATATTGCTAATTTGAAGTATACATAGATCTCAACTGGAAAACATCAGTTACCTTTTATATGTGTCTATGATCTATTTTCATCATCAATAATAGCAAAATAACCACAAATGGACTCTAAGTTAGAAACAATATGCTGTGTGAAAAAAATAAAAATGGTAGATTAAACTGTAGTTTGGAAAAGCCCACTGGATATAACCAAACAAATATTTTTGTTTAAAAAAAATCAAGTTGCACAAAGAAGATATTTGTACTGATTTGCAAAATATATACCAATGAGGGGCAAAGTAAAAAAAATTTAAAATACAGTACACAATACCATTTTTAAAAGACATTGAAAAGGACAGTAAGTAATTGCTAATCCTTATTTCAGTAAAACATACATAATAAAGATATGTTTCAGCCAATGACCTAAAATTGTCATGAAGACCAAATAAGAGAAGAGGCTTTAAAGTGCTTTGGAAAACGCAAGTGTGTAAAGTCTTCTTCTGAAATCCCAAATCACCAAATCTCTTTTGAACATTTTGAAGAAAATGTTTGAACTTAACACATCCAAAACTGAATGAATCATCTTTTCCCCCAAACTCCATCTTCTGTTGAACATTCCTATTGCTGTCAAAATGAGACCACCCTCTCCTTCATTCAGCCTTGGAACTGCAGTTGAGTCTTCAATCTCCTTTATTTCATATACCTAATTTTACCTCAACAACAGTCCTTTCTCTGCTTCCTTCTCCCAACTACTTTGCACTTATTTTATATATGCTTATTAGTATCATAATTCAATGGGAGAGAAATTTGGTCTTGAAGTCAAGAAAGTCTGACTTAAAATTCTGTCTCTGATACATACTTATCTTCTCAGTCATCTGAGCCTCTCCAAGAATTTAAGTTGTAGATGCTGTACTAATATTGGTGATTTTTTTTGTTTTGTTTTGTTGTTTTCAACCTAGGGTTTTCCTACACCAAAGAAAACACAGATCTAATATTTATCCCTGTACCTATCCTTAAACTATCAGTTCTTAGAATTCTTCCCAGGTTTCTCTGAAACTATCTCCATAATTTCTTACAACGAGGTTAATATTCCATAACATTCATATGCTATAATGTGTTCCTCCATTACCCAATTAAAAGGAATTTTAATTCCCAGTTGTTTGCTACTCTAAAAAAGGAAGTTATTATAAATAGTTTTGCAAACAGAGGTCCTTTGATCTTTTTGGAATAAAGAGCCAATATTAATCTCACTGCCTTAAAGGATATGCATAAGTTGAGGGTTTTTTTTTGTTTTTTGGGGGTTTTTTTGCTAGAATTCAATTTTGTCCCAGAAATAATACTCTCAGTTTAAAGATGAAAAAACTTGGACTCAAAGATGTTAGGTAGTTTACCCAAGATCACATGGGCAATAAGTGACAGAGGCAAGATTTGGACCCTGGTTCAATGAATCCAAAGCCAATGTTCTTTCCACTGTACCATTATAGCCGTCACATATACATATGTGTAAATATGAATATATATATATATACATATATATATATATATTATCTCCTCCTATATAATGTAGGCTTCATAAGGCATACTATACTATGAGGAATTCAGGAACCTCCACAACTCATTAAATGGAAAAAAAAAAAATTCAGGGAAATCTTAAAAGCACTTGACAGGGAAATCTAGTCACCTTGTCAGAGTAAGACTAGAATTAACAGCCCAAAGCTCTTTTTCCAGTCAGAGGGGGAGTTAGAATATTAACAATCCTCCAATTCACCAGCAACCTTTTCTCCTCCCTACTAGTATTAATCAGTCCATAGGTCCAAACTCCTTACTCCCTTCCCCCAATGCTTGGTCCAGTAAATACATAATAAATATTTATCAACTGACTATTAGAAACTTATCAGAATTTACTGGTCTGTGCGTATAAGGAACCCCATTCCTTCTAGTACCCAGTAGAATGCCCAAATCCACTAAGGCTCCCAACACAATGCACAATTTCACTTGGGTCCCAGTGGACCTAACTGGTTTCCACCATCATTCCAGACTACATTATATTTTATAAACATCTCTCTTCAGTAAAGCTTATTATAAACTCTAGTTTTCTTTTTACTGAATTTTGTTTGATATTTTGCAAATCTTAATGAGTTCATTGCATGACATATACTCAGTGTCTAGCATAGCATATGACATCCATTAGGTATTTGGTAAAAGTTTGTTGATTATTCAGTTGATAGATGATACTTTTTTCTGCTTGAGGATTGGAAGGTCAATTTCAATCCTTACTCAGAAAGTCTATATATCTCTTTTCCAGCTGATGACCTATAAGGACTTCTGTTTCAGTAAATTCATGCATTTCTTTCTTTTGAATACATGTAGAAGTTTTCTGAATCTTTGATATTTCACATCAAAGAACTAAAACAAATGACTTTACACAAGGAATGTTGACGATATTAGTGGCCTGAAGAATTGTTGACAAGAACAATTTGGTTAGTCCAAAGAGAAACTTGTTCCCATTAACACACTCAGTTCATCTCTTCCTCTGAAAGTTTGTGTGTGTACACATAGCACTAGGGAAGAAACCACTTTTTAAATAAGGAGAAATATATCATCACAATGACAGGGGTTGGAGAAAAAGACTTTCAAATGCCAAATGTTGAGATCACAGTTTTTCATTAGCAAATATGTCTCCAGTTCTGAAGAAATGGGTCTGTATCTGAAATAAGAGTTGGAATAATTATCCACATTTGCTAAACAAACACTCAATGTGGTTGTTCCCATAATGAAAATCCATCATTTCTATTTTGATTCTGAGGGACCTATAATTAAGTGGGCTTGTCCAGAGGTTTTAAATCCCTGTACCTTACAAGGAAAATTATATACTTCATTCAATAAGAAGGTTATGATTTGTATTTGAAAATAAGTCATTTAAGGGTTTTTTATTAGGAAGTGAAGGACTTTTTTTTTTTCTCACTTGGTTGGACCAGAGAATATTTGTTAGAATTTCCAGAAAACATCATTGAATGGAACTAAAATCTGATGAGCCCTAGAAAATGTACATCTGTCCACAGTGTTTACTATTTTAATTGTTTCATCTAAATGTGTTTAACAGCTATTTGTTTTGTACCACTCAGCTCTTCTTATAGTAGTTATACATTTAAATGACAAAAAGTATTTGTCATATTATATACATGGATACTGTTAAAATGTTAAATAAAAAAACATACAACACATTTTCCGTTTCTATTAACATGTATATGCTACATGTACATTGGGCAGAGAGTAATTTTTTGAGGGGAGAAGAAATATCAATTAATTCTCAAAGGAAATCATAGATTAATTGTCAGAGAAAATGGGCACTTACACAGATGCACACACACACACACACACACACACACACACACACAGGATTCATAGCTCCTAAAGGTTTCCTTGTCTTTAACTTTAGCTTTTGACATTAATTAAGGTTATCTTTTTAAAACAATTTGCTTAATTTAGAAATAGATATTTAAATTATTAAACCTTATAATGGCCAATAGTCTGAGGGGTTTTTTTTCCTTCCCAAGGATTTTAATACTAAGGAGGGGAATAGGTAGAGTTGGGGACCATGAACATATGCTACCAGAAGCTCATGGAATGAGGGGAAAAGCTGACATGAATAATGACAAAAGCCAATTTACCACCCTGCATTTGACATGACTCTTATTTTATTTTGCTAGAAACATAAACTAGAGGCTTGGAAATGGACAAGAATTAGCTCACTGGTTACCTAATTTAACCCATATCTAAAATGTGAATCCTTTCTACCTCATCTATAGCAAGTGGTCACCTGCCTTCTGCTTAAAGATTTCCTATGATTAAAAAATCTTATGAGGCGACTCATTTCCTATGATTTAAAATATCTTATGAAGCGACTCATTTCTCAAGTTGCTTGGTATAGAGGTATAGATGCAAATTGCTGCAAAGCAACCCAGTTAGCTTTCTTTATACTTTAAATTTGCTTTTTAAAAAATATGAACTAAACACTCCTTGACAAACATAAACATTTCGGGCTGCAAATATGAACAAAAAAAGAGTATTTATTATATATAAAACTTTTAATTGTTGCATATTTGTACATATTCACACAGTGGATAAAGCACCAGGCCTGGAGTCAGGAAAACCTGAATCTAAATTTGGCCTCAGACACTTATTAGGCAAACACCAAATGAAGTTATGAAGAATTGAACACAAGTGAAAAAATGAAAAATGAAAAAAAATTATCTGTAAGTGTATTTTTAATTTAACATGGTAGTAACAAAATTGTCCATTTGTATCCCTTTCTGAGCTGTTTTCTTCTATGTACTTTTTTTATTTACATCTTTGTAACTAACCACTAACTAATCCCCCCTCCTTTATAATTAGAAGTCCTACCTTGCAATGAATAAGTATATTCAAACAAAATAATTCAATACATTGGCCAGGTCTGAAAATATATTTCTCATTCTGCACCTCTAATCTGTCATATCTCTTCTAAAAGATAGGCACACTTCATCATCAGTATTCTGAAATTGTGATTACCTGGAGTCATTACATTGATCAGAATTCTGAGTTCCTTTCAACATTTTCCTTCACATTTTTGTGGTTCTTTATGTAAATTAGTTTCCTAATTCTTGTTTCATTCTACATCAATTCATACAAACTTTCAGGAAGACAATATATGTCCACTGAATAATCAAAACAACAAAAGTTAGTAAGCACTTATTTTGATCAGAGTACTCTGTAAAGCACCAAGGGAGAAATTATAATCTAATGGCAAATATGATATATATTCATATGAAATGGATCAAAAGAGATGCAAAAGAAAGTATGTAGGTTTCAAAGAAAGAAAAAGTTTTTAATGATTGGAAGGATCAGGAAAGTATTGGGGAAATGGTCATTGAAACACATTTCAGAAAAGTTAGGAATTCAAGAGGCGAAGTCTATTAGAGATCATTCCAGGTATAGGAAACAGAACAAACATAGCCTGAAGAGTATGGGGGAGGGAAAAGGGAGTAGGAAGGGAGTAGGACCTAGAGGAAGTTCCCTCTTACAAAATTATATGCAATAGACTAAAAGGTGCAGGCAACTGTATGGTTACCATCTGGAATAAACCTCTCAAAGTAACTCCTGCCTATGTGTGAAGCTTTAAATTTCTTCACTGAAGAATTCTCTTTGTTCACATTTGTCTGAGGTTACTTCTCTTCCTTTATGTCTAATAGCTGAGGAGGGGAAGAGGTGGAATTAATTGCAACTAATTCAAAATCCATTCATTCTACCATTAGGAAGGCAGGGCTTGAGGAGAACAATGACACCTGGACTTTCTGAAAAGGAGAGCCATGAATTTGTCATTTCTTTTCATCAAGCATCAGGCTGACCAAATGTTATATACTCCCAGAGCATGTTCCCACTAAACATACATAGACATGAGTAATTTCAGTCCTTGCTTTAAAAAAGCTTAAGATTTGCCTTCTTTCCCAAGCAGTCAGATAAATTAAATGTTCATTCCATGAAAGAGACGGGTGGTCCTTTGGAAGGAGAGGGAATCCATTCCAATATCCACATGTAAATTTAGTTTTCTTACAGAAATCCTTTAGTAACAAATTTTTAAGAGCAGTGATGAAGGCACATATTGGAATTATTTTAATCTTGCCCTTTGACCTAAATATCAAATTATAGGTGAACATGCATGCAGGTTATATAATAAGAGACTTTATTGTATTGCAAATCAATTGAGTGACTTTGATTTTGGAATAGTATAATCATGAGCACAGAATACAGCCTCCATGTCTAATTCATGAAGGTAAGTATAAACTTCAACCACATTATAATTCTCCCCTAAGCAAACTGATGGGCTGAGCTTTTAATGGCAGGATGAGCTAATTTTTCCTAATTTCCTTCCAACCTGCAATGAATACACATGGTTCCCTGCTTCTTCTTTTTAAAAATTATTTAGCAGAAAGGTTTAAACATGGTAGAAGATATTTTTCTATCAGATAAAACTGTTTATGTTAAGTTTAGGTGTTCCATGTTTTACTTCTAAACAAATTAATAAATATAAAATAATTTTCATAATCAAGGACTCAGAAAAAACAGCCTGTTTAGGCAAGAATACATCCATAAACTTCCCATTCCACTCTATTTGACCATTTGACCAATTGGAAATTCAAAATTAAAAAAAAAAAACCCAAACTGGCCTATGATAGACCTTTAAGAAGTTCTGTTTTGAATTGGATGAAATTGGTTCAATGTCTGTATTTAAATCTCATTTTGGAAGAAAATAACATATGCTTAGTGACACCAATTTTTTTTTTTAATTTTTAAATGGAACTCTATCCACAATTATTGGGTAATTGTGAACTAGACCTGGAATTAGGATCACCTGAGTTCAAATCCAGATTCATACACTAACAAGCAGTATAACCCTGGAAAAGCCATTTAACCTCAATTAGTCTCAGACTCCTCAACTATGAAATGGGGATATCTTTATACTTAGAATTGTAAAAATAGTAGCAACCAAGATTATTGTGAGGATCAAAAATGATAATATTTGTAAAGTATTCAATATAGTACTTGGTATTTAGTAGATATTGTTCTTTTCATTTTGCTTACTTCATTTTAAGGATCCTAGATTGAGATCAGATAGTCTAATTTCATTTTGTAACTCAGAAAACTGAGGCCAATACAATGAAGTAATTTGTCAAATATCCCATACATAGAAATTTTCTGAGGTAGGATTTGAACCAAATTGTTCTGCCTTCACATTCAGTGCTTTAGCCAGTATACCCCACTTTCTCCTTTCATCTGTTCTTCCAAGTCTTTCCATATCTCTCTGGATCCCTCATATTCATATCACTAATAACAAAATAATGATACTAATGTACTTCTTTGATATGCTTTGATCAGCTTGTACCTGATCGAACAGTTTATTAAGATATATAACATGTGGCTATAAAGTATTGAAGATTTTTTTAATTGACCAGAAATTGGACATCTAAATGAATTAAATGACCTATTCAAAGTATTTACCTTGAGCCTGTTTTCCCTACTAATATTGCCAAGGATGAAACAATCATATTTCCTCTTGAGAAATCTTTCAGAGATAGTGGGGGAGTGGGGGGAAAGGGGAATATTGTCTTTTTATTTTAGAATTATACCTTGTTTTGGATAAAAAACATTTTTAGTATAACTTGACCATAAATCTTACCCATCAGTTTTAGCTCTAAATAATTGGAGACAGTTTCCAGATTTCCAATCCATATTCAAAGGGTCAAGATTCACCATTTCACAAGAATGTACTGACACAAACTTTAAAAGCAACACCAAAATCAGAAGTCCATAAATGTTTGCAACAATTGGAACTGGAGAGGCAATGAATCTATTATGTCATTGACATAGATTTTCATATGAAAAAATTCCATCTACCAATGCAGGTTGACATTTGTAATCTTAGAGAGTTGCCTAGAGCATTAAGGAGTAAAGTGTATTCAGGCAATCTGTGTCATAGGCAGGATTTAAATCCTAATCCAAATGTTTTTTGAGACATACTCTTTTCCATCTGTCACACTGACTCTTCTTGCAATAATGGCATTGTTATTTTATTAACCATAATATTGGCATTCCTTAGGTGTCAAGAGAACTCAAGAAAGATCATGACATATTCAGTGGGCCCTGGGGTTGAATAAATAGGATTAAATAGACAAGATGAACAGATATGGCTGGATTGTGATATACATTAGAAAGCAAGGCCCACATGGATGCAATCATAGATAACTGCTTTTAAAAGCAACATTTATTTAGACATGTAAGATTCAGTAAATATATTCTTGAAGCTACAATTTATATATTAATTGTTTTATTCCATGTATAGCAATAGAATTCTTTAAAAAAAAAAAAAAAAAAGGGAAGGCAGGAAGAAAAAACAAACAAACAAACAAAGAATCAGAAAAAGAATGAGAAAGAAAGAAAAGAAAAGAAAAAATATTTCTCCAAAGGTCTAACTCTGGGAAAATGTAGTACATGATATAAAATATGATAAAGCTAGGAGTTCTGAATCAGAAGTCCTGAAGGAAATTAGGGGCTAAGAGTAGGTAGGAGGCAGAGACTAATAGGAAAAACAAAAAAACAAGAGATAAAACAAAGGGAGCAATCAATCAACAAGTATTTATTAAGTGCCTAACAGATGCCAGCTATGGGGTTAGATGCATACTAGTATATATAATGAAATAATCCCCACTTTCAAGAAAAAGAAAAGCAATTGGAATTGGCTATATGGCAAGTCCTCATGTTGGGATGTTGATGAGGCTTTTGGAAAATAGGATTGATGAACAATAACCAAATTAAGGCAATGAAAAAAAGAACCATGCAGAATTTAAAACAATGGAAACCTTGTCTCTGAGAAAGGAAACAGGAAGAAGGGATATGGTGAAGATGAAAAAAAAAAATTGCTCAATGAAATGACTAAAAAAATAGAAATGAAAAAACTTGGAGGTAAAGAGCTTAAAAGAAAGATATGTGGTAACAAGATTTTGCTGATAGGAGCAGAATAGTAAAGGTAATAAAATAAATCTTGCTTAGGTAATGAGCTTTTGTCTCAGATCTCCCTATGCCCCACCCTACCTTTATCATCCCTTTGCCTTTATCCCTACTAAAACACCCACAATGAAAAAGGCAAGGATGCCTTCAGCAATAGCAATGTTGGCCCATGGGACAATGAGAGGGGGAAAAAAAAATCACACAATGATAGCTATTACTACACTCCTACCAAACAAGGAGTCAGAAGTTTCTACATTCACAAATTAGATGAGGAGATGCTTCAATATACTCCATTAAAAATATCCTCTCAGTTGATTTTCAAAAACAAACAAATAATTTAAAAGCACTGTTTGTGTGTTAGGACCTAATGCTAGGAGATGAGGATATAAAGATGAAAGCCAAAAAATATATATATATTCATAATCTACTGGAGAAAAACCAGATGTATACATAGAAGTAAATACATATACATAATAAAGCCAAAGCCAAACTAATTGCAGGGAAAAGGGTAGCAATAGAAACTGGAGGCATCAGGAAAGGTTTCATAAACTAGAAGGCACTTGATTTTTTTAGCTTGGAGTGTACTAAGCATTCTAAGAGGCAGAGATGAAGATAAAGAGTATTTCCGGACATAGAGGACAGCTTATACAAAGACAAAAACAGGAAATGGAATGTGTGTACAAGGAATAGCAAGTAATATGAACATCAAACCAGAAAAGATGGGCTAGATCCAGATTATGAAGGAATTTGAATGCCAGCACAGAAATTTGTATTTTTTCCCTAAAATTAATATAGAACCACTATAATATTTTTGCTACTTTTTTAGCAAAAGAATGATGTGGTCACTCCAGAAATTATTTTGACACCTATACAGACAGTGACTGAGATAATAGAAAGGCTTGAAATTGTTTTTACATGAAACTGGAGAGAAATAAAATACTAAATAAAAAGGGGGAAAGAAAAGCTAAAGGCAAGTAGACCAATTAGGAGTCTTTTGAAATACAGATCACAAGGGCTCAAATTTAGGTGGTGGCCATGTGAAGAGAAAAAAACAAAACAAAACAAAACAAAACAAAACAAAAAACAACAGATGTAAGAGTTGAAATGGGGATAGAATTGATGACTGACTGGATTTAGAGAATGAAGGTGAATGAAGGGTCAAAGATGTCTGCAGTTACAAACCTAGATAAATAGAAATATTCAGAATATTATATAAAGATATATATTTCTATTTATATAAAGAAAAGAAGAAGAAGAAGAAGAAGAAGAAGAAGAAGAAGAAGAAGAAGGAGAAGAAGAAGAAGAAGAAGGAGAAGAAGAAGAAGGAGAAGAAGAAGAAGAAGAAGAAGAAGAAGAAGAAGAAGAGGAAGAAAGAAGAAGAAGAAGAAGAAGAAGAAGAAGAAGAAGAAGAAGAAGAAGAAGAAGAAGAAGAAGAAGAAGAAGAAGAAGAAGAAGAAGAAGAAGAAGAAGTGTGAAAGAGGAATGGGGAGAAAGATTGTGTTAAAATTGGAATGTCAATAGGACATCCAGTGAGAAAGCTCTAATAGTAATTTGGTTATGTAGCTTGGAACTCAAAAGGGAGAGAAGGACTTGATAGGTAAATCTGCAGATCATCTTCATAAAATAATCATTGATCTCATGGAAATGAAGTCGCCAAGTCAACAAGTCAGAGAGTGGAGAAAGAGAAAGAGAAGGGACCATGACCGAGGCTTGAAGACACTCACACAGTAAGAAGGCTAGAGATAGCTCATGATCTTTAAAAAGGGATGGAAAAGATGTCTCAACTAGTTACAATGAACTGTGTTAGGCAATGGGATACCAAAACACGAAGGGCTCTTTCTCCCCAAGTCGACAGTTTTATTCTCATTTCTCCCAGGACAAAAGTAATAAAAGCAGTTTAAATACTTTTCTGTTGTTGTTTTAACTGACTTCAAAATGTTCTCCCCAGATTGTGTAATTTTAGAATCTATTACTGAAATAAGTTCATAAAAAATGGTAGTTTATCCAGGCTACAAGCAAACTCATTAAAGTGACTAGCAAACTAGGGCCCACGAATTTCATAGTCACAAAATTGGAAATCATCTCATCCAACATATATCTAAAACACAGACCATGACCCCTTTCACTATACCCTGACCCAATCAGTGGTCATCCAACTGCTACTGGAAGCTCTTCACAGAGAGGGGAAAAGAAAAGGCTTAAATCAGACTATTTTGTTTTTGAAGTTCAAATTGCAAGAGAGTAATGTGAATATTCAGTGGATAGAGTGGCTAGACTGGAGTCAGGAAAGTCTTGTTACTGAATTCAAATCTGGCCTCAGACATTAAACAGCTGTGCAAATTTGGAGAAGTCACTTAACCCTGTTTGCCTCAGTTTCTTTCCCGATAAAATGAACTAAAGAAGGAAATGGCAAATTACTCTAGTATCATTGCCAAGAAAAGCCAAATGGGGTCATGAAGAGTTTGACATGAATGAAAAATGACTGAAAAACAATAGTTTCTAGAAATTTTTTCAGCACAAACATAAATTTCCCAATTTGCAAATTCTACCCTTTGTTCGTGGTTTTATCCTTGGGGTCCAAACAGTCCAAACAGAATTACAAATCTAATTCCCTTTCCACATGAGAGCTCTTCAATATATTATAATATGTTCTCCCTAAGTCAACTCTTCTCCAGGATAATTCCCTAGGACCCAGGGAAAAGGACTGAGTGGCTTCTTCTTAAAGAAAAACATAAAATAAAAAGGAAGAATGCTGTCCAATATATTGCATTATGATGATAAACTTTTTTCCCCTCATTTTTGTGAGTAGTCTCCCCATGTTTGCAGATTTTAACCCTTTGCTGTCTTTTTACAAATTCTTCATTGACAATAAAATAAATATAATGGAGAACTTTCTATATTTATTTTAATAGCATGAGAATGGCAGCAGTGTACTGTTAGCTATAGTTTCGTTCTCACAACATGACTAGTTCATATCTACTCTCTCCAAGATTACCAATCAATTAAGTGCTTACAACATCCCAGACACAGTGATTTCTTTTGTTAACTACTAGAGCTATAAATATATAAAAGACATTTCCCACCCTCAAGGAATTTACATTATAATGGGGAATACAAATGCAAAACAGTTTTTTTTTCCCCCTGAGGCTGGGGTTAAGTGACTTGCCCAGGGTCACACAGCTAGGAAGTATTAAGCGTCTGAGACCATATTTGAAGTCTGGTCCTCCTGAATTCAGGGCTGGTGCTCTATCCACTGCGCCACCTAGCTGCCCTTGCAAAATAGTTTTTGTCTAAATTAGTACTCTTAACCTTTTTTGTGTGTATTGTACGTTTTTAGTAGTCTAGTGAAATCTATGAATCTCTTCTCTTTTAAATGCATAAAATAAAATATATGAAATTCCACATACCTCAGGTTAATAACTCTTTCCTAAACAATCACAAGGAGTATGAGTGATTCCATAGTGCAGCAAATGGCCATGCCTTTCTCAATAGCAATGATATGATTATAGCTTTAAGAGCAAGAGGTAGAAAATAGGGGTGAGAGAGAAAGAGAGAATATGCATGTAATATCAAGCAGGCAGCAAGATGCCAACAGTGAAAAGACCCTAGTTTCTTTGTGGATGGCTAAGTGGAATGAGTCTGGCTAGATATAATTGGTAATAGTGACTTTTCATTGCTCATCCACTCATCAGAGCAGCTTAACTCTAGGATATAATCCCAAAGTTAATCAGGTCAGTTCTCTGATGTGAAGAAGGGATATCATTTTTGAAGGTCTAATTTGGAGGCTCATTCTTTCTGATAGCCACAGTCACCCTGCAAAACTGAATTGAATAAGATGTTCTGTTTCCTCAGGGAAGACTATCTGATCAGAAGCTGCAAACTAAACTTATGTTCTCTGTACTCCTTATGTGATATAAACAATATGTGCAGGCTTGTAATTCAGAAGTAGATATCTATTGATCCTGGAATATTGGGTAAAATTAAAGTAGGGCCATTATTAATCAGAAAATAGCTAATTTTTATATGGCATTTAAGTCTTCAGAGTATTTTTCATACATTATCTTATTTAATCCTTCCAACAACGCTATGAGATTGGTGATATTTTTACCCTTATTTTATTGAATAATTAGTTTCTGAGAGGTTGTAACTTACCCATAGTCATACAGCTAATAAGTATCTAAAGGACTCAAATCCACATTATCCAAAATCCACATCCAGCTCACTTTCCACATTTCTGATTGTAAATTTTTTTTTAGAAAATCATATAGCAAATAGGAAAAGAAAAGAAACAAAGAAAGGGAAAAAAAAATAATAGATCCAGCCAAAAAAGTTTTAGTATTACTCCAAGTATCCATTTTGAGTAGCTTATTATAATGTATAAGATGGTGCTATGCCTCGCTTCTACCAGATCACTTTCCAATTTGTTTAACAGTTTGTGTCAAACAATGTGCTTTTGCTCCAATAACTGATATCTCTGCATATGTCAAACTCTAGGTTACTGTGTTTATTTCTAAATAGTGTATACCAAATGTATGCCACTGATCAACATCTATTTCTTACTCATTATTAATTATTTTGATGACCACAGCTTTGTTGTAAGATTTAAAATCTGACATTGCTAATTCCTCTTCATTTCAATTTTAAAAATTATTCCCTTGATATTCTCAACCTTGTGTTCCTCCATATGAATTTTGTTATTTTTTTTCCCCTAGCTTCATAAAATAATTCTTTACTAATTTGTTTGGAATGAGCAATTTAATTTGTTTTTTTTTTTTTTTCCCCCTAGCTTCATAAAATAATTCTTTACTAATTTGAATGGAATGAGCAATTTAATTTACATGGCATTGCCATTTCCATGATAGTGGCTCAGACTTGTTATGAGCATTTACTATTTCTCCAAATTACTTAGATATGTCTTTATTTGTGTAAACAATGTTTTGTAATTTTAGTCATATAATTTTTGTATGGGTCTGGAAAGGTAAGTTCCCAAGTATTTTTTACTATTCACAGTTATTTTAAATGGAATTTCTTTTTCCATATCTTCCTGCTAGGTTTTGTTGGTAACATACAAAAAATTCTGATGGTTTATATGGTTTTATTTTATATTCTGTAACTTCGCTGAAGTTGTTAATTGCTTTGATTAGTTTTTTTAGTTGACTTTCTAGCATTCATTAAATAAACTATCACATCATCTGAAAAAAGCAATACTTTTTTTTTCTTTTTTGCCTATGCTCAATCTTTCAATTTCTTTTTCCTAATGTTAAACCAACCTTGAATTCCTGGCATAAATCCAACCTAATAGATAAAATTCTTGTATCAATAATCATTAGAGAAATTGGCTTATAGTTTTCTTCCTCTGCTTTGATTCTAACCAGTTTAGCTATCAAAATTTGAGGTGTGTAATAAAATAAGTCTGGTAGTAATTCTTTATTTTTTTCAAGCTTTTTATGTCATATTGGAATTGATTGTTCTATAAATGTTTGGCAAAATTCACTGCTAAAGCCATCTTATCTTGAGGCTTTTTAATTTAGGAGTTCAAGTCTGTTCATTATGTCTTATTAAATTTATTATTTCTAACATAAAGTTATATAACTGTTTTATTTCCTATTCCATTAAATTGGGCAATCTGTATTTTTGTAAATATTCATCCATTTCATCTAGATTGTCAGTTTTATTGACATTGGTTATGTTAAACATTTTTTGGTATTTGTTTCTATTTCTTCTTCATTGGTTGTGAGTATAGCTTTAAATTTTTTTATAATGGTAATTTAGTGTTCTTTCATTTTCTTAATTCAATTAGTTAATAGTTAATGTGATACATGTAATATTTCTAGTTGCTAAATTTTTTGTGAGATTTTTATGTTTTAACACGTGGTCAATTTTTGTGAATATACTATGCACAGCTGATAAATAGGTGCTCTTTTTTCTATTCTCATTTAATATTCTCCAGAATGCTAGCTTTTCAAATTTTTCTAAAATTTTATTCAGGTCCTTAATTTTTTGCTATTTTTATTTTTATTTTTTGGTTTGATTTATCTAGATCTTAGAATGGATGAATTGTCTCTCACTCTTATAGTTTCACTATCTTTTCCTGTCTAGAATATAAGTAGTGTGCCACTTGGTACATATATATTTAGTAATTACACTTATTCACTTCCTATACAGCCTTTCAGCAAAATGTAGTTTCCCTATTTCTTTATTAGATTTATTTTTGCTTTTGCTTTATCTGAGGTCATGATTACTACCCCTCTTTTTCTTATTTAGCCAAAGCAAAATGAATTATGCTCTAGTCTCTTATTTTAACTCTCTATGTATTTTTATTTCAAATGTGTTTCTTATAAACACATATTATTGGAGTTGAGTTTCTAATCCAGTATGCTATCCTCTTCCATTTTATAGGTGAACTCATTCCATTAACATTCACAGATTATTAATATTATTAACATTAACATATCATTGCTAATTGGTTATTTCCTTATGTCACATTTTATAATACTTAATCTCTTTTTTTCCCCTTTCACTTCATTAAAAATCTGTTTTGTTTCTGACTAATGCCTTTCTTTTTCTATCCTTCCTCTTATTCCTCCTTTCCCTTTTTATATATATGCTCATTTTTTTCATTTTCTATTTGGTTAAAAATATTTCTTTACATAACTGTGTATATATATTCTTCCTTCTTTTAACCAGTTCATATGAAATTAAGATTTGGGTATCATTTGCTTCTTTCCACTGCTCCCTCCTTGATGTATAATCTCCTCTCTTTGCATCACATTTTTGTGAGATAATTTTCCCTATTCTTCCTCTTTTTTCTACTCTCTTCCAGTGCATTAATCTTCTCCATCTATTTCATTTGTCTTTTGATATCATCTAAACCCTGCAGAATCACAGATAAGTCCTTAAACTAATTAACTTCCTTTATGACCTCTCATAAGGATAAAACTTTGAGGGATTACATGAATCATATCCCCATATAAAGATAAAGCCATTTGACTTTGTTTATTCTTTTAATTTTTTTTTACTCAGGTTCACCTTTTTATGCCTTTCTTGACCCCTGTGTTTTTATGTAATATTCTTTTTTTTATTCAGCTCTCATCTTTTCATTAGTAACAATTGGAAGTCATCTATTTCATCAAAAATTCATTTCTCCATGGAGGATTATGGTAAGTTTTTTCTAACTAGGCTACTAGTGGCTGCAAGCCTAGGTCCATTGCCTTCTGGAATGGCATATTCCAAGCCCTCTGCTTCTTTACAATAGTTGCTGATAAAACTTATATGATCCTGATTGTGATTTCTTTGTATTTGAATTCTTTCCTTCTAGCTACTTACAATATTTTGAAACTGCTAAATTTTGACTATATTTTCTTAAGAATTTTCATTTTGGAGGTTTATTTTAGGAGGTGACTGGTGGATTCTTTTGATTTCAACTTTGCTCTGGTTTTAAGCTATCTGGGCAATATTTCTTGAAATTTGATGTCTAGGTTCTTTTTTTTGTTCATAGTTTCCAGGTAGCCCAATGATTCTTAAATTATCTCTTTTTAAGATCTGTTTTCCAGGTAATAATATTTTCCAATGAGATATTTCACATTTTCTTCTATTTTTCTGGACTTTGATTTATTTTTTCTTGAGTTCTCACAGAGTCATTAAATTACACATGACCTATCCTAATTTTCAAAATATTATCTTATTCAGGAATATTTGTATCTATTTTTCTGAGCTACTCTCTTTCTATATCATTCTTCCCCAATTCTTACCTCTTTTTTCCATTCTTTCCTTTACTAGTCTGTTTTTAAAATCAATTTTAGCTGTTTAACTCTTTTATAAATTCTTGTTGGACTTGTATTCAGTCTGAATTTTTTTTTCAAATACTTTTTTGTAGATATTTTTTGGGTCATTCTCTTCTGTTTGTGTCTTTTCTTCCTTGTCACTATAATAACTTTTTAATACTTTTTGTTTGTCTGTTTATGTATTTGTTCATGCCTACTTCTTGACATTAGATTGTATGTTAATTCTGGGCTCTGCACACTGTTGAGGAGGATTTCTACTTTGATCTTATGCCTTCTTATATACCCTTCTACTGCTTTCTCACCTCCAAATAAGAACCTGAAAGTTTTCAATGCTTTCAAAGGGGTGTGATCCAGGGACAGGTCTATTCATTACCCTCATGGTCTGAGTTTTGCATGTTTTTGGTTTAAGTTTTGGTCAATCAGTTTGTTGGGAGTTGGGAGTTTTAAGATATTGTTTCTTGATCAAGCCACTATATGGATACTGTAAGACTTAAAGATTCAGAATATTTGAACTTCTGAGTCCACTTTGGTCTAGGATATTATACTCTGCTTCAGAGATAAGAGTCATACAGCTACAACATGCTTCTTGAAAGTTCTTCTTAGGGCAAATAATGACAACCTTTCCATCTTGGATTTATGACCCAATATTGGGTGTTAGGTAACAGAGCTACCAGACAGGACATATTCCAGATAGCACCCAGTACTTACTTAAGGACTTCCTGGGACTTCTTTCTAGTGTCCGGTCAATGTCATTTCTCAGTCCCTGAAGCTTGAATGTTCCTTGTCACTGTTGCCACTGCTCCATTCTGCACAATATTATAGACCAGACTCCCACACCTTAGTGTATATAGACCTCTGTCTAATCACTAAGCAGTCTTGGGTTAGAAAAAAAATACTCACTGATACTTCTTAGCTTTCCTCATCAGAATTCAGTTTGGTGCATTCATTAAATCTTTATCAAGATGTCAGGAGAGTGATAGATTCCATTACTTCCTCTCATTGCAGCATCTCACATTTTATGCAATTGTCTTTTAAAATCATTGTTTCAATCATCTTTCTCTTCCCATTCAAGCATAATCCCGATTCAGAAAAAAAATAAAAAAAAATTTGTCTCATTCTGGACTCTGAGTCCTTTACCTCTCCATGAAGATGTGGACAATTTGATTCATGATGCACGCTCTGGTTGATCTTAACACTTATCAGTTCCTAAATATTTTGAAGTTGCTTGTTTATATGTTATTGTCATTATATAAATTGTTTTCTTCATTTGACCCAATTCATTCTACATCAGTTCATATTCTTTGAAGTTTCATTAGGCTGCTGCTGGACTCATTCACTATTCTACAGCTTTCTGCTGGTGGACTTCCCTTTGGTCTGGAATTCTTGTCCTAGTTATTCCTTTATAGGCTTTAGCTAGAGGATGTAAAAGACCCTTTTCCATTCCCAGAGCCTGAGCCATACATTTACTTCTTGCCTCTGAATTTGCTCCTTTCTCAGATTGCTCCTCAGTCTGAAATGTCACCCCAAAGTTCAGGCCTTTTCCTTAGTCCAACCTGGATCTGTGATCTAGAATTAGGAAATGGATGACAGAGGTAGCAGTTGGCACCTGTTCCTGCATTCTACACAAGTTCAGTCTCCTCTTTATTACATTTGAAATCTCTTCTTGCCCTGGTTTGTAGCAGCTTGCTTTGTTGGAATGATCTCTAAATGTTCTCCTAGATGTATCTCTACCCCAGTGTCTGTGAACTTCTCTGTGTCTGTATGTTATCCTAGGTTAGAAAAACTCACTATGATTTTTTTTCTTTTATTTCCCAATCAAGATTTCACCTTGTATATTTTCTAGATATTTGGGTAAAAGTTAGAAGGTGGGGGTGGAATTCGAATGTACTTTGTACATTTTGCCATTTTGGCTCTACCTTTCAACATGTTTATTCTAGAAGCACAGATTTAGGTTGTGCTTTAAAAAAAAAAAAAGTTCTAATTTCTCATCTTTCAACCCATCTTTGGGCTGAAGGGGTGAGTCTGGGTAAGTTGATAGGAAGACTCCTCACTTTACAGAGCTTATTTTGGAAGTTTTGTACAACAAATTAGATCTGAGTCAACATGGCCATATAAACTAACCAGTTTAAGACAATCTCTCAATACAGTCTCTAGAAAGGGTTTCCCTCCCTCTCCCAAGGGCATATTTTAATAATTTGTAACATCAACCCCATTTGTTTTAAATTAACTTATAGCATTTGGTATCTGTTGGATCAAGCCTAGTTACACATCAGAGATTGCCTGAAGAAATCAACAAGAGAGCAGGCACTGTACAGAATTAATCCATTGTGATTATAGAAAGTTTGAATAAATGCTTCTAGAAGAAAGGTGTAAGGCCAGTATTTCTTATTGTGTATCTGCTTTAACTGCCAGGTCAAGTGAGAAGATAGCATCTTTGGAAGGGTCAGTGATAAGACAGTTGTTGTCATATGTTACATTAGTTTTGAGTAATAATAATGTTTCTTCCTCTAAGCAGGAATGAGGTGAAAGGGAAGCTGTTTCAGAGTGCTTTCTTGTTTCAGAAGGGGATGTATTTGAGTTTTGTTTTTTGGTTTGTTGTTTTGTTTTGTTTTTCCACAGCAACAATTGGGATGCGCAGAGAAATCTCCAAACAACATAATTACCAGTGTCCTAGTTTAGTCCTCACCTCCCTCTTCAGTTCTGTTCAACTGCCTTTTATTCATCTTTTTATGATAGATTTATATGTGGTACTTTCTTGCTTTTCCCCAGGCTATTGTTCCTCTAGCCAGCAAAGTTAGCAACAAAAGATGGTTAGTGGCTTATCAGCCAAAAGGAGAATTCTTCATGTTGAAACCAAGGGGTTCCAGAATACAAAATGAACCCTGTTCTCCTTTGACATTTCTGTGATGGTATTTGCAGAAACCACATTTGGCAGGCACTTTAAAGCTGGGCCAAAGGCCTCTTTTGGTCTTGGTGATCATAAACCTACTAAGATATGCACTAGTTATTGCTGTTGCATAAATTCCACATTTTAGTCCAATCTGTGACACTTAGTATCCCTGTACTAGGATTCTTATGAAAAAAAGCAGTAATAGATCACTTAGAGAGAAGAAAGGAAAGGGGAAAAACACTTATTCAATGCCTACTATGTGCCAAACACTGTGCTGAGTGATTTATTCATATTTCATTTGATCCTTACAACACCATTAGGAAGTAGATGCTATTATAATCTCCATTTTACAATTGTGGAAATGGAGGCAGACAGAAGTAATTTGCCCAATACTTAGTAAGTATCTGATTAGATTTGAACTCAGATCTTCTTGACTTCGGATCCAATATTCTATCCATTGATCTACTTAATTATATTCCCAATGTGTACATTTCAGGGCTTTTAGTGTACCTCGCCAGACCATTCATAGCAAGAGACTGTCAGAGGAGAATCTTCTGTAAAATAAACCATTGTCAACATGCATTACTCTGAGAAACCTTATAGCCAACATAGTCCGCATTACTTTTCAGTATAGGTTCTTTTTCTTTCACAATGAAAAACAAGAATTGAAGCCAACTTTAGTATCAGTCAATTCATCAATAAGCATTTATTAAGTTCCTACTATGTTCCAGGTACTATGTTAGGTGCTGGAAATACAAATACAAAGAATAACAACTTTTGATCTGAATAAGCCCTTAGAGATCATCAGGTCCAACTCTGAAATCATATAGAAAGGAAATTGAAACCTAAAGAAGTAAGTTTATTTCCCATAATTAGTTAGTATTGTTAGTAGCAAAACTGATATTTGAATCCTGGTCCTCTGATACCAAAGTCAACACTCTTCCCACCCACCATGTTCATAGATTGTTAAAGGTCATCTAATTTAATCCATCTGTACACCTCAGCAAGTGGTTATCTAGCTTCAATCTAAATTTCATGTTGAAAGATATTTGCAGGAATGAAATAGCTCATCTCAATATCTCCCTCTTTTTCTCAGTTTGGCTCTTTTTCTCTTTTTCTTTGCCCATTGCTCTTATATTACTGTTTCTCACTAGTTCAGCTCATTAAGTCACAGATGGGGCTAAAAGACTATGACCACCCAATTGCCATTGTTTGACAACTCATGTATCCCTCACTTCTACCTCTCTGTTTGTCCTCTCCCTGACTGTGCTGCTTTCTCAAAGCTTCTGAGTATGACTCAAGTCTTATCTTCTGCCCAAAGATATCACACATCTCTTTCCTGCGGAAAGGAGATGTTTATCCCTCTGAACTATAAATCCCAGCAGTTCTCAAAACCTTATAGAACAGAACCAGCATTCAAACTCAAGTCCTGTTACTTGAAGTTTATTGTTCTTTCCAATATTTGCATATGTCCTGAAGACAAAACTTCAAATACTTACAGACTGTCCTCTAGCTTAATCTTCCTTCTTGAGTCTTCTTCTCTTCTCCAGAATAAGCAGCCCCAGTTCCTCCAAATGATCTGTGCATTGCATTATTTCCTGTCTCTTTACCATCCTGATTCTCCTTTTTTGGGCAAGCACCATCTTGTCCTAAAATGTGACATCTAAACACAGCACTTCAAATGTTCCCTGATAGAAGCAACATACATCTGTCTTGTAGCTACCTACAACTGGATAATTAATTTTTAGTATTGGAGCCTAAAGTTACATTACTTTTTTGACTTCTGTATAACAATTTTGACTCATAAAGATTACAATCCACTAAAACTCTTAAGTATTTTTCAGGTATACAATATATTGTCTATTCATGCCTCCTACACTTCTGCAGTTGTTTGGTTTTTTCCTAAGCTAAATAAAGGGCTTTACATTTTTCCCTATTCCATTTCACTAGATTAAATTAGGCTCATTATTCTAGCATACTAAGATCTTTTCTGCACCATGATTCTGTTGTTTTTCCTCCCAGATTCATGGTTATCTCCCAATTTGATTAAATCTATATCCATACTTAAAGATGAAATTTAGATTCAAATCTCATTCTTGACTCTAACTAATCATATAATTGTGAACAAAATAAACCTCTTTGAGCCTCAGTTTTCTCATCTCTAGAATGGAAATGTTAATATCTGTAATATTTATTTGACGGAGTTGTTGTTAGCATCATATCAGATACTGTGAGTGTCTATATTTACATATGTAAATAGCATTTTATAAAATTTAAGGTTCTAAATAAATGTGAGTGATTGTTGATCTCATCAATCTCTTAATCCAAAACCTTAACAAAAATGTTGAAGAGAATATAGTATAGTGTAATAAGAAGAGCATCAGATTCAATATCAGAAAAGTTAGATTTATTTATTTATTTATTAGCTTTATTATGATCAAGTCTATTAACATCTGTGGGACTCTGTTTCTTTATATATAAAAATCTATTAGATTGGATGATTTCTAATGTTCCTTCAAGCTTTAAATTCTATTTTCCTATGATTAATCATAGGACTTGATTGTCCAAGAACAAATCTCTAGTATGTTCCACTAGATCTTTCCTTCCATGTTGACAGTGATTTATTACTAAAAAAGTGTTAGAGAACCAATTCTTGATCCACCTGACTATTCTATCATCATCTTGTTCACATATTATTAAAGACTTTGTCAAATATTTTGTTGAAATCCAAATGTTTTTGGCATTTCCTAAGCTATATTTTAGCCTTTTAATCTGACCAATGAAATAGACTTATCAAACATGACTTTTTTATTTATTTTCTTCTGAAGTTATAAAATAAAACAAGCATTTACATAATAGTAGAATAAGGAGGAAATGATTGTGCATGAAAACTACAAATCTACTGTGTACAAATTGCTATTTCTTTTAAATATATAATAAAGTTGTCATGTAACTTTCTTTTTTTCCTTCTTTCTACCTCCCCTACCCTTAAGATGGCTATTAGATACATATATGTAATTTCTAATGTTTTATATATGTAAATGATATGCATATGTAAAATAATTCTATATACACTTCTATTTATCAATTATTTCTATAGATATAGATAGTATTTTCCTTCATAAGTCCTTTGTAGTTAATCTATTTCTTCTTCTGCCAATCTAGACAGTTTGTATTTTTGTAAATATTCTTCTATTTCACTTAGGTTGTTTAATTTATTAAGATGTAATTAGGCAGCATAACTCCTTAAAATTGTTTTGATTTCATTTTTTGTAATGTTCAGGTTAGCTTTCTGGAGGTCCTTCAGACGGGTCTTGGTCTCAGCAGGATACACACCAGGAGCATAATCAGGAATAGAGTCTAGAGCCTGCATTCTTAGTGCAGGAGGCAGGAGACTTACCAGCAAGATGGTCAAAAATAAAATGTCTCATTTCCAGTCTCTCTCAATCCTTATATACCTTAGTAACATTACATCATTACAGCATACTTAATATGTGAACTAGAGAACTATTACATTATCATACTAAGTACTAAGTGTATATGTGAACTAGAGAACCATCATCTCATCAATTCCACTGAGTTAAACACTTGTTTCAATTATACTTCTCCAGAGTTCCCGCCCTCTACAATTTTTGTTAGTGGTATATTCACTCTTTTCATTTTTAATATTAGTGATTTGTTTTTCTTCTCTCTTTTTAATCATATTAATTAATATTTTATTTATTTTTCCTCAAAACCAACACCTAGTTTTATTTATTAAGTCAATGAGTTTTTTATACTCCATTTTATTAATTAGGATTTTCAAATTAATGTTTAATTGGGGATTTTTAGTTTGTTCTTTTTCTAGTTTTTTTTTTAAATTACATATCTATTCTTTCTCTATTTTATTGATGTGAGCATTTAGAGATATAAATTTTCCTCTGATTACTGCCTTTGCTTTATCCTATGAGTTTTGAGGTGTTGTCTCATTATTGTCACTATCTTTAATGAAATTGTTGCTTGTTTCTATAATTTATTCTTTAACCCACTAATTCTTTAAAATTAGGTTATTTACTTTTCGATTTACTTTTTAATTTGTTTCTATGGTTCCTTATTAAGTATAATTTGTATTGTATTGTGATGTGAAAATGATGCCTTTAACATTTCTGCTTTTCTGTTTCTAACTATAAATTTTTTGCTCCAATATGTAGTCAGCCTTTTTAAAGGTGCCATAAACCACTGAGAAAAAGATTTAGGTAAAAAAGATTTGACCTCTTCTTTGTAATCATTCCTATGTTCTCTTATCTTCCCTATTGCTATAAAGGGCAAAACCATTCTTGCAGTCCCTCAGACTCAAAACTTAGAAGTCATCTTTAATTCCCCCCTATCTCTCATCTCTCATAGCCAACCATTGCCTAGTCTATTGATTTCAGCTTTGTAGAATCTCTCAAATATGCCTCTTTCTCTCTTTTATCACTACTACCACTCTGGTACAAGCCCTCATCACACCTTGATTAATGAATAGCCTACTGATGGGTCAGCCCACTTCAAGTCTCACCCTGCTGCAATTCATCTTTCATTCTCCTGCCAAAGTAGTTTTTTCTAAAGCACAGGTCAAATTATGTCACTACCCCTACTCAATAAATTCCAGGAGCAAATACAAAATGCTCTATTGGGATTCAAAGTCCTTTATAATCTACCTGCCTCCTATCTTTTCAGTCTTCTTATATGTTATTCTCTGCCATTCTTTGATCAAGTGATACTGGCCTCCTGACTATTCCACAAACAAGACATTTCATCTCTTAGCTATAAGGCATTTTAAACTCTGCCTTCTGTCTTTCTTGGTTTCTTTGAAATCCCAAATAAATCTTATTTCTTATATAAGGCCGATCCCAAATTCTCTTAATTCTAGTGTCTTTCTTCTGTTAATTATTTCCTATTTATCCTATATATCCTTGCTTTGCATATATTTATTTTCAGCTCCTTTCCCTCACTAGGTTTTAAGATCTTTGGGAGGAGCAGCTGACTTTGGCCTCTTTTGGCATTCTCTGAATTTAACAGAGTAGCTGACACATATTACATGCTTAATAAACGTTTGCTGATTCATTGATAAACTCAGTTTCCCTTCTAAGGCTGCAGATGGAGTGTAGACTTTCAAAAGCTATAGCTTACCTGAAATGTAGCATTTGTGAAGGAAAAATAAAGCTGGAAAGTAGGATAGAAAATAAGATAAAATTTTTTTGTACTTTTCCTATAAGCAATGGGGAGCCAGTGATAATTCTTGAACAAGAGATTGACATTCTCAGAATTAGGGTCATTTCCCCTGTGTAATTTTTCATATGGAGCCCCAAATAAAAATGATCCATTGACTCTAGTCTCTCTCTTCCCCATTCTCCCTTCTCTATACCCTTTCATACAATATTATTTATGTAGCAATTATTCTACAAATTAATGATTTTTATGGTAAATTATTCAACAGTAGAAAAAGGATAAAATATCCCATTCACAGAAGTTATGTATCTTTATGAAGTTTATTGAAGAATTTTCTTTATTGCTAGCCTAGATCATAACAGAATTGGAGATGTAAGTGCTGTCATTCCTTAGGTCTATGTCTCAAATTGAGTCCTCATCAGATCTTTGGGTAGTACAGAGGGCTACAGTCTCAGCTCAACACTTTGGGGATGGTTTTAAGAGTTCTTCAGAAGGTTAAGATCTAGTAACATGTATGAAGACTCATGGAGATTGTAGCATCAATGATGACATTCATTTTTTTAATAGAAAAGATCTATGTGTCAGTGATGTTCAGTTTTCCAGTTCCCAGGAATTCTAGGGTAGTCATTAGGTAAATGGAATAATTGAGGTAAGAGTGAAACATTCATCTTGCTCAAAAGCTCTTAAGGAGAGGAAATAGAAATCCATTATCTACAATCTCAGAAACAAAGTAGAAAAAACCTGTTCCATTCAAGTTGAGATGAGCATTATCAATAAAGTCCTAAACTTGGGAAACATGGAAAGCACTTTTAACCAGTTTAAAATGTAAAACAAAATAGTAAAAGGCAATAAATTGCATAAGTAAGCAAAAAAATAAACAATTGGGAGTAACTCAGATAGACTAATGGAGTTTTATTTATTTCTAAAAAGCTTGAACACAAAAGAATGTCCTTAAGGCAGGTAATTTGGTAAAAAGGCCAAAGGGCCTTTGTTTAAGGATTTTATAGCTTTCTGTTGGTATATTTTTAGGAAGGAATGCCAATTCATCCACAAATATAGTTTCTGCTATCACAAAAATCCTAGCTAATAATATAGTTTTTACTATCACAGAAATCCTAAATAATATATATGTTAGTATGAAAGGAAGTATGCCAAGCCAAAATTATGGAATGTATTGTATTAGAATCTAGCTGACCTTAAAACAAACAGGAAAACAATTAGAAATAGGAGATTAATCAAGCTGTATTGATAACAGGTAATGAGAGCCTAAATTAGGGAGATAAACATATTAATGGAGAAGAGAGAGGTATGAGATATTGTGATGATAGAATCAACCTTGTACCTGTTTAGATGTGGAGGCTGAGAGAAAACAAATGAAAACTTTTCATCCTTTCATAAATAACTTTTATGGGATTTCCCTTTTCCTTATCCTCTTACCTGAGGATTTTGCTTCATATTTTTCTTCTTTACTCCCCCCCCAAAAAAAATGAAGGTATTCATTAAGAGAGTTCTCTTCTCTCTTCCTCATCTCATATTCCCCCCTCTATCTCTTTCTTATCCTAATATCTTGAAGAGGTGGAATTTCTTATTGCCAAATCGAATCCCTCTACATGCACAAGTGATTCCATTCTATCCCAGCTTCTTTAATAAATTTCTATTCTATCATTCATTGTCTGTTGGCTCTTCTGTATTACCTACAAATATACCCATGCTTTCTCTATTTTTAAAAACTCCCATATAGAGAAGGGCTCTTATTAATTAATATGTGCATCAACTGTTGAATACTGTCTTTATCAAAGAATTTTGCAGTCAAGATTTTTTCCAATTATTTGTCTTCTGATTTATTTTGCTTGTGCAGATTTTCTATTTTATATAATGTAATAATCCATCTTATCTTTTATGAGATCTTTATTCCTTGTATAGATAAGAATTCTTCCCCTAGCCATAGTTTAAAAAGACACCTTTTTTTTCTTCTATTTTTAAATGACCTTTTATGTTTGTGTATCCATTTGGAGCTTATTGTGGTTTATTCAATAAGCTATTCACCTAAATTTGGTTTCTACGACTGCTTCCCAGTTTTCCCAATATTTTTTATCAACTAGAAAGTCCTCACCCCATAGCTATTATCTTACAGTTTATTGAACATTATTCTAATTGCTTCTGAGTCTTGTTCCATTGCTTTTCTTTTAATCAGTAGTAAGTATTTTTGAAAGTTACCACTTTTTAATAGCATATGAAATTTAAGATTCTTGCCTTACTTTCTTTTCATTTTTAAGGGAACTAGGTGACTCAGTGGACTTTATTCACACCCTCTACTTGTCTCAGTTTCCTGAGCTCTAAAAATAAGGAAATTAAATAGTCAATAACTATCCCACAACATTGTTATAAGGATCCAGGGAGAGAATATTTGCAAATTGTCTGACACATATTTAATAATCTTTATTCCCTTCCTTTTTGTTCTCTATTTATTTTCCTAATGATTCTTGACTTTTGTTTCTCCAGATCAATTTTGTTATTACTTGTCTAGATCTATAAAATAACTCCTTGGCTGGAGGATTGGTATGGTACTATGCCTTAAATTAATTCAGGTATTATTATCAATTTAATTATATTGGAATGACCCAACTATAAACAAATATCTTTTTAATCACTTAGGTCTTCTTTTCTTTTTGTAAAAAGTTATTTTTAGTTGAATTCATATAAGTACTAAATGATAGACTCAGAAATTTTATTCATTTTGTAGTTGTTTTGAAAGGGACCTCTTTCTACTTTATTTTGTTAGTACCATGCAAAAGCTGAAAATTTATGTTTTCTTAATATCCTGCTACTTTTACAATTATTATTCAATTGATTTAGTTGAATCTATAACAGTTCTCTGAACAAACCATCATATAGCTGCAAATAGCTTAAGCCTTTGTAGTCTCTGTGTTATTTACTCAAAGATAGGCACCAATCAGTAAAATTTTGCCTAGTTCCATGATCAGATTCTATTGCTGCCAAAGGTGGAAGTTTGGTTTCTTCAGAAAGTATATAGATAAGAAAAATAAAGTGCAAAGTGCCTACACAGGTGTCAGCAAGGTAGGTCTTAAGGTCATAAAACTAAGGGAAAAAGAAATGAAAAAGAAAACTAGGAAGATGTCCTCCTCTCTATTTATAGTATGGCAAGCAGAATTAGACAAGATACTCTATATCTATTCATAAATGGCAGATCCCATCTAGATACTGATCCCCAGCATTTCACCCCCCTGGAAACACTGCCTAGATGAGAAAGGCATTCAGTCAAGAATGTCAGAAGGTAGTTGATTGCTGAACATGTCATTGCCTAGTTGTCCAGCCTGAATCCTTAATAAATTTCCAGGACATGATTCTCTGTCTTCTGGGACTTAAGAATATTTTCTTCTGTCTGCTCTTCCATGCCTTTGCTGGCCTTTCCAAAATTGATGAATGAAATATGGAAAAGGTGCAGGACAGTCCCTGATCAAATGTGTTTCAGATATATGTGTATTTGTTGAGTGGTGCAGAATTAAAGTAGAACAACTCTGGGTTGTTTCTAAGTACTTTTCCCCCCTCCACTGGTTGCATTTGAATTTGTACTCCCCATTTGCCTTTTTCTAACACTTAGGACACTGATAATGGCTCTGGCTATTTGTCATCAATAAGTGAAACACCTTCAGCTGTGGCAAGGTTCCATCTTCTGTTTCCACATACTACTGCACTGGCTCCCTAGGTGAATTTTTTAATAGATACACAAAGGGCATAGATAAACACCCTGAGTTCCTACGTCTGAATCTGCTGCCTATAGAAAGATAACAGTAAGTATAAAGTTTGCTTAAAAGAAACATTCAAGAGCCAATATGATTATATTAGAAGCAAAAACACATTGGGATTCTCCCAAAATTCCCCTCCAAACAACTTCAAATCAAGTTTTAGAGTAGCATAGCCAACAAACTGTCGGGATAAGACATTTTTTGCAGACCAAGACAACTTGGGAGGTCAGAAGGAGAGGTGGGGCTGACCTGGAGTCGACATGAAATAATACCAACAATGGGCCTTAGAGACAGCTGCAACAACAGTGGCAGCTTCAGGAGCTTTCAATCAAAAGATTATAAGAAAATTAGAAAAAGTTCAGAAAAAAAAATTATAGAGAATTCCAAGGTGACACTGGACACAAGACCAGGAGTTGCAACTACATTTTTCCTATGCAGTTCTGGATTTTGTTTTCAGGACAGAAAGGAGCTTGTGGTTGGTCACAAGGAAGGAAAGGCCTTGTTTGCAGTTCCAAAGCATAGAAAAGCAATAGCATTGCAAAAAAGGATAGAACCTGGTCACAGTCCCAGACCCAACAAAAGCACTAACATTTATGTCTAGAGAGGAGTAGAGGTCCCTCCTGTGTAAAACCAAAGCACAGACCAGGAGAGCAATGACCACATGTCTTTCAGGATCATACCACTTTGAAACCACCAAAACTTTCAGACTCCCCGAAATTGCTCTGAAAATAGCAGCATTAAAAACAAAACAAACAAACAAAAAGCTTGGAAGAGTACTTGCCGTACTTTCAAGGGAGGAGAGCTCAACCATAACATGAAGGCTCAAAATGAAGAAAGAGTCCAGAAAAATGAGCAAACCACCAAAACTATAACTACCACAACAAAAAGAACTTGACCATAAAAAGTGACTATGATGGCAGGAAAGATCAAGACACAAATTTAAAAGAAGCAAACAAACTTAAAAGAAGAAAAAAGGTACAAGCAAAGATATAAATTAGACAGACTCTTGGAAAATTTTTACAAAAAAAAATTAGGAGTGGTAGAGGGGAAAATGGGAAAAATAAATGAAGATGGTACAAGAAAAATATGAAAAGAAAATTAACAACTTGGTAAAAGAGCCCCTCAAAAATACTGAAGAAAATATTACTTAAAAAAAAACAGAATTGGCCACATAGAGAAAAGATATAAAAAATTCACTAATGAAAATCACTCCTTAAAAAAAGCAAAATTGGCCAAAAGAAAAAAGAAGTACAATATCTCCCTGAAAAATAATTCTTTAAAAATTAGAATTAAGCAAAGTAGGGGTGTAGCCATCAGACAAAGCCAAAGCAAAAAGAGATATAATTAAAAGAGATATTCAGGAAAAGTATATTTTGCTGAAAGAATCATAGGCAATGAAGAAGTATCAAAAATTTTTACAGCAAGTTTCTCTGATAAAGGCTTCATTTCTCAAGCATAACAAACTGAGTCAAACTTATAAAAATAAGAGTTATTCCTTAATTGATAAAGGGTCAAAAGGTATAAAACTGGCAGCTTTCAGACAAACTAATCAAAGCTAACTATAGTTATGCGGGAAATTCTCTAAATCACTAATAAATAGAGAAATAAAATTTAAAAGAAATGAGGTACTGCCTCATATCTATCAGATTGGCTAATATGACAGAAAAGGAAAATGACAAATGTTGGAAAAGATGTGAAAACATAGGGACACTAATGCACCATTGGTAGTCATGAACTTGACTCAATTCAGAAATATACTCAAAGAATTGTAAAACTGTGTGTGTCTTTTGACAAATGTAGTGGCAAAAAAAAGTGTAGATTGAGAGGACTCTCATCAATTAAAGAAAAGCTGAATAAGTTGTGGTATATAATTATGGTAATAATGATTTATGATGAAAAATACTATCAACCTCCAGAGAAAAAAATTATTAATTTTGAGAGCAAATTAAAGTATAACTTTTTTCCCTTTATTTTACTTTTTTTTTTACAACATGGCTAAAATGGAAATATGTTTTACATGATTTCACTTGTATAATTGATATCATATTGCCTATTTTCTCAAAGACACCAAACCTAGGGAGAGAATTTGGAACTCAAAAAAAATGTAATATTAAAAAAAAGAAACATTTACTAAAGATGAAATCAGTAACAAGAGTTGGTTTTAAGAAGTCATAGAATGGTTGGGCTGGACGGGCCTTGGAGGCCATCTGAATTGTAGATAGTAAGGACTTGTTCTTGTTATTGTTCAGTCATTTTCCACTTTTGCCCATCTCTTCGTGACCTCATTTGGGTTTTGGGGGGCAAATATATTACAGCATTTTGCCATTTTCTTTCCCATCTCATTTAAAGATGAAGAAACTGATGTACATAGGATTATATGACTGATAATCACATAGGTCTGAGGTTGGATTTGAACTCAGGAATATGAGTCTTCCGGACTTCAGACCTGGTGCTCTATGTACTATAGCACCACCTGCCTGCTACTTACACAGGTAGTAAATAGACCAAAACCACAAGGCTTTGTGATTCCCAGACCAGTCTAGTTTACTTTGTCACACTGTGTATCACAGAGAAGACCTGGAGGACAAGAAACAGGGAAAAATGTGAACCTAGAAAAAAATCATACAGAGTTTTATTTTTGTTTTTTTGTTTTGTTTTGTTTTGTACCAAGCCAATCTAGGGTCAGACAGCAAACCATTTAGACCTCTGGATTTTTCATTCATAGCATCCTTTCCCTGGAAAATGATCCACAAACAATGATCTGGGTCCCAGCTTCTTAAATTGTGGTTTACAACCTTGTACCCCATAGCTGAATGTGGAGTTACAGAATTATGATTTATTATCAATAAATGTTTGATTTGTAAAAATTTCTCCAGCTAAAAGGGGTCATGAGTGGGAAAAGCTTAAGAAGGCCTGATCTAGGCCATATAATCCTTATTATGTTGAAGTCTGTTATTTATTGGGATTTCTCTCATGCTTATCTGAATTTAAACTGGTTTTATTTATTTAGCAATGGTACCAATCATCATTCATTTTTTTTTTTTTTTTTTTTTTTTTGCTGAGGCAATTGAGGTTAAGTGACTTACCCAGGATCACACAGCTAGGAAGTATTAAGTGTCTGAGGCTAGATTTGAACTCAGGTCCTCCTGATTTCAGAGCTGGTACTCTACCTACTACACCAACTAGCTGCCCCATCCTCATTTACTTCTTTAAACCACTATAATATAACATAATATTTTATTTCTTTAGTATGTTATTTTCAGAAGTGGCTTGTCCAATTTAGATGAAAGATAGAATTTTTTATATCAAGACTAGCACTTGTGCTCTAGAGATTAGAGTTATAAGGCTTGCTTGAAAGCTGAATTTTTCCTCCCTTCTATTAATAAATGCTTGTTATATTATATTTTGCTAATAAAAATTCTTCATAATGCTATATTCAAAGAAAAAGGTGACAACAAACTATGTTTATGTTCATCAAAAGCTAAGAAACTGTTTCCCCCCAACCAAAAATTAAACTCGAAATACAAAAATTAAAAGGAGAAATCAATAAAATTGAAAGTAAAAAAACTATTGAATTAATAAATAAAACCAAGAGTTGGTTTTATGAAAAAGCCAATAAAATAGATAAACCTTTGGTAAATTTGATCAAAAAAAAGAAAGAGGAAAATCAAATTGATAGTCTTACAAATGAAAAGGGGGATCTTTCCACCAATGAAGAGGAAATTAGAGAAATAATAAGGAGTTACTTTGCCCAACTTTATGCCAATAAATTTGATAACTTAAGTGAAATGGATGACTTTCTCCAAAAATATAGGCTCCCTAGATTAACAGAGGAGGAGATAAATTGCTTAAATAGTCCCATTTCAGAAAAAGAAATAGAACAAGCTATTAATCAACTCCCCAGGAAAAAATCCCCAGGGCCAGATGGATTCACATGTGAATTCTACCAAACATTTAAAGAACAATTAGCCCCAATGTTATATAAATTATTTGAAAAAATAGGGGATGAAGGAGTCCTACCAAACTCCTTTTATGACACAGACATGGTACTGATACCTAAACCTGGTAGATCGAAAACTGAGAAAGAAAATTATAGACCAATCTCCTTAATGAATATTGATGCTAAAATCTTAAATAAGATATTAGCAAAAAGACTTCAGAAAATCATCTCCAAGATAATACACTATGATCAAGTAGGATTTATTCCAGGAATGCAGGGCTGGTTTAATATTAGGAAAACTATTAATATAATTGACCATATTAATAATCAAATTAATAAGAACCATATGATCATCTCAATAGATGCAGAAAAAGCATTTGACAAAATCCAACATCCATTCCTACTAAAAACTCTTGAGAGTATAGGAATAAATGGATTATTCCTTAGAATAATCAGGAGTATATATTTAAGACCGTCAGTAAGCATAATATGCAATAGAAATAAACTGCAACCTTTCCCAGTAAGATCAGGAGTGAAACAAGGTTGCCCACTATCACCATTACTATTCAATATAGTACTAGAAACGCTAGCCTTGGCAATAAGAGCCGAGAAAGAGATTCAAGGAATTAGAGTAGGAAATGAGGAAATCAAACTATCACTTTTTGCAGATGACATGATGGTATACTTAGAGAACCCCAAAGACTCTGCTAAAAAGCTACTAGAAATAATTCAAAATTTCAGCAAAGTGGCAGGATACAAAATAAATCCACATAAATCCTCGGCATTTTTATATATCACTAACAAAATGCAACAGCAAGAGATACAAAGAGAAATTCCATTCCAAACAAATGTTGAGAGTATAAAATATTTGGGAATCCATCTACCAAAGAAAAGTCAGGAATTATATGAGAAAAATTACAAAACACTTGCCACAAAAATAAAATCAGATTTAAATAATTGGAAAGACATTCAGTGCTCTTGGATAGGCCGAGCGAATATAATAAAGATGACAATACTCCCCAAACTAATCTATTTATTTAGTGCTATACCAATCAGACTCCCAAGAAACTATTTTAATGACCTAGAAAAAATAACAACAAAATTCATATGGAAGAATAAAAGGTCAAGATTTGCAAGGGAACTAATGAAAAAAAACTCAGAGGAAGGTGGTCTAAGTGTACCTGATCTAAAGCTATATTATATAGCAGCAGTCACCAAAACCATTTGGTATTGGCTACGAAATAGACCGGTAGATCAGTGGAATAGATTAGATACAAAGGACAAAAAAGGGTACATCTATAGCAATCTAATTTTTGACAAACCCAAAGATTCCAACATTAGGGATAAAAATTCATTATTCGGAAAAAACTGTTGGGAAAACTGGAAATTAGTATGGCAGAAATTAGATATGGATCCACACTTAACACCATATACCAAGATAAGATCAAAATGGGTCCATGATTTAGGCATAAAGAGGGAGATAATAAATAGATTAGAGGAACAGAGGATAATCTACCTCTCAGACTTGTGGAGGAGGAAGGAATTTATGACCAGAGGAGAACTAGAGATCATTATTGATCACAAAATAGAAGATTTTGATTACATCAAACTAAAAAGTTTCTGTACAGATAATACTAATGCAAACAAGATTAGAAGGGAAGTAACAAATTGGGAAAATATTTTTAAAAACAAAGGTTCTGACAAAGGTCTCATTTCCAAAATATATAGAGAACTGACCCTAATTTATAAGAAACCGAACCATTCTCCAATTGATAAATGGTCAAAGGATATGAACAGACAATTCTCAGAGGAAGAAATTGAAACTATATCCACTCACATGAAAGAGTGTTCCAAATCACTACTGATCAGAGAAATGCAAATTAAGACCACTCTGAGATACCACTACACACCTGTCAGATTGGCTAAGATGACAGGAACAAATAATGACAAATGTTGGAGGGGATGTGGGGAAACTGGGACACTAATACATTGCTGGTGGAGTTGTGAAAGAATCCAGCCATTCTGGAGAGCAATCTGGAATTATGCCCAAAAAGTTATCAAACTGTGCATACCCTTTGACCCAGCAGCGCTACTACTGGGATTATATCCCAAAGAAATACTAAAGAGCGGAAAGAGACATATATGTGCCAAAATGTTTGTGGCAGCTCTTTTTGTTGTAGCTAGAAACTGGAGGATGAATGGATGTCCATCAGTTGGAGAATGGTTGGGTAAATTGTGGTATATGAAGGTTATGGAATATTATTGCTCGGTAAGAAATGACCAGCGGGAGGAATATAGAGAGGCCTGGAGAGACTTAAATCAACTGATGCTGAGTGAAATGAGCAGAACCAGAGGATCACTGTACACTTCAACAACAATACTGTATGAGGATGTATTCTGATGGAAGTGGAAATCTTCAACATAAAGAAGATCCAACTCACTTCCAGTTGATCAATGATGGACAGAGGTAGCTGCACCCAGAGAAGAAACACTGGGAGGGGAATGAAAATTGTTAGCACTAATATCTGTCTGCCCAGGTTGCATGTACCTTCGGATTCTAATGTTTGTTGTGCAACAAGAAAATGATATTCGCACACATGTATTGTACCTAGACTATATTGTAACACATGTAAAATGTATGGTATTGCCTGTCGTCGGGGGGAGGGAATAGAGGGAGGGGGGGTAAATTGGAAAAATGAATACAAGGGATAATATTATAAAATATATATATATATAAAATAAAAAAAAAAAGAAAGAAAGAAAACCACTAATTAGCATTCTTTGTGAGAAAATAAAGAATACTAAATTTTGCAAAATAATAATCATATTTAAAAAAAATTTTAAATGGTTCTAATGCATTTTTGTTTTACTAATATTCTAAAATATGTAAAATATAAAAATGAGAAACTTGCATAATCAGGTTGCAATAAAATTTTGTTTTTCTTAAAAAAAAAAAAAAAAGAAAAAGAAACTGTTTCAAAGATTCCCCTCTCAGTGTTTTAATTATTTCAAATAATCCTCAGAAATAAAAGACATATCTTTTCCATGGTGTCAGCACTTAAATATCTGACAACCAGAATCATTCACTACCAACTTCTTATTCATCAAAGTGATAAACAAGAGTTATTTTGGCGTGGCTTGTCACTAGGGTTTGCTGCCTGTTCCTTCCTGTCTAAATAAATGAATGAACAAGTAGATAAATAAAAGATAGAGGAAAAATGGGAGGAAGGAAGGAAGGAAGGAAGGAAGGAAGGAAGGAAGGAAGGAAGGAAGGAAGGAAGGAAGGAAGGAAGGAAGGAAGGAAGGAAGGAAGGAAGGAAGGAAGGAAGGAAGGAAGGAAGGAAGGGAAGGAAGGAAGGAAGGAAGGAAGGAAGGAAGGAAGGAAGGAAGGAAGGAAGGAAGGAAGGAAGGAAGGAAGGAAGGAAGGAAGGAAGGGAAGGAGGGAAGGAAGGAAGGAAGGAAGGAAATAGATGCAGATAGATTTATAGAAAGATGTAGATAAAGAAATAAAAACAAATAGACAGACACAAGACACTTTCTAGGCTGGAAGCATGGAGAGATATTAGCAACCTGGAAGAGGGGAATTCACATAAGAAGAGGAGCTAAACTGAGATTTGCAGGACCAGGGATTCCAGGAAGTGTAAATGAAAGAGATATCAGCCAATACATTGGCCCAGTGAAAGAAGATAGAACTTTACGTATGGGGAGCAGTGGGCCAGTTTAATTATACTTGTTCCAAAGTGGAAGTCCTCTTTTGCAGAGCTAAACTTATTTGAAATTCTATGTATTCCTAATTTGATGTGAATTGCAACACCTGATGTTTTCTGTTCCTTCTTGGAGTTTGACAGATAATGATTATGCATCACAAATGGCACAAATGGCTTTGCATTCAAATTTTGACTACCTTACACCCAGAGAGTTAAGAAAATTTCTAAGTAAAGGGAATCATTGATTCAGTTTTATAACTAGGAACTTTTGTGCCTGGTATGAGCAATGGATAGATTGCTGGGTCTGGAGTCAGGAAGACTCAAATTCCTGAGTTCCAATCTGACCTCAGACACTTGCTAGTTGTGTGACCCTGAGAAAGTCACTTACCCCTGTTTGCCTCAGTTTCCTCACCTATGAAATGAGCTGGAGAAGGAAATGGCAAACCACTCCAGTATTTTTGCCAACAAAACCCCAAATTGGTTCATGAAGAATTGTACATAAGTGAACAAGATGATCAACAATGAACCATTAAGTACTTTTTGTCACCTACTATGTACTGAGCATTGTGCTTAGGCACTGTGGGAAATAGTGCTAGACTTGAAGTCAAAAAGTCTTGATTTCAAGTCTAGCCTCAGACACTTAATTGTTGTGGGATGACATTAACCTCTACTTCAGCTTCCTCATCTTTAAAAGGGAGATAATAATAGCACCTATTTAACAGAGTTATTGTGGACATCAAATATAATAAAATATTATAGCATTTTTCAAAATTTAAACTGCAATGACTGATTTAATATCAGGAAAACTCTCAGCATAACTGGTCCCATCAACAACAAAATCAACAGAGATCATAAGATTATTTCAGTAGATGCAGAAAAAGCATTTGATGAGATATAATACCTATTCCAAATAAAAGCACTGGAGAGCATAGGAATAAACAGAGTTTTCTTTAAAGTGGTAAGTAGCATTTATATAAAATAATCAGCAAACTTTAAGTGTAAGGGAGATAAGCTAGAAGCATTCCATAAAAGATCAGGGGTGAAACAAGGATGCCCTATTATCCAATATTGTACTAGAAATGTTAGCTTTAGCTGTAAGAGAAGAAAAAGAAAGTTAAGAAATTACAATGGGCAATGATTGTATAAGTATAATATATGTTAGATTGTTTATTGTCTTTGGGAGGAAGGAATTAAGAGAGGGAAGGAGAAAAAATTTGAAATTCAAAATCTTACAAAAATGAATCTTGAAAACTCATCACTCTTTACATGTAATTGGAAATACAAAATACTATTCAGGAAAAAACTTTAAATTTCTATATAAATTCCAGCTATTAATATTATAAGTACAAGTATACAAGTACATATGATATAAACAAACATATTTGTACATGTATACATATATGCCATAATAAAAAATGAATAAAATATGTTCAGTCATTTTTCAATCATATCCTGTTCTTTATAAGCCTATTTGTAGTTTTTTTTGTTTTTGTTTTTGTTTTTGTTTTTGTTTTTGTTTTTTTGGCAAAGATATTGGAATGTTTTGCTTCTCCATTTCCTTCTCCAGCTCATTTTACAGAGAAGAAAGACAAAAGAGGTTAAATTAATTTCCCGTGACCACATAGTTAGGAAATGTGGGGGACTGGATTTGAACCCAGGATTCTTGCATACTAAATGCTGAAAGCTGATATTTCTGCATTGATTAAGGATATATTTATGCATGAAGGCCAACCTAGGTTTATATCATTAGAATCCATTAATTAAATTTGAGAAATCCATCACTTACATTTGTATATTTAGTACAAGTGTACTACTACTCCCACTAATTGTGGGAGTCTTGCTTTGAATGTATGTCTGTTATATAGCTACATAGTAAAGATCTGCCTGCACATTAGATTGTCCACCTGTGAATCAATGATGCTTAAAAACTGCCACAATTTTACAGAAAGAACTGAGTGGGAAGGTACCATCTAATATTCATAGGATTTAAGCCAGCAATAATCTAAAAGATCATCTAGTCTCATACTTTCGTTTTGCATTTTAGGAAAACTGAGGCCCAGAAAGGGAAGTGACTAAGGTAATATAGGTTGACTTTGTCGCAAAATCAATAATTCCACCTATATCTGCTATTCCTTTCCTAATGTCAGACTACCATTTGCCTCAGTTTCCTCATCTGTAAAATAAACTGGAGAAGGAAATGGCAAATTATTCCAGTATCTTTGCCAAGAAAACAGCAAAATGGGTCATTAAAGAGATGGACATGACTGAAAAACAACCTTTTCATTCTGAGCATCCGAATACAACTGTTGAAAAAAGAATCCTGCTTGATGTAACAAAGGAATCAAACTTAGTCCACTGGATATTAATGTGACCCTTCCCCCATTCCCAATTTTAAATAGCACTTTCAAAAGGGTAATGGGGAATTCCCCTAACTGTTCCTGGGGCTGTCCCAAGAGATGTGAGTTACAGAGCTGAACAGCTGTTTAGGTGCACTTATATTGACAGGGAGCCAAGCTCCCTTTCTCCTAAATGTAGGATTCTTGCTTCCCTCATTCTAATAATTATAAAACACTCAACCCTAAACCATGGAATGAGAAGCTCTATCTGCACTCATTGGGGTTTTTTAAAAAGAAGAAAAGGAATGATGTTACTAGGACTTCTCAGGTAGAAGGAAATCCTGCTACATTTCTTTATTTCTTTTTGGCAGAGTCTATCTGAGGGTTACCAGAAGAAAAGGCTGAAAATCATCAGTAAAGAATCAAAGGGCTGATTTAAAGGTAAGACTTTATGTGTGTATGTATGTGTATATATACATATACATACATATATACACAAATATGTGCACACATACATATATACATAAGCACATGTGTGTATCCATTCTTTACACTGTTCATCTCTATAATATGGTGATTATTTTGATAATTTAATGGAATTTAAGCTTCCTTTGATGTGGTTTATGATGTGGTATTCTTCACCAAATGATGTCATTCAAGGATCAAAATGATATATTATGTACACACCAGATGATGGTAGACACCAAAACTTGGGATTCAATCATGTGAAGAATTCACAATGACCAGTTTTTTTGACAAAATGTAGATTTATTTGGGGAAGAGAGTACAGATAAAATGAAGGGATACAATAGACACCAGTAAATGGCAAATATGAAATAGAATGGGAGAGCATTTGAAAGACAAGTTCCTCAGTGGAACTCACAATTACCTAGGAGAAAGGAAATATCCCATGAGGTTAGGGCTTGCCTTTAGCTGGAAGACTATATCCTGAAAAGGACTTAGCATCCTAAAGAATTAGTTAGCTGTAAGGAGAAGAAGTGAGGTTGGGAAGCATAGTGTAGTTAGGAGAGATACCACATGGCATGGGGAAAGGGAAGGAGAAAGACACCATGAGGCAGAGTGCCATGGTAGACTGACCCACAGGAAAGAAGCAGACTATAGGATGGCCCATAAGTAGATCTTATAGGGAAAATTTAACCTCAGGTACATAACATGGGAATGACAAGATGAAGCTGCTATAGATCTCTACAGAGGGTGGGTCTCAAGGTTTGACATAACTTAGGTTTCAGACTGGATAATCTCCCCAGAGGATGGGACCATAAAATTAAACTGATCTCAATCAGAGCCTTCTCTCTGCTGCCTCAAGGATTAATTTTTATCAGTTCCTCTCTAACCATACCCAATGTTTAAGACCTCATCACTCTCACTTCTAAAATTTGGAAATAAAGGGAAAAAAAAGTCATCCTGAGTGAGCATTGATAGGTAAAAGTTCATAATTATGTACATTGCCTTTTTTAAAAATAATCTTGTCTGCAAAAATCAAAACACTTAAGACATAAACTCCAGACTAATCATTCCCATGATGAAAAGAAGTTTAAATATTGGAGACTGAACTAGTGCATTCTCCAGTGTTTATTTATCCAGAACTATGATATATTTGATAAGTGGACTAAGGTATTTTGTTGCTGTTTAGTCATCTCCATCCTGTTAGACCCTTTTTAACACATTTGGGGTTTTCTTGATAAAGATACTACAGTGGTTTGCTATTTCTTTCCCCAGGTCATTTTAAAGATGAGGGAACTCAAAGTTAAATTTTCACCAAGGATCACCCGAAGCCAGATTTGAGCACAAGAAAATTAGTCTTCTTGACTCCAAGCTAGGCACTCTGTCCATTGAACTATTTAGTTGCCCACCCTCTGAAATATTTTTAATTAAAGTACTTTAGTTTGTGTGAGTGAGTGTTTGGGTTGGGAGTGAGGGGCAGAGAGGAGAGACAAATAGAGACAGAGAAACACAGAGAGGCAATGCAGGAAGAACAAAGACAGTAATTTCTTAAAAACAAAAACAAAAACTGAAGAAAACTGGAAAATTTTGACCTCCATGTAAGAATCTTCATTTAGGGTTGGACAAAGTCCTACAGATGCTGTATTATTATGTTATCTGTCATTAAGTAATGCAATCATTAAATCTGGATTTAAATGTGTTTCCAACAAAGTATTCTCAACATAAGTGGTTTCTTTTTTTTTTTTTTTTAAGTCAAGGGAATTATTTTATTTCAGCTATTGGCCATTAACTTGTTGGAGATAGATGGGGCTATGTCCATTACATTGGGAAAGTTTGGATTATGAAATAGTCATTGTCTCCAACCATTAAAAAAGCAGCTTTTTTTTTTCTTTTAGAACAATTGATTTACTTCATCTTTCACTTTCCTAGGACAGTTTGTTCTTTTAGAAATGGATAAAACTCTTGTGATATAACCATCCTATCTATCCTGGCTTGAATCTCATTGATATACAACAAAAGCATCAAAGTAAAATGTTTGTTGAATGTACTCTGACCCCTAGTCTTCCCCAGGTGAAGAAGTAAATGAACATTCCATCAACCTGTAGGATTTAAAAATTTGGCAACCTAGAGGATGAATTCCCTTCTGTTGCAGTCTGCCTAAATCCTGCTTTTCCTATTCTCAGATCAATGACTTGCATCTCTAAAGCTCCCCAATTATTGAATTTTCCAGAACAAAGCTAAAACATTTAGCCTTGAAAAGGTTAATCCCTAAACTAAGGAAGACTTCAAATAAGTTTATGGGTTCCTTAGAAAACTTTACTTTGTGATGAGATGAGCTAATAGCTGATTACATCTCACCAAATTGTAGCTAATTTTCTTTTAATCTTACTTTGCTATATAAAACCCACTTTGGGAACTGGTTCACATTTACTTCAAAGGTTTCTCCATTTCTTTCAGAGCCAATTAAGTTCAATAAGCATTTTTGTTATTTAGTTTGTTTTTCAGTCATGTCTGACTCTTCAGGACCCTATTTGGGACTTTTCTTGGCAAAGATCCTAGAGTGGCTTGACATTTCCTTCTCCAGCTAATTCAATATATGAGGAAACTGAGGCAATCAGGTTTAAGACTGGATTTGAACTCAGAAACATTAATCTTTCTGATTCCAGACCCAATGCTCTAGCCACTATTCTATTTATTGGATGTCAATTATGAGCAAAGCACTGAACAAGATGTATCTAAACAAAAAGAAAAAAAAAAATCTCTCATCTCAAGAAGCTAATATTTTGCTAATCATCTACTTTGTCTCACGATTTTTCCTCCTATCTTTATTCCCTCTAGAACTCATTAGAAAGTTGGGCGGCAACCCCCAATAATAGTCAAAAACTATATGCTTCTCCTGAAAAGTGGATTTTACCTCAATACATTTCTACCACATCTGACAAAGTATCTAGCATATAGTAGGTTTCTGATATATGTTGGTTCATTTGTTTTTGTAATTGTTTCATCTGTGATGGGAGTGCAACAAATATATTAAATCACAGATTTACAGGTAGAAGGAATCTCACAGACCATCTAGTCCAACTTTATTTTTCTAGATTAACAATCAGGGCACAGTGAAGTTAATTTTTATCCAGGATCAGAAAAGTAGTAATTAATAAAATCAAATTCTCTGATTTCAAAGTCAGCATTCTTCACATTATTCCAGAGTGCTACTTATACTGATGTCCATGTCTCTTCAGTTGCCTTCATATCCTGCCATTCCTTTTACCCCTCTAGATTATTAAACCTTAATTCAAAACTGCTTACACTGGAAGGTCAAGGTTAAAGTAACATGCATCCACCGCTCAGCTCAGCTTCCCTGATTTATACCTATTAAGTGTGTATAATATGCATTTGTTAAAATGAGCTTGAACCTTTTTCTACCCTCCTTTTTGGGGGAAGGGGATTAGGGGCATTACATATAACAAAGATAGATACATATGATAAGTTGATAGCTTTCTTTTTGAGTGTGTGGTTAAGTAAGTTGTTCTGTAATTTAGAGAGATCACAGCCCCACCCTTCCTACCCCAACTTTACTCTGGGTTTCAGTCATTTAAAATCTGGTACAATATATACAGAGGTTTACAAATAAACATCAAAAAGCCCCTTGTGAAGCATCTTTGTTTCCCAGACTCTATTTTTGGTAGCTTTCATTATCAGAGGGCTGAGCTGATTCCATCAAGAAGACAACAGCCCAGCCAATGCAGTCAGCCACAGGCTGAGAATCACAAGCTGCAACCCCTACATCCCAAATGTCGTTTGTAAAGGAGTTTAGGGAAAGAGTCCTCCTGGTATCCTTTCAACTTATTAAAGATTGAAAGGAAGAAAAGTTGCTTTTAGGACCCAAGATTTGGCAAGAGTGCCACAAAAATAATGTTTTTTTACATGATCTCTTTTTTTCTTGCTCAGTTGGTAGAACTTGCCGGAAGCAGCAGATAGGTTCTGGGGTGGGGGGGGAGCTAGGTTGATAGTATCATGGCAACACATGTGCAGCAGTTTGGCAGGGGAGAGAGAATCACAGCACAGTTTTGAAATTCTTACCATTCACTCTGGTGAAAAGCCCCTGATGATGCTGGCCCAAGCCCAATTCCTAGGGGAAATCATTGCCCATTCCCCTTCCCCACAATGCCTCCTGGTATTAAGTGGTATTAAGGAAAGAAGAAAAAGTGAGTTGTATTCAAAAAAGTAGGATGGAAGAGACCAGGAGGGAAAAGACAGAAGAAATCATGGATGATTCCTTCCTGGAAAGTGGGAAAATCACTCTCTGCTAATTTGGGTACCTATTTCATGCTGATCTTTGAGAAGGAGAACAGGAGGTGCTGCCAAGAGATAGATCAAAGAATGGCATCAACTGGATGGTCACTGAGAAGGAGAAAGTGAAGCTGCTGACTTTTCATAGTCCTCTTTCACTTAAATCCAATTGCATGTTATAGCATCAACTCCTTTATGTCATGGTCCTTTTCTTGAACAAAGAACAAATACCTACCTCTCTGGGAAAACATAATAAGATGCAGAATAGCATCTGGATGAAGCTCTGGATTTTGAGGCAGAAGACAAAGTTCAAATCCCCCAAAAAACACTTATTAGCTTTGTGACCTTAAGAAGGTTCCTTAACTTCTCAGAATTTCAGTTTGTTCATCAGTAATTGGAGGAGATTAGACCTCAAGGATCCTTCCAAATCTAAAACTATGGTCTTATAAGCAGAGTAATTTGCAATTGCACCAACTTTGTAGTAATCCTCCCCACTCCCCAAAGTAAAATGCTTTCCTTTATACTTTCTTTAAGATTTCCTTCTTTCCTTCCTTCCTTCCTTCTTTTCTTCCTTCTTTCCTCTCTTCATTGTTGCTAGAAGGGCTTCTGCATCACTCTACAACAAAGAAGGTTTACTAAGCTTTTGGGCGTCAAAATCCCCCTTTGGGGAACTCTTCAGAATCATGTTTTTTAAACATTTAAAATAAAATATGTAGGGAAACAAAGAAAATAAATTTTATTGAAATACAATTATTAATATTTTTGAAAATTCATGAACCTCAAGTTGAAAACTCTACTGAATACTGAGGCTTTCAATAAACTTCTCTAAAATATGATCCTATTTTTCAAAGCACTTCTGAGAATCAGTATCTGCAGTCCCCACTGTTGAATCATTCCAATGGTAAATGTTACTTATTTCCAGAATTTTTCCTGTCTAGACCACTAAATTGTGAGCCTGATTTGTTGTGTGCTTCACCTTGTCCTGGCTTAGAACTATTCCAGCTCATAAATGTGTTCCCATAATGCTTCACTTGCCTCCACAGATTACTGTTTGATGAGCAGTCAATGCACAAGAATCGAGAGTTGGATTTGTTGGTTGATCCTATTTGTATGATCCTAGATAACTGTTAAAGCCATAACAAGATGCTTATGTCTGCCATGATTTGAACAACTCATTTTGATTTTCAACTTCAGTTTTCATCCTTCCCTTTTCATAGATAAGAAAATAGTTCAACATTCATAGCCCTCAGATACATCAATTTTTCACCAACATTTGTCTTCTAGCTTGAATCACCCTAGAAGACAACCAATAATTTTTGTACATTTCTCTATGAAGGGGCAAGAAATGATATGAAAGCATGTGTTGCCTTTGAAATTGTCTTGAGTTTATGAGAATCTGCCCTATTCATTTAGAGAAGATTGTACAATTCTGGTTAAGACCAAAGTTTCTCAAAAGCAAGAAGAGTCCATGACTCTATACCACCGACTCTATACCACCTTTTGTGGTGTAAAATCAAACTGAAAGGAATGTTAAAATCCATCTAGTTCAACATCATCATTTAACATATGAGAAAATTGGGGGACAGAGAAATTCAGTTACTTGTCCAATGTTATATTATTAATTCAAAGGGACTTTACCTGCTTTTGTTCAATGCCAGAACTCAACAGTGAAGAAAGAACATGCCTCATTTCATTAATAATTGTTTTTACACATGAAGCAAAGCAAGCTTGACAAATACCAACTGACACAATTGGCTGCCTCCTAGGATAATCCTGTCTTCAAAATGACTGAACAAAGTATAGCATTCTATATGTCAGAGAAAGATATCAAAAATATAAAGCCTTACTCATACTATAAGGACATTTGGTAGCCACCTGAAAAAAAAAATCATAGCAATAATCATAGATTTCCTTACCTAACCAGGAGACAGACTCTAGTATATTCATTTATGGATGAAATTATTCCAGTTAATTTTTCTTTTCTTCCATGTGTTAGCATCTGTGGCCTCCAGGTTCATACCTAAGGATTTTCCTAGAATTCCCTATTATCCATCAGGGACTTTTTCAGAACAGCTAAATCTTTGATCATGAAAAGTTGTGAAATGTGAGTGACTCCATTTTTGTGTAATAAATTTCCTTCAAATTATATTATATGTAAAGCTATATTAAAAGAAGAAAAACAAAATTAAGCTTTTAATAAAAGTCATGCCTCCCAAAGGTGCATTTAAATCCCTAGAGTCATTTATCATCCCAATATGGGATTTTTCTGACAGAAAACTTCCAGTTTCCTCCCTTTTTTCACTTTTCTAATATCTCCCAGTTGTCAGCCTCACTCATTCTAACTATCTATCTACCTATCTATCTATCCATTTATCTGTCTGTCTATATCTAAAAGTGAACATAATTTATTTTTCATTTGAAACTACAAACAGGTATTATGTGCCTGCTAAATATATCATACTAGGAACACAAATCTAACACCTTACCAAAAGTAAAACACAAAAGTCTCTGGTAGAGAAAAATATATCATTGAACTGCCTAATTATAGTGTCAAAACTATGAATAACAGAGAACAAGACCAAAGAAGACCTGATGGATTGGGAAAATTGAGGAAAACAGAGGAACTAGAGATCACCAAGAAGCTAAGAATAGGTTTAAGAGGAAAGATGCAGAGGAAGAAATGGAAACCTAATGAATTGGTCCAGGGGTTCTGATCAAATTAATGATATTTTTAAAAAATTAAAAAATTAATCACAATTCCAATTATCTTTAAAAGATGCTGTATCTTTTAGAGTAAATAAGTCTTACATCCAATATCCCTATTATAGGATGATCAGAGGTATCTCTGTGATGTAGAAAAATTTCATGCTAGAATTTGTGCCAGAATAGACCTTCTTGGATTGTTTTTATAAGGAAAGGGGCAACAGGTCATGGAGAGAGAGTGAGTTCAAGTTTTTGAAATAATAAAGAAGCAAGTTTTCAGAGATAGAGAGAGTCAGAGGGAGATTAAGAAGGAATGAAAGTTAAATTGTGGGACTAATGTCTTCTTGCCTTGAGGCAGCTGATTAATTAACCTATATAGATGAATGTATGCCATCATCTTAGTCTGATGGTTTTCTGAGGAAGGGTGTGGTTGGAATGGACCAGTTTGGGAAATTTTTCTCCCCAGACCAGATAAAGAACATTGACACGGACTTTTTCTCCTTTATCTCCTTTTTTTATCTGCCAAAGTTGGAGCACATAGCCTCCAAAGTATTTCTTGCCTGTTCTTCAAGTCTGTTCATAATTCCTGATTTAATTAGCATTTAATTACTGACTTAATTAGAAATCCTGGCTTATTCTAGATGAAAATATGATTAATCGTGATTTATTTTGCATGCTATATTATTTGTAAAGCTGGATACAGACTACTGACCTCAGACTTGGGGGCAAGATGATAGAAAATGAGATTGAGATATTCATTTTTATAAATGTGCCTAAGTAAACAAAGCTAGATCTAATCCAGGCTTTTGTCCTAAAGACAAGTGAGTCAGTTGCCTATATATTTGATAAGAAGATAGGCTGGCAAGTCATACTTCTTTCTCTATCTTTAACCTCTTCACCTATGCATGGAAAGGTAGAATTCACTACAGTGAAAGAAGATTGTCATGTTTACCAAGAGGAGAAAGGAAGTATTTGATCTCAACCTATAATGATCCCATTGTAAAGACTGGGGCTAGAAAAAGGAATGATTATTTATCCCTTTCATTTCCCACCCTATCTCACATCAAAATCCCAATGGCACAAAGGCTACAAAAAGGATGTGTATATCCATGGATAAGGGATTAAGGCTTAGCCAGTTATAGATCAAAATCACTCCTTATCATTAGGAACTTAATGGGATCAAATAGACCTATGGACCAATTCAAATAAATCAAGGGAAATTCAAACCAGAGACTTGATGTCGCCCACCTTGGGGATTGTTTGTACAGATTTGATACTGGGATAAAGTGAGGCTCTTGTAGGCCACTTAACAGAAGGAGATTAACTTAGTCTAAATATAAAAAAGATATTTAACAGGGAGACAGAAGTGTTTAGTCCAGGTACAAATGGCCCACTTTTTCTCTCTATAAAAATATATCTGGTAGAACAGCTATGTGGAACAATAGATAAAGCATAACTACTGGTATCAAGTGGCCCTGAATTCAAATTCAGATTCATAAACTTACTAATTCTGTTACCCTGGAAAGTCACTTAACCCTGATTGCTTCCAAATTAAAAAAAAAAAAAAGTTTTAAAAATATCTGGTCAACAGGATAGGGCAAGAACTCAAGTGGTCTTGAAACATCTGCCAAATCTGTCTCAACCATATATTAGTGGATCTTTCTATGCTTTTAGGTGATCTAGAAGTCTCATCAATATGGTCAGAGGTTACAAGTTGAATCCAAGGATGAATAATTTGAGTCTAACCTACTCTAAGCCAATCAAAGTGGTCAAAGCTACATCAATACGAATATTGAAGTCATCAAGAATGAGGATAAGTATGAAATAGGGATGGAAAATTGTGAGTGGGTTTCAGAACTGAAAAGCAAAAACAGTAAATGATAATGACACCAGTACTACTAACAAGAGGGAAATAGATGGTGTGATATAAGGAAAGGAGAGGTTGTTAAGTGGTGAGAGGTGGGGCAATAAAATTGTCTGGAAATGGCAGAGAGAAACAAATAGTATACTGACTTAACTTCTCCTGGTCTAGAATGCTGGCTGCTCTAAGATTAAAGAGGAATTCATCACTGAAAGTGTGTTCAGGAATGACATGTTTAATAATGGAAACTATATCAATGACCACAAAGAGATAGAGGAAGCATGAAAAGAAGTGATCTATGAAAAGAGAAAATTGTTATTTTTTAAATGGAGGACTTTAAGGGATATAGTAGAAGGGGAAGATAGGGATGAATTAGGGACTGGAGAAAATGTAAGGTCATATGAAAAGTCCAAGAAATTAAATCACTAATCTTGAATTGTACTTGGTTGCAACAAGGCTTCATTATTTAATCTCTGTCATATACCTTGAGAGGTGTAAATTCTGGGACTGGGTGTACATATCCATAAGGGATTGGGATATTTGGTAATGAATGGGAGAAGAGGGGAACTCTAGCAGTTCCTAATAGCATACCATCACTCCATTTTGTTAAAAAATCCCTTCCAGCAATAGGACTGAGCTATGACCAAATTTGGAAGAGAGACATTGGTCCTGGGATAACTGTGTCTTCCCTTTTTTCAGTGGGACCATTTCCATTTCTCTGGATCATGTGACTACAAAGTATTGAAAAAGAGCCAGAGGAGAAAAGAGTCTCTCTCTTTTCTGCACTATCCCTTGCCCACCAGGGTCCTATGGAGTGACAGGGGTTGAGAAGGTGCTGAGTTATAGATTGATAATGGTGGCTAGCACAAATCAAGTGACTAGGCAATGTTCTTCACTTTTCAAGATATGGCTTCAACCAGCACTCTCCAGTCAAGTAATGGCTTTGGTTGGTCTTTTCTCTTATTATCTCCCCAATGGATGGAAAGAAGATATATGTTATATGTATCAGGGCATAGTCTGATAAACTTCTATATGACAGAGAAAGATGTCAAAGGTATCAAGTATTACTCATATTAATAAGGATATTTGGAAGCCACTTGAAGCCAAATTACTCATAACAATAACTATGGATTTTCTTACCCAAAGGACAGATTCTAGTATGTTTATTCATGGATGAAACTATTGCAGTGAACTGTCCTTCCTTTCTATGTGATAGAGTCACATTAGAATGTAGACAGACACTTATCTCAGCTAAGTCATTTAAACTTTCTCAGGGACAATATACTCTGAATATACAGCTGAAAAATGGGAATGATAATAATAGCACCCAGTTCATAAGAATGTTGTATAGATGAAATGAAATGATGTATACAAAATATTTTACATACTTTAAAGTGTTCTATAAATTAGTTATTATTATTGTTTTTATTATGTTAAAATTGTATCTTGTTCAGGTCTTCCTGAACATTGCCCCACTTCTTTTTAGTGAGTATGTTTGTTCAATCCTTTTAGTCATATCTGACTCTTGATGAACATATTTAGAATTTTCTTGGCAAAGATACCAGAATGATTTGCCATTTCCTTCTCCAGCTCATTTTACAGATGAGAAAAGTGATATGGACAGGGTAAAGTGACTTACCCAGAGTCACACAGCTAGTAAGTATATTAAATAGGATTTTAATTCAGGCCTTCTGACTCCAGGTCTGATGTTCTATCAACTGTGTCAGCTGATTGATTTTTAGATGATATAGTAAATTTATAAGTAATCAATGGACAATTAATATGGATCACAGTATATTACATTCACCTTTTTGTTGTTGTTTGTTTATTTTTTCTTCTTCATTTTTCCCCTTTTGATCTGATTTTTCTTGCATAGCATGATAAATGTGGAAATAGGTTTAGAAGAATTGCACATGTTAAACCTTTGTTGGATTATTTACCGTCTAGATGTGGTGAAGAGAAAAATTTGGAATGCAAAGTTTTGCAAGGGTGAATGTTTAAAACTATCTTTGAATGTATTTGGAAAAATAAAAAAGATATTATTATTAAAAAAAATAAGTCATACAAACCATCCCAAAGATCAAGGATCAAAGGAATATTATGTATAAATTTTTATCAAACATTAACCACGAATCACATTCTATTAATATGTCCTAAGTCAGAGGAAGTCATTTAGCTTCTGTTTGTCACAGAGTTTAGAGAAGTTAGTTATTTTCAATAACAGCAGTAGAACATCAAATGGTCCTTCTAGTTTTAAGATGACATAGATATGTTAAAGTTTTAAAGTTTCACCAACAAGTTTGAGGTTTTTTGAATATTTGAATAATAAAATTATTTATTAACATATTAATTTTTTAAAATTAAATTATCTTGGTATAATTATTTATCCATTATTTTATTTATTATTTATATGTAACATAAATTATATTTATATAAATTATAAATATATCTTTACATTATTTAATTTATTATTAATTATTTTAATAATTTCAAATATAATTTTATTAAAATATTAATCAGAATTTTTTTGAAAATAAATAAATAAAAATAACCTAAGGTAACACAAATAAGAGTTAGTCTATTTCCAAAAAAGAAAGAAAGAAAGAAAGAAAGAAAGAAAGAAAGAAAGAAAGAAAGAAAGAAAGAAAGAAAGAAAGAAAGAAAGAAAGAAAGAAAGAAAGAAAGAAAACTATAAAATTGAGACCTTAAATTCCTGTTCCCCCTATCCCACTGCAACCCTAGCATTCTTCTATCTTCTAAGGGTCTGTGCTGATCAAGTGCTTAGAAATGTTAGAAATGACTTATCTCCTCCCCACCCTGTTCCCCACTCTACATCTTCTATCTTCTATCTTCTATCTTCTATCCACATATGTCTGCCTCTGTACCACTTTTCCCTGTTTGTCTACTTTCTGTGCCTGTTCGCTCCATGACCTCTGTGCCTTATTAAAGCATGATTGTAACCTCATTACTGGCTGCCATCATCTTTCCAAAGAATCAAGAGGGTGTTCTTGCCCCATTTTATTTATTAATTAGCAATTTAATTATCCTCCATCTTTTTCTGCATGACCTATGTTAAGTGGCTATTGCCTCAGAAAACTCATTATCATTATATTGTAGCAAATAGAGAGTAGGATTTAAATTGCTTCGTGGCGCAGTGGATACTTCCTAGATGTTTGATCCTGGGCAAGTCGCTTATTGTTGATTTCATTTTCCACATCTGTAAAATGAGTTGGAAGAAGGAAATGGCAAACCTCTCCAATATCTTTGCCAAGAAAACTCCAAATGTGGGCGTATAGATACAGATACGATTGAAAATGACTAGACAAAAATTTAGAATCCAAGAGGGTTGTGTTTGAATCCTTACTCACACATCTCCGTGGTACGTGACCCTGGACAAACTTTGTCATCTCTCTGGGCACAGTTTCAAAATATATAAAATGAGAGCGGTTGAATTTGACAACTTCTTCCAGTATCTGTGATCCCATGACACAATCTCACAAGGCAACAGAAAGCTGTCTTCTCTTTGTGTTATACCTACTGTGAAGGAGTAAGAGTGAAAACCATTCACTGTCCACCAGAAAGTCCATGGTATCTTGAGTTTGTTGTTTGTCATTTTGACTCATCTTAGTTCGGTTACTCAAGTTATGGTAGCCCATATCCAAACTACTAATGTGACCTCAGGCATGTCATTTTCCCATCCCCAAAATATATTGCCTCTGTTTTCTAGGTTCTTTATAATCCATCTCTTTTTTATTCACCTGGTATTTTTAAGCAGCTCATGAGAAGTTTCTATTGTACTGTGCAGGGTGCACTTTCATGTGAGCCAAATGGAAAGTAACTAAAAGCTTCTGTTCAGATAAAATTAAACCAGATATAGCAATAGGTTAGTATAGAACAAAGCTATCAAACTTAAATAAAAATAGGTTACTACAGGTCATATACTAACCTAGAAAACTATAAATTAATATTATTTATGTTGTATTTTATTTATTTTGTCAAACATTTCCAATTACATTTTGATTTGGTTTAGACAGCATTCAAAAGTTTTGCTGACACCTAGAATTTGACACCTCTGGTGTGGGGAAGTAGTTCTCAAACTTTTTGGTCTCAAGACTCTTTTGTACTATTGAGAACCCGAAAGAACTTTTGTTTATGAAGATTGTATCCGTTGATAGCTACCTTATTAGAAATTAAAATTGATCATTTTAAAGTTTTATTAATTTATTTTAAAATATCAATAAAACTCATAATAATAAATGTTAATATAAATAACATATTTTATGAAATATAGTTATATTTTCCAAAAATCAAAAATTAGCAAACCTTCAACCCTTCACAGATAACCTGGCTACACACACACACACACACACACACACACACACACACACACACACATCAGAGGATATGTGGAATTGCCTTCTGAAAGAGGCCATCATGTCAGAGCAATATGAATATAACTGAATATATCATACATGCCATTTAAAAAATTATTTATTACTAAGTTTAAACACTATAAGAGAATTTCCATACATCAATCAAAACATGCAAAAAAACTATATGTGAAACTATGAATTCTATTTTATACTTCTTTCTTTATGTATATAATTTTATATGTGTATATACATATATACATATATATATATATATATATAATTTAAAAACATATTTGGGGTTTTCTTGTGGTCTGCCATTTTCCTTCTCCACCTTTGATTATATCCTTATATTTTTTGTATATTTTTTAGGCTGTCCTCAGGAATCATTCCCATAGTGATATCTGTAGGAGGATTCTTTTCTTTTTTAAAAAATAAATATGATTAAATCTTCCTTTAGTGTTTCTGCTCATTTTACAGATGAGACAACTGAGTTAAACAGAGTTAAATGATTTGTCTCATGGGTCAAAGTGTCTGAGGCTGGATTTGAACTCAATAAGATAAGTCTTTCTGACTCCAGACCCAGAACTCTATCCACTGCAGCACTTGGCTGCCCTGTATTCTAAGAGAAGATAAAACATGAAAGAGGAGGGAAGGAGTGGAGAAGAGACAGGAAGGAAAGTACTCACACATGGCAACAAAGTCTAGAAAATAAGGAATAGGGCCAGGGAAGGTATGAAAATGGGTGCCTTGGTGCCTTCTCAAAATGTAGGTACTGGGAAAAATGCACTGAAAGGAGAAGGAAGGTCTATAGGAGCAGAGAAAACAGTTGAGGCATATTGATGAAGTCTCAAAAGTTGAATATCCAAGACACAACACATATGTACATGCATGCGTACCTACACACAAAGAGATACACAGACATGGATAAGTGGCTTATCCAATTGTAAGTCATTGTTTGGATAATAAGCATTCTCTATCTACCTGGATTTAGGGTTGTTTCGAGTAGTAATAGTGAATATCTGGGCTCTACCATTCCAGAATTTGGAGTCTGGGAACTCTTGTCCTTTTCTCACTTGCTCCAATTTTTGTTTTCTCATTTATCATGAGACCTAAGATATTAGAGTCTGATGTAATGGTTCTACTTTATATTAATTAATTCAGAAAATGGTTTATGATGGAAATAGTGATCAACTGGATCTATTTTTTTTTACTTTGGATTTTTTTTTTTGTCCAGCTGATGTTCTTCCAGTTTCATCTTTCATACTATTGAAATGTAGGGGTCTTAGAGTCTACATCAGACTTTATTCAAACTCATTCTTTATAGCTTCTAGCTATGAGGAACTGATCGGGTGGGCTCAAAGTCTTCAACCAAGCTTTTCCATAACATTTTGCAAATAAAGTTATGATTTTAATGAGTGGTATAACTAACTGCTGGAATTTTCTGCTTAGCAAGGAGAATCAAATATATGTTGGATAGGATGCTTGCTGGATTGTTTTGTCCTTTTAATTATGACACAATATATAATTAAGCTTCTTTAAGAAATTTAGAGTGATAGCCCAAGCTGAAATGTTTCTTGCTCATTCCCTTTCTCACTTAAGACTATCAACAGCTTGTTTAAGTATGTCAGATAGAAGCTGTTGTGAATGACTAGAGTATCTTCTTTTCATCTTCATCTTTCCTTTGAATTTTTGTTGATTTTAATCTTTGTTCTCATAAACTAATGGTCTGACAGTATGTAGAAAGGTAATCTGAAATCTTCATGTATATTTATATAACCAGTGAATATCAGTCTGTTAGGCTACAGACAATTTCATTTTTTGTGATGTTTAGAGCTCACCTTGTCTAATGAAGCTTCTTACTATTTTCCATATATCTTGCACAGAGAAAAAGATAAAGATATATGTGAAATATTCAGAAATAAGAAAAAAAAGGAGACCAAAGACTTGTGAATTACACAAAAACTTAATGTCAGTATGTCACAATTATTTACCATCAAGGAAACTTTGGCTTCTGTTTGAAGGTGCTGAATTTCACCAATGGTGCAGGGATATACGTTTTTTTCTTCTACCCCCCCCCAACTTGAGGAAGATGAAGCAATATGAAAAATATGAGATACTCTGGAATAAATTCCAGTTTAGGGATTTATCCTACCACCTTCAGGCTGAAATACCTGGGACTTACTTTAACATCAATTTTAGATGCACTAAGGGAGAAAAATTAACAAATAAACATTAACAATTCAAAGGAAATCACATTTGTAGATGGTGAACAATGTAAGGACTTCACAGTTAAGAGTAACAACAATTTAATTAATGCATATTGGCAGTGTGAATGGGTGTTATTATTAGCACCTTTCTCCAATTTTTGCCTTTGAAGTCCCATACTTAAATATGTATATATATATATATATATATATATATATATATATACATATATATATATATATATTATATTCTTGTTCATTGATTGAAGTTTTGAAGTTTAAATTAATAATAATTCCACTTAATGTTTCAATTCAGGGACCTGCTGGAAGTATCTTTCTTTCTTTTTTGACAATTTATTTTATTGTTTTGTCTTTGTTATTTGCTGATCAAGTTTATCAATGAAGAACTAACTGGCTAATTGGTCTTACTTTCAGAAAGCCACAGTTGCCACAAATGTCCATTATCTAAATTCTCTTTGAGCACTTATGCAAGCTAAGATTGGCTCATGAGTTCTATAATCTTTGCCTCTTTAATAACTACTTTCTGAGGTATCTTTTCTAATCTGTAAATACAACTGGATACTTTCTCACCCTCCTGGACATTTCCTCCAGGGATCTATATCTTCACAGGCTCTGAAACACCTTGAAGATCCTTTCTTTTTCTTTTTTTAATCTTCCTTCCTTCTTTCTTCCTTCCTTCCTTCCTTCCTTCCTTGGAATTAGACTAAAAAAGAGGAGGAGAAAAGATGGTGAAGAAAAATTGACCAATAAATTAATTGAATATGATAGATCATATAATATTCCATATTCATAATGTCCCATCTTTGCTAAATAGGGATTGAAGAGTTTTGACTTTGCTTTTTTCAGACTAAGCTCATGCATTATAATTATATGACCTTCAATTTCAGGATTTTTGTTTAATTGATTCAGTTTTCAATTAAACACACAACACGCACACACACACACACACACACATACATCCACCTACAAATTCACACAGCCCCCAGCACTATGGTTTATTGAAATTATTGGACCTGGATTTAAATCATGGTAGCCTATTTCCTCTCCTGTGAAGCATTGGACAAGGTTCTTTACTACTCTGAGCTTTCGTTCCTTCAGTCAAAAAAATCAGCTAGTTGGCTAAATGACCTTTAGAAATCCTTCTAGCTTTGATAATCTATGAATAAAGATCCTTTATGTTTCACAATCTAATGAAATTGTCAAACATTTTAGGTTATTTTAGGTATTTGCAGATGTGGTCTACTTTAAAACACTATTCTATCTGGAATGAACAGAACAGCTACACCCAGAGAAAGAACACTGGGAAATGAGTATGGACCACAACATAACATTTCCACTCTTTCTGTTATTGTTTGCTTGCATTTTTGTTTTTTCTTCTTAGGTTATTTTTACCTTCTTTCTAAATCTTATCTTTCTTGTGCAACAAGATAACTGTATAAATATGTGTACACATATTGTATTTAACATATGCTTTTACATATTTAACATGTATGCGACTACATGCCATCTAGGGGAGGGAGTGGAGAGGAGGGGAAAAGCTGAAACAGAAGTTTTTGCAAGGGTCAGTGTTGCATGCATATGCTTTGTATATAAAAAGTAATAATATTTTTTTTAAAAACAGACAGACAAGAAAACACTGTCCATAAGGAACACTTTGGAAGTTCTGCTTTTAAATGTAGCTGCAGTCACTACAAGGAAATTTTCTGACTTCTAGTGTTTATATAAGACAAGTAAGATATACTGACTTCACATAATGAAAATTCAGTTATTTGTACCCATTAATTTAGTGTGTACCAAGACAAGCCCTGATTAGGTTGTGACAATCCAAGAGAAATGAAGACAACTGTAGAGGAGCTTATTTGGGCAAATCAGCAAAAATAAAGTAAATTTTAAGACCAACAAACCCCTATTAACTTGAATTATTTGGTTAGTTAGCTTTTAAGTCTCTAATGCAGTCTGATTTTATACTCAGTGGGGAGCTAAAGAAAAGAAGTCTTGGGCCCTGTGGAGGTGGTCTCACTGGGAAGCAGGAAAGGAGGATTTAATCATATTAATTTATTTTTAAAAGAAAAAGAATCCTCCTACAGATATTACTATGGGGATGATTCCTGAGGACAGTCTAAAAAATGCATAACAAATATAAGGAAACAATCAAGACACAAGCAAAGTTTCAAAAAGATCGTACTATATTATTGCAAAATGACTAAGGAAAACTTTGTATTGGACCTACATAGAGATGAAACTAATAAGAACTCACATAGAATTAATATGTTAGGCATTGGTACACATACCGGGTATGCATATGAAAGCAATTGTCCATGAAATTTGAATATAAAAAGAAAGGATGACTCCTTGATTTAGCCCTCAACTTTGGAATGTGAATATGTCAGTAATTCCAAGTCATTACCTTTTTTCTTCTCACTAACACTGTATTTATTCTCTAAGTTACAACCCTGAGTCCCCTTTTTTAACACCCTTCAGGGATAATAAAGCATACAATCTGGAGATCAGGATCAATACTTTATCTAAATTATCTAGTTTTAGCACAGCAAGAACAAAGATAAATTTTGTATTTTACTTATGACTTCTCTTCAATGAAAGAAGGGGAAAAGAAGGGAAGAAGCTTCTCTATCTACATCAGTTATTAGTCAAAGAAAGGTTCACCACAGACAGCTAATTTCTCCAGTCTTGTTGCCTCATCTGTCTTAATGAATGAGGACACACTGACTGTACGATTGGCTTACTATCAGTCTTAGCTAGCCATGTCTTTTTTATCTGTTTCTCCAGTGTCCAAAAGCAAATACAAATGAAAACAAAACTCTTGGCAAATGGAAACAAAACTCTTGGTACTTCCACCCAGCTTTTCCTCTACTCTTATTGTTACCATGCAATATTCACACAAAGTGGACAGAAATTGGGTTCTTGCTGTGGCAATAGCTGCAAACATATTCAAGACAATTTGACCTTTGGGTCTTCTGGAACTCTTCACTCTCTGTTGAACTATAAACTTTTCATCTTCCCCCAGCCTTGTATTTCCATCCCCATTCAATCACCTGTCAGAGAGTCCCAGTCTTTCTTAGGAAAGGCAGAGTTCTACTTGTTTGGGATTACTTTGCACAGAAGTTCATAAATCTAGGCTTTGAGAACTTCCATTATCAGCCTACAAAAGAAGAAGCCTCCCTGAAGCCTGACTACACATAATTCCCCCAACTTCTTAATTGTTATAATATTTCCCCCAACAAGGAGATATCCTTTTGTAATTTGTCTCCTTGTTGTACATATACATATATGTGTGTATATCTGTTTTATAGATATATAAGTAATAATTTATATGTAGCACACATATATAAGTATACATGTATATAAATGAGAGAGATAAAGATCTGATTGTTCAAAGAAATATCATATCACTCTATTTCAATAATTGTGATCTTCGCTTATCTGTTTATATTGCTACCATTACCCACATTACCATCCAACTGGACACTTGCAGCAGTCTCCTTATAGGCCATCTTACTTTATAATTTTTTAATAACATACTTATATATATCTAACTTTTTAATGCATTGGATGGATTAACTAATCACCTTTAAAGTGGGTAAAAGCTAAAGTATGATTATAAATAATCCTCCTCATTCATTCTATGTTCCACTCAAATAGGACAATTCCAAAATACTCACAACTCTTAATTCCTCTGTCTTTTCTATTACTATTTCCTTTGTCTGAAAAGTCTTCCTTGACCATTTTTTGCCCTTTACTACTGCTGCTGCTGCTGCTACTACTACTACTACTACTACTACTACTACTACTACTACTACTACCACCACCACCAATAATAATAATAGTTAACATTTACAAACCATCTACAATGCATGAGGTACTATACAAATATTATCTTATTTATTCTTCACAAATCTGGGAAGCATTTTACATCTGAGAAAATTGAATCTAAGAAAGATTAAGAGATTTGCCCAAGATACACATAAGTAAATATCTGAGATCTGGTTTAAACACAGATCTTCTTAACTTCAGCACTTTTTCCATTGTGACATCATTTGAATCCCATCTCAAATTCCATGCCCTTTAAGGAAGTTTTCTCTTATCTTCCTGGCTGGTAATGATCTTCCCCAAAAGAAATAATCTTGGGTTATATATCTTGACCTGAAAGAGACTTTTAAGGCCATCCACTTATGACCTCAAATTTTACAAATGAGTTAAATGAGGCTCTGACAAATTTATCACTATACCAAAGATTCCACAATTTTTTGTAACTGTTGATCAGTCGCTTTTAACTCTTTATGACCCCATTTGGGGTTTTCTTTTTTTTTTCTCTTTAATTAATTTTATAATTATAAAAAATTTTTGACAGTACATATGCATGAGTAATTTTTTTATAACATCCCTTATATTCATTTTTCCAAATTTTCCACTCCACTCTACTCCCTCCCCTAGATGACAGGCAATTACCATACATTTTACATGTGTTACAGTATAACCTAGATACAATATATGTGTGTAAATCCAATTTTCTTGTTGCACGTTAAGAATTGGATTCCGAAGGTATAAGTAACCTGGGCAGACAGACAGTAGAGCTAACAGTTTACATTCAATTCCCAGTGTTCCTTCTCTGGGTGTAGTTGTTTCTGTCCATCATTAATCAACTCGAAGTGTGTTGGATCTTCTTTATGTTGAAGATATCTACTTCCATCAGAAGAATATATTTTCCTACAGTATTGTTGAAGTGTATAGTGATCTTCTGGTTCTGCTCATTTCACTCAGCAACAGTTCATGTAAGTCTCTCCAAACCTTTCTGAATTCATCCTGTTGGTCATTTCTTACAGAACAATAATATTCCATAACTTTCATATACAATAATTTACCCAACCATTCTCCAATTTATGGACATCCATTCAACTTCCAGTTTCTGGCCACTACAAAAAGAGCTGCCACAAACATTTTGGCACATACAGGTCCCTTTCCCCTCTTTAGTATTTCTTTGGGATATAAGCCCAGTAGTAGCACTGCTGAATCAAAGGGTATGCACAGTTTGATAACTTTTTGGGCATAATTCCAGATTGCTATGCAGAATGGCCAGATTCTTTCACAACTCCACCAATAATGTATTAGTGTCCCAGTTTTCCCACATCCCCTCCATCATTCATCATTATTTGTTCCTGTCATCTTAGGGGTTTTCTTAACAAGATACTGAAGTGGTTTGCCATTTCCTTCTCCAGCTCATTTTTACAGATGAGGAAACTAAGGTAAATAGGGTTAAATGACATGCTTCAGGCCACACACTTAATAAGTGGCAAAATGGATTTGAAATAAAGTTGTATAAACCTAAATCCAGTGGCTTCATGCAAGGGAAGAAATAAAGAAAACACAAGTAGGGAAAGTGGAAGCAGGTCTTGTTGGCTGTCCCAGAATAGGTCTAAGTGGCTCAGGCGTAGAGGAGAAAGAAACTATCAGAATATTTGCCATATCTACGCTATGGATTTTTGCCCAGACTCCATACATAGTATGGGAGGAAGAGTCATCAGTGCAACATTCCAAAATAGAAATCATACCAGAAGGATCAACCAATTAGCTAAGGGGGATTCAGGACACATACATCACACAATATGATAACAGATGTGTAAGCACAAAATTATGCTTGATTCCCCAAGAACTAATAGGGAAAGTTAGCTTTTGATGCCTATCTTCAAGGAACATCAGAGGGCGCTGACAATTTGTTCAAGAGAGCTGGAGCATCACGGCAGCAGCTTGAAAAGGTCTCTGCCTGCCCCTTCTTTAAATTTAACTGGGAGCTGTTAGGAGGTTCCTAATATTATGACTATTAGAGTACACTGGGTGACCAAAGAGCTCTTTGAAGAATGGGATAGTGGGTGATAATGTAATCTGATGCTCTGATCAAAAGAGTGAGCCTTGGAGAAAGGAACATCAGGAGCCCTATGACTATAATGAGGATGTGTTTTTCTGTTAATAAATCTGTACTCTTAAAAAAAAAAAAAAAAAGCACCACCCAAAATGAAATCTAAAGCCAGGATAGCTGGCAAAAAAACTGAGAATGTAAATATGGTCCCACTTTTGCCTCCAACCTTCAGGAGAAGTTGAGGTTTAAGTCTTAGGTTTAAATCTCAGCATCTGTCAAATGAACTGTCACCCAAACTTGGAGTCTCTGATGCCCTTTTAGTCAGATAGCAGGAACTAAATGACTTGGGAGAACCTGACAAAACTCACTATCTCTAAATTCCATAAGATCAAGGTACAAGAAAGTTGATGATACCTAGAGGCCCTGGTGCCTTTTAAAGTGAGTCACTTGAGAGGGGAGCCATTTCAAAAGCATTTTACCCCCATCCCCAACTCAATACAGAACAGTAACAAGTGACAGAAGAACTATAGCAAGTGATTTTTTTTTCCTTAAAGGAGGAACTTCTTAAGAGGTTAGCTAATCAGTCACTACTGATGCAAGGAACTTGTTTAAATAATCAGTATTATGTAGCCAATCAAGAAATCCCAGTTCCTTCCTATAAACATCACTCTCCCTAGAATGTCTCTATATCCTAATAAAGCCAGCAAGGAATATATCATTAGAGAGTTATGACTACACCTCCTTGATTCCAACCCCATTCTCAGCGGAACAGAGATACAAGTAATCTCTCCCAACTGCATAGTCCACCAAAATGGCCTTTTAATAGGGAATAATTGGTTCATTCCCTCAATTCAGCCTCAATAAATAAATCAGTATCTATTTATCCTATCTTTTTTTTTCCCTTTTAATCCCCTTACCCATAACTATTAAAGTTTCTAAAGCTATTGGTTCTACTTGGTCATTGTTTGGATCTTGATTGACTCTGAATGGCAATGGCAATCATTTCTGCTTTGGCCAAAAACCCTGAGGGTTTTCCCCTTCCAGCTTTATTTATTTATTTTTAAAAAATTTTCAGGCGGGGACTAGATGAAAGAGGAGATTCTTTGCCTCAATTGCTGCCTAACCTTAATCATTGAATACTTGCAGTCTCACTCAAACTAAGACCTGTTGAAGACCTTGGCTTAAAAACATCAAGGTCTCCCATTTCATCCAGCGCCATCTCCAACCATCTTGATTTATATTTTGCCATTGGACCCAGATGACTCTGGAACAGAAAGTGAGGCACATGACCTTAGACAGCCCTTCCTCATTTAAATCAAACTCATTTGCATGTCAGGGCATCACCTTCCTGATGTCATGGTTTTCTTCAAGAATGAAGGACAAACAACAACTTTCTAGCAATATTTAACATAATTGGCTTATTTCCTTTCTTGAATTCCTTAATCTCTCCTAATTCATCATTTCTTATTAGAATACATTTTGTGGTAGTAATTGGATATGCCAATTGAACTTCAATCTTTGGGGAAGGCTGGAATTGAATCCAGGATGAACCTAAAGGAACCTACCTAAGTGAAATCTTACTTCCTCTCCCTGTTCCCTTCCCTGACCCTTCTTGCAAATTTCTTCTCTCATGATTAGAATTTCCTACAGCAAAAAATTTAGATTGAGACCATAAAAAAACAAGCTCTACTGTTCTGCTGGGGTGAAGTGAAGCCTTTCTCAATTTCAACTGAGCAAGTTCAGCCATTGGCCCTCCACTTTCTCTTCATGAGCAACTAGCTCAGCTTCACTTAATTTCATTTTTGTTAATTCAGTGGCCAGCTTTTGAACAATTGTCAGTCAGGGAACACCGAAGCGGGAAGGATTTTGTTAACCATTAGTTTCTCTCTCACAAAACTTACGTGGTCAGTACAAGATCCAGATTTATCCCATTGGTTGTTGAAATCTATCCTGCACAACTTATATTTTCCTGTACCACCAAATAATAGGGAAAAGTATCAAGTTAAATCAATAATATGAGAGCCCTCATCTTTCCTTCACTTCTGTGATCCTTTCTTCTAGAAATCCACCAGCCTATTGACTCTTTCACCAAATCTAGCATCTACTTCAAATGTTCTGGATCAAATACATGTTGGCCTTACATGAGATTGAAACTAACATTCATCAAGGATATAGAAATACTGCATTCCAGGTCCCTGTGCTCCTATGTCAATAATTAAAATAGCCTGAATAGGACCAAATACTTCATCAACTCCTATCCCTTCTTGATGTTAATCTACAAAAGATTCTTCAGAAAGACATTTATCCTAATTTTTTTCCCAGAGGTCCATGACTAAGGGATATGTATGTATTTAAAATCATTAAAGCCATTTATCCTAGTCAGTTCTTTGGGATCCAAGGAAAAACAAATAATGTTTAATGTGGCTGGTTAAAGGGAAAAAATAGCAAATTTAATTTTGATCAAACTTCTTTATATACATTATAACAAGATTAGCAATAGTGGAAAGAATATAGGACTCAATTTCTTTTCTTCTTTCTCCCTGCTTTTTGATCTTCCATTTGAGATTTAGAGTCAGGAGCTTGACCTTGTAAATTCAATGTTTCCTAGCAAATATATTGATAATGATTTGTAATCTAATGCCATCCTCTTGGCAGGAAAACATGTATATCTATTTCTCTTATATTATTGGCAACATACATATGAATTCTTATTTTATAGAAGTTATATTTTAGTTATCAAAGAATCATAAAACCTCAAAATTGTAAGGGGATTCCAAGGCCAGCTGCTTCGGCCCATTCTTCTTTACAACATGCCTGGCAAAAGATCATTCAATCTTCACTTAAAGGCATCAGGTGAAAAGGGACCTATTACTCCCTCTGAGGAAAACCTTTCCATATTTGGATAGCTCTAAAAAAGTTTTTATTCACAATATGTCTAAATAATGCTTAATTATTGTTCCTTTTTCTTCCCTCTGAAGCCATGCTAAATAAATTGAATCCCTTTTCTATGAAACTGAATTTAAAAGGTTAGTACTTAAAATAATTAAAATTTTAATACTTAAAATATCTCTCATGTACTCCTAATTCTTCTTCCCAATGCTAAAGACCTTCTGCTTTTTTTAAGCAGTTCTATTAAGGAATCATCTCAAATTCTTTTGCTATTCTGTTTGGCTTTCCCTAGAAGTTTACCAGTTTACCAACATCCTTCCTAAAATATGGTGCTCCAAGTTGAACACCATACTTCATCTATCTTTTGAAAAGAAGCAGAAATACAATTTACATTATGTTAAGCACTAAGACTTCTCTTAATGCAGCCTAAGTTTACATTAATATTTTTTTGCTACATCACACTATTGATTCACACTAAGCTTATGATCACTCCAGACTACAGGATCTCCTTCAGACAAAAACTAGTTATGCTACTCTTGTGTTGTACTTATTATTTTGATTTTTTTGAGCCTAAATATTGGACATGATAATTTTTCTATTAAAAAAGGCATTCTCAATGTACTTATGACTCCTATTGATGCAATGTGCCTGTCTTGAATTCTTCTAGTAGTTTCTCTGCCAATCACCCCTTTTAAAAACAGCTCAAGATAAGAAACAATTTGATATTACATATAATTAATCATGCAAATTGAGCAACCTGAAAGGTAAGTCAGGGATGTTTTCTGACATGCAAATTTCCAGTGGAGATAGTACAACATAATCTAGGTCAGATCTATAGTGGCCAACATCTCAAAATTTGGATATAATAAATCTTCTTGACTCCAGGGCTACAGATGTGTTAAGGTGGTTAAGAGAAATTTATCCTCAAAAAAATTTTAAAGGGTTACACTCACTATAATTTTTAAAGCACAATTCTAAAAGACATTGTGAAATTTGACTTGGTTTGTATTCACTCTCTTCAAGGTCATAGAACTTGAAAGGATAGAAAGGATAGCAGTAGAACTCATCCAGTTTAATATCCTCATTCCCCAGATCCTAAAATGATCCATTTTAAAGTTATTTTTACAGCATTTTCATTTTCAAATATATCCCTCTTCTAATATTCAGAGAACCATCCCTTTTGACAAAATTAAAAAGAAAGAAGAAGAAAAACTAGCTCAGCAAATAACCAATAATTTGGCCTAATCTGACAGTATATACTTTGTTTCCAATTTCTGCAAAGGAAAAATCTCATTAAAGTCTCAATTCTTGTTTGGCCCCTTAAACTAATAGTGATTAGTTTTAAAATCTGTGTCTCCATTTAGTGTGTAGTCATTATATTGTGTTTTCTTACTTCTGTTTACTTCACTTTATAACAATTCATAACAATCTACGTATGCTTTTCAGTGATGTTTTTATACAGTGCTTCTTATGATCAGCTCACCTTGAAATGAGCAAATATTTTATATATAGAGTAAATCAATTTCTCAAGGTTGAACAAATAGTAAGGGTCACATCCTGGATTTGAATTCAGGTACTCTGATTCCACCTTTAGCATTCTTCCATTATATCACAGTCCCTTATTTTGGTTTTACTTTGTTTTGTTTGGGGGGTTGTGAGGCAACTGGAGTCAAGTGACTCTAGGATACTAGATACTGGATTTTTACCAAAATAAAATATATTATTGTAGTCATTGTATATAATATTCTCTTGGTTCTGTTTATTTTTCTCTGTATCAGATCATGTTCTTCCAAATTCCTAATATTTGTCATTCTTTATAATGCAGTAATATTCTGATGTAGTAATATGCCGTGGTTTGCTTAGCTATTCCCCAATCACTGATTATGTTGTTTCAGTTTTTGTTAGAATGATGACTGGGGAAAAGGAAAAGAACCCATTTATCCTAAAATGTTTATAACAGCTCTTTTTGTGATGGCAAAGAACTGGAAACTGCAGAGATAGCCATCAGTTGGGGAATGGTTAAACAAGTTATGGGGTGTGATTACAATGGAATTCTGCTGTCCTATAAGAATGATAAGCTCAATGATTTTAAAAAAACATGGAAAGACTTGCATGAAATAGTAAAGAGTTAAATGAGTAGAACCAAGAGAACACTGTATACAGTAACAGCAATATTGTTTTAAGAATGACTTTGAGTATGTAAGTCATTTTGACTATTATAAACACTCAAATTAACTATAAAGGACATATTCTCTGCATCCAGAGGAAGAATTGATAAATAGAATTATGTATACAATAATTTAACATACATATACCTATTTGTATCTATTGGTAGCCATTTCTAGGACAGAGGGGAAGGAGGAAAGAAGCAATAGTTAGGAGATGCCAGCATAGAATCAGAAAATTTTAAAAAACATCTTCATAGAAGAATTAAGGTCAATCCTCAGAACAAATAATGATGAAATAGCTCAGCAATTTTTTTTTGCATTGTGTAGAGAAAAAAACATGGTAGAAACTGAACAATCCCAGCAAAGTTAAAGCTTATTTTGTTTTTGGAGCTAGTACATTCAATTTGATTTATTAAGCATCTATTAAACATCTAGTATATATAAGGCAAAGTGATAAAAGTGGACTAAGAGAGGGCAATGTAAAGACAAAAAGAAAACCAGTTTTTGCTCTCAAAGAGCTTTCATTTTCCTGGGAGTTTACAATTCATACCTTCAATGGAATATACTTGTTAGGTTAATACCAACAGTTGTAACCTCAGGCAGTGTCACTAGAAGATCTAGTTTTACATTTCTCTTTTCTCACTCAGATATCTGATGTTTTGAAATTATGTAGGAACTCTTGAAGTCTTTCTGTGATGCTGATACCTTGACACGACATAACTGAAGTACAGCAGCATACCTGGAATTATAGAAAGTAGGTTTCCACAAAAAAAGAGAACATTTCCAAGCTAACAGATCTACACTGAAGGCATGAAAATTGAATATCTTGGATAGATTATAATTATTTGACACTTGTAGTAGCATCAATAATAATTGGTTGCCAAACTTGAGGCAGCTTCATGACATAGTGAATGTAGTGCCAGACCTGGACTCAGGATGACACACCTTTCTAAGCTGAAATCTGACCTCAGGCACTTACTATGTGACTCTTGAGTAAATCACTTAATCCTTTTTGCCTCAGTTTCCTCATCTGTAAAATTCACTGGAGAAGAAAATGGCAAACCATCCCAGCATCTTTGCCATGATAACCCTAAATGGGGTCACAAAGAATAGGACAACTGAAAGCAACTGAATTTAACAACCACACACTTGAGCAAGGGGAAGGGAAAGATTTGCAGAGACCATTTTTCTAGCAAGGCTAGAGATTGTCAATATGTGTGCCATTGAATACCAGCATGAAAAGCATGTTATTCATGGGTTACTTCTTCAAGACATCCAAAACAATACTTATAAATACCTAGTAGTACAAGATGGAAGTCAGTTCTGGTTGTAACAGTTTAATCACTCATAAATATATCATTGATATTTTTTTCAGAACTCTTCAAGATTCCAATGATTACTTAGTTATTAAAGTAAAAACTCTCATATATATATATATATATATATATATATATATATATATACATATATATATGAGAGTTTATATATATATGAGAGTTTATATATATATATATATGGAGTTTATATATATATATGAGAGTTTATATATATATATATATATATATATAGTGAACAAACAAGAGGCTAGGCCTGCCTAATGATAGTCACCAAGCAACACTCCAGCAGAATTAGGAGCAGAATCTAAATATCTTAATTCCACTAAGTTTTGACTTCTGTGATTTGTCTTTGAATTTATTTGAGGCTTTAACCCAGCTCCTTTATTCCTTCATATTTATGTTGTTTCCCTAAATGTACATCTTTATGAACTGAGTTCTTTTTTCTCTTCCAACATTTCAATTCTCACTGATATAGTTTCATATCTATCTAGTCAAATATATATGTATATTTCTATACATATATATTTATGTGCATATATGTATGTGTGTGTGTGTAGTAGTAGTAGTAGTAATAGTAGTAGTAGTAGTAGTAGTAGTAGTAGTAGTAGTAGTAGTAGTAGTAGCATTTCCTACTTCTTCCTCCCCAAGATAATCTTCTCTTCAAACTGACAGATTTGAGCAACAGCCCCATATAAGGAGTCTGCTTTTTCTACTAAAATTCCTCTGTATAGCTTTTAGGCTTTAGACAGTTTCCCTTTATCAGTTGAATGTTATCAATTATGCTTCTACTGCCTTTTTGTATTTTTGGTCATGGAACCAGTTTCAAGTTTTCCCCAAATATACTTAGTAGTAGCAGTTAGATTTTTTTCCCCTCATTAAAATAAAACAAAATAAAGTTTACATATTTGACTATCAACCCCTATTCATCTTTATCTCTATATATCATATATTTATCATTTATATTATATTATACATTTTATTATTTATTATATAGCATGTCATATTTATATATATATTTTAAAAATTATAATGATATGATATTGGAGAGCACTAATATATTTATATAAAATATATTCATACTAATTATCATGATATGTGATACTATAAAGTATATCTTAAATTTATATTTATCATATATATTATCAAATATTTATATTATTATTATGATATATGATAGTAGAGAGCAATTAGGAGGTGCAATAGATGGAGCCTGGAGTAAGGATGACATGAATAAGATCTAAGTCAGATCTTAGATACTTACTAGCTGTGCAATCCTGGGAAAGTCACTTAACCCTAATTACCTCACTTCCCTCATCTGTAAAATAAGCTGGAGAAAGAAATGCCAAATCACTCTAGTAACTTTGACAAGAAAATCCCAGATGAGGTCATGAAGAGACAAACATGACTGAAATGACTGTGTAATAAGACCACCACTAGATTTAAAAGGCTGAATGTCTATATAAATCCTAAGGGCTCCCAGACTGAAGTCTTCTAAATCAGAGAGGTGACCTCAGAACACATCTGCCTCATTAGACAGATAAGTGTGCCCATACTTAATTAGCACGGGAGTGAACTGAGAGGTGATCTTTAAGAGATCTAGAGCTCAAGTGACTTAAGTATTTTTGAGTTAATTAGCACTTTGATCACTCTTCAAAGTAAACACATAGCCAGTTTATAAAAGAATAGGTTTCAAACAAGAAGTGTGGAATGTTGGCTGGAAGGTGCTTCTTTGTAGTCAGAATTACAGAAATCCCTTTGCCTTGTATGTGCAGCTGTAGATTCTGGGAATCCTCCTGGCTATCCCCATGTAAAGTCAGTGAAATAACACAAACCAGAAGACATTGTATAGAGCATGGACAACCATGGGGATATTAATGTTTTAGATAAGTAGTTGTAATTACCAAAGACAGAAATTAGAAAAGGACCAAAGTGGGCATTGGTGAGAAACTCATTTTACAATTGGCAGCTGATTGCAATTGACAAATGTGCCTCGATTTACAAGATAGAATGAATCCTTGTGCATTTGGGATGGTTAATAAATAGGAAGGTAAAGGCAAGTGACATTTTCTAATTCTTCAGGAATTCCCTTTTACCTTAGATAATCATGTTAAACATGTTTCTAAAATTATCTGCACACATTTCTTGTCTTACTGCAGTAACCTGACCCTGATTCACTCTTCATTCCATTCAACATTTTTATCAATAACTTGGCATAGATGTTACCTCAGTTTTCAAATACAGGAAGCAAGTGAACACATTACAATATAACTTAGTGTAATTTATTTTGATTCCTAATGAAGAAGAGTCAAGAACAAAAATGTTATCTATCTCAGCAACAGTGGGACACTAATTTGTCCATCAAGATTCTACAGGATTGCATTTTGACTTAACTTTTTAAATATATTATTAGCTAAATTTGATTGTATTTTTATTTATTTTGTTGACTATTTTCCAATTACATGTTAATCTGATTTAGGCTGCACACCCATGAATCACAGAGATATATGTACCTAGCCCTGTGTTTTTTAGCTCTAGTCCAGAACTTATTCTTTTTCTTTTTTAATAATATTTTATTTTTCCAAATACATGCAAAGATAGTTTTCAATATTCACCTTTGCAAAACCTTGTGTGCCAAATTTTTCTCCCTTTCTCTCTCCCTTCCCCCTCCTCAAGACAGCAAGCCATCCAATATAGGTCATACTCGTGCAATTCTTCTACACACATTTCCATATTCACTAGAATATATTTTTAAAAGTACCAGAGGCACCATCACTCTCCCAATCACTGAAGTTTGACAACTTAGTTATCATTCTTGACTCACTGTCACATACACCTCTCCTTCCCCTCTCCTCATCTCCCCCGCCCCTACATATAATAATCTGTTGATAAATATTAATGCTTTTACCTTTATATAATTTCTCCCATATATGCCTTGCTCTCTGCTAACATAGTTAACTTTTGACTTTAGATAGATACTTTTTAATCATTCAATCTCTCCATCTCTTAACTAGTACCAAATTCTACTAATAGTCAACTTTATATATATATTCTGAGATCTGGTAGAACACCTCCCTTTTGAATCTTTTTCATTAATACAGTAATATTCTTGACTGTGAATTTCATTATTTTTTAGCTTTATAAAATAATTGGTTTTGTTTTTTTTGTTGTTGTTGTTGTTATTTTTACTGGCATGGACTTGAGAAAGTAAATTAATTAAAAGAATATTGTTACTGTTATTTTATTGACATGATCTATCCATGAACAATTATTATTTTTCTAGTTATTGAGATCTATCTTTACTTGTGCAAAATGTTCTGTATTATGTTCTCATAACCTATTTCCTATATCTAGTGTATGTATTAGAAAGTATATATTCAACTATTTTACTGTAATTCATTTAAATAATTTATTTTTCTATAACTCCCTAATTTTGGCAATATGCAGAAATAATAATTTATCAGCTTTATTTTTTATCATGAAAATTTGTTGCAGTATTTCCATTAGTTTTTACTTGGTTTCCTAAATAAAACTTCATGTAATCTGCAAAAAGCTGTGATTTTGTTTCCTCTTTGTCTATTCTTATGGCTTTGCTTTATTTTTCATGTCATAACTACATCTAGCAATTCTAGCACTATATTGAATAGTAATAATGATAATAGACATCTTTGCTTTACCTTGTCTTACTGGGAAAGCCTCTGGTTTAAGAGGGATTATATTTCTTATTATTATAGCTTCTTATTTACAAGATATATGCATGGGTAATTTTACAATACTGACAATTGCCAAGCCTTTTTTTCCAAGTTTTCCCCTCCTCCCCACCCCCTCCTTCAGATGGCAGGTTGACCAATACATGTTAAATATGTTAAAGTATAAATTAAATACAATATATGAATACATATCCAAACAGTTATTTTGCTGTACAAAAAAGAATCGGACTTGAAACAGTGTACCATTAGCCTGTGAAGGAAATAAAAAATGCAGGTGGACAAAAATATGAGTTTGGGGAATTATATGCAGTGGTTCATAGTCATCTCCTAGAGTTCTTTCTCTGGGCATAAGTTCATTACTGCTCTATTGGCACTGATTTGGTTCATCATTGTTGAAGATGGCCATGTCCATCAGAATTGATCATCATATAATATTGTTGTTGAAGCATATAATGATCTCCTGGTCCTGTTCATTTAAGAGTGATTATATTTGTTAAAGCTTTTTTCTCCCTGCATCCAATGACAGATGTGGTTTTGGATTTTTATTTTTTAAAGATGATTATGTTAATTGTTTTTCTGATGCTGAATTTCTTTTCCTCACTATTATAAATGTAATTAAATCATAGACAAAGAGTAGGACATGACTGAAATGTCACAGCAAAATTAGGACTATATTTTTGCATAAAAGGAATGTGGTAGAGTGACTTTCTCTGTTGCTGTTTTTTGGTAATTTGTGTGATCTGTAATTTTTTGCTACTATAGGTACTGTTTGTTCTCTTTAAAATTTTTCTTGTAAATCCATCTGAATATTTTTTTCCTATTCTGATAGTTTCTTTATAGATATCATAATTTCCTCTTTTGAAATTGAATTACTTAAGTTCTCTATCTGGTATTTATAAATAATACTTTTTCTTTTGAATTCTGGAACTATGCAAAGTACATTCTGCATTAAAATTTGGTTATACTAATGCAAAAACTTAAACTGAGCAGTATCTAAAAGCCTAGAAACCTTTTTTTTTAATCCAATGCCTTTTGAGAAGATGTTAATAATAATTACTAATTTAAAGAAAGAGGGTCTAAAGATTATGAAGCAATGAAGCAATAGAGGGAAAGGCTACCTTTGGTCTTTTCTATAACACTAAGATTTTTTTAATACCATACTACAGCGGAACTTTAATATCATTGTTTTGCAGAAAGGAACTTTTTTTAAACTTTTAGATAAGCTTTTGTTGTATCTCTTTATTCAATAGTTTCTTTTTAAAAACAAAACAACAACAAAAACAACTACTTTAGAACTACTAAACAAACAATACCCTAACATTCTGACAAGTCCCTTTTTACAAACCTACAATCCTACACATGTATAAGATATATCAAATTGCTTGCCTTCTCAATGAGGTGGGATGAGAAGGGAAGAAGGGAGAGAATTTGGAACTCAAAGTTTTAAAAATTAATATTATAAATTGTTTTCTCATATAACTGAAAAAATTAAAATGCTAAATAAATTATGGTAAAGAACTATATGAAAAACATTTACAGTGTCATGGATTTGGGAGCTCTGAGAACTTGGACTCTTTTTTATTAAAGCTTTTTATTTTCAAAATATATACATGGATAATTTTCAACATTCACCCTTGCAAAATCTTGTGTTCCAAATTTTTTCCCTCCCTTCTCCCCACCCCCTCCCCTAGATGGCAAGTAATCCAATATATATTAAATATGTGCAATTCATATATATATATTTCCACAAATATCATACTATACAAGAAAAATCAAATCAAAAAGGAAAAAATTTAGAAAGAAAAAGGAAGTGAACAACAAAAAAAGGGTGAAAAGACTGTATCCTTAGAACCTAGCAGAGTACTCAGAATACAGTAAACACATATGTTGTTGTGTTTTTTTTTTCAAATTTTTTTCTCAGTTACTTGTAAACAAAAAGTTTTTTTAAGATTCATTTTTTAAAATTCTGAGCTCCAAATTTTTTCTCCTTCCCTACCATCCAATTTGAATTTGATGTAGGTTATGCAAACCATTCCATATTACCCATGTTGCAGAAGAAAACACAATTTGAAAGAAAAAGAATATTTTTAAAATTATGCTTCAATCTGTTCTCAGATTCCATCAGTTCTTTTTCTGAAGGTAGATATGATTTTTCATCAAATGCTTCAGATCAAATATTGCTGAAAATAGCTGTTATTCACAGTTAATTGTCATATGACATTGCTATTTCTTTATACAGTTTTCTCCTAGTTTTGCTCACTTCACTTTACATCAACTCATGCAAATCCTTTCAGGTTTTCCTGAAAGTATCTTGTTCATCCTTTCTTATGGAACAATGATATTCTATCATAATCATATATCACAACATGTTCAGCTATTCCCCAATTGATGAGCTTTTCCTCAATTTTCAATTCTTTGCTACCACAAAAAGAGCTGCCATAAACAGTTTTTGTACATATAAACCCCTTTCTGGTTTTCTTTGATTCCTTTGGAGGTACAAATTTAGGAATTGTATTGCTAGGTCAACTGACAAATAGCAATATATACCTTTTGGGCATAGTTCCAAATTGCTCTCCAAAGTGGTTGGACCAGTTTACAACTCTATTAGGGGTTAATTAGAGTTCCTATTTTTCTGTTTTCTCTCCCACATTTGTCATTTTCTTTTTCTATTATATTGACTAATCTGAGAGATGTTTTAATTTGCATTTTTCTAATCAACAATGATTTAGAGCATTTTTCTCCATATGACTATAGTTTTGATTTTTTTGTTCTGAAAACTGCTTGTTCATATCCTTTGACTATTATTCAGAGAATGAAATATATACATATACATTTGATTGATTTCTCTCTCTCTCTCTCTCTCTCTCTCTCTCTCTCTCTCTCTCTATATATATATATATATATATATATATATATATATATATATATATATATATATATATATATATATATATTTGAGAAAGGAAGCCTTTATTAAAGAAATTTGAGAAAGGAAGCCTTTATTAAAGAAATTTGTTATAAAATATTTTTCCCAGTTTACTGATTTCCTTTTAATCTTGGCTGGATTGTCTTTATTTGTGCACAAAGCTTTTTTTAATTTGGTGTAATCAAAATTAACCATTTAATATTCCATAATGCTATCACTTTGTTTGGTCATAAATTCTTTTCTTTGTTCAGATCTCACAATCTGAGAAGTAAAATATTTCTGGTTCTCCTAATTCATTAATATTAACCTTTATGTCTAAACTATGTACTCATTTTTACCTAATCTTCATATACAGTATGAACTGTTGGACTCTGCCCACTTTCTGTCAAACTGCTTTCCAGTTTTCATAGAAGTTTTTGTCAGCAATTGTTCCAAAATCTTGGATCTTTGGATTTGTCAAACAATAGATTACTATAGTCATTTTATTGTTGTTTATTGTATATGTAATCTATTCCACTGAACTACCTGTCTATTTTTTACCTACTACCAGATTGTTTTGATGATTACTGCTTTGCATTACAGAGATCTGGTACTGCTAACGACTTTCTTTTACATTTTCCCAATTAATTCCTTTGATGTTCTTTACACTTTTGTTCTTCCAGAATAAATTTTATTACTATTTTTCCAAAGTCTAAAATAACTTTTTGATAATTTGATCAGCATAGCTCTAAGTAAATTAATGTAGAGTAAATTGACATTTTTATTATTGACTTGGCCTACTCATAAAGAATTAATATTTCTCTAGTTTTTGAAATCTGAATTTATTTGTGTTGAGTGTTTTATAATTGTGTTCATATAGTTCCTGGGTTTATATTGGCAATTAGACTTCTAAGTATCTTATATTGTCTGTAGTTACTTTAAATGGAATATAGCTCTCTATCTCTTCTTGTTAGATTTTATTGGTAATATAAATGCTGATGACTTGTATGGGTTTATTTTATATCTTGAAACTTTGCTAAGTTGCTAATTATTTCAATGAGTTTTTTTAGTTAATTCTTTAGAATCCTCTAAATAGACCATTGTATCATTTGGAAAGAGTGATAGTTTTGTTTCCTCATTGCCTATTCTAATTCCTTTAATTTCTTTTTCTTCTCTTGTTGCTATAGCTAACATTTTTAGAACAATATTGAATAACAGTGGTGATAATGGACATCTTTATTTCACCCCTGATCTTTTTGGAAAAGCTTCTAACTTATCCCCATTACAGATAATGTTTGCTAATGGTCTATATATCATTTTATGAAAAGTTCCATTTATTCCTATATGCTCTAGTGTTTTTAGTAAAAATGAGTACTTTATTTTGTCAAAAGCTTTTTTCTGCATTTATTGAGATAATCATATGCTTTTTGTTGTTTTTGTTATTGATATGATCAGTTATGCTAATAGTTTTTTTCTAATATTGAATCAACTTTGCATTCCTGGTGTAAATCCTACCTTATCATAATTTTTTTTTGTTTTGTTTTGTTTTGTTTTAATTTTTTATGCACTGCTATTATCTCCTTACAAGTATTTTATTTTTAAAAATTACACCAGTATTCATTAGGGAAATTGGTCTGCAATTTTCATCTCTGTTTTTACTCTTCTAGGTTTAGATATCAGCACCACATTTTGTGTTATAAATAAATTTATAATTTTTAAAAATCTTCTTTGCATATTTTTCCAAATAGTTTGTATACTAATGGAATTAACTGCTTTTTAAATTTTTGGTAGAATCCCTTATAATCCATCTGGCCCTGAAGTTTTTTCTTTAAGGAATTCTTTATGATTTATTCACCTTATTTTTCTATGATGAGGTTATTTAAGAATTCTATTTCCTCTTTTGTTCATCTAGACAGTTTATATTTTGGCAAATATTCATCCATTTCATTCAGATTGTCAGATTTATTGGCATGTAATTAGGCAAGACAGTATCCAAAATTTTGTTTAATTTACTCTTCATTGATCGTGATTTCACCCTTTTCATTTTTGATATTGGTAATTTAATTTTCTTTTTTTGAAAATCAAATTAACCAACGTTTTATCTATTTTTTCATAAAAGTAGTTCCTATTTTATTTCTTATTGCTTTTCTTACTTCCAATTAATCTCTCCTTTGATTTTAGGGATTTTCAGTTGGGTGCTTAATTTGGAATTTTTTATTTTTATTTCTCTAGTTTCTTTAGTTGCATGGCCAAATCATTGATTTGTTCTTTATTTTATTGTTGTGTTTAGAGTTTAAATTTTTTCCCTGAGCACTGCTTTGATTACAACTCATAACTCTGGTATTTTGTCTCATTGTCATTCTCTTTAATGAAAGTATTGTTTTTATGATTTCTTCTTTGACTCACTCATTATTTAGGGTTAGATGGTTTTGTTTTCAATTAATTTTAAGCTATGTTTATATAATACTTTATTGAACATAATTTTTATTACATTATGATCTGAAAAGGATGCAATTGTGAGGTTTTTATGCCATAGCATATGGTCAATTTTGGTGAAGATGCCATGCTGAGAAAAAGTTATACTCCTTTCGATTCTCATTCAGTTTTCTTCTGAGATCTATTATATCTAACTTTTCTAAAATTCTATTCATCTCAACTTATTTTTAAAATTTATTTTATGGTTTAATTTATCTATGTCTGAGAGGAAAAAGTTGAGGTCTCCCCATTAGTTTTACTATTTTCTCTTACAACATTTCATTTTTCCTTCAAGAATTTGGATATTATGATATTTGGTGTATTCGTATTGATATGGTTTCATTATTTAGGATTCTTTTTAGCAAATATACTTCTCTTGCACTTCTCTTTCTCTCTCTCTCTTTCTCTCGCTCTCTCTTTCTGTCTCTTTGTCTCTTTCCTTGTCTATGTCTCTTTCATTCTCTCTCTTTTGTCTCTCTGTCTCTGTCTTCCTTCTTTTTTTCTGTTCTTCACCCTCAAAATTGTCTTCCTTCTAATCACTATCTTCCTTAATCTGCTCTCTCTTCTATCACATCTCCTTCTCTTATCATTTTTTCCTCCTTTCCATAAGATAAATTTCTATACTCGCCTGAGTATGTTATTCCCTTTTGAGCCTATTCCAAAGAGAGCAAGTTTCAAATGGTGCCTTCTCTCACCACCCCCATCATCTCTTCTATCATAAGAACTCTTTCTTCACATTTATTTTATGTGAGCTAATTTCCCCCATTCTTCCTCTACAATTCTCCTTCTCCAAAGTTTCCCTCTTTTTCACCCCTTATTTTTTTAAATCTTCTAATCATCTCTCATCTGTGCCCTCTATCTATGTATACTCCTTTAACTGATCTAATAATAATAATAAGAAAGTTTTTCATATATTTTAACATGTTAAACATATATTGCATTACTTTCCATCTAGAGAAGGGGAGGATATGGGGAGGGAATTTGGAACAAAAGTTTCTGCAAGTGTCAATGCTGAAAAATTATCCAGGTATATATTTTGAAAATAAAAAGCTTTAATAAAAAGACAGTTATTAGGAATTACAATTATAATCTTCTAACATATGAATGTTAACATCTTAACTTTATTGTTGTCTTTATGGATTTCTCTTTCATGTTTGTCTTTTTAATGCTTCTTTTTAGTCTTGGTGAAATTTGAAAGTCAGATTTTATGTTCAGCTCTGGTCTTTTCCTCAGGAATACTTAAAAGTTCCCTATTTTATCAAATATCCATTTCCCCCTAGAAAGATCATACTCATTTTTGTTGAATAGGTGATCCTCTGTTGTAACCATAACTCTTTTGTTTTCTAGAATCTAAGCCCTCCAATCATTTTATGTGAAATCTTATATGCTGCTGACTGTAGCTCCAGAATATTTAAATTCTTTATGAATGCTTGCAATATTTTTCCTTGACTTGGGAGCTCTGGAATTTAGTTATAATATTTCTGGGAATTTTCATTTTTGGATCTCTTCTAGGAGGCTAATCAGTAGATTTTTTCAATTTTATTTTAGCCTCTAATTCTAGGATATCAGGAAGTTTTCCTTGATAATTTTTTGAAAGAGGATGTCTACCCTATTCTTTAATGTGGCTTTTAAGTAATCCAGCAATCCTTAAATTATCTATCTTGGCTCTATTTTCCAGGCCAGTTACTTTTCTAATGAAATACTTCATATTTTCTTCTATTTTTTCATTCTTTTGATTTTGGTTTATTGTTATTTGCAATCTCATGAAATTAATAGTTTCTATTTGCCCAATTCTACTTTTAAAAGTATTATTTTCATCAGTGATCTTTTGTACCTCTTTTTCCATTGCCCAATTCTAATAGATTTCTTCTCTTCAATGACCTTTTTTATCTTCTTTTACTAAATGACTGATTTGCTTTTTAAGTTATTATTTTCATCAGGTATTTTTTTTCTTCTTTTAACAAACTGCTGACTTCTTTTCATACTTTTCTTGTATCATTTATTCTTTTCCCAAGAGTTGAACTTATATTCACATTTTGCTTTAAGGTTTTGTAACTGCTTAAAAGCATTTTCTTTTTCTGAGTTTGTATCTTGATCTTCCCTGTCACTATAGTAACATCCTTCCTAAAATGTGACACCCTGGTTGAGCAAAATACTCTATCCCTGTCTCTCCATCTTCCTCTCCTTTCTCCCTTGCCTCCTCCCCCCTTCTCATCTCTCTCTCTCTCTTTAGGGGTTGAACTAAATTAACTCCCAGATTCCTTTCAGTTCTAAATCTATAATCTTTTTCTCCTCTCCTCTTTTTCTTTGCTCCTCTTCTTCTGTCTCGACCTCATCAGTGAAACTAAAATTTCCCTAGTTCTAGAGTTCTTGACTCTCTTCATAGAGCCCAAGATCATCTTAGCTTTGGGGACTGTCATATCATTCCATTGATTCATGCTGAAGAATAATTCTCTCTAATATTCAGGCAAAGCACTGTCCAACAATTAAGTCTCTCCCATCTTGTATTTGCAAAGCCTTTTTTTTTAAGGCAAGTGTAATATATATGACTCAAAATAAAGGAAAGCCAGTCATTTATCAAGAGTGAGAAAGAATCTGAAATACAGCTAACCCTGAATTCTCAAGAAAACTATATAAAGGGCACCTAGGGGAACATGAACATGAGGACATTAGGAGGAACACAGGACATAACCCCCATTCAACCAGTTCCTAATCCTTCTAACCTTACTTTAGGCCACAATTTTCCATTTGTCCACAAGATGTTTTCATTCTCTTTAGCACTGTTATCTCATGGATTTTACAGCCTCTTATTGTGAATTATTAATATTTAAATATTTTAACTTTCATGGTAAAAATGGAATATAATTTTTTCATTATCCTTTTCTATTTCAAGGTATTTCATGCTGCAAAGTGTTTATATTCCAAGGGTATCATGCTAGGAAAGGGTTTCTTTTCTGAATATTTTATTTCTATACTTAATGTTCAAAATACTATCCTAGAAAAATTAGACAAAGAAAGAAAAATCAGATTCATCTCTTCATCTGCATAGTTTATGAAAGAGTTAATATTTTCTTCATAAGCTGTTTTCAGCTTATTTCTTGATGTGGTCAAATTAACCTTTTGCTAAATTGAGAAAAGAAAATCACTTTGCACTGAGAGTACAAGCTGTCATTCAAAGAGCAAAAAGTGAGTTATTTGCCAAAATGAAATCATTGCCTCTCCCTGAAGCTGTGACAGTGTGGGCTATTACATCCCACCCCCAGAGAGATAGTCCCTGAAACACAGGTCATCTATTTGCCCAAGGTCTCTTATTTCCTACAAAAAACAACTCACAAATCACTGTTCTAATGGAAAGGGGAGACACCTTGGAGGACCTAAAGAAGGTATTGTTTTAATTTGCATCTCTACAATCCCTGGCACAGAATAAGTGCTTAGGATTTTCTGAGTGATACACCCAATCAAGGATGGCATTTTGGTCATCTCCCTGCTATTTTGCCCTCCCTTTCTACTTCTTGCTTTGGGGACTAATTGAATCAACATTACCAAAAGGTTAATAAGTCAAATGCCTTTGATTCCACTCACCATCTTCATAAGTCCCAAAACACACTGGCTGGCCACTACTCCCTGATAAATGTCTTCTTGCATTATTAGAATGTATCTCCTTGCAAACAGAGACATAAATGGTTCATATACAAATGTTCTAATGACATATACTAGGTGCTTAAAATGTTCATTCACTCATTCATAGATTGAGTATGAAATGCAACCCATATTCAGACTCCATCTCTCTATAGCAAGTTATTTTGTCCTGACATTAAAGACCCGAAATTAGGTCTCTAAGCACCTTTTTCTTATACCATCAATTCTCCCCCATGACCTTGAGCCCAGAATTAGGAGGTAGTGCACTTGAAAGCCAAGCCAAGTTTTACAGAGAGATACATGAGCCTCTTCTCCTGTCTTCTTGAGTTTTTAAACAAAGAGAATCAAGGCTCACCTCAGATGTATGTAATGAGTGTTAGTTGATAGTAAAATTATGATCCAGTCATCTGGTTGCATGAATAACTAGAAAACACAGGCTACTATTGGAGAATAGTAAAAATGTTATACTTATTTGTTTAAAAAATGAGAAAAGGCAATAAATTATTTAAGCCTATAACAGCATCTTCCTAATGTTTTATTTTCTAGCTGTAACTACAAGAAGAATTTGTTTTATGATATTTAAAGATCCAAAACACTAGAAAAGCACACCTAGAATTTATCTTGGTGTTTGTATGTGTGTATATGTGTATAAGCATACATATATATATATATATATATATATATATATATGTGTAGCATTGTGAATATAATCATATGTGTGTGCACCAAATCTTATGTAAGATGGCATATTCATTACATTGTAAGCATATGTATACCGTCATATTGTGAACTTGTACAGAAATTCTTATAATACCTTCAGAGGAAGTGATTCCATAATTCCTTTTGTAACATTCCTAGTAGTTACCACCAGGCACTATCCTTGGCTAGATCAGCACCAATGTCATGGCCCCTGATTATAGGTATTGTCCAAGACTCTTTTTCTCTTTTCGATGTATCCCAGGAAGGTAGACCAGTCTGTGTAAAGGTATAGAGATTAGAAAAGATATTTTAAAGACCATGTCATCAAACTCCCTCAATTTTATAGATGAGGAAAATTAAACAAAGAAATAAATTTTCTGTCCAGGTTAGAAAGCTAATTTTGGGAACAGCATGTGAATCCAGATCTTACTGTCAGCAATAAAGTTATCTATCCGTTATACCACATTGGTTCTATTCACTTTTGTGACTGTGTGGAGTTAGATTGAATGGAGGAAAGACTGAAAGCAGGGAGATCAGTTAGGAGGCTATTATAATAGTAAAAATCAAGAAGAAATTGTATGTATTAAGTGCTTGTTATCTTTGAGACACTGTAATAAACATGCAGGATGTAAGCACAGAGTAAATAGTGGTAACTATTTCTAAGGTGGTTCTACTATACAGAGAGAATACAGTATTCACACAGATAAATAAGTGCCCAGGTAGCTTTAGGACAGTGTTATCTCCATAGCTAGAGGGAATTAGGAATGGCTTCCTGTAAGAGGTGGCACTCAAGCCAAGCCTTAAAGCTAGCCAAAGAATCTAAAAATAGAGAATCAATTTAGTTGTTGTAAAAGCTTTCTTTTTGGATATAGAACCAAGGCATGGATCTTGCACATGAATTGTCTTTGAGGAGTATGGGGGGAGGGGGAATGTTTGTGTGTGTGTGTGATAAGAGCTGGCTAAAATGTTCTTGAAATGTGCCATTTTTCCAGTGTCTTTTTACTTCCCCAAATAATGCACTATCCTTTGCTTATCAAGTCCTTTCTTTTAAGAAGTTTAGTGGTCTTTACATCAATCATTTTTAACATGAATTCTTATTACATAAGTAGAGGGAAGATATAGCCAGTATTATCTTTAGCCAGTACTAGCCTTATGTGATAGAGCAGAAACAGATTTCTCCTCTCTATCCCTCAAAAAAAAAAAAAAAATCAGGAACTGAAAGTAAAAAGTTAACTTACTGATTCTTTGCAGGGCAGATTAAAGCACTGAAAGCCTAGAAGTCAGGACCTAAGTAAAGTGCTGTTGAAAAAATGGGTACATGAAATGATAATAAGGCTATGCAATAATCCAAGTATGAAAACATAAAGGAGTGATTTCAGGACTCCAAGCATGGAATGTTTAGGGTGGTGTCAATGGAAAGAAAGGAATAAATAGATACAAGAGCAAAGAAGAAAATCTGCCAGGACTTGTTAGTTGTCTGTATAGAAGGCATGGTGAGTAAGGCAGAGAGGAATTATAATTGGTGAGGTTTTGCACTTAGGTAAAGGAGAAAATGCTGAAGCTATTGACAATAACAGCAAACTCAAAATGGGAAAGGAATAAGCATTTATAGTGTGCCTACTATGTACCAGGCTTTTTTATTAAACACTTTACAAATTTCATTTTATCCTTTCAACAAACTTGGGCAACAAATACTATTATTAGCCCCATTCTAGAGTTGACAGGACTAAGACAGAAGTCTTCCTGTCTCTAGACACCATGTTCGTCTATTATGCCATTTAGCTGCCTTGAATGGGGAGTTGGCTTGAGGAAAAACATTTTCTTTTAGGTTTACCAAATTACTTCAGTAAGAAAAGCATCTTTTAAAAAAACAATAGTAATAAAACCAAACCAAAACAAACAAACAAAAAACAACTATTCCTCCAGGTTGACAAGGCCCTTTCTTACACAGCCTTATGAGGAAACAAATGTTCAGTCATGCAAGAGACTTATTTAAAGTCATACATTTTATAAATATCAAAATAGAGATTTGAACCTCTTCAAATTCCAAAGTCAGTGCTTATCCCTATACCTCCAATCTTCTGTTCATAAAGAATGCATCATAATTCCTATCAAGACCTTCTACAATTTATGTAATTCATCTCTGTTTTTAGCATCCCATTAAATTTCTGTTTACTGTGTCCTTAAAAGGAAATCAAGTAAGGACAGAATATAATTCAGCCTTTGACATATGAATAATGAATGGGCTGCTTGAGAAACATTAGGTTATTTCTTAGTCATGTTGTAGCAATAAATTTGAAATTTTGTTTTTGTTATGAACCTGACAAATAGAAAATATGACCATTTCCATACACATAGAAAAATAGAAAAAAAAAAACAAATGCATATGAAACTATGTATCTCAATTATATTAGCTTATATTTTAAAGTACATAATAAATTTAAGATGGAAATTACAATATTGTCCTGTTTGTTTTTGTCTTCTTAATTTCATTCTGTTGTTTTGTTCATCTTTTATAAATGTTTCATTAATATTTTTTCTTACATTTCAAAAATGAGGAAAGGAAGGAAGGAAGGAAGGAAGGAAGGAAGGAAGGAAGGAAGGAAGGAAGAAAAAGAAAGAAAGAAAGAAAGAAAGAAAGAAAGAAAGAAAGAAAGAAAGAAAGAAAGAAAGAAAGAAAGAAAGAAAGAAAGAAAGAAAGAAAGAAAGAAAGAAAGAAAGAAAGAAAGAAAGAAAGAAAGAAAGAAAGAAAGAAAGAAAGAAAGAAAGAAAGAAAGAAAGAAAGAAAGAAAGAAAGAAAGAAAGAAAGAAAGAAAGAAAGAAAGAAAGAAAGAAAGAAAGAAAGAAAGAAAGAAAGAAAGAAAGAAAGAAAAGAAAGAAAGAAAGGAAAGAAAGAAAAGAAAGAAAGGAAAAAGTCTACCCTTTACATGGAGTCTTATCTTTCCTTACTTAAATAGAATTCATATGCATGTCATGGTATAACCTCCCTGATGCCATTGCCCACTTTGACAATGAAGGAAAAACAACAACAATTCACACAGTAAGTACTTAGTGTGTACTTGCTGAACCAAATGTAATTAATCACATCTTCTCTAAATGCTTACCTATATACTACTTGTTTGGTGACCATTATAGAAGCCCCAGATCTATTATAAATAAGGGCTCTGTTGTTTGACCATCAGATTCTCCATGGTGTGAACACACTGGCCCTTGACAGAGATGTGATCACTCTGATTAACACAGGGTTGAGTAATTATCTGATATTGCATAACATGTAATGTTGCCATTTCTCAAGCAAATTAGTATCAGACAAGTTTATAGGGAATGATATAACCTTGAGCAAAACTATGTAAAAAGACCATATTTTGTTCTAAGAAAGACAGTAAATTTAACTGAGCTAGAAATATATTTTGTAAATAACTACCAATGTCACAAAGCTATAATAAACAATTGCAGTGGGAAAAAAGCTAACTCTCTTATGAGATGGCAAAATAGTCATTATTTTTGTGTGTTGAATGATGGAATCAAATGTTAAATTTGTTTTAAATAAGAGTTTTCGGTTGTAATAGAGCTTTTATTATCTCAGATGCACCTTTTGCATACAACTGGCAATCCATGAAGTGCTACTTTAAACATACTTTATAAAATGTAAGATATCACTGTTGTCATCATTATTGAGGTGCTTATTGGAGTTTTTATTTATAGCATACTCTTCTAACTCTCCCCAGGTTATTGGTAGCAATTTGAAGTGTAGGACAGGAAAAAATGTTGTTATATCTGGTAGCAAGAACAAATAGTGTGAATTTTTTATGTTTAATTGTAGTCATTTATTCACACAACAAATTAAACATTTACAAGGAAAAGATGCTGAAAGGAAATGAGACACATACACAGGGGAGTTCTCATGTTTGAATAATTAGTTTTGGGACTTCTTTCTTGACTACTCAAGTGTTGACTACTCAGTATTGTATGGGTATTCATTTTTTGGTCACCAAAGAGGCTCCATATTGTGCTATCTCAATTCATAACACTGTGATTTACTAAACATCAGGAAAGATATGTCAAACTATGTTAGATTATGTCTTGTATCAGAAATAGATTAGGAAACTGACTAGGATAATGGTAGAGACATGAAAATCTTGAATGGGCCCTATGATATTCATCAAGTGTACTCTCTCTTGCCTGGGAGAAGATTATCTATTCTTTTGGGGAATATCCAAGATGCTTTCCCCAATACCACACCATACTTCTTCTACTATCAGTGAAGAGGAAAAAATGGTAATCCATCTCTCCATCCTTCTCATGTCCCTTTCTTCCCTTGGCTTCCATGACACTTTACTTCCATGGCATTTATTTATGGCTGTTCTCCTACCTCTCTGAACTTTCACCTCTGTGTGTGTGTGTGTATGTGTGTGTGTGTGTTTGTGTGTGTGTTTTTGATTTCTTATACTTTTCCCATCCCTTAAATATGAATATTCCTTAAAGTTTTATTCCTGATTCTTTCTTCTCTCTGTCTATAATGTTACCTTGAGGATTTGATCTACTAATATAGCTTTGATTATAATCTTTATGTATATGGTTTCCAAATCTATATCTCAATTCCCAAGTTTTCACCAGATCTCTAGCTCCATATATTCAACTGCCTGGTGGATATGTCCTCTTCAGTAAAATGCAGACACATCAAACTCAACATGTCCGAAGGTGATTTCATCCCCCTGCCCCAAAAAACTTGACCATGACCCTATCTTTTCCATTTCTAATGAGTTACTACTAATCCTCCCAGTAACCTAGGGTCATAAACTCAAAGTACAATTAAATCTTCCCTTTTCTTCATTGGATACATACAATTGATGAGAGTTAGGAAAGGGGGAACCCCTTTTGGTTCGGCCCAAGGATACATAGTTAAATGAAATCTAGTGACAACGCTGAGTCCCCTGTAAAGGAATTTACAGGCCCAAAAACCTAGATTGATTAAAAAAAAAAAAAGGTTTATTGTAGAGTTTGGAAGTAAGATTAAAAGGTAGGAAAATACCAGAGCCAGGGTGGCTCCAGTGGGCAGAAACCCTTGACATGACCAGCGTAAGGATTCCATTTTGAGACCTCTGCAAAGAGTGGACTCCAGTCTGGCTCTTTTTATAAAAGGGGGGTTTTGGACAATCGGAAGGGGCCCATGGGTGGAATCCCAGGCTGGCTTCCAGTCTGAGCTTCAGTCAGGGTTAGATAAGGTCCTTAGATAAGGAAGAAACTGTTTGTGGGGTTTGAGGAAACCTGAGCAGATAGTGGGGGGCTGGGAAAGCCCAAGCTAGTTCAGATCCGGTGGGGACTGGGAAAGCCCAGATATCATTGGAGTTCAAAAAGGGTGCTTTTTGACCAAGATTTGTGAATCAAAAGATCCTAGCTTCTTCATCCATGGGGGGGGTTGGAAATCAGAAAGGAATCTTAAAGGGACCTCAACCCCCATCACAATCAGCTATTAAAACCTACCTATCTTAAACTCTGTCTACCTCAGTTTCTCAAATGTAAAATGGGGGTGGTAACAAGTTTATCATTGGGTTGTGAGGATCAAATGAGATAATATTTTGGTAAGCACTTAGCACAATGTGAAGCACATAATAGCCACTTACCCAATACTTTTTTCCTTTCCCCTATTCCATTTTAAATTCTATAATTAGAAAACTGGAGGAGGAATGGTAACAAAACAAGCACTTATTAAACATCTACTATGTGCCAGACACTATGCTCAGAGCTTTATAAATATCCCATTTGATGTTCACTACAATCTTAGCAGATGGGTATTATTATATACCCATTTTTATAGTTGAAGAAACTGAGGTAGAAGTTAAGAAACTTGCCTAGAGTTATACAGTTAGTTAACATCTGAGGCTAGATTTGAAATCAAGTCTTCTTATTCCAAACCAGTGTTCTCTCCACTGAGCTGCTCTGGGATACAAGACTAGGGGATATAAAAGCAGAGGAAAACCAGGGATAAACATGAGGTGAAGGATCACAAAAATTATTCAATGATAGGGGAAAAAAATAAAGGAGACTTTGATGGAAGAGTTTTGGTAACTAGATCAAACAATCTAAATGTTGACAGGATTTGGATTTTTATTCATAGTATCCCAAAAAGCTTTTGGGTGGTTTTAAGCTAATCAAGCTTAATGAGCTTAAAACTATACCAAAACTTTTGGGACACCCTGAAAAATCTTGAGCAAGTTAGCTATTATAAAAAAGATACAATCTGATAATAAATATGATTTAATAAATAATATAATGTAGTATATAACTAATATAACATAACAATACAATATAACAAAATGATCACGTAATATGATATGGTATGATTTGTATGATATGATATGATATGATATGCAGTTAGGTGGCACAGTGGAGCACTGGGCTTGGAATTAGGAAGATTCATTTTCATTTATTCAAGTCCAGCTTCAGACACTTAACTAGCAGTGTACTTCTGGGCAAGTCACTTAACCCTATTTGCCTCAGTTTCTTCATCTGTAAAATGATCTAGGGAAGAAAGTGGCAAACTAGTTTGGTATCTTTGCCAAGAAAACCCCAAATGGGGTCATGAAGAGTCAGATGTGTTCAAAAAAATACTTGATCTGACAGAATATGATAAGATAAAGTAGAGTACTGAATATAGAGTGAAAATAGCATGTGTTATGGGAAATAATTTCTCCATCCTTTTGATACAGTGGATAGAGCACTGGATTTGGAGTCTGGGAATATAAGATCAGTTCTTAGCTTTGCTACTTATAACTTGTGTGATCTCAACCTAGTTACTTAACATGTCTGCCTCAATTTAATTTATCAACTTAATAAGAGGAAATTGGACTCAATGTCCTCTAGAGTCCCTTCTAGTTCCAGTCTATTATGTCTTTCTGGGAGTCAGGGGGATTTGTGACTTATAATAGATTCATTGTTTATATTCAAATGAATAAAAAAGTTGGACTTTTGTATCCCTACCAAATCAGAACCCTATGATAAAGACAAATGATTTGGATGACCCGAAACAGATTTTTAGGTCAGAGTTCCTCTCTTCCTTAACAATATTTTATTCACCTCCTTTAAAATCAGTCTATGAGGCCTCCTAAGAATCTTCTTTTTGTGTGGGTATGTGTGTGAGGCACAGGAGGAGGGAAAAAGGGGGAGAGGGGGAAACCTTTCCTTGATACTCAGAGGTGGGAGGGTAGTAAAGGAATGACACAACCTCTTTCCATTTCTTTTCAAATCTAGAGTTTTTCCTTTCTGATAATTCCAGATAAGTGTAAGAGCCTGGAAAATTTTCCTAAATTTCATTCAGTCTTATGTGGTCTTCTCAAGATTTTATTCTCACCTATAGGCTAAATTCATGTGTTATTTCTAGTTGGTACTATTTGTTTTACAGAATGTTACATGTTGACTCAGCCTAGTGACATTCAATTTAACAAACATTTAAGCTCTTCCTGTAAGTCACTGGTCTAAGTACTAATTATTCAAAACTTTATAAACAATCCCTGCTTTACATTCCACTGAAATGAAATCTTTCCTATTTGTTCTCATTTCTATGTGTATAGACCCAAGGTCCAGGCCCATCCTCTCTAACAAGTATTTAATTACCTTCCATGCTCAAGGGTCTGTTCTAGGATTCGGCTAGAATGACAAAAACAAAACAAAATAAATAAATAAATAAAGTCAATTCCTGTCCTCAGAGAGCTTTCATTTTACTGAGGTGGGGAAAAATAAAACACACATAAAGGTATATGTATTACAACAAAGAGGGCTAGAAGGGTAGTGAGTCTTACAATTAAATGTGTTATTATCTTTGATTACAGAACAAATCACGTGATAACCTACATATTTATTGCTGCCAAATGATGTGATTGTCAAAAAGATTGGCAATCATTTTGTGCCCATCAGCAGAAATTACTTGCCAATGTATTGTGGTAAACATGGCCATTCTCCCTAACCAAATTACTTCTGAGGCAGAGAACACAGAGAGTGCCAATGAACTGGAATATTTTTATGACTAATGAATAGACAATTTCTTGTTACTCAACTCCTTAACTACTCTGACTTAGTAGTATTGATGTGCCTCATCAAGAGATAAAAGGAAGACTAGGAAACATTTTGTGACCTTATTCTGCCCTCCAATGCACCCTAAAAGTGAGCCCTACTGATCAGCATTGTTACTACTGTGGTACATTTCTCAGAGTAATGTTCTGTAGCTGCTTACATCCTGTGTGGAGGTTGTGCAGCCAATAGCACCCAGTGCTCTAAGAACAATGAAATGAATTGCTGGAGCTCAGGATTCGTATTCTTTGAGAGGGAAACTCGAAGAGCCTGGCATACAAACTCCTTCCTTGTACAAAAATAGTTAAATGAAATGATAGAGGTTTAATTATGATTTACAGATTGTTGACATTCAGAATGAATCTCTGTGTTAATATCGTTGCAATTTATCCATTTAACAACTATTTACTGAGGCTCTATCAACATATAAGTCATTGTGCTAGGCATTGAGGGGGGGGATACAAATTTGACTTCAACCCTAAAGAAGCCTGGCTCCTAAACTGAAATGATAATGTATCACTATTATCATGTAGGTCATACTATTCCTAATTATCAGGGAAAAAAATCAGAGATTAAATGTATAATGCCACTTTCTGGTTCTGAGGTATTTTTACCTTCAAAGCACTTGGCAACCCACAAAAGAACACAGGTCGCAGAGGAAGAGTTCAACTTTTTTGAGAAAGGACCTGGGACTCAGTCTGATGATATAGACATAAATAAAATCTGTGACTTTAAAGATTTCATTCATATCTGTGTCTGCCTTTGAGTTTCTTTATCTCTCTTTCTATCTCTCTGTCTCTCTTTTTGTCTGTCTGTCTCTATCTCTCTGTATGTGTCTCTCTGCCTCTTTCTGTCTGTCTGTATCTCTGTATATGTCCCTTCTTCTGTCTCTCTGTCTCTGTCTCTCTATCTCTCTCTGTCTTTGTCTCTATCTCTGTTTCTGTCGCTATCTCTTTCTCTGTTTCTCTCTTTGTCTCCCTTTCTGTTTGTCTCTGCCTTTGTTTCTCTATCTCTGTCTCTCTATGTCTTTCTCTATCTGTCTGTCTGTCTTTGCTTCAGTCTGTCTCTCTCTCTCTCTTTCCCTCTCTCCCTCTCCCCTTCTCTCCTTCACTCCCTCTTTCCTTCCCCTCCTTCCCTTCTCTCTCTGTCTCTGTCTCTCTGTCTCTCTGTCTCTGTCTCTGTCTCTCTCTCTCTCTTTCTCTCTCTGTCTCTCTCTCTCTCTGTTTCTCTCTATCTCTCTTTATGCTCCCCCTACCCTTACACCTCTTCCCTATTTTAGAACAAGGATGAAATTAGCTTGCTTGAATTCAAGTATAATATCCCAGTACTTCAAACAAGGGCTTGCTATTCTTCTCCTTTCCCCCACAATATAGTATTATGTGTTTTAAAAGAGTATTTGTTCATATCCTTTAGGTTTCTGTTTGTTCTCCCTGAATTCATAGAGTTTAAGAGAAGGTTATATAGCAAGTTAGACTCCATAGCCTTGGAGGTCTTTTTAGCTAGAGCTAGAAAAGACCTCCAAGGCTATGAAGTCTAACTTGCTTATTTTACAGTTGAGGAAACTGAGGCCAGGGGAAGATAAGTAAAAATCAAAGAGAAATTTTTAGCTGAGGTCCTCTGACTCCAAAGTCATTGTTTTTTCCACCATTTCAAATTGAGATCTCTATTTTTATCTCACAAACGATCTGAGCTTTTTGGATGGGATGTGGGGAGAAGCAGGGAAAGATAATCCTGTATAGACTGCACAATTTTTGAAATGCTTGATTAATTATTGTCCATGAAACATCAGGCTAAATTCTGCTAACCTGAAATTTACCCTAGAAATTAAGTAGTTTATTGATGGGTCTCTCAATAAGGTCTCAGCTCATAGAAAATTCCCACCATAGTTTCCTATCAAACTTTCCTCCATAAACCATGTCTTTTCATTGTGGTAGCTCCTTTCTTCAGATGATTTCATTGAACTTTTAAGTTGATAATTTGTTAATTCATTGTGCCCCCTCCCTTCAAAAAGTTTCCAACGATCTCACAATGCAACTTCTTGTCCTAGAATGACTTTTTCATTTTTTGTTTATTTGCAAATGCTGAGAAGTTATAAAGAAATAGAAGATAGTCATTGTCATGGCATTTGGATGGGATAGTAAGTTAAATTTCCCCTGAGAAATACAATAGAAATAAGGAAAAAAAAACCTTATTAAGTTTTTCCTCTGCTTTCTCACCACTGAGCTAAATTAATTTAAGCTGTCCTCAAAGTGTCTAGTTCACAACTAAATCTCCATTTAGAAACCATGCTACTACTTGGGGGTAGAATTAGGTAGGAAGGAAGGTTTTTCTTTAGCTTCTTTGGTCTGCTGCTCTTCTCTGCCACCATTGACCAACCTTCTTCAGCTTTGGGAACCCAGTGCTCTCTACATAGTTAATGCAATGTTATTAAAGGCATTTTCCCCCTTTCCTGGGTATTCTCTTTTTAAGTCTCATCTTACTGATAAGAAGACTGAAGAGAGGGAGGGGAAACTAGCTTGTTGAAGCAAGTACCCTAACCCTGGTCTTCTGTTTCCAAATCTAGTACTTTTCCCATAGTACCACATCCTTGTCCTGCCTCCAGGTGTTTGACTCTCCTCTGCAACTGTTTCAATTCTTGCAACAGAGGCTTATGTGCAGTCTTATGTTCAAAGCTTCAAACAGAAGTTTATGTTCAACACCAAAGACCTAAATTATTGCCTGAGGAAGGAAGAAAGAAGTAAAGAAAAGCATTTCTATAAGCATCTACCATGATCCAGATACCATACTAAACTTTTTTTTTTTTTTTTGCAAATATCCCATTTTATCCTCATAATAATCTTGTGAGGTAAATGCTGTTATTATCATTTCTATTTTACAAGCTAAGGAAACAGAAGTAAATTGAAGTTAAGTGGTTTGTCCAATGTCAAACAAGTAGCAAGTGAATTAGGCTACCTTTGAACTCAGGTCTAATGTTCTATTCATTCTATTCACCAGTTGCCTCAAGGAGCTGCCATGGTACAAATGATCCTAAAGATATTTATCTGCATTCTTAACATTTCCAAGATTTTTGGCAGAGGAAATAGTCTGGTAGTGCCCATATTTGGGAGAGTTTTTATTTTTAAAGACTTTTAGATCTCTGTTGTTGTATTGTTCAGTCATTTCAATTGTATCTTAAGTGATTCTTGACCACACCCTTCTGTTAGTCCAGAACTGAAAATGTGTCTGACTTAACTTGCTGCTAAAGGGACCTCTAGTTCTTTTAATATTTCAGCTATCAGAGCAGTATAGGATCTATCCATTAGTACACCTCTTTCTCTCAATGGTTCCAATCCACCCAAATTTAGGTCTCTTGACTAGGTGCTTGGCTTACATAAGGCATTCCTTTCCCATGATAGCTCATGGTGTCTATTAACAATACAAATCTTCCAAAAATTTTGTTTTGTTTAGAATTTGGAACATTATTTTGGTGTATTACATTCAAAAAGTTCTGTTTCTTAGGGTACGGAATATCCAAAGATTGAGAAACATAAACAATAGTGACTTTTAGAAGAATGTACTGAAATCTGCTTTTTTGAGGTCATCAAATTAAAAAAAAAGAAGAAAGTTAAGCATTTTAAAAATACTTTAGTATTTGCCTAAATCCAATTATTGAGCTCTGCTTAGTGTAGGAGACATTTATCATTAGCCAGATTACTCTATCTAATGTTATAATCGATCAGATAATGTTGACACTGTCTTGATTTTGAACTTCAGCCATAATTCTCACAAAAATATAAAACCATGATTTTTCCCTCTAGATAAAAGAAACATTTTCACCATCTATTATATCTGAATTCTAAATTGTAAAAATATTATTTTCAAGTCATTGAAGCTAAAAGAAAAAAAATAGAAACTCACTTTTACACAGAACTTGATTGTTACAAAATGTTCTCTATAGATTATCCCATTCTAATTTCTCAATTTATTTTACTTATATTTATATACTATTTATTTATTTTACTTATATTTATATACTATATATACATTCTACAGCTGGGAATATACTTAGGAGGAATGGTTATAAATCTGAGTTAGTCTTTTCCAGAATGACATAATTACTAGTGAGGTTGAGATTTGAATCCAAGTTTTATCACTTGAAATCTAGTAATCATTTTACTACATTCTCTAATTCCTAATCTTACTCCCAAAGCAGATTGTGATTTCCTGCTTAGTTTGTTCCCTTCCCACCTTCTCCTCAACCAAATAATAACAAAGCCTGTGTTGCCTTTGAGTTCCTATAAAGGTCTTTTTTTTTAAATCCTCATCTAAAGCTTCCATATGGTTCCTCTTTGCCATCTTTCCAAACCTGACCTCTACAATTCATTTACACAAAAATAATTTGTTTATATAACCCAAACTCCAAAATCCATTAGTATAGGACTCTTTCTTCTTTGTGAAGATCAATGACCTACATTTGTGTGAATGGTAGAGTAGAACTGAAGGGAAGGGGAAGAAGACATCTATTCTCTTAAAGTTTTTAGGATACTTCTACTTTTCAACATCAAGAAAGAAGACATGAGGAATGACAATCTTTCTTCAGTATTATGAAGAGAGAAAGACCAGTAAGAAGCCTATACATAGAACTTAGATTAGAACATGTCTTTATTCTTTAGAATTCTATACTAAATATTAGAAGTGAGATCTGAGACTCTCTTTCTTGATAAAATGGAGCTTTCTCACTCCCAATGAGAAAATCCCTTCCATGTGTATTGTTTGGTTATGTGTTTTCATATGTGTTATTTTCCATTTTCTGTTTTCCTCTCAATTCGGGTAAATGGTTTATTTTGCTACTTCTTATGTATTTTCACTGTGGAATTGCTATTAGGTGGGAAAAAAGTCAAGCTTTCCAAATAAAACTAGAGGTCTCCATTTTCCATATTTTGGAACAATGATTGGGAGTTTATCTTGAACCTAAAATTCACTTCCCCATGACTAGTAATATTTAAGGGAATATATGGATATAATCCAAACCCAGTGCCTCTTCTTTCTAAGGAGGACAGACCTCTAGCCTTAATTTTTTGCTCCCCTCCTAGCTGGAAATAAAGTGTTCCTTGGAGAAGACTTGAAGGAATGGGATGCTAGAGATATCTATTCCTCACTCCCTGGAAGTCACACACAACAGTTCTCTATCCTTGTTACATCTGATTTAATTTCCTTTGATGACTTAGAAGACTTTGGAAGTCATTAGAATGAAATTTGGAGAGTTTACTTACTCTTAAGAGTCAAGAGAACATACTATTATCAACTAGAGATGAGAGTTCTAGTCTTTTCTTCACCATCTTTCTTCAAATGATCTTACTGTTTATAGTTCAATTTTTGTTCTGCAGTTTCTCCATTTGTAGTGTGCTTGGTAAGGTATTAATCTCCTGATTGAAAAGCTCCCCAAAATTCTTTCATAGAATTAATCTTAACATAAAAAGTTAACTAAATAGTAAATTTTCATTGAAGTTGCAAAAGTACAATGAGGGTGAGCAGTAAAATAATTGAATCCATCTAAGGAAGTATGGTTTAATGGAAAGAACATGAAATCAGAGAATTCTGTCTCTGCTATTAATCATCCATGTGACTTTAGGCAAATAGTTTGACCTTTCCAACCCTCAGTTTCCTCATATGTAAGATTTGAGTGTTGGAGGAAAAAGACTAGACTAAATAAGCCTTAAGGTTCTTTCTAACCTTCAATCCTACATCTAGGGTGTGATCAGAAAATGTCTCTTTATACCATTTTGGATATGCCAATTGAAATAATTTAATGGTGTTATATATTAGTATAACAGTAGTAGGCTTTAAATCAGAATAGACATGGGTTCAAAATTCCCCTATAGCCCAATTAAGCATTTGATATTGGGCAATTCACTCTGTTTTGTCACCTGTGGAACAGGAATAATAACAATAATAATAATAATCATACTTTGCCTAAATTTTAGATTTTATTGGTCATGACTTTACTCTAAAGCTGAGCCAGATCATAAACCAGGCAGAGATCAGAGCTGACAGATTTTACTTAGAGAAAACCAATGAGTCTCTGATGAGTGCAGCTTGTAGAGTAGTATAAGGAATCCTTCAGACTCAGAGCCTTTCCCTTATCTACACTCCATCAAAAAGCTATCACCAATGATTGACTTATTCATTTACATGTTGTACTATTCTCTTTCCCTCAAAATATAATAGAAAATAATAATAAATAAAATAGAAATAGAAAAAACAGAAAAGTTCCCTGAGAGAAGGAATTATTTCTCTTCTGTATAGAATCTTATCCACTACCTGGGAAAGAGGAGACACTCATTAAATGCTTATTGTTCTCAGAGGTGATCAATTTATAGACTTTTATCAGTCAAAATATTTATAGTCTAGGGCAGCAGTTCTCAAACTTTTTGGTCTCATGACTTAAAAATTATCAAGAAACTCCCAAAACTATTCATTTATGTGGGTTATGGGCAGCTAGATGGAATAGCGGATAAAATGCTGGAACTGGACAAAGGGTTCAAATCGAACTAAGTCATTTAACCCTGTTTACCTCAATTTCCTCATCTGTAAAATGAGCTTGAGAAGAAAATGGCAAGCCGTTCCAGCATCTTTGCCAAGTAAACCCCAAATGGAGTTAGAAAGAATAGGATACAATTGAAATGGAAACAATAGCATATGGGTTATATTTGTAAATATTTTCTTACCCATATTCAAAGTTGAAATTGATGAAAAAATTTGAAAGATTTATTCACTAATTCATTTTGAAATAATGACTGTTCATTATATGTTAACATAAGCAACATATTTTTTTTTACTTTTTCAACCTTTTTTTAAAGCTTTTTATTTTTCAAAACATATGTATGGACAATTCTTCAACATTAGTCATTGCAAAACCCTGTATTCCAATTTTCTCTCCCCATCCCCCATGCACTTCCCTAGATGGCAAGTAGCCCAATATATGTTAAACATGATAGAAATATATGTTAAATCTAATATATGCATACATATCTATACAATTGTCATGCTGCACAAGAAAAAACAGAAGCAAAATAAAATGCAAACAAGCAACAATAAAAAGAGTGAAAATGCTATGTTGTAAACCATACTCAGTTCCCACAGTCCTCTCTCTGCGTATAGATGGCTTTCTTCATCACTGAACAACTGGAACTGGCTTGAATCATCTCATTGTTGAAGAGAGCCACGTCCATCAGAACTGATCATCATATAATCTTGTTGTTGCCATGTGTAATGATCTCCTCGTTCTGCTCACTTCACTTAGCATCAGTCCATGTAAGTCTCTCCAGACCTCTCAAAAATCATCCTCCTGATCCTATCTTATAAAAAAAAATAATAGTCTATAACATTCATATGTCATAACTTATTCAGCTATTCTCCAACTGATGCATCCACTCAGTTTCCAGTTTCTAGCCACAACAAAAAGGGATACTACAAACATTTTTGCACATGTAGGTCCCTTTCCCTCCTTTATGATCTTTTTGATATATATGCTCAGGAGAAACAAAAGCAACATTTTAAAATGCATATTTCCCACAACAAAAAATTTAAATATGATGTTGTTTTGCAAATTTAAAAAAATGTTTTTAATGTCTAGTTTTTAAAAATAGCTTAATTCTCATATTTGGTGCTACATTCAGTCTCTTGCAATATATTATTTTGGTTAAAGTATATGAAAAAAAAAAATCTGACCTCCCCTAGATACATTGTTGAAAAAATAAGGAGTATTTTAAGATGCAAATATGTCTTAGTGTTATTATGAAACTTGTTTTGACCTGATGATCCTCAAAAGGATCTCAGGAAGCCCAGAGGTTTGGGGATCACATTTTGAGGGATGCTGGACTGCAAGTTCCTTTTTTTTAATTTAATTTTTAATCTGGTGTTTCAAACTCCCAAGATTTCAGGTCCATGAACATGGATGGAAAAAATTACATCTTTCTTACTCTAGCATCAAACTGAAATCTAGCCTTTAATTTTTTTGTTTTCTTCAATGATTTAAAAATTCTTTTGAGAATAGGCATAGACATTACCAGATAACCAAAGCAGTTCATGATGCAAAACCCCCTGATGTAAACTTATGATCCTATTGGTGATTGTAATTCTTGGACAGAATTGTGGCTTCTAAATTTGTAGCATTTGTACTTAATTCCGTTTTAAAAGAGAACTAGTTCTATTGTATCTTGAACTTCATGGACTGGAGGCTTCGTGGTACTTATCTGTTTCCAGAGTCCCCCTTATACACACACACACACACACACACACACACACATATATACACACACACGTGTGTGTGTATATATATATGTGTGTGTGTATATGTGTGTGTGTGTATATATATGTGTGTGTGTATATATATGTGTGTGTGTATATACATATACACACACACATATATATATACATATATATATATATGTAAACATATTCTATACAAACTTCTATTCATCAGTTCTTACTCTGGATCCAGATAGTGTCTTCTGTCATATGTCTTTTGTTGTAAATTTGGGTCTTAATAATAATTACTCAGAGTTGTTCTTTAAACAATATTGTTCTGGGAAACAGAAAGCAGGGGGAAAATTTACAGCTGATGCTTCTGATAAAAGCCTTATTTCTAAAATATATAAAGAACAATCAAATTCATAAGAATACAAATCATTTCCCAATTGATAAATAGTCAAAGGATATGAACAGACAATTTTCAGATGAAGAAATTAAAGCCATTTATAGTCACATGAAAAATGCAGAGGCTAAGGTCATCTTCCTAACTCTTGCCAGATAAGACATCCACATAGACATTTAAGGAAGGCATTCTTTGAGTAATTTATGCCATTTCTCTCTTGTCTTATTGATCAGACAAATTCAGAACTCAAAAGAATATCAATTATAGTCCCAAAAGATTTTTATTTCTAATAGCAAATTTTATTAATCACAGCTTAGGGCTAGATATATTATTTTAAAAGTTTACCAGGACTTAAACCCATAGGAGAATTTTTTAATCATGTTTTATATGTTTAAATTTATCCTGGTGCAAAGGATCAATCATTAAACAAACTTGTAAATTCTTAGTAAATGTATTCCTTGTATGAAAAGTATAAATCCTAAACAGGCTTATTTTTCAGGTCTGATGATGCATACCTTGATAGTTTCAAGAAAACTGGCAAGCTTACAAATTAAGGAGAGTTGACAGAGACCCCAAGAAAGAGGCTAAGCTTACTGTTGTTCACCCCAACTATTCTTACTATTTTTGTGTGCTGTGTTTTTGATACTTCCCCCCCCACTCTGTGAAGGGGGAAAGGAGTTCACAACTCATACATGGAGGTAAATTGATAAAGCTTAACATGATAACTATAACTCCAAGTAACTTAGATAACAATTTTAGAATTTTCCTAATAGCCAAATAGTTTTAGCTGTAGTTTCTATTCCCTTAAATAAATTTCCCTTCTGTTTTAGGGAGAAAACAAGACAATTTTTCAAATTGACATAGAACAAATTTTAAAATTGACTTAACTTTAGTTAATGAGCCTAGACAAACTGAATTGCAATTTGGTTATTTTCCAATTCATGCAAATCATTTCTCTTTTGTGAGCCAGGAGAATCAAAGTGCTGGTTTTTACTGACAGGACCTTCAGAAGTCTGACTCTAGAAAATAGAGTTTTTAAAGTAGTGGCAAACTGCTTTTCTGTTTTCCTAAAGTTCCAAAACTCTTCTGTTAACACTATTAGTACAAACAGACCTTTAAAATTGTTTTTACTATCATATTTCAAACAATTTCCAAATTATTTTACACATACATAAAAAACATTTATCTGTTGGTCACATTAAAAAATCATAAAGTTATCAAATATGAAGCAATTATATTCAATAAAGCAGTTAACATTCATATATGTTTTATGCTAAGCACTCTTGCAATCATGTGATCTTCACAACATCTATTATTTCTCTTGATAAATCAGAAAACTGGGCAGAGGTAAAATAATTTGCCATAAATTATATAGTTAATACATATCCACATTGGAGACAGAGAATGGTGGTCTTAACAAAAACAGAAGCTAACTGGCTTTTTGGATGCTTCCAGGAGTATCTGAATTCTTCCCAGGAAGTACCTGGATAGAACTTACTGAAAGCTGGGGTGACTGGTAACAGTTTAACCCTTTGATGGTAGCTTCAGGTGCCAGAGCTCAGGGAATGCTAAAGCCTGACCTCCACTCCATCTCCCTCCCCCAAGCTGGGTTAGGGAGGTATTTGGGCAAGGTTTTGTGGGGTGCCCACAGGCTGCTTCCCCTATTTCTACAGGTGAGGCAGAATTTGAGAATTTGAGAATCTGAGGTGAGAGGGATTAGCAAATAGAGAAATGTGGGCTATATTGATCTTGTTAGCAATCCTCACAACTAAGATAAAGCCAGGACTACTCTGGGGAGTGGAGTGGAAATGGTCCCTCAATACCTTCTGAGGTGCTTTCCCAAAGAAGCATAAGGGATCTCTGGACAAGAGAGGAGTCAAGGAAGAGTTAGCAAAAAGTTGCTATTTATCTGGTTTGTTTTTCCTTGACTTTTCTTTCAGAATGGGGTAAATTCCTGGAATTATGTCCAATGTTTCAGTAATTTTCCTTGCAATCTTAAAATGACTAATTGCCAAACTTTTTAATCATTGCTTTTAAAATTTTGAGAATTTGCTAAGCTGTTTTGCTCTCAAAACTTTTGAGAATCTGTAAAGATTTATTTTAATTTTAATTAGCTAACTTTTTGTGTAACCCCCAGTTTGGCCAGAGCTAAAGTCCACAGAAAAAAAGTTAGGCTTTTAAAGAAATTTTCCCAGCATTCTAAGTACAGCATAGAAGGTTTTTTACCCTTACTGGTTTGCACTTTAAATATTTCCAGGTAATGAAATCTAACTCACAGAAAAAACATGACAGACATTCTGTACAGAGACACAGACACAGACAAAATGACATGAAAGAGGATAGTCCTATCTTTGCCAAAAGCCATAAAATTTTGTCAAAAGCCATCATATAGCATTTCCATCTTCTTTGACATTCCAGAAAGTGAAAGAGTGGCAAAGCTTCCCTAGAAACTTTGCTGAAAATTGCAAGAATTTCCCAGTCTGGGCATCCCCAGTCAAGAAAAACTTGCTGATCTGAACGCATGACAACCCAGACAAGCCTTCTTCCAGTGGCTTGGGGTGTCCTGCAATAGGATTGTGGGAGAAAAAAAATGTGGGACGTACCTTGACAAAGAAGGAATTAAGCCAGGGGAGGCCAGACTTTCCCCATATCAGGCCACCAAATGTTGAAGTTGGGAAGGGGGACCCCAAAAGTTTGGGATCATAGACTGATGTCTTGAGGTATCTCAAAATGATTTGCAGGCTTGAACCCATATCCAAGTCAAGAGGCAAAGTTTACTGTAATTTGAATGCCATTACAAAGCAAGCTGAATTTCTAAAACAAACTAGCAGAGGAACGGAAACAAGGAGATGAAGTTATCCAGCTTTCTATCATTGGTATGCTAATTCTATGGCTCATAGGTAGGAGAGAAGAGTGGTCTCTGGAATTTGGTTCTCCCTGACAAGGTTATCAGTCAGCAATGAATTGAGGAGTGATCTCCAGAATCAGGCAGATTGTCAAAACAATAGTATTCCTAAGTTGAATGTAAGAGGAGTAAAGCCAGAGGGCTTTGGAATCTGATAGATCCCAAGGTCAGGGGACCCAAAACGAACCCTGTATTTCCCTAGAAACTATACTATTATTAATTGAGATCATCATTTCTTATAGCACAGTAGTATTCCATCATGATCATGTACCACAACTTGTTCAGCCATTCCATAATTCACAGACATTTCTGCAATTTCTAGTTATCTGCAACTACAAAGAGGGCTGTTATAAATATTTTAGAACATATGGGTTCTTTTGCCTTTTCCCTATCTTTTCCCATTAACTCCATCTTAATATTATTATAACAAGGGGCAGCTAGATGGCTTGGTGGAGAGAGCACCAGCCTTGAAGTCAGGAGCACCTGAGTTCAAATCTGATCTCAGACACTTAATACTAACTAGTTGTGTCACTCACCCTGGACAAGTCACTTAACCCAACTGCCTCAGAAAGATATGTGTGTGTATAATTATTATTATTATAGCAAAAAGGAAACATGAGATTGAAAATCTAAAAAAATCAAAGAAACTGGGCTCAATCAGTTTAGTGGACTGTTCAAAGAGTTGTAGTGAACTCATTCATCTCTAAGTTTCCAGTTGTTGCTCAATTACTTCAGTTGTGTTTGATTCTTTGGGACCTCATTTGGAGTTTTGGCAGAGATATCAGAGTGGGTTGCCATTTCTTTCTTCCAATAATTTTACAGATGAAGAAACTGACTCCAGGCTCTGTACTATCCACTGTGCCACCTAGCTACCCTAAATTTCTAGTACTATGAGTCAATGTTCCTATAAGATCTGGATTTGAATCCTACTTAGAAATCCATTCGAAATGAAGGGGAACTTGAAGGTCATCTAGTGCAGTGACTTCATTTTACATACAAGGACATTGATGCCCAGAGAAGGGAAATAAATATTATTCCCCAAGACAATTTTTTCCTATGTACAAAGGAGAATAGCAGCATCTTTTCCTTGGAAGATTTTTTTTTCCCTTGGAAGATGTTTTTAAAGAAAAACTATACAGATTTCTTTTAGGGCTAGATCTAATAAGGTCACTTTGAAGGAAAGATGATTAAATTAACTGACTTTTCAAAGTAACTTCTGCTTTTTTAATATAATGAGAAACTAAGCTGATCATTCAGATTGTTCAGCGAATAGTTATCTAGCATAATATTAGGAGTTGGAATCTATACTGAGCACTATACATATTATATTGAAGAAGATAATATGCATACATTTAAGGAGATACAGAATAGACACAAGGTAACTGTGAACTATTTCAGAGTGTAGAAGGGGTGGCTCTAGTAGGAAGGGCATCAAAAAAAGCCTTCTAGCACTTGAAGAGAATTTAGAATTGTAAAGGCACACTTGAAAAGTGAATACAGTACAGACTTGAGAGAACAGGCTATTCAAAAGCATTATAATAACAAACATTTACATAGAATTCACAATGTGCCAGGCACCATGCTAAACATTTAAATTTCTTTTGATTCTCATAACAACCTTAGTAAGTAGGTGTTATTATTATCCTATCCCTATTTTTCAGATGAGGATATGACTTGCTCAGAATCACATAGCTAATAAATATCTGAGACTGGATTGGAACTCAGAATTTTTCCTGTCTCTATTGCACCATCTAGCTGCACAGAGATTAAGGGATTATCGTATATTATATATGAGGGACAGCAAAAATTGATTCAAAACAATCCCCTCTCAATTGATCATCTCATAGTCATACATAACTAATAACCAAGGATCATATAAATCAATAAGCACCTACTATGTGTTGGGGATGCAAGACAGAGGTGCTTAAAATGTCCAACTATAGGGAACAAGAACACATCTTGGCAATCTGGCTTCTAATTGGCTCCATTCCTCTCTTCGAACAGACTAAAGAAACAGCTTTCCCTTACCATAGAGAGAGTTCATCCTTTAAACCCAATGAACAGATTCAATTTATCTTGGCACATGTCTTGTATCCTGCCCTGGCATGCAGAATTTCCGTGAATACCTTGTGCCAGTCTTGCATATATAGAACAGAGAGGGGGTGAGGAAAGTGAGAAGTAACTGCCCCAACCCACCGGACTGATCAGTCTTTCTCTTAAATCCTAAAGGAGTGGAGGAGAAACATATACTGCCCCTTGCTCCTTTTAGTGTACAAAAAGTAACCTCGTTACTTTAATCCATGAGGAAAATACACATCTACAGGTATGTGATAAGAACTTTTGTTGGACAAGTAAACAGTTGACCACAGCCTTCTTTGGCAGGAATGGAAGTTCATTCCCCCAACCTGCCAAGTATCCCAGCTGCTGCTCTGCTCATCTCTGCACTGCTAAAGGCATTGCTTACTTCAGAAGGAAGCATTCTGTTCAATGAACCACATGTTAGGGAAAATTTCCCTTCTCTGTATAAAAAGAGATAAAAGGAAAATTTCCCAGACTCCATCTATTCCCTTTTAGCTGCCAGCAAAGGCATAGGGATGTTGATAATTTATTCAGCGAGGGTGAATGACTTGGGTTGAGGATCTCTTAAAATGCTTTTATTATTTCTCCTCTTCCTATTATCCCTCCTTCCTAGGCTTTCTTCCTTTACACTCTTCATCCCCCTTACCACCAGAGAAACCTGACTCCAGTTTGAATAGATGGACATAATTATAAGTGTTGTGTATCTGGTAGTGTGCACATATGGCAATGTTAATCTGTTTGTTCAGCCTGGCAGAAACCCAAGTGTAATGGAAAAAAGGAGAAAGAGTTATAGTCTGGTACAGTTGAGAGTGTTTAATAATGTATTCCATCTCTTTGTCTTTTTTGTCATCTCACATTAAATTAGTCTTAGAACATTGAATGTTGAAGGGTTAACACTTGACAGAAATCATCTTTATGGTAGTATTTTTCTTTAATCCTCCCCTTCAAATCTATATTTGCCACATCATTGATTATTTCTCACTACATAAAAACCTCTCTACTACCTCCTTCTGTCATGCAATTATATTGAAGGGTATTAGCTTTAAGTTTATTGGAATTTTGTGGGAAATAAACTTACTCAGAACCCAAATGCTTCTTTCTTGATATAAATTATTCAGCAAGAAGATTCATTATCAACCTGCAGTAGAAACAATGGAACTTGGCATAGAAGAAATAGCATTGACTTAGAAGTCAAGAAACTTGGGTTCTAATCTTATTCCTGCCATTTAGTCTCCATAATCATCAGTTTCCTTTTCATTAAATAGGATTTGTTGTGAAGAACAAATGAGATAGAGTAAGGAAAACACTTTGATAAATTGTAAAGAGCTGTGTAAAGCATAAAGTATCATCATTATTCAATTGAATTTAACAAGTATTTATTAAACATCTATTGCATTTAAAGTCCCTGTGGTAGACACTAAAATAAAATCCAAAAAGTGGCATCATACCTCCCCCTCAAGAAGCTTGCAATACAGTGGAGAGATATGAGATATACCCATAATTAAATATGATGTTAGGTAGAAAATGTTATCATGGTAAAAAGGAAAGATTTCATCAAAGTGCTAATCAGAACATTTGAAGAGAGAGAAAATACTTTCAGCTGGACAGATTCAGGAATACTTGAAAAAGAAAGCATTGATGTGCCTTTAGAGCAATGTTCAAATGTGAGCTTTCATTGCCATCCTCATCACTATCATGATCCTTATTGTTGTCCTAGCAAATGGACTATTACCAAAGAATCTCAAATTATGAAAACAGAATATTCTCTAATCCATGTAATTAGAAGTATTGTTCATTTAGACACATACACATACATACACATATATATTTACATATATATACACATACATATATACACAGAGAGAGAGCCATATAAAAAGCACACATGATATATCTGCATTTGGACACAAAATACATGGGTTTAAATAATATCTATCTAGATGACTAGTCACTTAATCTTACTGGTTTGTTCATCTCAGTTTCTTCAGCTATTTCTTCATCTGTAAAAATAATTTAGTTTTATTGGATTCTTTCTAAGGTTTATTCTAGTTTTATGCTCCTATGATCCAAGAAATGTTATACTTATAGGCTTCCTATGGAAGAAAAATAAAAGGGGACAGGAAAAAGAGGAAGAGAGAGAGAGGGAAAAATAAGGAGGTATGGACTTGTTTACAAGCTTAAAAAGAGATAGAATTTTGCAATAATAAAAATAATGCTAAAAAAAATTCCATCTTTTCAGATTACCCTCTTGTCAAATGTATTTATTTTTTATAACTTCTATGGAGGTGTTGAGCTATTGAAATGGATACAAATTCTAGGGATCTGAAGAATTGGTGGATTCCATCAGGTTAAGACAATGCAGAAAGAAGCTAAATATAAACATAAAGAAAACAAAAAATCTAGAATGCAAATGCCATTGTATGAACCCATGTTCAGATGAACCCCTATCCCTACCATGTCTCTATGAGTTTTTCTTTCTTTCTTTGTCTGTCTAGCTCTGTTTTTCTCTCTGTCTAATTCTTCTCACATACATATAGTGACACTCAGAAAAATTAATTTGATCTTGAGTTAGTTCTGAATGTTTGCCAAGAACTCTGGGCTCCTTTGGTCCAGGTAGTGAAATTATTGGTCTAGTGGATTTCAGATAGTTCTACTTACTATGTCAACAAAGGTCAAATGGTAATACAAATTGTTTTTTTTTTAATTTATTGATTGTTGTGGAACAATATCAAATTCAAAGAGATTCCTGTGGGTTGCATATTTTTATTTAGAAAACCACAAATTAAAACTACCTTTGTTGTGTTGTATTTTTATTTGTTTTATTAAATATTTCTCAGTTACATTTTAATTTGATTTGGACCACACTGAGACTATTATGGCTGTAAGTGGCTCACATGTAGCCTATTAGTCTGAGCCTGTATTTGATATCTCTGTTCTAAATTTAGAAAACATTAATAATGTATGTGTCCTCTCAGAAAATGTAAAGCTTCTTGAGGACAGATACTGTTGCACTTTTGTCTTTCAGTCTCTAACACCCACATGAGAGTACAGAGAGTTGTCAATGTAGCCAGGAAAAGCTGTATTCGAGTTCTGCCTTCAGATACTTACTAGCAGGGCAAGTGACTAAATCTTTCACTGCTTAGACCAAGACATCTTAAACTTTTTCCACTCATGACCCCTTTTCACCCAAGAAATTTTTACTTGAACCCAGGCATATAGGTATATAAAATAGGTATACAAATCAAACATTTACTGAAAATAAATCAGTTTCACAACCCCCATATTCAGTTAGGGACTTCATGACCCACAGTTTAAGAAGCTTTGCTCTAGGCAACTCTCTAATGCCTTAAGTTACAGAGATGTTTACTGGCATTTCTAGTCTCTTCATGAAAGAGTAATAGCAATGGAATCACAGGTCCAGTCTCTATCGCCTCCACTTAGCACAGTGCCTAGCTTGGTATTTTTGCTGTTGGGTCATGTAAAACTCTTCATGATCCTATGGATTTGTGCATGGAATTTTCTTGGTAAAGATATTATAGTATCCAACAGCAAGAGATACAAAGAGAATCCAACAGCAAGAGATACAAAGAGAAATTCCATTCAAAATAACAGTCGATAGTATCAAATATTTGGGAATATATCTACCAAAGGAGAGTCAGGAATTATATGAGCAAAATTACAAAACACTTGCCACAAAAATAAAGTCAGATTTAAATAATTGGAAAGACATTCAATGTTCTTGGATAGGCCGAGCGAATATAATAAAGATGACAATACTCCCCAAACTAATCTATTTATTTAGTGCTATACCAATCAGACTCCCAAGAAACTATTTTAATGACCTAGAAAAAATAACAACAAAATTCATATGGAAGAATAAAAGATCGAGAATTGCAAGGGAACTAATGAAAAAAAAGTCAGAGGAAGGTGGTCTAAGTGTACCTGATTTAAAGCTATATTATAAAGCAACAGTCACCAAAACCATTTGGTATTGGCTAAGAAATAGACTAGTTGATCAGTGGCATAGGTTAGGTTCACAGGACAAGAGAGTGAATAAAAATAGCAATCTAATCTTTGACAAACCCAAAGATCCCAAATTTTGGGATAAGAATTCATTATTTGACAAAAACTGCTGGGAAAACTGGAAATTAGTATGGCAGAAACTAGGCATGGACCCACATTTAACACCACATACTAAGATTAGATCAAAATGGGTCCAAGATTTAGGCATAAAGAACGAAATCATAAATAAATTGGAGGAACATGGGATGGTTTACCTCTCAGACTTGTGGAGGAGGAAGGAGTTTGTGCCCAAGGGAGAACTAGAGACCATTATTGATCACAAAATAGAACATTTTGATTACACCAAATTAAAAAGTTTCTGCACAAACAAAACTAATGCAAACAAGATTAGAAGGGAAGTAACAAATTGGGAAAACATTTTTATAGTTAAAGGTTCTGATAAAGGCCTCATCTCCAAAATATACAGAGAATTGACTTTAATTTATAAGAAATCAAGCCATTCTCCAATTGATAAATGGTCAAAGGATATGAACAGACAATTTTCAGATGATGAAATTAAAACTATTTCCACTCATATGAAAGAGTGTTCCAAATCACTATTGATCAGAGAAATGCAAATTAAGACAACTCTGAGGTATCATTACACACCTGTCAGATTGGCTAAAATGACAGGAACAAATAACGATGAATGTTGGAGGGGCTGTGGGAAAACTGGGACACTGATGCATTGTTGGTGGAGTTGTGAAAGAATCCAACCATTCTGGAGAGCAATCTGGAATTATGCCCAAAAAGTTATCAAAATGTGCATACCCTTTGACCCAGCCATACTACTACTGGGCTTATACCCCAAGGAACTACTAGAGAAGGGAAAGGGTCCTGTATGTGCCAAAATGTTTGTGGCAGCCCTTTTTGTAGTGGCTAGAAGCTGGAAGATGAATGGATGTCCATCAATTGGAGAATGGTTGGGTAAACTATGGTATATGAATGTTATGGAATATTACTGTTCTATAAGAAATGACCAACAGGAGGAATACAGAGAGGCTTGGAGAGACTTACATCAACTGATGCTGAGTGAAACGAGCAGAACCAGAAGATCATTATACACTTCAACAATGATACTGTACGAGGATGTATGCTGATGCAAGTGGATTTCTTCAACATAGAGAAGAGCTAATCCAATTCCAATTAATTAATGATGGACAGAACCAGCTACGTCCAGAAAAGGAACACTGGGAAATGAATGTAAACTGTTATTTTTACCTTCTGAATCCAATTCTTCCTGTGCAACAAAAAATTCGGTTCTACACACATATATTGTATCTAAATTATACTGTAATATATTTAACATATATAAGACTGCTTGCCATCTGGGGGAGGGGATTGGGGGAGGAAGGGAAAAAATCTGAATAGAAGTAAGTGCAAGGGATAATGTTGTAAAAAATTACCCATGCATATGTACTGTCAAAAAATGTTATAATTATAAAATAAAATAAAAAATTAAAAAAAAAAAGATATTATAGTAGTTTAATATTTCCTTCTCCAATGTGTCCCCATTTTTCAGATGAGAAACTGAGGGAAAAAGAAGTTAAGTGAATTGTTCAAGATTTTATAACTAATAAGTGTCCAAAGTTATATTTGAACTCAGGTCTTCCTAACTCCCAGCTTGGTGCTCTATCCAATGAGCCACCTAGCTGCTGACTTATATTAGCTGCTTAATAAATGGGAAATGCTTATTGAATAATCTCAAACTAAAATATCTCAGCCTCCTTGTTTTATAAGATGGAATTTTTAAAATCTTCAGACCTCCAATTTATCTTGCCTTCCTAACAGAAGAATGCCTCATAAATCTGCTCTTATCTGGGCAGTCCCAATCATGCTCCACTTTACACCCTATTTATCTGCTCACCAGCTGCCCTTCCACCATGCATGTAACCTCCACACCATATCCTGCTGTTTCTTTCTCCATTTCATGATGCATAATGAAATCAATGTTAACATTGCTATAGCACCATGCTCCATGCCTTTAACATCCTAAGCTGTCCCTGACAAGTACTCCACAGTTACATTGTCCCTCATTAGAATTAAATAAGCTCCTTGATATAAGGAACTGTTTTTTTTCTTTTTAGATGTGTAGCACCAACTAGGCCACCAATTAATATTAAATATCCCCTTTGTATAGTGGTTTTGTCTTTCACCCAGAAAAAAGGAGCCTCAAGTATGAAATCTCCCTTTAGAAGGAGAGCCCTCTGCCCAGAAAAGGAGCATTTCAGGAAAGGATTTCCCAGAGAAGAAACAGCTAAACTTAGAAAAGGTGCCTATAGAAGAAAACTCATAACCTGGAATCAGAGAGGAATGAGAGAAGATGGTCAGCCATCATGGCCAGAAAGGACAAAGGAGTGATGGAGGTAAAGAAAGAAAGAAAAGTGAATTATTAGCATAACAGCCTTGGTCTCTAAAGATAAGGACAGAAATTTTAAATATAGATTAGGAATAAATAAGGTAGAAAAGTGAGGGAGTCAGAATGGCTATGGGTTCTCTCAAAAGGAATTTATATCTTATACCCATACTGCCTAGGGTTTGTTTTTCAACCCTTTCTCCTTATACTTCTAAAAAATAAATGTAGGATTTGATATATTAGGAAATCCCTTATGGCCTATATTCTGAAAACCACAAAAGACCTCTTCAGAGATATTGGCATCTTTTCTGGGTTCATTCTCCCTGACCACATTGGATACTAAAATTATAATGTTTTTGGAGATATCAATAAAAATTATTTTTTAAAAAATAAAGTGAAAATGAAAAAGGAATCTTTCCCTTCTCTGTGAATGTATTATAGGTGGGGTTCTCTGTTAGGAGTGAGAAAGCAGAGGCTCAGAACATGAATTCTTTCTTGTCTCATACTTAACCACATTAGAAATCTCTCCCCGATTTCTATCATTGTAGAAGGCATGAAATGTAGACACACACACACACACACACACACACACACACACACACACACACACACACATTAAAAAAAAACAACAGACATCTGAGGAAAGAAAACAAACATAACATATTGCTTCAACACTCTTGATATAAGTTAACTCTTGTAGGAATAATAGAAATACACTCATCAAGGAGTCTAAGACATGCATGTAACCATGCTCTTTTTCAGTTCCAGAAACTTCATAAGGAGTTGATTCACATACCTCAAATAACCAGATTCACTCAGAGGCACCAGAATTGAGGTCAACTTAGTAATCCACTGGCAACGATGGCTCTTGCTTCTCCTTAAATGACCAATGACCTTAAATGCCAAGACTGGACTCATCTTCCTGAGTTCAGATATGACCACTTACTAGTGTGACCCTGAACAAGTCACTTAATCCAATTTGCCTCAGTTTCCTCATCTGTGAAATGAGCTGGAGAAGTAAATGGAAAATGACTTCAGTATCTTTGCCAAGAAAATCCCAAATGGGGGTCACAAAAAATTGAACATGACTGAAAAGTTCAAAAAACAAACATAAATGCTGCCACCACATGGAAGGAATTACTCATAATGCAGCTTTTCCACAAGTTTCTGCTGGTACAAGGTATCACTAAAGAAAACTTAGATGCTCAGTTTATTCTCTTTATTATTCATAAGATCACAGATTTCATGACTTAGAAGCATTGTAGGATGGTTGGTTTAAAGACTTTCCTTAAGGTCATCTTGTCATTATTTTACAAAGGGAGGACTAAGGCCCAGAGATATGAAGAAGTGACTTGCCAGAGTCCCAGCTAGGAAGCATCTGAGGCAGAAGTTGACTCCAAAGTCTTCCCAACTATAAAATCTGGCATATGGTCCACCTATATGTAAGACACTGAAGCCTAGAGACTGGCATGGTCAAGATCATACACAGTAGAGAAAGGTCTTGAATTCAGGGCCTTCTGGTTCCAAATTCAAGATTCTTTTCACTGAACCACAGTATTCAATATCTTCTAATTCAGTCCTTTCTCTTTTTTTTCACACATCAGGACTCTGTCTCACATAGTCATCGCATCCTATTTTTGTACTTATTTACTTAATATTTAATAATAAATTTATTTTATACTTAAATATTTTTATATTTATTATCTCATGCAATTGGGATTAAGTGACTTATTTGCAGTCACACAGCTAGTAAGTATCTGAAGTCTTATTTGAACTCAGCTCCTCCTAACTCCAGGCCCAATTATTTATCCATTGGATCACCTAGCTGCCCCCAAAAATGTTCAGGCATAGGCAACATTTTGTAATTTTTATGCTGAATGTTTCTTATCTGATGTAGACTAAGATTATTTGGAGATTTATTGGTTGGTTCAATGTAACCTCAATTTTTGTTGTTGTTCAGTCATGTCTGACTCTTCATGACCCCATTTGGGAATCTCTTAGCAAAGATAGGAATGATTTGTCATTTCCTTTTCCAGTTCATTTTACAAATGAGGAAGCATGAGGCAAACAGGGTTAAATGACTTGACCAGGGTCACACTAGTAAGTATCTGAGACTGGATTTGAACTCTTGAGGATAATTCTTTTTGATTCCAGGCCCAGCTTTATATCCATTGTGCCACATAGCTGGTCACATTTTCCCCCCACAAGGTACAATATATTATCATTGTAATCACAAAATCTGGATTCTGTACAGAAAAAGTGAACATTAATTAATATAATTATAATTTTATTTAAACAAAATCAGTTGCATAATTTACTTAAATCAAAAAGAGTCAGGACATGAAGTTTGTTAATTAAATGTCAGTGTATCTTTAAGAAGCCATAGGTTAATTCATAAAAATATGTAGTGATTTATTTAGATGATTTTAAAGTGATTTAATTGTGGAATTTAGCATAAAGAAAAAACCATCCAGAGAGTCTTCTGATTTAAAGTCACCTTGGAAGGCAATGGCTTTGGCTTCAGATAGGAATGCTTCCTAGTACTTTATCAGTTGTTGATGGGTTTGTACTAATAATTTCAAGTGTTTGATAAGAATAGTTTTAAAGTCTTTTATTCATTCCTTCTCAAACATTCTAACTTCCTTTCTAATAGTTTTAGAAATTTGTTCAAAGTCTCTTTCCCCTTAATGAACTTTGGCTTACTATTCTGACTTCATTTTTAGATTGCTGTATTTTATCTGCTTTGTTGGCCAAAAAAAAAAAAAAACATTTTTGCTTCAGTTTCTTGTTTTTTTTTTCCCCTGCAAAGTAATCTAACCATCATCCCATTTCTGCTAACATTTTATTCAATGATCATATACACTTTTTACTGAGGCAACAAGATGAGTATAATCACTAAGAAATTTTGAGCTTGTTGCTGATATAACTGACCTACCTTCTTTTCAATCTCAACAATCTGAGACAAAGCAGAATGATCCTCAGGATTACCTAACATGGCACCACTTTTAGCAAAGGCAGTTATGTTGGCTGAAATTTCTTTTCTGTGACAGACAAGGGCGGGCGTGAAGTTTCCTAAGTTGCTGATTCAAATTCTGAAATTGCTGCCGCTTTTCCTTATGTTCTTTATGTAAGGGATATAAGGAAAAACATTCAGGGAATCTATGTAGATATAAATGGACACAAAAACATTATAATAATGAGAAATCTTAAGTGGTATCTCAACTTATTTATCTGAAAACACAAAGATTTGAGTCCTTGATCTCTCTATTCTCACTCTAGATGAATAGATGAAAAAAATAACTAAACATACTATTCTTTTTAAATTCAATTTATTTTTTTGTTGCACTTTAAGTTCCAAATGGTCTTACTCTCTCATTTCCCAACTCACACAAGAAAAGGCCACCATTTAATACAAACATATATATATATATGTATATATGTGCATGTATATATTTGTAAATATATGTATATATATGCAAAAGTAAATACACGTGTATATATGTAATTATATACAGAGATATAAAGCCATATTTTGCATACCTTTATGCAATAGATATGATTCATTCATCCTGATTGACACTTTGTTGACAGCATCAACAACCTTGATCATCATCCTCAATATTCTTGCTCCACTCAGAACCTGAGTATTAATTGCTTTAGATAACTCAGAACTCTCTAGGAACTGCCTTAACTCAGGATCTTTAAGCAACATTGAATGCTTTATGGTACACTGAAGATACCCTCAAGGGCTGCTCTCCTTTTTTCTAGAAATTCAGTGGATGATGAATCTTCTTTCCCAACTCTCACTTTGGTCATATACCTATTCTTCTCTGGAGTTGGAGGCACAATATAAACATCATGTAAGTACTTTGTGGCTAGTTTGCTATGCAATCCAAAAAACTTGCTAAATCTTCTTTTAATTGAAAATTCATTCTCATTGAACATGGATATGGAAGTCTTTATTGTTACTCTATATGTCACATATGCATTCATGCCATTACCAAAGGAAAAATAATAGGCAGAAATGTCATGGATCACATTTTCTACCACACTGTTGTGGTCTTAGCTGTCAACCCAATGGCTTATATAATTCTCTTATTGTTGATTATTTTGTTCATCTTTTCTTTCCCAATCACTTTCTCACTATGATTTCTTAACATTTCAGGGAATAATATTCTTTCCACTAGAGTTCATTCGAGGTTACCACTAAGTTCTATGGTGATCTTTTATTTTAAAACCTTAGCCATAATCTCTGCCCAAATCCATCATTCTTAAAATCATATTGAAATGAAACATTGTCGTCTCATCTGCTCAGATCCTTCTTTTAGGGCTTTCCTTTACACCTCTTACCTGATTCCTATATCATTGCCAGCTTCAGCTCCTATCAATTCTTACAAGTTTCTGACTGTTTTACTTGTTCTGGGTCTGGATTGCATTTTCTTGATCCAGTATTCAGGACAGTGACAGATATTTGAAAGAAGGCAGAAGATATCACTAGCTAATGGGTTTTATTTAGGAAATAACATAATAAGGATATAAGAGCTATAAGGAAAAATGTTTAAGGAATATATGTGTGTATATATACATATGCACGCGCGCGCACACACACACACACACACACACATATATATATATATATATATATATATATATATATAAATGGACACAAAAGTATTAGAATAATGAGGTATCTTAAATGGTATTTCAGCTTGTTTGTCTAACAAGACAGAGATTTAGACCCTTGATTCCTCCATTCTCAGAATTAGAATGTACTAACAGAGGAAAAAAATAACTCAACATGCTATTCTTTTTTTTAATTTTTTATTGCAATTTAAGTTCCAAACTGTCCTACTCCTTCCTTTCCCAATCCACACTAGTAAAGGTTACCATTTGATATAAATACATACATATATACATATGTGCATATATTTGTAAATATATTTATGCATATGTATATATGTGTAAATATGTATAGATATTGTTGTAAAATTATACTTTGCATGCCTTTATTTATCAGTTCTTTCTCTGAAGGTAAATATTATCTTCCTTCCTAGGTCCTTTGTAGTTGATATGAATATTTACAAAACTCAAAATGCTTAGTAAGTTCACAATCATTCTTCAAACAATATTGCTGTTGCTGTATACTACATTCTCTTGGTTCTGCTCACTTTACTCTTTATAATTTCATACGCTTTCCATGTTTTTTTCCCTAAAACCAATCAGCTCATTTCTTATAACATAATATTATTTCATCATAATCATGCACCACAACTTGTTTAGCTATTCCTTATTTGGTAGATATCACTGCAATTTCCAGTTCTTTCGCACTACAAAGAAAGGTGCTATAAATATTTTATATATAGGCTCTTTTCCTTTTTCCCTGAATACTTGGGAAACAGACCTAATAATGGTATTACTAGGTCTAAGAGTATTATAGGTTATCAATATGCTTCTAAAGACTTCTTTATATTCATTAACAACACAATTTATTAAAAAGTATAAAGATACAGTTTTAAAAGGAAAAAAATGAAATGTTTTAAATCAAATTAAGGAGTATTATAACTGAAAAATAGATTGAGGGTAGGAGGTAAGAACAAAGCAACAACAAAAAAGACTTCATTTGTTGACCCACAGAACTGAGATCAGAAAGTCTGAGACTGGGACTAAAATCATTTCATACAAGTCTTTATTATTCAACAAATGAAGAAACAGAGGCTCAAAAAATTAAATGACATCACATTCCATACAAGCAGCAAGTGGCAGAGCCAGGATATAAATTTGGGTTCTCTGACTCAAACTCAGCATTTGTTCTACAATGCCAAACTATAAGATACAGATGGTCTCTTCATTATCCTGCATCACCTTTATGTATACCTTGATACTAGTCTTATCTCTCCCTTAGAATCTCCACTTACTTTTCTATAACATAAGATTGTACTTAATGATCTATAAAATCTCTTTAGCCTCTAATTTTTTGTGTTTCTGTCAAACTGCAACACTCACAGAACTGTCAAAATGTTGTTCTAAGATCACCATTTTCTTCCCAAACATCTCCCTTTCCCATTCATGGTAACCCAGATGCTTCTTGGAATTAGACCTTAAATATGATATGGTCACTTCTCTGCTTCTCTGTGTTTTAAGAAGAATTACTAGGGGTCAAAAGGCAATTCTGTTTGCAAAATATTTCTAATTAGCATTATTCTGAAATATTAAAAGCAAAGAGATATGGTCCCCCATTAATTCTTAACTCATATCTGATTGATGGAGAAATAATTTTGTGTACCACAGTTTTAGTAACAATAAAGTAGAATTTGCAATATACACCTCTATCTGTTATCCATCTTATAGGGTAAGTGTTGAGAAAGTGCTGCAGAAAGTCAAACTAGTAGAAATTATTCCATGGAAATCTTTTGAGAGGACAGTGGCTTCTTGAGAATCCATTGATCCATAGGTCCTCGTTGTATCTTTATACTGTACATTCTTCTGGGAAGAATTGTACCCATTCCCAAGCAGAAGTAATGCTCTCTGCTTGTCTGCTTGTCAGGTGACACCCTCACAGCATTCAAATCCTCCTTATATGAGGGAGTTCTGGAATAAAAGGAGGAGAGAGTTTTTTTTTTTCTTATGGGACTGGCAACTAGTTATTAACCAGTTGATAACTCTTTTTCTTAGGGAATGGTCATTTCCTTAAACCCAAGGAAGAATCTGAGCTTTTGCTATGCCATTTGTTCATATAAGAGAAGGCACCTTGCTATACATTTTGGACTATAGCTATAAGCTAGGGAAAGATAGTGTGGGATAGGTAAGTGGGACAAGGAGGTTCAGGAAACTCAAGTCTGAATGAATTTTTAAATACTAGAAATGGGGGAGAGAAGTACCACTTCTTTCTTTAATACCTTCATAATTATCATAAGGGTAAAATTCATGTTTCAAGATCCTCAAGAGAAAAGAAATGTCCTTCTGAAATGTTTTTGGTTGTAGAAGGGTACATTAAAAAGTAAGAAAATCTTGATTATATCCTCAGAGAGTACTGTTTGAAAAGTATTAAAAAAGGTTTCTAACTTTATGATTTGGAAGTATGTAATGAAGATATATATTAATGTCTATACAGCATGTAAATATCTATGAAAGAATAAAGTCACCTTGTTCATTGATTTCTCATTGTATAATCATCATTTACCAATTAGAGCAATTATTCCAAATGACTGTAGCAGTGATAATTGGATCTAAGATGGGAAGAGGGAAAAGTTGATTGGAAAGGAACAAAGTTGAAATCATTGCTTAAACACATTTCTTTCATGGGAAACAGCATCTAAAAGACAGTGAAAAGAAAGAATAGATAGGACTTAGCAAGTGTCTGGGAAAGCAAAGCAAATAGGAGTCAACTTTCAACATTAAAAGCACGTATGATTCGGAAAATTATGTTATAGACAGAGATAAAGATATCATAAAAAGAGCTAGATTTTTGGAAGGAAAGTTGATAAATTCAGATTAACATTTGTTAACTTGAAAATGACATTTGGAAATACAGGTATAAATGTCCATCAAGCAAGTGAAAATAAAGATCTTGGGACAGTGATTGTGGCTGGAAACTTATAGTAGGTCAAAAAGAACAAAAAAGCAAAAGGCATAGTCATGAGATCCTTGACTATATAAAAGAGGCCTTCAGGGAGTCAACAATCTTGTGATTTTGATGGTATAGGAAATGCTAGATGAGGAAACCACTTCTACCACTGCCTGATTAGCATCTGTTCTAATTATAGTCATAGGGAGAGGTATATGGAGTGTTCAGGGAATACTAGTACCTCAGGTATGAGCACTTGCTGAGCTTTTTTCAAGACTGCTCCTCCACTTTTGGTGTCCACCTTCACCAAAGCTCACCTTGTGATTCCAAGAAGCTATAAAATGTGTGGTCACAGATCATAAACCATCTTGGCAAACAGGCTAAACCAGATTGAGACTAATTGATGAAGTTCAAAGCAAGGACTGGAATTCAATGAGAAATCAAAATCAAAGAAAGTTTTTAGTACAAAAATTAAGATTTACCAAGCCATTCTCCAATTGATAAATGGTCAAAGGATATGAACAATTTTCAGATGAGGAAATTAAAACTATTTTTGGTCATATGAGAAGGTGCTCTAAATCGCTATTGATCAGAGAAATGCAAATTTACACTGAAATACTACTATTCACCTCTCAGACTGGCTAAGATGACAGGAAAACACAAAGACAAATATTGGAGGGGATGTGGGAAAACAGGGACACTGATACATTGTTGGTGGAGTTGTGAATAGATACAGCCCTTCTAGAGAGCAATTTAGAACTATGTTCAAAAAGTTATCAAACTGTGCATACCCTTTGACCCAGAAGTGTTTCTACTAGGCCTAGATCCCAAAGAGATCTTAAAGGAAGGAAAGGGACCCACATGTGCAAAAATGTTTGTGGCAGCCCTTTTCATATTGGCAAGAAACTGGAAACTGAGTGGCTGCCCATCAGCTGGAGAATGGCTGGATAAATTATGCCATATGAATGTTATGGAATGTTATTGTTCTATAAGAAATGATCAGCGGGATGATTTTAGAAAAGCCTGAAGAGACTTACATGAACTGATGTGAAGTGAAATGAGCAGAACCAGGAGATCATTGTACATGACAACATCAATATTATATGATGAACAATTCTGATGAACATGACTCTTTCCAACAATGAGATGATTGATGCCAGTTCCAGTGATCTTGTGATAAAGAGGCCATCTACACCCAGAGAGAGGACTATAGGAACTCAATGTGGATAACAACATAACATTCTCACTTTTTGTTGTTTATTACTTATTTGCTTTCATTTTTTATCTGATTTCTCTTGTGAAGCAAGAGAATTGTATAAATGTTTATACATATTGGATTTAACATATTCTAATATATTTAACATATAAAAACAAAAGTTAGGATCTAGATGAAGGATTTAACATAGTATACATACATAGTTTGAGACATAGTTGCTTCTTAAATGTTTATTGACTATCTGAATGGTAGACTGAAGATTCAAGAAAGGTAAGAAAAAATTAGTAAAGCTAAGTCCTAGGAAATAAAGAAATGAATGGGATCAAGACCACTAGTGATGATGTTATAAGTAGAAGGAATTATGTCTCATCTGCAAATTGTGAGGGTCATAAAATATTAAAATGAGGAGGAAGATACTGTAAAGTGGGCAGAGTAGACCAATTCAGTTTTAAAAGAGATAAAATAATTTCTTCCAGAAGATACCATAAGTGAAGCTGAAGGGGAGTAGAAAAAGTTTTTTAATAGCCACTCTGTGAAATTTGATAGAGAATCAACAAAGGAATGATAAAAAGCATTTTTTTCATTGAGCTTCAACAAGGGCCCAAGTAAAATTAGATAATGTAAATTTATCAGACACTGAATCAATTTGCTTTTGTAATTTTCATCCACAAAGATCAGTAGCCTGAAAGAAAGAGCAGAGAAAAATAAATGGTTATGGTGGCCCAACATTAAAGATAAGTATGAGAACCAGAAGTTTTAATCAGCAAGCATTTTAACATAACTTCCATAAATATTTTGGTTGACATGGGAAGAGATATAAAATTCATATATGACATGATTCCTTCTCTCATGGAGTTTACAGAATAGTAAAGGTAGGGGATATGTCCACAAATTACCGTAACACAAAACCAGAGAAAGTTTACAGAAATAAAAACCAAGGAGTCAAAGTTCATAAATTTAGAACTGAAAGGACCTTAGAGGTCATCTAACCTAACTTTACAGATATTGTACATACATATACAGATACAGACACTGAAGTATAGAGAGGTGAAATGACTTGTCTAATATTACGCAGATGGTTTGGATTAGAATCCCTATCATTTGAGTCCAAATCCAATGTAATTTCCACTACTCCATTGCTATTACCATAAGAAGGAAGCAGGCCAAGTGAACAGCATAAGGATAACAGCATTTTATTTAGATTTTAAAAGATAAGTAAAAATGGAACAGCATAGGCTTGGGAGTGAAGAAGAGAACAAGAGGATATTCCAAATGTATAGAACAATGGGAGAAAAGATACCCATATTGAAAAAATTTCAGATTATGACATAGAGTTGGCCAGCTTGGCTGAAGAGAATAGTGTTTGGAAGGAGTAGTACAAGGGCTGACTAGAAAGATAACGGTGTGTCAGACAATGGAGAGTCTTGGGTGTCAGGCAAAGGTGCTGGAATTTTACAGGAAATAACTGAAGACTGGGAATAAGGGAAATATGATCAAACCAGGGCTCTATAGGTTTATAAAGATTTTTTTTTCATCCATTAAATATTTCTTTTCCACTTCAAAACAATCTTGGGATGTAAACTTTATGGTTATTACTATACCTACTTTTCAAAAAAAAAAAAAAAAAAGATAGTCTCAGAGGTGTTAAGGGACTTAGTCATGATCAGTTAGTAAGAATCAGAAGGGGGATTTGAACCCTCTCTCTCCTGATTCCAAGTCCTATGTTAACACAAATGGAAAGATATTATTCAGTAATTTCATTGAATCAACCATCTGGGTAGGGCAATGAGGATTAAGTGCCTACTCCTTTTTTCTGGCGTGAACTAAAAGGAATTATTCACTGATGAATATTTGGAAACTTCCCCAAGTTTAAAAGTAGGGATATTGTAGGAAATGCAAAGAAACTTAGACATAGACCCAACCCTTGAAGAATTAGCATTCTAGTGCTTTCCATATCCATATATATATGCAAAATAATTTTCAACATTCACCTTTGCAAAACCTTGTGTTCCAAATTTTCTCCCTCCCTTCCCCCATCTCTCTCCTAGACAGCAACTAGCTCAATATAAGTTAAACATGTGAAATTATCCTATACATATGTCCACATTTATCATACTGCATTAAAAAAGTCAGATCAAAAAAGAAAAAAAAAATAGAAAAAAACAAGCAAACAAACAACAAAAAGGTGAAAATACATTACCACATTCAGTTCCCACAGATCTCTTTCTGGATGCACGTGTCTCTCTCCATCACAAATCTATTGGAATTGCCCTGAATCACTTCCTTGCTAAAAAGGAAGCTGGTCATCACATATTATTGTTGCTGTGTCCAACATTTTCTTGGTTCTACACACTTCATTTAGTACCAGTTCATGTAAGTCTCTCCAGGCCTTTCTGAAATCATTTTGCTGAATGTTTCTTATAGAACAATAATAATCCATAACATTCATATATCATAACTTATTCAGCTATTTCCCCAGCTGGTGGGCATCCACTATGTTTCTAGTTTCTTGCCACTACAAAAATGGCTTAGACTAAATATTATTTGTAAGTGGCTCATGGAAATATGATAAAACCTACTTATGCCTATCATGCTTCATCTCTCATTGCCTTTTGACTGACCTAGCATTTTTGTTCTTTTTAGAGTCACAGACATATGCCATCTCTGGGATGGTGTTTAAAAAAAATGACAGCTTTTGAATTGAAAAGCAATTGAAAGCCCTAAAATTTTCCAGATTCAAACTAGTGTGCTTTCTTTTTCATGTTTAATTATGAGTTCATTTCATTGTCAATTTGCCATATTGCTGATGCCAAAAAGTAGGAAATGGATAAAGGCAAAGACAACGATCAAAAATTATGAGCATAAGCTTACGTAAAATAGTTACCATAAAGAGGAAAAGGCTATACTCAGACAGCAATTGTTTTGTCTTTGTAGTAGAGATGTGGCATCCAAGGACAGACAGCTGAGAATACAAAATCCTTTTCACAACCCAATGGAGATAAAGATTACAGTCAGTATCTCCTAATAAAAACAGGGGGAAAGCAGTGAAGGAGAAAATGAATTTGCAGAAAGATTGGTAAGAGACCCAACTAAACCAGATTTTTCCCAAGAGCAATTATAGATGAAAGAAGATTTTTTTTAAGAAAATGGAGCATATTTGCCATCATTTGTATAGCTATCTATTCTCATTACTGATAATACCAGAAGCACCACATTTGGACCCATTACCTAATGTGTTATGGGTTCAGTAGGAATTACTACTCTTGCCATGTATTATTTTTATTATATCTTATGTGAAGCATTGGGTTGTAGTGGATGGAGAACTTGTTGAGGCATTAGGGAGATCTCAGATCAAGTCCTATTCCTGTGACCCTGGAAAGTTATTTTATTTCTGAGTGCCCAAGACAAAACACTGAAAACCATAGGTCTCAAATCACCTAAGTAATACAGTAGATAGATCACTGGAGTTAGAAAGATCTGAATTCAAATCCAGCCTCTGATACTTGTCAGCTGTGTGACTCTAAGCAAGTCACTTAACTCCTGTATACAATATTTTCCTAAGCTGTAAATATGAAAATCATAATAGCATTTACCTTTCAGAATTGTGTGAAGAGCTAAATGAAATAATATTTGTAAAACAGCATAGTGCCTGGAACATAAAAGATGCTTAATAAATGCTTATTCCTGCTTATTCCCTTACTCTCCCAGAATGTTTGTTCACCAAGAACAGATTAGATTAAAAAGTATTTTATATATATATATATATATATATATATATATATATATATATATACACACACACACACACACACACACACACACACACACACACATATATATATGTATCACATTCCCCTGTTGCACTATTAAACTGAAAGATGGTGCCACATCTTACCTAAACTTTGTATCTTCCCCCAAATACAGAAAAGTTCTTTGTACTTTTCTAAAAATTCTTTTAAAAGCTCTATGATCTTTGTCTGTGACAAAGATACTTTCTCATTGAAGGTTTCAATGACTCTATGACTTGGCATGTGATTTTCAATCACTACTAAAGACAAAATCTTTCATCATCTTGCAGCCAACATGGTAAGAAATCTTTACAAACTTAACTAGGCCAGATAACAGTCCATTTCTGAATTTTGTCCAGTGCTCTTCCAACTTGGTAAGCCCAGACAGAAGTCAGGTCTCTCCATAAAAATCTTTGAAAATTTAGAATAAGAAAATAACCTAAAGTAGGGACATAGTTCCCAAGGCCATACAAAGATTTCACTCACGAATCTTTCCACCCAGAGGTTTCTGACAGGTTGGAGACACTAGCCAGTTGAGTCAGATTTAGTCTAGATAAAAGGATTGGACATTAAAATGAGCAGATTATGCCTCAGTTATACTCCTGAGTTTCTGACTAGAAGATTCTCCCATCTCCACAGCATCATGGGATTTTTCATTAACTCCTTGGAACAGTAAGTGGCCTCTGACAGAGCAACTTGCTAGCCATTTCCCAGGAGACAGTTGACTTAAAATGGCAAAGCCTGGCACTCCTATAATTTTCTTCAGAACCAAGATCCTTTACTTAAAATAATTTTGGGGTAGATTTTTCCAGTATGTAACAATCCAGTATGTAACAATCAGATAAAATATGAAATAAATAGCATCAGTACAGAAAGAGTAACATTTGTCTCCAGCAGCTCCCTCTTTTGTGTGGTCCTTATTCTTATGTTTAAAAAATAATAAGCCAAATCATGAAGTTCTTTTTGAAAACCCTCATTTCAGATCTTTGGAAAAACCAAGAGCATCTTTACACTAAAACAGAACACTTCTTATTGCAATCTCTTCTAGATATTGTTCCTGTTATGCACATAGCAAACCCTCCACTCTGAGAGCTGTTCATGAGCCTTGGTGCCCAGGGAGAAATGGAAGAAGCTCTTTGAGCTCTTGTCTTTTTATTGGGTTTTGTTTTTTGTTTTTTGTTTTTTTATCAAACTTTACTCCAACACCATTTCATTAGAGTTTCAGGAGAACTGACTCCCCGTTATTCCTCAGTCAGGGGCATTCATAGTGACCCATGAATCACTCTGAAAGAAAGAAGGCAATTTGACACCCTGCTGCTCCTAGTCTTGGCTGTCCAAAGAAATTTCCTCTTAGATCTTATTAGTTTATTAAGAAACATTTGAGGAGTGTGTGTGTGTGTGTGTGTGTGTGTGTGTGTGTGCATGCACGCGTGTGTTTTTGGTGTGTGTGTGTATGTGTATGTGTGTGTATTATGCATGTTCTCCTGCGTGTGTGTATATGTGTGTGTGTGTTTTCTCATTTAAACAAGGGGACAATCTGTGGTATTAAGACAAAGCTGATTTGAGGAGAATAAGTTATTTCTTCTGTTTCTGCTGCATTCCTCCTCTCCTAACTACCTCGTAACCTTGTAAATCTGGCAAGCTCTGGACATTTTGCATGCTGAAGAAAATCAGTGTTTTGCCTCAAGCAAGGAACATAAATGTTGCAACACTGACTCCTCCTCTAATGGAGAAAGAGTGAACAAGTGCATAAGAGTAGTATTTCTCACAGAGCTGTCAGGCTGGATACAGTGTAGTCAGCACTGTAGTCCATAGATATTTCTCTCTCTCTCTCTCTCTCTCTCTCTCTCTCTCTCTCTCTCTCTCTCTCTCTCTCTCTCTCTCTCTCTCTCTCATACATATTCTCTCAAGATTTACCAATTATTCATGAAACAGCTTTTACCCACAATGGATTTTCACGTCCTTTTTCAGGAAGTGTCCCTGGATTGATATGTCTCCTGACCGACTTGGTTCTCTGGCACAAGTGAGTACTGTGTGTCTAAACCTGTTTGGAAAGCTGTATTGACCTGACTTGGTGCTGCTAGAATGTGTCAGGTTATATATTAGGCTGTATAGATTTTCCCATCTGCATGTGTGTGTAGGGTGGTAAAAGGACTGGAAGATGCTAAAGGGTCAAGGGCTATTGAATTAAAAGAAAAAGAAAAAAAAAAGCCAAAAAGGACCAAGGTTCTATCAGATGCATGCTTGATGCAATTAGTTCTCCAAAGAGTATGTGAGGAAAACAAGGGCTCTGACCACAGGCTGGAAATCTTCCCTTATGCTAAGGCACTAAAAATAACCTGTAACTGAGAGGGTTTGGTTCTTCCTCAGATACACTCAGACATATGCTTTGCAACTGCACACAGCTGTATTAGCTTTTTAAAAGGTATTTTCATATGCCACCCAAAGAAGGAATTTATGTTGCGATTGTGAGCTTTTCAGGATGTGAATAATTTATGTCCAAATGAAAAGGATGAGGGGGAAGAGAAAGGGTCTAATAGTTACTATAATGCTTATTGGCAGTGACAGACTGACTTCCGGGACCACTACATTCCCACGCATCCTGGGGCAGGCAGTGAGTACAGAGTACCTACCTGTAGGAAGTCTCATTAGTTGTTTAACTACCAAAAAAATAGTTACCTGGGTTTATTTACCTAAGTATTGCGACTTGAAAAAGATGATGTGTATGTATGTGTATGTGTATGTGTATGTGTTAGGGGTGAAGGTGGAAGGATGTAGAGTACTGATTATCTTGCAAATGCTAAGACTGGCAAAGAACCAAAAGATGGGATAGTGTGTTGTGAGGGAACAGGGAAGAGGCAAAGGAAAAGGGAGAGAAAAGGAAAACAAACTCACTTATCTAGAGAGCCAGAGAGAAGTAGCAGCAACAGGAGAAGAAGGATTGGAAGAATGGGAACTGTTTCCTTTTACTGACCTCTACCTGTATCCAGGGGAAGTAGTCTGCATTGATTAAAAAACAAACAGTTTCAACTTAGGGTTTTCTATGCCAGGGTCTGAAAGTGTGTAGCAAAACAATAGTCATAGAAAAACTACATGAGGTGAGTCCAGATGGATTCATTCATCTCCATTCATATGGCTGTCTGGCAGAGAGCCCCGCTCTCATTCTCACTGCAGTCCTCCCTGGGAATTCATTCTAGTGTTAGTGTTGCTACCTTATAAGTTGTGTAACTTTGGACTTTGTTTTATTTTCCCCTGTCTCAGTTTCCTTCTCTGTAAAATGAGAGAGTTGGACTACATGATTTCCAGTAGCATTTCCAAATTTTAAATGATATGATATGACTTTTTGTGGGGTGAAGGGAGTGAAGATGAAAAAATTCAAAACTTCAATCTTCTAAATCCTATATTAGATACATCTTTCCAGCCATCCCACAGATGACTTCATTTTATTGATTAGATTATTGCTCTATTGGATATTCAGGGCAGCAGAAGGAGAGGCAGAGGGGAGAGAAAGACAGAAAAACAGACACAGACAGACAAAGAAATGAGCAAGATTTGCTGCCTCTGTTACCTAAGCTTATTGAGAGTAAGTAATTTGCTCTTGGAGGAGCCATAGCAAACTTTGACTACTATTAGTCAAATGATATCACATATATACATATATATATGTATATATGTGATATCATTTGACTAATAATATATATATACATATAATTGTTTAAAGCTCTTTATCAATGTTAGCTATTAAAACATTAACAAAAACCTGGGCTTCTAAATTCATTGACATATGGAATTTCTAGTTAGGAAATTCCTTTTACCAGAGCAAGTCAGCATACATTGTCCCATTTAAAAAGAAATGCCAGAGACCCTGAGAGGTTGTTATAGTCAATTTATGAGAGAGATGTCTTTCTGTGTCTTTCTTACTTGGAGGCCAGCTCTTTCTACTCCTAATCACTGTCTCTGATATAACTAAGCTCGGCTATGATTTTTTTTTTACAGCTTCTCAAGATAATTGATAGGATCAAAGAATCTAGAGCTGAAAGGGGTTATCTAATCTGACCTTCCCATTTTATGGATGATAAAACTGAACCTTATCAGCAGAGCCCCATCTTGATTGAAGTCCTCTTGACCTCCCAGACTAGTGGGTCATACCCTGGTATTTCTCTTTAATTTAATTCAATAAACACATCTTTACTCTGTTCTTAGACATCTATCCTGTGTTAAGCAAAGATGAAAACAAATTCCAGTTCTAATAAGGAGAGACAAAATATGCACATAATTGTCATATACCTAAGTTTGATGTGAGGATCAAATGAGATAATAATTATAAAGTGTATGGGACATAGTAAATATTATACAAATTTTATTCTTATCATTATTATTATTATTATTAAATAAAGAAGCAACATGATACAATGGAAAGAGAGTGTCTCTGGATTTCAACAAATCTTCTCTTGCCACTTACTACTTGCATGATCTTTATCAAGTTATTTAACCTCCTGGGATGCAGTTTCCATATTTGTAAAATAAGCAAATTATATTAGATGGTTTCATGTATCATTTTCAGACCCATGACCTATACAGGCAAACAGCCAAAAAAAGTGTCATGAAAAGGCTGGGGAAGAAAAAATCTCTTCCAGCTGAAAGGTTTCCAAGAGGAGATAAGACCCAAGTAGTGCCCTTAAGGAAGGGATGCATTTCAACAAGAGGAGTTGCTGGGGAGAAGTCCATTCTAGGCAGGAAAGCCAGAAAATCACCAAGGTAACTAGGAGGACCAAAAGAGCTGCCAGAAAACTAGACTATCATATTTACAGCATAAGCAAAGTCTAGAAGAAAACATGACAGAAAGAAGAGAAAATGAATAGTTTAGTAGATAGCTAGGCAGTTCCATGAATCGAGTGCTAGACCTGAGTCAGAAAGGCGTGAGTTCAAATGTGGCCTCAAAACTTAGTGTGTAATCCTGAACAAGTCAATTAACCCTTCTTGCTTCACTTTCCTCATCTGTAAAATCAGTTGGAGAAAGAAATAGCAAACCACTCCAGTATCTTTGCCAAGAAAACCCCAAATGGGATCACAAACTGAAAAGCAGCAGAATAACATTCTTGTTCACTTCACCTTGTGCCAGAACAGAAGCCAAACTCTAGCTGCTAAGGGGTAGAGTTTACACAGATAACAATGTCCCTTTGGATCTCTATAAGCTATCTGCAGATAATCTCTGGGATTGTATTTAGCAAACCCCTACCACTACTGTGTTCTAGAAATAAGTATCAAACAATGATCATTTTACAAATACATACACATATACATTCATACATATATATGTATGTATATGTTCAGGATGCTAATTTCATGAATGAATGAATCAAATTAGTATTCTGAACAATTTCCTTAGCATAAAACATTATTAATCCTGGGCAGGTAGGTGGCCAGACAGACAGGGATGTGAAAAATGCTGAAGCTGATGCTGCCTCAGTTGTACCATGTCTCGTTCGCCATGAAATGGGAATTTGTGGTTACCTGAAGTTAAAATAAACCTCAATTGTCAGCAATGTTCTGATTTCTCGTCATATTTGCTCATATTGTCTTGTGCCTAAAACCTAGATGCCAGCTCAGGAAACTAGGATTAGAGAAGAGGGTCCCAACTCAAAGACCTAATCTGTAACTCTCCAAATGCTACCACTACAAATTTATCTATCTCATGGTTTCAAATTTCATCATCTTGGGGATAGAGTCCAGTGCTGAATTCTCCCTTATTCTTTGTGGCTCTCATCACTATTCTTTTTTTTTTAAATTTTATAATTATAACTTTTTTGACAATACATATACATAGATAATTTTTTACAACATTATTCCTTTTACTCCCTTCTGTTCCGAATTTTTCCCCTCCTTCCCTCCACCCCCTCCCCTAGATGGCAAGCATTCCCATACATATTAAATCTCTTATAGTATATGCTTGGTACAATATATGTGTGCAGAACTGAATTTTGTTGTTGTTGTTGCAAAGGAAAAATTGTATTAGGAAAGTAAAAATAATCTGGGAAGAAAAATAAACAAAAAAAAATGCTCACAGTTTACACTCATTTCCCAGTGTTCCTTTTCTGGGTGTAGCTGATTCTGTCCATCATTGATCAACTGGAATTGGATTAGCTCTTCTCTATGTTGAAGATATCCACTTCCATCAAAATACATCCTCATACAGTATCATTGTTGAAGTGTATAATGATCTCCTAGTTCTGCTCGTTGCACTCAGCATCAGTTGATGTAAGTCTCTCCAAGCCTCTCTGTATTCCTCCTGTTGGTCATTTTTTACAGAACAATAATATTCCATAACATTCATATACCATAATTTACCCAACCATTCTCCAATTGATGGATATCCATTCATTTTCCAGTTTCTAGCCACTATGAAAATGGCTGCCACAAACATTTTGGTACATACAGGTCCCTTTCCCTTCTTTAGTATTTCCTTGGGATATAAGCCCAGGAGTAGCACTGCTGGGTCAAAGGGTATGCACTTTTTGATAACTTTTCGGGCATAATTCCAGATTGCTCTCCAGAATGGTTGGATTCTTTCACAACTCCACCAACAATGCATCAGTGTCCCAGTTTTCCCACATCCCCTCCAACATTTATCATTATTTGTTCCTGTCATCTTAGCCAATCTGACAGGTGTATAGTGGTATCTCAGAGTTGTTTTAATTTGCATTTCTCTGATCAATAGTGATTTGGAACACTCTTTCATATGAGTGGAAATAGTTTCAATTTCATCATCTAAAATTGTCTGTTCATATCTTTTGACCATTTATCAATTGGAGAATGGCTTGATTTCTTATAAATTAGAGTCAATTATCTGTATATTTTGGAGATGAGGGCTTTAACTGTAAAAATGTTTTCCCAATTTGTTACTTCCCTTCTAATCTTATTTGCATTAGTTTTGTTTGTGCAAAAACTTTTTAATTTGATGTAATCAAAATTTTCTATTTTGTGATCAATAATGGTCTCTAGTTCTCCTTTGGACACAAATTCCTTCTTCCTCCACAAGTCTGAGAGGTAAACTATCTTATGTTCCTCTAATTTATTTATGATCTCGTTCTTTATGCCTAAATCTTGGACCCATTTTGATCTTATCTTAGTATGTGGTATTAAATGTGGGTCCATGCCTAGTTTCTGCCATACTAATTTCCAGTTTTCCCAGCAGTTTTTGTCAAATAATGAATTCTTATCCCAAAAGTTGGGATCTTTGGGTTTGTCAAACACTAGATTGCTATTTTTATTCACTATCTTGCCCTGTGAACCTAACCTATTCCACTGATAACTAGTCTATTTCTTAGCCACTACCAAATGGTTTTGGTGACTGTTGCTTTATAATATAATTCTAGATCAGGTACAGCTAGACCACCTTCATTTAATTTTTTTTCATTACTTCCCTTGAAATTCTCAACCTTTTGTTGTTCCATATGAATTCTGTTGTTATTTTTTCTAGGTCATTAAAATAGTTTCTTGGGAGTCTGATTAGTATAGCACTAAATAAATAGATTAGTTTAGGGAGTATTGTCATCTTAATTATATTCGCTCAGCCTATCCAAGAGCACTGAATGTCTTTCCAATTATTTAAATCTGACTTTATTTTTGTGGCAAGTGTTTCTCATAATTTTGCTCATATAATATCTGACTTTCCTTTGGTAGATATAATCCCAAATATTTTATACTATCGACAGTTATTTTTAATGGAATTTCTCGTTGTATCTCTTGCTCTTGGGATTGTGTTGGTAATGTATAAAAATGCTGAGGATTTATGTGGATTAATTTTGTATCCTGTAACTTTGCTAAAGTTCTGAATTATTTCTAATAGCTTTTTAGCAGAGTCTTTGGAGTTCTCTAAGTATACCATCATGTCATCTGCAAAGAGTGATAGTTTGATTTCCTCATTTCCTACTCTAATTCCTTGAATCTCTTTCTCGGTTCTTATTGCCTAGGCTAGAGTTTCTAGTACTATATTGAATAGTAATGGTGATAGTGGGCAACCTTGTTTCACTCCTGATGTTACAGGGAAAGGTTCCAGTTTATCGCCATTACATATGATGTTTACTGATGGTTTTAAATATATGCTCCTTATTATTTTAAGGAATAGTCCATTTATTCCTATACTCTCAAGTCACCACTATTCTTTTAAATTCTCCCAAAAAAAAACTCACAGCTAAAATTTATGAAAAATACTGCCCAAACTTATCCACAAGGTATACTACATAAAAAGTTGGTTTTAGAGTCAGAAAGACCTGGGTTCTTGTTCTGCCCCTGACACAAATGACTTACCATGGGTAAGTAATTTGCCTTCTTGGAGCCTTTAAACAATGCTGTAAAGTTTCTAAGTTGCAGAGCAAATATCAATCTGTGTTATAGAGGATGTTTCTTCATTGGTAGTTCCCTACAACAGTGGGCTTACACTGTCCCCTTCAAAAAATTGCTTCATAAATATCATTAATATTATTAATAATAGTACTAGCTTGTACTACTCTAATGCTTACAACATAATTTCCTAGCAATCTGTATAAATAAAATATATTATCACTCCCCTAATTTACAGAAGTGGAAACAGAGAGAAATGTTATGTAATGTCCATAAGCAAGGATTGTTTGTCCTTCCTCTTGAAGACAATCACGACATCAGGGAGATGATGCCATGACATATAAATGAACTAGATTTGACTGGAAGAGGGCTATGCAAGATTACCAGCCTTACTTTCTCCTCTAGAATGATCTGGGTCCAGTGGCCAGATAAAAATCAGGATGATTGGATGCAATGAGAGAACTTGGTCTTTTTAAGCTAAGGTCTTTAACACATCTCAGTTTGACAACAAGGAAATAGTTCAGTAGATCTCTGGTCTTCCACTATACAATGGGACTCTGTCACACCACCCTTATCAAATAACCACTTGCACAAATCCCTGACCTTTGCAGTTTTTGACAGCATAAACATCCTTTACTTCCAAGGTAATCTCTTCTCTTGGGTTTTAGTTTTCAGGATGCTGATTCTCCTATTTATTCACCTACCTGTCTGGTCACCCCTTTTCAAATTCTTTTGCTCTATAATCATCATCTGCCATTCTTAACCATGGCGCCCATCAAGGCTCTGTCCTGGATACTCTCATCTCTACAACTTCTCTATTACTGACGATATCCAGAAATTCAATTATATATACATTTTTGCTGAGGCAATTGGAACTAAGTGATTTGCCCAGGGTCACACAGCTAGTATTAAGGGTCTGGAACCAGATTTGAATTCAGATCCTCCTGACTTCGGGGCTAGTGCTCTTTCCACTGTGCCCCTATCTGCCCCTCAATTATAATTTTATGCAAATGACTCCTCAGTCTACATAACCAATAATAGCATTTCTCCTGAACTCATATTACCAAATACCTACTTAATATTTCCCTTGTATTTCATATAAGCATCTCAAAATCACAATAAAAATAAAACTCATTGTCATGCCTTAAACCTTCCCCTTCTTCAAACTTATATTTTTGAGATACTACCATTTTTCTTGTTATCCAGGTTTGTCACCTCTACTTTTCCCTCTCCCTCACCTATTAAGTCTAATTAGTTGTCAAATCTTACTGATTTTTCCTCCACAACCTTCTCTTACTGTCTCCTTTTCATTTCTGAAAATGTTCCCATAATTCTGTTCATTTCCTCTCACCAAGACTATAGTTTCTCTGTAGTCTAGTTTTCCAATCTCTCCTTTTTCTAATCTACCACAAGTTACCAAATTAATATTTCTGATAAAAATTTAACAATACTACTCTATTAATAAAAAAAATTCTAAGTTAGTTTTTCTATTGTCCTTAAAATAAAATATAAATTCCCTGCCTTAGCACTCAAGGCCATCCATCTACAATCTTGACTTGTATTGATCTTTCCAGACTTATCACATACTTATTTCCTTTCACAAACTCTACATTCTAGCTTAACTGAACTACTAAATGTTTCCTCAGCTCACCATTCTATCTTTTACTTTCATATCTTTACTCATTCTAGTCCCAAATTGGTGGACATTATATTCTTATTTCCACCACATAAAATCTTTAGCCTTCTACAAGGTTCAGCTGAAAATTCTCCTTGTGTGTAAACTTTCCAAATTGGCAGCACTCTCCTTCCTCAATCTGTCTGGTACTAGTTTATCTTTTTATATATTCTATTCCTACCACAATGAAAATGCCTTAAAGGAAGTGACTGATTTTGCATTTAGCTCTATATTTTCAGTGTTTTAAACATAATTGCCACTTATTAAATGGATTGATAATTATCTTACTTACAAATTCTGGATTCCCCTATATTTGTCCTGGGTTGCCCTATTCAGTTTTTTGCTCACTTGAGTTCCTTTGCCTAAAATATCTTTCTTCTTTCCCTTTGTCATATTCTTATTCAGTGCAATGGCTGTGACTACTAAGAACTTTTGCAATTAGGATAGGAATAATAGGTAGGAAAGAAAGATGCTTTTTTGTGAATGGAAAGTGGTTGAAAGGGGGGGCGTAAAAACAGATACCTATTTTTATATTCATGTCAGTAGTGAGGGAAAACAGGAACTTCCCACTTGAGGTTGACTTAGTACTTTCTAGTGAGCCCATGAATAGCAAATCCGGAGGTCTTGGGTACTGGGCATGGAGATAGTAGGAAGTCCAACACTATTTTCCACCTACCTACTGCTTCTTTCTATCATCACCATCACCACATAATTTGTAACCCAGTCACCCATTTCATTTTTGTGCTATTAAGATCAGACCAAAGCACTGTATAGGAAAAAGCAAGAACCCTCTTCTTCTTTTGTCCTCCCTGGGCAGACATAACCCTAGGTACCTATCTCCTCTTCCTAATCTTCAGAGAATCCCAAGTGTTGGAACCAGAGCCCAGATTTTCTTAGGGTAGGAGGCATGAGAATTAATGGTTGAGAGGACCTTTGATACAAATTGGAATTTTTGTCCCACTTCATGATGATTTGGCACTGAGGAGCCAGTGTTCTGAAGGTCCCTTGGTCCTAGCCTCACTACACTGACCAAGGACTCCAGTGCTAGTAAAGCACTCAGATCAGATTAAATTTTACTCAAATCCAAAACTTAATCCAGAATAGGTAACTCCATGTTTCCTTTCCACTTCCATGCCCAGATACATAGCCCATTCTTAGCTTAAAAATTCAGGTTTTCTATCATTCCCATTCCTCTTCAAGCTGTGGGTGGGAAATACTCAGTTTGTTGGAATAATGGCAAACCTTGGAGGGAAGGAGAGCTGTCTGACTATAACTTCCACAGACTTTGGTGAAAGGCAGTGGTAGCCTACAAAGGGTCAATTCAGTATTAAATGATGGTCTTACCCCCTCATATCATCACTTTCCATAAACTCTTGTGGGTGCAGGTGGGAAGACTTTGAAAGAGCCCTTTAAATTCAATGGCACCTGGAAAAAAGCATCTTTTATACTACCATAGTTACAGTTCTATTTCTACCCAATTTACAAATACTGCCTCCTCCAGGAAGGTTTTCTTTTTGTTGATAACATAAAGGGCTTCAGTTCATAGGATTGCACTTATCATGTAATGTTTAGAATTAATTATCTGCATTGTTATTATTTGTCTGATTCTTGTACTAAACTGTTCAGTTCCATAAGAGCAGAGACTGTTTTATTAAATCTGAATGTTTAATCAATATTTATTATGTTTATTAAATCTGAATTTGGAATTTAGTTGTGATTCTCTGGGCTGAAAGTAGGATCCCTCCTGTTGTAACTGAAAGCCTTAGCTCTTGAACCAAAGACTGCCTTGGACCAAAGAAGGATTGCCTTTGAAATGTTATTCCTGCTAAGCCTTCTGTTTCGCATGGGGTTTGACTTATATTTAGACAGAGTTATTGAAAGAAAGTGTTTTGTAAATAAACTGTTGAAGTTCTTTACAATGAACTTTATAACAACCTTTTACAATGCATTCTTACATGATTTCTTTTCATGGATTCCTCAGAAATGGTAGTATTTCAAACACAAAGGCATTATCAGAACTCTGGTATTTTAAATAAACTTGTATGTAATTACAAGCAATTTGGAAATAAGAAAGGCAGTTACAGAATTTCTCATACTCAATTTCTGAATATAATTCCTTGTTAATAGGGAATCAAAAGAGATCTGTTGATCCGGAATCCATATGTTCCAGGTAAAGATGTAGCAGAACTGTTTCAATAAACTCATTGTCTAATTGTATAACACAATCTAATCCACTTAGTGGTTTTTTTGTAAGAATTATTAAATGTATCTCTTTTGGTATTATAATGGAACTCATTGTGGAACTAATCTTGAAAATCTATGATCTTTGATTAATTCAAATTGTATGTGACCCAAAGGACAATGGAAAGAAATAGGGGCTATGAGCAGGCTGAAGCAAAATCCAATGATGATCCAAAAGGATGAAGAGGTGATATGGTTAGGGATTTTTATTTTGGTTCACATATATGATTAACCAGTGTGAAGACTTTTCAGTATAGAAATTTCCTCTTTATATATGTTATGATTTTGCAGCATTGCCTGAGGCATTGAGAGCTTAAGAGACTTGCCTAGACTCAAACAACTAAAATATGTCAAGGCAGGAAGAATGCAGGTCTTCCTGACACTAAGACCATTCCTCTAGACATAGTGCCATGCATGATACATAATAAGTAAAGAAATATATGATTGGATCATCATGTAGCAGAAGTGAAGGATAACAAATGGATTAATCAATCCACAAGCACTTATTATGCACTTACTATTATCCCAAGGCCTGGGGACACAAAGAAAGCTCTTAAAAAAAAAAGTATGAATAGATCACAAATCTATTAATAATACAGAAGTAAAAACAAATAATAACATTTTAGCATTAGATGAAATCACAAATTTTTAAAAAGAGTGTTAAAGACAGGAAAGAGGAAAAGGCTTACTTAAGTTTGATCTGATTTTGAATTGTAGGTTTAAGGAATTCTTCCAAGAAGTAAAATTGGCACAAAATTAGAAATGGAGTACTTCACCTTTTTTATATGAATGGCCTTTGTCAATCTGAGAAAGCCTATGGAATCCTAAGAACAATGTTTTTAAGAACATAAAAAACAGGATTATGAAGGAATTTAATTATATTTTACTATAATGAAAATAGTTTTTAAAAAATACAATTTCAGAGACCCCAAGTTAAAGCAAAGATAGTGCTTAGTTGTCAGAGAATGTTAAGTTTATAAGCAGTAGGTCAGTCTTATCACATGATATTTTAAAGACACTGAATATCTACACCTCATGTTTAAAAATAAATCAGGGCATGGTTATCATAATTATATTACAACAGCAACAGCAACAATAGCATTAATAAAGAGCTTTAGAATTTGCAAAGGGCTTTATACATACTATCTCATTTGATCTTTACAACAGTACTGTGAGGTAAGTTATTATCCCCTTTTTACAGATAAGAAAACTAAGACTGAGAGAAGTTGTTATTTACCTAGGATCACCCACTTAGAATTGGATGAGACAAGATTCAAACTTGAGTCCAAGGCTAATATTTTATCTATTGTGCCACCCACTTGTCCTAATAGATTTTTAAAAATAACTCTAATTGGGTAATAAGTCTTAAAGAAAGTGAAGTGTTCTGAATTCTAGATTGTGCAGATGTAAATTATTCACTTACTAGATTACCAAATTATTTCCCAAGGTAGATTCATGTATTACTCAACTCAGTAGATGAATAATAGGTTAGAATGTCACATAATATTATTAAAATGTTCATTCTTTGAAAAGAGGTTAATTGCTTTTCACTTTTCTGTCACAGACACCTGGCATAGTGCCTGGCACCTACTAAGTACTTAATGAATGCTTGTTCACTAACTGATTGAATCCTGAATTTTACATTACTAATCTAGGACTTAAAGCTGAAAGGAACTTTAGGAATCACCTTATTCATCCCTTTCATTTTTATTTTTTTTTTAATTTTCCCTCAATAACATGTAGGAAACAATTTTTTAACATTAAGTTGTTTTGAAAAATAATTTTTGAGCATCATATTCCTTCCCTTTCTCCCTTTCCCCTCCTTGAGAAGGCTAAAACTTTGATATATATTATATATGTTCTGTCAAGCAAAATGAATTTTCATGTTAGCCATGTTGCAAAAGAGAACAGACCAAAAGAAATAAATAAATAAAAATCAAAAACTAAACCTCAAGAAAAATAAATAAAGTTTTTAAAAGCATGCTTTAATGTGCATTCAAACTCTTTATCAGCTTTTTTCTTTGGAGGTGGATAGCATTTTTCATCATAAATACTTTTGAATTGGCTCAGATTATTGTAAGGCTGAGAATAACTACATCATTCACAGTTGATCATTGTATAATATGGCTGATATATAATATGGCTGATACTGTGTATGATATTCTCCTGGTTCTGCATATTATATTATACATCAGTACATATATGTATTCCTAAGTTTTTTAAAAATCATTCTGTTCATCCTTTATTATTTAACAATAATAATTGATGGGAATCTCTTTAAGTTCCAAATCTTTGTCACCACAAAAAAAGCTGATATAAATATATATATATACATATATGTATGTATGTATATATATATATACATATATATATATATACATACATACATATATATATATATATATGATTTTCCTTTCTTCTTTGATCTCTTTGTGATATAGACCTAGTAGTGGTATTGTTGGTTCAAAGGTTATACAAATTCTTAAGTCCTTTAGGTAGTTCCAAATTGTTTCCAGACTGGTCAGGTCAATTTATCACCCCATTAACAGTGCTTTCATGTCCCAAATTTTCTACACCCTCTCCAGCATTTGTCATTTTCCTCATATTAGCCAATCAATAGGTATAAGGTGATACAAAGAGTTGTTTTAATGCTCACTTTTTCTTTTTTTTTTTTAATAGTTTTTATTTACCAGATACATACATGGGAAATTTTACAGCATTGACAATTGCCAAACCTTTTGTTCTAATTTTTCCCCTCCTCCCCCCCCACCCCAATGGCAGATTGACCAATACATGGTAAATATGTTAAAGTATAATTTAAATACAATATATGTATATATGTCCAAAAAGTTGTTTTGCTGTACAAAAAGAATCGGATTTTGAAATAGCATACAATTAGCCTGTGAAGGAAATCAAAAATGTAGGCGGACAAAAATAGAGGGATTGGGACTTGTAGTGGTTCATAGTCAACTCCCAGAGTTCTTTCGCTGGTTATAGCTGGTTCAGTTCATTACTGCTCTACTGGAACTGATTTGGTTCATCTCATTGTTGAAAATGGCCACATCCATCAGAATTGATCATCATATAGTATTGTTGTTGAAGTATACAACAATCTCCTGGTCCTGCTCATTTCACTCAATGCTCACTTTTTTAAAAATCAATAATGATTTAGAGCATTTTTCATATGGTAGATAGCATTATTCTTCTGAAAACTGCCTGTTCATTTGATCACTTATCAACTGGGGAATGACTCCAAACTTTTCATTTTGCAGATATGGAAATGAAATTCAGGAAATCACACTGATAGAGTTAAGATTAAAATCCAACTTTCTGATACCAAGTCCAGTGGGTTTTTGGGGTTTTTTTTTTTTGTTTTGTTTTGTTTTGTTTTGTTTTGCTATAATATACCATCTCTCCCTCTTATGTGTGAACCTTTCCAGGAAGGAAGTCTTTGAGGCATTTCAGGAATTTAAGGCTCAAGGAGATCCAAAGAGGATCCATCTCACCTAGTATCCTCTCTTTAGCATGTACTTCAAACCAAGGAAGTAGCCCTGTAACTTTAATGTTATAAATATTTCAAACTGCCTGGCAAAAAAATCCCAAAATCAAATATTCTGTTTTAGGATTATTCAATTATGGCTCCTCTTTGTTATCTGTAATAATTGAGTGTAATTCATGCTCACATTTTTCTATTTCCTAAAATTTCAAACTTGGAAATCATCTGTAATCTAAGATGCCTGTCAAGACAAAATCCCAAAATCTGGCATTAGCCTTCAATCTTTTCTTAAAACTTCTCTTGACAAGGTGTTCACTGTTTTACTGGTTTGTGTTATTTGTGTTATTTCTAATAGATGTTTCCAGATTTCTTTGCATTTGTCAAACTTGTTCTGAGTTGTATTTTTACATTCCAATGTCTTAAAGGTCATAATTTATCTAATCATTTCCCTATCAATATTTTAGATGACTTATGGATTTTTTTCTCCAATTACATATAATGTAAATCTTTGAACAGAAACATTTCTCTTTTTGATATAATTTTAAGTTATTACTGTCAGTATAATTATTGGATTACATGAAATGATTATTTCAGTAGGAAAGGAATAGGAATATGATGCCTTCTATGTGCCAGACACTGTACTAAACATTTTTTAGCACATAGTGTCTTAGCTAATCCTCACAACAACTCTGTGAAATGAGTGCTTTATTATTATCCCCATTTTACAGATAGGGAAACTGAGGCAAAGAGAAGTTAAATGATTTTCCCAAAGTCATGCGAATAGTGTCTGAAAGGATATTTGAATTTCAAGCTTTCCTTACTACAAGATCAGCTACCTCTGCTTTTATATTTTCTGTAATATCTTAATATCTAGTAGATTTTTCTCCAAGAAATTCTTCTAATTCATAATTTCCCAGTAATGAGTGAATGTATCTCTTTCTCCATAATCCTACCACCAGTTTATTTTGTTGTTTTTAGTTATTTTTGCCAATTGTTGGATAAGGCCTCAAGGTTGCTTTAGTTAGCATCATTTTATTAGTAAAAATCAGTGATTATTAAAGTGATTATTAAATAATCTGTGATTTTCCTCTTGAGAACAACCTGTTCATAGCATGGCTGGCCTTTAAATGATGGGAGGCAATGAGGAACAGAGCCAGAGTTCACTATGCACAGTTCACAAAAAAAAAAAAAACTTTTTATGTTATCATCTGTATCATGCATATGAAACTTGAATTGCCTGCTTCACAAATTTGGTATAAAGAAAATCATTACATAAATATGAATCATTATTGTTTCCCAGTTTACATGGAGGGAATTGAAATTTCAGGAGGTTAAACACCTTGCCACAGGTCATATGTCCATGAAGTAGAAGAATCAGTATTAGAACTCAGGCCTGTAGACTGAAAGGCTAAACCTCTTACTATCACAACACATTACTTTTGCTCTGAATACTGAACTTTTCTCATTCTGTATATTATTGTTCTACTCATGCAGTCTAAAATTGCAGCATCTTTTCTTTAACCAGACCCATGCAGGGAGATTTATATTGCACTTACATTCTGTTCAAATTATTTCCAAATGAACACCACCAAATCAGTTTTTTTCCACACCTTGTGATTATAATAGGGCTTTTAAAAACCTAAATGTATATATGTATAATTATACACATAGGTACATATATATTCATTTCAGACATGACCTATCCACATATCCATTGTGTTAATGTATGCATATGCAATCATGTATTATGTATGAGAATTGCTTATATATACATTTTCTATAGATGTGTGTATAGATATGAGTATATTTATATGTAAACATGTTCTATTGATTCATTTGGTATTATACATATATATATATATATGCATGTTCTGTACCTTTCTGTATATAATTCAGATATGTGTGCATTACTGTTTATGTATATACTTGAATATGTGTTCATATATATATGTATATATATTATAGATTATTTAGTAATTATATATGTGTGTATAGAGATACATGTATATTTACACATGTATGTATTGTATGAATACATATAAATGTGTTCTAGATGTGTATATGCATATATATAAGATATGCACATTTATACATATACCATTCATGTGTGTATATATGGAGTATGCATGTATTGTGTGTTGTGTAATTAGATATATGTGCATTGTATGTATAGATATACATACCATAAATGTATGCATATATATATATATACATTAGTGTAGATTTTTACACACATTATTATAGCTGCATGTGTATGTATACATAGAGTGTTGAACATATGAATATTTCTATATTATTATGATATGTGTGTATATAGATAGATACATAGATAGATGTATAAATATGAGAGTATATATACATGTACTATAGCTATGTTTGCATATAGATGTGTTGTAGATATATGTGTGTATTTAAATATACTATATGTAAGCAAATGTAATGTATATACTTATGTATCTAAAGCTGTGATTTCATTTGTACAGGATCTCACAATGAGCAAAGCCTCCCCCATTAATACAAATTGCTCCTGGCTCTACAGCTTAGAGTCTCAAAGAGGTGCTTGGGATCCTGACACCCTATCTAGTGTCTTGTCTAAGATCAGCCTGCAAGTATGTGTCAGAAATAGATCTTGAATTCAGACCTCCCTGACTCCAAAATTGGCTCTCCATCCACTCTGGTACATGGCCTTTCTTTATCTATAGTCCTAGCTAATTTCATCTTAATCGATTTGATTCAGGCTCCTAGCCTTTTGTGGTTGTTTTAAGCTCTGATCCTATCAGCTAAGATATTTACTGTCTCTTCCAGCTTTGGTTTGTCTTCAAATTAGATAAGTAGGCCTTCTATATCTTTGATTTTCATGGAAATTTGAGTTTGCAAGGGAATTCTTTATTCTGTTTAGTACAGAATATTGTATGTTTACTATGACCGAGGGAATAGAGAGGTTTATGGGTGGTACAAATGGTCAGAGGAGAAATATTTTTAAGATCCTTGAGACATAATCTCAGAACTGAAGGTTCTGAGTTGTTGTTGTCCTTCATTCTCAAAAAGGACCCTGACATCAGGAACAAAATGCCATGACATGCAAGTAAATTGGATTTAAGTAAAGGAGGGCTGGGTAAGGTTTCCTACCTCATTTTCCCCTCCACAGTTGAGCTGAAAAAGAGCTTGTAAGTGAGGAAATAGATACAGAGAAATAAAAAAATTTTACCATTGTCACTCAGCAGGTAGATTTGATTCTAATTTCAGTGGTTTTGTTTACTTAAACAGATTAAATGGCAAGCTCTTCCCTTTCCTAAAGTCTCAAAACCACTTAATGATGAATTTGCTTCAAGCCAAGCATATTTTTTCCTTCCACTATTGGCCTTTGGGGATCAAATAAGATAACATATGTGAAAGTATTTGAAAATTTTCAATATACTTGAAAATTTTAGAGTCACTCTTATATGCTGAGTTCAAAAGAGTCATTTTTTTTCTTCAGTCCATTTTGTCCATCTGGAGTTACTCAGAAAATCTTCTAATATATTTCTAATATTCCCCAAATGGAGTTATAGAGTGTTCAGCATATAATAAGACAAATATGAATTGAATCCATGATACTATATTTACCCCCTTCACAAAAAAATTCATAATAGCCAATAAGTCCAATGAGTTCCTTTCCTAATAGTCCACCATGCTACAACTGATTTGTTTCTTTAAAAGGAAAAATACTTTGAGGATTACTGAGCAAAATAATCTTCTAATTAGACCTGTGTGTATAGGTAACTTTATGACTTTACTGACCAAGTAATATGTTATACAGGGAAAATATAGACAAAAATATTTTTCCCCCAAAGCAAATGCTATTAATATATCTTCTCTTTTGTAGAAGATTCAATCCATGAATTTCCAAATTCTTGAAATTGTAGCGAAGAAGAGTGATTCTGCAGAAAATATCAAAACAACTCATATGGTAGGCTCTCTTGAGTAAGCACTGCCCTAAAATTTCTTTTCTCTAGTCAAAAAGTTAGATTCTGAGAGCATATTGTTCTTTCTATCAACCAGTTAAATAACCAGTCTACTCAAAAGGTTGGAGTTTTTAAATGTTACCCATGAATTAACTTCCTAAGATACATGCAAGTACCTAACACTGTCATGTGTTAAATCTATCTAATACATGACAAGTGGCAAGACTCAAGTGTAATGTTCTGTTGTCTCCAGAAACTGCCGATCGCTCTTTGGGAGGAGATCTGCTGTCTCAACTCAATCTCCCCACCAGACTTTTCTTCCTGTAGAGAGTGGTCCCAACTCTGACCTAGAGTAGACTCCTTCTCTGGGCCCAATGTTGTCTTCTTTTATCCTCGAAGAGATTATAGTGAGAACTCAATGGGGTTTGTGAAAAAATACTTCAACTAATGAACTTGCTCCTTTTAAAGGGGGCATGTGAGAACTCAGGGGCTTAAAAGCTTCTTTAACTCAGGCTTCTTAAAGGTACAAACTTCTTTTAAACATGTTAACTCTACCTCAGAAGATCAAAGGTGTAAACTCCCTTCAAAGGCCCGAACTAAAGGTGTGAATTCTGAGCCAGAGAACTGTCCACAACCTGAATTCTCACCTAACATCAGAGAACTGTCCAGACAACTTGAGTTCTCACCTTGTAATCCTAACAGGTAACCATAAAGTGCTCTCTAAAATATGTTTTCATTAGTAATCATCATAAAGAGCAACAAGATAAATACAATGAAAAGTACTAGAATGATCCAGACCAAATATGAATTGAAACAGGCTAATTATCACTCTTTTAGCCTTATGTCTTTTACTGTTTTCTGTGCTTTTCCTTGCTGCAAATAAGATAATGGATTTCAAAGTACCCTCAAAATTCAGCACTATTTATCGCTTCTAGATAGAACTGTAATATCAGTTTTATTTTTGTTGAGAAGGAATTCAACAGCTTGTACAGAGTTGCAGTGCATTAAAGGGTCCAACAACCAAACCAGAATTAGAACCACTCAAATCTTCCATGACCCACAGCTGCCCCTTTGTCCAATCAAGAAATCTCAGGTATAACTGCTTGGAGGCACCAAAAGGAATTTAATTATAAACTCTGTTTATTTTCAACGGTCAGTGTGTACTTCAGTTGTGTATATGAAGCCTTGGGCATTTGGTGCATACTAAAAAAAAATATATTGTGGAAAGGGTCAATAAATTTAAGCAAACACTACTAGGGCCTTTCTAAACCTCAAGTAAATAACATTCACATTCACATAGTACTTTGGAAGTATTTTTCCAACTCTGTAAAAGGGGTAGTATAGTTATTATTCATTGTAAATATATATTACTGAGAAGTGTTATGGTATAATGGAAGAAGATCAAGTTCTGAGATCAGGAAGACCCAGGGACAAATGTAGCCTCTGACACCTGCTATCTCATCCTGGGTAAGAACCTTAACTTCTTGGTGATATTGGGAAACTGTTAAAAACTGTATGTATATATACTGTGATCTCATTAATATAGGGAAGTCCCTAAGAAAGACACTCTTTCTGTCAATGCAGGTTGACAACTATGTCTGAAACTAGTTAGATAAATGAGGGAAAGATAAAAAGACACAGAGGAGGAGACATAGATACAAAAAGAGATTAATAATAACATAGAGAGGCAGTATGGAGTGTTGTACTCTTAGCACTAAATCCCTGCTTGATATAAGAATAATGAAAATAATAATAGCTAATATTTATATAGGACTTTTAGATTTGCAAAGTGCTTGACAAATATTATCTCATTTGATTCTTATAACTACACTATGAAATAGGTACTATTATTATCCTCATTTTGCAGATGTGGAAACTCAGGCAGATATTAAGATACCCAGCATCACAAAGCTAATAAATATCTGAGACCAGATTTGAACCCTTGTTTTTCTAGTCCCAGTTGTTCTATCCAGGGTATCCCCAGCTGTTCCCTATGTGCCACTCTATTGAATCTATACATTTCCCTATAGATGTCTTAACCCTGACCTTGTAGAAAAGGAGGGAAACAGAAGAATAGTCTTGTTTTCCTGACTTAAAAATTTACTTTTTCATCCAAAGTCTCTGGTGGTCCTTAGTAGTTATGGAAACTACTTGTTATTAGCTGATTGAAATGGTCTTCGTTTGGAATTGCCAGCAACCACTCAAAAAATGAGAAAAAGCAGTAAAGAATGAGCCCAGAATGTATGCAGTCTATAATAAATTGAATCTGAGGCCCCAAGAAGACTAGTCAGGAGAGTTAATAAGTATCCCCTCAGAGGAGGGCAAATATTTGGAGATTTGGCCTTTGGGACAATATTCTGGCTGAGTGTATTTCTGTCACTAATATCCTTTATGACCTGATAATTAAATTTAGTTACTTGATTTGAGAAGCTCTTCTTTCCCAATAGCCTTCTGAGGTAAATAGGGCTTACCTCACAAAGATGAGGGCCCCACTGGTCCTTGTCCTTCAGAATAAATAAATGTTTATTAAATAATAATCTCGATATCTTGGTTCTTTCTCACTAAAAATAAAAAGCAAAATAGAGTCTTGCAAAATACAGAACAATATTCATCTACTTCCCTCCCCGCTATGTTCAGCATTAGTATTAGTGAAATGAGTTAAATGAATAAAGTGCTTTGAGAAACTTAAAGTATAAGGGGGCAGCAAGTTGGTACAGTGGATAGAGCACCAGCCCTGAAATCAGGAGTACCTGAGTTCAAATCTGGCTTGAGACACTTAATACTTCCTAACACTGTGACTCTGGACAAGTTACTTAACCCAATTGCCTCAGCAAGCAAAAACAAAGGAAAAAAAAACTTAAAGTTTTTTAAAACTTAAATCTTAAAAAATCTTAAAACTTTAATCAATGCTAACTATATGCTATTTTTAATCAGTAAACTTTTAGGAAGTACCCATTATGTGCTAGGCATAGTGTTAGGTGCCAGGAATGCAAAGACAAAATTAGCAGGAATAGTTCTTGACTTCAAGGAACATCCATTTCCTCAAGATGGACAACTTATGCTTATGTACACACACACACACACACACACACACACACACACACACACACACATACACATACATTTTGTGTGTGTATGTGTGTGTGTGTGAAAACAATACATAAATACAAGATAAGTGGAAGGGCATCTATTTGCTAAGATGAAAAGGAAAATGTGGGAAGTCCTTCTGCCTTTCTGATCAAACAGGGTGTTGATCAGTTATCAGCTTCCTGAGTTTAAGGGAAAGAATCAAGCTCAATTGGAACCTGAGTTACATGAAAACAGCCTCTTTAACGATCAAGTTTCTAAAGTGCTTTGAGATCATCACACAATGATGATCACAGGAGGAACAATGAAAGACATTATTAGGAAAGCATCAAGCCTACATTAGCTAGCTGAATAGTAGCAATGATTTGTTTCTACTACTCAAAATTCCAATATATGTAGGCTTAATCAGCCAGTCAGGTAGCAGAGAGGATAGCAATATCTCAATGCTTAATGCATCCACAGGTACTCACCTAATTGATTGCTTCCTAGTCTCAAGTCCCTCCGGACTCAGTTTAAGAACCCAAATAGATTAGGAGGAGAGAGGAAAAAAGGGGGAAAAAGCCTCCCTCCTTCCTCATAATTGCTACAAATGACTGGAGGCTGATTATACTATCTTATTATTTGCCAACTATGAAGGCTCTCTATTTCCCCTACTTTGGAGAACATATTCTTTCCCAGGAAGATAGCAGTCTACTACTTAATAGTCTTAGAGAATTGTTAAAAGGACAGAGAGTTCAAATGGTTTGGCCAAGGTCATAGAACAAGGAGGTGTCAGACAGAATCTTATTCCAGTTTTTCAGACTCCAAATTCAATACTATCTACAGTACCTTGCTGACATTCTGACTCTCTCTATATATATGATATATGTATATAATATAAGCAAAAAGAAAGGAGTAGGAGAGTGAGGGAGAGAGAAAGAAGAGGAGAAGAAAGAGAGACAGGGTAGGGATAGAGGGTGATGAAGAAGAGAAGGAAGAGAGACAGACAAACACAGAGAAAGATAAAAAGATAGAAAGAGAGAGATAGAAAGAGTCTGCTAGATCAACAAACACTTATTATCCATGTATTATGTACTAGACACTATGCTAAGTGTTTGAGATACAAAAAAAGACAAAAACTCAAAAAAATTCCCATTTTAAAGGAATGAACATACTGGTAGTGGAGATGGGAGAGCCTCATGTAAATAAAAAGGCACAAATGTAATAGATGAAGAACAGAAAGAGGATAATTTTGGGGTTTTTTGTTTATTTATCTGTTTGTTTGTTTTTTACTGAGGCAATTGGGGTTAGTGATTTGCCCAGAATCACCCAGCTAGGAGGTTGTAAGTGTCTGAGACCACATTTGAACTCAGGTGCTCCTGACTTCAAGACTGGTGCTCTATCCACTGCACAAAAAGAAGATAATCTTAAAAGGAGAATAATACATAATGAAGTAAAGACTGGGAAGTTTTTCCAAAGAAAATGATATTTGAACTGAATCCTGAAAGAAGTCAGGAATCAAAGTATAAGCATGAAGGAAAGCATTCCAGACATAGGGAACATCCAGTGCAAAGACATGAGAATAGAGATGAGTGTAATGTAAAAGGAAAAACACATTTATCAGTATCTCTAGGGTGTCCAGAAAGGAATAAAGAGAATACAAGACTAGGGATACATATGAAAAGCTTTCTACCAAAAAGAGGACTTTGTATTTGATTCTGGTACGCATTAGATTTCTTGCATAGGGTGATGCTATAGTCAAACTTACATTTTCCAAAGTCAGTTTGGTAGGTACAGAAGATGAATTGGAATAAGGAGAGACAGAAAGATCAATTAGAATATTATTGCAATAATCCAGGGAAGACATGATATGGGAGGATCTCTGCCAGAGCAGTGACTTAGGCATGGGGTGAAAGGGACATATATGAGGTATGTTGTGAAGGTAGGATGACAAAAGTTCACAACTTATTGAACTTCATGGTCACACTTTACTACTTTTTACGTTTAAGAGGCAGTATGGGGTAATGGATAGAGCACTGAATACATATTCAGGAAGATCTGGTGTTCCAAATTATTTGGTATAGATGTTATATTTACCTCTATGTGCTTTTGTCATCTTTTTCCTTACCTCTCTCCAGCACAATGTAAGCTTCTTGAGGATAAGATTATTTCACTATTTTTTATCCTCCTGTTCTTAGTTTGTAGAGCATTGCCAAGCAAAGAATTTTTGTTGTTCTTTAGTCATTTCAGTTGTGTCTAACTCTTCCTGACCCCATTTGGGGTTTTCTAGGCAGAGACACTAGTGTGATTTGCCATTTCCTTCTCCAGCTCATTTTACAGATGAGAAAACTGAGACTAACAAGGCAAAATAACTTTCCCAGGGTCACATAACTAGGAAAATACAGGGCTAGATAAAAACTCAGTTATTCCTGACTCCAGGCCTGTCACTACCCACTGTAGCACCTAGGTGCCTCATCTGGCACCGAATGGATGCATAATAAATGTTTGCTGGAAAAGGTCCATACTTAAGATTTCAACCTTTAAATTATTTCTTCCTTAAGACAATATCTCTGCTATTCTTGGTTCTTTATTAAATAAGAGTATTCAATGTTTCCCCTATTCTGAGCTTGTCAGGATCCCCTATTTCATTGTCATGAGAAATATTTTTCCCTCTTCTGTCTCTTTCCATCAAAAGCAAGTTGAACAACTGGCAGTCCCAGTTTCCAGAAAAACTCCCTTAGGCAAACAAACACTGAAGAAAATGGAGAGAGCATTTTTGGTGACTTCTGTGCTCAAAAGAAAGTTGTCCTTGAACCTAACCATCCAAAACATTGTATTACTTACATATACAATTCAATTTTTTTTTCAAAAGGCAAAACAGGTGCTAGAACTAATAGAGGCAAGCTCTGCATTGGGACTTCAATTAAATTCCACAAATATTTTTTCTGCACCTACTATATCTAAACAGTGTACTAAATGTTGAGGATATAAAGATAAACAAGACTTGGACCTTGCTCACAAGACTCTGACTGCCAAATAATTAGTTGGTGCAGTGGATAGAGTGCTGGACTTGGAGTCAGAAAGATTTAGGTTAATATCCAATCTCAGCTGCTAATTAGCTGTATGAACTCAGGCAGGGCACTTAACCTCTGGTTGGCCTCAGTTTCTACATCTGTTAAAAAAGAAAAGAAAAGAAAAGAAATAATGATAGTACCTAACATCCAAGGTTATTATGAGGAAAAAATGAGATAAAAATATTTGTAAAGGTATTTTCAAACCTTACAATGTTATGTAAATGTTATTATTATTACTTAGAAAAGCATGACATACCCAAAAAGTATAATAGTAACTAAAATTCATATAGCACTTTAAAGCTTGCAGAGTGCTTTATACACAAAGAGCATTGGATTTATGATGATAGATACTCAGAGGAACTAGGTTCAAATCCCAATATTTGCTTTTGCTACTTAAATGGAATTACACAAATTACTTAATTTTCTCAGGTTTAAGTTTATTCAATATGATGGACTAGTTAGAATATCGTATATGGCCTTGAGATCCTTTTCAGCTGTGGCAAGTAAAATGTCACTAAGGCAAACTGAAGCATTTTCTCCAGGGCAGTAGGTCAGGCTGTTCCCCATCCCTTCTTGATTTCTTTACTTGGATCAGTGATCGTAAACAAAGTGAAAAGACTATAATTATTGAGATCCTAGTGAGCCCCAAAAAGGAAGGGGTGGTGATAGGTGTAATTTAAAAAATTCTTAAGACTAGCTACAGTAGGATGACTTCAAAAAGAATTAGAGAGACTTACATGAAGTGATGCTAAATAAAGTGAGTAGATCCAAGAGAACATCATATACAGCAACAACAAGATTATGTGATGATGGACTCTGATGGACTTGGAATAGAGGTGATTCAGGCCAATTCCAATAAACTTATGATGGAGAGAGCCATCTGTACCTAGAGAGAAGATTGGGGGAGTTGAGTGTGGATTACAAAATAGTATTTTCATTTTTTTATTGTTGTTGTTGTTTGCTGCTTTTTTTTCCTTCTCATTTTTTCCCTTTTTGATCTGATTTTTCTTATGAACATGATAAATGTGAAAATGTTTGTAGAAAAATTGCACATATTTAACATATATTTGTATTATTTGCTGTCTAGGGGAAGGAGTTGGGGAAGGGAGAGAGAGAAAAAAATTTAGAACGCAAAGTTTTGCAAAGGTGAATGTTTAAAAATATCTATGCATATAGAAAAAGCTTTAAAAAGAGAAGGAAAAACTTTTTTTAATTAATTAACTTTTTTAAAAAGGTTAGCTGGGGAAATGGGTTGGCCTTCACCCTTCAAGTGTAGTGATCATTCCTTTCTCTGACAATATCTAGGCCAGAAAATCAGAACCACCCCATCAGGCTTCCTCACACCCTAACCTTCCCCTTGGAAACCAATCACTCCTAACTTTGACAAAGAAAAAAAGAGAACCAGAGAGCTGGGAGGTCAAACCAAGCTGGTTCTTTCTTCACCTGAAAACAAAACTAGAGTCTCCCTTTAAACTGATTACCTAACAAATATCCCTGGAGATAGGAGTGATAACTTTATTCAACCATCCTTTAATTTAGTCTTGGAAAGATTATTTTGAGTTAGACCCAGAAATGAAGTTTGACAATGTGGGGAATAGAATGGAGTACAGAGTAACACTAGTTGTTAAATGATACTGCATAATATTTATTTTTCTCACAGCTATGTTGCTTAAAGCTCAGCTCTTCCCAATTCTTCAACCAATGGTGTGTTTTTAAACTCAGGCAGAGAAGGTACTCCATTCATGCAAGTTTTGATTGCTGATGCCATTCATGTTGAGAGCTTCTGTAGACATTTGCCTACAAGAGCAAATTTAATTAGCTATAGCAAACATGGGACAAAAAAAGGCCCCAAAAAAAGGCACACTATCATAAGTACAAGTGATGATGATTATAATGTTTATATAATCTTGGTCATTTCCATGAGGAGTTTGATTTTGAAAGACATTGAATAAAAACACTGGATTCAATTATGCATCTACATGCCTGCATTACCATCATTGTCATCATCATCATTAATCAACTTTTGTTGAATACTTTGGTGCTGAGCAAAGTGGGAAAAATTCATTGGACTGGAGAGGCTTAAAATATAAGGGAAGCAGAGTATGCACATAAAAAGATAAATAACAGCACAAGGAAGCTTGTGCTTAGTGCCAAGGGAGTAGTACCAACAATAAGAACTAAAAGTTTAGAGAAAAAAGTGAATATGCAGGAAAGGTTGGCCAGTAAAGGCTTTAGGGAGGATGTGGGCCTCCAGACAGGAGGAAACATGACTTTCAAGGCATGGGGGAAAGTGGGGAGAAGGTGTGGCACAAGCAAGTACATGGAAGAAGGAAATGTATATGGTGTTTCTGGGAAATGAGTCCCTTAGAACAATTTGGTCCAAGCAGAGATTTGTGAAAAAGATGTAATGGGAGATAAGGTGGCAAGAATTGCAGGCAAGGAGACCCAGAATCTGGCTTTCAATTCCAACTCTGTTACTTATGTTTCAGAAAATTAGTTTAAAAAAAAAAAATCTCTTTATGCCTCAGTTTCCTTATCTGCAAAATGAAAGAATTAATCTAGATAATCAATCAAGTCCAAGGCAGCCATGACATTTAAATAATCTGAGAGACATAGTTTCTGGGTAATTTAATCATTTTATTAATAAGGCTATCATGTGTATTAATAAAAAGAGAATAGAGGCACTTTTGATTGCCAAAGATCTGACATGGTGGTAGACTCATTTTATATGCCCTTAAAAGCAGGTGTTTCTGAGGATAATAATCAATTCTGATTGGTTAACAATTAATGAGAAAATGAATATCATAATGAGGAGCTGAGCTATATTCCAATGAGAATCTTGATCATGAAGGAACATGACTTGGATCACCCAAGCCTTGGTCAAAGAGACTTATCAAATTTTCATATCACCTGTCTGACAAAAGGAAGAATCCACATTTTCCCAGACCTATGGTTACTCAGGAATAATAATAATCTTTGAGAAAGATTTTCCATATCACTTGATTTCTGGATGAGGAAGTAGCAAAGGGGGAAAACCTTAATCCTGATTCAAGAGTTAATAAAAAAGAGAAACAATCATTTCTCTCATCACATGGGAGAGCAGTGGTTAAAGAACTAGATCTGGAATCAAGAAGACCTGTGCTCAAAGCCAGCCTCAGATACTAGCTGTGTAATCCTGAGCAAGTCATTTAACCACTACTATCATTAGTTCCCTCATCTGTAAAATGGGGATAATAATAATATCTACATCTCAGAGTTGTTTTGATGATAAAATGAGATATTTGTAAAATGCTTTATAAACCTTTAGAACTCTATAAATTCTAGCAACAGCAACATAACAAATGCCAAGTCTAAAGTCTTACTATAAGGTAGAGCTAGATGGGGAGATGAAGAGGCAGTGACTGTAATGACAGACTTTTAGACTTTATTCTGAGTGCAGTGAAGATCAATTGAAAGTTTATAGAATATAAGCCCTTACTTATATATTATGATTCAAAGATAATGGCTTCTAATGAACAGATATAACTGAAAAGACATGTAATCTCTTCTATGGCCTATTTATGTGTGTATATGAAGGCAAAGGAGCTTTATAATCATTTCTATTAGACCTAAATATACAACCCACCACCTCTTCACTGCCCCACCATCACCCATGTATACCCTCCATATACACACTTTATAAATTAGTAAGCCAAAGAAACTTACTTAAGGGTTTCTATGAAGCAAGTTGGTGTCTAAAATAGAATTAAGAGTTAGAATTCTCAGCCATTGATTGATGCCCTTGGTCTAACCAATTCTTTGTAATTAAATACTATATTCCTTGTGTGGCAATATCCCTAAAGAAATCATTATATGGGATTAGCCCTTTCCAGTCTGGTTGTATCATGGGACCTAGTTATAGTAAGCATTTTAAAAATGCTTGTTGATTCATTGATTGGTTGGTTTGTTGATAGTCTCTATGACTGATGTTGCTAATGTTCATTGATTAGGAACCTAAATTAGCATATTGTCTATGTTCCACATGGACCTCTTAAGGCTTCCATTTGAAGATGTTCTTAATTATCTGTGACCTAATAAATAGGTAACAAGAGAGTCACACAAAATCTTCTAGTCCCTCCCAATCTGGGCAATAGCCTGATGTTCCAATTCAGACTAAGCCATGAGTCACAATGAAAGACATCTGCTGGTGTCATTAGACAGGTGACTGAGTTTCTCTAGGCTTCAGTACCCTTATCTAGAATCCTGGGGTTTGGAGAGAGAATAGATAGATGTCTCCTAAGGTCCCTTCCAGATCTAAATCCCACAAATCATAAAAATGATATTATACACAAATGATATACATACTCCTATACACAAATGAGGAGAAAACTAAGTGGCTTCTTTGTTTTGAAACCACTTTCTCAAATAAATTATTTGCTCAATGTATTAAAGATCTATCAGTTCTGTTGTTGAGTCATTTTTCAGTCATGTCCAACTCTTCATGACCTCATTTGGAATTTTCTTGGCAAAAATATTGGAATTGTTTGCCATCTCCATCTTCAACTCAGAGGAATAGAGGAAAACAAGGTTAAGTGACTTGCCCAGGCTTACACAGCCCAAATCAATCCCTACTTGCTTATTGTTTGGGCACTGATTGGCTCAGAGTGAATGTAAATAGCAATTGTTTCTGTTTTGGCCAGAAACTCTGAAGATCTTCTCTTCCCACATAGATTTTTTTCCCTTGTACCATGTAAAACATAGAGGCCATTCTTTGCTTCATTTCTTAGCTATCTTTAATCACTGATTGATAATTTCCTCAGTCAAATTGAGACTTGTTAAAAGATCTTAGTTTTTTAAAAAGACCAATATTTCTCACTGTATCCAAGACCATCTCCAAAGCCCAGGACCCAGGACTGGATCCAGAAGACTCGAGAAAAAAGTAAGGTTGGGATTTTGCACAGTCCTCCCTCTCTTGAATCCAATTCACTTGTTTGTCATAGCATCAATTTACTGATTTCAGTCCTCTTCTAGAATGAAGAACAAACAAAAACAAAGAAGATCTATATTTATTCCAGAAGTAGAGTAGTGGTCATGCTTTTAAATGGAGACAAAGCATATCTATTTCATCCCATCTCCAAATGATTATTTCAATTCTTCAGTCTCTGAGTCTACTATTTACTCAAAGGCCATTTTCCCCAGAGGTTTCATAGTGGTTGAGAAATTACTTTCTCTTCAACACCGGCTAAGCTCCTGACTTACTTGTACCTCTTCTTGCCTTTTTCTCTCTTTGGTTTGGCCACAAGACTAAAGAAAACAATCCAAAGCAATTATGTTATATAATATATTTCTGGCATTAGATAGATTTCAAGTAAGATGGAGGCTTGGTTGCTTGATCAACGCTCTCCCCCTCCCCAGCCACTCCATATTCCTATCATTTTGCTCCTGAAATCTCAATGTGGACAGTAGGAAAGCAGGTTGCCAACAGCTTATATAATTATGAGATGAAAAGATAAAGGTTAAACTTCATTGTTATCCCTGTATTAAATTTCCCAATTATACTGCACATCTTTTAGTTAACCAACACACTACTTTCCTGTTTTTCATTTCAAAGGCAATTAGCTCTTTTCCTGCTCATACTCTTATTAAAATGTGTTTGTATGTATGTGTGTGTGTGTATCTACAATAATATTTATTCTACAGGGACCAACATTAGGTAAATATTACCAAAGCAATTTGGCTGAAAGTCTATTCATGCTGTTTTAACTCTCTCAGTCCCAAAGAGACATTTTAATTATAAGATTTTGAAGTAGTAGGAACCCCACCAAAATCCTGAATTTTTGAGCTCTGTCTTGAAACTCAGTGGGTAAGGTCCTAGTCATCATATAATCAGAGACAATTAAGATTTAGAGTTAGGAGGGGTCTTAGAAATTTAGTCCAACTCCAATAGACAGATGAAAAAATCCAGAGTATTTAAAGAATTCCCTGACATCCTATGAGTATTAAATAGAAGAGTTGGAATTTGAACTTAAATCCTACTTGGTATGGTAGAATCAAGGACTCGGGGTGGTTCAGTCTGGAGAAATCTACACATTAAATTCCCTAATATACTTATTATATATACATGACCTCAGGACAATTGGGTATTGGGTAATCTCTACTTTTTCTGGGCTTTGTTGAGACAGATGGGAAAATAGAGGCTAGTGGCCCTCCATCTAGTGGCCAAGGATGATAGGAGTTTGCCCAGACACTAAGCATGGATGTCCAACATTGCCCATATGGGATCCATCTTTGGACAGGATTGAAACATTTAGATGGTAAGCATAAACCATGGATGATCTGGTTATAATATCCACAATTGTAAACTTAATTCAACTCTACCCTTCACCAAGTCAACCTAGACCTGACTCAGTCTCTATAGGCAGCCAGGAACAATGTATAGATAACTAGATTTTAAAATAAGAAACCCTGAGTTCAAATCCACCCTCAGACTTTGGAAAGATCACTTCATCTCTGCCTCAATGTCCTTATCTGTAAAATCAGAATAATTTTGTTTACACCTACCTCCCAAGGATGTTTGTAAGGATCAAATAAGATATTTGTTAAGTATTTTACAAACCTTAAAGAAATTTATAAATGCTAGTGATGAAGATAGTGATGATGATGATGATGATGATGATGATGATGATGATGATGATAATGATGAGATGATTACAACGAAGAAGATGGGAAGAGTCTACTAGAAGAAAGGTTCTTAAACTGTGGGTGTTCTGAACAGAACATGGGGTGTGAAATTATGATTTATTATCAGTAAATGTTTGATTTGTATTCAAACTGGGATCACATATTTAGGCCTTGCCAGGGGCACATTCTAAATTGTTTACAGAGAGATTAGCATTCTAAGCGGTTTGGTTTGAGGAAGATAGACTGCTTTATTTCCTAGCAGTCAAAGAACTGGTTGTTTTCCTAAGTATTATCTCTGTGTAAACTGAGACACTGGCTGGCCTACTAAATAGAATACACAGCTGGGGAAGAGATCTCAGAAGCCTGGAAAACTTAGGATCCATTACTGCTCCTGATACTACTGGCTGTGCAGCCATGGGTGAGTCTTTTAAATTCTCAAAAAAACAGACAATTCTTTCTGACAATTATATAGGAGTATATAATTGGCAAAACAAACAAATAAACAAAACTACTAGGATAAAGAGATCTTCCCATTAGTTTCAAATGACACAGAAACATTTCTTGACTTCCTGGTTCAAGTACCATAAAAAGGGAAAAATATTACTACTTCCTTGGCTCCAATCTCCTAACCACATCCCTATGAACTTCATACCCCTTACCTACTCTCCATTCCCCCTCCACTTTTTTCCATTGAAAATTGTAATCACATTAACACTAATATTTTATAGAAAAGTATTGTTAACAGACTATTCTATTGATTCACTCTTCATCTTTGTGATTTCATAGACCATAAAAAAATGATTCCTAAGGTCCCTTCTAAGTCACAGTGACTCCCTTTCTTGTCCACCACTCACCTCTATGATGAATAGAATCATAATAGAAGCTTTTTAAAGGCAGAGAGTATCTTTTCCTATTTGTATAATCAGCATATAGCACAAGGCTTGGGACATAGTAAGAGATTACAAATTGCTTTTCATTCATCCATTCACTCATTCATCCACTAATCATCCATTCATTTATCTTGGTCAATAATTCTCTGAACTATACTTGAGATGACCTCATCTTCAACTGTACCCATTGGTTCCAAACAAATGTAGAAGAATACAGATATCAATTTGTTTGGATCAGATCACTCTTTGTCAGTGATGAAGCCTATCAATCCTTTTTCAGAATAATTATTTGTTGCTTTCATTTAAAATTAAAAGAAATACTAAATTTCAGGTGGAAGTTAGTGAAGATAAAGATGCTTCTTTTTATTTGTTCAAGTTGACCAACTTCCTGAAATCTTTCCACAGATCCCAGTTTAGGAGCCCCTAATTTAGGTTCATTCAAGACCATTTAAGATTTGAGGTTTTGACATAAGCATAAACCATCAATATCTGCAAGAGGAAAAGTGAGTTTTGCTCTCTTTCTCTGTCTAATTCTTCAAGTTTTGTAAGTCAATATTAGACAGGCCTTTTTGTTGTTTTATCTTTCATGCTTTTCACAAGTGCAGGTGGACTCACATTTTATCAGAGTTGATGATACTTCAGTTAGATTTGAATGACCCTTAATGCTTTTATTAATTTAGAGCAGGATTTATGTAATGTGTTTATTTGTAGAGATATTTGCAGAGATTTGTTCTTATGTATTACTAGAGATACTTTTCACCCCACCTAATATCATTACTACTCTCACTTTCTGAATCAGACCTTTTTTTAAAAATTCCTCTTATTCCAGGTAAATAGGTAAGGCAAGATATCCAGGGGATAAAGATTCCAGGCCAAAGCCTGGAATTCAAAGAAATATAACAATCTTCTTGCCTACAAAGAAGACCTAAATGAGCTCTTTTTATTTTAATGCAGAAGATCTAGAACAAATATCAATCTAATCATTTGATATAACAACTATCTGATCATAATTGACTTATTGTATAAAGGTTAGAATTGATTGGTTGTGCCACAGGTTACTATTACCAAAATCCTTCTCTATAACTCATAGGTATTTTCTTACCAGTTAAAAGTTATGATTTAAAGCCCCTGACAACCCTTTTGGCCCTTATCAAAAGTGTCCTCTTCCCTCTAACATTATTAAGATCATTCAGCTTCACTCTATCATCAGTGTGCCCCCAACCTAATTCACAGGGGAAAAGTTTCGAGTCTAGGAATTATTTAGATAGACTGTACTTTGATAATTTTAATCCCTATCATATGGCTTATTTTGGGAATTGGCAGATAGACTGGTTTATAGAAATGTAATTATTATTATAAATAAAACTAATAATAATACCATATCATTTGAGAATTGGAAGGGATCTCACTGACCATCTAAACTAACTCATACATGAATGGAATCCTCACCAAAACATGTTAACTTTTGATTGAAGATCTTCAAAGTGGGAAACCTTACCAAAAGCTTAGCTAAAATCTAGGTAAACTATATTTATAGTATTTCTTCCATCTGCTGTTTTAGTAAATCTATCAAAAAAGGAAAGTTAAGTTCACAAGACTCCCTTCCCATTTTTTAAACTCAAGACAATGTTATACATTTTCCATGTTTATTCAAATGTCAATGACAGCAGTTTAGCCAGTACAGCTAATGGAACTTTCAGGATGCAAGATTGGGATTCATTTTGACTGTCATCAAGGGCAACCAGAACCTCTCTTTGTCATTTTTAATGTACTATACAATATGAAAATAATAGTCCTTTGAATATAAATTAGAAAAAAACTAAGATGTAAGCTGCTTTATCTTCTATCTTTGATCAATTATTATTTTCCCATCAGCCCTACTCTGAAAGATCTTATACCAACTTTGATACTCCTTTTAATCTCAATATGGATTTTAGAAAGTGCCCTTTTTGTTGACCTTAACACTTTCACAGCCTCAGCTGATTCCCTTCAATTGCTAATTCCCTCCCTTCAAAACTGCCTTAAATAGAAAGTAATTTTTATTTGTTTGTAGTGATGAGGTACATCAAATCATGGAAGTGCAAAGTTATCTGGAATGAATTCATAGACTCAAACCATCTTCAAGTCAAGAGGAAAATCAAGTGTCAGCTTCTCTAGTTCTGATCTTTAGAATGTAGATCTATTCTTTCTTTCCTATGGAGGGATCTGGAAGTAAGCAATTGGCTAGAAAAGAGTCAAGTCTGATTTATCATCCCAAATACATGAAGAAATCTTTAAAAAAAAAATTTAATTGCTTGGGGCAGCTAAGTGGTGAAGTGGCTAGAGCATCAGCCTTGAATTCAGGAGGACCCCAGTTCAAATCTGATCTCAGACACTTAACACTTCCTAGCTGTGTGACCCTGGGCAAGTCACTTAACCCCAACCTCAAAAAAAAATTTTAATTGCTTAAAGTAGCCTAATAATTCCTATAATAGTCCATATATCTCTGTGTACTAGTTCTCATTAGTGTCTGCAAAAAAATAACCTATCAAGATACTTTTGATTTAAATTATAAACATGCCATAAAAATAAAATGAGTCAAACTGACCTTCTTCTGGTACCCACATTCTTTAGTTATATCGATGACAGTGACCAATTTATGAAAAGTGATATTTACACTAAGAAAAGGAGTCTTTTTTCCTTTCATTTCCTATAGTCTTCACCTGTGGGAGTGTAAAACTTTAAATGAAGTTGATTAATTGCCCAATTATTGATTTTAAAGTTGACATGCATTATACCAAAATGAAGGAAAGTGGTTTTTTTTAATAGTTCATTCCTTTATACTCCTTTATAATTATGTATGTAGATTGGTTTAGATTAATCAAAAGAGGTTGATTCATTTCCCTGATCTGATCAAATCACTTATTTAGTAATTGATTTTCCAGGAAATCATTAATTTCCTACATGGAAATATAGAGCAGGTGCCTCTTGTCAATTTCTAAATTACAAATTTGAGAAGGAAAATAAGAAGATACAGAAATAGTTGCTGCCAGAATATAACTTGAATCTTCTCACTGAACCAACTTTGATAGCATCAGTTAATCAAGACAAGTGGAAAAACCAGTTTCCCTCTGCAGATGATCTACAAATAGCTCAGAACTGCATTATCCACCCCACTCCACCCCCCAAAAAAAGAAAAACCCACCTCAAAATTATCTCCAACTCAAAAATGTAAGCTCTTCGATGGCATAATTTTGGCTAAATATTCAATAAGTAAGAAAATTCCAATTGAATTTGGTGGTAGATATCAGCTTTAAAAATCCAGTACTCTGAATAGTATAGCCAAACTATGTATAAGCCCAAATCCATTTCACACAATGTTGCTTTGATAATGTATGGTCCTGGGCACTCAGTGCTCTGATGTTTTGACTCCCACAGAGACTTACAAGCTCTACAAGTTGACAATCAGCTTAATAGTCAGAGTGCTGGTTAGAAGGATACATGGCAGTAATACAACAGGACAAAACAGAGCAGAATCAGCTGTCAAGCATAGAAAAAGAAATGAAAAGGAAAGAAGATGCAAAAAAAGAAAATTAACTGTGTACACATGCATTGTGCTTTGTGCATTCATCCTTTCAGGAAATTTTTAAATAGTTCATTCCATTATAATTAATTATCTCTGGAGATTAGTTTAAATTAATCAAAAGAGGTTCATTCATTTCCCTAATCTGACAAAATCACTTATTTAGTAATTGATTTTCCTCATAGTTAGCAAAATAGGCATTATCAAATCATAGTAAGCTAGTTCCTCCTCCTTCAAGAGCATCAGAAGATACAGAGATAGAGGGTTTTAGCAGGACACATTGTAAGTAAAAGCTTCCTTGAACTACAGCCTGCTTTGAGTTACTCATTGGAAGCAAGGAATATTCAACCCACAGGAATTATGGAAATGAAATTGACAGTCAGACAGTCTGGTTACTTGGTTGCTGTCCTTATAAAATTTTGGTGAAGAGGAAAGAGTGAAACAAAATTGAAAACAAAATGTCTAAATGTAGATTCACTTGAAATTGTGTTGCCTGTAGAATTCCTCTGTTCCTAATGGCCACAGACATCCCAAAATAGGCAGTATACTCTTGTCAGCTTCTATCCTAAACAAAGGCTATGTCAACATGACCTAAGTGAAAGCTAGCAACTAATTGCTTACCTTAGTAAGTACAGTCAGTCACACTGGATAATTATGTCCAGCATAAATTGATGTAGGCATAGACTCTGAGGCCTTGGTCTTAGAAAATGAGTTCTCTTGATTTCATCCAGTACAAAAACTGTTCTTGAGCAACCCTGAAAAAAACAGCATCATGAGGAGTTAGAAAATTTAACAGATCTGTAGATCAGTTCATTACAAAATATGGACTTGAGTAGTGATGGCACAAGGAAAAATTCCAAGCAGAGGAAATTAATTTTGAGTCCCTGGTTCTCCTTGTTTAATGTGTTCCTGAAGAAAGAAAGTAACCTAGTGAGGTAGAAAGAATGTAAGGAGTCAGAGGACTGGATTCAAATCCTAGGACCACTTGTATGATTCTAGACAAATTACTTAACTTCTCTGGGTCCCAATTTCTTCAAATATAAGATGAAGAGGTTGAACAAGATGATCATGAAAGTCTCTTCCACCTCTAAATCTATGACCTCATAATACCAAATTACTCTCAAGTTGGTACAAGTTACTGACAGTATCTCATTTATTACTTCCATGACACTATGTATCTATTTCATCCTCTCCTGTGCCCTTCTTTTGTTTTCTATTTTCCCCAACAGTAGGGTTTTCACCTTTCAGCCAACAGCCTGAATTAATATGAGTATTGACTGATTTGATCTCCTTATCTCTGTTCAAGAGATTCCTAAAAGTCTTCTCTAGCACCACAATTTGAAAGTTTTGAGTCTGTAATATTCAATTTTCCTTATAATTCTGCTTTCACAGTTATGCATTACTACTGGAAAAAACCATAGCTTTGACTATATGGTTCATTGTTGGTACATCTATCTCTGTTTTTTAGTATGCCGTCCAGATTTGCCATAACTTTCCTTCCCAGGAACAAGTATCTTTTAATTTCATGATTGCCATCACCATCTGAGTTATCTTTGAGCCTAACAATATAAAATATGAAACTGTTTCCATGTCTTCTCCAGATATGATGAGACCAGTTGCCATAATCTTAGGGTTTTTTTTCACAGTTTCAAATCAACTTTTACCCTTCTCTTTGACATTTGTCAAGAGGCTTCTTAAGTAGTCTTTACTTTCTGCCAGCAGGATGGTATCATCTACTTATTTGAAATTGTTGATATTTCTCCTGGAAACCATGATGTATTCCGCATAAAAATTAAATAATTAGGGTAACAATATACAGATTTGTCAATCTTCTTTCCAAACAATCAGTTTCCAACAATTGCTTCTTAACCCATATACATATATAACCCATATACTTTCTCAAGAGATAAATACAACGATTTGATATTCCCATCTCTTTGAGCTCTTGCCACATTTTGTTGTGATCAAAGGCTGTGCAGTAATAAAATAGAAGTAAATTTTTTTCTGAAACTCCCTTGCTTTCTCCGTAATCCAGTGAATGTTGACAATGTAGTCTCTATTTCTTCTACCTTTTCAAAAACTAGCCTGCTGCTCTGGTAATTCTCAGTTCACATTTTGCTGAAGCTTACCTTGCAGAATCTTAAGCATAACCTTTCTGGCATGTGAAACAGGTGCAGTTGTTTGGTAATTTGGTAACATTCTTTGGCATTGGCTTTTTTTAGGATTGAAACATAAACTGATTTATTCTAATCCAGGGCCACATTATTCAAACTTGCTGGTATATTGAGTGCAACACTTTAATGGCATCATCTTTTAGGATTGTAAATAGCTCGACTTGAATTCCATCCCTTCCACCAGCTTTATTGCTATCAATGCTTTCTAAGGCTAACTTGATGTTTTGCTTCAGGATGATTGACTCTAGATCAGTAATCACACCAATGTGGTTAGTGATTATCAGTCATTTTAAGGTCTTTCTTCATAGTTCATTTGTATAATCTTGCCACTTCTTAATCTTTTCTGCTTTTTTTAAACTCTCAACCATATTTGTCTTTTTACATGCCAATTTTTGCATAAAATTTTCCTTTGATAACTCTAATTTTGTAGGAAAAAATCTCTTGTCTTTCCCATTCTATTATTCTTCTATTTCTTTGCATTGCTCATTTAAGAATTTTTTTATATCTCTTTGCTATTCTCTGAAATTCCACAGTAAATTGGGTTTATCTTTCCCCTTCTCCATTTCCTTTTCTTCTTTCCTCAATTTGTAAAGCCTCTTCAGACAGCCATTTTGCTTTCTGCTCATCTATTTCTTTGTGATGGTTTTTATTGCTCCCTTCTATTCAATATTACAAAACTCTCATCATTGTTCTTCAGGCACTTTATCTTACAGATCTAATCCCTTAAATCTATTCATCATTTCTACTTCATATTCATAAGATATGTTACCTATAAAATCTGAAAATTTTCCCTAGTTCCTTCAATTTAATTCTAAATGTTTTCAATAAGAAACTCATGAGCTGCACCACTGGTAGTTCCAGGTCTTGTTTTATGGTATAGAATTTCTTTACTTTGTCTGCAAAGCATACAATCGATCTGATTTCTATATTGACCATCTGGTGATGTTCATGTGAAGAAACACTTCTGGAGTTGCTAGAAAAGAGTATTTGCTACAATCAGCAAGTTATCTTGACAAAACTTTTTTTGTATTCCAAGCTCAAATTTGCCGGTTATGCCAATTATTTTTTGACTTTTTACTTTAGAATTTTAATCTTCTATGATAAATGTGCCATCTTTGGGGCAATATTATTTTAGATGTTGTAGTCTTCATTGAATTGAGAAATTTTGGCCTTCTTGGCATCAGTTATTGGAGTCTAAACTTACTGTATCACTGCTATCATTATGTTATTTTTGAGATTATATCCCAGTACTACTTTTCTTACCCTATTATTGACTATAAGGGCTTCTCTATTTCTTCTAGAGATTCTTGCTTACAATAATATGTAATGATAACTTCATAAATAAATAAATTCATCCATTCCCATCCATTTAAATTCATTAATACCAAAGATGCTAATAGTTAAACTTTCTACCTCCTGTGTGACCACATCCAGCTTTCCTTGGTTCATATATTTTACATTCCAGATTCCAAGACAATATCAATCTTTATAGCATCAGAATTTCCTTTCATCACCAGACTCATCCACATATAAGTCTCCTTTTGGCTTTTGCCCAGCCATTTCATTCTTTCTGGAGCCATTTGTATTTGTCCTCTGTTCTTCCTCAGTAATGCATTATATATATTCCAACCTGGGTGGCTCATATTTCAGTGTCATATGTCTTATCATTTTAATAATATTTGTGGGGTTCTCTTGGCAAAGATACTAGAGTGGTTTGTCATTTCCCTCTCAAGTGGATCATCTTTTCTTGGAACTCTGGAGTATGACGATCTTAGGTAACCCTATATGGCAAAATTCATAGTTTCATTTGCTACTAAAGTCCCTCTTACAGGACAAGGCAAGGATCCAGGAAGGTAAAAATTTAAGTGTACTGCACTTGCTATTCCCAGATTTCCCATCAAACTACTTACCAGCTCCAATTCTGCTTAATGTCCAAGATCAATGTTCTGGATGTGACAGTAGATATGTCACTACCCCATGCTAGGATACAAAACTGTCTTTGGAACATGTATGTGTGTGTGTGTGTGTGTGTGTGTGTGTGTGTGTGTGTGTGTGTGTGTGTGTGTAGAGAGAGAGAGAGAGAGAATCCAGCAATACAAATCAATGTATTAGTCATACCTGAGAATAATTTTCTAAACTGTCTTGGTTATTATATTTTGTTTCCTTACTATATTGCCCGTTTAAAGGAAAGGTTTTTTTATATTATTTTATCTTATAACTTCAATGTATATGTATATGTACACACACACACACACACACACACACACACACACATATATATATATATATATATATATATATATATATATATATATATATATATATATATATGTAAACAAATGCTTACTGAATTTTTGTTTACCACAGTGACAAATAAGCAAAATTGTGGACTAGGAGTCATGTTTTGCCAAATATACAGGTTACATAGGATATAATATTTAAAATTAAGGCAGCTGATTAAAAAAAAAAAAACTTAGCAGGACATTTACATCCAAATGAACATTGTCCTCTCACAGGTAGTCTCCCTGGAAGGTTGTACACTTTTTCCAGTTAACCTACCTTAGATCAGAACACTCCTTTCTGGAATTCTACTTTGGAAATTGCTTTCAGGGCCATTTTATATACATAATAATACCAGTTTTATTACTTTGATTTCCAACAATATTACAATTCAAGGTTGCCATCAATAGCATAAAATTATATCACTATTAGCATCCCCATAACTTAGAGTCCCATCTCGGCCTGTGTCAATGTTGTCAATACTTTTGCAAGCTCCTTTGCATACTGAGATGTGGTAGAAGTCTGAATATTATAGGAGAATATCACAGAAAAGACTTTAGGTTCTCAACAAAGGGTTTCTTCATTTAGAAGGTTATAGAATTATATATATATATATATATATATATATATATATATATATATATGGCAAGTGGTGGCCAATTTTATGATATATATTATACATATAATATATATCATAAAATTGGCAACTAATATATAATAAAAATATTTTTAAAATTTGCCCCCTATTCTTTGACAGTGAACAAACTAGTGCTGACTGGATAATTTGTCATTTGCAGGAGGGAGGAGTCAGGAGGAGAAATTCTTGTTCTTCCTAAACCAAAGCCGAAATGGCACAACTTTGTAATAGTAAATACCAGTGGCAAAAGTCAGTGATAGGGTGGTAGTAGTAGTGTTCCCTGAAGAAATATTCGTATTTACTTCCAGGACCAAATGTACAGGCTTAGGTAAACCAAGTACCTGTCTGGGTCTAGATACGAAGATGATTTCAAGTTAGAAGAAAAGGAAGGAAGGAAGGAAGGAAGGAAGGAAGGAAGGAAGGAAGGAAGGAAGGAAGGAAGGAAGGAAGGAAGGAAGGAAGGAAGGAAGGAAGGAAGGAAGGAAGGAAGGAAGGAAGGAAGGAAGGAAGGAAGGAAGGAAGGAAGGAAGGAAGGAAGGAAAGAAGGAAGGAAGGAAGGAAGGAAGGAAGGAAGGAAGGAAGGAAGGAAGGAAGGAAGGGAGGGAGGAAGGGAGGGAGGAAGGGAGGAGGGAGGGAGGGAGGGAGGGAGGGAGGAAGAGAGGAGGGAGGGAGGGAGGGAGGAAGAGAGGAGGGAGGGAGGGAGGGAGGGAGAGAGGGAGGGAGGGAGGGAGGGAGGGAGGGAGAGAGGGAGGGAGGGAGGGAGGGAGGAAGGGAGGAAGGGAGGGAGGGAGGGAGGGAGGGAGGAAGGGAGGAAGGGAGGAAGGGAGGAAGGGAGGAAGGGAGGAAGGGAGGAAGGGAGGAAGGGAGAGAGAAAAAAGGAAAGAAAGAAAGAGTGAGAAAGAAAGAATGAGAGTGAGCCCCTGATTCCTAATCCAGTGTTCTTCCTAACCTACCACACAATTATGAATATGCTTGTATGGCAGCTAATTGTATTCAAGCTAATTGATTGCACCCAATATGGAAGCTGTGTTTTGGCCTTAGATATTGATTCCCTGTCTTGTGGTTTGGGGTCACTTTGACTACACTCATATTCAATTCCATTAGATCATTTTTGACTCAGAAAGGTCTCAGTGATTTGGCTGAGCCCCAGCAATGTTACCCAGTTTAGTGCTGGCAAGGGGCATGTGAAGTTTTGGATGGATAATATGTAAATCAAGTCTCACTGCTAGTCATTGGTCCACTAGAATCTACATTCCCTTCTGCTTTCAAGTACAATGTCTTTCTACTCCTGTGAAAATTTCTTCTGCCAAATATCCAAAGAATTTTCTGGGCCTTGAAGAAAACTCACTTTTGAACAGAATAGATTGCAGTGGTTCAATATTAAAAGTAGACCAGGACTGCTAGAGGTGGAATAAGTTGTCTTCAGAGATAGTGATTTGCCAGTCACTGGAGATTTTCAAACAGAAGCTATGTGGCTACTTGTCAGCAATGTAATCAGGTGGCACAATGGATAGAGCATGAGATCTGAAATCAGGAAGATCTAAGTTCAAATTCAGCTTAAGATATTTATCATGTGGAAAACTCTGGACATGTCATACAATCTCAGCTTGCTATAAAAAAGGGATAATAATAATACCTCCCTCTCAGGGTTGATATAAGAATCAAAAGAATAAATCTTCATGCTGAGGCAATCGAGGTTAAGTGACTTGTCCAAGATCACACAGCCAGAAAATGTTAAGTGTCTGAGTCCAGATTTGAACTAGGGGTCCTCCTAGCTTCAGGCCGATAATCTATCTACTACACCATCTAGCTGCCCCAGTATTCTTCAAATCTTAAAGCACTATATAAATGGTAGTATTTGTATTCCTAATATTATAGAAGGGAAGATTCTTGGTCAGGAACAAGTTATTCTAAAATGGCTTCTGGCATCCTTTTGACTGTTCTTGTTCTGTAATTCTATGAAAGCTTCATTATAGTTCCAGATCCTTATTATCCTGTCTCCCACACTTGAAATGAGAATTCAATAAATTTGTATCATATCTACAAATCTAAACTATGGTAAAAATTTACTTTTACTTCAAAAGTCGATAGAAAGGTTGATTTCCACTGTTCTGGATGCTAACCCAGGCAATCCCTGGAAGAACGGTCTTAGAAACATGAGGGCTTTCATAAAGATCTATTGAATGAAATCTTTCCAGACCCACAATTTCCCCTCTCAAAGAAAACACAACCAACTTTCCCTTACAAAAGTAGACAGATGCAACACTTCTCACTAGTTGCCTCTGGCAATAGGCCCAGGATTTCAGAGAGTCTCTATTGCACAAAGTGAAGGCTGTGTCCAGTTATCATATGTCTAGTTATCAAATCAGTTCCTCAGTAGCATCAGCCAGTACTACATAGCCAGGAAATGAGAAGCATTGTCAAGGTAGGTGATCTTTCTCCTCCAAAGCCTAGCATTAGCAAGTGAGCCTTAGTTTATATAGAATGAGTTGGTCCATAAATGGCAAATATTATATTTCAAGGGTCTAGCACATATTAAGGTTGACAAAAAGGAAAATGAAGTACTCTAATAAATCTTCTGTTTTGATTTTGGGACTGAGTCACCAAGCCTTTCTGGTAATAGTCATCTTGATGTATGAAATTCAGAGCCTGACCATTAGCTATGGCTCATTTCTTAATGCATTTTATCTAATTTTGATACATAAGGAAAATTGGGTTTCTTGGAGCTTAGGATGAGGAAAAATTAAACAATGATCACCATGGTGCCAGTACACAGGACAGAAATTCTATGTTTCTACTATTGGTAGAGAGTTATTAAATCTGAACTCTGGTGAGTTAGGAGCTTCATATATATCTCTATTTATCTATTTTTGTGGATAGTTGCTGCCAGTGAGCTCTTCCATCAGAAGAGGTATCTAGGTACTTGTCCATGAGGGAAAATTCCACCACTGATTTTATTAGTTAGAATAAAATATATGTCGAAGCATTGAGACATTTTCCCCAATTATTCATTTGTGAAGTAATTTAAGAGATAATAATCATGTTTTTAGTTTTTGGTTTAGTTTTGGTTTTTTTATTGAAGGCAAAGAAAATGAAAGGAAATGTTTGTATAGAGGAAAGAGCTATAATGTGGGAGTCAAATCCTAGCTCTCTGATAGTTAGTTATTGACTGTGTGACCCAAGGTAACTCATTCAACTTCTTGTGAGCCTCAATTTCTTCATCTGTAAATGTAAAATATAATACTATCTATAGTACCTGCTTCATGACATATTTCTGAGGTTACAAATTAGTTATACAAATAAAGGTCTTTCAAAGATTTGAAGCACATATACATATTAGCTACTAAAGGAGATGCTTTCATGTAGGTTTAAGAATCGTTGGATTCAGTGGGGAAGGGGTTGATTAAAAAGTCATGTCAAATCAACAAGAATCATTAAGTGGATAATATGTGCCAGACACTATATTAGGCACTGGGGACACACAAAAAAAGAAAATTAGAAATTCATAGTCAAATAGAAAAGATGAAAATTATATATAAATTATCCATGAGGTCAATTGGAAATAATCTCAGGAGTAAGCCACTAGCAGAAAAATTAATATGGAAAGGCTTCTTGGAAAAAAAGGGAAAGATTGTCATTTTTGAAATCTTTGATACTATTTATATTTGACTATGTGGAATGTGCCTTTGAACCATAGTGTAGGTCAGGTATTTTCAATCATGTCTGATTTTGTGTGACTCCATTTGATGTTTTCTTGGCAAAGACTGGAGTGGTTCACCATTTCCTTCTCCAGCTCATTTTACAGATGAGGAAACTGAGGCACACAGGCTTAAATGACTTTCCTATCATCATACAGCTAAGAATTATCTGAGGCCAGATTTGAATTCAGGTTTTCCTAACTTTAGGCCTGATACACTATCCACTGAACTATCTAACTGTCTTTTGAAGGAACAAGTCAGGACAGCTGATCGCTACCTGGTCAACTAGCTTTTCAGGGCTTTTTTTCTAGTCTTTAAAATCAGGGGATTAAAGGTTGCTCTCTTCTAGTTTTAACAGTCTTAGGTCCTACGATTCTAAATAGGTAAGGAGTCCATGAGAAGAATGCCTCTGGAGATACATTAAAGGTACATTCTGATGAGTGTTGTTTGTCTAGAACTTCAGAATGTTAAAGTTGGAATAGAGCTTAAAGATTGTTTAGTTCCATCTGCTCATTTTTTTATAAAGAAAAAGCAAACAACAACAACAGCAACAAAAAAAAAAAAACATGACTTACTCATGATTGTACATTAAGTTAGTGACAGAGAACTAAAATCTGTTTTCTTCCTCCCAATCAAAACCCTTTTCATTATGTCTGTACCCAGGATCCATACAGCAGCCAAGCCTTATATATATTGCCAAAGTTCCAGAGCTGCATGGATCATATTAACACATTTTGGTCAACATGATGATAGGAACTCAAGAACTGCCATCTAACCTGGTAGTCTGAGCCTTAAGAAACACTATATGGAGGTCATGTTAATTCTCTCATATCAGCCTCTAGAAATATTAAAGTCCTCAAACATTCTAGAATTCCTAGAACTCTATTGTGTGTTTATCATTTATTCATTTCTCTATCCCTTCCTTTTTAAAAGAAATTTATTAACAACTTTCATTTTTATTACCATTTATTTTTATTACCATTATTTTATTTTTATTACCATTTTATACCATTTATTTTTATTACCATTTATTTTATTACCATTATTTGCAAACATACAAAAAAACTCCCTACCTCAGAGAGTCTTCTTTTGTAACAAAGAATTTTTTTAAAGAAAAAAAATCCATGAAATTGCCCAATGTAAAAAGAGTAAATACCTGCAAAAAAGGAGGTAAATTTTCAGCCATTATTCAAGGCTAAATTTGATCATTATAATCATATAAAGCCTAATTTTAAAATAAAGCTTTCATATTTTCAGCCTAACACATAAGGTAAACTCTAGAAATTTACTCTTCATTGAATAAGTCAATGTGCTTCCTTTTCCTGATGTTCAATAGCATCCAACTCCTGACCATATGTGGGGTTTTTGTGGAAAAATATTGTAGTGGTTTGCCATTTCCTTCTTTGACTCATTCTACAGATGACAAAACTGAGGCAAACAAGGTTAAGTGACATTCCCAGGGTCACATAGCTACAAACATCTAAGATAAGATTTGAACTTGTGAAGATGAGTGTTCCTTATTTCAAGCCCAGTGCTATATCCACCATGCTGGATGTGTTTCATTTTATCTGTCCTAAATTTACCTTTTCCAGCTGCAGGGGATTTCACCTAATTATGATATCCCTGAGTTTGATAGCAAGTCTGTATTCATTCTATCCTTTTTCGAAGACTTTGATCAAATATTATCTCAGTTTTTAATCTTTCTAAATTGGAGTTGCAACACTATTGTAGGACATCCCTTGTAGGACACCTCTCAGTTTAAATTCACTTTTCTGGACCTTCTCCAATTCTAGTATTCTTTCTTAAAGTATAGTGTTCATATACTCATAGCACCCTATATTTGGCACAAAGAATTTTCCCCTATTATGATCCCAATTCTCTTCCCCAATGATGATTAGAATGGTGCTGACATTTGGGGATGCACCATGCAACACTATTAGCCAGAAGGCAGAAAGTGATGAGGGGAAATGATAGGAACACAAAGCTGTTAGAATTCAGAAACTCACTTTGTGCATGGGAAACTTTGACTTCACATTAGAGCTCGTGGTACTGCAGATCATGTTTCTAATAACTTTTTAAAACTTTGGCTGTGACCACAGTAGAAAATAGCAGAGTGTTGACATGCAAAAGAACAAAACCAGCATTCTGATTCACTTAGGAATTCCTATATGGTGTAATATCCAAGGACTATGATTGGGATATAATCAAAAAGAGAATCTCAGAGTTAGAAGAAATCTTAGAAGTCATTTTTTCCAGTGTTCATTCTGAAATATATGAATCTCTCCTACAACTAGACCAACAAGCAATTGACTTTTGATGAATTCCATGAGTAGTTTTTAATTAAACATACCAATAGCAAGTTCCTTAGGTGCCTAAGATTAAGCCAATTGCTTATAATGTTCTAAGCATATATAGATGAAGTGAATGACTGTGAAATAATCAATCAATTGAGAATATTCAACCCAAAGAAAAGAAAACTTAGAGAGACTGATAGCTGCCTTCAAGTATCTGAAGTACTGTCAGATAAAAGAGGAATTTGACTTTTTCTGGTTGGTTTTTAGAAGGGAGACTGAAAACAATGAATAAAAGTTATAAAAAGGGAGAGCTAGGCTTAATGTAAGAGAAAATTTCTTAACAATTTGATGTTCAAAGATGGAAATAATGGAATTTGCTCCAAAACCAAAATTCTTTCTTTCTAGTTCATCCTTCAGCATATCAATGGAAATATAAAAGAGGAATATTAATTATAAGGCAATTTAAAAAGAAGCATCAATAGGTCTTAGTAACAGACTGGTTGGTTATAGAGAATAAGGGATCAAATTAAAATTGCAAGATTTTGACTTACACGGCAATGCCTTCAAAAAATAAGAGGGTGCTAATTTGAAGATAGAAAAAAAATCAGATTCATTGATTTTTAGCATTAGAGAAGACTCTTTGACACAATAAATGCACCAACACACACATGAGGGAGAACTTATATTTTAATGATGGAATGTCATTGCACTATATATTTAAAAGGCTGATGAAGCAGCTGATTAAGTCACTCACTGTAATTTGTACAAGCTTCATTACTTCATTACCAATCTCTGTTAACCTTTTATTAATCACTATTAAACACATATATCAATAAACCTACTGATATTCTTCCCCTCTTTCTTTGTCTCTGCATCAGTCTGTTAGGAACAATACATTATTGGTCCTCCCACATTATTTCACCCAATTCCAGTCATTTTATATCCACTGTGCCCATTTCAGATGCCTTCATGGCCATTGGAACAAATTGTTCTCATCTGCCCATTCCACCAGGGGAAGTCTCCACAAGCATGGGGTTCAGCATCCCCCTACCTCACCAAAAGGCTTGAGACCTCTCAGTTACTTTCAACCTTTTATAGGCCATCTGCTGAAATGGTTTACTAAGGTGTGATTATTATGCATGCTATAGCTTCTTAGAGTCATAGGCGTGGTGTAGGTAGACCAAAAGGTGGAAAGCAGATCTGAAAGAGCTCAACAGTCCTCACACCAGAGGTATTAGTCTTTCCTGAACATATCCTGCATCCCATGAAAGATGTGAAAAGGGCCTGAACTAGGATTGTTACTAATTAGAGAGAAGAAGCTTTATAAGGGGACCATTATAAAAGTAGAAATGACAATATTTGGAATTGGGAAATAGAATAAATTCTGTTTTAGACATGATAAATCTGAGAAGCCTACATCAAGCTCTTATTTCATTTTGTTTTATTTTAAACTAATTGTTCCAAAGTCATCTTGTTCATTTTTCTAAATGGTCATGAAGCTAATTCACTTCTTTTGCTGAAAAAGGCCTGCCATAGTTATCTAGTAACTAGGAGGCAATAATAGGTACTGTAATACTAGTAACTAGTATCCAACCTCAGAGCTCTTGCTCAATTCTGTTTTTTTCTAATTTCTGGCTCCATGGTTCATGAGGCTAAGGTAAAATGCCATAATTTTCATAGAATCATAAGAAATCTCCCAAAATAATCTGAATATTTTTCTTGGACCTGCATTCTTCCCCTCCCCTCCAACCATCCAAGATTCTCTTAAACTTCTCTAGGAAAGCATTATGTTTAATTATTTAATTGGGGTCAGGGTAAGAGCCTTCAGAATACTGTACCAATTGATCCAGAATAGGGCTGTAACAGATTCAAGCAGTACTTCAAGGCACTACTTTCTGTGGAAAATCATAAAACTTATCAGTCTCTTGAATAAATTATATAATATTAGCATTTTAATAGCAATGCTTCCTAAGATTAACTTTTTTTCCTAAAGTGAAGGAAAAAGGGTGAAGAACCAAAATCCAGTTCTCACAGTCTTTTGAAGTATGTATTCTCTAAGGAATTATGAATCAAAGTTGCCCCATACAACAATGTTTCCAAAAAAATTTGTCCTTCTAACTGGTGATTTCGTTTATCAACAAAATACAAATAATAGCTGTGTTTTTCTCTTTGGTGAGATGCAACTGACCATCATGGCCTTCAAAAACACATTGACCTTGGCTTTCTCATTTTGAATTCATATAGTAAGTGAGAAAAAAATAAATAGTTCAAGGAAGAAAAGAGCCAGTTGGAGACATCATGGCATTCCATCTTCTGGCTTCTGAAAATAGCTCACATCCTTATATAAGCAATTATAAGAAAGAATTCTATCTAACATTATCTATTCTACCTAACATTATCTTCCTTATCTGTCTTATATGTTACTCTCTTCAGGCAAATGATTGGTCCTAAAAACTCAGTGTTTGAGACTGTAAAATAATGTGAGACTCAAAACATTGCAGTTGAGATAAAAACCCAGTTACTAGTACTGGGGTGCAGGGCTCCAGCCCTGATGCCTTGATTTTTTTTTTCCTTTACAGAATTCAATATTTTTTTCTTGTGTAATTCAATATGTCAGTCTTTCTGAAGAAGTAATTTTTCCCACAGGGTCATCTTTGAAGCAATGTACCCAATTTGGTGCCTTCATCCTATACGTGACATTAGAAGAATATACTTACTAATGGAAGGAAGTGGCTGTCTTCAAGCTTTCCACAACTATATTGCCATTTGGAAATCCAGCCACCAGTGAAAGAGGCTGAGAAAAGCCTTTGAAAATCTATCACATGAGTGATAATCAAATCAAGAATGTGCTCATTGAGCAATACCTCCCATCCAAACAGTTGAGGACAATTACAAAAGTTAATAGAGGAATTAAATCTAACCTTGTTGAGGTCACTTAAAATAAACAAATCATTAATCTTTCTAAAATTGGAAGAGGGCATAGATGAGACTTTTTTGCCTTTATCTTTAGTCAGCAGCTTTGTATTAGCTTACATCCATAAAGTTTCTTTATTTCCCACATTCTATACAGCATTTTAGTTTCATAAAATTACTACAAGGCAGTGTATGAAGGGATTTATTATACTTCTTACCTCTGAAACATTAAAGCCCAGAATAGTTAGGGATTTGGGATTTGATCTACTTAGTGAGATTTGGCGCATCTTAGTGGTTCCTGCCTTCTTTAAGTTGGGACCACTTTTTAACACTGAAAAATTTTATAGCCCTCCATAGGACAAAGATTTTATTTTATTATATGCTGGTTGTGAAAATACAAAATGGCAAAAACAAAATCTATCCTGGACTGAGTCAGTATTTCAAGGATCTGTGATTTCAATTGTCTATAGCTTAGAAGAAAAGTCTTATCTAATTCTTGGAAAAGTTCTCATCTAGCTCAGAGACATTAAGCAGCCTACGTAAATAAGTGGAAGGGGCAGAATGTGAAAATGGATCGTTCTCAGTCCAAATTCACCCTTTTCAGTGGTACTGCAAAAAAAAAAAAAAAAAAAAAAAAGTTCTGATTTTGCAATCAGGAAACTTGAAGCAAATAATGGATCACTGAAATTGATTTCAAGGACAAATAATCCTGTAACCTCAATGAGACTAGAAGTTTACCAAGTTCCCAAGAACAGGGATAAGTACAAAGACTATTGCTCCCATTTCTTCTATAAATTTTGAGTCAGTATGTAATAATTCCTAGTAGAGGTGACTACTACATTTTGGTTTTGCATCTTTAGGGCTTCAAATGTAGATAATGATTAATGTAATTTGAACAAATTTAGTTACTAACTTGAATGCTTACAACAGTAAAATTGTTCCAACATCTCAAGCAGTAGAAGAAAGAAATTACCTATAACTTCTGAAAGTTCAGTTCTTAAAAAACTTAAATTATCAGACACATTACAATGTGTTTTAACCAGTATCAACAAGATAGGAAGAGGTTACTAAAGAATAGACCTAGTTTCACTTCCTAAAGAATACTAGCTATATAGGGGCAAGTCCCTTAATTTCTCAGTTTCCTAAGCAACTCTTTAAGAGAATAAATGTCAAATGCAATTTAAGATTTTCATTGGTAAAGGGAGTTTCTTTCCTTTAGAACTCCCTACACTATGAAAATCACAGGTCTTACTTTTTAAAAAAGCAAAAACAATAAAAAAAAAAAAACTTGGACAGCAAGCAGGTTTACTATAAGGAAAATACTAATTAGACTATGATAAATGAGAATTTTCATTAATTTTATTCTTCTGTATGGTCCACTGATTAGTCATTGCCACCAGATGTCTTGCATTGCTCTCCATTTGATAATTGTGACAGTCAGGAATTATCCACGAACTGCTTTATTCTGGAAGATCACTTCAGCCTTAGCACTCCTGTATCAACAGTACCCTCTCCCTCCTAGGCCCCTCCCTCTGACTGAAGAGTGGAAGGGGCCTCCCAGAACCAAGAGGACCCCAATGTCAGCTATCTCTCTATTCCCAATCCATTTGCCATTCCTCCTATTCTATCAGGCATCCTCCAACTGCTAGTTTTCCTCCGTTTTCCCTGTCTCCTTTTTTCAGCTTTCTTTTGTATGTTGTCTTTCCTCATTACAATGTAAGCTCCTTGAAGACAAGACTGTCTTTAGCCTTTCTTGGTATCCCTATCACTCAGCAGAGTGTCTAGACCTAGAGGATAAAATGAGGAAAACAAGTTCAAATCTAGCCTAAGAATTAGGCAAGTCACTTAAGCTCTGTTTGTCCCAGTTCCTTCTTCTATAAAATGGAGATAATATTAGCACCTACCTCTCAAGAGTTGCTGTGAGAATAAAATGAGATAATTGTAAAGCACTTAGCACAGTCCTAGCACATATTAAACTCTACATAAATGTTAGTTATTATAATTATAAAATGCTTTGCAAACTTCAAAGATTTATTAAATGTTACTTCATCATCACTTTAAAAGAAGAGGTAGCTAAAATTCATGAAGAGCAACTGACTTGACCAGAATCACAGAGCTAATAGTTCAACAATAGGTTGAACTTAGATACTGAATTCTTTATCTACCCTTCTTCCCCTCTTTATGCAATGCTGGCATTGGCCCAGAATTTTCTACAGCCTATCCACACCCAGGATGACTTTGTTCAAATAACCTTTGGATTGGTTTATTGAGGTTTCAATATCCTTCTCTGTGGTCTAGAAGCTAATTAAATGAAATTAAATGTTCTGTTACAAAGAACACATAACAGTACACTCTTGGTGGGTGTTGGGTAAGTCAATATTTAGACACCAAACCAAAAGCTGGTGCTTTATCCTTTTGGTTTTAATATGCTCAGAAGACAGACATTTTCCCTACCAACACAACAAATATTGTTATCAAAGGAGAATGAATGCTTAAAGCAACCCATAACCAGTGTTGAATTGAGGCCCTTCTGTGAGCCAAGTATCACCTTTCCTAGCATGGTCTGACCTCCATTGTTAGCTGACTACAGCAATGCACTTTGTTAACATGGCCTTATTTCCCAGCCCTCTCCATCCATTGTGGAGATTCCATCCATGAATTTAATTGCATTAGACCTTTCTAGGGTCATACACAGACCTAACTTCATTCCCTTCACCTATCCTATTTTTTATTTTAACATCCTTAGGGAATTAGCAGACTTTCTTTCATTTTTGATTTCTTCTTCCAACAATCTTCCTATGTTCTTTTAATCAACAGAAACCCAGCTCTCTATAGAGTTACTTGTTCAACCACTATATTCAGTGCTAGTTACTCTGCAACTCCTAGTGCCTGAAAAAACTGAACTGGATGAGGGATCAGCTTATAACTTTCTCCTCAGTCACTTTTACATGAAGTTCAATATATCTGAAGACTTTGCCTGGTCTAGATCCTTGTTTTTGTGATCCACTTAATCTGAACTCAACTCTTCGCTATATTTATCCCTGCTCATGTTGTCAAGGATTTCCATGGCTTTTCTCCATTCCCTCTCCTCTTAACAATTCTCTTTATAGCTTTAGCAAGAGTCTTCTGGTGAATTGCTTCTCTTTCTCTCTGAGGAGTTAATTTTGCTTGCCTCAATCTCTGTCTCTGTCTCCTTCCTGTCATTTCAGTGTCTTTGTGTTTCCTCTTTATATCTTCTCTATTTTTTGTCTCTCTGTCTCTGTCTCTCTGTGTCTTTGTCTCTGTCTCTGTGTGTCTGTGTGTCTGTGTCTCAATCACTCTGTCTCTCTTCCCATCTCTTCATCTATCTGTCTCCACATTGTCCCACCCAAAACATAACTGGGAGATACTGGAATTTAATGGGTCAGGAGAAAAGGTATAAAGGTTGGGCTGAGGATTGGCAGTTGGAGGGGGAAGGTTAGAATTGCATTTTAGGAAAAGGATCTTGACATTTGGAGGTTGTATTGAAATAGGGATAGATGAGGCAAAGGGACTAAGTAGAAGGTTATTAAGGAAATTTCAACCAAATAGTGGTATCTGGCTTTTAGAAAACTGAACACTCTATTATTACCTGTTGAATAACCTTAATAATGTTCAGAGTAATCATAATAAAATAATTTTTAAAAATAACAAATACCCTTGATTCTGGGGCTGCTAAAGGTTGTGACAAGCATATTGTCAATATGAGGCCCTATATCTTGAGCTACCCTAGATCTTCTAGTCTTGATGGTTTTCTCCTGAAATGTATACAACTCATAAGCTGTAAGAGGTAAAAGCTCTTTGCAAAGTGCCCTAACCCCACTTACCTTGCATTATAGTAAAAAGAGCAATAGCTGGGTTCAAATTTTACCCTCTGACCTACCTATGAGTCATCCCTGGGCTTCTATTCTCTCATCTTTATAATGTTAGAGATGAACTAAATGGCTTCTGATATAGCTTCCAGATTTACCTACTTGTGCATATGAACATCCTAGAGTTACAAATATCTTGTTTGAGACTCAGTTCCTTATCTATAAAATATGAGCATTGTACTAAACAATCTTTGATACCTCTTCTACTTTCAATTAGGTTAGACAGCCTGCTCTCAAAAAAACTTAAGTCTCAGTCAGTCAAATTAAGGGCCATGGATGGTTTATCCTTCAGTTTTGGTGTCCGCAGGGCTTGATATCCACAGTTCCACAAGCACTCAATAAATACCCAACAAGTGATTCATGAAAAGTTTTGTGTTCATTAGTGGGAGTATAAGAGGGGAAAGGAAGGAAAAGGGAAATTGAATTATATTTTAAATGCCCTAAAGAATCTCACAATTTAGAAGATCCCAGAGACAAATTCTTTCATAAAGGAAATAATAATCCTTAGAGCAAGAAATATTTTTCTTTCTTTCTTTTGCATTTGTGTTCTGAGTTTTTAACACAGCCCATAGTACATAATTGGATTGAGTTCCTCCTTGCTGTATAAGTTTTATAAGTGTGAATTTTCTTTAAAACAGGACCCACTTGTAATCTCATGATGTTTGCCCATTTAGAGTCAAGGCTTGCTAGGAAAAAAACCTGTTGATTGGAGGAAAGAAGTCTAGATCTTATTTCAACTTAAACTCAGAAATCATTCAAAGCACATTGACTTAGTCTCTCTGTGAACTTAAAAATAGGGCTGGGTTTTGTTGTCATAGAGAAAGGAAATAAAGTGAGTTATGCTCTGCTAGAAACACAAAGACAAGCTTTTGTTTCATTTTTGGTGTGTGGGGGGAGGGAGAATCCTTCTAGCCTTTTCAAATAAGATAATCCTTTTTTAATATAAAATCATTCACAGATCTCAGGTGATAGTAGTAGTGTTAGTAACAGTAGTAGTAGTAGCAGCAGCAGCAGCAGCAGCAGTAGTAGAAGCAATTAACAGAAATAATAGTAGCAGCAGCAGCAGCAGTAGTAGTAATAATAACAACAATAATAATAATAATAGCTAGCATTTATACAGTGCTAAAAATTACAAAGCAATTTACAGGAATCATTTTATCATTTTATGCTGACAACATTGTCAGCATATGTTATTAGTATCCTTATTAATCACAATAATATTTGGAAAAGAGAAGCAGATACAGACATACTAGCATACTCCTGTTGAGACTTATTCAGTCTGCTGAAGGTTTGTTTGCATCTGTATCATAATCTGTATTCTTATCCATTTTAGATAAAAGATTTGAAGTAAGCTGAAGTACAGAAAAGCCATGAACACTGACATGAGGATGAAATGGAAGATGTTATCTAATCAGAAGTAGAGCAGAAATAGATGCCAATGAGTATGAATGTTGTAACTCCTTGGAATATTGTCACAAGCCCTACCAGTCTGATGTTGGGGGGAAACCTTATAATAAGTTATTACCAAGTCAGTAAGCATCATATGCTCTTAAACAAGTAAAATTATGAAGCAAACAAGGTTACCTAAGGGGTCTTCAGCCTCTCTATTTTATGCCCTTTAGCCTTCTTTCCAAAAGTTTCCTCATCTTCTGGTTTCCCAATACCTTCAAGCTCTTTTCCATGTTCCTTCTTAAAACTAGCTTTAGAAAAGTATAAGTTCAGTCACACAGAAATGTGTATCTTTTTTCCCAAAGCTATTTTCAGTAGAACTTAAGGAACAAAGGTTAGAGCCCTTAATTGGGGTATTGCATTTGAAAATGCATTTCAAACATTAGGAAGCTGAATAGAGTACATGTTTCAGAGAGGATTATAAGGGGGAGGAAATGATCCTTGTAACTCTGAAACCACTTCACACCATAGACTTCTAGCCGTTGTACTAGAAAAACATCCAGGTGTCATGTCAGCCAAACTTCTAGGTAGGGTTAAAATAAGTTTCCCATTCATTTCCTATTTGGGCAAGTTTCTATATCAGTAATATGTAAAGCCCAGCACTAGTCACAACTGTTGGGATTTCCACTCATGTCTGCACTTTGTCCAAAGTGATTTTGAATAAGAAGAAAGGCTATGGGGCATAAGGAAGAGAAAGTGAGCAGGAGAGGAGAAAGAGATAGAAGAAATTGAGCAAAGACATGTGGAGATTAAGTAAGAAACTTTGTAAATTCTAAATGGAGCAACTACTATTCCTAACAATTCTAAAACTGTCTCTTTAATTCAATAATTACCCTTAGGGAATAAAAATGATGTACATTAAAAATTCTGCTTGTGTCCCTTGCAGAACAATAGGTTTGGAGTGAGGGGGAAAAGCAACTGGATTGGAGCAAAAGATATTGGAGCAATGGGGAAGAGAAAGGAGAGGAAGGAGGCAAAGACAGGGACTTTGTTGTGCAGGATTGAGTGAAAGGGCTTTCTCTTTGCATCTCTGCTGTTAACTGAGGAAAGAGGAAAGATGGGATAAGTAATCAACATTGATCCTTTGCTCAGAAACAATATCTTCCTTAGAAATGACTTCTTCAAGGCTAGATACTCTAGATACAGCTCCTGACTGGCAAAGAAACACCTTAACAGACAGCTGACATATGTTTGTCTTACGTAAGCATATGTGATTTTTTTTTTATCCCAGCTGTTAAAGGAAACAGGTTTTGAAAAAAGACAAGATGGTTAGTTTCAGTGCCTGGTGAGCTGCAAAACTGGCAAAAGTTTCCCTTAGAGGGGATTAATTCATCAGCAAAAGTTTTCAATAAGACCATATGTCTGATTCTGGATCTGAGTTGCTCTGAGAATCTTCTCCAAGTGACCCAATTTATAAGTTAAATCAAGCATAATTATGTGTTGTTGTTTGTGTGTATGTGTATATGTGTGTTTGTTTTTAGTGGCTGAAGCAGGGCTGCTATCAAGAACACTAAGAGGAGGTGGAATTTAGTAATGAAAACAAAACAGGAAATGAAAGCAAGGGTTCTTTGAGCAGTCAAAATACTTTCCCATTTTAAAAATGGGTGTCTCCAACTTAACCACAATTAACAAGTGACATTAAAAAAAATTTAAAGAGCAGGCTCCTGAACAAGGATTTTAGAGAAACTGGGGACAAGGATCAAAACTGGCTTAATTAAAAGAAGGAAAGAAAGGAAGGAAGAGGCAATGGCATATGACCTTGATATTCAGAGCAGTAGAATGAGGAGACTTTTCTGTGTCACACCAGAGCAGAATTTGATTCTAAAGTCCAGAAAAACCAGTGTAAGTTATCAGCTTTGCAGTTCTATAAGTAAATGGGGGAAAGATCCTGTTCAATCAAGGACACCACTTGGTAAATGGCTCTGGGCATTTGTGTTGGCAGGTCAAATTAACCTTAATCGTTGATAATAACCTACCATAGATAAATCAATGCCAGCATTGTGTGGGAAGAGGAATAGAGTCATAGGGGATATAGTCCCTATTGCCATCCCTTCACCGAATCCATTCTGAGAAACAAGATTGCCTACAAGGAGTGAAATTAAATTAAATTTAATGCAGCAAGCATTTTTTTAAACACCAGCTATGTAGCAGGCACTTTTGTAGGTACTACTTATGAGCAAAAGAGAGAGACAGAAACAGAGACAGAGAAATGTTCTCTGTGCAAAGAATTTGCATTTTATTAGGAAAACAATGGAGTGTCAAAGGGCAAATGCAAAATAGTTAAAAAATAAATACAAAGAAATGAGGAGATGAGAGGACAGATTAACAACTAGACTTTTGAGAAAAGGCCTCTCCTAAAAAATGGTACCAGAACCAAAAGCTGAAGAAAATTATAAGCTAGAAGTTGGGGAAGAGAGGACATTTCAAAGCATGGGAGATAGCTTCCAAATTAATTGAATGGCTCATGTTGACCTTCATAGACAATGATAGCTACATTAATTCTCTACCATTAAGGCAAGCATTTTGAATAGTGCTCCCTATTTTTCATGATTATATACCCATCCATCCACACATATATTCCTTCTGGCAAATAGCATGTCAAGATTGAGGGCTTTATGTCATTCTGGAGCTAAATTGTGCTGGATTTGGGGCTTGAACCTTGGTACTTCTACTCAGTACTATGTCACATTGTGCAAGACACTTCACCTAACTGGACTTCCATTTCCTCAACTGTAAAACTAACTGTGGGTAGGGTGAAGAAGGTAATGTCTAAGAGTCCTGTCTCTAACCCTACATTTCTGTATACTAGAGATTGGATTTATGACTTCAGTTTCTTAGAGTATTCTTTACTCAGCAGTATAAACCAGTCACTTATATATCAGTATTTTCTCAAAAAGTAAAACAAGTTGCTTTTTAAATAAAAATTTGTCCTTATCCTCCTATGATGTGATGGACCTCAAGCTGAATTAGCTAACTGAATGGATCATAGGAATTAACAGTCAAGTGAGAATCTTGACAATTATACAAAATCTATTCTCCTTGTTTTCCAAAAGAAATCCATGATAGCTGTTTGCAAAAACCTATAGGAGGTTAGTGAATACAGAAGAATTCTCATGGAACTAGAAGAGTTATTCTGAGAGTATAGAAAATCCAAGCAATCTCATAAGGTGCTACAATTTAAGGATAAAGTTAGGATTCAGGTAGCTAGATAGTGATTCAGGGAGGCAGCCATAGGGTTGGATGGGAGGTGCCAAATAATGTAGCTTTGCCAGGTGCACCTTAAAAAATGGCTGTCACATGTTCACATGATTAACCTATAGTTTTCCTACCTTTCTAGCTAAGGCTAAGTCCTTTGAGGGCAGGGACTGTTTCATTTTGATTTTTACATAAGTCTTTAGGGAGCCTGGCAGGTAATATTCTGTCATTTTTTAGTCATATCCAACTCTTCATGAACCCATTTGACGTTTTCTTAGCAAACATATTGGAATGGTATGAAATTTCCTTCTCTTGCTCATTTTAGAAATGAGAAAACTGAGGTAAAAACAATTAAAAGGCTTGCCTAAGGTAACATAGCTATTAAGTGTCTGAGGCCAGATTTGAATTCAGAAAGATGAGTCTTCCTGATTCTAGGCCCAGAGCTTGATACACTATGACTCTGGGAGGTAGTGGGTGTTTAATAAAATACTTATAGATTAATTGATTACATCATTCATACTCTTTAGCCTATACCTGCTCTTTAAAGGAAAAAAAGCCAAGATTTCCTACTTCACAGGGACCACTTCCAATCATCCTGATCTATATCTTGCCACCAGACTTGTTGGCTCTGGAGAAAAGAGTAAGGCTGGTTACTTTGCACAACCCTACTTCACTTCAAGCCAATTCACTTTCATGTCATCTCATCACTCCCTGATGTCACAGTTCTCAAAGAGAATGAAGGACAAACAACAACTCTTTGAATACAGGCTTCCCCATACAGACTCACAGATTCAGAACTGGCAAGAACCTTGAAAGTCATCTCCATTCTGACAGGGTCATTTGTCTCAAAGATGAGGACACCAAACCTAATTGTTTGAATGCCTTTCTCAGTCACCCACATTTCTAGTGACAGATTCAGAATTTGAACCCAGTTCATTTGGATAGAGAGCTATAGCTCTTGTATCATGTCTGATATTCCTTTTAGCTCTGATATTCCTTTTAACCTGACTATCAATATTTAAACCATTAAGATGGGAGAGTATTACAAAGCCTATATGCTTTTAAAGGATAGCATTGGGTAATGTCTACTCCTTCCCTCCATCTCCTAGGAATGATCACGTGGAGCAATGTACAAGGTTCAAAGAATTAATGAGAAAGTAGATTGTAGACATGTTGGAGTGATTGCCTCAGTGGCTTCTGGCAGCTGGCAGCTGGGAATTTCTGATCTATCTTCTCTGTATCAGCATTGGCTTTCTGATCTGAGAGATCAGAGTTGCTGTAGAAAGCCAGGGAATAGTATTCCAGAGGAAGTGTAAACTTATTAAGTAAGTTTCAGGTTCTCCTTTTTTATCCTTTCAGTAATCCCTGTCTTCCTCTTGCCCTGTATTCTCTTTCTTACTCAACCCCAAACCCTGGTCAATTAACAAAAGAATGATATTATTCTTCTCGGGTAGAGAGTGCTTTACCTTTAGGGTATTAAATGAATCAATGCCAAGTCCAGTTCATGTTTCAAAATATGATTTTGCAAGGGCCTCAAACAGTGCCTGTCTCAGATAACCTTCCATAAGAAGTAATGGGGTCTTCTATGTATAAATGGCATTGTACTACTATATGATTCTGCAAGAGCTAAGGGCAGCCAAAATCATCCATTCACTGCCACTTTGACCAGCAAAAAGAAAAAGAGAAAAGAAAAGAAAAACATAAATAAAACAAAACAAACAAAAACAATTGTAAGTTTTGCTTTCTGGTTATTTCTACAAGAAAGTAAATCAGGATAGAATGTGTCATCAGAACCTGAACAGCCTTCTTCAGGAATCTGTAAGTCAGACTATGATGCCTTAAGCAGCCTCTGTGTATATATAGGTTATTTTTTAGGAAAGTAGAGAAGAAAGTGGAGCAAAGGAGATAGAGAAGGGTTAGTGGGTACAAGAGAGAAAGACTGCCTACTATTCTCAATCAACCTATTGGAGTTGGGATGACTTAGATTCATATGGTTATGTTCAGAAAGACAAACCCCTTACTATTTCTTAGTTTCCTCAAGTCAAATTAAGTCAACAAGCATTTATTAAGTACTTATTATGTGCTAGGCACTGAACTAGGAACTAGGAATACAAATACTAGAAGAAAGGTAATCTCAAAGAGCATATATTCAGATGGAGCTGGTCAATATATAAAGCAAGGTGAAAGGACTGTGGGGAGTTATGGGAGAGAAGAGAAGGAAACTTTGAAAGAATGTAATTTCCTCTACTATATCATGGGGAAAATCCAGAGTTAGAACTGGAGTTCAAAAAAGAAGGAAGACATGCTGGTCTGGGCACTATCTTTAAAATGCAGATTCTGGGAGGAATGAACTAGTCAAAGGAAAGGAAGTTAAAGGATTTGTAGGCCCTGTGTTTCATTAATATCATAGGGGATTTGGGCTTCAGTGAATTCTAATCCATTGCCATCATTCTAAGCAAGTTCTTCCCATTGTACCTTAATTTCAGGATGCCAATCTCCTGACATGTACCACTATAGTTTTCTTGACAGGTTTATGCCTCTTGTATTTTGTCTGGAAATAGGATAATGATGGCAATGATAGTGGATGATTTAGACATGCAATACAACAGTTTAGTAGATGGATGGCTGCCTCAGAGTCAGGAGGACCTGAATTCAAATCCTACCTCTTCTAACATATACTGTCTGATCCTAGGCAGTAGTCTGTATGCTGGGTTATTCTCTAAGGCTTTAAATTACAAATTAGTTGCTGATCTGCATTAATAGGTGGAGTTTCCTCAGCCAAGAATCTCTCCAGCTCTGAAAACATAGGGCTCACACCAAAAAAATGTAATTTTTTCTTAGTATTTCTGGGAAGAAGGCAGGCTTTTGTCAGAGGAGCTGACTGTCTTTTAGAGCAGAAAAGCCCAAGGCTGTAAGGATGATCCCCTGTGGGTAGATGTTTGCTAGCCCCTGCCTGTCTCCTATGCTACTACAAATCCTCCCCATATCACCTTCCAGCTAGACTTGAGGGAGGCTTCTGAACTTGTGCCAAGCAATCCAGGGATGTTGTATCTGCTACCAGAGACTTGGGAGGAGAGAGACAGACAAAATGCAAATAGCTGCTGTTCTTTGACGGCTCTGGGGCTCAATTTCAAATGCTTCAAGTTTCCTTTCATGTGCGTAGTGATGACTACTGGGGAAAAGAGCCGTCTACTATATAATTTCCACTATAGATATTCCTTTTACATTATATATTTCTATATTGAAAGCCCATAGAATTATTATTTTCATGCATTTGAAAAAATGTTCTCAGATTAAATGATATAACATGTAATGTGACTTGCACTTAAAGTATTTTATAAATGATAGCTAACATTCCTTTTATTTAATTGCTTGGGGCATTTTCTTCTTTTGGCCCCAATTTTCTGTCTTTATGCCATGAAAATTTCATTCCCTTGCTCTAAAACTTCAATAACTCCCTACTGTCTCCAGGTTTAAGTAAAAACTCCATAGACTTCAAGGACTATTGATATAACTTTCCCTTCTCTCATTTTCAACTGCAAATATATTTCCCACCACTCTCCAAAACAAACTGTGATCCAGTCAGCACATTTCTTTGCTGTCATTGGGAATGCTAATTCTCACTTCCCTATTGATCTTTGTTCACAACAGTCTCCTAACCCTCTTCCCTTTGAGCTCCCCCAATGTTTTCCCCTGATTTCTCCAACTCTCCAAGTATTCCCTGTCCTTTGGAAATTCTACTCCCCCCCCATAAGTTTTCTAGATCAATGATCATTCTCTCTTTTAATTCTTATAGTAAGAACTGGCATTTAGATATGTTTTAAAATGTGCAAAGGGCTTCACATTGATTAGATTATTTCAATTCAATCAAATTAAACAAGGATTTATTGGCTATTATTGTAAAGCACTGTGCAATGTGTGGGGTGACTACAAAAATGAAAAAAAAAAAGTAACTGAACTCAAGAAACTGATATTATCCTGGGGGCATGAGTGGGTACACATGGAAGTAAACACCAAGTCTTTTGGGAAGGAAAAAAGTACCAAAGAAATTAAGGTTATCAGAAGAGATTTATGGAAGAGGAGGGCTTGAGCTCACCTTTTAAAGAAGCTAGGGATGCTTGGGAACCAAGACAAGCAGGGAGAGCATTCCTGTCATGGAAGATGGAGGAGTAAAAGAGAATGTAACATACAAGCAACAGCTGGCAGGTCAGTGTTCTGCAAATGCAGGTGTGTTCAAGAGTCATGGAAATGTATGGAAAGACAGGCTGAAGCCAGATCCTGAAGGACTTTAAATGCCTGGCAGAGGAGTATATAATGTATGCTCTGTTGCCACTGAAGCTTCCTGATCTGAGGAGTGTATAGTCAGATCTGGAGACTCAGAATGCCATATCCTAAATGAGGAATTCACAAAGATAACTGTGGATGCATCACAGAGGGAAGAGATTGGAGGAAAGATGACCAGGTAAGAGGTTATTGCAATAATCCAAGTGAGAGAAGATAAAAGACTGAAGCTAGAGTGATAACTATCTGAGTGAAGAAAAAGAGACTAATATGAGAAGTGGAGATGTAGTCAACAAGGCTTGGGAAATGATAGCATATGGGGTGGAGGGCAGTGAGGGAAATTAGGTATGACTGGGATTGCCAAATGTAAGTAAGTAGAAATATAAGTGAAGTCTCCAACAAAAATAGGAAAGTTAAGAAAGGGGGTAGGTTTAGGAGTAAAGATAATAATTTCCATTTTGGACCTGCTGAGTATGAGTTTAAAATGCTTATAGAAGATCCAGTTAATTATTTCCAAAAATCATGGAAAACTGGAGGTTGAGAAAGAGAAGAGAGGAGAGGAAAGGAGGAAAAGAGAAGAAAAAAGAGAGTGAGACAGAAGGAGAGACAGACAGATAGAAAAGAAAGAGAGAAAAAGAGAGACAAAGGGCTGGGTATATAGGTTTGCTAGTTCTCTTCATAGAGGTGATAATTGAACCCATAGAAACTAATGAAATCACACAGAGGGTGCTGCTAAAGAAGGAGTAGGACAGGGTCTTGATGGCTAGTAGGTGACTCATCAAGTGGTGGAATCAGAAATAAGGCTGCACGTATCTACTCTGAGAGTGAAGTACCACTGGTAATAATAATATATCCCTGTTAGACATGAGTAAATTGTGGCTCAGATAGATTAACTGAATTTTCTCATCTACAAAATGGTGATACCTATCTCACAGAGTTGTTATGGGGAGGCCCAAATGAGATAATTTATGTTAAGGATTTTGCAAACTTTAAAGGAACAATGATTTACTCAGTCATAGAAGTACTATTAGAAGTGTGACTTTATCCCCCAGAATTCTGTCTGTTAAATCAATATGTCTTTTGTGCCTATTCTTCTAACAGATGATAATCTATACCAATCATTTGTTTTTTTATCACATATGGCCTTACATGATTATTTAATTGTTTCTTGCGGGTTTATCTTGTTTTCTCCAAACATTTTACAACATTTCTTGAAGGTATGGATTGTGTCTTGATTTTTATGTTTCAATACCTTCCATAGTAGCCAATGTATACCAATAAAATGCTTGCACTGAATCAAACATCAGGATAAATAATTTTCTGTCATTGTCTCTGTATTTACTGATGGCTTTTTCCTGGAAGCCTAAGGGTTAGTACCATTATTTTGCCAAGGGGTACTATTGTTCAATTTTAGTCTTTCTCTTGAATTACTCTAGTTGTATGTCACAGTGCTTTTAGAACAAGTTTAGTCCCAAGAAGGGTTGAAGAGTCATGTACTGTTTTGATGAGTCATCTGCTTCCTTGCTGATTTATTACTGCCTTCTTTCTATATCATCTGGTGGTGAGGATATAATTCTGATAAAGCTGGAAAACAGGAGACAGTATAAATCTACTCCATTGCTTTTGTGGAGTGATTTAATACAACTTTTCTTGGTGGAATCTGAGTAAATTTATAATGATCATTTGTACACAAAATGACTGCTTTGGGGATTGTCAAAGTTTGATGTAAGTCAGATTCTGGGATCCCTATACAAGGAAGATTGCCCTTCTTGTCTTGAGGCAAATATAACAGAGAAGCTTTCATAAGTGTTGTTTATTCCAAGGTCTGTTACTGCATCCAGGACTATCTCTAGCATCCTGATCCATATCTTGCTGCTGGGCCCAGATGGTTCCCAAGGAAAGAGTGACTGTACACAGGCCTTACTCACTACAATTCAGTTTACTTGCATGTTATAGTCCTGATGTCATGGTCCTCTTCAAGAATGAAGGACAAACAACCACAACATAACAGAGAATTCTGAATAACCATGTTTGTTGTTCGTGGTAAGAGACGTAATCTTTAAATATTTGTATGTAAAAACAAAACACATCAATAAAGCTGAAAAATGTAAGAAATCTATTGATATTCATAAATGTCATAAGTTCCCTCATAACCTCTGTTTCACCTTGGATTGACATATCTTATGAATTTGAGAGCTTATTGAAAAAAATTCAAGCAGGGACCATCAGATGTTGTTTATAAAAATGTATGTTTCCCAAAATGAGTCAACAACCAGATGAAGGCATTGCTATTCATATTTCCAAACTGTACCATCTGTTTCCACATAATTTTTCAGATGGCATTAGTAGTACTACTTTGTGTGTGTGTGTGTGTGTGTGTGTGTGTAGGACTGCACATCTTAATTGCATTAGATATTTGATTGAATTGATATTTGTATTTGATATTTATAACAATCCAAGAATAAGTCTAGCTACTAAAAGGAACAGCATGGTTTAGTGGAAAGGGTCTGAAAGAACTGGGTTTGACTTTGCTAATTGTGTAACCACAAGGCAATTCACCTACCTATAGATCCTCAGCTTTCTCATCTATAAAACCTCATCTATAAAACCTTTCTCATCTATAGCACCTACCTCACAAGGCTGTTGTAAGCATCAAATGAGATAATGTATAAAAATTACTCTGCAGACCTTAAAATACTCCTGAACTATTGAAATGCCCCAAAATTAAAGAAATGGCTCCTTACACCAAATAAAGTCCTCTTGCCAACAGGATCAACAATACAATGAATAAATATCCGCATAATCAATTGATCACTTTTAGCTTTACAAGATTTTGCATGGGCATAACAGTACTATAACTGTAGATCTGAGGAGACACTGAAAAGCAAAGTCCTAACCTAACTAATATTCTCTAAGAGGATATGCCAAATTATACATACAAATTGAATTTAATATTTTTTCAGTTTATATCACTGGATATAAGGCAATCTTGACAGCAATTAAATTTTGCATTTAAAATTCCTCAAAATATTGTAGAATTTTTCAAAATGCTCATAAAAAGATGATAAAAGTCAGCTTTGATTGTGACGGATCAACAATCAGAATATATGTTTTTGGTAGTAGCTTCTCAAGGGATCCTTTCTCAAAAATTTTCAAGCCACCAAGCTTTTCTCAAGGTTACAATCATCACCCTGCTGATATTGCTTAAAGCTGTTCTGTAATGGACAGTATGGCTCTTTCGTGGAGAAGTTCCATTTATTATAACAGCAGGAAGGGACGGTATAACCAAAAAGATTTGAGAGAAAGAACTAGTTCAGTTCTCCAGTGGTTCACATCCAATACACAAATACTGCAAAAACAGTCTGGGAAAAAAAAACACAACATTAACAGATGTCCCCCTGGTTTTTCTAGGCACTAGGAGTTTTCAGGCACATAAGAGTAAATAGAATCCCATACCTGGGTTTAAAAAAGTCCCAAGCATATGTCGAAAGTGGATATGGTTAAATAGTAATTTGTCTGAAAAGGTGTAAAAGTTTAAGCGATCTACAAACTTAGCACAAATGAACATGGCAGCCAAAAACAGCTAATATGATTTTGGATCGCAATGAGAAGCAAAGTATCCAGGAATAAAGAGGCAATCTCCCTCTAGATTCTAGCTTGGTCTACCACAACTGGAATAGTAGGCTAAGTTCTTTATTGACACTACATTTTCAAGTATCTCCTGCACTTTTCCTTGCTCTTTTTTCATCATGCTGGATGGGATGACTCCCTACCTTCTGACATTTTTGCCTAAGATATCTATTTTTACTCTTTACAATCTATCAAAATTCCCTGAACAACACATCTAGGAGGCAAGGTCTTTGCAAAATTCCACTTTACCAGAAAGCTAACCAATAATGATAACACCGCAAGTATTTGAACTCCAATAACTTCTGGTGGCATTCTGATTAAACATGTGCTTTGGTTATTTCTGTTACTCCCAGTATATTCTAATGTGTTATGAAAAACTTGATTTGTGAATACAGGTATGGTACTATAGATTAATGATTTTATCACCATGGAACAAAAATAAGAAAAACTCATAAGATTATAGGAATTATTTTATTTTTTTCAAAAAAAATTAAGCAAGCAAGCAATAAACATTCATTAAGCACCTACTACATGCCAAACATCATATGTTGCCAGAGATGCCAGAGAAACAAGCCAAAAAGGAAAGTCGTTGTCCACAAAGAGCTCCCAGCCTAAGGGGGTATGATATACGTATAAATAGGTATGTGTAAAATAAATGCATGGGAGAGTAACTTAGAAAACCAAAAAAGACTTCATACAGGCAGAAGTGAGGAGGCAAAATATTCCAGGTAAGGTGACCAAGCAGTTCTAAGTCAAAAATTTGAGAATCAAGTGTAAGGAACAATATAGGCAGTTTGTGAAGATCATGTAGTATCCAGAGGGAAATAATATGCCATAGACTCGTGTTTTCTTTAGAGTAGGAACTCCTTCCACCCTGGCAGATGTTCAACATAGAATATTATAGAGTTGCCAGAACTTCAGAAAAATGAAATGACTCGGCCGTTATCACTCAGTTAAGAGATAGCTCCTAGATAGGAGTCAAACCGAGTTTTTCTTTTTTTTTTCCTAACAATGATTTATTTGTCCCTAGTTGGATCAATTGCTGTTGTCAGGGGTATCTGACTCTTAGTGACCACGTGGACAAATCCATGGAGTTTTTCTCGGCAAAGATACTGAAATAGTTTGCCATTTGCTTGTCCAATGTCCCCCCATTTTACATATGAGAAATTGATGCAATTAGGGATTAAGTGATTTGTCCAAAGTCCTACTAAATATCTGAGGCTACATTTGAACTCAGATCTTCCAGGCCCAGCACCTCCTAGTTGCCCTAAAAACTTAGTTTTTCCTGACTCCAAATCTAGCATTATCTCTACTATGTCATTCTACCTCTTTGTATTAAAAATTTTTTTTTAAATAAAATAAAATAAAAAAGTGAAATCAGGACTTCTAATGTCACTTTCTTTGCTTGAAGGAACAAGCATTTGCTAAGTTCCTACTATGTGCCAAGCAACTTGCAGAGCATTTTACAAGGGTTATCTCATTTGATTTTCAAAATAATCATGGGAGGGAAGTGCTATTGTCCCCATTTTATAGTTGAGGAAACTGAGGAAGACAAAGATTAAATGACTTGCTCAGGCTCATACAAATAGAAACTATCTGAGATCAGATTTGAACTCAGGGTCTTCCTGATTCCAGTTCTGGTGCACTATCCACTGTACCACCCTGCTGCCTCAGATGAAAACTCTTATGATAGTTCTTCAAGAAATATCAAAGTTGCTGGGATTTATTCCAACCCATGATGTACTTACTTCAAAAAGCAAACAAGGGATAGCTAAAGGAAATTAATGGAGCAAGAAAAACAATATACACGATGACTATAATAATATAAGTGAAAATAATAGAAAAGAAAACTGAATGTTGGTAATAGCGATGAACAAGCTTGGCTCACAAGAAGAGCTGAGAAAGTATTACTCCTACACACACATGTCCTTTCACTGAAAGGTGGGTTTTTGAATGTAAAAGGCATGCAATGTTGATGTGCTTGACATGTTGCTGGTTTGAGTGAATTTGTTTTTGTTTTTCTTCTTTCAATCTTTGTTACTAGAGAAAGCTCACTGGTATCATTTGGAAATGAATTGATTAAAAAAAAGGACAATCATAAAATCTTAAAAAGAGCATGAGTTTCAAGTCTCTTCTGGGACTGCTCAATTTTTTCCATGTTTATTTGTAAAAGGCAAAAACAAAAACAAACAAAAAAAACATTGCTAAGTCACTGGTTCTTCTGCAATATTAGACCTTACTACATGATGATAATTTCAAAAATGTCTAGCTATTATTGATTTCTGAATCTCAGCTTGGTACATGATACTCATCACAAAAGCACTGCTGAGCCCTGTTGCTTCCTAGTCATGATACTTCACTACAGAATGACAGGGGGCACTGGGACAACAAGTAGTGACTACTCAAATAATACCTTTGTTAGAATGGAGTTTGAAGTTGATTATCAGAAAATACTGGTCTCTGCCATTACCTCTTTAGCTGTACCTCTGCTAGTCCCATTAAACATGAGGGGACATCTAATCTAAAAGATGATCCTATGTCTTCAATTGTGTTACTGTGTATGGAGTGCTAGAGTCTCTTGTTCAAAGCTTGTGACTAGACTCTTGCCCATAAGCCTGGAGGAATAATATTAAACATTGATCAAAGGATCAAGATAGCAAAGTGGATAGGCTAACAGCCTGGAATCAGGAAAACCTAAGTTCACATTTAGCCCCAGATATTTACTAGCTTTGTGAATGGGAAAGTTACTTAGTCTATGTTTGCCTCAGTTTCCTCAACTGTTAGAAGAGTGTCTACTTCACAGGATTGTCATGAAGATCAAATGAGAAAATATTCATAAAGCACTTAGCTCAGTATATGACTAGCACATAGTAAGCACTTAATAAATATTTATTCCCTTACTTTTTTTATTGAATTTAGAAGTGAATGGACCCTCAGAGGTCATTTTGTTTAGTTCTTTCATTTTAGAGATGAGTCTTTTTGTTTACCACATTTTATAGATCATGTTGTAGTACCTCCACTAAAAGCATTAATGTTAGAAGACCTCTTAGATGCACTTCTTTAGGCTAATCATAATTTGCCTGTTACTGTAGGTTACTGGTTATCTGGTTAACTACATGGAATATGATATTAGTCTAGGTTTTGAACTGGAAGTGCAGGTGACAAGTAAAGAAACTGTCTGAGGAATTTAGGTCTTCCAAAGCTGTCAACATGAGTTTTCCTCCAATAAAAATGCCTTTTATGGGTAAACATTTTGCTCCAGAAGCCAGTTTTCACATATCTTGGCTATAATACATGGAGCACATCTGGAAATTGTTTATATGAAACCATTGGCTAGGAGTGATGTCTGGTGGCCTGGAAAATATCCTAATTTTGAAATTCTGCAAAGTGGTGTGGCACATACCAAGCCCTGAAGTATACTCCAGCAAGTGTGCCTACCTTCTTTTCCATGAGAAGTAACCAAAAGCCTTTGGTCAAAAATATATGTTAATCCTGCAAAGTCATTTCAAGGGAAAATTATCTTGATTCAAATAGACACCTTCACAATACTTATTCAACCTCCGTTGTTTGCTATCCAATTGACTTTGGAAAAATCACTTACCCTACCTTAGTTTCATTTATAAAATAAGAGATTTGTTAAGATCATCACCTTTGACATATCTTCCATCTCTAAATCTGTAATGACTTCATCCTAAATTGATTTGAAGGCATCCTGGTAGTATATGAACCCTCTACTGCAATAATCATAGGTTTATGTAATTGTTTGTAAGATTATATTTTCTGAAAATGAGTCTGCATTCACTTTTTTAAGTTTTAAAAAATTTGTGATAAAGCAACTAACTAGTACAGTTGATAGAGCACTGGGCTTGGAATCAGGAAGAATCCCTCTGGGCAAGTCACTTAACCCTGTTTGCGTTAGTTTCCTCATCTGTAAAGTGAGCCGGAGAAGAAAAGGCAACCTCAAATAAGGTTATAAAGAGTCATCAGACACAACTGAATAATTTGTGGAGAGGAACTTTATCCAAATTGGTACCATCCCATTTTATCACCCTCAAGCAAACTAGTACAACCACTAAAAATGTCCCAAAGTGGATAGTTAGATGACATCTGTTAAATAAACATGTGAGCTTCTTTCTCATTATTCAACATGCTGTTCTACATTAAATAATATGAACCAGTCCTGCTGAACTTACTATTTTGGCAATTAATTAAGATTTAATCATTTACATTAAATCTTATGTGATAATTTATATGATAAACTACAATAACACTATTCACCCCTTTTTTTTCTTTCTTTTTTTTTTTTTACTATATTTACTATATTTAAGTCTTTTCTAAGATCTATAGATTTGTACTAAGGCAAGATTCCACTGCTATAATCACTTTCATATGACTTGAGTGATGAAAGGTCCTGAATGTGCATGAGTCTCCATGACATTGTCACCTCTATGTTGACATTTCTCTTATGGTGAGCTGATAGCAAATATGAACCATCTGAAAATTCTCCTATAGTTTGTTATTGTTGCTTCTGTTAACAGAAGTTACTTATTCTAACGATTCACCATCTCCACAGAGCAAAAGAAGTAGAAAGTAAGCTGTCTAAGGTCAGGAACTTTTTCATTTTATTCTAAATAACTAACATTTATCTGATATAGTGTGCTGTATACAGAAAGTGTTTAATAAGTGATTGTTGTATTGAAATTAGACTTTTCTCATTAATGTAATTGCTGAAATGGAGACGTGATTTTGACTCCTATCTGTCAAAGACAGAATCAGTCCCATGAAAGTCAATTCCACTACTGGTTAAAGAGTTGTGTTAAGTAAATAGTTATTATGTTCATGTTCCAGAAATCATGGTTGCACAGTATTGGTGTTTTGAGTATATTAGAGCTTTAAAAAAAAAAAAAAACTTTCAGAGTTTCCATAATCATATGCCACTGTGATTTTTTTAGAATGGAATAGCCTAGTGTCTTTTGGAGCAATGATGTATTCTCTCTGTTCACTCCTTGCCTTTTTTTGGCTACTATATAAGACAAGGTATCTTGTTAGGGTAGATGTAAGGCCAGTCTGGAAGCAAGGAAAACCCAGGATAAGGCCTGCTTTCCATACTTCTAAAATAGTAGTTTAAGTTGTCAACATGCATATATGGAGGGAATTTACACTCTGGGAATTCCCTATACAATGGATGACTTGGCTAGCGCAAGTATTTCCTATCAAAACCATTCTTCCTTTCTCTCCTTAGCTTCTTAAAAAACAAGACTTAAAAACAAAGCTCTTTCACATATTCACTCATTCTTGCATCCCCATCCCCATACAATCGGACATTAATCGGTATTTCTCATTTTTCGGACTTATATGAAAGTAATGGTAGTGCTTGTGCTAAAGCATCACTATGTATTCTAACCTTGGACATGTAAGATGGCTTCATTTTCATAGAGAGAGAGCTGGAAGAGACCTCGAGGCTATGTAGTCTAGTCCCCTTCCTTTTACAGATGAAGAAAGTTAGATCCAAGGGAGTCAAACAGGAAAGAGATAGCAGAGTTGGGATTTGAACCCTAGTTCTCTAACACTGAACTCAGGGATCTTTCCTGGACTTGTGGTAAGATGAATAATTAACAAAGGCTGTACCTGTTATCAGGTCGTTAAGGAATGACACGTTAGAGTTGGAGCATTCTGAATCTCACTGCTCAAAATGTAGAATAGAAAGTGATCTCAAAGCACACCACTCGTGTAAAAGGGATGTGGCAATACAGGACCAGGGAAACTGGAGAGGTGACAATACAAGAGCCCCTCAGGTGAGAAATGCTTTTCCTGGTTTCACTTTTCGTTGTCAGTTCCGTCCTTCTCTTCCTCTTCCTTCTTTGAATTTGGGAGAAGATGGGGGCGGGGAAGGGCGGGACTATACTAAGGGGACTGCTGTGCTTACTATGTCTTTTTAGAATAGGGACGTTTGAATTTAGGGGGCCGGACTTGGGATCCTATTCCGGGCATTGGGAGTTTAAGAAAGAAAATATTCTAGCCAGCGTTTGCACTGAAGAACAAAAGGGCAACCTGATAAGCAGGAACTGAGGCATGACCAATCAGGACAGAGCAAAGAGTGAGTTGGGACATAAAGCTAAAGAGGCTCAGATCTCTTAAAAAATCAAATCTGAAGAGAAGCCAGCTAGAGCGAGTGAGAGAAACAGCCCAGCCCACCCCCGTGGGAGTAGAGGAGGCTGTGCTTTGAATAGGCAGAAAAGCAGAAAAACCATAAGGATGGATCGTGATCAGAGATCAAGGCTACAGAGTGTCAAGCCAAAGCAAGAAGGAGGAAAAGAGCCTGGAGAATCAGGACAAGAATTAAGGAGTGAAGAATAAGGATCCCCTAAGCGAGGGAAGCAAATCCCCTTCTCTTGGCATAGGTTCTTGTCCAATGGAAGCGCTCAGCACCTTGAAATTCTAATTCGCTGAGAGCTGGTGAAACTATCCTATTCCCCTCTGCCCACTGGCATGTCATGGTATCCATTATGCTGGGTTTTTTTTTTTTTTTTCCTGACCATGCCTCCCTTGAGAGTGAGGGAAGAGGGAGTCACCTCCAGGGAGAGGATCTGGTAAAGATTCATACAAAGACTTTACAAACTGCCACCCTCCCTCTCTCCCCTGGCAAGCCTAGCCTGTTCCTCCAGATACAGCCTTCTAGATCCTTGTTAATCCCTCCCTTCCCCTACCTAACTCTTTCCTGTGAAGAGCATATCCAATACATCTCATCTCTCTTGCAATGCTCTGCATTTGCTATAGATGTCTCAATTGTAGATGGGCTCAGAGCCAATAACCAACTCATAGGCATCCCAGAAGACCAAAGGAGAGAAAATCTATTCTGAGCTAAGGGAACAGGTAAACAAGAGACTTCAGCCTCTACAATAGAAAGTGAATGACACCTCAGTTATCAAAGAAAACCAATAACAAGTGACTATTTTGATAAAGAAGAAAATTAAGAGCCTTGTACACAGTAGGTACTTAATGTCTATTGAACTGAATTTAATTTTTTCTCCCTTCCTCTCCCCACAATGTTCCACTGCAAATGAGTTTTTTTCTTTGCTGTCATGTTAGAAGTAACCAAAAAGGACTGTGTATGAAAGATGGATTTGTGCCTTGTAGAAATGGGTCCTATACTAAATGGCAATATTCTTTGGAATCAGTTTACATATTACTTAGGTCTTCAGTGCTTATATAATCACCCTGATGTAGACCCCCTAGTGGCTATCAGCACAGCATCAAAGAGGTCCATAAACTATTCCCTCATTCTCCTTACATGAGCAACTTATCTCTTTCTACTCTGAAGCATCTCTCTGATAATATATTTTGTGCTATTTCATGCAACACAGTCTTTGGAATATATAATTCATATTCATTGTAAATCACTCTATTGTCCTTCGGGTCTTACAATTTGAACTTGCTTTAGATCCTGAAGTCCCAAATTCAAATCCTAACAGTACCACTTACTACCTAGAAAATCATTTAACCTTCCTGGAACCCAGTTTCTTTTTTCTACAAAAGAAGGGAGTTTGGCATGTAGTCAAGATATCTTCCAGCTCAAGGTTTATGATTCTTTGATATATGATTTATCTGAGATTTCATATTTCTTAATCCATGGTCCCATAACAACAGCAATACATTCTATTAATATATATGTGTGTGTGTGTGTGTGTGTGTGTGTGTGTGTGTGTGTGTGTGTGTGTGATTTGGCTTCAGGTTGAATCTTGTATTCATTAACATGTTCTAAATGTAATTCACTCCAAACTCTTTCTCTTGTCCCATCCTGAATCCAATTTGTTATTAATCTACACTAATCTGGACTAATCCTATGGATAACCTATCTAACTGGACAATAGTATTCTCCATCTACTTGGGGTTTTGTTTTGGGGTTTTTTTTTTTTTTGTTTGCGTTAGTTTTGTTAGTGTAGATTAAGTCATACTATTTTAATTATTTTTGGTTCCCATTAGAAGACTCTAAAATGATCCAGGCCTTGATGCAATCATCACAATATTATCCTCAAACAGGTTCATATAGACGGCCCCACTTCCTTGTTGGTTTTGATTATGTACCAAACATCCTTCCTGACAAAATCATGGCACTTAACTTCCAGAAAGAATTTGTCTGCCTATTTGCTGCCTCGCTTGTTATTAATAATTAAGAAATCATAAAAGTTATCTTCATGTTATGTCTGTCATAGAATCTTGTATGATCTCACCATATGAATGGGAGACATCATGTGGGGAAATGCTCTAAGACAATATTTTGCTCTGTTGAAGTAAATATTTTCTTATAGTCAGTAAATAAAAATGGGAATTAATTGTGTGGCAGTTAAAAATGTTATGCAATGTCAATGATATAAGTCTGCTTGTTCTTTTTTTATGTGTCTATTAAGTAGGAAAAAAAACTTAAAGAGTGTTCTGAGGGAAACACTTAGGAAACTGCAAATTCAAGTCCTGTATCTGATAAACACTACCTATGTGGCCCTGGCAAATCATTAAATTTCTCAATACTTTCAGACAAATTTTTAAGATTTTAAATTGCAAAATAATTGCTGATTTGTATGGGTAGAGAAATTTTCTTCACTGGAGATTCTTTATACCAATGAAGTCATAGGACCTTTGCCACACCTAAAACAAAACAAAAAGTCTTCTTTATGTTTGTTAAATAACAAACTAAATAACTACTAAATAGTAGAAATGAAAAAGTAGGCCTATTATCAGGTAGTTATTGGTACATTTGCAATACCCCATTTCAGAACAATAGTAATTTTCATGATTTTTAGATCTCACACCCCACTATCTGTAAAATGATTTTTTTCTTCATCTTTTCTATTTTATGATATAATACAATCTCTTCCCATACGCACTACACAAATATATAGATAATTCTTCGTCCTTAAAACTTTACATGTCAGATTATGTTCTATGTCAATGTTGTTCCTTCTCTTCACTTGGCAAGATTATATTTACTATTTTACAATGGCGTTTGTTAAATGTCTATAGAAAAGAACAAGAGACCATGTCAGTGTTTATTACTCTACATAATTTTCAATTTTTCGGAGCAGTTAACTTGTTTAATTAGGAAAACTTGGGTTGTTTTGACCTTAGGTCATATCTTGTAATTCGTATTCTTTCCCCTCCACCACCCAGTTTAGTAGTCATTTAATTTGGAGCATTTCTTTTGTCCTAAAAATAAGTCAGTGGTTCAACTTTACAGAGACAATTGCTTTGGAAATAACTTCTACATCGCTAACTATTATTTCCTGTCCATTAAGATAAAGTCAGTATCATTTGTATGTGTGTGTGTGTGTGTGTGTGTATGTGTGCTCTTCCACATACAATCTTTCCTGATTTGAAGTATTCATTCCATTTAAGCAAGACTCCTGAGTAGCCTACAAGCCTCTTTCATTTCTTGACCTAGAATCATATTTGACAACTTTTTTTGCTGCTCTCATTATTCTTGCCTTGCATTAAAAACAGATATCTACAATTTATAGAACAATTAATATTTACAAAACATTTTATAAGTATTGAATTCTTCATAAAATTTCCATGCTTGATTCTCTGCAAGAGATGCACATAAAAGAAAATCTTTTTTTTTTGTTTTTTTCACCACTATAAGACAAACTAACCAGCTGACTCATGAAGAATCTTGCTGCCATTAGTCTCAAAAATACTTTGACAACTCCTTTACTTTTCTCTCCACAGAAAACCTGTCAATCTTCCTTTTTCCTTTATCTACAACTTATTTTTTACTTGATTTTTTACCAAAAGCCAATGTTTATATGACTCATTTTCCGCCAATGGGATGTTGAATTTTTGGTCAATCAATAAGGATCTCACATTTAGCAAACCATCAGTTAGTTAAAATTATGGACTGTCTAAAAACTGAGTGAGTCTTAGCACCCTCTGTATCCTTTCCTGTCATTTTCCACTATTCTATCACAATCATTCATTACAAAGACATTTGATGATTTCTTTGTTTTGTGGGTTGCCATAGCCAAAGATTCATCATATAGTTTTCAGCCTGCAAATACAAAAAAATAAAAAATTCTCTTAGTACTTAGCTAAAATGATCCTAAGAAAGAAGATACAATCTGTAACTGGAATTATACTTGAAACCTTTCCAACATGGTACATTATATCAAATTGTGTTTGGCTGACATAATCTCCCCGTGATTAATGTAACCTTCACATCATGATGAAGCATTGGAATAGGATCTGATACAATAGAAAAAATACTAAATTTGCAGTCAGAAAACCTGAGTTCAAATCCTGTATTTGCCACTGACTACATATCTGATTTTCCTCAAATCACTTACCTCTCTGAGACACAACTTCATCTGTAAAATTAGGCAACTGAGCTAAGTGAACTCTAAGGTTTATTCTAGCTTTAAATATATAATATAAAGGAGAAAGACAGAGAGAGAGAGAGAGAGAGAGAGAGAGAGAGAGAGAGAGAGAGAGAGAGAGAGAAGAAGAAAGGAGGTATGGAGGGAAGAAAGGATTCTTGCCTCTTTTAGCATATATCTGCCAGGGCAGGGAACAAAATTAGGGAAGGTATACTGGGAAATCTGGGGAGAAGGAAAAAAGAGTTAATGTTAGAATAGGGTGTAGAGATAGAAATGCAGGCAGGGGTTGAGGTAAACAGATGCCTTCTCAGCATGAAACTTCCTAAATGATCATTGCTATTTACCTGGAGCCTACAAGGTCATAATAAAAGGTGTTTTAAATAGCACAACTGGAAAGAGAACTGTGCCTAAAGTCAGGAAGACCTGAATTCAAATCCATTCTCAATTATTTAATAAATTTGTGAGCCTGGGCAAATCAGTTAACCTATGTTTACCTCATTTACTTCACCTACAAAATGGGGATAATAATAGCACCTTCTTCTTAGAGTTGTTGTGAGGATCAAATAAACTAATATTTGTAAAGCATTTGACAGTGTCTATGACATAGGAAGCACTCAACAAATGGTTATTTCCTTCCTTTTTTATACCTTCTTTCCTTTCTTCCTTGCTATTTGTATCCCCCATTCAAATCTGGGTACAATACATTCAATGTGTGCCCACAACTGGCCAGGGCTCTACATACAGTTCTCCCTCATGTTTAGAAAAATGGAGCTTTCTGATAGTGATATGACAGATGTTCTAAGGACTCTGCCACATTATTCTACTGCTCATTAGGGACAACTCCCAAGTATTGGGATATCTCAAACTGCTGCTGTGCACCCAATCAAAGGTATCCCCCAGGAAGGAAAAGTCAGATACAAACCATAGCACTCAGTGCTAAGGATATAGCTGGTCTTTCACAATACAGTTGGCATCAGACTACTTGTAATTTCAACATGCTTATTTCTAGAGTATTTCCAGCCATGAAATGAGCCCAAAAGGAAAGAACTCCTTCCACATTGTTCTCTGAGTTCAAAACTTTAGTAGAAAGATTTTACCCTCCTGCCTTCTGCCTAATCCCCAGTGAATATGCTATTTGAGTACTGTGCAGAATAGAATTCCCATCTCATTTGTTTTTTGCTTCATATACAAATTTTACCTATGAAAATTAAGAGCATCATTTTTGCATTTGGAAATAGCAAAGCAGGGTAGTTCAGGGAAAGTATGGGAGAATGGTTTGAAGAAAGCAATTTTCAGATATTTTGACCTGGGATTCCTAAACCTATATACTACATACCACAACACTATTTCCTTCTTACTTTTTAGGCTCTATATTTCTTTTCTTTTTTTTCCTCTTTTCTCCACTCAATTTCTTCATAATTTTTTCTTTTGTCTTACTCAAACACAGGTCCTTAGCCCAAAGATACCCTGGACAGCTTAATGCCAGGCTGCTTGGGAAGCAGCCATTGATTGAGAGAAGGAATTAGTTCACCTTAATTCACCTTTGTATCAAGTCCTTTCAAAAATAAATATACAATGTTGATCTTGAGCCTGGCTGGTTAGACAGACCAGGTGGCTGAAAATGAATTCCAGGTAAAGGATAAAAAGTGGAAATAACAGAAGGCACATAGGTGATATTTACAGGACTGACTATTGAAAAGCTAAGCAGAGTCTGAGCAGGGCATACTGTGCAGTAAGGGGCTGACATAGCTTCTTTTACACTTGACTGGGCAACTGATGGCTTTTGATGGCTGTCCCATGAGACTCTAGTGGCACTCACATAAGTGTTAAATAGTGCCATGTTTTGGGCTGCATGTGATGCTTAGCTGAGGTGATAAATCATTTGCTGATAGAGAAAAGATGACCTAGAAAATACCTTATTCAAAATGAAGTTTTGATTGGGATGAAATCTATTTAGCTGTATTTGTTTAACCTGCAGTCCTGAAGTTCTAAAAGTCAACTACAAGAGTAATGTAGATTGGTATATGACACTTCTGCCTCAAACTGAATTCTACTGCTTACCGCTCAGATTCCGAATGACTATTAGAAATTTTTATTTTACAAAAGAGAGCCTGATGCTAAGGGGTAGCTTTTTCTTCTAATGAACGATGGAGATCTAGGAATTTAGAAGATCCTGGATTTGGGAAGTTTTCATTTTTGTCCTTGTATATGCCATGTATAGCAAGGTGTATATAACTGAGAAATATAATGGAAAGAACACTATCTCTAGAATCAGAGGGTTTGGGTTCAAAATCTGTGATTGTGACTGTAATTTCCTTATATTTAAACAGAAAAGGTTGGACAAATGGCCTCTGAGATCCCTTTCACCTCAAGATCTATGATGCTCTGTAATTTATCTCCCAAGCAGTTAGGTGGTGCAGTGGATAGAGCCTGGCCTGGAATCAGGAAGTCCTGAATTCCCATCCTGATTCTGCCTTTACATGTGCTTGATGGGATCTGATGACAATTTTAAATCTTGGCCAGCTCGAAATCTAACTGAATCCCCATCTACGTTCAACAACTGACAGACACCATGTTTCCATTCACTGGTTAACCTGGTAGTTTGATGAAGTGTACATAGTTTCATTCTCCTGCCCCAACTAATTAAGACAGTACCCATCAATCCATAAAACTCAGAATTCAAGTCAGTGCTTTCCATATGACTTGCATTCTCCTCCAATTTTGCTCAGCACTAGTTTCCCACCTGCTCTCTTCCCTTAACCACCTTAGAACTTCATCTTGGTTTGTCAGTCTCAATCTTATTTACCTGTGTTTTATAAATGAAAAGAGAAAGTTGGACTCAATGACCCTGAAATCCAAGCTCCTAAGATCCTTTAATGGGTCATAGAAGCCTTCTTGTAATTGGTATTATTGCTATTATCAGATGACTGGAGAATTAATTATTAACTACCAAGCACACCAGAATTATATCTTGTATAGAAAGCTAGACACCTCCAGAGGCATATTTCTAAGAGGATTTTGAATACCAAGGATATCACTTTTTGTCAAGTAGGATAGATCAAGACCTGCTGTGTCTGTGACAGAAGCTCCCACTTGAAGAAATAGAGCAGAGCAGAAAAAACAATGGTTTGGGGGTTGACTGCGATTCCTCTGAAACTTCTTCCCCTGTTGCCACTTTGGACTTTGACCCCTTCTGTAACTGGCTACACTTAGTAAATGCTGTGGGATTGGCTTCTCACAAGGAGGACATTTCCAGTTTATTTCACTCAGCAGGTACAGAAAAAGTCACTAAATTGGACAAAGTAGGGCAAAGGTAAGCCAGCTTCACAAATTATCTGATCACAAATAGTCAACTTCAGATCAGCCTTTGTTAGAATATCGGCAACTTTTGAACTAGTAAAAATCTTCTTTAATAAAATCTTCCTATATGTTAGGGAAACCCTGTACCTCTCTCCAGAATATAATTCCTGTGTAGGACGATGATTTTATCCTTGAGACCACAAAATGCCTACTTAATATATAAATATTAACTGTATTTAAACTGTAGAAATGTGAGTCAAAAAACCTGGCTTTAAATCTGGGCATTATTAGATATTACTTGTACAATACTGAGGAGTTATTTAACTCCTCTAGTCCTCAGTTTTCCTATCTGTAAAATGTTAGAGTTGAACTAGATAATCACTAAGGTTTCATCTAATTTTAAATAATAAACTCATAATTCTACTTTTAGAAGATTCCTTAGGCAGTGATCTAACACAACCTCTTCATGAGGGAGTAGAGACCCACACAAGTAAGTGGAAGATTGTGTCATATATGGAAGAACAGGCTAGCTCTAAAGTCTGAGAATCTGGCTTACAATAACTGGCTTGGGTTTTTACCATCTGGATGACATTGGGCAAATCATTCTGCCTCAAAAGTCCCTTCCATCTCTAAGTCCATGGCATTAAGATTAATTCAGTAATAAATTGTCTAGAATGGGAGCAACCAAGAATCCTGACAGGGAAAAATAAGTGGAGTACACATTCCTCATCTCACTAACCATGTGGTTCTATGGAGTTACTGACTGATTTGGTTCTTGGCATTTCCCAGACTCTTCAACCATGAAAGAAGAGGAAAGTAGGGGGAAGAGGAAGGAAGAGAAGAAAGCCTGGAACATACCATTTAGAACAAATTGTGGGACACTTAAGAGACATGCTAGCAAGTGTATGCCAATGAAACCAATTTCCTGGGAAACATTAGAAGTAAAATCTTATTGAACAAACTATTTTCTAAATGTCCAGTGAATTTGCATCATCTTCTTTTCCATGTGAAATGAAAACACTACTCTCCTAAGCATTAAATGATCCATTTTTATATGAGAAAATGAGCTTTTTCCACATCCCCAATAAATGTGGCAGTGAGACAGCAGACAACTGAATATGGCCTCTGTGGAGACTGGGGATGCCAAATATGAGCATTTAAATTGCTTTCTTTTCCCTTGGATCATTTATAAAACCTGAACCTTTAAAAAAAAACACTAAGAAATGCCATGCTTCAATTCTGTGCTTCAGGGCACAATTGGATTTCTTGGGCAATATGTACTGAAGGGACTCTTCTAATACTCCTCATATGGTTTTCTCTGAGGACTCTTCCAATTTGTGTCTCTTTCCTACCCAGAAATTCAAAGTGGGTGGAAAACATGGACCAGAACTTTTCAAGTGTGAGACAGAATTTTGCTGCTCTGGGTTACTGTTTCTTTCTTCTTTTTTTTCATGGTCTTTATTTTCTTTTCCAAAGTTGTCTTGCAACACTTGTAGCTACATCTGTCTATAAAGAAATCTAGTCTCTAGTATTAACATGAAAGAACCTGGGGTGGGGTGGGAAATAGCACCACAGGAAGAATAAGCATATGGTTCTAATATTCAACAGCACTATTTCCTGAATAGAACTCTTGCTGCTGTGTTGCTTTATATATAATTGGTTGTATCTTCTCTGGCTCAAAATTTCAGTTATCATTTTTCTCAACTATAATAGGTGGTGACTGAGATCTAGAATTTATATTCTATCCCTGCATCAGACACTCATCTATGGGATACTGGGCAAATCATTTAGCTTCTGCTTGCATCAGTTTCTTCATCTATAAAATGAGAATAACAATAGCACATATATTGCAGGTTGTTGTGTAGATCAAATAAGAGTATATTTGGAAAACAGTTATATAGTGACAGGCAAATAGAAGGTACTTAATAAATACTTCCTTCCTTCTTTTCCTTTTTTCCATGGGCTGAAGGCTTGATACAACATTGGCTGAAGCTTCCAAAACTAGGGAACAACTAATGCCCAAGACTAGAAGATACCCACATGGCACGGATTAGAAGTGTGGAGTTTGTCATGCAGAGTTGAAATCAATTATTAGAAAGAAGGATTAAAATAGAAGTTTGCAAATAGATCAGAAATAGGAATGATGATAAAGATCAAACAGAATTCTAGGGCAGAATAAAGATTTTTGATTGGTGAGGGGGGCAAGATGAAAGACTTTGATGCTTAAATAACTCAAGGGTCTTCAACTCATTCCTAGTTATCTACGGATATTTTTTCACTTGGTCTTATGTCAGTCCAACTTTCTAATTTTCTCTGAGCCAACTTCAATGGATTAATTCTGATTACATGCTCCTCCCATCCCCATCTTAATTTCTAAGGGACCCAGGTCAGCATCTCTGCATCATCCTCTACTATCAAATACCTGCCTTCCTTCTCCAGTGTTCTGGTAGTCAATGCAATTAGAAAGTCAAGAATATCACCACTTTGAAAGAGTCATGCATTTATTTGAACACTGCATAGGACATCTATCATGATACTGGAAAACACCTTATATAAAGCCTTATATGGTTTTTTTTTCTTTCTTTTTAATGTTTTATTTGATGCTAGTATTCTCGGGTAATCAAACAATTATCTCTGTAGTCCTATCTGTCATAATATCTTAGTACTTTGACAAATAATTGAGAGACACCATAAGAGCTTTCAGAAAGACTTTAAGGTCTTCCAAATCAAACATCTTTTAGAAATCAATAAACAATAAGCACACTGGAACATTATACTATCTACACGTCCTCTCTCTAGTTATGTAACTATAAAATTGTGGCATGCTGTCAAAAACCTTCTGTGAAAGCTTGCCAGTTTTCTTCTTATATTTTCATCAAGAATATCTCAGGGTATTCCTAGGACATCCTCACAAATATTTTTTATTAAAGATAAGAAAGTACCTACATAAATACATGGTTATTATATGTTCTTAGATATTTTTTTAAATTGTGGCAAAAGACATATTTGTTTGATTTTCACCAAAGATAACTCAATGCATTTCTGGGACATTCTCATAAAATTTTTATATAAATGGGAAAATAGCCCTATAAATAAATAAAAAAGTTCTCAGACCTTTTTTTATAAAATTTGGTAGAAAACATAATCTATGATCTTTTCCATTTGTTAGAACTCTTCTTTAAAAAAAATAAAAAGTACTACCAAAAAAAATAAAATAAAAAGTACTTTTAAAAGCCTTCTCAAGATGTTTTTATTTGTTATGTCCAGCCATTTTACTTGACTTTAACTTTTTACGCACCATTGTCACTTTATCATATAGTTCATTGAGTATCAAGGTAGAAAAGAGCAAGTATTCTAAATTCATATTGCCCTTGGCTGGCATGGCTGTCTTTACCATTTAACAAGGACATAAAATATTTCCTGTCTGAGTCAGTTTCTGTGCTCTTCAACTTAGTTATTGTTACTACTATTTGTAATAGCTAAAATTCTCTAATAATTCTCTAAAAATGTGTGATAGTCAATGCCTATACCCTTCACCATTTTTCATTTTTGTGGAGTTAATATTTTGTTTGCATCAGTGTATGGCTATCTTTCTGTACGACACATTTACTGTAAAGAGTTGATGATATGGTCATAAAAAGGCAGGGGAGTCTGCAAAGACTGCTACTTCCATAATCAATCATTTCCCATGTGTGAAGACATAATAAATTTTATTTTTTATCCATGCCATTAGATACATACCACATCTTGTGCCTTTTAATTCTCTTACTGATCAAAGTATTTTTCATAGAGGTACTAATCTACAACTGTCCACTTGCCTTCATTCTCTATTATTCTTAATCCTGAACTATATTTTCCAATTTATTTTTCACTATCTTCCCCCATATCCATCATTGTCCTGGTCATCAAGAATGAAGGTAAAGAGTGATCAGCAGATCTTTCCAAGTTCCTCCTGAAATTGCTTTTTCTCTTTTATCTTTCATGCAAAACATGTTGATGTGTAAGCCACATTTGTCATTATGACCAGCATGTCTACTTGTACATATTATGAATATGATCTCCAGAAATGACCAAGATTGCCCCAAAATATTTATTGACACCTTTGGGCACAGAATGAAAACAACTCTATCCATTCCTTTATTTACTTTTTAAAGAGAAATCTGTGAGCCTTCCTCTTGTCCCTCATTTCAGTTAAAGTTTAAGTAACATCAGAAGGAATAGTTCAGCTCCTTCACCTCACTGGTCTTTAGATAAAGATTGAATATTGTGTGTCAGCATTTTAATGTATCTCTACAGATAACCTAAGAAGTTTTTGACTCTTAGCAACTGTTGCCTCCTTTTCCACTATTCTACAAACTTGTGACTATATAATCAAAAGAGTTCAATAGCATTGAGGGCCATTTTGTATTTTAGTCTCTTTCATGGCTTACCATGGCCAAAACAAATTTATCATCTGTTTATCAAGCTTTTCTGCACTTATATGGGCTGGCCCTTGGACAACAGGCACTGCCTTAACAGGACAGTAAAAATCTAACAATGCCTGTATTCTTTTTTTTCATGATCAACATATTATTTTATTTTAGAATTTTTTCCCTTTTCACACTCCATCCAAATTTTGGCTCTCATTGAGACCTGAATGACACTTTTTAAAATTGTTCAATAGTATTTTATTTTTCCAATTACATGTAAAGATAGTTTTCAAAATTCATTTTTGTAAGATTTTGAGTTCCAAATTTTTCCCTCCTTCCCTTACCTCCCCCCAGATAACAATCTGATATAGATTAAAAATGTACAATTCTTTTAAATATATTTCCATATTCATCATGTTATAAAAGAAAAATCAGAACAAAAGGGGAACCAATGAGGGGAAAAAACAAACAGACAAAAAAAGATGAAAATAGTATGTTTCAATATGCCTTCAGTCTCCATAGTTCTCTCTCTGGATGTGGAGGGCATTTTTTTATACCAAGTCTATTGCAATTATCCTGGATCACCACATTGCTAAGAAGAGCTAAGTCTATGATAGTTAATCCTCACATATTCTTGCTGTCACCATGTGCAATGTTCTCCTGCTTCTGTTAGCTTCATTCAAAATCAGTTCATTTAAGTCTTTCCAGGCTTTTAAAAATCACTCTGTTCATCATTTTATAGAACAATAATCTTCCATTACATTCATATACCATAACTTATCCATGCTTGTATTCTACTGATAGAATTCCAACTCTGTGCTTGGAAGACGCTTGCATCATTGAGTCTACAAAAGGACTCTAGTGCATTACTGTTCTAAAGCCAAAAAAGGTAGACAGGGGAAACCATTCCATGCTATTCTACTATTTCAAACCCCAGAAACAAGGAAGCGCGAGAAAGAGTGTTGAACTTGGAATCAGAGGAGCTGGGTTCAATCCTGGAATTGCCAAATATTATTTTCTGACTCCAAATCCAGGCCCATTTTTACTTCATCACACTGCATATGACTCCAGTGTGATAACAGCTCCAGCCAAGGACAATAGCCATCGTTAAATAAACAGAATGGTCAGTAGACCATTATCATATCATATTAAGTAGCAGATTGTAATCAAATGTCAACTAATTTCTGGATTCCAGCAAACAGTTTCCATTGGTTAATAATAAGAATTGGGTATTTCAAGTCTTTAAATGCATGGGCTGTTCTCAGCCCACAGCTGTCATATGTTATTGGCTAGGATGTTCAATTCATTGCAGCAAGTGTTTACTGAAAGTCTTCTGAGTGCTCAGCACTAAACCATCCTGAGAGAAAGAAATAAATTGAAGATAATTCTTCCTCTTAAGGAGTTATGGTTCTCAGCTGGAAAAACAGGATATACATTCAAAACAACAACCAGAACAATCGCTTGTCAAATAATATTATAAAACAGTATAGAAGAAGTGCCAGAGTAAGTGACACACACCCTGAATTAGGGATTAGATTGGGGAGAAGCAATATGAAATTCAATAGCTAGAAGCAGCTTCCTAATGGAGGTATATAAATAGTCATATCTAAACATAGACTAAGGTGATATGGAGTTGGTCTAGCACCCAGTGCAAGAGCCATATATGATCATTGAACTGGAGACAGGGACTAGCCTGGCATAAATGTGGTAATGTGTCTGCAAATGTTTAACAATTGGCTCTTCAAAGGGAAAGGTGTACCCACCACACACTTTTATAGCTTAATCTACATTATTATTTTCTCTATCATTTTCTTAAGACTAGAAAATCAATAGAACAAAAAATGAAGCCCTGATATGTAATAGGTCTATTTCTCACCTGGCAGCTGGGAAGCACTGGAATAGGATGACTCATATTTCTGATTACAATTACAACTTCACACATTAGTTAAGTGATGCTGGACAAGTCACTTAACCCTGCTTGCCTCTGTGTCCTTACTGTAAAATGAACTGAAAAAGGAAATGGTAAACCCCTCAATAGTTTTACTAAAAAAAAAAATCCCAAAATGGGGTCATATAGAGTCACTCAGAAAAAGTTGGACACATTTGAAATGATTGAACAACAAATGCTCACACTAAAAATTTAGCAGTCGGTTCTCATATCAGTTTGATATATGAAGACTGAGATATGAAGGACTTTGAAATCAAGGCTAAGGTGTTTGGATTTTAGGTAAATGTGACTCATTAGAAGTTTTTAAGCAGAGATTGCTCAACAATAATCAGACAAAAGAAGGAGAAAATTACCTTGAATAAAAAGCCAAAGCTATTCAATTGATCTAAATTTGATGAAAAATAAATTTAGGTCTAATGCTTACATGTTAGGAATTGCTAGATCAGGCATGAGAAGGCTATATATTTGCTATAAATCTCATAGCTGGTTTCCAGAATATCATAAGAATTCACTTTTAAGTTTTTATTTTGCAATTGAATGTAAGCATAATACGTCCCAGTCCCATTGTTGATATTTTGATTTTTATGGTCAAATTTTCAAATCATAAATGTATAACTTTTCCCTTAAATTTGATTTTTTAAAAAGGATAGCTGTTTTCTCACATGTTATTATTACTATAACCATTAACCAAAATATATTCTAGTTGAACACACTTCTTGCAACCTCTGACACATAATAGTTATTGACACTGGGCAAATTATCTCAACGTTTCAGGAGAACGAGTAAGCAGCTTTTTAAGACTAAGTTTCAGAAAACATTAAGGACCTGAATTAGGAGAAGAAATTTCTTCTTTGGGAAGTTCCCTGTCATCAATGAAATCACAGTTCCAGTCCATTGCCTCTTCCCTGGATGTGGTGTTCTGGTCTGGAGGTCTCTGGACCAGCCTTAGTTTCAGTTGAGTAATCACCACCAGAATAGCCAGGGGTAAAGTCCAAATTCTTTATTGTATCCTTGCCTGGGGCCTAGGCTAGCTTGGTCTCAATGGAGGAAATGCAGGAAGACAGGCCAGTCACCACCGTGGTGTGAGATGGAGTGAATCTCTGAGTCCCAAGGGCTTGTGCTTCCGCCTCCAGCCACCACAAAAGTGGGAAATGGAATAAATCTGTCTCTGAGTCTGCCCTGGCTGGGTTTGTCCCAATTTATATGCTCTATTATAATTAAATTATTTATAGTATACTGAATATAAACCAATCACTAGAGAACCATTATTTGTTGTAAGGTTAATTCAGTCATACTGAACTATTAATCACTATGCTAAACTAGATAACCATTGTCTTATCAATTCCACTTGGCACCTTGTAAGAATCCTTGTTTCAAGTACAGAGTTCTGGCCCATAACACCTGTCACCTTGTAGCAAACTTTGTCAGAATGTATCTCTTCAGAAGGTACACAACTATGGGTAAAACATTCTACAAGTTTTCCTTGAGTGAGCAAAAGATATTCCTTATATCAGAAAAGGGAATTAAATATTTCTGCAGACTTTTATCAACTCTTTCAGACCATGAAGACTGAAGACAAGGCCAGGAGCATAAAAGAAGGAGATGGAAATAAAGAACAAGCCATAGAGAATTTAAATATCTGTGTTAACACCTGTAATCCTTTTCCCTGAATACTATCCAAAATTTTAAGAAAGGGGAATGTGTTTTTAGAAACTGCTCTGACTGCATAGTGATTTGAAAGAGTGAGAAACAATGGGGCTGATGAAGGTCACTGTGGTTGGTTGGAGAGTTGGAGGAGGCATCCAAACAGAGAGAAGAGACAGACTGAAATAGGAAAAAATGATAAGCAGCAGGACAGGCCAAGGGAAAAGATAAAAAAAATTAAGTTATAATTCATTTAATATGTTGAGACAGTAATTTAGAACTTGTGAAGGAAGACTATGTCATCATGGAAGAAGGGGAGGAAAGTAATTTAAAAGTTCTGATAATATACAATGTTAGCTTGAGAAGAGGTGGGGAGAGAAGGATGGAGTCTTTGCTATATTTATGGTAACATAGATATATTTTCAAAGAGTTGGCATCTACTCTTCCCTGAAACACTGATACTCAGGAATCATATATTTCACATATCCAAAAGTATTTTTTAGAAGATGTCATTCAAGCTTGCCCTATTTGAGAGTATACATATAAAGCATGAAAATAATGCCAAATGATTTACATAAAATGAATCCAGATACTTTTCTAGGATATTTTTGAAATGCAGTTCTTAGTTTTTGAGAATAAGAAAAATCAACCAGTCTAAAAGTGAAATAATAATAATTCTTAATATGTCATAGAATAAACTTCAAACTTCCCTGAAATTTTTCAAAAAGAAAAGCATTTTTGCTAATATCCTTCTTCTGTATTTATTTCCTAATTTTTGAACCATCTTTGTTTTATTGTGAATATTTATTAGTTACTTTTTTAAAAGATAAGATAGAAAAAAAAAAAGGCTTGCCTATGATAAAATTGGAGCTTTCCTTAAAAAGCCAGAACCTGAAACACCTTCTCACACATGAGAATAGCTAACCCAAGCTCAGGATACCTTATGGCTAAACATCCTCTTCAGTCACAGAACTCATGGGCACTTCAGAATTGTTGTTCCTTTTCTAGTCAGTTTGATGACATTAGCAGTTCAAAATAAAACCACTTAATGAAATAGCCCAGTAAGAATATTTTTCAATAGCACATCTCCTTTCTCCTCTTCCTCCATTAACCAATCTTTTGCCGCACTGACAAATCAGCAAGTCACCACTGAGGAAAATGGTCCTACATGAGGGATCCATGAATGTATAACATGTGTGAATAAATGCAGAGCAGACAGGAGATATTATGGTAGGTGTTCTAGTCGGGATCTTTTTGAAACTTGACAAATGTCAAGAGTGTTTGAGCCCTTAATATCAGGGGCCTAGTCCTCAGAACTGTCTACACCCTTCACTTTAAAGCACTGGAACAGAGGAAAGGTGGAGTAACTTTCACCATTGTTTTTATCTTAGGAGATGCCTTAGCAGAACTTTGAGGAGAAAAACATAAGAGAATAGAGGAATTGAATTAGGAGCACCTTATTTGTACTATAAATTCTCTTGAGAATAACCTTCTCCTCAGACTCCTTTAAATAGTAGTTCCTATAAGAGAAGGGGGGGTCTTTACAGATAATGCCATAGCTAGGGAATCTTATTTTCAGACAAAGATTCAAAAAGTCCTCCTACCTCCACTTTATTAATGCAGAATAAATAGTTCTTTAGTCCTTACACTGCCCCATAATGTAAAGGATACTTGGATATTATTTATACCTAAAGATGGGAGGAAAAAAAGGGAACCCATTTGGGGCTTTCTTCTTAAGGGAAGACTTTTGTTCTCCACTGCATTAGGCACGGTTCCCATAAAGACCAGAACCACTGGGCTAATTAACCCTTTAGGTGCTGAGTATCAGATCTTCAACTTATGGGTACTTTCTCCTAATTAGAGAATTTAACTGCAGGATAGTGTTCTGTAAAATTTCTGATGTCATTTTTTTTAATCTCTGAAAAATAGTTTGAGCAAGATGGTTGGCTTTTAAAAAATCCAGGTTAGTTCCTTATACTTCCTCTAGTTTCCCAGCCCTCAGAACTTGGAAGGTTGTTGGGGTAGAAGCTACAATGATATTTATAAATGACTTACTATTTGATAGATAGCCTAGGAACAGAAAAATTTAAGGCAAAAGCAAGGGTCCTTCAAGCTCTAAATTTATGATCTTCTGCTCAGATTGGAATACACTGCACACTGAAGACCAATGAGCAATGAGAATAAAATGTCCTTTTTCTAATGAAAGTCAACAAGAATAAAGGATTAAATTTAAAAAAAAATTCAGGAATACATCTATTGTATAAATACCCAAAGTAATACCGATAGCATCTGTTGAGCACTATCGCTGCCCCTAACCTCTCAGTTCCCTTTATATAAATATAAGATAACCAACAAGTGACCAAAACCAATAAAAAGGGAAAGGAAAATGGAAACAAATAAGTTCTGCCTTCATTTGTTGCCAGTGATCATGTCCAAAGCTAAGATTTTCTTTTAAAAGACTAAAAAAGTAAGGTTACTCCACCACCATAAGAACTGGGTCTTATCAAAATATTATAGCCCACCTCGTAGTTGATATAATTCTCTGTCCACAGCAGGTGCTTGACATAAGTTTGTTGAATGAATAAATGAAGACTGAATAGACATCAACAGCCATGTATTATTCCATTATTTATTCTTTTAGTTATTTGCTAGAGGTTGGCAGTAATCAGAGACATCCAATCCCCATTAGTTCCAAGCTACTTTAAAGAGTTTCCAGAGCAGCTCTTATGATTCCTGTAGAGGGCTGGAACTCTGGAGAAATATACTTGGAATAAGGTGTTAACTCAGTGAAATTAATGAGATAATAATTTTCTAGTTCACATATATACTTAGTAGTTACTATGGTGATGTAATAGCTCTCTAAGCAATATACTGCAATAATGTAACTACAATAAGATATATAAGGGCTAAGAAGGACTGGAAGACAGACATTCTATCTTTGACCATCCTCACAGTGGCTCTCCTACCTCCTGCACTATGGGGGAGACTGATTGAGAATGACAGACTGTCAGACTGTAAAGCAGACTGATTCATACTAAGAGACTGAAGGAGACAATATAGACTTTGGACTTTATTCCTGACTATTCTCGTGGTGATTATTCTGCTGAGACCAAGGCTGGTCCAAGTCCCTCCAGAAAGCTAGCCCAGACATAACAGTTCTTTTCTTAATAGAAAATAGAAAAGAAAAGAACAGGATGCTTCCCAGGCAAATGTACCCTTATTTTCCTGATCCCAGTAAGCACAAGGGGCAGAAGAAATAGCATCCCTAGATCTGGCCTTGAAGCTCTAAAATGGTTGGTATTTCTCCAGGCTCACCACCCTCTAATATCAATGATTCTAAAATCATATATAGTGTGTGACTTAAAAATTACAGACTGTTGGAGAGAAATACTAGAATAAAAATAGCTCTGACCTGGGGAGTCAGTCAAGATGATGGATTCCAGTTGTGGGGCTTCTAGTCCCTCTGGATGTATTTCATCATCTGTAAAATGAGGTTGGTGAGATGACCTCTGAATTCTTTTCCAATCTATCCAATCATTTTAAGTTCTGGGTTCTGAGGTTCAGCAACCAGGGTACTAATCAATTCACAAGATTGTAACTAGCTAAATATTTAATGTTCTCAAGTTTCTTAAATTTTGCTGATATAAATAGATAGATGCATGCATTTTATATATATGTGTGTGTGTGTATATCTATATGCATATTTAATTGCATAGTGGGAGAAACTCCATGTAGTAGACTCTTTAGAACAGGAAAGTTATGAAAAATAGGTACATCTGAATGGTGTACTCCTTTGGTTGAAATCAAACCTATGGTTTTGTGATTTGTTATTCAAGTCCATATTGGGTTTCAGACCCAACAAGACTTAGGAAAAGATAAAAAATTTCTTGAAATCATGATAATTAATCTTATATCATAAGTATTAATTATTTACATATTTGAAATATACATTTATACATATGCCCTTATGAATGTGTGGTATATATGTGTTTGTGTAAACACATACCCCATCCTTGCATTATGACTACAGTTTCATTTTTTGAAGTTGTTAATAAACCTTGCATAATGGATAAAGGGCTGAAAAACAAGATTGTATTAAGGGAGTTCAAATTCTGCCTCAGAAAATGATTAAGTAGAAACTTAATCTCAATTTCCTCATCTGTAAAATGGAGATAATATCACCTCTTTCCCAGGGTTATTGTTAGGATCTACAGAAATAGTAAGTATAAAGTGCTTTACAAGCCTTAAAGCCCTATAAAAAGCATGAGTTATTGCATCTGGAGATATATTAAATTCAAGTTCACAAGAATTCTTTGGGAACATCTTCAGTTGGGTAAGCGACATCCTTTAATTGCAACCATCAGCTTTTGGTGCTAAATCTCAAAAACCTGCTGGTTTTTTAAAATGGAGCCATGAAAAAAAGAAACATTTAGCCAAATTCTAATTTTTTTGGTTTGGGGCCTACATTTTGGAGAAAGACTTGAGTACAACAAAGTATTCAGGCATGTACAGCATCTACCATTTCCAAAATTGTCACCAGTTTAAAAATTTCAAGGGCTTTGAAAAGAGCATCTTTTACTTATGCCAAACATTTTGACTGTTGCCAGCTTTTCACTAGTCAAGCCAAGCAGAGGGTTGAGGCGTTTATTCATACAAGCCCAGCCAACTCTCCCCTCACCACTCACAAAGAGACAAACATCAAAACAAGAAGCTTAGGCTTCAGAGACTTGGGCATTTGCAGTGCTGAATCATTCAGATAATTGCTTCAATTCTTTATTTCACTTTGATATTGTAAGTCTAGTCAAGGATGCTAAAATAAAATGCTAATTAGTAATGTTAGTGAAAAATTGAATGGAAGTGTTAAAAACTAACAAAATGTGTTAAGGAAACTGAAGGATGAGAGGAGCATTGGATTGTCTATGTGAAGGCTGACTTTGCATAAACAAGTTAACTGCTTGAAAATGTTACTCTTGGGCATGGCAGATTTGAAGCCAATCATCCGAACTTTACTATTCTATTTCCTTCTGGTCAACAACATGGATTTTCAAGGTCATCGAATGTTTCAGCTGTAAAGGATCTTGGACATTATCAAAGACAATCCTCCATATTGTATGGATGAGGAAACTAAGACCTAGAAAGGGGACTAAATATAGCTAATTTAGTCATTCTGTTGGTTAATAAGAAGTATAACAATAAGGGAAGAGAATAAGCATTTGTTAAATGTGCTAAGCACATTACAAATATTATCTGATTTGATCTTCATACAATCCTCTAAAGTAAGACTATTATTATTATTCTCATTTTACATTTGAGGAAAAATTTAAATGACTTGCTCAATCACACAGTTCAGTAGTTTCTGAGACTGAATTTAAACTCAGGTGTTGCTGACTGTAGGTTCAGTGCTCTTTTCACTATACCAGCTGGCTATTCCCCTAGGAGAGAACCAGGTCTCCTTATTGCCCCCTATGTGGGCATCATATCACAATAGCTTCGGGTTTAGAAGTCCATAGAAATGTTCTGGGAATAAACCCATAAAAGATGACATGAACTTGCAGCTCTGACCTTATTGTGAAACAATGAGCTAGCCAATCCAGGGAGAACACTACGTATATTTACCTTCACATGGGTCCATTGGCCATATGTGGCCAGATGTGCTGCTTTTTAACTAATTGTCTATGTCCATATATTCTTATAGAGTTATCTTCAAGGATAGGTTGACCCATTAGAATAGAATAGATGCCAAAAGATCAGGAGTCCCAAATATCTTTCCCACCTCTGCCACCAGCATACTCTATGATGTTAAATACTGTGAGCCTATCTGCCTACTGATAAAGGGAGAAGAGTATGATTTGTTTGTTAATGTCTTTAAAATCCTATGATTATAAAGATGCTAAGGAAACATTCATTTGTCAGGTGAGCAAACATCTTCAATTAAAAAAGATAATCCTAAATTTCAGCTTTCTGCTTCTCTGGATGATGTTTGTTCCAAAGTGTTCATTACTGACATATTTGTTTCACTATGCCCTTCCTTCTTCAAATTGAAGAATGGTTAAGATTTTTCACACTGTGTATCCCTTTGACAATTTCATGAAAATTTTGGTTCCTTCTCAGAATAGTATATTAAATACATCACATAAAATATAGAGGATACAAGGGAAATCAATTACATTGAAATCTACTTATCAAAACTATTTTTTAAAGGTTTGTGGTTTCCAGGTCAAGAACCTCTGATCTAAATGTACTTCTCTTTCCCTGCTCACTGTAAATCACACTTACTTGTCAACATTTCCATCTCACTTTCTAAGGTAATTTTATGGATAACTCCATTTCCTGGTGCTTCCTTGGCCATATATCAATCTCCATGACAACTCTCTGACTCCATCAACAACCATCCTCAATCTCATTGATGTCCATCTGAGTTTCCTTCTGGCTGTAGATTCAATCCTTGCTCTGTGTCTTTATGCCTTGTGTTAGTGATTATAAAATAAGGTCATATTTGAAATGCAACTTTAATAGGATCCATTCAATATGGATTATCCTTGATCCAGCTTGAGTGATCTTGGAATATGACTAAGTAGGAAATGTCTTACTGGCAAACTCAGACACAGCCGGGTGTGAAGTTCTATCATCTCTGTATTTTGGTGGCTTCGGCTGCCCTCCATTTTAATGGGTGAGAGTGAATGTTACTTGTTAACATAGTTTAAGTGGAAAACATCAAGAATGCCAAAATCCCCATGCTAAGATCACTGACTTCATTGTTACAATGAAAAGAAATACTTGAATCTGTATATAAATAACTTCACATTCATGTGGTGAAAAACTACACCACATTCCTTGGGTTGGAGTTCTGATGGGCCTGTTCTTTAGACAAGTCTAGTTTGTTTTTTCACTGAAGGTAACAGCCAAGAATTCCCTTAAGAACCAAGGGCTTCCTCTATTGCTTACATTATTTGTTTGTGTCTGGAGGGCAGAAGCAGCCCTCCTGTGTTCTAATTTTAATGCAAGCAGATGCAGTTTTGATGTTTTCTTATTTGGATGACAATAGGGACAAACCACCAGAAAAAAATAAAAGAAGATAGTTTTAGGTTGTTTGTTTTTTTTTTCTTCCTCTCTTGAATGAAATGCATCCCCAAAAGAAAAGTTTTTCTAAGGCGTATTAGGGCTTAGTCTTTTGGACCCTGGGCCAGAAATCTATCTTTCTTGCTGGTGGAAGACCTGCTTCATCTTCATAGTTCCAGGGGGGCCAGAATGAAAACACCCCAAATACCAAGAGAATAATTGTTGCAGGGCAAGTCATAGATAAAATTGTGAAATAGGATCTGGGTGCCCCTCCTTCTCCTTTATAGCAACCCCATGTTCTTTTCTAGTTTCCAATTCTAGTCAAGTAAGCAGTGTGCTGATTCCTCCCCATACTTACCTACAGTTTTCTCCCTCTTTCACTAACATTCTACCTTGACCTCCTATGCTATGGAACTTTTATCTGTCCTCCCCTCATTAAAATTGACCAATCCTGAGTTCCTTAAGGGAACTATTAGATGACTAAAGGGCTAACCTAATAAGCTCATGTTTAATATTAATAGTGAAACATTACTGGTGACTTACTATTTTCTGAATAATTTACTTTCATTTTCAAAAGGATCTTCAATATGATTACTAAAAATGTTAATGCTATCTTGAGGCAGCAAGGTATAGTGAAAAGAGAAGTACTTTAGGAACTGGATATGTGGATTCAAATCCTGACTTGCTTCTTCCTACTCTTTTAATCTTTGAAGGAATTATTCATTCAACCACTCTATGAACCAGGCTCCTCATCTGTAAAAGGAGGAGGGGGCTAGAGAACATTTAGGTCTAAAGAGTCCATAGCGCTTCCTTAATTAATGGCAAGAATTTCAGGAAACACAGACTCGGTAGTATTCTCATTAAACTTAAAAGATGTGTCTAAAAATTATGATATCTTATTCATTAATCAATTTAAATATATTTTTTCTAAGTAAGTTTCATTTGGTAGTATTGATGTTCAATATCAAATTTTAAATACTTTTTTCCAAGTCCCTTAACAACAAAAGGGCTATGTGGAGGGAATGCCTAGAAGAATCTATTTTATAACAATTTGTATCAAATAAAGCAATTTCAGGACAACAACCCTCACAAAATTATGGAATGATCATCATTTCTGCCAAGATATAAGGAAGACTGGTAGACCAGTGCATTTACCAGGTCCAGCTTTTACTTCAATACCCTTTTTCAGAACCACAAAAATTAATCAATTCAGGGCCCCCATCTCCTTATTTTCCTTAGTGACAAGTATTTTCTTTTTTGCTCTTTGTTCATATAGTCCCAAAAAAAGTATACTATTACTCAAGGTAATTTAGAAGTCATCTAAGTCCAAGAGTGTTTTATATAGCAGATTAGTTATCTCATTGCTTAGTAAGTAGCTGAGGCACTTACCATTAATTAATCTCAGAGTTTAACATTGTCAAAATGCATCAGTAGGCCCTCCTGGGTCTTTCCACATTGAATGCTCTGTCCTTAAATGAGACTTTCTTCCATTCAGTAACACAACAACAATAGCTAGCTTTTAAAGAGAACTTAAGGTTTGCAAAGCACTTGACAATATGACAGTTACTCTATGATATTGAGTAGGTCACTTAATCTCTTAAATTCTTTCTTTCTCTACCTGCAAAGTGGGGCTATGTAATTCACATCATTACAGTAGTAAGAAAAAAAGTACTTTGTAAAGTAAAATAAATGTAAATTATTAGTATTATTATTAATATTGCTATTATTAAAAAGTGGATTGTCTTGGTGTAAAATGAAGAATGAAAGGATATATAGTAAAGTGTTTAAATAAAGACTAGAGACGTAATTGTCAAAGATGGTATAACTATTATCCATGATGTGGGTAAAGTCTATACTAGATATTCTCTATCTAATTCTGAAATTTTATGAAATTGTAATTATGTAGTTAGACCCCATTTAGGATACTACTCCTAAGAGAAATAAGAGAAGGAAAGAAAAGGAGAAAAAGAAAAGTAATAACAGTTATCATCCTTTTTGTTGTTACTATAGTGACTGACTGGTAAGCTCCATGAATCAGAACATTGTGCTAATGAACTTAAATCTTTTATTCAGTCTCTATAAAGGCTTTTTTCAGTCTCAATGGATAGTCAGTCTAACCTTGACCACTTTTTGTCTTTAAATCTTACAAATAAATAATGCACTCTGATGATAATCAAAAGTATAATTGTTAATCCTTTAAGTCAAGACCATCATCATGTTTCACTTATTCAATCTCAGCCACTGAGCAAAAATGTCAAGATATGGAACAGTGTGATATAGTATAAAGGACAATATACTTTGAATAAGAAAACTTGAGCTCGGGTCTTAGCTCCAACAGTTTTATTTTTGTAATACTGGGCAGGTCATTTACTCTGTTGTAGCCTCAGTTTCCCCATCTATAAAGTGTGGGCATTAATATTTTCACTAACTCACAACATTGAATAAAGTACTTTTGTCATGTAAGATAAATATGAATTATTATTTTTTGTTCAGGAGAAAGTTACATTGTAGAATTGTTGAAGACATGTTTATCTTACCATTCCTTAGTGAGAACTTAGAAAATTTGAGGATTTAGCTGAGAACAAAGAAAATTTCCAAGGTCTGGTAGCTCACATCTTTTCATAAGAACAAAATCCAGCCACTGCAGTTTGGATATGAGTCAGAGGCTATTTCTGCTACATCCCACTTTTTTGTGCAGAAATAGTTACAAATGAAAGTTTTAAAGTAATAAACTTTTACCTTAGAAAAGCTCAAAATATAATGAAAACCTGTTTAATTTTTTAATTTTAAAATTATCACTATTACATTAGGATAATTATATGCATGTATGTATGTATATATATATATGTATGTATATATGTATATATATACATATATATATATATGTATGTATATATATATACATACATATATATATACATATGAGGGAGGGTGTAAGAGAAAGACAAAGAGAGACAGAGACAGAGACAGAGACATAAGATTCCTGGGGAAAAAGTTCATAGTCAACAGAATGTGATGTTCTTGGGGTGAAATATTGTAAGGGAGGAAGGGCATGTGACCATCACAATTTATTTCAACTAGCCCACATTTAATAATTACTGTGACAGTTTCCTCACTTTCTTAGTTTGATTTAATAGCATTTCAATATACTAAGAGAGACTTAGTGCTCCTGATACATATGTAGTAATATTCATCAAAGTTGAGATTCTGTATCTGGCTTTGCTTGGAAAGCAGGCAACCTCTATGGTTGGTAGCAATCGTTGTGGTCCATTCTTGAAGAGGATTAGTAATGATCTTGAGGGTGATGTCTTGCCTTGTAAGTAAATTCTATTTAAATGAGACAGTGCTGTTCAAAATCATCACTTTCACTCTCTCCTCTAGTCCAAGACATAGGTCAGATGCAGTGGGAGACTTTAGCCTTTTTAAGCTGAGGTCTTTCCCAGATATCAGTTTGTCTGAAGCTGCACCCATTTAGTAAAGGCTAGATAAGAATTGAGGCAAAAGATAGCTTTGCTTGCCTTCACAAAAGATTCAATCAGGATGGGGAAAACCCTCAGAGTTTCTGGCCAGAATAGAAAAAATTGCTATACAATTGGAATAATAATTAACTTCTGGCTCATGTAGTTTTCATTTATGATTTCTTGAAATACAGTTCTGGAAAACCAGGCTTTGATAAAGCCCATTGGGATCCAAATGGAGCTACTTGACTATACCTTTAAACCTGAATCATTCTGGCTCTCACTGATTGGCCAATAATAAATCCCAGCCCAAGCCTCATTTGCTCAATTTGGTTTTTGATAATGTAGCATGAGTGTAAATAGCAATTCTCTTTGGTGGAAATGTAATGAAAAACTAGCCTGAATTCAGCTCTGGTTAGAACAGAAAAGTTCTCCTGTAATCCCAAGACACACTCAAGGAGATAATTATTCAGGATTGGCTTGTGGCTCTACTCCTCAATTTCCCGAGTTCCCAGTGATGCCTGCTGGGCAGAAGGCAAGGTGGTCTGTTAGAAATCCCTGGTGGAGGAGTCAAGGTCACAGAAGACTAAGTGGAAATGAAAACTGGGGTTCTCAGGGAATTCTGTCCCTGGCACTGATAAGAAAAGACTGATTTGAGAATTCAGACCTTGATTTTGCAAGTTTTAAAGTTCACAGGGACTGAGCCAACAACACAGCAAACAATTTTACAGATTTCAGAAGCACAATGGGATTAAATTGCCCTGACAATTTCAAGACAAATGTAAAACTGAATTACCTCAAGTATCAATTCTCTGTAACTGAGATGAAACAATGAGGTTCCTCTGCCACCATCATACTCCTAGAACCATTTTCCCTAGGACAGACAGCTTTTCCAAAGCATGCTCTTGTCTGACCTAAAACTGAGGGACTGAGACAAGATGAAAATACTCGAGGAAGAGTTTGAAATGTGCTTTATAGTATAACATATATGTCTGGTACAAAAACCTAAATTTATCTCAGAAAAAAAAAAGATATTGAGAAGCTAGGCAGTGGAATTTCTTTCGAATCTGGTAGAGATTGAGGACTTTATACCAGCATAAGTCAAAATTTAAAAGGGGATCATTTCAAAGCCAGATTAGCCAGAGTAGAAGCAAGCTAAGCTTTCCTCTCCCCTACTTCTGAATATGGTCAGCCTTTTCTTTAGATAAGATTTGTTTTAGTTTTATTTTGTTTTGTTTTGTTTTTTAGAACATGAACCCCAACTGCCCACTAGATAATGGCACCAAAGAGGAATTGGCATAGTTTCAATGGGAATAGTTTAGCATAAAAGGAGAGGTTCTATGTCTTAGTTGTGCTTGAGTCACTAGCTAATGAGATAAAAATGACCTAAATAAATTGTAACCCTTGCATAACTATAATTAAATATGCTAAAAGGATTAAAGCAACTAAATGTGTTCCAAATTACTATATATAGCCACACAGCAATGATATTTTTGAGGTGCTATACTGAAGTGTTTTAAATATAATATAGCTAAACAGTAATGATTCTAGAATAGCGGCATGTATATTTAACAGGGGAAAAAAAAGATGAATTGACAGTGGTAGCAAACATTTATAATCCCTGCTATTGGGAGACACTGAGGCTGGTGGATCTTTTAAATTCAAAATTTCTGAGCTGCACAGTGCTAAGCAAATATAGCCACACAGCAATGATATTTTTGAGATGTTATTCTGAAGTGTTTAAAATATAATATAATGCTTATAGAATATTGGCATATATATTTAAAAGAAAAAAAAAAGATGGATTGACAGTGGTAGCAAACATAATCCCTGCTACTGGGAGACACTGAGGCTGATGGATCTTTTAAATTCAGAAGTTCTATACAGTGCTAAGCAGATCAGAGTAAACTGAGATAATATTTGTAAAGTACTTTGCAAATTATAAAGTGAAATACAGTTGGCTGCTACTACTTTTAGTATTACTGTTAACATTAGCATTATGGTTTTTAAAAGTCACCTAGGCTACTGAGAGATTAAATTACTCCTCAGGGTCACTTAGTCAAAATAAGTCAAGCTAGAACTAGCTCTTTCTAGTCATCCCTCTATCTCTTATTCCATGCTGCCCTATAAAATTTAGTGTGGATTTTTTAAAAAACTAACTTAATTCAGGAATGGCCCTCACCAAGAGGGAAATTTTACTTGAAAGAAGAAATTAGTATTTTTTTCCAGATACATCTGTGTTTTAATCTTCTATGTATTTTTTAACATGTAATATTTTATTTTTCCCCAATTACATTGAAATTTTAGTTTTTTAAAAAAGTTTTGAGTTCCAAATTCTATCACTCCCTCCATCCCCTCCAAGATAGTAGCAATTAAATATAGGTTATACATGGGCAATCATATAAAACATTTCCATATTAATTATTTAATGCAAGAAGACTTGAATAGAAAGGAAGAAGAATGGCAAGGAAGGAGAGACAGACAGACAGAGACAGAGAGAAATAGGATGCTTCAGTATGTTTTTAGCCACTAGATAGATATTCTTTCTCTAGAGACAGATAGTATTTTTCATTCATCATTGGTCTTTTGAGCTTGTCTTGGATCACTCTATTGCTAAGAATAGCTAAGTCATTCATAATTCATCATACAATATTGCTGTTACTATGTTTTTTTTCCCTGAAATCATCCTGCTTTTCATTTCTTATAAAACAATAATATTCCATCACAGTCATATATCACAGCTTGATTATCCATTATCCTATCAATGGGCATCCTCTCAATGTCCAATTCTTAGATACCACAACAAGAGCTGCTATAAATACTTTTGTACAAATAGGTCTTCACCCCCCCTTTTTAAATGTATTTATAATATAGACCTACTAGTGATATTGCTGGATCAAAGGGTATGTATAGTTTTATAGCCCTTTTGGCATAGTTCCAATTTGTTAAGAAGAAATTAGTATTAATAATAGAAGTACACATGTAATTTTAATTCACTAATTTAGCCATTGTTGTTTGAAAGTTATTTTGCTTTGTTTTTTTTTACCTATATGAATTTATGAATATAGATGTGAGGCCAGTTGTATGAATGAATTGGAGATCCAACCTGTGGACTTTCTAAATTGATCAGTTCCCTTGGACTTCACATGAAAGCTTATTGGCACCAGTCACAAGAATCAGCAGAAGTGTGGCTGAATCAGTGTAAATATATCACATGATTTGAAAAACAGAGAAAGCCACAGAAATTCAATTTTAAAAGAACTAAGATTTTATATAGTCCAATCCATAACTAAACAGGACTTCTCTCTAAAGTACTCTTGCAAGTTGTCCTTTAGTCTCCATTTGGAGATCTCCTGTGACAGGGAATTCCCTTCATATATGTTCTGAGTAGTCATGCTCTGGAAGTTACTGATGATATTTTTTAGCTAAGAGAGAAAATAAAATACAGCAATGGAAAACTCATTCAACTTCTAGTTCGCATTCACTGTTAAGAATTTTTTTTCTTACATTGATACTAATAATAATAAAACCAAAAACATCCATGTGTACATCACTTTAAGGTTTGCAAAGTACTTAACATATTATTTTTCTTACATTGGACCAAGAAAAACATATCTCTCTCAAACTTTTCCCTATTGTTTGGTGGTCTGCCCTTTGGGGTCAAGCAGAATATGCCTAATACCTCTTTGACATGTCTTCAAATTCTTGAACATAACTATTATTTCTAAATTCTTCTCCAAGCTAATATCCTTCAGATGATTTTCACAGTAATGACAATAATAAGCTCTAACACTTATATAGTGTTTTAAGATTCCTAACATACTTTACAAATATTATTTTATGTGATCTTCACAATAATTCTGGGAAGTTAGAACTATTAGTATCCCCATTTTATAGATGAGGACATTGAGGCACAGAGGGATTATGTGACTTGCTCAGGGATCACAAAGATAGTAAATATCTGAGGACTTCTTGACTACTTGTCTGATGCAATATCTACTTTGCCACATAAATGCTTCATATGGCATGGTCCCCTCATTATCCTGGCCATACTTCAGTTTGTTAATACATCTTCCTAAAATGCAATACCCAGAACTGGACACAATACTTCAGATGTGGTGACCAGAGAAGAAGGAGACTAGTACTTACATAGGCCCACTTGGACATTCTGTCTCTCAAAACTACCAAAAATCAATTAATTAGCTTTGTTTGGCTGCCATGTCACACAATTGCTCAACACACAAAAAAAATGTATCTTGCTAATGACAATTCATTAGCATCTTCATATATTAAATACTAAATTCTCTCTTTAGATATAAAGAGGCAGCCTGGTATAGACAAAAGGGCACTAGTTCTGGATTCAAAAGACCAGGGCTCAAATCCTTCCTTTTGATACTTACTACTTGTGTGATCTTAGGTTACTTATTATCCCCAGGAGTTGGAAGAGATGGCCTGTGAGTCCCATTCCAGCTCTAGAGTAATGATCCTATATAGAAATAAAACTGGAATAAGCTTTTTTTTTCAAATCTTTGGATGCAAAACTACTGACAGGAGACCATACTGATTACTTTCTAGATTTGTGAGAATCAGTAGTAATTGGACCATTTGGATCTCCTTTTTTTCATTTTTCCCTTCAAGAACTACTGCTTTCAGCCAATCTGGGCAATGTAGTATTGTTTTTATCATCCTAGACTTGGAGCTCAAATTTTGTCTTTTCTTTCAGGAAGTCAGAGTGCAACAGTATATCCCAAGGGATTCTCAAAACATGTAACTAAAAGCAATAAAAATATCTCTGACTCTTCTGCCATTGTGATTGATTCTAAAATCTCCTGTCAGACTCTTTCTGGACGCTAAGGATGTCATTATCAGTTGCCTTTCTTGGGAATAGAGCAAGTCAGCAGGATAGACTAGGAATACTGGACATAAAGTATGGCATTGGTCACCCACTGGGACAAGGTATCTACTATGCCATAAAACATTGGATAACAATACACAAAGAAACATAGGCAGGAAAATAGAGAAAAGAAAAAGATATCACTAAATCAACAATCTTCCAAAGAACATAAAAATTCTTAGGATTCAACATAAATGGCAAACACCAAAATTAAACTGTGACAGGAATAAAAATCATACCTTTTTTTGGCTTTTTGTATAATTACAATATTATCTTTGAGATCACTTGGTAGTAAATTTCATAATTTCTGGCTGGGAAAGCTTCTGCTTTCTCTTAGGCCCAATTTTCTTCAGATATTCCTTAATCACTCAGATTTTAAGAGAAGCAGTGACACTGGTTGAGAGACATTTCCAGTAGAGGAAACTCTACAGAGTGGCCCCTGGAGTTGTGGTTCTATGAGGTGAAAGAATATCTAAAATTCAAAGTAACTCCCTAGGAATGACCCCTTCAACATTTTACCTCAACCTGAAGCATAGCTCTTCTAAAAAATTATCAAGTCACAACTCATTTGCTTGATTATCTACCACATCAGAAATTGGATCTGAGTAGGTGTGCCCAAAAAGGCTATTGATGCTGTTTTTCTAGCTTAGACATAGAAAATAATATAAAACTCAATTAGTAAGATTATGGTTGACTGCTCATAGAAACTTATGTGCCATGTCTCCTCTATAAACAAATAAACTGAAAACTGTTTCTAGCTAAATTCTCTCAGAAAGTTAGCTCTCGAATCTATCAAGTGTGGCCATTCTCCTCTCCATAAATGCAAATTGCAATCTATTCTCATTTCATGTATTTATCTACATTTTTCCAATAGAGGATCTACCAAGGAATCAGACCTTTTTTAACATTATTATCCATCATTTTATGTAGCTGGACCATTCTTTCCCAAACATACATGCATTTGATAATATCTTTTGTGATAATAACTGATTTACATATAATATGTATAAAAATTTATAATTATATATAAAATATTCTACATTACTATATATTATATGGAAGGATGGGGGAAAAGATAGTAAAACAAACTTATAAAGCAACAGGAATGCTGTTTCTAGCGAGTTCCCATTTCATTAGAAATTCTATTATAAAATCATCTTTTAGTTAGAGAACCTTAGAACAATCATAAGATCCAGAAAAAAATTAACCAGTAGAAAAGAACAAATGCAGTCATAATAAACAGAATCCAGGTTAGAGTGTTTGACTTGGCAGTGGGCTTAATGAGTGACTTTGACCATGTATCCCCTTTTTGGCTTAACCATTCAGAAGATAACACATTATTCTCTGAGTTGTTTGCTAAATCAGACTAAGAGTTGGGGATGCTTCAGTGTGAAAATAGTCATAGGATAAATAAAAGGAAATACTGTCCATGGACCACATTGAAAAACTATGAAAATTGCTTCCAGAGGACTTAGATAAATCTATAGATAATCACATCATCATATGTTAAGAGAGTCTTCATTATTCCCCATCCCAAATCTTTCTATATGACATAACACATCACACTTGCTTTCCTTGAAGTGACCATTAAAGACAGTTTACTGGGCAGAATGAAACTGATATGGCATATATTTTATAGATGAGGTGTAAATGCTAAGGTTAAAAAAAAGCTACATCAATGAATTTAGCCAATCAACAACTATTTGCTAAAATCAAAATATTAAGTCCTTTTGGGGTAGCTAGGTGGGTCAGTGGATAGAGCACCATTCCTGAAGTTCAAAACTTATATATATGTATGTGTGTATACATATATATATATATGTATATGTATATATGTGTATATATATGTGTATGTATGTATGTATATATATACATATATATGTATATGTAGTCTCTTTGCCAGTTCGTCATTTCATGTTCTGAGTGTCAGAGATATAGATATAAAAATGAAATAATCCCTGACTTTTGTGAGACCTTTGCCCAAAGTAGGCCAAAGACAAACTTTTCTAAAACTAGAAATAAACATGTCAGTAGACACAGAACAGATAACTCAATTCCCAAAACAATGAGTATCTGGATCTTTTGAAGTAAACCAGACATAAACTTATGCAAAATGTGGATACAAAGTTTTGCTTTCTAAAAATTATAGTTTTAAATTCATATTAAGTTTATATTTCAATTATATATATATATATATATATATATATATAATTTTGCAAACTCAATCTGAAGAGTAATGTGATTCAGTGTTGGTCTTTTAATAAGTGCTTGTGTAGACAAGTCCTAAACATTACCTATAGTGTCCCCTTCATAAATGAAGGCCAAACAAATTTGTACCTATATACATTTCTTTATGTGTGCGTATATATCTATTTTTGTGTATATACATATATATTATAATCTATTTATTAGATAATATATTAAAATATGTTATATTATGTTATTATAATCTATTTACATAAATATGCGTCTAGATACTTACAACTTCATTTTAAAATCCTAAAACATTTTGGCTTCTTGATTTAATTGTTTAATTATGATTTTTAAATGAGAATTTTCCATATCACAGTTTCAGAGATAGAAGTCAACTAGTCAGTTCTTCAATATCTCCAATGTAGGAGAATGCATCCCAAAGCAGTTCATTCCACTTTGGGATATTTCAAATTGTTTGGAAGTTTTGCATAAATTGAAGTCCAAATTTGTGTCTTTACAGACAAGCTAAAATGTCCAGAAAATTATTATGGATGAAATGCAAATTAACACAACGTCTTCTTTTGCTTTGTTGTACGTAATGATGTTCAAGGAATCAGCCCACCCTATCCCAGAGAATATTCCACCATTATCATTGCATTCTGTAGAATAGTCCAAACTAGCCTACATGTAAGAAGAAGAGACAAATCGTTTACACCTTTAGTGATGACAATATATAAATATATTATATAAATGGAAGGAAGGAAGGGAAGGAGGGAAAGAGGGGAAAAGAGAGAAAGGAAGGAAGGAAGGAAAGAAAGAAGGAAAGGAAGAGAGGGAGGGGAAAAGAAAGAGAAAGAAGGAGGGAGGGAGGGAGAGAAGAAGGGAATGAGGGATAAAAAGGAGAGAAGAAAGAAGAAAAGGACGGAGGGATATTATATAAGATAATATTAATTCTCAGACATTCTTTAAAAACCCTACTCCTTAGCCTAACACAGGGGCACATGGCCTTGTCACCTGGGAAATCATTTACTAACATTTAAAGATTATTACATGAAGTAAAGCAGAAAGTTGGACTAATATTGTCTTTCATTAAAAATCAGAATAATTGCTCAAGGAAAAATAATTTTTGCAATACTTCTGGAGGCTCTAAATGGCCTATGATGAGTAGTGTTCATTAGATTTGCTGGGTTATTGTTCCATTGACCACTTAATTTACATAGAACTTAACCAAAACATCTGGAATCTATAGAACTGGAACCTCATTTCTATCCCCACAAAAAAAAAAAAAAAATCCTTAACTAAGAAATTAAATTTCTAGTGAATGCTACCTATTTCCCCAGTCTTCTTCCTAAATGAGCTACATTTGATTTTCTGGTTTTTCTTAATAGCTTAATATATGTTTAAACATAAATCAAGTACCCTTTTCAAAAAGTCACATAGTAATTTTAATTTCTTCTGTGTTGTGCTTGCAAAAAACATTATAATTTTTTCCATCCCAATTTTTGATTTTATCACTTTTTTTTTCAATACCATTTGAAGAAAAACACTTTCCTCAGTTGACCTTGAATATGCCTTGTAGACAAAAGCTCTCAACTAATTTGAGTCTTGTTACCATTCAACCTCTACTTGAGAAAAAAAAGTGCTAAAACATAGCTTTTCTGGTTGTCAACATTCCCTTCAAGAGAAAAATTGACAAAGTTTGCCTGAATTTAATTTTGGCTTACAAAAGAACATTCTTTTTAAAATTACAGCTCCTTTAAACTTAATCTCCCACCCCCCAAAGAAGGGGGAAGGCAAATTATTTTGAACCCACAGACTATTGTACTCTAAGGTCTATGAAGGCACAGACTGTGTTCTTGTCTAGAACAGAATCATAGATTTTCAGAAATCGAAGGAGCCTCAGAGGTCATCTAGTAATTGCAATCCATATCTGAAAATGAAGTTCAAGAACGTTCAATGGCTCCCTGCTGCCTCTAGGACCAAATTTATTTGGCATTTAAAGTTCTACACACACACACACACACACACACACACACAGAGAGAGAGAGAGAGAGAGAGAGAGAGAGAGAGAGAGAGAGAGAGAGAGAGAGAGAGAGAGAGAAAGAGAGAGAGAGAGAGAGAGAGAGAGAGAGAGAGAAAGAGAGAGAGAGAGAGAGAGAGAGAGAGAGAGAGAGAGAGAGAGAGAGAGAGAGAGAGAGAGAGAGAGAGAGAGAGAGAGAGAGAGAGAGAGAGAGAGAGTTCTAAACAGTTGCGCTCCCATTTTTATCCCTAGGCTGATCTCACAAAACTCCCACCCACATGCTCAATATCTAGCCAAATTGGCCTGCCACTTTTTAATCCCAGTATATCACATTCCAAGTCCAGCTTCCTTGCCTTTGTATAGGCTGCCTCATGTGCCTAGAATGCTCTTCTTCTTTACCCCAGGCTCTTGGAATCCTTAACTTTCTTCAAGGCATTGCTTAAGAACAAAAACCTTCAGGAGCCCTTCCCCAAACCCACAATTCACCATTGTTAATGTTACACTTCCATTTATATATATATGTGTGTGTGTGTGTGTGTGTGTGTGTGTGTGTGTGTGTGTGTGTGTATCTATATGTCCATACACAGACATATGTGTATATTTGTATATGTGTATATTGGTTGCTTCTGCCTTCTGCACAATGTAAAGCATCAGGTTGAATGACAACTCATCTCTACCAGTGTGAATGCAGGCAAATACATATCACAGGTTGGCACAGTAAGGAAAGAGCTGGTCTTGGAATCAGAAAGTGCAGGGTTCAAAGTCCTTATCTTTGCCACTTACTGACTGGTTGATCCTGGACAAGGCACTTCTCAGTGTTCCAGGAAATTCTCTAAGACTATTAGTTTCAGAGAAGGTGCTGATCTGCATGGGTTATCAGAAGCAGAAACCAAAAAGAAATGCTCATATATCATAGACTTATATGGCCCCACCACCTTATTTTACAGCTAAGAAAACCAAAGCCCTGAGAACTTATAGACTTCTTTGTTCTGTTATCAGCAATGATGCTCAAGGAATCAGTCTATGCTATCCCAGAGAATATTCAACTATAATCTTTGCAATCTGTAAAATAGTCCATGCTATCCTACATATCTAGGGTCACACAAGTAATAAGTGACAGAAACAGAATTCAGATCCAGGTCTTGTCTCAAATCGTTTCCACCACATCACAAGAACTCAAATTATCATATTATTTTATGGTTTTAGAAGCACGTTAAACCATAAGGAACATAACGTTTATCTCCAATTTCCTCTACACCCCAATTATTCTCAGGAGTATATACATGTGGTCAAGGGCTTTCTTGTATTTTCTAAGTCTACATACTGTTTTTCTTAGGGATGTAGGTATCTGGAGCTAAGGAATCATATCTTTCCAAAGCTATAAAAGGTTTACATTGGTGGGAACTCTGGCCTATACTGGAGAAGCTTGGATCTGTGAACTGGAAGTGACCTCAGGAAACCTCATTCAGTCCCATTCAATCTACTTTACACAGCCATGTTCTTGGACAGAAACAAAGACCCAGTCTTTTGAAAAATGTCTTTCAATTCAACAGACTTCAAAACTGGCTATGCCAACAAGAAAATAAAAATGAACTTCATTTGGTAGAAAGCCACATCACCCTACTCCAAGTCAACCGACAGGTTCTTATTTGATGGAATGGATAGGGCAGAGTGAGCAATAGGCCGAGAGTCCAAAAGTCCAAAAGACTTCAGTTCTAGCCCCTGATTGAAAAGTTGTGTAATTCTGAAAGAGTCACTTAACACCTTAACCTTAACTTTAACCTGTTTCCTCCTATGTCAAATGTGGATAACTCCATCCCCAGAGTTTGTTATGAGGATCAAATGAGATGTTATTTATAATGCACTTTGGAAACACTAAAGTGCCACACAAATGCTAGTTATTGTTATTATTATTAATTCTTCATTATCTCTCATTAATAGAAAGCTTCATAATTTGCAAAATGTTTCTTCTTGTACCAAGTCAGTGAATTACAGAGCACAAGTATCATTATTCCCCTTCTAATGATGAGGCAGCTGAGGCTCTCTGAAATTAAGATCATACAATTAGTTAAGTCCTCAAACTGTGATTAAAACTAAGGTTATGACTCCGTATCCAGTGTCCTTTCTAGTGTGGCAAGCTTTATCCTATCATCATTATCACATACTTACTGAGCATGGACAAAATTCAGGGCTCTTAACTTGTCCTGCAAACTATAGTTGAAGGAAGAAATCAAGCAATAAAATTATTTTTCCAATGATGCCTGCTGCCTTTCCAATTTTTAAAACTTTCAGTTCATTGCAAAAAATTTCCTTTTGTAATAATAGATTTTTATTTTCAAAATATATGCAAAGGTAGTTTTCAGCATTCACCCTTACAAAACCTTGTCTTTCAAACTTTTTTCACCCCCTCCTCTACATAGCAAGTAATCCGATATATGTTAGACATGTGCAGTTTTTCTATAACTATTTCCACATTTATCATGTTCATTGCAGAAAGTTTATATCCACTTTTAGAAAGCAAGATTTCCAAAATAAATTAGAATCTAGTTGCATCCCTAGCTCCCAGGCTACAAATCTTTACTGTTAGTTTTTCTATCAGATCTTGGCTTCTAAGTCCCTTATAGAAGGGGTAAATTGTAGGCACTCAAAACACTAATGCTCATAGGGTCTACAAATCACACAAGCATATGCTAAACAAAGAAACCAGTTTTCTTTAGCCAAAATACCAATTCATGCCATTCATGGGGCCCTTTCCATTCAATCTTAATTCATCAATTGTTATCTTTAATGTTCTGTTTCTCTAGATTGTAATCGTTCTCTTGAAGAGCAGGTTTCTTGGGGAGCTTCTGAGGTAGCCTTAGTTTCAGTTCAGTTCAATAATCCCAAAATGCAGCCAGGAGTTAAAGTCCTTTACTGTCTCTTTCCAAATCTTATCTCCAGATCCTTTATTTTCTCCTTTAAGTCTTGTCTCCTTGACTTGAGGCTTGGCTAACTAGCTGGAAGGTTGAAGTTGGAATGAAATCTTTTCTCCTCCTCCCAGAGAGTGGGCTTTTATAGGCTCTCTAAAGGTGTGAGTCTAATGTGTGGACCAATGAGTGAACTCCTTTAAAGGTGTAAACTCCTTTAAAGGTTTGAACTCCTTTAAAGGTGTGAACCAAGTACATTATCTTGTCTCAAGTTCTGGCCCATAACATCTCCTTGTAGGATCAGATCAACCATGCTAAATTAGATAATTATTGTCTCTTATCCATTCCAGTGATTTAGCACCTTGTAAGAATTCTAACAGTATCATCTAGCGAAGGAAATATTATGACTAAAGTAAGGAAGGACAAACAGAAGCATTCTCTAATACTGGGAGCTGTAAGAAGGCCATACCATAGAGCTCCATTCAAAGATAGTAATATCACATCAGGCCCTTACTCTATATATTTACATCTGGGAGGGACAATATTTGACCTGGGGCTTACTCAAATCCATACAAATTACAAACTATGTTATAGTAGAATATTAATGCATAATTTCTTATCTCTTAACCAATTGTTTGTATTCTTTACAAAAGTAAATATTAAATGAGATAGAGACATACGTGCATGCATAATTTTAATCTGAAAATAAGGCTGTGATTTTGTTTTCTTCCTTTGTTGCATGACACTTGCAGTCAATTGAATACTACAGCTTCTGGCATTGGAAAAACAAACAGACATATTATGAGCTGTCATATAAGGAAGCTCTCAATACTTCCTTGAGTTTCAATTGTTTATAATATCATTTTTATATGACTATCAAATAAGGTTCTAGTTGCTGTTGTTGTTGTTGTTTTTCATCCAGAGTCCCTGACTATAATCAGGAGATTTAATATGCTGCATATTTCATTGTGAATCCAAAAGAGATAAAAGCTATTTTTTAAATATTCATTAGTTTTCCTACTGAGCCCATAAAGAATATACATATGTAATTTAAGAAACTCAGTCTTCCTATTGTTCTTTTTCTGTTTGTTCTTGGAACTCTCTAGTTCCTCTTTTGTAGCTTCTGAAAAATAAAGAGAAAATTACCTCTACTCAGTTTTACATTCCTATTTTTTATTCCTCTGCCTTAAGCTTTGATACATACATATATTGTATCAGACTTGGGAAGTAAACATAAGGCTCATTGAACATATTTTGTCATAGTACATTCTAGAACTGAGTAGATGGAAGCTGCCCCTACCTAATGCTAAATATCTATAATATATCTGTATATCTATAATATATAATATATATAATAGATATATTATATATATATAATATATAATATAATAAAACTATAGGGAAACACTCTAGTCAAATATACTGATATTCTGTATGGTATAGGCGCAAACATTTGGGATATTAAAGTATATAGTTAATTGGGTGATGGGTTGGGTATACAACATCTGATATACAACATTATTGAAACCACTTGAGACCAAAGCGATGGTGAAATATTAGGGACAGCCTTGAATAGAAGTGTGCTGTTTATAGGCAAAGAAAGATTAAAAAACTCACTAGATGCCACTGGTATGTTTTCCATCAATGGAGAAGGGGAACATATAAACAAAGACAAGTTCTTTTTATTGTTTGCTTGTATAAATAACTATAAGTTTATATTTATATAAATAAAAATATTTAAAATATATTATGAATTTAATAATTATCAAAAAAGAAATAAATATTTAAAATAGGAAATAAAGTTTTTCATTAAACCTTAGGTATCTAACAAGATAGAATTAATGAATGACCGAACAACAAACACATGAAAAAATGCTTCTGTGCACTTCTATTTATACCTAGAGTTCTATTTCCTTCAACTGAGTTTGCTTATTTGCTTTTTTTTTTTCAATATGTGTGTATGGATGGATGCTACTCAATGTATGCTATGCTATGCATATATATACATATGTATGTGTGTGTATGTGGGTATGTCTATGTTTCTGGGATTTGGATATTTCACTCTAGATGTGTATTATAAATCTATATGTAGTCCTGGTTCTATTGGCATTATTAATTCATGTAATAATTTCTTTGGTTGAATTGTACTTATTGTTTTTTATTTTGTCATATTATTCTATTGCATTAATATATGGATATTTCAATAGGTCTGTGATATTGCCAATGAAAGTATTCCTTCCAATGAAATGGGTCCCAACTATTCATACTGTGTGGTTCTTATCTATGTGCTTTCATAAATCCTTTGCAGGAGAAGAGAGTTTCTTCAACATTCTAGGGGTCTTGCTGTGGGACAGGGTTTCTTAAGCCTTTTCCACTTACAACCTCTTTTTGCCTAAGGAATTTTTATGTAAATCAGTATATACAATAGGTATATAAATCAAACATTTACTGATAATAAATCATAATTTATGACCCATGCATTCAATTTTTGGACCCCATAATGGAGTTGTAAGGATAAATGGACATTCCCTGTTCTCCTTTGTTGTTCACACAATGTCAGGAGAACAGGGAATGTCCATCTATCATCCCCTGCCTTCACTAGAGTAATCCACCTCCTTTTCTGCTCATGCATATATCTAATGATATCCTTCACAAAGTTTCTCCTGTGTAATTCAGCCCTAGTGATATGGTACAACCTTCTCATGTCCACCTCACACTGTTCAAATGTTTTTTTTTTGATGACCCAACATGTTAATGCTTTGACCTTTGTGGTATTCCATCAACCTAACATAATTAAATCAAGAAATGTTTGAGTAATATTTATGTATGTATGTATATATGTGTGTATATGTATATGTATGCATATAGTTTTACTAGAGAACAGCAGCAAAATTTTTGTTAGAGAAATCCTTTCCCACTCCATCTCCTTTTAAATAATGTTTTCAGGATAAAATCCTAGCAAAGAAATTTTTGGATTGAAAGGTATAATCATGTTTTCTGACTCACTGCATTTACTGTAACTATTTGTAGGTTTCTATATAACCAGCAAAATTGCACCTAATCCTTTTTCTCCAAGTTCCCATCAATGTTATATTTAAATATTGGCTTTATACATATACACACACATAAATAAACATACATATATACACATATGCATGTATGGATGATATATACATATGTATATGTATATACATAGAGATTTTTATACACTCATATATGTGTGCATATATATATATACATATATATATATATATATATATATATATATATACATCTGTATCCATAACATATCTTAAGATTGCTCTAATTGGCACTTCTATGATTAAAGAATATGAGAATCTCCTTATGAAGTTATTAATAGTTTGGAACTATTTTGTCTTTTTCTAAGTAGTTTCTTTCCATCTGTGTGCTTTTCATCAAACCTATTTCCATGAACCTATTCTTGATCTGTTGACGATAAGACTTCTGAATCTTTGGAGGGGGGATAATTTTTTTTCGATATAAATGCCTTAAAGAAAGATGCATAGGCATACTCCAAAAATAAATGAATTTTGAGTTTTATTGATAACAGAACTCAAATTTTAAAAAAACATTTTTAATGAGGAAGAATGATATGGTGAGCTAGAAGGCCATCTTTAGAGTAGGAAAAATCTAAGTTTCTAGCTTATTTCTAATATATACTAACTGTGAAATCCTGAAAAAGTCATTTAACTTCTCAGTTAATCTGTCTTAGCCAATTCTTTAAATTATAGATAGCCTATCAGTCTGTATTTGTGGGATTAATTTCCACATAGAGAGATCCATAAACTAGTGAAATCATAATTCAGAATTATGAACCAAGAGATTGATGGAAGGAAGGAAGGAAGGAAGGAAGGAAGGAAGGAAGGAAGGAAGGAAGGAAGGAAGGAAGGAAGGAAGGAAGGAAGGAAGGAAGGAAGGAAGGAAGGAAGGAAGGAAGGAAGGAAGGAAGGAAGGAAGGAAAGAAGGAAGGAAGGAAGGAAGGAAGGAAGGAAGGAGTAAATAGCTATTTCTATTTTCATATCTTTACATATGTTTTTAAGAGATCAGGGTTTTAATGAACATAAGAACATCATATATTTCAAAGTAAAACTAATAATTTCCTCTATGTCCAAAAAAAAAAAAAAGTCAACATAAAATAAAAATAAAAAGCAAGATCTGATGTCACTAACTTGAATTTCACCAAGCCTTCATTCCCCCTCATTTCATTGTGTTCCTTAGAGACTTCTAAAATCCAGGCAGTCATTAAAGACTTCATGGTTCTCTGAAAAACTTGGTTGAGATCTACCAATGCTAATTTCAACACAGTAATGGGTGGTATAATAGTTGCCCCAAATGACCCAGCTAATTAGCTGAGTTTGCTTCTTAAACACAGTGCTTGCCCATGGCCTCATTTCACTATTTACTTCCATCCAAAAAGACCTTCCAATCAGGAGGGAAGGCCCACAGGAAGTTTTATCCTCTGGCCACAAGCTAAGAAAGGACTGTGCCATTGGCTCGTTCTGCCCATTTGGCATATCAACATTCTGAAACATTTTAAATACTGTCACATTAACCAAATAACTTTGACTATGAAAGAAAACACTAAAGAACAGAGACTTCATTTCAACTTCTTTGGGTAGACAGGCTATACTTCCAGTGTCCTTAGCACTACAAATCTTATTTGCAAGAACTCTTTTTCCCCCTAGACTGATTTTTTCCAGACCTGAAAAGGTTTGCTATGGGTTGGACTAAGTTCCCCCTAAAAAATCTGAACTTGATCACTTACCAAAAATGAGAGAACTGAATTGTAGAGAGCTGACATTTATTTCTATCCTTAATTCCTCTTTTGAATCCTAGTCCCATGTGGCCAGCTGTTTGATGGGTACATGTACCAAGATGTTTCACTGGCATCTCAAATTCAATATGTCCCAAGTTAAATTTATTTTCTATTCCTATTTCCCAACATAGCCATTCTCCAGACTTTCCTTTTTCCACTAAGACACCACTATTCTCCTAGTTAACTCGAGTCATTCCCAGATCCCATTTCATCACTGCCACCATTCCCACCTAATCTATTGCCAAGTCTTGTCAATTTTATCTTGCATCTAACCAGATCTTTACAGTCTAAAGCCCTCAGCATTCTTACTTGAATTACTTATCATAGTAAGTATCATAGCCTCCTATTTTTTCTCCCATCTTCTACTCTCTCTTCTTTCCAATCCATCTTCCATATTTTTTCCAAGATAATATTTCTAGGGCATAGATCTGACATGCTCACTGTCCCCCTTCAGTGGCTCTCAATTTCCTCTTGGATGAAATACAAACTGTTCAGCATGGCATTTAAACATCTCCACAATCTGGCTCCCATTGACCTTTCCAGATTTATTGGATATTACTCTCCTTTATGTAGTCCATTTTCCAGCCAAATTGAACTACTAGTTTCGTTCCAAAAATAGCATTCCATCTCCCATCTTTGTACTCTCAAACACACTGTCCCCATGACTGAAAGGACTCCTGTTTCTCTCCAAAAGGTCTTTCCTTCTTTCAAAAATGAGTTCAGATGTCACTTTTTAAGACTTCCTGGTCTCATTAGCTATGAAGTTCTCTTTCGTCCTCCACAAACTACCTTGTATTTATTTATTTATCTCTTTCCTTTTTTTCTTTCCCTCTCCTTCTCTCAGATAGATAGATGGATGGATGGATGGATGGATGGATAGATAGATAGATAGATAGATAGATAGATAGATAGATAGATAGATAGACAGATGACTCCTCCTAAACAGAAGTCATTTAACACAGTGGCTTATTCATGATAGGTATTTTATAAATGTTAAAATGAACTGAATTTCAAATATGAACATGTTGGGCTTAGGAATCATGCTATTCCTTCCTTCCTACTTACTAAAATAACTAGCACTTTAACTATCATTTACCCACATGTTCTTACTACTATCCATCATCCAAACCTCATTGAAGTTCATTAAATGTTTCCAAAAAGGTATATCTGTTAGAATTATTAAATGCTACCATTTCTGTTATCTAATGGCCTAAACCATAGAGTGAACTCAAGACATAGCTTGATACATTTTAGTAGCATGCACAATTTTATCCACATTTTAGAAGCATACACAATTTTGTCCAAATCAGTAGAACAAAAAGAAAAATGTGAAATCCTGAGCAATCAGTTTGAAAGAGACCTTTTCATTCAATATTTGATAAGGCTTATATTATCCAATAATGATTTAGGAGGCTGAAGGAACTGATAAATCCATCATGTAGATTGCTTTCATAGGGATGACTGACCCTTTGGAGTGATAACTGTATCATTCTAGATTCTATTGCAAATTCATAGCAATACTAACAAATTGGGATTAGACTTAAAAAGCCATTCATACTTTTCATAATTGTCTAAAAGGATTGTTCTAGGTTGAGAGGTACGAGGATCATGAACTGAAGCTAAAAGCATTTGTAGTAATAGAGATTCAGGATCATTCTTCCTGCTTATTTGATTGAATTAGAAAATTAATGAGCCAATTCCCCCCCACCCCAGTGCTATAGTAAATCACAAAAGATTATTTCTTGAATGTGCTTATATAGTCCCCTAGTGGCCTGAAGGAATAAATACATCTAAGCATCTACAATCAAACTTTTACTACAGATACCCGCAAGAATGAGAAGGAAGGGAACAAGAAAATAGAATGATTTTCTTAATTATATTTTGTGGGTAACTCATGTTATCCCAAAAACTTTTAGAAGATATTTTGGAGGTCATCAAATTCATCTCTTTCCCATTTCAACAGATAAAGAAACTGAAAAACTGAGTGGTAAGATACCATACCCAAAGTTACCCAAATAGTATCAGAACTAGGATTGAATCCAAGTCTTTTGGTTTCAAATAAAGCACCGTTTCTACTATAGTATATATTTTTTACTTCTTTAATCATTGGAATATTTAGAATCATGTTTTTATTACTGATGGTCTAATGGTGAATCATTCAGGATTATTATTCAAAATATGATTTTTCACAGAACAGTGTTTTTCTGCTTATTTCTCAGTCTTGCCTTGTCCAGTTTTCCCTTGCTTCAGTTACCCATAGGCAACCAAGAGTCCTGGATGTCAGGCCCATTGGCCAAAGTAGCCACAGTAGGAGGCTGGTACCATGGCTGAATTCCAGGATCTTTTAGGGGACTGAAAGTCAGTAACATAGTGTGCAATACTTATAACTGTTTCAGAACAAACAAGACCAGCAACAAATCATAACCAGGTGAGTACCTTGGCTTCTTGCAGATGCCATCTGGGCAGTCATCCAAGTTCCAAGAGAGCGGTCAAAAGGTTAGGGGACAGGACAGAAAAAAAAAGTATGAGAATTAAGTGAGCCTAAAAGTAAAACTTTGTACTATCCCAGCTTTGATTCCTTCATGTTCCTATGGCAAACAGTTTCTAGAAGTTCCTGGTTGCAAATTTTATCAGTTTTTTAGTCCATCTCACTCTTTTTCCCCTTTTCCTTCATTTTGTGGTTGTGGTAGGATATAATCATTACTGGGCTTCAGGAATGGAAAGAATATACCTAGTTAAAAAAGAAGTATCAGTATTTCACTGCATATCAAAGTTATTTACTCACAAGAACATAGATCCATAAACTTAGAAAAAGAAGAGAGAAATGTGGTAGTAAGCACATACTGCCAGTTAGAAGATGGGGAAAAAGGCATAATAAAAAGATTGCGAGAACATTCTGCAGGCCACCAGGTCAACTAGAGGTAATGGATGATATCTTCCCAACATAGATCATATGTCTGTTACAGAAATATATCTACCTGTACATTTATTGAAGGTCTCTTTGAAAAAAATCAGAAATCGAATTTTGGAGTAATAAATTAGATTTGCTATTTCCTTTTAAAAAGGGAAAAAAGGGAGAAAGGGGAAAGGGAAAAAATATGGGAAAGAAAAAACAAACAAACAAACAAACAAAAAAAGAAGTAAACATTGCATATGTTGATTTACATTCAATCTCCATAATTCTTTTTCTGAATGCAGATAGCATTTTCTATCCAAAGTCTATTGGGATTGCCTTGGAGACTTGTTATTTCTTAACCTAATCTGACCAACAAGGAAAAAATATTTACTACTGTGGAAAAGACAAGAAATTTTGAAGGCTATGATCAGGCCATCTTGGGATTTGTGATAGTTAATGCCTGACATATTGTGACAAATAATTATTCTTTAAAAGAGTAAATTTCAAAAAAATTTGAGATATACCAGAGAGACCTGAGTCTCTAAAAAGGAAGTTGGCTAAAGAGGTATAAGAAACTCTCAAGAATGAAATTCTGATAAGATAGGGGAAAAGTGACTAGGTGTCTGATACATGGTGAGCATTTAATAAATATTTATTGATTTATTGTCTAAAGAGTTCATTGAAAAACTTTAACTTGAAAAGAACATATACAAGAGATAAAAGGGAGAATAGAAAGCTGAAAATGAATACAATAAAATAACAAGGTCTTCTATAAAAATAGTGTCAGAAAAAGCCTTTAAATAATTAAAAGGTTTTGCAAAGCTATAATGGGGATAAGAAAAAGAACAGAAAGTTTGACTTCTGGTTGGCATGAATAAGAGGAGGCTAATATAGGAAAAAGAGAAAGCAGAACTATTTAATTTGTTTCTACATTGTTTTTGTTTTCTCCATCAAAGGATAATGATCTTCAGCTTGTGAAGGATAGAACAAAAAATAACTACAGACAATACAAATTCAAGAAAGCACTTAGCTCCCCTCTTAATAGAACCAAATAAACTATAACTTTGACTAAGGGGGGGAAATTATGGATTTTATTATAGCGCTGAGTCTTAGTTGCTGACTTAAAATAATTTTGGAGAATGGTAGTAGTATCTGAGAACTGGAAAAAATGTCACTGATTCTTTTAAAAGAAACAAAGGTAAATTGTTCTAACAATAGTCTAGTGAGCGTGATTTCAATTCCTGGCAAAATTCTTGAATGCATTATTGAAAAGATGGTTTGTGAACGTTTAGACAAGGAAGCAAGGATTGCAAAGTGATTGCAAAGAGCCAGAACACCTTCATTAAAAACAGGTCATGCCAGACTAACCTCATTTCCATTTTTAAAAGCAGGTCTTCTAGATTATTAGATCAAGGGAAATATATAACAAGATTTCAATTAGGCATACAACAAAGTCTCTTACAATAATTTTAGGAACTGGATAAAGATATATAAGCTGAATTACAGTAGAGTTAGGTTTAATTAGAATTAACTGAATTAATATTCCTCAAGGTGGCAGGTAATTGATTGATATCAACCTAGAGGGTTAAAGGATAAAGGATAAATCCTTAGTGGAAAGATATATGTTTTTTTCCTTGCTCTGTTCTACAGTTTTTATCAGTGACTTGGATAAATCCATCAGTGACAAGATCAAAGGAGTATCAGATACATTGAATGACAGAAATGGCATCTAAAAAGATCTGTAAGAATAGACTGAATCTAATAAGATGAAATTCAATCATGATGGGAGAATTATGGGGAAAACAGGGGGAAAATGATAGTAATAGATGACCCCCAAAAGGAAAAGAATGTCAATGAAATAGTTTTAAAATACAATATGCAAAAGAGAACAGAAGGAAATTTGGGAGGAAAAAGAGACCAGCAGGAAAGTATTTATTGTTAATAAGGTGTTCAGTTTAATATTTTACATGTTAATAGAGATTCATGGCTTTGTATCTTTTTATGTGGAGATGATCATTTTGTTAGTGTCTGTCAAATTTTTAATTTAAAAAAAAGGGAAAAAAAAACAAGTTTAATAGAGAATAAAGTCCTAAAATTGGGTTTAAAAAATAAGTTCAAGGAAGGCACATCTAGACAACAGTTGACATGAAAATGTTTGAGACTTGTAAGCTGTAAAACTTACTATGAATGTGCAGTGTGGAGTAGCAGCTAAAAGAGCTCATAGGCTATTACCTTCTATTGATAACAGTTTATTGTATAGATTACTAAAAATTGTATAGATTACAGTCCTGCTGTATTCTGCCCTGGTCAGATCCCAACTTTGACTTTAGAGCTATGGCTAGAGTACTGTATTCATTTTAAGGTGCCACATTTTTGGAAGCATATTAATAAATTGTGATCAGTGAAAGGATGACCAGTATGATGAAGAAATCAGGCATGTTTAGCTTGGTGAATTAAAGATTCAAGGAAGATATAATATCTGTCTTCCTTAGTTTAAAGCACTGACATGTAGAACAGAGGTTAGACATGATCCCAAGAGGGACAAATTAGAACCAATGAGTAGAAGTTACAGAGGCAAGTTTTGACTTGATGGATGGAAGAAGAAAAAAACCTCAGAGTTAATAAAGTAAATAAACATGGAGATCTTCATGAAAGCTAAATGACTCTTTGTCAAGAGATTTGTAAAGAGGATTAGATTATAGAGAGGATTAGACTAGATCATCTCCAGGGACCAGGCAGTCTAATATACTAAGATTGAAATAATTGTCTTCATGATTTATGAACAAGTATGACTGTTCATATGCGATAGGAAGAAAGGAACAGAACTAGATAGTTGTCCCAGTTTGAATTAGCAAGACCCAATTTGGAATTATAATGCAACCACAAAACAAGCTATGTCAACTCCAGAATTCCCAGTCAATTAATCTCTCTGAACAAATGGAAGAATACCAAGGTACAGCTCACCTTAACTGGCCTTATATGTCTGAAACTAACTATTCTCCTCACTCCTCTCACTCATTTTTTCCCCTTAGGCCAAAAACAAAGAAGTTCTATACTAATGTGCTTCATGGGAGACATTTTTTCTAATGTCCTTTTACCCTGAATTATATAACAACCACTATAGTCTCCATTGGGAAATGAGTTTGACTTTGCAGCTACTGGATAGAGCACTGAGCCTGGAGTTAATAAGACCTGAGTTCTAATCCATTCACAAATACTTCCAAGCTATATGAACTAAGTCAAGCCATATGAACTTGCCCTGTGTTTGTCTCAGTTTTCTTATTTGTAAAATGAAGATAATAATAGCATTTACCTCCCAGGATTGTTGTGAGAATCAAATGAAATAATTGCAAAGCACTTAGTATAATATCTGATGTATCATAACCACTACTTAAAGACTAACTGTTATTATTATTAAATAGTTGAATATAACAAATCAGTCTGTCACATCACATTTTCAGGGCTCATTTAAGTTTTTTTCAATTGAAAGTATAATATTGTGTTCACTGGGGTTCCCAGGAAATGAAAAGTCAGAGAAAGTCAGGAGTCATAGTAGAATGGTAGAAAGGTGAATGACCCAAGTCCAAAAATATAAACTATATAAATTATTTTTCTTGAAAAATAATTAGTGTATACAATGTCTATGAACATACATATGTGTATATATACATAGACCTGTGATCATATAAATGCATGAGTACATATACATATTTATGTATACATATATATTTTACACATACACATATACACACCCATATATACATACATACATACACCTATAATATTATATATGTCATATACATCTATGCAAATATATACATACACAAAAATGCATATATGTGTGTATATACACACATCATCTCACTAATGTGAACAACTTCTTTATGTGGAAGTTCTTCCCCTATATAGATTGACAATTTTTCTGTAACTTATCTTGGGATAATTAACTGAGCTCCTAAAAAGCAGAATGATTTGTAAGAGGTGTAATTTTTTTAACCCAATTGTTTCTGACTTCTGATCCAGACTGTTATCAGCTATACTATGCTAAACTAAATCAATTCAAAATATTTTTAAGTTGCCACCATTTTTAAACAAAGCCTTTTTTATAAACTACCAATCAAATCCTTGGTATGACCCAAGTAAGTTGGGGGGAAAAATTGGTCCTCTCTTGAATACTCAGGCACAGCATCACAGAATCTTAGTTTTGGAAGTAACCAAAATCCATATATCTAACTCAATCTTCACTCAAATAAGAGCAGCCTCTAAAATACTTGCCCTTCCATCCCCAACAAATGGTCATTTAGCCTTCAAGCAAAACTCTCCAATGAGGAAAAATTTCTTCTCAAGTTGGCTCATTCTTATTGTAGATAGCTATTAGAAAATGTTCCCTTATTATTAAACTGAAATCTGTCTCCCTGAAACTTCCATCACCCACTTCTCCGTTCTTGAGCCAACCAGAAAAAAAGTTGAATTCCCTGTTGGTATTTCAAATACTTTCAAATACTTAAGATTCATTATTATGCTTCTCTCCTTAACCCCGTACATATTTTCTCTTCATGGGGCTAAACATCACTAATTCCAACCAATCCTCCTGGGCCATGACTCTAAGAACTTTCCCTCATTCTGGTCACTTTATTCTGTAATACTCTACAGGTTTCAAGAGTTCAACCATCATTCCAAAGCAGATACAGCTAGAAGGTAGAAAGTGTTTCATTTTGTAGTGACCTTAGGAGCTCACTGAAATCCCAGTTCTTTCTATTAATTATTCTGTTCTTTACACTTATAAGAATCAGGAAAGTATTTCTCATTTGCTACAATGCATGAAGAGTATATGTGGATTGGAAGGGGAACAAGAATAGGAATGAGATTACTCACCACATCATATGCTGAAAAAAGGATATGTCAAGTGTTAAATCCACCACCTACATTGAATTGAAGAAAGCCCCATTAACTTTCCCTTGACATTTTTTTTGAGACAATTGGGTTTAAGTGACTTGCCCAGGGTCACACAGTTATGTGTCTGAGGCCACATTTGAACTGGGGTCCTCCTGACTTCAGGGCTGGTGCTCTATCCAATGCACCACCTAGCTGCCCTCCTTTGATATAATAACCAGACTTCTCACCCTACAGAACTTTGGAGATTCAAATGTATTCCCTTGAATTTGATAGGGAAAAGCATTAAGGACTCTACATCACTAGTGCTGACTTTCTGCCCCCACCCCTTCAAAGAGACATATAATACTAGCCAAGGGCAGTGAGGGAGGAGAAACAGCCGCATGCAGCCTAATAAGGTGTTGAATTCCCCGGCAAATGTGGAGCCAAGGGTCAAGTAAAAACAGATGATCATCATACATGACACTCACTAAGCAAGGAATAGGGACTCCTCGGCTCATCTCCCCACACCTGCTCCTCTGTCCCATGGTTTCTGCTCTACTGAAAGCACATCTGTTTCCAATCTGGTTGTTTTCTTGTTTCAGGTGAACTGCAAAATAAAACACTAAACAAAACTTACAAACAGCCCCTACAACCACAAACTACACCCCACCCTCCATGGATGTGGTTTAGCAGCTGAGAAAAGATGAAGTGTACATATGTGCTTTTGTTTTGTTTTTTTAAGAGAAGGTCTTCTATATCACAAGGCAAATATTAGTCTGCCTGAAGAGTCAGCTTGCCAAGGGATAATCAGCAAACACGTCGCTACTCATTAGAGCTGCAAAAAACTGGCCACTGACAATGTTCAGAGCCAAGCACGAGCCTCACCAGGCACAGACAAAGAACCTGGCAAATCCTTTTGAGCCCAGGCTAGAACACAGGTGGCACAGCTGCCCTGGGCTTACTGTCTGTCCCAGGGGAAATCGCCATATGTGTGCCCTGACTGGAAATTGAGCAACATTTCCCTGGATCTCAGGTCCAGCATCTTTCTGGGTGAGTGCCAGGCCCTCATTGGGAAGAATTTCTTCAGGAGGGGTGATAGAAATATATTTATATGAAGAATCCAGCCCCAACCTCCATCCCTTGCATTTTGGATGACTCTTACTTTTCTGACCCAAAGTCATGTTTGGATGGGTAAAAAACACGGTAAGGAGTGGGAGGAAAGGAGGAACTAATATTTTTGTGTAAGGGCACTGAACTTGTTCTTGTCTCGAATATTTACTAGTTGTGTGACTGTCAAGCCACCAATCTTCAGTGCCAATTCTATAAAATAAGGATTTTTTTTGTTTCTTAACTGATAGCTTTTTAGGTTCTTTTAGGCTATCCATCTATGACTAGAAAATGGAGGTACATCTTATTGATTTTCTATAAGAGTCACTTTTACCTTCAAAAGACAAGAGGCTTCAACTATGGTCAAGTTGCCTGGAAATCTACCATGATTTCTAGGCAACCTGTTCCAAATTGTCCTGTCCTTGCCTGAAATAAATTGAACTCCCAAACCCTCACATCTCTCAATGACCACAGCCCAGGTTCTATTACCTTCATGTCATTCCTCTTTGACTCTCCAGGGCTAAAGACAAATATTACTCAATTCTGGGGTTCTGTGATGCTGTAATAAATCTTTGGGCACTTAATTTGATGAGTAAATGACAGATGAGATGCATAAAAGTTGAGTCAAGAATGAGAATCACTCTCTAAGTTCAGGATCTGTACTGTGATTTTAGTTGAAAGGTCTTTCTTCATTAGCTACATAAAAAAAATGACCTTCTGATTAGTAAAACTGATCTTCATAAGTCTGAGATCTCTATATTTGCTTGGTTTCCAGATTTCAGTCTGGTTACCACATAGTTTTTGTTCAATAAAAAAGTAAGATATATGATCAGAAAATGAATAAATATTATCTATTAACTTTTTGGCTCTCACAATAAATTTATTTATTGACAATTGGCCATGGCTTCCTTCAAAGCAGGATGACATGACATGCATATATCCACACTCTGATCCAGGACCATCTATACTTCTCTGTCACAATGAGACAAAGGCAAATGAGACAAAGTAGGAACAGCTTTGGAGGGATTGTTCATGGCACTCTGAAGCTATAGGGAGTTATTAAGGAGCACATCAGAAATATATATTGTCAAGTATTTAGTGAATAGGAATCTAAGAAAGTAAGCATAAGATGGTCAAACCAGACTTATTTGGGAAAAAAAGAGAAGGAAAAGAATAAAATGAAGATAGAAAAGGATTTGTGGAGCAGTGAAGGAAAGGGAAAGAAGAAAGAGAAAGGAGGGAAAGAATGTCATTTATTATTATTTACCCAAATGGTGAAGCTAATGATGGGATATTGTTGGCAATGTAACAATTTGTATTATTCTCACAATTACTGGTTAGATGAATAATGATAATAATAATAATAATACTTAGCACTTATGTAATACTTTTTTTAGTTTTCAAAACATTCTTCTTCTAGTTTCTTTTAAAAGTACAAAGATCAGAACTTTCTCCCTTCCCTGGCATGGTTCTGCCCTCTTGTTGATTAGCTACTCCAAAATGTAGAAGAAAGAAAATCAGAATGATTATAGAGAAGCCATGAAACTGGACTCTAGTCAGGAAGTTAGCCCTTAGTAGAAAGATGGTTGGACTTGTAATCGGAGAGATCTGAATTTGAATCTTGATTCCATGCTTAATAGCCTGTGCAACTAAGCAAATTATTTGCCTTGCTCAAGCCTTAATTTCAGTGATTTTTAAAGGGAAGAATCAAGCATACTTGTATTGCCTATCTCAAAGGGCCATTGTGAAGAAAGCCCTTTGTAAATCTTAAATTGCCATTAAAAAAAAAAAAAGTTGTTGTTGTTGTTGTTATGACAAGTGTATCAAGAATGTAATTTTTAAATTTCCAAAGAGCAGTTTAGAAAAGCAAGCAGGATAAAAAATATAGATCTCCACAGCTCATATGTAGAGTTTCCATTGAATGAAACTTCTTATCAAAGTACCATGCCCCACAGCTTCAGCATCCTTACTAATGCATGGCTTCTCATTCAGATGTCTGATTAAGAGTATTCATGTACCTACCTCAAAGAGTAATTGTAAAGAAAGCACTTTGGCAAATCTTAAATAACCATGGAAAGCTGAGTTATTATTGTTCTTGATGTTATTATTATTATTATTATTATTATTATCATCATTATTATCATGAAAAGGACAAAAATATAGTCTCTAAATTTCCAAAGAAGAGCAATTTAGAGAGGCAGGCAAGGTAGAGAACATAGATCCCTAGAGCTAATATGCAGGGGTTTCTACTGAATGAAACTTCTAATCAAAGGACCACGCCCCCCTGCTTCAGCATCCTTATTGACTCATGGCTTTTCATTCAGGTCTTTCATTAAGAGTATTCAAGTATGATTTCATGGGGTGGAGAACAGCAGGGCAGTAGAAAAGGGGAAAAGAATTGGAAGGATGGCAATGTGGGTCATGGAATATGTCCTGGGGCTAACATTTAGTCAGCACTACTCAGGGTAGCAAAACCTGTTCCAATCTTGCCTAAATGTGAACCTAAAAGTGTTTTCAAGCAGTGTTTCCCCTACTGTGTTCTGAGAAATCTGGGTCTACATTCTCTATGAATAAAGCTTTTATGGGAAAATGTAGATGTCATGGCCCTCTTAATGCACATAAAATAATAATAATAATATCATCTAACAATTATATAATGCTTTTTATGTGCCAGGCACTGTGCTAGGTGACATATATACACATACCCATATTTATATACATATATGTATATTGGGTACATGCACATACATATATGTGTGTGTACATGTACGTATTCACTTCTCTGAGGTTTCCATCCAGTAGAATGTAATAAACTCACAGAGGGCAAAGACTGCTTTATTTTTCCCTTTGTATTCTGAGGATCTAGCACAGTCATTGGCTAAGATATTGATAATTCCTTGTTGTAATTAATTAAAAAGTATTAAATATTTAATTAATCTTTTAATTTGGGTGGCAGGTTTCTATATGAAAATAACTTTCATTTTTCTTGACATTTCCACCAACTCTGTGTCCTAGAAATATTCTTTAAAGAAATAAATGTTGCTTCATACACACTAGCTGTGTGACCCTGGGCAATTCACTTAACCATGATTGTCTCCAAAAAAAAAAAAAAAAAAAAAAAAAAGAAAAAAAATTTAAAAAGAAAAGAAAGAAATATTGGCTTAGGGATCTGGGTTTGGCCAATTTATTCCAAGCCTTGAGGTGTTCTTTGATTAAATTAGTTTGATGATTTTTAGAAGCACCACTGTACAAGGTATTGGGATAGAGTCATAACAATAGGTTAACAAATTCTGGCCAATAGATCAGAAATTCAGTTATTTGGTACACATTAGGAATTGATCTTGACTTTCCCCTTTATTTGACATGTGACCAGAACTAATTCCAAAAAAGAAAGAAAGAAAAGAAAAAGGAAAAAAGTATGTGAAAAACAAAGCTAATAAAATAAATGAGAAGATTGAGGAATATTAAAATAAAATCATTTGTCATCTGACTGTGAATAGAATATTCTCACTTCCTCAGGGGCCTACAGAAATTGTAACTGTTATCTCAACTTAAAGACTGAATTGGCTAATTTTCATCAATCAGAAAATTAGTATGTTGTAAACCTGGAGAGACTTTAAGATGTTTTTAATGTTAGGTTTTAGCTCTCTTGATAGCACATCCAAGGCAGGCATAATGTGTGTTTTTAAACTAGCTTTGAAGAACTAAAAAAGAATCAATCTGCCAGGCTCAGTTGTTTCCAATGTTTATACTTGCTATTAAATAGGCAAATATACAGGACATTAAGTTTTTAGAGAACAGAATTGGTCATCATCATGAGTTCCTTCTATTCATTTGCTGAGCATTGATAGATAGTAATTGCTTTCTCAAAAGAGAATGAGCAAGACCAGTTGTCAGTCTAAGAACAAGTATATCTAACTTTTAGAAGATGCCTAACTTAGATACAGAAAGGATATAACTAATTTAACAGAAGCTTTAAACTTCGATATTTGTCTATATTTTGTGATTGTTTTTACTTTATTTAGATAAATGTTTATCTTCTATAAGTTACAATCATTTATAATTAGACTCCTAGCCAGCCAACTATCTGGAAGATTAACTATATTTTCTTATTGTTCTTGGAATATAACTATTTTGAACTTGATATATTAATTAGCCTTGAACCTTGGATACTAAAACCAGCAACTATTCTGTTTTCCACTTTTACATGTTGAAAGGTATTCTTGGCTTCAGATTACTGAGGGCTTAGTAATCAATTTTAATTAAACTATGTTATTTTACTTTCTTACTGCATTAGTCACCTCATATGCTTAATCAAATGCCTTTATTGAAGCTATTTTATGAGGATTTGAGGGTCAAGGTTAAGGTAGCTTTAAAGAAATTACTTGCTATTGCAATCAATTGGGAATTATTTAGGAAAAAACCCTTAAGAATCATGGACAGCTCTTTTCTTAAGAGAAAAGTTTTCTTTTAAACAAGTAAAGTTCTATTGCCATGTCTCCTGACCTCTGTTATGAAGTAGAACTGAATTCATGGCAGCAAAGCCAGCATAACCACAAAGTCAGGACCATTGGCTAAAGTCATTTTGGCATTATAATTGGCTAATGCTGCCCAAAACCAACAACCATAGGCGTCCTTTGGTGACCAATAGGCCTGTCTATAGCAACAGACCAGAACAATCTCACCATTTGATCAGTGCTATCTGCAGCCAAGCATGGAAAATTTAGTCTGAGAAGATTCTCATCACATTATGTGATCCGGAATATATTTCTTTTACCTCTGAATCAAGTGTTATTAGGTAAATATGGAGATAGGCCATGATTTATGGAGAGCCATATAATGAAAGCCCTTTTCCCATTTGGAGAGTACAAACAAGATCCTTGCCCCAGTGATGAATGGCAATTTTCAGGCAATTGTATACTGAGCCAAAAGTATACTGAGGTATTGGAGATTTATGATAACTAGAATCTAGTCCTGACTCTTCCTATTCAGTGTTTTGCCTTTCTAAAAAATGCCCTACCTGCCTCTTCTTACTACTGAGAAGACCAGAGAACTCTAGAATGATGAAGCTAGAAGAAACCACAGAGACTATTTTATAACTAAAAAAAACTAATCCCAAAAGACATAAAATGCTAACTTGTAGTATAGAGAATTATGTAGCTAGGAGGTACAGTAAACAGAGCTCCATCCTGAACGAGGAAGATCTGAAACCAAACTGGCTTCAGACATTTACTGGCTGAGCTGTATAACTCTGAGAAAGTAATTTAACCTCTCCCTCAGTTTTCTCAACTGAATAATGGAAGAATAATACCATCTACTCCCCAGAATTATTGTAAGGATCAAATAAGATAATATTTGTAAAGTATTTAGCACAATACCTGACATATAGTAGGTGCTATATAAATGTTTATTCCCTACTCTGCTCTTTTACAATAAATACAAAATTGCACTTTGAAAAGCAAAAGCCACCATCCCAATGGAAGCTCAACAGTTACTTTTAATCAACTAACTAATTAAATAACCATGTCATGTAATGAAAGGGACACTTGCAGTCTTAGGAGAGATCTATGTGTGAATCCTAACATGGATGCTAATTAGCTATGTGACCAAGAGCAAATGGCTTAAAATAGAAAATCCTATAAAACAAGAATGATAATAGTCCCAACCTCTCTGGAGTACTGTGAAGATCAAATGAGATAATGTGTACAAAGTGATTTGCAAATCTTAAAGTGCTCTGTGAATGTTGGTTATGCTCAGTAATTTTAGGGTTTTCAGTTCCCTGTTTCATCTTTGATTTCAACTATCCCCTCCAAAGAATTTCCCATGCAGTATATTTGTCAAGAATGATCGATCAGAAATGCCATAGACTCAAAATCAAATGATGTATATCACTAAGGATGGAGGAGTTTGGGGCTGAAATTAATAATAGCATGGGATTCTCAAATCTTCTTAGTAGATTCCTGTAGGAATTAATTAAGTTGGAAGAAGTGGCTTGACATTTAAATATGTCAACTCTTTAGCCACATATGACTTAGAAAACCATAGCTTAGCATTATCTATATTCTATTGTATAAACATTATTTAGTTAGAGATCTTCAAATTGCATTTTTTAAATTTTATTTTAATTAAAACTGAACCATCTTAATCTGGTTCAGGCTCCACTCCAGAGTGTTCTGTCTAGAATCAAGCAGAATGTCTGGGACCCTCTGATATAAAGGATACAAAGAAACAAAAGACCCTCTCTTTGCCCTCAATTCAAAAATCTATTGGGAGGATCAAGATCAAGCTAGTGTATAACTAAGTGTTAAGCTGTTTATTAATAAGTGCATGGGGAACCCAGCTTAAACAGAAAGTTAAAATAATCCTAGTTAATGAATTTGCTAAGGGAACAAGTGTCATGTTTAAGGACTCACAGTTTAAAAGTTCTGTGGATTCCAAATGCATGTTTAAGGACAACCATGTACAGCTACAATGTCCTGGTGCCGACTTATTAAATAAACAGTTTTAGACACATTTAAATGCAAACTGGGAAAAAAATGGTATTTCTAGGTATGAGTATATTTTCATGGTTGCTAAAACACTGAACTTTGATTCAGAAAAAGACCTTGGTTTGAATCTCAGTTCTGATACCTTCATTCAAATCAACAACTATAATTAGGTGCTTATTATGTGCCAGTACTATGCTAACAAAAGAAGCAAAAATCAAATAATCCCTCCCATCAAGGAGTTTACTTTGGAAATAACATGCACTCAGATAGATATAAATAATATACAAAGAAAATGGGAAACAGATAAATATAAACAATATGCAAAAGAATTTGGAAGGACAGGGAAAAATCTAGCATAGAAATGTGCAGTAAAAAGCTGTGCCTTGAAAGAAGCCCAGAATTCTAAAGGTCAGATATAAGGAGTGTATACATTCCAGGCACTGAAGATCAAATCTATATGCAGATGATAAATGTGAAAATATGTATAGAGGAATTGCACATTTTTAACATATATTGAATTACTTGTTCTTTAGGGAAGGGAGCGGGGGGAAGGAAGGAGAAAAATTTGGAACATAAGGCTTTGCAAGGGTAGATGTTGAAAACTATCTTTGTGTTTTGAAAATAAAAAGCTATTATTTTAAAGAAAAATCTATATGCAGACAAGGAGATGGAAAATGAATGGGGAACAATAAGTAGGTTGGTTTGGCTGGACCACTTAGTGTATAGAAATCTTTGTAAAAAATAAGCTTATAAAAGTAAGTCAGATCCAAATTATGAAGTATTTTAGCATTGTACATATAGCATATGAAGTATTTCATCCTAAAGGGAAGAGGAAGTTTCTAGAATAGGACAAGGTCATTATCAGACTTTCAGGTTAGAAATATCAATGTGGCAGCTGAAGATAAATGAGAGAGAGAAAAGACTTAAGTCAGAGAAGCTACTTAAATGGCTATTACTATTATTAATAGTTTAGCCAAAAGTCAATGAGGGTCTGAATCAGAGTAGTCCCCTGTATATGGAAAGAAGGGAATGGAGAGATCCCAGAGAGAGGCAGTAGAGTAGACAAAGCATATATAGTACCTGAGGAGATGTAGGGGACAGTTGAAAAAGAAGGGGGGAAGAAGACTCCAAGATGATCCTGAGTAATTAGTGTTAGTGGTAGTGTTCTCTACCAAAAGAGGGAAGTTAAGAAAAGAGGTGAGCATTGATCCATAGCAAGGCTTTTAATGTTTTCTGAGCTTCTTTCCTCACCTGTAAAACTGAAACAACATTATTTGTGCTATGTAATAACCATAATAAATAATTTGTTGGTAAAAAAAAAAAAAAAACTTAAATTTCCTAGGCATTTTAATATACTAGCTAATTCGGAGTTTACAATATTGTGAGAGAGCAACTCATACTTTATGAACCTTAAAGCATTGCGTGCATTGTACTGTCGCTATTGGAATGTTTGCATTGGAAATAACATGTACTCAAATAAAAATAAACAATATACAAAAGAATTTGGGGAATAGGCATTACCCATTGGAAGGACAAGAAAAGACCTGGAGTGGAAAGTGTTAGTATTAGGGCACATATTAATCACTTTTTAAGAACTTGAAAAAAGATAAACTCAAAAAAAAGCAATGAATAGATAACTATTCAGTGAATAAAAAGATTAAAAATTCCCTAGAGGAAGAAGCTGAGAGCAGTTGAAGTAATCCAATACCCAGAATTTCCAAAGGTCAGCTCCAGATTCAGTTTCTTCCCCAACCTATGGAAAAGGTTTTACCAAGAAAGATATATGATAATACAGTTGTGTCAACTCAGAGTTCTCTTCTAAAATGATACACCCTTTGTTCTGCTTTAAATCCAAACTTAATCTGGCCAATTAATTTATTATAGACTCCCAAAACCAAATTTCTTTCAAATCTATTCAGCAAGAAGAGTATTGTTAAACTATAACTTTTTTCAACAAACATCTACTAAGTGCTTTCTGTTAAGCACACTTTAGATAGTGTGTTAAAAACTGAAGATACACCAAAGAGATCATAAAAAAAGGAATAGGTGCAAAAATATTTATAGCAATTCTTTTTGTAGTGGCAAGGAACTGGAAATTGAGTAGATGCCCATTCATTGGAGAATGACTAAATAAGTTATGGTATACGAATGTAATGGAATATTATTGTTCTATAAGACATGATGAGTAAGTTATAGAATATGAATGTAATGGAATATTATTGTTCCATATAGAAAGAATAAGCAGAATGAATTTTTAAAAACCCTGGAAAGATTTACATGAACTGATGCAGAGTGAAGTGAAAAGAACCAGGAGAACATTATACACAGTAATAACAAGATTATGTGATGATCAACTATGATAGATTTAGATCTTCTCAGCAAAGTGATTCAAAATAATTCCAATCATCTTGGAATGAAAAAGGCCATTTGCATTGAGGAAAGAGAACCATGAAGATTGAATGTGAATCAAAGCTTACTGTTTTCACCTTTTTTGTTCACTTTTTTTAAATCATGGTTTTTCCCTTTTGTTTTTATTTTTCTTTCACTATATGAATAATATGGAAATGTTTCAAATGATCATACATGTATAATCTATATCCAGCTGCTCACTATCTTGGGGGGAGGGAGGAGAGGAAAGGAGAAAAAATTCAGAACTCAAAATCCTACAAAAATGAATGTTGAAAACTGTCTTTACTTGTAATTGGAAAAATAAAATTGAAAAGTTTTAAAAGAAACTAAAAATACAAAGACAAAAAATAGTTTTTGTAACTAAGAGAATATTGTACACAGCAACAATATTGTTCAATGAAGAACTGTGAATGACTTAGCTATTCTCAGCAAGACAAACCCAAAGGACTAACAATGAAGCATACTCTCTCCAGAAAAAAAAATAACTGATTTTGCTTGAATAGACTGAAGCATGCTATTTTTCATTTTCTTTTTTTAGTTTTTTTCTTTTATATGAATTTTCTTACACAAAAAAGAGTGATATAGAAAGATATCTGATTGTTTACTGTGCTTAAGGGAGAAGGGTACAGAAGGAGGGAGGCATAGAATTTGGAACTTAAAATTTTAAATAAAAATGCCTTTAAAAAGAATAACAAAAACAAAATAAAATAAAACACAGTTCTAGTGCTCAAGGAACACGCATGAGTAGAAGATCTTGGAAAAACCATGATTTGCCTACCTCACTCCTCAATGCTACAAAAACAAACCAATATGAAAGTAACTGATGCAAAAGCTTTCTGACTGTGTTAAAATAAATCCTTTCCTTTTTACAGATAACCGAATGATCTCCTGTTCATGGAGGAAAACACCAAGAATGCTACACAGGTCAACCCAAAAGGTAAAGTGTATGATATTCTTCCCTACCCACTTCTGTCATTTCTATCCAAGCTAGAGATTGGCAATATCATGATTACTGATGTTTATTTATAGTCCCCAAAACATATTCTATTCCTCTTCTTGCAATTCTCTGGGGTATCCACAGTTTTCACAGTCTGTTCCACCTCAGAAAGTCTGATCTGTGTACTCTTTATCTGGGCTTCAAAATGTCCTCCTACCTCTCTCTAGGGCAACTTCCAGTAAATCTCTGCTATTGCTGCTTGTGATTTCCTCTTTGCCTCCCACTTCAATTCATAAAATAATAGAAACACAGACTTTCAAAATAAAAAGGGGATAAGAGGCCATTCCATCCAATCTATACCTGAGCAACAACTCTCTAAGACACATTCAAGTGGTCATATGTTCAACAAACATTTGCAGTTTTTAACTTCAATTTTATTTTTTCCATCAGTGAAAATCTACTTTCTCTCTACCTCCTTCCTCACCCAATTAAAACAAACAAAACCAAAATTCTTGTAACAAATATGCAAAGTCAAACCAAGCCAATTCCCACACAGTCCATATCTAAATGGCAAATTTCTCAATTAAGAGAGAGGGAGAGAGAGAGAGACAGAGCCAGAGCCAGAGAGAGAGAAAGGAGGAGGGGAGAGAGAGAGGAAAGAAAAAGAAGAGGGGAGGGAGAGGGAGATAATTGCTGCTGTCTTAAAGGAGCTTACATTCCTAGAAGAGGGGAATAGAGAAGGAAGAAGGTGAGGTACTGATATTATATATAATATAAATTTATAATACAAAAAAGAAAGTAGTAGGAACAAAGGAGAAGTTCAGAGCAGATGCTGAAAAATTCCACTATTCCCTAAGATAGATGTGTTGACATACACATCTTCATACTTTTTATACTTTATAAAGTATAAAGCCTCTTTATATTCCTCTCCTAGTTAGCTAGGAGGTGAACTAGAAGTCTGGTGTTATTCTCATTTTATAGTTAGAGAAATTGAAACCCATAGCTTTCCCATGTATTATACAGTAAAATGAAATTTGTAACTTTTGATCATGGAATAATAATAATAATAATTATATATACATATATATATATATAGTGTGTGTGTATATATATATATATATATATATATATATATATATATATATAACATAAAGCCCTTTCATTGGGAAATCATGGAAAAAGTAGAGAGAAGTGAGTCAGATCAGGGAGTCAAAGTTAAGGAAAGGTACAGCCACAATAAATTCCAAAGTTTCTTGAAGCCCTTTGAGTCTCTACAGGGATCCATGGATTCCAACTAAATCATTTCTGGTGGTGATTTTCCATGTGGGCATTCAGAACTAAATCCTGAGTAACCTTCCTGGGTCTTGGCCCCCATGTTATCTTGAAGCTAAGTAGCAACATCTCTTTTTCAGATCACTAAATCTCAGTGAGCTAAGACAGGCAAAATTTTAACTGAACATTTGGAAAGATATTACATGTTGTCTGAAATATAGGATGAGATCCTCAGGGTTATTAAACTTGGCTTAGAAGAGAAAATAGCACCTTCCTAGAGCACAATATCTGGATCCTGAAACAGTAATCATGAAATTGATGAACCAGACATTACTTCTGCCTTTTATTCCCTTTCTGTACTTCCCCTTTTTATTGCCCAATGTCCAACATTATTTGCTTGAATGAAAAGTGAAAATTAGAGAGCTGAATAATGATGAAAGCTGTAATTTTATGTCAGTCTTTATACAATAGGTATGTTCCTAAAATATGGTGTGAAAAGTAGAATTCTATTTTCAAAGGATTTAACACTAAAAGTCAGAAAGAAGCTCAAAAGCTATCTGATCCAAGCAATATTTGACAAATATTCCCTACTGTAACATCCCTGAGAAATGGCCATCAAAACTCAGCTTGAAAAGAACATGAACAAAACAACACAATTGTGTATAATCAAGTTACACACCGAATATATTAGAAATAATTCAAAAAAAGGAAAGTCATTAGAATTAAGAGATTAAAAAAGGTTTCCTATAGAAGGTAGAATTTTAGATGGGACTTGAAGGAGACTAGGAAATAGAGATAAGGGGAGAGGGAATATCTCAAGGGTGAAGAGCAGCCAGGGAAATTGCTCTGTACCCGGAGACAAATGTTTTGTTCAAGCAAAAGCAATGAAGTCATTGTCACTGCTTCACAGACTATGAAGCACATTCCAGCCTATTTCTTTGTTAAAATCAGGTGCCTACTTTAGTACACAGAACTCCAGAGACTAAGAGCTTGAAAAGGAGAGAAATGGACTTATCAACTCATTGTTTGGGTTGTCTCTCAGCATAGCCTGGAATAATTTAGCTTTAAAGGCTGTAGTGGCATTCAACTGATTCCTATTCAGCTGGTAGGTAGTGAAATACCCAAATACTTTTACAGCCACCATTCACTCATCCCATATTTTTAAATTGATTTTTTTTATTTTGATTCAGGATTTTACAAAGATCAGATCCAAAAAGAAGATAGAATAAGTCAAATTTGATAGTATTATATTTAAAAATAATTTTTGAGTTGACATATCATCCATAATATGATCCCTATAGTGATATCAAATACCCTTCCCAATGTTTCATCATAGTATAAAAGTGACCTGGATTCAATTTAACAAGTATGTATTAGTCATCTTCCATGCACCTAACACTATGTAAGACATTGGCAATAGAAAGAAAATAAATAGATACTCCTTTCACCAAAGAGGCTCACAATCTAATGGAGAAGACAAGATGCAAAAGACTATATATAAACAATATGTGTGTATACACACAAGAACACATACATATACAGGAGAAATCAGAAAAAGAAGAAACTAGATGCAAAGAAATACATTAAAAGACTATTAAGCCTAGTTAAGACCAGGAATGATAAAGTGTCAGCTGTGTGGGTAGAGAAAAATAAATAAACACAAGAGATATGGAGGCAGAAACAAGTAAAAACTTAGTTAAAAAAAAGTTCAATATAGCATGTAAAAGAGAGAAAAAAGTTAGCAATTACTCTAAGACATGGGTGAGTGGAAAGATGGTGGTGAAGAAGGGATATGTTTAAGTTAGGAAAATAATTAATATCATTTGGAACTTGAGTTTGAGTTGCCTATGGACATTCAATGAGGAGACATTCAGCTTGTAGTTGACAGGAAGGAAATAACTGAACAAGAAGATGACAATGAAAGACAGCAAGAAATGGACTGAGGTGTGGGCAAACTCCATAGAGGATTGAATCAGAGGTACAAAAAGGGAGGTTGACCTTGTCAAGGAAAAGGACCACTTTTTCCTCAGAAATAGAAGATTTTTGAAAGCTCTGAGAGTGGAGCACAAGCTTTGGTTAAGTACTTCCAACTTATAAAGGCTTAGAATGTGAAAACCACAGAATCTAATTCTGTCATCGGGGAACAAGCTTAAGTAAAATTTGAGAGGCTCATCATCAGGCTGGCCAAAGAAGGATGATTTTGTTTGGCCACAATAACTTTCTAAGTTTACCAAGTCCTGAAGGAATGGTAAATTGTGTGACAGAGGGAGTAAGTATGATGAGGAAACCACAGACCTCTGAAGATTAAAGTATAGTGGAGCTCATTATATAAAGGTAAATGTTTCTAAAAACAAAGAATCCCTTTGTAATGGGCTCATTGAGTTGTCTTCAAGTGGTTCCACCAATGATGTTGCCATTGACTTAGTTCAGAATGTTTATCGAGTGCTTTATAAAGGTTTCAAGAAAGTAGGACTGCAAGTACAGAGTGAGGGAATCAATGGTAAAAACAAATCCCAGCTCTGCCATTTAAAAATCTATATGACCTTGAACAGGTCATTTAACATTAATGGGTCACTTTCTTCATCTGTAACACAAGGAAAAAGGACTAAATTACTTTTTCAGGTAGTTAACAAGCATTTATTAAGCACCTACCTTGTGCCAAGGAATGCTCTAAGCACTCACCGGGTATACAAAGAAGATGGTCCCCAGTCTTAAGGAGCTCCCATTCTAATGGGGAAGACAGTGTGCAAACAGTTATACAATTATGTACAAGCAAGACCTATGCAGGATAATTTGAAAATAATCAGCAGAGGAAAGGCACTACAATGAAAGAGGATTGAGAAAGGCTTCTTGTGGAAAATGGGATTTTAGCTGGGACTTGAAGGGAGATAGGGAGGCCAGTGAGACAGAGATGAAGATGGAGAGAATTTTTTAAATCTCTCCTATCTCTTCATTATGGTCTTGTATGAGTATCTGAAAGGTTCAGGTCAGAGACTGAGTACCTTTTAATGGATACCAGCCATCACATGATGTTGGAATCAGCTCACCCAATTCCAGGTCAGTCATTTCCTTCTGCCATCAGGCTGCTTTCATTGGCCTGCACTCCGTTCCCCCACCTCCAAGGCTGAGCTTCACTTTTCAGGGGCAATTCTGGTGGCATGATGGTTACTGAAACTCAGGCTATTGAATTTAGCCATGCGACCTTCCAAGAGAAACAAATCCAACTAGATTCCAGAGTTAAACAAAAGTCCAGAGTAGTACAGGGTGAGGGTAGGATGGGAAACCAGCCAACCATTTAAAATTACCTTTAAGAAGTCAATATAAGGGCCACCTTGGAAAGGTATTAAAAGAAAATGAAAGGGGAAAGAAAAGTGTAAGACATGGCCAGGACCCAGACCTAAGTGGTATATCATACAGTTATCTTAAGGCCTTTGATGACTAATTTCCTGGTCCTGAGGGCTAACTCTGCTAAACAATCCAATGATAATAATAGATCCATAGTCAAAGGATAATAGCAGCAAAAATAATGAAATGAAGATGTAGTAGAAGTACAGGAATAACTGGCACCCATGCCCAAGGGCAGAACCCTAAGGCCCCCTATGTAGTGTTGCCAATCTCTATTTCTCAGCCTTTCTCTCTATCCAAATCACTCATGACCCCATAACTCTTTTTCTTTCTATGTCATAGAGTTCAGGTTTGATGTGCCAGCCCCGCTCTATCTCTTATTACTTATGCGATCTTGTACTGTTTGGGTCTGAGTTTACTCATCTGTCAAATGAACAAATTGTATTAGAATGATGATCTTTAAGGTTCCTTCTATCTTGGCCCTTTTATAACATCATGATTTCTCCATTCTACATACCATCATAGACTGAGATCTGGAAGGGACCTTAAGGTCAAAACTGTGTTTAAGACCATATATGGGGTCTTATAACTGAATATGGGGATTGAAAAATTATGACTTATCGATAAATGTTTGGTTTGTATACCTATTTTATATACTATATACCCAGGACTGTGTAAAATTTTCTGAGCATTATTCTGAGAAGGGATCAATAGAATTCACCAGACTGTCAAAGAGTTCTATGAACCAAAGAAAGGTCAAGAACTCCTACTCTAGATCTTCTGTTCCTTCTATTATGTCCTATGGAGTGAAAGTTCTTTGATAAACAAAGACTATTTCATTCTTGGTCTTTGTATATTTACTGGTTAACATATAGCAGTACTATTTGATAAATATTTGTTGGTTAACTGCCTGAAATATCATACTACCTTCTCAGTCAGATATAAAAAGGATGTTTCAGGGTAAAAACATTTATGTAATGAATTATAGGATAGGTGAATTTTGGTAGAATTGGAAGGGAGGACAGAGTTCTAGAGCATGGGATACTGCCCAAGCTAAAGATACCTGAATGAGTTGCTGGAGGTAGGGAATCCTGAGCACAAAGAAGGCTGCACGATGACCCAGGCATCAGAAGGGAAAGGAAGACGATGCTAAAATTGTCTTTTTTGTTGTCTCTGACATATAATACTCTTCCTTTCTATCTTCATGACTTTGCACTGGTTTTCCTCATTCCCCATGGCTGGTATACTCCTTCTTGAAGTTCAGCTCTGAGAATCTCTTGTTTCCTTCAACTCTCAGCTTAATCACTACTTTTTTTACCTGAAAATTTCCTAATGCCCTCTTCCCTCCCAGGTCCTTGTGCCTTCCCTCCCAAAATTACCTTCTATTAGTTTTATATACCTTTATACATACTTATTTCTGTACATGTTATCTTCCATGATGGTCCTTGAGGGAAGAATTTCTTGTATTATTGTGTTTGTATATTCAGCACTTAGCATAATGTTGGACACAGTCAGCCTTAATAAGTGCTTGTTGATTTTTTGATTAAAGGAAAACTTTACCTACTCTTCAATTTTGCCTAGAGCTAGCCTTTTAAAGCATATAAACTCATGCCCCAATCAGACGACTTTATATCCAAATTGGTACTTTAAACTGGCACTGAGACCTCAATAGATTAATGCCACAGGCATATTTCCTCCATAAAACAGGAACTGCACAGCATAGGATAGAGAGAGAGGGAACTGTTGCGTATAAAGCTCCAATACAACAGGTCTCCAAAGCACTCCTCAAACACAAGAATGATTGTGTTGTTCTCTCTGTGGCAGTTGGATTACATTTGTTTTACTTGGCCTCAAGGGGAAGAACTAGAGCCCATGGGTGGAAGGTACTGAAACATAGATTTTGGCTCACTCTAAGGAAAAACTCCCTAACACCCAAGGGTGTCCCAAAGTGTTATGGGCCACCTCCGGGAATAATAAAGTCTCTATCATTCAAAGTTCTCAAATATAGGCTGGATGTCCATTTATCAAAAATGCCATATGGAGGCATTCTAGCTCAGGTATAGAATGGGCAAATTAACCTCAAGGTCTTTTTTTTTTTCCACTCTGAGATGAAATGATTCTCACTGAAGCAAAGCCTTCACCATGATGGCCAGGACAGGTATTTATTAGCTGTGTGTTATTCAAAAAGGACCACTTAGAACAAAGTGATCACAGCTGCAACTTTATGAAACCATAGAGAATTTTGTGATTGTCAAAGTACAGTTACTTCCCTTGAAATTGTGCCTGCATCCAGGGGTTTTTTTGTTTGTTTTACTTTGTTTCATTTTATTTTTTAATGACTGTAAAGAGTTTCAAACAGTAACAGTACTGAAAAGAAATACAACCAGTAAGGAGATTGGTCTCTATAAGTCTTTCAGTCCCTCAGTCATATCCATTAATACCACACAGGGACCTGAATTCAGTTTGAGTCCAATGCCACCTGCTGAGTCCTTCATGGCAGTGTCCTTCTTTACAAAATGACTCACTGAAGACTGAGACTAAGAGGATGGGAGGGAAGCCACGCGGGGGCTAGAACCTAGCAGGTATTGTTCATTCAGGATATGAATTTTCTCTGAAAATTGCTCTGGTTTCTGAGTATCCTTGTTCTAGACAAATGCTCATATCCTGAAAATGGAGGAGAGAAGCAACGGAGCTTATAACCCTGTTTACAAGGAAATCTGTTGACTCTGCTCTTCCTGTGGGATAGCCACCAGGGAGGATACTTCAGCTGCCTCTCCCAACATTGGCTCAGACATAAGTGGATGACCCACAATATACAGTCAGTTTTTGTCATTATTTAGATGATTCTGAAAATCCTCAGCTTGATCAACTATTTGGACATCCAATTCATTTTAGGCTAAGTGCCTCTTCTGCTTTGACAGTCAATCCAAGAATTGTGGACTATTTATAATTTGAAACTATTTTTGTGGGAAGTACTTAATATTCTTGGTACAGATATAGTATAAAGAAAATTTCCTTTCTTGCACTTGGCATAAATCATATATGTATATATGTATGTGTGTGTGTTTGCATAGTTTATATGTGTGTGTATAAAAGAAAGAGAGAGAATTTGGGAGAGAGAGAGGAAAAGAGAGGAGGGATCAGGCAAGAGAGAGAGAGAGTAAGAGGAGTGACTGATTTAATTTTAGGTTTTCTGATAAATCCCAATATAAATTATCCCTGCTCTACCTCTGACATAAGGCTTTTCCTGATCCCCCATCTATTAGTGCTTTGCCCAATCCTAGAATTAATTTTTCTCTTTTGTATATATTTTATGTAGGCATCATAACATAATAAAGTTAGCCTCAGAGTCAGAAGGATCTTGGTCAAGTCCCACTTCAGACTATATTTACTATATGACTGACTTCTCGGTATTCTAAGTGACTAAGATTTTAAATTGCAGAGAAGCTCCTGATCTACATTAATAGGGGGAATTTGTTCTTTTAAGACATCCCTATATCAGTAAAACCACAAGTCCAGGCTATATATACATATATGTGTATATATTCATATAGAAATTTTATTTATTTTTACTTCTCTGTGTTTATGTTGTTCCTATCCTCACCTCCTAATAAAATACAAAGTTATTTTAGGACAGAGACCATTTTAGTTGTGTGTGTGTGTGTGTGTGTGTGTGTGTGTGTGTGTGTGTGTGTGTGTGTGTGTATAAAATACCTGGTATACTTTAGGTCCTTAATAATGATTGTTGAATTTAATTGAGACAAACAGATAAAAGTATTAGGATTGAGAAATAGAGAGCCTTATGATGTTCACTGTTAAGTGTTTTCATTGTACCATCTAAGCATTCATAAATAAAATTCTACTTTTACCTAAAACTTACATCAGACAAGCAATAATATTGTGGGAGAGATTGTTATTGTTTATTCTTAATTCTCAAAGAGGACCGTGACAACAGGGAGGTGATATCATGACATAGAAGTGAGTTGAATTTAAATAAGGGTGGGCTGTGCAAAGTCTCCAGCTTCACTTTCTCCTTCAAAACCAACTGGGAATAGTGTCAAGATATAGATTAGAACAACTGTATATGTCCCTGGATGCAGTGAGATACCTTAGCCCTTTTAAGCCAAGGTCTTTAACAAATGGATAGAAGTTACAAAGGGACAATTTTAGTCTTCTTATTAAAAAAACCTAACAACAATAAATATTTCCAAGGGGAATAAGCTAGTCTGTTGCTCCTCATTACAGATTTTTAAGTCAAGGCTAAAAGTCTATTGGTTGACTAAAGTGTAGTGGGATGTGTTTTGGGAAGTATAGATTTGATTAAGTCAGTCAACTAGGTTCATCAACTGTGCAACTCAGGCACTAAGGAAAAGTCAGTTGGGAGAGAGCACTGAGTAGTAGGACCTTTCAGCAGTATTTAGATACTCCAGCTTATGGATAAGATGTATGCCCCAAAGTCTCAGAGCATTTTTAAGCTTTCATTGCTTTAATAACTTAAAACTACACTAAGACTTTTGAAACACAAAATGACATATATGTAAAAACAAAACAAAAAAAGATCTTTATACAAGTGAATATGAGAATATGAAAGTGGTTGTTCTGAGGAGCAACTAGCTGGTGTAGTGGATAGAGCACCAGCCCTGAGGTCAGGAGGACCTGAGTTCAAATCTGGCCTCAGACACTTAATACTTCTTAGCTATGTGATCCTGGGCAAGTCACTTAACCCCAATTGCCTTAGCAAAAAAGAAGAAGAAGAAGAAAAGACAACAGAGACAAATAGCAAATTGTGAAAATTTAGTTCAATTCAATAACTTTTATTAATTGAATCCTAGGTTAAGGAAAGAGATATAAGTAGCTGAGAGATGGAAGGCCTGGTGCAGGATATGGCCCTTGGTCCAAATTTTGAAGGTCATTAGGGATTTCATCAGGCACAGGCAAGAAGGAATTGTCTTTCTAGTACCTCTGGTAGATGAAATGTTGTGTGGGAGGCACAAGTGCCAATAAGTCTGACTACAAGTTTTATTCTTCTCCCTCGTGGAGTTTATCAGCACCTGAATTCTTTAAAAGTGCTTCCAAAGCACATAGATAAAGGCTATTCCTGAGAAGCTGGAAAGGCTTTGAATGCAAATTGTTCTGGTACAGGATGACCCGTGTGGAGATGGCTTCTCACTCCTAAAAGAAGCTACTATTTGTCTCAGTAGAAGGAACACTCAACCTGAAGAAGTCCCAGATCTTTTCAAAGCATATACTTTATTTTATCCTTAAGACCCTGACCAGTACATCTTCTATTAGATGGGGGGCGGGGTGTTCTGCATTAAGGGCTTCTGAGGAGAGAAAGAGAAAGAAAGAAAAAGAGTGGGTTTTAGCCAGTACTTGAAAAAGAGAAGCAATTATCTTCCTAGATAAGTAGGTTGAGATGTTTTTGAATGCCAGAACCAGTTCGAAAGAACACACTGTGCTTGAGTGGGAAAGGGAACTGAACTGGGAGTATACAAGATGTGTTTGTACTGAGAAAAAGGATAGAGGTAAGGAGGTAAAAGGATTTTCCGGAAGTTATCCACTCAACAGCCAGTATAGTATCTTAGCTTTCATCTGCCTTATTTCCCCTTGGGCCCATCAGCCCATCTTGGCTGTTTTTCTTTGAATTTCCTCCACCATCCTCACCTTTCCCCACTGCTGCACACACACACACACACATATACACACACACACACACGTACAACAGAGAAGCTGATCTATCCCAGGACTAGAAGGAAACAAGTACAATATTCAGATCTCCACTGAACAGGTAACATTGTAGCATTAAGCAGCTGGTAGAAGTTATTACTTATTAAACCTTTTCCTAGTCAGATAGGTCCAACCCTTCCTTCTCTGAGAATTTTCTTTCCCTAAGAATCAGTCTTCCTGAGAAATAGGGTTTTAAGCTCATCATAAATTAAATGTGAAATAATGGGTCACAGTCCTCAAGGTGTTTTACTTTGTTAAATTTATTTAGTATTTTGTTTTTCCCCAAAAAATGTAAAAACAATTTTTGACATTAATTTTTAAAATATCTGAGTTCCAAATTCTCTTCCTTACTCCTTCCACACCCTCTTCATTGAGAAGGCTAGCAATTCCATGTAGATTATATGTGTATAGTCATGCAAAACAAATTTCCATATTAATCATGGTGTGAAAGAAAAAAACTGTCAAGAAATTTTAAAGTTTTTTAAAAGCATACATCAGTCTGTGTTCAGAAACAATCAGTTCTTTCTCTGAGGAAGGATAGCATTTTTCATAAGTCTTTCTGAATTGTCTTGGATCATTGTATTGTTAAGAATAGCACAATTTATGGAGCCATTCCCCAAATAATGGGCATATCCGAAATTTCCAATTCTTTGCCACCAGAAAGGAGCTGCTATAAATATTTTTGTACATATAGGACAGTTTCCTTTTGTATTTCTTTTTGAATACAGACCTAGTAATGGTATTGCTAGGTCAAAGGGTATACATGTTTTTATAGTCCTGTTTGAATCAATTCACTATTATACCAAAAATGTATGAATGTTTCATTTTTTCCATATACCCTCTATAATTTGTCATTTTCTCTTTCTGTTCTTTTAGTCTATCTAAAAGGTATGAGATAGTACTTCAGAATTGTTTTAATTTGAATTTCTCCAATCCAATGGTGAGAGCATTTTTTTCACATGGCTGTTGATGGCTTTGATTACTTCATTTGAAAACTGTTCATATCTTTTGAGCATTAATCAATTGGCAATGGCTCTTATTTTTATAAATTTGACTCAGTTCTCATTTGAGAAATGAGGACTTTATCAGAAAAACTTGTTTCAATTTTTTTTCACAATTATAGTTCCTAAATGTATTTCCCTCCATGCTATTCCTCTCTTCTTATTTATTCTCTCTCCTTTCACCTTGTCCAACCTCAAGTGCTTTGCTTCTGATTATTGCCTCCCCTTCTGCCCTCCCTTCCATCACCCTCTCTCTGTCATCCCCTCCTACTTTCCTGTAGGAAAAAATAGATTTTTATACCCAATTGAGTATATTTGTTATTTCCTTTTTGAGCCAATTCTAATGTGAGTAAGGTTCATTCATTTACCCCACCTCCTCCATCTTCCCCTCCACTATAAAAGCTTTTTCTTACCTCTTTTATATGAGATAATTTACCCTACTCTTCTCTCCTTTCTCCCTTCTCCCAGGATATCCCTCAGTTGTATTTTTTAGCTATCATCCCTTCATAATCAACTCATACTTGTGTTTTGTTTACATATATATATATATATATATATATATATATATATATATATATATATTCCTCCTCACTTCCCTAATAATGAGAAAGTATCATCTTCTTTATACAAATATAAACAGTTTAACCTTATTTAGACCCTTGTGATTTCTCTTTCCTGTATACCTTTTTAATGCTTCTCTTGAGTATGGTATTTGAAAGTCAAATATTCTATTCAGCTCTAGTCTTATCATCAAGAATTCTTGAAAGTCCTCTGTTTTCTTAAATATCCATTTTTCCCTCTAAAAATTGTGCTTAGTTTTGCTAGGTAATTGATTCTTAGTTGTAATCCTAGCTCCTTTGCCCTTCAGAATATCATCCTGATCCTTAAATGTAGAAGCTGCTAGATCTTTTATTATTTGGCTCCAAAAATACTTGAATTGTTTCTTTCTGGCTGCTTCCCAGTATTTTCTCCTTGACCTGGTAGTGCTGGAATTTGACTATAATATGCCCTATATATTATATTATAGAATGTATATGTATAGTATATAGTATATATATACATATACTATATATTATATAGAGAGTTTTCATTTTGGGATCTGTTTTGAGAGGTAATCAGTGGAATCTTTCAATTCCTATTTTACTCTTAGGTCCTACAATATCAGTTTTCCTTGATAATTTCTTGAAAGATGACATCTAGGCTTTTTTTTTAATCATGATTTTCGAGTAATCCCATAATTTTAAAATTATTTGCTTGGATCTGTTTACCAAATGGTTGTTTTTCCAAAGAGATAGTTCACATTGTCTTTTTTTTATTCCTTTGGTTTTGTTTTATTGTTTCTTGATTTCTTGTAAAATCATCAGTTTCCATTTTTTAATTTTAGTTTTAAGGAATTATTTTCTTCAGTGAGCTTTTATAATTACTTTTCTATTTGGCCAATCCTACTTTTTGAGGATTTTTTTCCCCTCAGTGATTTTTGTGCCTCTTTTTCCATTTGGCCAATTTTACTTTTTAAGGCATTTTTCTCCTCAGTGGCTTTTTGTACCTCTTTTGTTATTTGGCCTATTCTGTTTTTTGAGGTGTTATTTTCTTCAGTTGTGTGTGGGTGTGGATGGATATTTCCTTTGCCAAACTGATAAATCTTTTTCATGATTTTCTTGCATCAATCTCATTTCTTTCTTCTCAATTTTTCTTCTACATGTATTAATTTCCAAAATCCTTTTTAAGATCTTTCATGACTTGAGAATAATTCATGTTTTTCTTGAAAGATTCAGATGTTGGAGTTTGACTTTTGTTATTTTCTTCTGAGTATGTGTGTTTTGATCTTCCTTATAATCATAGTAACTTTTTATGGCCAGATTTTTTTTTTCCTATTGATCACTCGTTTTCCCAGTTTTGACTTTTCACCCTTTGTTAAAGTGAGGCTCTGCTTCCAGGGTAGAAAATGCCCTGCCCCAAGTTTCAAGGGTTTTGTTCAGCTCTTTTCAGAGATAATTCTGGGGACCTGTAAATTTTCAGTTTTTCCAAGATGGTATGATCTAAGGAGTGTGTTTACGAGTCTCTTAGCCTGTTTGTCTGTGAATGACTAGAAGCACTTTTCTGCACTCACACTATGAGTTGGGTCCCCACACTATTGAGGCTACAAGCTCTGGTGTGCTAGTGCTTCTCTTCACCCTAGGATTGCCACCCCAGATTATGACCCAGATCTGAGGATGGGCAAAATAACAGAGTTTTTCTCCCAGAACCAGCAAAGAGGACTCTGTTCCTTGTGATCCATCGTTTGAAACTCCCACCCTTACCACCTGTGGGCTGAAAGTTTTGGAAGCAGCTGTTAATCATTTAATGGCTCCTAAGGCTTACTCTTGATTTGCTGGAGCTGGAGTTGTTCTAGTGCAGCCTGCAATGGACTGTGTTCCACTCTCACCCAGTTGTGACTAATCTTTTCTGCTGTCCTTCTAAATTAACTTTGTCTGGAAAATTATTTCACCTGATCCTTTCATGGGTTCTATGCTCCAGTAATTGTTTTATGGCATTATTTAAAGGCAATAAGAGGAATTTAGGGGGAGCTCAGGCAGGTTTCTGCCTTTTCTCTATCATCTTGACTCTTCACTCTTCCCTCACCCCTCCTCTAGGATATTTTAAACAAGGCTAAGATAATAGCAATATGCTCCAAAGGAATGGGGCAGCTTCATTATTTTTTCCAACATATTACTAGGCTGTGGGAATTGTTTGGCTCAATGTTACTCTAAAGAATAAGGCTCTGCTATCATACCATTCTTACTCCCCACTCCACACTACACATCTAATTAGATCAAAGTCTGTTGGTAGCCTCTAAAGGACTCATCTCCACATGTTTAGTGTGAATTTTAGTTTCATTCAAAGTTGCAAACATTTTCCTTTATTTCAGCTTTTAACATATTATATTTTGTGAAAACATTAAAAAAAACTGATGTGCTAGTCAGAAATATTAGAAACATAGCTCTTTATCCAAAGGAGTAGAGAATGATTAGTAAGGTTTTAGCAACTGAACTTTAGGGAAGAAGTAAAAAATAAAATAAAACAAAATAAAAAGATAAATTGAGAAAATGGGGGTGGTAGTGAAAGAGCAACTTAAATTATTTGTAGGTGGAGCCCTATACCTATAACTTGATGTACATCAAGTGATTAATAAGATACTTTTTAACTCCTTCTTAGATCTGAAAGTCACATTTAGTTCTATTTAAGATAAATGATCATGGGGGCAGATAGGTGGTGCAGTAGATAGAGTACCAGCCCTGAAATCAGGAGGACCTGAGTTCAAATATGGCCTCAGACACTTTACACTTCCTAGCTGTGTGAACCTGGGCAAGTCACTTTACCCCAATTGCCTCATCAAAAAAAAAAAAAAAAAACAAAACAGAGAGACAGAAATGATTAAGGATTTAAGATGAGGCAAAACCATAATGGGCTTAAACTGTCTCCCAAAGCAATGACATACTTATATCAGTTGGTCTCTATTTTATGTTTATGACATGGTCTAAAAAGAGGACAATTTTTAATGTGAACATCAGATATTCCAGGATTTTCACTCTGAAAGAGTGAAAATTTTATTTTATATATTCGCATGAATAACTATAACATGACATGAATAAGCAATGAGGATAGAACTTAGTCAAATTCTTTGCAATAATTAAAAAAAAAGTTGTGACATTGTCATATGGTTCATTCAATATTTACCAAATTGATAAGTTGTACTTTATTCCCATGGGACTTGAAAAAACTTTTTTTTTTGCTTTTCAGTTAATATACTGCTTTTTTGTATTTATAAAATTTTTAATGATGCAAGCTGTGTATTCTTGGCATAAAGTATATAAAGACATAAATGATTTCTTCTAGTTATTACTATTACATATACCACAACTCTTTTTCCATAATTAAGATTTTTCTATATGTCTCATCTAGTAAAGAAACTGCATTTCCAATCATACAGTGATAAGTAATGGAGCCAAAGAGTTTGTACTTTGTCCTTGATGTAGTTGTTACCAGTTTATTTTACTAGGCCACTGAGAAAATCAAATGAAACAATGTAAATAATGATGCTGTAGAAAATAAGTTAAAAACATTAGTGTATTATATTTAGGTCAGCAGTAAAATTCTATCTTCTTTAAGTTCTTGCTGAATAACACGAAGTCTACCAAAACTTGAGAATTTATCTAATTAACTAGAACACATTCAATTCTATAAATATATGAACCTGCCTCTCTCTGCCAGTGTCTATTAAAATACTGAAATCATAGTCCATGAAATCTGGACACCTGTGGATTTTTGATCAAGGAACCCATTGGTGAAAAATCTTGGATGAGCTGTGTTGAACTAGACTGGTCTAGTCTGAGTTGAGTGGTCCGAGACCATGGGACAGAATGCATTGTATTTGGGTCACAATCAGCCTGTCAGGCAGCCTGCTGAGGAGATAAACATTGCCATGGATACACAGAGCAAGGAATTTGCCAAGAGATGTCCAGTCGTCTTCATTATTAAGTTCTATGTGCCTCCTTTTTGTCTGTGGTCAAAGATACATTCTAGAAAATGCACCATTGGTCAAGAGGACATCATTTTATCAGAAAAGGCTGATTGAAGACCTAATTCCATACCTCTATTAGTCAAAGTTATTTACCACCAAATAATGATTATCAATTAGCATTCAAAAAAAAGAGAGAAGAAAAAAGACTGCATGGCTTTAATCCAGGATAGGAATATACCAGAGTTCATTCATTTAAATCCCATCTGACACTTCGTGACCCCATTTGGGATTTTCTTGGTATTTTCTTCTCTAGCTTATCTTACAGATGAGAAAACTAAAGCAAACAGAGTTGGATTTGAACTCGAGTATGAGTCTTTCTGACTCTAAACCCAGCATTCTCTTCATTGTGTCACTTAATATATCATGTTAACATTATAGATACAGTTTATCTAGATTTTATCATTTAAGTTTCTCATCTTATTCTCATGGAAACAATTGACAGATGTGGGTGAAATAGTGCTATATTGATTGAATGACCTGTCCATTGAAAATAATGCCTTGATATTAATTTGGAAGAAGTCCTCCAGTGGAGTCCCCCAGAAAAATGTGCTTGTGTTTCTAATTATATAATATTGTTTATCCTTTATTTGGATCAAAACATAGATGGCATCCTTATCCAATTGCAGATAATACAAAGCTGGGAAAAATAAATAACTTTCATAAGTGATTTGGTCAGCATTCAAATATATCCTAACAGGCTAATGCTTTAAAATAGATTTAATAAATGAAATCATATAGGATTTTTGTACATATTTTGTACGTGTATTTAAAATATTTAAAAAATTAAATTAAAAGATTTAAAACAGTTCATCTGAAAAATATCTTGAGTTTTTAGTGGACTCTAAACTAAGTATGAGTTAGTATTGTAATTTATCAGCCAAGAAGGCTAAGGGAACTGTTTTGAGAGACACTCAGGCTTCAGAATATAAGAGGGGACCTCATTCTGCTAGACACACCAGATCACAAAAGACTTGGAGAAATGTGTTTTATTGTAGGCATTAGAATACTATTGATAAACTGTAAAATGTTCAGATGAAAGCAACCAGATTAGTAAAGGTCTTCAGGATAATGTCATGAGAATCATTTGAAAGAGCTGGGGTTGTATTGCCTGAAGATGAGAAATCTTAGGCAGAACATCAAAATCATTTTCAAATATTTTAAGAGATGGAAGAGGAATTAATCTTGTATGACTTAATCCCAAAAGCCAGGAACAATATAGGTAGAATTTTCAAAGGGGCAAATTCTGCCTTGATGTCATGAAAAATTTCTTAAGAATTAGAATACTTAAAAAGCAGAGTGCACTCTTAAAGAAGGAGTTGGTCCTTCCTCCCAGGATATCATCAACTGAAACCTGGATGACTATCTTCTTAGATACAGAATTAACTGAATAGTGTGATCAAAATGTTTACATAATATTTTCAAAGTTGGGGCACTGAGGAGAACAAGTTTCAGTTGTCTGGGAAACATACTTTTGTGAAGTATATTATTCCCTGTTGATACTGTCATCCTCTTCCTAACATTGTGATTTGGTTCTGTTAACAATTTAATTTGGAATTAAATTTTAACTCCAAATTCAGGAAAGTTTATAGGAAATTATTTTAGGAAAATTTTGATTCCACAAGAATTACATTATAAAAGCATAATGGACCAGGTAGGCAATATTCTGAATAAATTAAAATACTATATATGTAAATTAATAAAATAATGAGTATTGTTATAATGGAATTCTGCAATATTAACTAGAAGATAAATGTTGGAAACTATAAAAACAGAAAAGAACTTTGATAAGAATGATGTACTCTCCACTGCATTGTAAAAAATGTGCATTCATTCATTTGTTCAACAAATATTGATTCAATGCCTGCTCTGTTTAAAGGGGGTGCCCCCAATAGCTGTGGTTGTTTGCTGCTGGGGTGTGTGTGTGTGATCACTGTAAAACCATGATAAAGATGTTGTCAATGGCAATAAGCCAATTATTTGAGGAAGTTGACAGAAATCTAAGTTATAACTTTTTAATGTACTTAGTCAAATATTGTATTTAACCTTCCCCTTCCCCCTACCCTTCCAAACTTCTAGGTTGTATTTGAGAGAACAATGATTATCCCTAAAAAGCTATGAATTGCCTCCTAATGTTCCAATGATGCCCTAGAAAAAAATGCTAGATTTGAAATCAAATATCTTGAGTTCAAATTCTAACTTTGTCACTTAACTGTGAGAAAATTCTTTATCTCAATTGCTACCTAGCCTTAATCACTAAATGTTACAGCCTCAGTCAAACTAAGACCTATTGAAGATCTTGGTTTAGAAAGCCTAAGGTCTCCTATTTCATCCAGAACCATCTCCAGTCATCCTGATCTATATCTTGCCACAGGACCCAAATGGCTCTGAAGGGGAAAGTAAGGCAGGTGACCTTGCACAGTCCTCCATTACTTAAATCCAACACACATGCATCACCTCCCTGATGTCATGGTCCTCTTCAAGAATGAAGGACTAATAACAATGACCTTCAGTCACTTCCCCTTTCTTGGCCTCAGTTTACACTTCTGCAAAGTTAGGATATATGACTAGATAATCTCTGAAAACTATTTCATTTCTAAATCTATAATCTTGTGATGTTCTGATGAAGTTATAGGACAAAGCAGGACACAGGAAAGGAAAAATATTTGACTAAGTATATTTAACTCCTGTTTGTGGATTCTTGTTTTGCCTGCCAAATTTTCCAGATTTGTGAGATTTTCCTGGAACACAGCAGGCATTCAGTCAATGCCATAGCAGTAATGCCAATGACTTTGGGTTTACCCTGTTCTTTCTGGGCTTTGGAATTCTCACCTGTAAATTGAGGAGATTAGACCAGAGAACCTGTAAGAACTATTTCCTAGCTCTAATATGTCACATTCCTAACATTGTAATGCTCACTGACCACCAATCCTATCTTTCTCCTAAGAAAGAATGTCAGTGATGATACAAGCATTAAAAAATTATTTTATTTCTTTCTTCACCTTCATGGTTCTGTAGCAACTGCTCTAAATGCAATTGGAAAACCTATGTGGCTAATATAAAAAAGACCTGAATTTTTTTTACCTGTATTAAAAAGCACTTCCATCATTCACTGGGGAGAAAGAGGAAGGAGTCTTTCTTGTTTGTATGCTCTAAAGCCCCTCAAAACCTCTTTTCCAATAAAATTAGATACATTGAAGAGACAGTTTCCAGGCAGAGGCTGGATGGACATTTGTGATGATGTATCATATCAGGGAATTTCCATCCTTTTTTGTGCCCTGGATCTTTTTGGCAGCTAAGGAAGCCTGTGAACCCAGCCTCAGAGTCATGGTTTAAAATAATTTAAGGAATTAAAAAAGATTTTTAAAAATTCTCATGAAAGTTCATGGGCCTCCTGAAATCTATTCCTGGTTTTAGATGCCCGGTTAAGAAACCCTATAAAAGAGAGAATTCCTATAGGTGGCCTTTGAGGTACTTTTCAAATCAGAGATCTATAATTCAAGGACAAACATCATATGTTTCTTTCTTTGAAGGAAATTGATTCAACTCCTCCACTTCTACCTTTAAATGACAAAGAATTGGTTGGAGAATCCAGAAATGTATATTAGGTCATGTCCTACTGTGATAATTAGTTGTTCTCACTGATTGTTGAAATTCCTCTGTTAGCAATCTATTCCTTTGTGTGAAACATTACCCTCTTCTCAATTCTCTTTCACAAAACAGAGATACAATAGGGTACAATGGGGTAATCTATTAAATCATTATTACTGACTTTGAAGAAATTTATCATTTTCCTCCTTGACAAAAGGGAGCATGAAAGGCAGAACCATAACTTAGGTGAGGCAACAAAGAATTTATCCACAGCACCAGATTTAGGTGATGATACTGACAACATCAAAAGTTCTTCAGCAGCTAAAAACAATGGACATGAGCAATGAACTATTACTATTTTAGACCAGATTTTATTGATAAAGTGAATTGCCAATTAAGAAACTCTACCAATGCACATCAGCCACTTTGCTATAATTTATAGTCATAGAGATTGACCAGAATTTATGTTGTTGTTCACTAGTTTCAGTCAAATCCAACTCTTCATGACTTCATTTTGGGTTTTCTTGGAAAAGACATGGGAACAGTTTGCCATTTTCTTCTCTAGCTCATTTTACAGATGAAGAAACTAGAGAAGAGTTGATTTGCTCAGCATCACACTTAGTGCCTACTGCCTGAGATCAGATTTGAACTTGGGAAAATAAGTCTAATTGATTCCAGACTCAGCATTCTATCCAGGATGCCACCTAGCTGCCCTATGTATGACACAGGACTTATGCCCAGTACTCCTGATTCTGAGGTCAGCTTTCTATCCACTATTACAGTTAGTTTCTAACACCTAGTGAGCTAGAATAATTAGCTCAAATAACCAGATAACAAATGGAAGGCTGAAATAAGGGCATCCCCCTCTCTGCTCTATCTCCATAGCATGCCTGCCAAGGGATGAAACATTGCCATAACCAGCAAGCCTCACTGTACTGATCACCATATTAATCCCAGTAGCCTCCTACCAATGGCCTGGAGCCTTAATCTCCCCACTTTACTCTTAAGACTCTACTTGTTCCACGTCAGATTTGTAGTATTCACACCAAGAGTAAAAAATTCCTAATTATGACTTTTATGAGATCATTAGACACATATAAGGAAAGGAACAGATAAGACAAAACATCTGGGAGAATAGATGAAAAAGGAAATGACTCCAAAGAGTCATTGTTCCTAGGTCAGATCCTGGGCAGAACTTAGAAACACATCAAGGACTCGGGAATAAATAGCCTGAGCATAGCTAAGTAGCTAAAGCAGAACTCCCCATTCTTAGTCCAGTAGCCCATTCTATGATTCACATAGTCCCTTTCCTTCTAGTAATTAACTAAAGGTAAAAGTGTCAGCCTATATAATGGATAAAGAGTTGGCTTTGGAACAAGAAGATGGGTTCAAATCCTACCTCTTCCAAATGCTACCAATTTGGATTTAAGAAAGTCACTTAACTTCCCAATATCATGAACAACTCTCTAGAACTATTAGGCGTAGAATATGTGCCAATCTGCATTTATAAAGGGAATCAGGACACATCCCAAGACAGTTACTTAAAGGGCCTGGTATTTCTAATTTAATGCTATTCAATAAGACTACGTTGTGGTCAAGTGATAGTTGTTTAGGTGTGGATCTCATGGTTTTTCCTTTGAGAGCTTTTTGTTTTGATTTGTGTTGTTATTGTTGTTTTAATGTGAATAAATAAGACACAAGGCTGAGTTGCTTTGCCAAATGGAAACACCAAGTACATGAGACCAGTCAAATTAAACAGTTTATGTCAAGCACTATGTTGACTCCTTGAAATTTATTTTATCAAGCCTCTAGGGCTATAAAGATAAGATACTTTATTTCCTGTCCTGTTACCAGGAAAAAAGAATTTTTAAAAAATAATAATGTATCAGATTGGAGAAATGGAAAAACTTCTCTGGAGTGTCCATGGGTTGCCACAGAAGAGAAACAAACTACATTTAAGGAGAATGAGTAGGGAGGAGGAGAGAAGAAGAAATTATTGTTTTGTTGTTCTTATAGTTACAGTGTCCAAAGAATTAATTCATCAGGCAACTATTTGACTTCATGAACCTAGCTCTATGCACTGTAATTTGCTATGATAATTGACATGGTTATACATCTCCTCACTATTCTTGTCATTCTCTTGGATGTACTCCAATTTTTCAATGTCTGTCCTAAAGTATGGTACTTAAAACTGAAAAAAAAAAAAAAAACCTAGATCTAGTTTATACATTTGGAGTAAAGTGGCATAGTGGAAAGAGTACCAAGCCTGGAGTCTGCTCTCAGACACATACTGTGTGACCTGGTCAAGTCACTTAATCTTGTTTGCCTCAGTTTCCTCATCTGTAAAAATTGGAGAAGACAATGGCAAACCACTCCAGTATCTCTGCCAAGAAAATCCCAAAATGGGTAATAAAGAATCAGACCTGACTGAAAATGGCTGAACAATAACAAATAAGTATACTTAACTGAACATTTGTATCTGTTTGAGGGTGGGTGTAGGGGAAAGGAATGGTAAGGGCATCCAGGATGGGAAAAAAGTCTAACAAGAAAGTCATAGTAAGAACAAAAACATAGATTAAATAGGTAAGGTGTAGTCTCTGCTCCACAGAAACCTTTCAGGAAAAGATGGAGTTGACAAACTTTCCTCATAGAGAGAATTTTATCTGATGATTCATAGATCAATTCTATCAAAAGCATACTGTTGACTCATATTGAGGCTACAGCTGACTAAACTCCCTTAATCTTTCTTTATATGAACTGCTGCTAAACTTTATTTCTTCTATCTTGTTATCTTGTTGATGATTTTTGAAACAAAATGATGGTTTTTTGAAAACAAATGAAGAATTAAATATTTATCTCTATCAAATTTCATCTGGTTAAATTTTACTTTTATTCCAATCTGCCAGAAATCTTTTTGGAATCCTGATGTTTTTCTTCAATATATTGATATCACTACCAGATTTGTATCATTCATGATTTGATAAATATTTCATCTATATTTTCAATCAAGTCACTGATAAAAATATTGAACAGGAAAAGGTCAATGTTTATTTGTTAATCAATATTCTTTAGGCAGAGTTGTTAAATTAGAATTTATCTTATTGTTCTATTATTTGCCCCACTAGTTTTCTTCCCTATGGGGCTCTTTTTCTTAAAACTATTTTGCCCCTGTAGCCTTAAGTAGTTGGAAGAATAGAAAGGAGGTGAGCCTTGAAGAATGGATATAAGATTTGTATGGCATCAGAGGATGTCCACAATCAACAGCTCATGGAGATACTGGGCTAGAATGGAGGACTAATAATATAAATCCTACTGTTTCCCAACATGGAAATTAAAAGCTGACTAACATTACATTTGAACTGCTCTAATTTAGCCTAGTTCAAAATATTGTGTCACCTGATAAAGATTATCTTGAAATAAAAGTATGTTTGAACTATTAAGTAATATGTTTTTTAAAATGTTGCAAGGGAACATTATGTACCATTTTTCTTCCTGATAAATAAGTTGAGGGAAAATGTGGTTCCTTCCTACTGCTTATGTTAATGTTCTTGGACCAGTGACATACTTGATGAATGCAATAAACTTTGGATTTTTGTAAGGAAAAAAAATTTTTGCTCCAAGTATGTAGATTTACAGTTGAGAGAAATTTCAAAGATTATCTAGTATAGTCCCCTATTTGAAGAAACTGAGCCCCAAAAAGAGAAGTGACTAAGTAGCCCAAGGTCACACAGATGGTAAGTGGTAGAAGCAATATTTAATCAATTATCCTTAATCTTCGATTCATTGCTTGATAATGAATGCTTGGGACTATGCATTAGATAGACTTCTTAACTGAGGGAACTTTTTTCTAAATTCATTCCTATATACAAAAAGTCTGATAGCTTGGTGGAATTGGTATTCTATGTCTGCATTTTCCTGACCAACTAGTCCAGTAATATAGAGGGAAGGAGAAAGTGAAGAGAAAGGGAACTCATTCTAATTCCTAATGATCATTTGCCTTTCTATAAATTATTAAGGGTACTTCAGTGATCACACTTACATGTTCTTTCTGTACCCTGGAAAATAATTTGTCTGGGCCAGGACACTTGAAATCATTTCAAGCAGCAAGGTGTTCTCTTATTATCTGTCTTGATCTTCAGTTCTGTTCAATATAAAACAATAACTCCTTATAACTAGGAAATGGTATGAGCTGCCTTGGTTTTTAGTGTTCCCTGTTACTATGGGTCTTCAGGCAGGGCTTGTCTGACCATCTCTAGTGAATACTTTATTCTCGGTCAGATTCCTATAAAGAGAGCAACTAAACTCAGTGGACTTGGTGGTCCCTCCCAACCTTGAAGATTTTTTGAGAAGAGAGACTAGTTAAGAAGCTAATTAATGTATATGCTTTTATACATTTTTCCTGTCTTATTTTGTCTCATCTGGACTAAAATTTAAAAATGACTTTTTAGATCACTGTTAGGATATATAGAGGACTTAACTTGTCCCTAACGACTAGCACAGAGAGATGGTAAATGTGAAACTGGGATGGCTCCAGGACATGAAAATAGGAGTAAGTCAAGGATGAGAAGACAGAATGAAGAAGCCCTTAGCTATCTATGGACTCCTGTCTGCAACACCGGGATCATAGACCTGAAGTTGGTAGGGACCTGTGAAAACATCCAGTTCAAACTCCTCATTTTGTAGATGAAGAAACTGAAATCCAAGTATCACAGAAAGGGGAAATATCAGAAAGAGGTTTGGCCTTATGTTCCCAGTTCCAGAATTTTTGGGGTTTTTTTTAATATTCCACACTATCTCCAATGAGATGTAGTATTATAACTTGTTGCCAAATAGTACACATGCACTCAAGACACATATAAAAGGTCAGAGTAAGTTCTGCCCAAGGAAAGGCAATAATTTGTTATTTGTTTACTATGTACTAGACAAGTAAGTGACATAGTGGATTCATCTTCCTGCATTCAAATCTGGACTCAGACACACACTAGCTGTGTGACCTTGGGCAAGTCACTTATCCCAATTTGCCTCAGTTCCCTCATCTGCAAAATGAGCTAGAGAATGAAATGGCAAACCATTCCAGTATCTCTGCCAAGAAAATCCCAAATGGAGTCACAAAGAGTCACATAGTTACAATGACTGAACAAGGACAATGTACCAGGTACTCTGCTTTGCACTAGAAATCCAAATAAAAATAAAAGCAACTAATTTCTGCTCTCCATGATCTTATCTTCTAATGGGAAAAGATAACATATAAATTCCATCATTTATTAAGTATTTTCTATGTGCCAGGCACTGTGGTAAGCACACAGAAGTAAAAAATAGTTCCTGCCCCCAAAAGAACTCACAATCTAATATACAAAAGGGAACTAAAAAGCTAAGGGTGAAAGGAAGGGAAGGAGAAGGTAAACTACAGAGGGACATGGTGTTGAAGGTCTAAAAAGTGAAAAACAACAGTTAAGAGGAAAACGAAGATTAGCTGGCTTTGGTCTTTACCCAAAATATAGGACCCAAGAGTAACTTATCAAAAGGAGGAGACCAGTATAGCAGAGGGGTATCCCAGAGTGAGGAGGCAATGGGGAAAAATAGATGTTCCTGAATTAGGGATGTTAAGAGGGTAAGACAGGAGTTGATTCGTAGCATGTGATGATCAGGGAAAGTTTTCATTCTAAGGCTAACAGAATACAGAGAAGCATGGATTTGGCAATCATTTATCTAAAAAAGATTTATGGGCTTTAGTGGATTACAAGCTCAATCAGTATGAGTCAGTAGTAAGACACAATAGTTAATGTAATCTTAAACTATAACAAGGCAGGAATATTGTCCAATGTTCTCTGTAAACTACCTTGATCAAACAACATCTCAAGTATCACATTTGGTTCTGGATGCCACATTTTAGCCTTAACAAAATACTTTAGAAAGACAATGAGGACAGCAAGATGCCTTGAGATCATGCCATGTAAGAACTAAATAAATGAAGTATCTACTTAGAGTTAACCTTGAGAAGAGAAAGTTCAGAAGAAATATAATATATGTCTTCAAGATGAAGATTTATCATGCAAAAGCAGAATTAGACTTGTTCTACTTGACACCAAAGAGAAAGTTCCCTAATAAGCCAAGCTATCCAAAAGTAGGTTAGACTCCTTCCGGAGCTAGTGAGTTCCACCTCAATAGAGGTTTTCAAGCAAAGACTGGATGACTATTTTGGGACCATGTTGTTTGAGAGATTCTTGTTCAGACACTGATCATTGGTGACACATGTCCATAATCCCTGCTACTAAAGAGGCTAAAGCTGATGGATCACTAGAGTATGGGAGTTTTAAGTTAAGAGTAGGGTGAAAGCCTACTGGATGTTTGTAAGACAGATAGACCTGGGTTCTAGAAGAACAAAGCAAATTAAAGTTTCCAATCCATGTTGGGATTGGACCCATCAATGGCTTCTGCACTTCCAACCTGAAACTAAGACTCTCAAAAAAAAAAAAAAAAAAGAAAAGAAAAGAAAAGAAAAGAAAAAAGAAAAGGAAAAAGAAAAGAAAAGAAAAGAAAAAAGAAAAGGAAAGAAAGAAAGAAAGAAAGAAAGAAAGAAAGAAAGAAAGAAAGAAAGAAAGAAAGAAAGAAAGAAAGAAAGAAAGAAAGAAAGAAAGAAAGAAAGAAAGAAAGAAAGAAAAACAATCCCAATATGAGTTGTTAGAGGGCCTCTGAGATCCCTTTCAAACCCAAGATTCTTCGAATGTGAGAGGAAGTAAACCACACTCGGCTAAAAGATACTTGATAAGATGAAATGATAAGTGAATGATGTGTGGCCCAAGCAGCAAACTAGCAAAAAAAAAAATTTAAAAAAAAGATAACTCACATTTCTATAACACTTGAAAGTTTACAAAATCCTTCTTCTGCTATATCTTTGTGACATAGATAGTCCAAGCACTAAAGCACACAGAGTTAAAATGATTTGCCGCAAGTCATAGGAAGTGGCAGAACTTCAATTCAAATTCAGTTGGGAGACCCAATTCTAAATCTAAATTCTAAATGCTTTTCATTACATTTTAAATTACTTCAGGAAGCTAATAAAAATAAAGTGTAAAGTTCTGATAGCTCAAGTCTTCCAAAGGCCCTAGAAATCTATTAATTATCAAAAAGGTGGTACATAGCCGTAGCTTGCTTTCTAAAGATGGAGGACAAATGTTCATGATCAGAAGTATTACTTTCAGGAGCCTAGATAACAGAGTAGAAGCAGCAACTCACCCAACCTCCTCCCCAATCTGCTCCAAATTCTTTTAAATAATGACCCTTAACAAATTTTAGAGGATCAGAATAACCAAAAAAGAAGGAGTAGAATATTTTCCAGCCTTCCAACTTAGAAGCTCAGCAGAAAAGGTCTGTGACACCAGGTTGGGAGTTCTAGGGCAGGACACATCTGTGCAGTCCCAGCCCTAGCTTGGCCCAGTCCAACCTCTGAATCAATGGCAGTGCTGGTGGCTTTCAGACTTCTCAGCCTAGAGACACCAAAGAAGACCTGGAAGGTCAGCAGAAAAGGTCTGTGGAAACAGAGTGGGAATCTACTGGGCAGACAGGCTCAGTCCCAGCCCCAGCTCCAGCCTGCCCCAGCATCAGTAAGGAGGGACCTCTGAATCAGCAGCAGGGCTGGAGGTTTCCAGACCTCTCAGCTCAGGGACACCAGGGAGGACTTGGAAAGTCGATAGAGAGGGTCTGTGGCAACAGGATGAGAGTCTGGTGTGCTGTTCCACCACAGTCCAAGTAAGTGGAGCCCCAACTCTGACCAGTACACTAGATCTTATAGCTATGTTGGAGCAGAGACCTTCCTAACAGCTCCAGGATAGAAAAGAGTACTTGTGGTCAGATTTCTAGAAGGATTAAATTTAACAAACAGTTAAAAGACAAGCAATAGGCTAGGAAAATGAGCAGAAAACAAAAAAAAAAAGAAAGTTTCGGACTATTGAAAGTTATTATGGTGACAAGGAGGATCAAAACACATATTTAAAAGATGATAATAAAGTCAAAGCTCTACATCCAAAATCTTCAAGAAAAGTAAGAATTGGGCTCAGGCCATGGGAGACCTCAAAAGGGACTTTGAAAATCAAATAACAGAGATAGAGGAAAAATTGGGGAAAGAATTGAGAGGGGTGCAAAAGGAAATACAAAAAGCTAATGAGGAAAAGAATGTCTTAAAAAGCAAAACTGGCCAATTGGGTAAAGAGGTACAAAAGTTCACTGATGAAAATAATTCCTTAAAAAATAGAATTGAGCAAATGGAAGCTAATGACTTTATAAGAAATCAAGATACAATATAGCGAAACCAAAAAAAATGAAAAAATGGAAAAAAAATTGAAATATCTCATTAGAAAAGCAACTGACCTGGAAAATGGATCCAGGAGAGATAATTTAAAAAGTATTGGTCTACCTGAAAGTCGTGATCAAAAAAAAAAAAAAAAAAAAAAAAAAAAGCCTGGACATGATCTTTCAAAAAATTATCAAGGAAAAGTGTCCTGATATTCTAGAACCAGAGGGCAAAATAGACATTGAAAGAGTCCACCAATCACCTCCTGAAAGAGATCCCAAAATGAAAACTCCCAAGAATATTATAGCCAAATTCTGGAACTCCCAGGTCAAATAGAAAATATTGCAAGCATCAGAAAGAAACAATTCTAGTATAATGGATCCACAGTTAAGATAACACAAGATTTAGCGGCTTCTACCTTAAAGGACCAGTGGATTTGGAATATGATATTCTAGGATTGCAACCAAGAATCACCTACCCAGCAAAACTTTCCTTCAGAAGAAAAGGTGATCATTCATTGAAATAGAGGATTTTCAAGCATTCATGATAAAAAGACCAGAGCTGAATGGAAAATTTGATTTTCAAATAAAGTACTTTAGAGAAGCATAAGGAGGTAACCAGAAAAGTGATATCATAAGGGAATTAATAAGGTTTATCTGTTTATATTCCTATATGGGAGGATGATACTTGTAACTCATTAGAACATTAGAACATTCTCATTATTATGGCAGTTAAAAGGAATATAGAAAGAGAGCATGGATGAGTTGAATATGAAGGAATAATATCTTTCTTAAAACAATGATAAAATTAAAGAGTGAGAGAGGAATGTACTAGGAGAAAGGGAAAGGGAGAAGTGGAATGGTGCAAATTATCTGTCATTAAAGAAAAGAGGCAAGAAAAAGTTTTTATAGGGAGGGAAAAGAAGGGGAGGAGAAGGGAAGTAAGTGAATCTTATTCTCATCAGAATTAACTCAAATAGGAAAATAATATACACACTCAATAGGGGTATAGAAATCTAGATTTCTATATAGATTTCTATATCTTACCCTATAGAAAAATAGAAGGGGAATGGGATATAGGAACAGGGGGAGTGATAAAATAAAAGGCATATTGGGGGAGGAGTGGTCAGTAGCAAAACGCTTTTGAGGAGGGATAATAAATGGGGGGAAATACAATTAGCAATAGTAATTGTAAAAAGAAATTGTAGCAAGTTTTTCTAATGGAATATTATTGTTCTCTGAAAAATAATGAGCAGGATGCTCTCAGAAAAAAAAGAAAAAAAAAACCTGAAAAATCCTCCATAAATAAAGTGAAATATATTGTATACAAAGTAAGAACAATGTTTTGGGATCACCAGCTGTAAATAAATTTGTTATTCTCAGTAATACAATCATCTATACCTTCACTAAAGGATTTGGAAAGATTTAAGAAATATTCTGTCTCCTTCCACGTTGAGTCACTACACAAAAACTTTTTAAAGAGATATATTGGTCTAGAAAACATTTGCTTAAGAAACACCAGTAGGATTCTGCTACCATCTATTCTGATGAGTTTAGAAGCCAATGGACATTTTATTTCTCCTTAAGTTTTCATACAGTGATTTAGCATGGGAGGAGATAATCTGACATCCATTTTCTTGACTGGTGACAGTGATTTTCATAATTACATAATTACAGAGCATATGTGATACTATTAGCCTGCCAACCACTAATGAGATAATAAAATTCTGGAGAAGCACAGAAACCACACTGGATTTTCAAGTGGTCAAGCATGTACCCTAATTGCTACACTAATTTCTACCACTAAACTTGGGCAAGCAACTTCAATTTTCTGGCCTGGAATTGGACTAGAGGCCCCAAAGGTTTCTTCCATATTCAACATTCTTTGTCTTAGGGATGAATACTATTGAAAAAACGTGATCCAATGAATAAGAGTACTAGATTTGGAATTAAAACTAGCTTCTCACACTTATAGATGGGTGATCCTAAGCAAGTTGCTTTATTTCTCAGAACACCTTATTCCTCATTTAAAAAATTGGAATAATATGACAAAATGTGTGTAAAGTGTTCTGCAAAACTTAAAAGTCCTATTGAAGTGTGTTAAGATTTTTACAAGGTACTTATGCACTTAGTTCACACCTTTAAAGGAGTTAGCTCATTCATTCGTTGACACATGAGATTCACACCTTTAAGAGAGCATACTTTTAAGGAGCTCCCACAAGTCCAGGGAGTACCCACAAACCCACTCTCTGGGAGGATATAAGGAGCCAGGATTCAGTGAGGAGAGTCAGAGTCTGGATTTGGTCAAGGAGAGAGCTTCAGGGAAGCTCGAGGAGATTCAGAGAGCCAGGATTTCAGTGGGGAGATTCACAATTCTAAAGGAACAACCTGCTCATGGACTTCAAAGAGATTCACAACTAGGATTGACGTCTGGGAAACCCACAATCCCACACTCTTGGAGGAAGAGTATGATTCATTCGAACTTCAACTTTTGTGCTGGCTAGAGAGACACTCGGACAAGAGTTCTCAGGAACCAAAGAGAGAGAGAGAGGCCTCTAAGAAAGCTAGCCAAGCCCCAAGTGAAGGAGACAAGACTTGAAGGAGAAAATAAAGGATCTGGAGATAAGATGTGGAAAGAGATAGTAAAGGACTTTAATTCCTGGCTACATTTTGGGATTATTGAACTGAACTGAAACTAAGACTGCCTCCAGAAACTCCCCAAGAAATCCTGCCCCCAAGAAAATGATTTATACTTTAGAGAAACAGAACATCACAGAAGTGTTATTATGATAATTACAAATAGTTTCCCTTAGGAGAATATCCAAGTATTTCCCAACAAAGGACATCTGAAATCAATAAAATTTAAAAGATTTAGTGAGCAATTTCTGAATGAAAAATTGCAAAATGTGACTCCAATGAATGGTAAGGAAGCATAAAATTTTCCCCAAAAAAAAGCATAGAGGTTTTCCTTCACAAATATTCATGGTCATGAGTAAATGTGTTTTCATTGATTAGACATGAAAGTATAGCTATCCAAGAAACAATTGGTGATGTAGCATAGGAATTAAAGAAAGAAATTTGAAATATACCTACATACATATGAGTGGAAGTATGTATGTGTGTGTATATATATATATATATACATATACATATGTGTGTGCTGGAACTTTGTCTTTCCAGAAATCAGCCGGAGTCAGGATCACTAAACGTCTTTATTCTTGATCTTTTACAGTCAAGGTCAGGGGATTAGGTCTAGCAATTTCACACACACCTTCCTCAAACGCCAGGAGATACTGACTCAGCATCAGTGTCTCAATTTCTTCTTCCTCCTCCTCCTCCTCCCACACACGTCATTTCCCCCTCTTTGTCCCACTAATCAAGTCAGCACAGAACAGCTGGGAAGGGTCAACCTTCAAACAAGTTAATATGGAACCATCCAATTGGCAATTAGCCTCACATGCTCCATTATCCAAGTGCATTTGCTCAGTTCTAGCCCTTTACATGTGTGCATATAAGTGTGGTAGGGAATCACCAGGAATTGAGATTACAACTATCCAATGAAAGCTTCTTGAGAGCAGTCATAACATATATGTGTATATATGTAGGCATCTCCACTATCCCAGTAGTAGGCACTTTAATAAATGCTTATCAAATGAATAACTGAAAACATTAATGAGAATAGAATACGTAAAGAAAGCAACCAACCATGGGCTGAGAAAATGAAAGTTCTTTATCTGGAAAAATGTAGATAAAAAAATATATAGATTGAGGATCAGAGTTCATAAAACAATAGCAAATAAGAAGAGTATAAATGTGGACTTACAAAATGCATTGGCACATCAGAACTAGAATTCCTCCTTTGAAACTCCAAAGAGGTACTTTTAGGACAAATGAATAGAAGTAAGAACAACATGTCTTATGGTGAGTGAGTTGTCAGCTAATGGAACTTGTTCTAAGAGAAGGTACAGGCTGGAAATATGAAGGCATTCAAGATTTGGGAGGACAATCCATACTGGCTTACTTTAAAAAAAATGTTTAGAGAATAAGCATCATAGTAGTTTAGGGTTATAAGAAGTCAGAGAAATCATTCTAAAAAATCATACCTTCATATTCACTTTGTATATATTTTGTATGCACACATATATATGTGTATGGACAATGGAATATGAACTTCTTAAAGCTAGGGATGATTTCTTTGTTTTTGTTCTTTTATCATATTGTTTATAGAGAACCACTAGAGCTTATCAAATAAGGGAACAACATGGTTAGAGTTATGCTTTAGAAATATTGTTTTGACTGCTGAAAGGAGAATAAACTGGAATGGGGAAAGAGAATTGAGACAAGGAGAGTAATCAGCAAGTTATTGCAGTGTTTTAGTAAGAAATGATGAGAGCCTATGCCAGTATGGTGGCAGTGTTAGAGGAGAGAAAAATGGCAATATTCAAGAAATGATTCAAAGATAAGTTTTGACAGGACTTGACAACAAATTGGATGGGAGTGGGATGAGAATAAGGAGTCAAGGGTGATGACTTGGGTGTGATTCTGGATAACTGCCCTTAGCAGTAATAGGGAATACCAGATGGGGAACAATTTGGAAGGAAAAATGAGTTCCATTTTGGACATGTCCACTTTTAGATGTCTTATGGGTAGTTGTAGAGGTCACACATCTATTAAGTAGTTCAGACAGACTATTAAATATTTCACAGAAGTCTTCCTAACTCTAAGTCCAGTACTCTATTTACTATACTACATAGGTATGTTCTACTAATTTAAAAATAACAGTCCTAGGTAGGAAAAAAAGTTAAGTTTGTAGCTAAAACCAAAGTGGTATAATGCTATTCTATCTCAGCTAGATCAGTATGCTGAAGTCGGGACCCAAATGATGGGATTTGTTGATGTGATGAATTCACCAAATGATAAGGTTGAGGTCTGGTATCTAATGTTAGGATTTGGCACCAAATGATGGGATTTGGTCATGTGATGAATTCACAAGGACTTTCTCTTGCCAAAAGGTATTTATTTGTGAGATGAGATTATGGACAAAATGAAGAGGTGAAATATGAAATAGATTTGGGAGAGTTTATAGTTAGTAAGGAAAGGGGATTTTAGCACTTAACAAGAGAAAAGTTTCCTAGTGGAACTCACAATTAACCAGGAGAAATCATCCTATCATAAAGTAGGAATATGCCATTAACTGGCAAGTTAAATCTATAGAGGAGTTTAGCACCTAAAAGAATTAGTTAACTATAATAAGAAAAAGACATCATGAGGCATGGGGGATGGGAAGGAAGATACCATGAGGCATAAGGGAGGGGGTGAGAGGAAAGATACCATGAGACAGAATGCTGGGGTGCTGGGGAAGGCTAACCCAAAAGAAATTCAGCAAAGATGGCATAGGCTATGGACAGATCTATAGGGGAAATTTAGCCTCCAGAGTTTGACATCATAACTTGGCTTTCTGATTGGATATAGTAAGATGAGATTTTCAAAGACTTCCACAGGGGTGAGACTATAAGGCTGAACTGATCCCTATCAGTGCCCTTCCCTGCTTGCCTCAGGCAGTATTATAATCTTATCAGTATTTTAGACTTTCTCTGACAACCCCACCTAGTTACCCAGGACCTCATCAAGTGTAACTCAAGAGAACAGAATAGAAGAGGAGAAGAAACATAGAGAAAGCAATTCATCTTTCCCCCTATAACTTCATTAATCAATGTTGATTATTTGTTCTTCTTTCTTGAAGTTGATCATGACATCAGGAAGGTTTTGTCATGACTTGTAAATGAATTGGATTTAAATGAGGCAAGAGTGTGTGAAGTCACCAGCCTCATTCTCTCTTTTGGAGTCATCTGAGTCCAGGGACAAGATGAATAGGGATGGAAGACTTTGGCCTTTTTAAACTAAAATGTTTAATAGGTTTCAGTTTTACTAAGTCAATGCCCATTCAGGGATTAAGGCTAGGTAAGGATTGAGGAAAGAATAATAAGAATGGCCTACTTACCTAAATTAAAAAAAAAAAAAAAAAAAAAAAAAAAAAAAAAAAAAAAAAAAAAAAGTTAACCTGGGAGGAGAAGTCCTTCAGGGTTTCTAACCAAAATAAAGACAATATGTGCTCTGAAAAATCAGTCCAGACAATGACCAAATGAAGGTTGGGCTAGGATCTATTATTGGTCAATCATTGAAAGCCTGGTTAATTTGGGTTTAAAATGTGGTTCTTAAAAAAAGAAATCTAGCTAGTAAACCACAGGATATCTTTGTTGAGGTTGGGAAGGGGACCCCAAAAGTTCAGGGTCATAGACCAGTGTTACAAGATGTTTTGAAAGAATTTGCAGGCTTGAACCCATTTCTATTTAAGGGGAAAAGTTTATTGTAATTGTAATGCCATTACAAACAGGCTAAATTCCAAAATAAATTAGCAAAGTCCTAAGAGAGAGGAGACTCCTTTACCCAGCTTTCTATCATTGGCATGGAGACCAGAAGAGTGGTCTCCAGAATTTGGTTATCACTAACCAACAGATTATCTATCTTGACAGTCAGCAATGAACTGAGGAGTAGTCTATTCAGAATTTGATTGATTGTTGTTCTTAGACTGGGAATGTGAGAAGTCCCTGAAGCAGACTCCAAAACCAAAAGAGTTAGGATTACTGACTTATTATTAGAATAGAAGCCCCCCTAAAATGAGGGGAACCACAAAATTATTGTTATATTACATCAATTTCAGTGTGATTGTATATATGTGTATCGTAGTTGTCTGTGTTCACCTCTTAACCCTCATCATCCATGAACTTATAAAGTCCAAGAGGGACAATGAATAGGGATTACCTAATTTTATATCCCCCAGAGTACTTAAATCCAGTATGCAATTAATAAATGTTACTGAATTGAACTAAATGTTGTCTCATAATTTGCTATTTGTCTGTCATTTTGATTTGTACTCAAAATAACTACTCGTATATAAATATACCTGTATAAAAATAGAAAACTTTTTTTTTGTTTTTAAGTATTTGTAATAATTACTTAAATATTACAACAATTAAAGTTTAAAACTGCTCTAGGACTTTTGAGACACCTAGTTCTATTAGGTCCTATCTTACCCATGAGCAGGAATGTCTAAATACTGCTGAAGGGTCCCACTGCCTTGTTCTCTCTCTTTGCTCTACTCGAAGTGGTCCTCAAACTTTTTAAATAGGGAGCCAGTTCACTGTCCCTCAGACAGTGCCCCGGGAGGGCCGGACTATAGTAAAAACAAAAGCTCACACTCTGTCTCTGCCCCTCAGCCTATTTGCCTTAACCCTATGGGCCGCATAAACGTCCTCAGCAGCCTCATCTGGCCTGTGGGTGGCAGTTTGAGAACTACTTAGTAGTTTGCATCTACTGCCTGATTTGTAGAGTTGATTGACCCAGTTGATCTAATCAAATCTATACCCCAAAAAGAACATCCCACTAAAAATTAAGTCAACCAATAGACTTCCAAATGTGGCTTTAAAATCTCTTATGTGGAAGAATAGACTACCTCTGATAATAGTTCATTCCACTTTGGGACATTTCTCATTGTTAGGGAGTTTTTCCTTATACAGGATCTAAAATTGTCCCTTTGCAACTTCTATCCACCTATTTAAGATTATGGTTAAAAAGGCTAAAATTTCCCACTGCTTCTAGGGCCATCTTCAGTTGTTCTGGTCTATGTCTTGCCACTGGATCCAGATGGTTCTGGAGGAGAAGGTGAAATTGACTTTGCACATCCTCCCACACTTAAATCCAACTCATTGCATGTCTTGTCTTCACCTTCCTGATGATAATTATGGTCCTCTTCCAGAATGAAGGACAAACAATAACCTCTGTGAATAAAGCTGTCCTACTGGGGACCCAATTGAACTGGTCAGTTAAGCAACACAGTTCTTTCCCTTCTTTTTTTCTCCTTTCTTCTCCTCTCTTCTCATTCACCCTCTCCTCTCCTCTCCCTTTTTTCCCTCCTTGATTCCTTCCTTCCTTTCTTTCTCTCAAGAGTATCACTGTACCTGTGGGTGCTATACCCAAAGGAATGTAAAAAAAATTTTTTTGGATTGCTGAAACTTCCCAAGATATCTTGGAGTTTACTAGCTATATTTCTTTTTTTAAGGACCATGCCTTCTAACCAAATCACTCTAATTGATTGAACAATATTAGGTCCCAGGCTAACCCTCAGTTGGTCACTGTTTTGACCCTAATTGGCTCAGAGTGAATATAAATAGCAATTGTTACCATTATGGCAGGTTTTCCCCTCTCAGAATTTTTTTAATAGGTAAAAGAGGTCATTCTCTGCTTCATTTCTTACCAAGCCATAAATATTGGTTGGGTGTTGCCTTAGCCATCCTTAGTTTAAGAAGGATTATGTCTTCTACTACATCCAGAGCTATCTCCAGACATTCTAATCTGTATTTTTCCACTGGGCATATGGCTCCAGAGGAGAGAGTAAGGCTGATGACTTTACAAAGATCTCCCTCATTTCAATCCAATTCACTTGCATGTGAGAGCATCATCTCCCTATCATCTTAGATAACAAAGGAGGAACAACAATCAACCCACCATTCCAAGTTCTGCCTCTAACTAATTTTTCTTCAGATAACAGCTCATGAAGGCCAACAGTCACATCCCTCAAAGATCCTTTCTTTCACTAAGCTAAACATTCTTCCACACAACTTGATCAGTAATCTCTAATGACATGGACTAAAAGCCTTTTGTCATTCTGATTGCTCTCACCTAGAGCTCATCAACTCCAACTCGACTTTCCTGTATTTCTTATTCCTTTGAAAGGCAACACAGAATAACCCTATGAAAATGCAAATTAATTTCTATAATGATACTTTAGCTCCATGTAGATAGGGAAAAGTAAAAGGAACAAGCCATCCCTAAAATAGATTGCTTAAGCCTATTTGCTCTGGGGTCTGGGACTACTAGTACCATAAGAAAGTTTAAGAAATTGATTCAGTCTGTAAACCAAAACCCCCAAACTATCTTTCCCAAGGCTTGCATTCCTGAATCCTGCTAGAAAAGAGCTATCCTGGAAAGAGGAAAACCTTCCAAATGTTCCCATCTGTTTTAGGGTCCAAAAGGTACCCTGCCTGGTTCATAGGCATATGTAAAGCATAATGTGTATTTTTGCAGCACATCAAATAATACTTAAGGTTTTTCCAATATTGCACATTGGGCAGTTTTGTCCCTGGTTTACTTCCTTGACTTAAAAATCCATTATTTATTACTATTATTAGTTTACATATTTATTTAAGGGAAATTTTAGCCATGTGTTCCTGAGAATTACCAATTCAACAAATCTGTTGTTTTCTCGGAGCTGTTATAAATCTGCTGAGTTTAATGGATTTTTTCAAATAGGGCTTAAAAATTTGGGGGAGTGGGGTCCCCTTTAGAATAAAAACTTAGAAGAGTATATCAAATACCCCACTTCTCCTCCAAAAAGAATAATAATACAAATTTAAAAATCAAACACTGAAATGTTAAAATCTGACAATGAGTCCCTCTGGTCTGAGGCAGGCCTATAATCTCAGACTAAGACTTTAGAAAAGAATAAAGCAAAAGTGCAGGGAGGCTCATGCAGCTTCATTTGGTAGCTGTCCCATGCACAGTAGGAGGAAGAAGAGTTTCTTCATGACAACTTAAAACTTTTGCTTGAATCCAGAATTAATGGCCCAATGCTTATACAGGCCCAGGCTCTAACTTTTCTGCTAGATCCCACCTGTGCTGCTGATAATAGAATGTGGCTAGTCACCTTGGCACACAGTAAACACTTAAGAAATACCTGTTGACTTGATTGGTCTGTCCCAACTAACATTAGACAGCCAGATGGGGACAAGCCCTGCCACCAGAGTCAGGTACTTGGACACAACCTGTCACCAAAGGGTTTTGAAGCTGTGCAAGAGTTCCCAAATGGGCAAAGCAAAAAGGAAGAGCAGGGAGAGTAACCTCACAAAAACCTGCTCTTATGCTGCTAATTTGGGACCTGTATGTTATCTTCGGGTGACCTCTGGTGGCCAAATTTCCCACTTGCCTCAGAGTCCATGCCCCCCCAGTTCAGCCTACCAAAGTGCATTCTTTTACATTCCTGTCCTCTCCTTTTGTCTTGTCATTCACTTCAAGCAGGGAGCAAAATTCAGGTGCAAACCCATCCAGGAAAGGGGTCTCTGTGCTTGGCTAGTCTTCTCATTTAACCAGAGCTGTCTGCTACCCTCTCTTCCAGTGAACCGCTGATTCCTTTCCTATTGAAAGAGAAGGAAGCAAACATGAAGGAAAATGTGACATCAGCAACTGTCTTTATTTTGCTTCTTTTTCTCCATACCAACCTCCTGAATGGTAAGTAAGAGTTCCTTCTTGCCTTATAGTATTTCTGGGACATTGGAGGGAAATGGAAGGGGAGGAAAGGAAATTTGCAATCCACCACAGACCTCTTAGAACTTATTTGTGAGAATTAAAATGATTTACCCTGTTTGCCCTGCTGTTAGATCATCCATTTGCTAAGAAATTAGAAAGAAATTGTATAACTGATATTTATTTGTTCATTTGCATATGTTAATTCTGGAGTTGTACCCAATTATTCTACCCTCACTTTGATGATGGGGTAGAAAGAGTCCTAGATTGGAAGTGAGGTGACTTATGTTTCCAATCTACCTTTTGTTATCTTGGATAATGTGGAGGCCTTTGATATGTCATTTAACTCCTTTAAGCTTTAGTTTCTACATCTGTAAAATGAAGACAATAATACTCATGCTACTTATCCCACCAGGGTATTATGAGAATAGTGCATTTTTAAACTACAAATATGAGGTAGCATATTAACCATTGGAAAACAAAGCAGATTGATGGGAGGAGAACTATGTATAGATCTGGAATCAAAGAGGTTGAGATCTGACTCCACTGTGATATGACTATAGGTTTCTAGACAAATTATTTAATCACTCTCAATCTCAGTTTCTTCCTCTGTAAAATGGGATGATAATTCACAAGATTAATAATGGCTCTAAAAATGTGAGCACTCTTTTTCTTTCAGTGTATTCACTGTACTAACCAGACATAGACTCAATGAAGTCCACACCTGAGTTAGATAGTAAGATGGAGAAAGTCTATTAGTTTCAATGGCCTTCAATATAAAGAAAGAAATTTAAGTGGCTTTGAATTTTACAATTTTTATTTTCTTGTGGAAACGTCAGTAAGCAATGAAATGCTTTAAGAAAAAGGAAAGAAAGCACCAGCCCTGAAGACAGGATGACTTGAGTTCAAATCTGGTCTCAGACACTTAACACTTTATAGTTGGAAGGAAGGAAGGAAGGAAGGAAGGAAGGAAGGAAGGAAGGAAGGAAGGAAGGAAGGAAGGAAGGAAGGAAGGAAGGAAGGAAGGAAGGAAGGAAGGAAGGAAGGAAGGAAGGAAGGAAGGAAGGAAGGAAGGAAGGAAGGAAGGAAGGAAGGAAGGAAGGAAGGAAGGAAGGAAGGAAGGAAGGAAGAGAGGGAGACTGGAATAATCCATAATGAGGATATGTATATTTAGGGGAATTCTTCTGCCCTCACCTTTAATTGATGTCATCACAGAAAGCAAGGAGCAGGTAAAATAGGAATTAATGGGCTAACAATGTACCATTTTCTATTATCCCATTACAAAGTTTGAAAGAGTTTACTGACTGATATAGTAAGCCATTGGATATTTTTTTTAATTGGTCATGATGCCAGAGATCTTTAAAAACTAAGCCTACCAAATTCTGGACACTCTAATAGTTTAAGTCATTAAGGAAAGAAATAAAATATATACAGATATAGAAAGACAGCTGTTAAAGCAGAAAGCAGCCGTCAGGGAGGAAATATTAAATGTAAATTGAAGGGAAAATTAGTCATGGTTGTGACTGTCCTTCAGGAGAAAAGTCCCAACAAACATAGTTGAGAGACCCATTCAGAAGAAAGACTGTACAGTAACGTAAGAGCTCTGTTAGAAGAGAAAGATCATTAGGGACCTGCAGTACCAAAGACATCAGTTCCTTATGGTCACATGTCCCCTGGGTACATTTATTTGCCTCACTACCATTGTACCCTTCCCTGATCTTTCTGCAGTATTTGGTTCTATTAACCGTACCCTTTTCCTAGACTTTCTTCTTAATCCTCAGTTTCAGAGATACCAATCTTTCCTAATTTTCTTATCGCCTATCTGAATTCTCTTTCCCTAGCTCCTTCTAGGTTCTCACACTCCTCTAGTTCCTTTTTCTTCAGAGTCTTATTCCTCAGTGCTACATCCTTGAGCCTTTTGCCTTTTTTTCTCATCTTCTTTTGTGTGTACTCATTTACTTGGTTTTAACAACATGACTCTAACATTTATATCTGTAATCCTGACCTCTCTTGAATTCTAGACGTATTTTTCTGACATCTTTATATATCTATACCAACAGCACCTCAATTTTAATGCATCCTAAACTAAGCTTATCATTTTTCCTCAAACTTACTTCTCTTTCTGACCTAACTAAATGTTTCTGTAGCATCACCATTCACCTAGCCTCCCATATCAGAAATCTTGAGGTTATCTTTGATTCTTGCCTTTCCATTCCCCTTCCTTCACTTCTCATGCATAAATACAATCCTGTTGATAGAACCTTGCCATGTCACTTGTATCTATCTTCTTCCTCACTATTCCATGGGTATAATGACAATTTGTAGGTTTGAGTCAAAAATATTAATGTATTAGTAGTTTTATATTTTTGTTAATATAATAATAATAGTAATTGTATAACTGTATAAGTAGAAATAGAAGCCATACTTTATTCTTCTCCAAATCCGACTAATATAAAACCTAAGCATTACCCATGATTATTTTCTTACTTAATTCAATTCACAAAAATGTATTAAGTATCTGTTTTTTACCTACTTTGCGGCATCATCATAGTATGAAAGGAATCTTGGAATCTTGAAGAATATGGTAGCAGGGAACAAGATTCAGCAGATTCAACAGGATGGCAAGACTTTGAACAGAGGTTGCATCTAGAGTATTGTGTTAAATTCTGACACATTTTAGGGAGGATAGTAATGATGAACTGGAATGTATCCAAAGGATGTTAACCAGTTTGGAAAAAGACTTCAAGATTATGCCAGATGAGGATCAGAGGCAGAACTAAAGATACTTTGTTATAAAAACTAGCTACATATCTCTATCAAATCTTTTAAAGGCAAGCATTCTCTTCAGGATATTTTAAGCAATGGACAATAAGACACTTAGCCAGCTAAAAAGTATTGTTCAAGAGTTAGGGAGAGAGCTTTCATGAGGACTAGCAGACACATGGATTTTCCAGGGACATTTCTAACACAGATTAAGCATGCAAATGCATCCATTTCTAACACAGATTAAACATGCAAATCCATCAACTTTTCTTTTCTAGATAAAGAATATAATTCTTAAAAGTAACCTTAAAGATACTAGATACTCAGGTATAAGAAGGAAATGAATCAACTTCTTTAGATCCAGTGAGTGTGCCTTGACACAGTCAGGTAGTTTTCTGATGAATGAGAAAGACAGAGAAAAGAATTCTATGTTTGGGTTCTATGTCTGGTTTCTCCTATGCCCATCACAGAAGATATGCTGGCACCTATTATTCCACCTGACAAGGAAGGGGTCAAGAGCAAAAATGCAAAGTTATGGAAATAGAAAGGTGAGAGCCTCCCCGGAAGACCTCTGCATAATTGATTTGTACCCTGTCTCTTCAGCCACCTCCAATACTTTCAGTCTAATCAAAAAATGGTCAGATTCAGTCATACTTCTTGCCAAAACCCTTATTTTCTCCTCAGTTGCATAGAGGATTGGTGGTATCTAAGACTTCCTCTTCAAAGAATAAGATCATACTTTTATAAGAGAAAAGTGTATCCTTATAGCAACAAAAAACTGTCACCTCAAACTTTCGTATAGTCCATTGGACTCTATTATTTTAAGACTTACTGTTCTGTCTGAAGGTGAGCTGCTGATGGGGTTAGGTATTGTTCCCCATCCCCATTCTGAATAGTAGAAAGTGTCCATTAAGAATTCTGACAATTGTCTGTTTACCCAGTCCATCCATCTCAGAATCAGAGTCACATGATTTTAGACTCTGCAGGACCTTCAGAGTTAATAGACTGAACTATTAACCAGAGTCAGTACTCTTGAGGAATTTGTAGCCTAATAAGAGACAAATATATATATATATAAATAACATAGTAGTAAAGATAAGGAACTGCCAAGTGTTATAATAATAATAATCCTTCCTCAACCCAATATATCCAAACTTTATTGTGTCTGCTTTCTTAGACCTATCTCTCCTTCACTCCAATCACACAGTTACAATACCCTAACTATTTTAATTTGAGTTCTTATTATGTCTCTCTTCGACTAATGCTATTGCCTCTAGTCTTCTCCATTCCAATTCATTCTCCATCCAGTGGTCAAAATTACAAAGTTCCTTTAAACACAAACCTGACCTTTTTCTTCCCCTATTCAATAAAATCCAGTGGCTTTCTATTGCCTCCTATGATCCAGCCATCAATTTATTAAGTCCCTCTGTGTGCTAAGCACTGGATATACAAGTACAAAGAATGAAATAATCTTTAACTTTTTGAAATTTGGGATTAAATATAAATGCTTCTGACTTTTTAAGTTCTTCACAGCCTACTTTTCCAGCTTTAAAATATTTTACTTCTCTTTTTAACTATAGAGTCCAACCAAATTGGCCACCTTGCTGTCCTTATATTACAGTGTAGCTTTACTACATCTTAATACCTTTTATAATCACCAGATTTCTACAAGGTTTATCTTATGCACCATCATTTATATGACATGTTTCCCAAAATCTGATATATCCACCATTACTCTTATCCTCACTCTCACCTCAGTTATTATTGTCTTCCTCAAAAAAAAATTATCAATTTTTTTAATAGGAGAGGGAGAGAGTATTGGATGTTTTTTTAAACCCCAACTCATTCTTGAAGAATAGGTATTAATGCCCTGTTATCTCTTTACTAAGTGTGAATCCTTTTCACTGATTGAATAAAAAGATATAAAGCAGTGGTCCTCAAACTTTTAAAATAAGGAGCCAGTTTACTGTCCCTCAGACTGTTGGAGAGCCGGACTATAGTAAAAACAAAAGCTCACACCCCTCAAACAAAAACAAAAAGTCCCGCCCCTCAGTCCATTTGCCATAACCCTGTGAGCCCAATAAACGTCCTCAGCAGCCGCATCTGGCCCTCGGGCTGTAGTTTGAGAACCCCTGATATAAAGCCTTTGGTCCCTTGATTTTATAAAAATTGCCTCCCCTACCCTCTTCCCCAAGGCTTTTAAATAACTTGCCCTTGGAGTCATTTCAAGAATTTAAGATAGTCCTGGTTAAAAGCAGCACTATGGAAGAAAGCCCCCTCCTTCCCCTTCCTTCCCTCAAGCTCATCTTGGAAAAAGCTTGTTCTGGATGTTCCTGTTGCTAGAGATACAAGGGAATACAAGCATATCCTTTTATGTACCCTCTAAAAATCCCCGATATCCAAATCTCTTAGGGATAGAGTCTCTCACTACAAAAGCATTTGTTTACCTCATTCATATCTCTAAGACTAGAGGAGATGTTCAATAGTATGCAGTGGAAGGGGACCTCATCCCCTCTATACTCCCCTCTGCCAAGTCCTTTTTGTTCCATAGAGATTGCATTGTGTTTTTCAGTTGAGGATACATGACCTCAAAGCTGTGCTTGCCATTGTAGATGAAGTTCTATGGATCTTATTGACACAGATGTGGAAAGTAGATAGTGAAAGAGGGAGGCAGGATCAGTAGAATCCACTAAGTACTGAGGTTCCAGAATTTTCCAACTGCAAATGGGGCTGAAATAGGAGAGAGAGAGAAAAAAAAGAAGAAAGAAGAAGAAGAAGAAGAAGAAGAAGAAGAAGAAGAAGAAGAAGAAGAAGAAGAAGAAGAAGAAGAAGAAGAAGAAGAAGAAGAAGAAGAAGAAGAAGAAGAAGAAGATAAGAAAAGAAGAAGAAGAGGAAGATAAGAGAAGAAGAAGAGGAATATAAGAGAAGAAGAAGAAGAAGAAGATAAGAAAAGAAGAAGAAGAAGAAGAAGAAGAAGAAGAAGAAGAAGAAGAAGAAGAAGAAGAAGAAGAAGAAGAAGAAGAAGAAGAAGAAGAAGAAGAAGAAGAAGAAGAAGAAGAAGAAGAAGAAGGAGGAGGAGGAGGAGGAGAAGAAGAAGGAGCAGGAGAAGAAGAAGAAGAAGAAAGAAGAAGAAGAAGAAGAAGAAGAAGAAGAAGAAGAAGAAGAAGAAGAAGAAGAAGAAGAAGAAGAAGAAGAAGAAGAAGAAGAAGAAGAAGAAGAAGAAGAAGAAGAAGAAGAAGAAGAAGAAGAAGAAGAAGAAGAAGAAGAAGAAGAAGAAGAAGAAGAAGAAGAAGAAGAAGAAGAAGAAGAAGAAGAAGAAGAAGAAGAAGAAACCCATCTGTTTAGTTTCTTCCTCAGATCAGAGAAGTTCAACATCCTAGAGTCCTGGGTTAAGAGTCAGGGGACTAGGGTTCAAATATTGGTTCTGTCCTCTGTACCACCGTGAGCAAAACATCTAACTACTTTAGACCTCAGATTGCTGACCTATAAAATGAGTCTTGCCTAGGTGACCCCTGAATGTTCATTTCTGTTCCAAATTAATGATCCTATGTTGCATTTTCATTTTCTTTAAAAAGACAATCTCCCTACCTCACTCAAGTTGGAAGTGAAGGAGCTACTTATGGTCTTGATCCCATTGATCTGCAAGGAGCTATAATTCTGTTTCTCACCTTATCTATTTAGCTCCCATAGTGCAACCTGCTGGCTTCCCTTCTCCCAGGAGGCTCATCATATTAATGCCAAACTTAGCATAGACAACCACTGGTTTAGGGTGCTGAAGCTCAGAACTCTGGAGATAAAGAGTTCCTCCAGCTCCAAGCTTCCTGATAGCTGGGATATAGTACCTAAGCCAGGCTGATATATATTCATTTAACATTTTAAATTGTCCTACTTTCTTACATCCCCTTTAACTTCATTTGATGTCTTATATTTTGTATGACAGGAGCTTATTTACTTTTAGAAAAAAAAATTTCTCCTAAAAGGTCAGTGATTTATATACATGTTAATTTTAAATGGTTATTTTTCAGGGTCTGGCTTATATGATTTTTTTTCCTTTATAAGAGATATAATTTGGGGCAGCTAGGTGGCAAAGTGGATAGAGCACCAGCCCTGAATTCAGGAGGACCCGAGTTCAAATTTGATTTCAGACACTTAACCCTTCCTAGCTGTGTGACCCTGGGCAAGTTACTTAACCCCAGCCTCAGGGAAAAAAAATAAGAGATATAGCCACTATTCACAGAATCACAGTCTCAAATTTGGAAAGTATTTGATAACTGTTTCATTCAACCCATATATGAAAAGAATCCTATCTTCAACATACCCAGTGAGTGGCTGCTTATTTGCTTGAAAATTTTCCTTAATGGACAATCCAACCCCCTTCAGAGGTAGCCAATCCACTTTGGGACAAGTTTTGTTAAGTTTGGATTTTTTTTTTTCTGATATCAAACCTAAATTTATATCTTTACAATCTGTACCCATTGTTCCTTGTTCTTCCCTCTAAAACAAGTTAAACAATCCTCATCTCTCTATCACAATCCTTCAAATAATTGCTGCTGCTATATATCCTCTGTAAGACTTCTTTTCTCCAGGTCTAATATCCCCAGTTCTTTAAATCAAAATTCATGTGGCATGATCACTGTTCTATCTACCCATCTTGGGCTACATTATAGTTTACCACTGCTCTTTTACCTCTCATCTTAAATTGAACACAATACTTTAGATGTGGTCCAACAGGGACTGTATTTATAGACTCGGACTCCTCCTCAGACTAGGAGGAACTCAAATTTACTCAATCCAACTAATACTTGAAAAAGAATTCATTGTGTAATACATCCATTATGTGGCTGATAATTTTCATTCAAAGAACCTAAGTAATGAGGAACCAGTTCTACTTGCTCTCTAGACTTCTCCACCTCTTTACCAGCCTTTTTTCTCCATTCACCCTTCTTTACCCCTACCTTTATCTTAAATTTTATCTTTTCCCATTACCATGTAAATTTCTTGAGTTAGAGACTGGCTTGTTTCCTTATATTTGTACCATACTTAGCACAGTGTCCAGTACATAACAAATGCTTTATTTTATCTACTATATTCTCCTTCTTCAAAGGCATTATACTTCTGTAATACAAGCCTAAAACCAAATTAGCATCTTTTGACTGCTATATAACACTCTTGATTCCTTGTAAACATATAACCTACTAAAGCTACCAGATCTTTTTTAAAAATGTATCTCACCATGATAATGGTAACCATGATGATGGTACCACCTCATCTATCTCTAGCAGATAGCTTCAAAATCACTTTTTCCCCCAGTAATTCTGACCTGGGTAATGCTATATATTTTGAAGATGGGGAAACTGAAGCTTAGAGATGTGATGTGGCTTCCTCACAATCCCATGCTAATAATGGGAAGATCTAGCATTCAAAACCTAAATTTCTGATTGCAAATTAAGAATTTTTAAATATCCTTTCATGCACTCATTCATTAGTATTAATTAAATGCTTCCTATGTTCAAAGTCCATTGTATTAGGCAATGAAGATGCAAAGACAAAAGACAAAGCCCCTACCTACAAGTTGCTTATATACTACTGGAGAAGTTCTGAATTAATATTTATATTGTATTTTAAATGTTAATGATTTAAAACATTTGCAAAGTTCCTTACATACATTATCTTTTTGGAATCCTAACAATCCCATGAAGTAAGTGCTAATATTATCCTCATTTTACAGATGGAAATAATAACTGATAACTGAGGCTGAGAGGTTAGGCAATTTATCTAGTCTTGTCAACTTGATTTACCTTAAGATTTAAAGTACCACTTTCACAACCACCCTGTGAGATTGATGAATATTATTGCCACCCTTTTACATGATCAAGTCCATAAGATCTAGTAAACAGTATCTGAAAGAGAATTCAAACTCAAGACTTCTGATTCCAAATTCAATATTCTATCCAGTACACCACCTAGTATACACACTAGGAATATGTATGGAAAAAAACTGACACATTCTCTTATACCACACTACCTCCCCAATGGAGGTACTTGAAACAATATAGTAATTTGTGAGACATACACTTAATGTGGTACATTTTAGATTGTAAATTCCTCAAGTATAAAACCCCAGTTACAATTTCTGATCCCAAGTACAAATATGGTGAGTATGAGAGACAACAAAAAGGGGAGAGCTTGGAATACTATGATAAGAGCCAAGAATGTATTATCATCCTGATTTCCTGATCCACGCTTCAGATGGGACATTTTCTAATAAAAGGTAAATTCTGTGAAGTTAGTTTACTATGTGTTATTGAACTGAAGTGGCCCAACCAACAAATTACCATCCATGGCCTACTCTGCCTCAATTTAGCTCAGAAATCTCATGAAGAGAGGATGAGGTCAATCTGCAAAAACATCAACTCCTGGAATTTGACCAAGTACATCAAGAATCATAAAATCCCAAGGATCTCCACTATCTAAAAGGGTTTCCATACTTCAACAAGGAAGAATTCATTTTTTTAACTTCTTTAACTTCATGGAATGTCTTTGAATGCCATTTATCATTACAGAATTTTCTCATTTACCAAAATTATTAGCTCCATATTGTTCAACTGCATCATCTATGACAAATAAGAGATATTGGATTTTTAAATACTTGTTACATTCAGGGAGAGAATAGGAATCACAAGGAAGATAATTCAATACTTCAGTGGATTTGTGATCTCAGTGATGATGATTTTAGCAGAGCAAAGTTCAGGCATTTTGTGCTTCAAGAATGTCAGAGGTCCAAGGCCACTATGTTTCTTTACTTAAATGTATATTCAATCAGATGGGGATGGAAGAGAGAGAAGTACACATCATTAGTAAAACAAGGGACTCCAAAAAGAGAGGTACAGGAAAAGTTGGATAGAAAAAAGAAAAGGGAACAAGAAACTGAGGAGAGTAATAAGGAAGAAAAGCCAAATGGGAAAGATAACAAATAGAACAAATTAGTATGAGAAAAATGAAAAGTAAAAAGTCAAGAGAAGGAAGAAAATACCAAAGAGGTGCTTAAGAGGGGGAAGTCAGTGGTGAAGAAGTAGGAAATCAGAACTACTTGGAAGGAGGCCAGTAAACTGGAGAAGGAGTGGAGTGACTAGGCAAATTAATGTTGGGGAAAGAAAAGTTAGAATTAATTAACCAAGCACCTGCAAGGTATTTATTAATCACACTTGTGCTGTGGGGATTTTAAGGTTTATGTATTCCATCTAACCAAAGAATATTAGAGCTACAAGGACTTAGAGAGTCTTCATTTATAGAAGAGGATATTGAGATCCAAACATATGAAGTAGATCATCCACAAGCACATTGTAAATGGTAGTAACTATCATTCTTGATCGTATAAAGGTCCCACCCCCACCAATGCTGCTTTTCAATAACCTAACTCCTTATGAGCATATCTTCATTTTTATCACCATTTATTCATTTTTCAGTGTTTTATATTTATTCCCTGAACTTTAGAGAGTCTCTGTAGGCCATCATTATCTCTCCAGTTTGAGAAGTGCCATACTTTGGTTTAAATTCCACCCTTGGAATTTCTGTCTAGATGCCTTAAAGTCAGTCTGCCCTGAAATTGGCAAGATTAGAGATGAGTCCTTGAATATTAGTTCCAGCCCCCACAGTCCCTCCATTAGCTCTATATTCCCTTCTATCTATAGCACTTAGGCAATAGTACTTATGGAACTGTCTCTATTTGGTAGAGTCTGGGTAGAATGCACATCACCCATATTTATGTGACACACATTAGATTGTGAGCTCCTTAAAGATAACAAGGTTTACCTCTTTTCTTTTTTTTAATGTGTCCCTAGCTGCCTAGCATATCTGAACCACAATTAAGTGCTTAATAAAGGCTTGTCAACTTGATTTACTTTAAGATTTAAAGTATCACTTTCACAACCACCCTATGAGGTTGATGAATATTATTACCACCCTTTTACAGGTGAGTAAACTAAAGTTTTGAGGCAAAGGACTTTGCTCAAGTCTCTAAGCCCCTTCTCAGAATAAAATGAGGGTGTTTTTTTAGAATGCTGTTTCAGAAAACATAATTTTATATATTATGTTGAATTGTATTCATGTATTATATTGAATTATATTGAAAAACCATATTATATCAGAATATTTTTAAAATTGTTATATATAGTTATCTATCCCTTCCACATTGTGACTGTTCCTCATTATGGTTTCTTTATATTGAGGATCATATGAAATTAAATGGGAATTTTTTAGGAGTCTTGCAAAAGTCACAGATGACACACAAAAGCCAGAAGAAAAGCAATTTTTTCTTAAGACTGACCTATGCATAGCCAATGACAAAACACTTAACCCAAATTTTATAATAAGGTACTATAAATACTTCATAAAAGAAAAAGGAAAAAAATCAAACTTCTCTGGTAAGAAGAGGGCCAAAATTTTTTACTTGAATTTTCCAAATTGGAGAAATGTGTGGCCCTAATTCCTACAATGTGGAAGGTACAGCTATAGTTTATAGATACCATGAAATTTTCTAAGGCAAGATCCTTTGGGATATCCCGCTCTAAGAGGTTAAGCTCATGGTTACATTACTAGCAAAAAATAAAGCCAAACTCAGATCTCTTGACTCTGAATGCAGTGAGTGTTCTTTCCATTGTCTCCTATAGCCCATCTAGATCTGCTGAGGGTATAATTGGTATGAAAAGTTTCATAGGATATAATAATGATCCCAATTGGACTTTCTCTAGGACAATCAGCCCCTGGAAAACCTAAGATCGAAAAGTGTCGTTCTCCTGAAAAGGAAACATTCACTTGCTGGTGGAAACCAGGAGCAGATGGAGGAATTCCTACCAACTATACTTTGTTTTACAGAAAAGAAGGGTAAAAATGTTTTCTTCTCATTTATTCTAGTTATACTTAATCATCCTCGATTCAAATATAATCTGGTAGTTGGTGGGATTACCAGAGTCAACTTTCCTATTTCCTGGATTGACAGATGTTTTATATCCATATTTTTCTGCCCAAGTTCTTGAGATTTAGATGCATTTAGTAATTAATATTATAATTATATGTTAGTAAAGACTGTTATTAGTAATGGTTCTTCAAGTATGATTTGCTCAGAAAATGTCATTGCTATACTTCTATGGACTTCTTTGGGGTGCTTTGTGCCTTTTATCACTACAGAATTTTCTCCTTTCCTAAAATCATTAGTTTCACATTGCTAGGGTATATAGAACTCAGTTGCATTATCTATGTAATCATGGTAATGATAATATATCAGTATGCAATAATGGTAATATGATAATAAAGGGAGTTTGGATTTTCAAAGTGATTTTATATTCAGGGTCAGAAAATGGGCTATGAAGAAGGTAATTTAATACTTCAATGAATTTGTAATCTCTGGGTAGAAAATAAATACTGTTAATTGAAATAAAAATTTAATTTAAAAAATAAATAGAACAGAAAAAAAATTCTCATTTCAGCCTATCCATACATCATCTTATCCTGTGGAATCTTTGTCCATGTTTTCACTCTACAGGAAATGAACTCATTTGCCATACATAGAACTTTCCCCTAGCTCTCCTGACCTGATAGAAGAGCCAGTGGAATTCAAGGGCTATCTACCATTTCTCTCTCCAGCTCACTCACCTATCTACCTAGTAGAATCTTTGTTTTCTGAAAGAAAATACTTTGTAAAGAATATAAGGGACTATTCTGCAGGTAAATAGGAAATTGATATAATGGAAAGACTTTGGTAGAGAAACATATGTTTAGCTAAAAGATAAAAAATAAAAGTAAAATAGGGGTAGGTAGGTGGTGTAGTGGATAGAGCACCAGCCCTGAAGTCAAGAGGACTTGGGTTCAAATCTGGCCTCAGACACTTAACACTTCTGACTGTAACCCTGAGCAAGTCACTTAAACCCAATTGCCTCAGCAAAAAAAATAAAGTAAAATAAAAAAATCTGTCACCTACATGATATATTTTTTATTTAGATACCTAAGTTTAAAGTATAAACAGCCAAATGAGAAATTTGAATTTATGAACAAGGCTCTGAGGTCACTTCAACATGATGATTGATTCAATCTTAATATACTGATGTAAAGAAAAGGTTGGAGAAAAAAAGTTTGAGATTTTATTATTTTAAAATCTAGGAAACCCTATTACATATCTATAACACATGTTCAAAGCTTTTTGCCATCCTGATTTCTTACTTTCCTCTGGATTCTTTAGCTTGCTTTTATCTTTCCTGAAATACAGTGATTAATACTTAACATAAAGCCACAAATGTGGTTTAATGGAGAATGAAGAGAGACTAATTCTTCCTTTGCTCTAAACACTTTCCCTCCCTTAGTGCAATCTTAAATGACATTAGTTTTTCCCATCACCATTTCATGCAATTGTCCTGTCCTAAGCTTGCAGGCCACTAAAATCCCCAGATCGTTTTCAACAAACCATTGTCTAACAAAGCCTGTCCAGTTTTATACTTTTATACTTTTTTAATGCAAATGTAAGACTTTACATTTATACCTATTAAATTTCATTTTATTTTAGTCATCTCATTAATCCCTTTTTGGATCCAAATAGTAACTCTCTTCAGATTTTGTGTCATCTGCAAACTTGATTTCTATGTGTTAATCCATACTCTTTATGTCTTCTAGACCTTATTCCAAATCATTGGAGAAAAAAGTTAATCAGTTCATAGTGAAGTACTAATCTCTTGGGCACTAAACTAACGACCTCTCTCCAAGTTAATATCAACTCATTAATGAATATGCTTTTAGTCAGTCATTCAGCTAGTATGAAATTCTACTATCTGTACTATCATCTAATATATATCTCTCTACATAACCTTGAGTAAGAAACTGTATCAAATGCCTTTCTGAATTCTTAAGTATCCAATGTCTACAGTATCCCCTAATCTGCCAGTCTAATTATCTTGTCAGAAAAGAAAATAAAGTTAGTCTGGTACGACCTATTCTTTCTGGAGCAAGATAAAATGAGATAACATTTTTGCAAACCTTAAAACATTATTTAATATTATTATTAATATTTCTACTGATATTATTATGAAGCTATACTGCCTTTGGTACTTATTGCCTAAGTGCCAGGAATAGAAATAAAATTTACCTATTGTTTATAGTTTTATATATATATATATATATATATATATATATATATATATATATATATAGTAATTAAAAATAGTAAGAAGGCATATTCTATTGATTATAGAATATGCCTTCTCACTATTTTTAAATAACTGAAGCAATATCTGCCCTGCTCCAATCCTGTGTTCCCAGGATTTTTCAGAGATCACCAGTAATTGCTCAACAGTCACACATCCCAATTCTTTTGATATTTAAGAAATGTTTTGTCTGGGGAGTGGGAGCAATTTGAACTCAAGGAGGATGGCTAGATGCTGCCTGACCATCTTTTTCTTATGTTTCTATTGCTTATTAATAATTTTTGTTCTCTTTTACAATCTAACCATTATCCACCTTAGAAGAAAAAAGAGAAAATGAGTCTAGTAATTCAACTTCTCACTGTTTTCACTTATTGTCATTCCATCCACCCCAAGAAGAAATGCTTTCCCTTTTTTTGATCCTTCTTTTGCCCTCAACATGAATTTTTAAAAATACAACCAGTGGGGCAGCTAGATGGCGCAGTAGATAGAGCACCAGCCCTGAAGTTAGGAGGACCTGAGTTCAAATCTGGTCTTAGACATTTAACACTTCCTAGTTGTGTGACCCTGGGCAAGTCACTTAACCCCAGCCTAAAAAAAAAAAGAAAAAAAAATACAACCAGTTTTTGTTCTCTTCCAATATTTATCATCAGTTTCTACACATTCTGGTCTTTATCATTCCTGACACAATTCTTACCCTGCTTTTATACTCATTCCTTTGCTTCCTTCTCCATAATCTTTCTTAAATCTAGATTTATCATTGAGTTTCTTATCTATTTACATCAATATCTGTTGTCAGTTTTCCTTTATTTCTCTCATTACATTTATTTCTGCTTTTGTCAACTTTATCATTTCCATTCCATTCTACTCCCACCCTTCCAGAACTATTTTCATTTTTCATTCCTCCTCCCCAGTCCAAAAAGCACAGCTTTTACTCTAGCCTTTCCTTTAGGACACTTGATTCCCCAAAGCCAGTTATACTTTTTTAATGAAAAAAATTGGAAACACAATTCCAGGATTATTTTCTTAACTTTTTTTGGTTATTCCTTTCAGAGAGTCACTCACCCATGAATGTCCTGACTACAAAACTGGAGGTCCTAATTCCTGTTATTTTAATAAGAAGCACACTTCTATATGGATGGTCTACATCATCTGGGTCAATGCTACTAACCAGATGGGAAAGAGTATGTCAGATCCACGTTATGTGGATGTGACTTACATAGGTAAGAGGGGAAAATGTTTTTCAAATTGTCAGCTAACAAATTCTAATTTGATTTTGTTAGCTTCTATAAATATCCCCAAATAGCAAGATCAGTGTATATATATATATATATATATATATATATATATATATATATATATATATATATATATATATATATAATATTTGTCATCTGAAGATAATTATACTATTTTGTTTGCTGTGCACTCTGGTGAGAGATAGACAGAGACAAAGACGGAGAGAGACATAAAGACAGAGAGAGGAAAAAATTAATTAACTGGGAATGCAGGATTTTCCAGCTAATGAAGCAGAGTCTGCCAGTAATTAGGAAGGAAACTTAGGAGGGATCAGGGGAAACTGTTCCTGTTTTCATAACAGTTTTCATAAAGATACTTTCCCAAGGAGAGACTGTGGAGACAAAATTAGCAAGATTCTTCTAAGTTCTGGGGTAGCAAGGAGTAATATTGCTAAGAATTTAGTTTAAAAAAAAAAAAAAAGGAATGTCTGTCAGTTAATAGAGCATATCTGATCATGTATTGACTATGAAAGATTGGCCTTTTGTAGTAGGTCTAGTATAGTTTAAAACCATTCCTGGCCCTTGGCTGGCAAGGGAAGTAGAAGATAGATAATTCTGGGAGTTACTGATGCAAAGGCAACCTGGGTATTGGATTAGTTAACATCATTATGATTCCCTCCAATAGGAAGAGGATATGGGTCTGTGTAGTTTCCAAACCAATAATATCTTCAACTGGGAATGAAGATACTGTAGGAAATTCCCCTAAGAGCTACTCACTATAATTAAGGACTATAATTAGTGGCACATCATTCTGTAGTATAGAGATAGAGGAACTTGGTGCAGAAAGAAAGGTGCAACTGGGTTTAAAATGTCAAAGAAAGTCAAGGTTAATTTCATGGAATTCCCAATGCCTCTAATTTTGTCCGCCTGCATTTTTGATTTCCTTCACAGGCTAATTGTACACTATTTCAAAGTCTGATTCTTTTTGTACAGCAAAACAATTGTTTGGACATGTATACATATATTGTATTTAACTTATACTTTAACATATTTAACATGTATTGGTCAACCTGCCATCTGGGGGAGGGGGTGGGGGGAAGGAGGGGAAAAATTGGAACAAAAGGTTTTGCAATTTTCAATGATGAAAAATTACCTATGCATATATCTTTTAAATAAAAAGCTATAATAAAAAAAAGAAAGTCAAGGTTGTAATAACTTACCAGTCAAGTGGCCTAACTAGTAATGTCAAGAGGAGGTTGAATAGACAAATAGTGGTGCCATTTTAATGGGTTTCTAAGGAAGACCAGGTAAGAGAATCCATCCACTGTCCTATTACTACTACCAGATTGAACCTATGGCATGAGATATTAATGTGAGAGGGACCAATGTACCAAAAGGTCCTGCCAAAAGCCAACATTCCTTCTATGACCATGAATAGTTCCCCTGCAACCTTGCTTCCAAAGAGGAGTAGATCTCAAGATAGAGGTGCCATCATCCTGGATTTATATAATGCTTCAGTGCTATAGACCACTTCTAACAAATGGAATACCTGGCCACATGACTGAAGTTCCATTCTGTATATCAAAAAATGGAGTGCTTTCAAAAACATTTTTGTGATTGAATTCAGCAGTTTTCTGATTCACAAAGCATCATATAGGGGATCACATTTATGACAAAATTCTGGAGATACTACCAGAAAAAATGAGTAGTTAAATTATTCCCTACAATAGCATGCCACCCACAGGTTATCAATTAAGAGGGTAAACCAAGAATTTAAATAGTTTCTGCATTGTTTCCAATTATCTACAGCAGGACTGGCTACAATACTTGCTTGTGGTTGGATGTGTTCTCATAAAGACAATCAACTCAGTGTCTGAATTATTGTGATAATTCAAACAATCACTTTTCCATGTTACATCAGGCTATGCTTCATATTAACCAAACAATAAACATTTATTAAGAAGCAACATGATGTAAAAGATAGTTATCTGGCCTTGGAGAACAGGAAGAGCTCACTGGGTTCAAGGTTTTCCTCTGATACTTGTTGGTTGGGTAACCCTGGGCAAGTAGCTTAATATTCCAATATTCTAGATCAGTTGTGTCAAACTCAAGTAGAAAATAAGTCCACTAATTCTTGCATAAAGATCTCTGCTAGCAGCATCCTTAGTTTTCAAATATGATGTTTTCCATGTTTTATAATATGTTTATATATTTTGTTTAAAGCAATTATCTTAATTAATTTGTTCATTAATTTTGTTAATTATTTTTAATCTGGTTTGGGCCACATGCTGCCTCCATGCCTAACTCAAAACTAGAAAATTCCCTAAAACTATAAATTATAGAGAAGGTGTCAACCTATACTAGTAAAGGGAGTTTTTGTCATCTCAGAATTATTTATACAGGTGAAATCATAGATATAGGACCTATCACTATCCCTATGTGCCAGGCACCATGCTAAGTGCTAAAAAAAAAAAAAAAAAGACAAAAGTGAAATGAAGAGTCCCAAATCTCAAGGAGCTTATAGATATATACAAAATAAGCACAAGGTTATCTGGGTTGGGAGGGGAAGAAAGGAAGACAGAATGGAGGAAAGAAAGGAAGGAAGGGAAGAAGGAAAGGAAAAAAGGAAGGGAGGGAGGGAGGGAGAAAAGGAAAAGGGAGGAAGGGAAGAGGGACAGAAGGAGAGAGGGAGGGAGAAAAAAAATAAGGAAATAAAAATCATGTAGCATGTTAAATAGAGTACTGGTCTTGAAATCAGAAGGATTTCAGTTCAGATTTCTCCTCTTGACAGTTTCTAGGTGTGATCATATGCAAATTACTTCATCTTGGAATTATGAGAAAGACTTAATCTGCATCAGTAGAGAGAGTTTTCACACAATATATTAATAATATATTGACATAAATCTGCTAAGAAAATAAGCAGTAGGAAGTCCATTGTGTAATTTTGAATGATCTGTGTCCCCATTCATAAAAATAAGAAAACTAGATATGACATTGTGTTCAGAGTCTCTTTCAAATGAGGTAGACTTTGCCTAATACAGTCTTGGCAAGGAATGCTAAGTACTCATAGCAAATATAAAGCAAACTTTTAAATCTACTTGTAATTTTTCTCTTATAAATAATCTTTGAATCATCTCTCTCCTTTGGCATGGCTTAGTTTAAAAGTTATTTTCTTTCTTTGAAATAATTCCCCTTTCCCACTCAGCTCTTTTCCTTTTTTAAATTTTTAACATTTTTTAAATTTAAAGTTTTGAATTCTAATTCTATACCTCCTTTTCCCTCCCCTCCTCTCTTTCTAAAATGGTAAGCGATCAGATATAAGTTATACATGTATAGTTATGAAAAACATTTCCATATTACTAATTTTTATAAGAAAATTTGAATAAAAGAAAAAATGAAAGAAAGTGAAAAATAGCATGTTTCAATCTGTATTCAATCAATATCAGTTTGTTTTCCCTAAAGGCAAATAATATTCTTCATCATTAGTTCTTTGGGATTTTCTTGGATCATTGTATTGCTAAGAGTACATAAGTCATTCACAATTCTTTATCAAATGATATTGCTGTTACTGTGTACAATGTTCTCCTGTTTCTCTTTGTCTCATGTAATTCTTTCCAGGTTTTTCTGAAATCATTCTGTTTAGAAATTTCATATATCACAATAATATTCCATTACAATCATATACCACAGCTTATTTAGTCATTTCCCATTTGATGGACATCCCTTTGGTTTCCAATTCCTAATCACCATAAAAAGAACTGCTATAAATATTTTTGTTCAAATGGATCCTTTCTCCTTATTTTGGATGACTTTTGGGATATAGACCTAACAGTGGTATTTCTGAATCAAAGGATATGAACAGTTTTATACCCTCTTATAGCTCCTTGGGGATAGTTCCAAACTGCTCTCCAGAAGAGTTGGATCAATTCATAACTCCACCAACAATGCACTGTTGTCCTAATTTTCCACATTCCCTCCAACATCCAATATTTTCTTTTTCTTTAACATTAGCCTTACTGATAAGATGGTGCCTCAGAGTTATTTTAATTTGAATTTCTTTGATTAATAGTGATTTAGAGTAACTTTTATATGACCATAGATAGTTTTGATTTCTTTGTCTGAAACCTGCTTGTTCATATCCTTTGACCATTTGTCAGTTGGGGAATGATTTATTTTTTTGGAGAAATTAGACTTTTAACAGAGGTTCTCAGTTTTCTGCTTTCCTTATAATTTTAATTCCATTAATTTTGTTTGTGCAAAACCTTTTTTAATTTTATGTAAACAAAATTATCTATTTTGCATTTTGTAATGCTCTCTATGACTTCCTTGGTCCTAAATTCTTTCCTCATCTATAAGTCTGACAGATAAACTATTCCATGCTCTCTTAATATGTTCATCATATCACCCTTTATGTGTAAATCATGTACCCATTTTGACCTTATCTGGATATACAGTGTGAGATGTTGGTCTATACCTAATTTTTGCCATAATGTTTTCCAGTTTTCCCAGCAGTTTTTGTCACACCCTGAGTTATTGTTCTAAAGACTTGCATCTTTAGATTCATCGTATACTAAATTACTAGGGTTGTTTACTGTAATATAAATTGTACTCAATCTACTCCACTGATCCACCATTCTATTTTTTAGCCAGGACCAGATTGTTTTGATAATTTCCCCTTTATAATACAGTTTAAGATCTTGTACAACTAGACCACCTTTTTCTCATTTTTTTCATTGATTCCCTTATTATATTTGAAATTTTGTTCATTGAGATAAATTTTATTATTTTTTCTAGCTCTATAAAATAATTTTTTGAGAATTTGATTGGTATGGCATTGAATAAATTGATTACTTTAGGTAGGATTGTCATTTTTGTTATATTGATTCAGCCTCCCCAGGAGCAATTAATATTTTTTCAGTTGTTTAGATCTGACTTTATTTGTGAGGAAAACATTTTATAATCATTTTCTCATGGTTCTTGGGAGTTTGTCTTGGCAGATAGACCCAACTATTTTAAATTGTGTACAGTTATATAGTACACAATTATTTTAAATGGAATTTCTCCATTTTTTGATATTGAACTTTGTTGGTAATATAGAGAAATGGTGATGGTTTATGTGGGCTTATTTTGTATTTTGCAACTCTGCTAAAGTTGTTAATAATTTCAAGTAGTTTTTTTAGTTGATTCTCCAGGATTTTCTAAATATAGCATCATATCTACAGTAAGTGATAGTTTTGTTTCTTTATTACCTATTCTATTTCATTAAATTTATTTTCTTCCTCTTATCAGCTATAGTTAACATTTCTAGTATAATATTAAATTATAGAGGTAGTAATGGACATCCTTACTTTATTCCTGATGGCACTAAGAAGGCTTCTAACTTATCCCCTTTACAAATAAGGCTTACTGATGGTTTTAGATAAATATTATATCATTTTAAGGTAAATTCCATTTATTCCTATTCTCTCTAGTATTTTAATAGTAATGGGTGCTATTTAACCCTTGTCTTAAAAAGTCCTTTTGTTATTATTCTTGGGTTTTTTTTTTTTATTTTTTCAGTTCAGTTCTATTGTTGTTTGTTCATTGGTCTTGAAGAGGACTATGATATCAGAGAGATGATGTCATGAAATGCAAGTGAATTGGATTTAAGTGAGGGAAGGCTGTGCAAGACCATTTGCCTCATTTCCCCCTCCAAAACCATGTGGGCAAGATATAGATCTGAATAACTGGAGATTGGGGCAGTGACATGGCGCAGTGGATAGAGCACCAGCCCTGAAGTCGGGAGGATCTAACCAGGGCCCTTCCTCTAATTCTCTCAGCATTTGCACGGATACCAGTTGATGCATAGCTGTCTATTGACTATTCCTTAGTCTTACCCCATGACTAGTATCCATCTTTCCTGGTCATGCATCTCTCTCCTTTTTACAGTTTCTACTGTGAAATTCCTGGTCACTAATATAGCCTATTGTTAAACCTGCCATGTGCCCCTCCATTGTTCCTTGAGTCAGCTTCAAGTGAAGAAAAAAATTCTTCAGAAACTATTCTATTATTCCACTTAGTGCATTTCAATATGGGTTTCAAGACTTTAATGTTCTTCTTTTTATTCAACATGGTTATCCAACATTTTAGTTAACTAAACAGTCTTGTAATAGGAAAGAACCACCCAATGCCACATGTGTACTATCAATGGATGACAAATTTCCAAATATTTACCATACTATTTTATAATTCTAAATTGACAATGGACAACTTCTTTTTTAAAAAAAAAATGAGCCTGGTGAAGCTTACACAAGTAGTTGATTATTATTAGAAGCTGATGGCAAAGATTAATGGTTGATTGGCCACTAGAGAATGATGGCTCATTGGCCACTGGAAAGTGAATGATTTGGCTATGACAACTAACAAAAGCATGTACTAATGATATGGAAGTGCTGTGTCAGTGAAAGAAATTCTTCCACTGATGAAACCTTGAATCCTTGAGGTATAACCATAAGTACAAGTAAATCAAATATACTTAACAGTAAAACTGTACTATACATAATTTCATTTTCCAATAATGATTCAGGAGGCACTTCAGAAATTGGTAGTACTCCAAATGTCATCTGAACCTCAGTGACTATGTTGTGTCATCATGCCCATTACAAGAGATCTACTTGATACAATGACAAATAATGAGACAAATTTCCAAAATCATAATAGCAAATGTTTCACAATGGTCACCAAGACCCAGTGTTGTCCTTAAAATTGATTGGTTACCACTAGCCAATTTGGATTAACTCATTAGGCACTGGAGGCAGTATCCTTTTAGAGGTATGGGAGGTGCATGGATAGTAACCAGAGTGGCAAAAAGCTTCTGAATTGTGATACTATTTTAAATGTTATTACTTGCCTTCCATGTAATATTTCATGACACAAAAACACTATGCACCCTACCACCTGTCCTCCAGATATCATTCAGAGTCCAAATGCAATCTTATATGCCTAGGTCATATTTCTTTTTTATCCTTGTGTACATAAAAATAGATCGCTCAGCAGGGAAGATATATACAGATTGGATGAAGGTAAAAGAAGGTAGGCAAAGGTAGAATGAATAAAAGCCCTTTTTTCTTAAAAGGGGTGCAAAATTAAGAGTCAGTAAGGCCTGACTATTATTACTACAAGTCATTTAACATAATCTCATCTGTTTTTTCATCTCTAAAACAGAGATAATACCTGCAGTACCAATCTCACAGAATTATAGTGAGGAATGAATGAGATAATGTATCTAAAATGAGTTTAAAATTTTGTAGCACTATCCCAAAATATATCAATATTGTCGATGTTGTCTTTCTTGTTAGCATATGGTAAGTTAAGGAACCAATAATTTTCTGATGAGAGTTTAAAAGTAGTTCAAGGGAACATGAAGTATAGACCCTCTACTATTAGTAATAGTTTCTTTGAGTATGTGAAAGATTATTAAGAATTCAATGATAATGATTTTAAGCTAATTTACTTTCTATTCAACTTGCTACTATTCAAGAGACAAATAGAACTAGTTTAGTATTTCCATATGCCACATAACTTTTTAAAATTAATATTTGTTAATAACTCTCAGACTATTAAAGAATGTATGAAAAAAATGCATTGTTCGAACATCCTATTCAAATTTTTAGTGGACTATTGTTCGATTTATTAACTCAACAAATATTAAGCACCTCTTCAGTTAAAAAAATATTGTGATTAGATCACTGGAAGATAAACAAATTTAATTAAGATGTGATCTCTGCTCTCATGAATCTAAAATATTTCCCAGCAGTATACTTGATTTCCATCTTGTTCTAAACAAAAAATATTTATGCATTAATAGTATGTCAGAGAATCTTTTAGACTTAATATTGTTTGTCCTATTTCATCATCTATAAAATCAAGGTGTTAGACTAGCTGACCTGTGAGGTCCCTTCTGGCTCTACATCCATGATCTTATGATACTAAGTAATATTCATGCACTGTCAACAAATTGAAAAATGTATGTTATAAATAATTGATATGGCTCTCTATACACCTTAAAATGCTATATAAATGGAAATTAATAAGATGTATAAAATATACCTAGATAATTTTATATTTATATAGCCTTTTTATACATTTTAAAAGCTATATAAATATAAATTCTAGCTATTTTTGCTTATTCATCATTAGCACAGAAAGATGAGATGATCAAATGTTCCATGAAAGGATAGTTCTTATTTCCTCAATTAACAATTGAACTGACTAATTTTACAAGTGCCTTTATTTGCATCACCAAAGAAAGCATATGAGACATGCTTTCCTGTAATGACAACTTCTTTTACTTTCACAATTTTGTTTGTCATAAAAATATCAACATCAATATGATCCCATTCTTCCAATAAGTCAATTCTTTGTTCTTTAGATTGCGATCTCACATTTCCAATATTTATAATTAACTTAAAGTCCATAGAGAATCTAAAAACATGTAATACTCACTACTGTCTGCCTCCTTTTCCACTCTACTAGTTCCTACTGAAGCAGAGAGGACTATGCATGATTGAGCATAATGTACTTTTCTTTGTTTCCTGGTTTGTCACAGAATTCACTGCCAGGTGATCAGTCCATTACTGCTGATAAGCTTCTCTGTATTTTGCTAAATTGGCCCTACCATAACTATTTCAATCCAACAGCATATCTATACAAAGCAAATGCAAATTTTATATTGGGAAATAACTTTGAGATGTTCAGTCCTGGGAAATCACATTGTGAGTTACTGTAGCATGAGAAGGATCTAAGCATTAGGATGATCCAAAAAAGGTAAATTAAATCTGAGCTTCTTTTCATTCACAATTTTCTTGTCATTTTTATCATGGGTCAGTCAATAAACATTTATTAAATACATCCTGTGTCAGGGATTATACTAAACTGTCGTGGATGCAAAAATAGGCAGATAACCTCTGCCCTGAAGGAGCTTATAATCTAACACTGAAAGACACCATGAAAAAGAAGTTGAAAAGGTAGAGGTGAGGAGATAAGAAGATGAAGTTTACAGATGATTGAGAAATTATGAAATAACTGCCTGAGCTCCTTCCTTGAACAGAGTCTGGAAGGAGCTCTTCACTATCTACCATCCACTCTCTCCAAATAGAGGGACAGAGGGGCCTTAGAAGCAGAGGCTACTAATGAGATGAGAGTTTCTGAGTCAAAAGATAAACATTGTGTTTTAATTACTTTGCTAAGCATTAGTAATGGGAACAAGTATGAGACACGCAGTGCCTGGCTTCCAAGGGCTTCCAATCCTATACACGGGAAAACTTCTGTGCATTAAAAAGATCGCGAACAATACAGGGGAATAAACAAAATACCAAATGTTCTTTCCTGGCAAGTACTAAGGAAGTTTCTTTAATGTCCACAGTTGAACCGGACCCTCCTTTGAATTTAACGTTAGAAGTTAAACAACCAGAAGATGGAAAACCATATCTGTGGTTGAAATGGTCTCCACCAGCCATGGTTGATGTCAGGTCTGGTTGGCTCACACTTCAGTATGAATTGCGACTAAAACCTGAGAAAGCAGCAGAGTGGGAGGTGAGTCATTTTTGCCAGGATCTTTCTGTTTTATTATTTGAGCAGCCACAGATAAACTAGATTTAGCATCTTAGTCCAACAATGGTTTTGGATGACAATATGAATCTTGTCATTTCTATTAGCTTGAGCAAATACAAAATTCTGGGTTTTTCTCTTATGGACATTTATTAATGTGCTCAGATTTCTCCCCCGCCTTAGCTTCTGAATGCTACTTCCCATGGGACCCAGAATGACATAGGCCAGTTCCATATTTGTATCTTCAGAATTGTATTTATTCACTATCAATGCCAATTTAAGGATATGATTTCAAAATGGGGAGAAAGGGAAGGATGGGAACCAAAGAAGGATAGGGTGACAGGAAAAAGAAGTCTAGGACTTATAATGTTAGAGCTTTCCTGAGACCAATTATGAGGACTCTCCACAAATAGTCAAGAACACCTCAGACTCTTGGTAGCAAAGAGCTGAAGTGACTCCTATTTACCATGTTCCTCTCTAGACACATTTTGCTGGTCAGCAGACACAGTTTAAAATCTTCAGCTTGTACCTGGGACAGAAATACCTTGTAGAGGTTCGCTGTAAACCAGACCATGGCTCTTGGAGTCAGTGGAGCCCTCAAAGTTCAATTCTGATACCCAGTGGTAAGTGACCTTGGAGCTCTTTGTCAATCATCCCAATTCAAATAAAGATAGAATTTGGAGATAGCAGTATCAAGGGCTAAAAGAATAGAGAAGGGGATAAAAATTCTCTGAACCCAATAAAAGGACAAATTGAAGGGCATCATTGCTACTGGTGTGATCAAACCCGAGATTTGGTTTCTCTGGCAAAGCTACTTACAAGTAGTATGTTGGGAGATGTGGAAGCAGACCTTCATATCCCATTTAATGCCTGCTATTCCATCGTCCCTAAAGGGCCTGGCCAAGAACATCTCTCACGTTGTACAGCCCTAATAGATGGAGCCACAAGGCATATAGTAGCTGCCCAATTAACTAAGTCACCTATTTCCAGATCAAGATTAAGGGCAAAGTACTATGAAAGAGAGTACTTTATGTTATTTTTGTTGTTGTTGAGTCTTTCATGTCCAACGCTTCATGACTCCATTTAGGATTTTCTGGGAAAAGATACTGGAGTGGTCTGCCATTTTTTCTCCAGTTCATTTTACAGATGAGGAAACTGAGGCAAACAGGATTAAATGACTGCTAGTAAGTGACTGGGCCCATTCTGAACTCAGGAAGAAGAGTCATTCTGATTCCAAACCCAGTGCTCTATCCACTGTACCACCTAATTGCCATCTTAATAGTCTCCAAAAAATAAGTTTGGAAATAGAAATCAGGATCCTATAATCATCCTTGCGTAGTGAAAAGAGCATGGGATCAGAATGGGAGAACCTGAGTTCTTATTCTGGCTCTATCATTAAACTGTGTGTGCTTGGACAAAGTCATTTGATCTCTCTCTAAAACTTAATTTCCTCATTTGGAAAATGAGAGGATTAAACTAGATAACGTCACAGGTCCCCTGTAATGCTAATATAGTGATTTTAGATAGCTGTTGGAATCAAAATCCTATGAAATTTACAATTTACAGCACTTTGATAGTTCTCATCCTTGTCTTTAAAGAAAAACAAAACACTTTTAAAATAGAATCTCTGGACATTGTTTCATCCAATCTGCCCCACTTCTGTAAGTCCTTCCATTCAGAGGAACAAGTAAAAAGGAGAGGAATAAACCTATCCCCCCAGTGTTTAGAGGTATTGGTTTGGAGCATGCTTTGTATGATTTGAACTTTTCTCCTGTTTGTTTCTAGATGTTAAAATGAAAGACACAACAGTATGGATCTTTGTGGCTGTTCTCTCATCTATTGTTTGTCTGATTATAGTCTGGACAATGGCTCTGAAAGGTTATAGGTATGTTATTGTCTCTTAAAACCCTGCTAGATCTTAATTATCTAAAATAATAGGGAAAGAGAGGGCAGAGATAATTTAGACAATTCAAACACCTTGTTTTAGGCATTAGCTCTACTTCTCTTCCACAGCCAATCTTTTTTTTTTTTTTTTTCATCAAACTACCAGCAAGCAGCAAAATGGTTTTATCTGAATCTGGCCCTTTTTCTCTCTAAGGAGGATACTAAGTGTGAAAATGGTCAAACAGCAGGTAGAAATGGGATAAAAATGGAGAATCAAATGATCTGAGCAACCCACAGACTTGCTCATCAGGCCCCTGAGCAATTCAGGGTCTACAGATTGTTTAATGCCCTACCACAGTCTACTCTCACAATGTTCTTCAGACCCTACATTCTTGCTTACAGGCCCTTGTCTGTATACAAAATAGATATATTTGGGAATGATTTGAATCCTGTGAGGAGGGAAAGATGGTGTTTGTCTAACCTCACGAATTTTCTACTGTTTTTATAGCATGATCACCTGCCTCCTGCCACCTGTCCCAGGCCCCAAAATAAAAGGATTTGATACTCATCTGCTAGAAGTGAGTGCCAATGCATGAGAACATAAAATAACTGATTGACATGTAAAGTTTATTATTGTAGTTTCCTTTGCAAAAACAAAAATTTCTGTGAATGTAATTAATTTAAAATTACTCTTCTAATAATAGAATCTTTCATAAACCTAAAACATGAGGTAGCTGCAATCAATCGATCTATGAATGAGTATTTATTGAGTCCTTACGAAATGTTAGACACTAATGTACAAATACAAAGAATGAAGCAATCCCTGCTGACCAAAAGCTGAGATCCTAACACAGCTAATATGGAAACATGTTTTGTGTGATGGCACATGTGCAATCTATATCAAATTACTTGCCTTCTCAAGAAGTGAGGGAAAGAAGGGAGAAAGAAAATTTGAAACTCAAAATTTTAAAAATCAAATGCAAAAAAACTGTTTTTACATGTAATTAGAAAAAATTTAAGAAAGAGCTGGCATTCTAATAAGGGAGACAACAAGGACATATACATATACACGCACACACACACATATATATATGTGTGTGTGTGTATATATATATATATATGTATATACACACACACATATATATGTATGTATATATATATATAGCATAACTCCAAAGTGAATAAATACAAATATATTCAGAGTAATTAAACATAATACAAGGTAATTTGAGAGGGAAGATACAAGCAGTTGGGGGAATCAGAAAAGGTTTCATGTAGAAAATGGAGGTTGAGCTGCATCTTAAAAGAGAAATTAGCAAAGGAAGATTCAATAACTAAATGTTTGCCCTACTTAAGAAGCTAAATGAAGTACTTAGAGCCTCCTTAGTGCCCCTGACAGCCTTGCTACCCAGCAGAAATATATATATATATGAAGAAGCAAGGAAGAGTCAACATCATAAAAGTGGCAAGAGCTGGGAAGAGAGGAAGAAAACAACTAAGGTGGGAGTAGGGAAGAAAGATGGGTTAGCCTAGGAAGAAGATTCCAAAAATATGGATTCTCCCAGTCTGTTATAGACTGCAGACTATGGGCATTTAGAAAGTATGAGAACTTCAAAGGAAGGCCAAAAATACTTCTCATTCAGAAAGTCCCCACTGAGGTGTGACCATGGCCACCATCTCAGTTTCTGTTGTACAAAAGGGTAGACATGGATACCAGCTGCTCACTTTGAACACAAATGTCTGACTTACATCAGGTTCATGGAGGATGACAAATCTTGGAGTAAAATAGCACCACTTGGGGGAGGTAGTATAGTGAATGAAAACACTACTTTAGAGATGTTTCAGCTCTTCTTCAGATCAAAGAACAAAATAACTAAGCTTTTAATTTATCAATCAAAAGAGTAACAAAAAAAAAGTTCTTACATTCATAATGTTTTTGCTAAACCTTTTTAGAGTTTTCTTCATAAAACACTTTCAGACACATTACTTTCTCACAAAAATTCTTTGGGGGAAGCAGAGTAGATTTGAGGATTTGGGGGATTTTTCTATGTGTATTTTTACTGAAGGTCTGTGATTTCATTGGTATGGAATTTTGAGTGTAGAAATATCCTTCCCTAATGCAGAGCAGCATTGCAAATGTAATTCATAATACAAAAGTGTTCCTATGACCCTGTGAGGTTTAGTGCTTTGCCCAGAATAACACAACTTTTAAGTATCAAAGGCAGGAGTCAAACTCCCCATCTTCCTGACCCCTAGACTTTTTCTCCATTAGAGCACCCTGATTCTCAAAGCAGACATTATTAGATCCATTTTGTAGCTGAGTAAGGTTAAGTCTAAGGTGATATTGTTCCAAGATGAACTCAGGTCTTCTAACCTCTAGTTTGCACAGTACCACCACACTACCTCTGGCACACCCTTTTACATGTTCTTGGAATAAGCTAACCAACAGTGCCACCTGTCCTGCTTTACGAATCCCACCTATTAAAAAAAAAAAAAAAAAAAAAAAAAAAAACTAGGTTATCTCATTTCACCAGCCTTGCAGCCCAATGACTCCGAGACTGTGTAAGAAAAAAATGTATATGTGTATGTGTATATGTATGCATGTATATATGTATATGTATATATATGTCATTAAGAGCAATTCTAATGACAATTGTTGTTGCTATTTTAACAGAAAGGGAAGTCGGAAGAACTCTTGAGTGCCTTGGGATGCCAGGGCTTTCCTCCCACTTCAGACTGTGAGGATCTTCTGGTGGAGTTTCTGGAAGTGGATGACAGTGAGGATCAACAGCTAATGCCCACCCATGAGAAAGACCATCCGAGGCAAGGCATGAAGCCCACACACCTTGACCCAGATAGCGACTCCGGCAGGGGAAGCTGTGATAGTCCTTCCCTCTTGTCGGAGAAATGTGAAGAACCTCGGGTCCCTCCGCCAACCTTCACCATTCCAGAGGTCAATGAGAAGCCAGATGATCCTGGAACAAAAATGACCCAGAATTGGGAGCCTCAGGGCATCAACTTGGAAGGCAAAACCCCTTATTTCAATGCCATTGGGTCCAAATCTTCAACATGGCCTATGCCACAACAATCCAGTAACCACAACCTGCGCTCTTCTTACCACAACATTGCCGACATTTGTAAGGTGGCCCTGGGTACTGTGAATGCTCCGGCTGTTTCACTGAAGAAAGAAGAGAATCACGCTTTAAATTACACAACCACTATTGACACGGTGGGGAAAGAAGCATCAGACAAGCAGAACGAGTTGGAATACTTCCACTCCAAGACTGACCAAGATTCAACATGGCTGCTGCCCAAAGAGAAAATGCCTTTCATGTCTCCCAGGCCCATGGATTATGTGGAGATTCACAAAGTCAACCAAGATGGAGCCTTATCGTTGCTACCGAAACAGAAAGAAAGCAGTGTCCATGCAGAACAGGCTGGCGCTCCTGACACCAATAAGGAGTACGCCAAAGTGTCCCGGGTTATGGATAACAACATCCTGGTGCTGATGCAAGACGCAAGAGCTCAGACCGCCGTGACATTTGAAGAATCTGCTAAGGAAACTCCTCAGCCCTTACCACACAACCAAGCTGAGAAAAACCTGTCCTACTGCACCTCCTCCCCAGGTGACTGCAGACTCCAGACTGGTGGGTTGGATTACCTGGATCCGACTTGTTTTATGCACTCCTTTAATTAGTTGATTGATTCATTACAATGTGATTTTTCTTCAGGTAATACTACAGAATCAGTCAAATGCAATCAAACATAGAATGGCCGAGAAAGTGGTTTAGAAATGGCACTAAAACTCATCTGCAGCTCATATCTTCTTATGCTTCACTTTCAAACAGTTGATGCCAGAACAAATTATTCTGTTTTCTAATTGTAATTTGTAGTTTTAATTTCTGCTGATAGATATACAATAACATGTACAATAAAATAAAAGCACATCACTTAGTTTTCTTGGTGGGGGGGGGATGCCGATAGATACATTATTTTGGTAAGGTATTCATGGCTCCAGTATATAACCAAAGTAAATTAAATAGACAGAATTGTTTAATGCCATAAGAAAGGAGCGTAGGCATACAAACAGCATGAGCCGTGGGTTCCCAGGTGTGCTGGCACACCTAATTTATAACCCATGCTCTCCTAGAGAAAGCAAGAAGAAAGGAGATCACGTGCCATGAAAACCCAAGCTACAAACCAGTTCCTTAAGCTTTGCATTCCTCTCTCATTTTAAGATTGTCCAAACAGAATGCACTAAAAGAAAAAAAAATTCCAGAAAATATGACCTATTTATTGATTTGCTATGGTACATCCCACTCCTTGCACATGGATTGCTGATGTGCTAAGAGAAAACAATGCCTTGGCTTGTTGCTGGGTTTTTTCAAGATAGTTTGAACACTATCTTAAAGATTTTCCTAAATTTCAAAATATCCCAAAGCCTCTAAAAAATATTTAATTGGGAAATTTAAAGCTTCTTTTATAGGAGCTAGTCCTCTTAATGGGACAAGTCCCTCTCAATGTTTTCCTGTTCCATTTCAGGACAGTAGATAGATCTTGTGCACCCAAGATGTTTGTTAAAAAGAGAGAAGGAAAGGGAAAGGAAAGAAGGAAAGGAAAGGAAAGGAAAGGAAAGGAAAGGAAAGGAAAGGAAAGGAAAGGAAAGGAAAGGAAAGGAAAGGAAAGGAAAGGAAAGGAAAGGAAAGGAAAGGAAAGGAAAGGAAAGGAAAGGAAAGGAAAGGAAAGGAAAGGAAAGGAAAGGAAAGGAAAGGAAAGGAAAGGAAAGGAAAGGAAAGGAAAGGAAAGGAAAGGAGGAAGAAACAGAGGGGAAAAAGGAAGGAAGGAAGGAAAGAAATTTGGCAATGTTCACTTTAATTTAAAAGATAATCACAGAAGGATGCTATTTGATATGTTGCCTTACTGTATATAATACAAATTCTACTTTAATATACCCACAAGCTTAACAATGTATTTTTGAAGACTATTTTTCTATCACTACATGAAATAAAAGAAAATATTTTCTATCCTCCCAGTACAACTGTTTACGTATTCAATAGGTACAGTGTTTTCCACTCCAAAGTTATTATAAAAATTTAAAGTAGGTTGTAGAAAATATAGACACCATTTTGAGAATAAAATACTGTACCAGAACAAGACCAGAATTTATTGAAGGACAGAAGTAAGAGGTGTAATAGTATAATAAAAGAAGGTTATATTATGAGTTGTTCTCAATTTTTTTGTCACCATAATACTTCTAAAGAAGCTAAGTGAAACAGATTTTAAGGACTTTCCCAGGCCAAAAATCACATCCACCCAGAGTTTTCAAGGCAAAATACCATCTAATATATGGGGCTTCCTGAAATAAATATGGAATAAAATCTAGGAAGTCAATTATTTGTTTTCTGTTTAAACAACAAACAAGAAAGTTGATATTAGTGCTTTAAGCTGATGATCTCAAAGTCAAGTCAGTGTGGCGCAGACTTTCTCAGACTTATCAAAAGTCATGGGCCTTATTATTCTGGATTCCTCCCCTGTGCATACTGGTACCTCCTATTCACCTCTTCCTCATGAAGGCACCTTTGTGCATATAAAAGCTGAATCTAGTCTGCCAAGCCTTCTCTTAGCTGTTCAAGGATAATATTACAGAGCTGAACAGTCCCCTTCAACGTGGCACTCAAAAAGGGAGATATGGTTCAGAGACCTGCTCCATTATTCTCCACAGGAGCTAATATTAATGGTGCTTAAGGAAATGCTAAATAATCATTGATAGGAGGTAGTATTTTCTCTATATATCAACTCCCTGGAAATGAGGTAAGCACTTTGGAAGATTTGATGAACTTATCTAGTTTCCTTAATTTACTACATGAAAACAATTTGATGGAGGGAGAGGAGGAAGACCCATGATTTCATCAGTGCTAGAGATTACCTCCATTGATAGAGATGAGCAGCTCATCTGCCACAGCCTTAGAGGATCAGTTGGGTGAGATTGACAGGATAAGTCACATAGCTATAATGAGTCAAATGATTCCACTATCTAGTGTAGCATATTGCCTTTTGTCTGGAAATAGTAACTTGCCTCAAATTCTAAACTCCAAAGTGACAGTCAAGTTCATTCAACTAATTTGCTACAATGCAGGAGCACCATATGCAAGTAGAAAGTTGCCAAAAATATTTATCAATGACACAAACTTCCAGACTATCAACCTAATGACTTGAAAGAGGACCCCTGACTTTGGAAAGTACCATGGAAGATATTGCTTGAGGCAAGGTGACCTTCAAAACTTCAAAATTAATATGTACCAAACTTGTCCCATCCAAACAGTTGTAAACCAGCTTTTTCAATTTAATTTGAATTTTGGCATGTATATAATCTATATCAAGGCTAAAGATCCAACTTGAGCTAGTGCCACTAAAAAGAATCATTAAAAAAGCATCAGTTAGGGTTCAGTTTCCACATTTTATTTACTATGATTATTTTTTTAAGTTTTTCCTCATTTTTTAGCAGAGACCAGGACTCCTTGTATATACTCCAGGAAAAATAATTAAAATCATGGCATAACATTATGTTGATTCTTTATTATTATTTATTAAGCAACTATATACAAGATCCTAATGAATATGTTAACTAATTGTTAACATAGCTGTTAACAATTAAAATTGTTAATTGCTAAAAAGAGTTCTTGTAGTTTCTGTTGGCTTGCCACAGATTATGTGCCAGAACTTCCTAGTTGACTTAAGAGAGTCCTTAGCTCTAAGGGGGAAAAAAGTCACCTTTTTTTCCCAAAATAATTCCTAAGTTGCATTCCTAAACTTTAAAATGTTATTCCACACAAACCACCACATAGTATTAATGAGTACTTCATTGGCATTTCATGCAAACCCTTCCAAATTACAGTGTGTTTCTTACAAATAGAGAAGCCCATAATTGGAGGGTGCACATGGAATAGCAGGAAGAAACCTATGCTTGCAGTTAGATGATTCAGCCACTCAATTCCCATAGTATTTTGGCAAAATATCTCATTTCTTTGAGTCTTGCTTTTCTCATCTAGAAAATAAGAAGTAGAACAAGATAACCTCTAAAGTCTATGACCTTAAGAAAACTTTAATATGAGCACAAAACTTTTATCCTTAGCATTCCTTGATGTTTGAGGACTCTATTCTCTCAAGTGCCTAAATCCCTTCCTAATAGTAAATCATGGTCCTGAAGGAGATAAAGTCCCAATTTCAGGTCCTTTGATGGATTGTTTATTCTGCACTACCCTTTGTTATTAATGGAAAATACTTGTTCCCACAACGCCTAATAAAAGATTCATTTAGGAGAATGAGCTGCTGCATCTGCTTTCTGGGAGATGACTGGGCCCAAAGAGAAAAGTTGGTTGGCACTCTTTCCTCAATATACCAAAATCTATCTGCCCATAATGTATCATAAGGTCCTACCATTTAAAATTTTTACTTACTTATAGCAAGGACAGGTCTAATATGTGAACCATTGATAAAGTGCCTTTTTTATTTCTTTTTAAAGAACTATTTTGACATGTGAAGAAAAAGGATAAAGTTGGAAAATGGAATTTATCATAAATATATTTATTTATAGAAACCCTTAGAAGGAAAGGAAAATGGGCCAGAAAATAGAGGACAGAGGAATAGCCAGAATGATTAAAAATCATAAAGGTTAAAAAACATCCCATAACTTCTGAAGAAATAACCAAATAATTAAATAATTCTAGTTACTGTGGAGTTTTATGAGAAAATAATAGCTCATTTTCCACTGTATTTTAAGGAATTATTATTGGATAGAATTCGTCTCCTTTGAGATGAGGCTTTACCTCTGTGGTTCAACGTAAAAGTCTTGATGTACTTTGAAATAGATTTAAATAGAGTAGTTTAGCCTGAATAGAAAGGGAAGTACATTCTCATTAGAATTTTTCATGCTGCCATAGATACAAATGATTCCTCCATTATTTCCTCAAGGAAAGATAATCTTGAAAAGAGTCATATGTAATTCAATGAACCCTGTTAAGATTATGAATTTAGTTGGAGCCAGAAAGGGCCTCTGAGACCATCTAGTCCAATCCCCCTTCCTCATTTTACAGTTAAAGAAACTGAGGCACAACAAAGGATAGGGAATGACTCACCTAAAGTTATATAGGTTTCAACTTTCAGAGTCAAGATTGGAACCCAATTCTTCTGACTTCAAATCCAGCACTCGTTTCAATGCACCTTGCTTCCTCCTTTGCCCAGCACTGGAGAGCCGGAGGTTGCAAAATATAGTTTAGAAGGTGAACTGAATTAGAAAACAGGATCCCTCAATGCTAACTAGCTGTATGTTCTGACTAGTCATGATCCCCACGTAGGTCTCAGTTACATCCCCTGTAAATGGGGAAGTATTGATCTAAGCCTTTTGAACTCTGATTTTCCAGACTTGTTTAACAATGTGCAGAGCTTCAAATAAAGAAGCAAAAAGTCTGAGCATTTGCCTACATCTCTTTATTCCAGAAGCATGTAAAACATGATGGGAGACAAGAACACTCCCCAAGGGAAGACTAAGAAAACCAAGAATCATATATATTGGTGTAAGCTTTTTAAGGAGCTTATTCTCTTTCTTTGCTCTATTCTCTCCAGTACTTAAATTGATCTCTTGGAGTAAAAGAGGTGCTCCTGCAGGGTATCAAGAAGCCTAGGAGAGTTAATGAGCCTCCTGCATCCAACTTTTTCCTAGCCCTAAGGAGAACTGAACCATTGTTTAACTTGGCCAAATCTATTACAACATCCACCAGTCTAGGTTAAATGTCACAAGTACATGCCCTTGAGTCTGCTGAGAGATCTAATCCCATCATTTGTTCCCTTTTTCTAAGGCTCACTAGAAATCCAAGATATGACAATAATTAAGAAAGGATAAGAAGTCTTTAATAGAAGGTTAAAAATACAGAATCCCTGCCTGAGGGCTTCTGACCTAACAGAGATTTTGTTTTTAATTCTCTCATGAATATGTTTCATAAAAACTGGCATCAAGATTATACTCCTAGTAATGTAGGAGTTTGTGATGTCACCATTCATTCTCTTCAGTAGAACCCATTCTAGATGAAAAGACTGGTTAGCACTAATTTCATCTCACAGTTTTCGAAGCAAGAGTTTCCAAGTCTTTTTCACAAATCAGAGATTAAGGGAGGAACAGCTGCTAGAATAATGGAAAGCTGATTTTTGGTCTGGGACACACACAGCATCTATTTCAACAAAGATAATGTAAAACTACATGATATTTGCCATGGTGAAATTAGCATCTCCCAGTATTCCACAGAGTGATCCCACGTTACACAGAATTGCCCTTTAGGCTCAAGTTTGATAGGACAAATGTTGTCCACATTTAATCAAACCTAGGATATTTTCTAAATTTGTGTGGAAGGCAAATGTTATTCTTATTGTTATTATTTCTATCTGCATTATCTTCTTTGATTCAAGGTGAAGAACATCACTACATGTAGCAAATGGAAAAATGAAATTGTAGATGTTTGCAGGGAGTATTAATTTATACTAATCAATCAACAGCCTATCATTTCAAATTCATTTTCTACATGTTGTAAAGTGATAAATTCTATTGCTCTGCTTCTACACACTTCAGTTTCTGAGACTGTGATATAAGCAGTTCAGAAAAAAATGGTCAAACTTCCATCTTTATAAATTGTTCAAGATCTATTCTGTGGGGCTTTTTTCTGTGTAACGTCCACAAGAATCTGAAATAAGTTTTTTAAATCACATGTAATCTGAAAAATCTAAAAGGCAAAAATACCTCTGAAAAGAATAGTAATTTGTTTTATAAAATACATCATAAATAATTTTAAATTTTTTAAAGGAACTACCTCCCCTTTATGTCCTAATGTCTTTATTTCTGATTAAGCTGCTTACATTAGGCAAAGTAATATTTTTAAGCTTTGACTTTTCTTAGTGGTGTATTTGCCGTATTTGCTGTATACAACTCCTGGCTTTAAGAAACACAATTACATAAGATTTAAATTGCTTCAAGTGGTCCCAAGCTACAAATGTCATTAAAATGTTGCCACCTTTTTCTTGCGCAGCTCATCTCAAAACATGGCAGAAACTAATCATTTAATAACTGTAACAATCTAGCCATCTATAGTTCCAATATCAAAGTGTTTGTGTATATTTAGAGCAAATCTGCAATAAAGAAATTGTAATCATTATATATTTCTGTTGAAATAGTGAATGTAGTAAATGTTTTTATTTTGTCTATAAAAGTAGAAAATGCAATTGTATTGCTGATTTAAAAGTATTTTTAATTGTTTAAAGCATAGTCCTGCAATTGTTTAAAAGCTAACACAGCTTTGCCTTCTGGGACTCTAATGATTTGTAAACATTGTCCATATTATGAGGTCCTGCTTCTGTGTTAATCATTCATTTGAAACAATTCTAAGAGTCTTATGTGGAAACCAAAGCAACTTAGAACCAGCTTGTTGGAAAATGCATGTCCTCTGTGAAGCCATATTGAAATGAAGATTATGTAATAACATAAGGGTCCGTGTTTTCAAAGCTACCACTCACTACCTCTGCTTTGTTTTTCTTTTCCTAGAAAATGTCAAGCAACAGCCTCCTGTGTTCAGTGGCAAATTAGAATGAATTATTGAAATAGTTTGCTTGGTCCTCTTTTTGTAATGTACAAATATCCCTTCCAACTCACTATTCGTAGTTTAACATTGTGATGATAAAAGGCTTGCCAACTGAGGAGGACAGGAAGGAAAAATATATATATATATATATTCTGTTGACTTAGAAAAAATAATTGGGAGTAAAACTCACTAGGATCACCTTCAATTGGCTATTAATTATTTAGTAATTATATACTTTAACATTGTCCACATTTTGAGTTCCATTTATTTGGAAAAGTAAACTCTGCTTTATAATCTTTATTCTGACTAAATTCCCTTTTTATCCTCTTTACACCTCTGGAGAATTTCTAGTCCCAAGATTAATTATCTACAATACTCTAATTTTACATTCCATTTTTAATTATACAAAAGTCTAGTCAGAATACACTTGTGCTTTCTCCTTCCCATCTCCCCACCAACCACATTTCAGTTATGAGCAGATTTAATATGATATTCTCCAATTTAGAGTCATTACAAGAACATAGAGGTTGTTTATCATCGCTATTTTTTCATATACCACAATTTATTCAGCCATTCTCCAATTGATGGGCATCCACGTAGTTTCCAGTTTCTGGCCACTACAAAGAGGGCTACCTCATCACTATTTTTTCACCAATTACTTAAACACCCCAAATATAGTATAGTATAATATAGTAGTAACAGTGAAGAAAATAAGTCATTCTTGACAGCAGAACAACTATTTTCTTCAACTTGCCTTCTCTTGGCAACATAGAGAAAAAGATGGAATAGCTGGTAACTCCTAAATTCCCCATCTTAGAATAACTACCTGAAGATATTTCTTGAGAAAAAGAGAGTATACATGGGAGAGATTTCCCCTAAAGTTAAACGTCAGTAGTCTTTTTAGCCTCCTTCTTCTCCCTATCATTTTATCAAGATATGATTCTAGCAAATTAAGATCTGTTTTGGGGTGTGTGTGTGTGTGTGTGTGTACTATAAACAAAACCAGAAACAAATATTAAGAAAGGAAAGGTATCCATCTGGAATAAAAGGCCCTACTATTAATTTGTTACTTTGCCAAAATATTGTCTTGCTGATTTGTAGACCCATTCTAAGTAACTACTAAAAGACTTGATCATCTTACTTTTAAGGGTTGTTAATATTAAACTCCATTGCCTGTTATTGACAGGGATCCTGAAAATAGGTAAAAAGAGTTGGCCCACAAATCCTAGTTGGCTTTGCTTTTAATTCTCCATTTTTGCATTTCATAGATCATCATAAAACTTTCTTGCATGAATACAAGTGGCTGAAGTTTTGTCCTCTCAAATGAATTCTTGTCCTTAAGTGTTGATCCTTTTGATTTAAGCTACTACTGGGGTCTCATCTTTTTAATCTGACAATATTTGTAACTCAATTACAAATCATGCATGATGGATGAACAATGACTCAGTCACCCAGTTTATGGTATGCAATCTCCTAATAACAATGGCCTGTTCTCATCTTTCTAGAAGCCAACTTGAAACTTAGTTCAAACCAATGTCTTTAAATCTTATGATTGAAGTTCTTAATTCATTTCTCTCTATAACGATACCCAAGTCTTTTTTGTGAGGTTGAGTTACATTTTTCCATATATCAAAGGCTTGAAATCATCCAGGAACAGAGATCAAGGAGAGAAGGAAAAAATATGATGGGAAGTGTACTAGCAAAGACTGTGGAACAGGTGGGGAAGAAAGTCAGTGGTGGAAGATAAGCGTATGTTAGTGAACGGGAAAGGGTAAGAAGTATTGTTTGAGAAGTTCAGAGCAAAGGTGAAGCTGTTACTTATAATTGTACTCTCCTCTCCCCTGGGAATCCCAGCAAAGATCAAGGATTGGGGAGATATGTCAGGATTAAAAATTGTTTAGAGATCCCAGCCTTAGAAAGGCTTCAATATTAACTAGTTTATCTGGATCTGCCAGTTAGAAAACCCTTGCCTTAGGTAGTATATTCCTGAAAGTTAAAGTGGACATTCCTAAACATTACTTGGAATACTGGCTGATCTTTACCAACAATGATCTCTCCCACCCTTATCTGCTGATATAAAATGTTAAAGTGTTTTTTTTTTTCTTTTTAAATCAGGTTTGAATGGGGGGGGGGAGTATACTAACAAACTGACTTGAAGCACAGACAATTTTTTTTTTTTTTAATGAATGGGACACATTTTTTATGAAAAGGCTGGAGGACATCAGTCAAATAAAAATATATATGTACATTGGTTGGTGAACACTGGAATAAGAAAACAGGTGCTCAGGAATCTTTATTACTGTATTTATAAATGTGTTTGAAAAGAAATTGTGTCAGTTATATTTTTAAGGTGACACATCTGCTCCATTTAAATTATTAAGACGATAGTGGTAGCTTTAATGACATTTGTCAATAGTCTTATTCACATGATCAATATTGTTCCTTGATGATGTAATGATGCATTTTCCAATCCTTTTCCAGTGCAGCTGCTTTTGCAATGGTAGTAATGCTTAGTCAGATTGATTAATAAATTATTTCCTGAGCAAAGATTTTTCAGGAGAGTTTTATTTTCTTTGGGTTTTGCCTATTGCAAAATCTGATGTTGTATTGCTATTTATTCCTTAACTAGATTATTAGAACATATATCTAAAATTATATTTTTAAAATTTTGATAAAAAATACATAAAAACAGATCAGGGTAAGTCATCAAGAAGTTATTAAACACCTACTATATACCAACTACACTGTGCTAGTTGCTGGGGATAAAAGAAGAGACAAAAAACATTCCCTTCTCTAAAGGAACATGTTCTAATGGGGAAGGCAAAACGCAAACAACTATATGCAAACAAGATATAAACAAAATAAGTTGAAGATAGTATCACAAGGATGACATTAGGATTGTGGAGAACCAAGGAATGCTTCTTGCAGAATGTAGGATTTTAGCTGAGATTCAAAGAAGTCTGAGGAATCCAAGCAAACTTAGAGAGTTCAGGAACTGGTGATGGACTGAACATGCACAAAGTTAGGAGATGGAGTATTTTGTAAAAGAAACAGCAGCCTCTGGATCATAAAGTACATGAAGAGGAGTACAGCATAAGAAAGCTATCAAGGTAAGAGGGTAGGTTATGAAGGACTTTAGAATCCTAACAAAGGATTTCATATTTGATCCTGAATGTAATAAATAGCGAGTGGAATTGCCAATAAGCAACTGATATGGTCAGACCTGAACTTTAGTAGGATCAGCTTGATAACTGAATAGAAGATGAACTGGAATGGAGAAAGCCCTGAGGCTGGAAGAGCAATCAGTGACTATCTTAAATTCCAGGCATGGGGTTTCAAAAGCCTACACCGGGAAGCTCTGTCAGAGTATAGAAAGGGGGTTATATTGTGTGTGTGTGTATGTGTGAGAAAGAAAGAGGGGAGGAGGAGGAAGAGAAGAAGAAGGAGAGAGAGACAGAGACAGAGACAGACAGAAACACAGAGAGACAGAGACAGAGAGAGATTTGGAAGGTAGAAGCAATTTTACTTAATGGCTGATTGAATATAGATAAGAGAGAGTGTGAATAATCCAGGGATTGATCTAAATATTAAGCCTAAACAATTGCAAAGATTGCAGTACCCTCGACAGTAATAAAGAAATTAGAGAGAAGGATAGAAAAAGGGGGTGTATATAAGAGATATATTGAAGGTAGAAATGATAGAACTCGACAATATGGAGGTTAAGAAAAAAAGACATTGAGGATGACTACTAAGTTGCAAACTTGAATGGCTTGAGAGAATGATGATCCCCTCAATAGTAATGAGGAAATTAGGATAGAGAAATAATAAATTCATTTGGACATGTTAAGTTGTTTTCACATACATGCATGTGTGTGTACACACACACACACACACACACATATGTACCATTTATGTAAAGCACAAGTTGTTGGGTATTCCTTGCTCCCAATTTCAGTGTTTCCTGGATTTTACTTCATTCATACCAGCTCCAAGATTTCCTCCTGTTTTTCAAAATTCAAAACCAGTTTACCTAAATGACTTTTAACAGAACTAACCTTTCTCCTTCCCACTCATCATTCTCAACATCCATTTGCCAGAATCAAATTCTTATCAATCATAGACTCTCAGAAGCCCAAATAGTTCATCTCATGCTATAATTTAAGTGACTAGTAGAAACCTACAATGTAAAGTGACTAGTAGGTTTTTCTTAAAGACATCAAAACACCTGCAAGCCATGGCTACAATCATCTTTCCTCAGCTTCATCTCTCTGCATGAATTGAAGGAGAAATTCTCCAGCCTAAGATCCTGGTCATCCCCTTTTAAAGTTTCCATTACAATACTCAGTGATAAAAGTTTCACCTTTCTCTACTTTCCACTTTTAGAACTCTCCTTCCTCAAACTTAAAATTATATGTATAAGTTTTCTTCTTTTTTTTAATTTTGTTTTATTTTAGATCCATTCAATAAATATTGACTGAGTGCCTACTATAGACAATGTGTCAAGCACTGAGGGAGTGATATGCAAAAAATAATTAGAATAAGAGTTTTCATTTATAGACCACTTTACAAATAAAATTTTCACTTAAGTTGATTCATTGAGTCTCACAAAAACCCTGAGATGAGTAGTAATTTATACTTATTTTATAATTGAGGAAACTGAACAAATAGAGATTAAATTGCTCACCCAACTAGTAAATAGCTGAGGTGCGTTTGAACTCAGATCTTCCTGGCTCCAGACTTGACATTCTACGTATTGAGCCATCCACCTACTCATACTTTTTGCAGTTGTATGGATCTCACTTAAGACAGATGTTCTTTTCTCTCTGACTCACCCTGGGTCCTTGACCTTCAAAGAACTTAGGGATCTAGTACTTCCAGGAATTGTAATTCCACTGGGAGAAGAGAGGATGGGAGCAGGAGAGAAAACAGTCTCTTTCCCACCAATGCAGATCAGAACTCTTCAGTACCTTGAATCACTGAAAAAGTCATCATTTAACAGCAGCCTTGGTGAGGAGCCTCTTTGAACACATCCTTCAGGCCTCCAGGGATAAGCCTACAGTCCATTGCTAGTCCTGAACTGAAATCTGTACAGTTTGGTCAGAGCTAGTGCTCTACTGGCATCACCTTCAAGAACCCCAACATCACCTCTGTCCTATTTGAAGCATCAGAATAGTAAACAACTAATGAACAAAAAATCTAGTCAAAAGGTTGGGAATGGGGAAGATAATAACAGCAACATTTATAAAGTACCTACTGTATGCCAGCTCTGTGCTAAGTGCTTTACAAAAATGCTTTGATCCTTATAACGAGGAACCAGGTGCTAATTTTCACTATGGGTAATTAATTTCACTATGGGTAAAATGGGTAATTATACCCATTTTATAATTGAGGAAACTGAACAAATAGATTTTAAATTGCTCACCCAACTAGTAAACAGCTGAGGTGCATTTGAACTCAGATCTTCCTGACTCCAGATTTGACATTGTACCCACTGAGTCATCCATCTACTCATAAAATTATATATATACATATATATATATATATGTGTGTGTGTATATATATATGTTTAAGTAATGCATTCAACTCAACAATTCAGGATATTTTTCCTAGGATGTACAAGTCATATGGATGAATGTATAGAGAGGAACAGAAATAAATGATGTAATGTATTCTTCCTTTCTCAGATTTGAATAAGGGTCAGGTAGTTCAAATAAATCATGTTTTGTACATGTAACTTGAAGGGATTTTAAAGGCAATAGTTATAATGGCCATGGAGCATATCAAGAGATTCTGTTGATCTAAAACCCTGCAATGGGGACCCATTTGATTTAATTTAAAACTATTCACCAAATCATTTATTAATCAACTTTATTCCTAAAGCCTGCTTCTGAAGTGTGACCCTGGACAAGTTAGTTAATAGCGCTGATCCTCAGTGTCATCATATGATAATTTTGATTGCTTCAGGTTGTTGACCCATGGACTAGACCTTCACATACATGGTGCTTTGCTAACCCAGAAAGATCCCCACCTTAGATTTTCCCTAAAGTCTAGTCTGTCTTTTTTATTCCACTCCTTCAGATAATAGCAACCTACATTCATGAAGTGTTTTATTTAATGCAGCATCGGAGAAACACATATTCTCTTTATCCATGAGTGACTGAAAAGAAATCCCAAGTCTGAGGCATTTTATTAAGTCAATACCTACTTAAACCCACAGCTCAAGAGGCTTCACTAATATGTTTACTTTTACCAGGCAGCCAGGGGTATGCACTAGTTCAAAATAAATTATAACATCAAATAGATAAATAAGTAAATGAATGGATAAATAAATACATGAATGAATGAACAAGTGAATGAATAACAAGTAAACATTTATTAGGTGCTAAGTGTCAGATACGGTTCTAAGCATCAGGAATATAAATGCAAACCAAAAAGCTTTCCCTGCCTTCAAGAAACTTATATACTAATAGAGGAAGACAACATTTAAATGCAGTCAGTGGTGGCCAGGGGATTATTATGGATAAGTATAACAGAGGAAATTGGGATTAGAGCTATAGGATAAATGATTATCATGTCCTTTCCATAAATGGTAAGATTTATTTGATTACTGCTGACATTTAATAAGTGAAAAAATGAATAAAGAAATCACTTTAACATTCTCTATGCATCTGTAGGGTATATTCTTTTCTAGGTGGTCATAGTATTAGTTGATAGGGCACTCACACACGGAATTTGTATGACCAACAAATATATGATCATAGAATAAGCATGAAAGGACATATGCCAGGAACCAGTGTGGACCCAGTACACAGGAATGCTATACATGGAGAAGTACATGTGTCCATACACATAGATATAGAGCCAGAGCCTGACCCATGGCTCTTTGGGCAGCTAGCTACCCTAGAAATATCTCATTGCTACTATTTAACACCTTATATTGTTGTTCAGTCATTTTCAGTCATATCCAGTTCTTTTTTACCCCATTTGGGGTTCCCTTGGCAAAGATAGAGGAGTTTGCCATTTCCTTCTTCAGCTCATTTTACAGAAGGGAAACTGAGGCACAGAGAGTTAAGTGTCTTGCCTGGAGTCATACAATCAGTAAGTGTGAAGGCCAGATTTTAACTCAGGAAAATGTCTTCCTAACTCCAGGCCCACCACTCCAGCCACTGAGCTATCTCCTTATAGCTATCCTCTCATCCCAAAATCCAAATAGAAAACTCTGTCTCCCTACCCACTCTCAACTTCCCCCCCAAAAAAAAAACAGTAACTTTGTAGATGCTAAAGCCAAGGTAACTTCCCTCCCAAGATCTCCTCTGAATGGCCTGAAAATGAAACTAAGCAAGTACAAAAATGAAGTATGTAAGACAAAGTTTTTGCCTTTTACCTTCCAAATCTATAGTCCTTTCTTTATTATGTACATCTGCCAGCAGCAAAGCCCAAAAATTTTGTGCTGTGTTCTGTCCAGTATAAAACCTGACTGTCCCTGACATACAATATCTTCCTCTCAATCTTTCCAACTAGGGAATAAATTATTATTATCTCTATTTTATAGGTGAAAAAACTGAGGTACAGAATTTTCCCAGTGTTACAGCTAGCAAATATCAGAATTAGAATTTAAAGCCAAGTTCTCCTCTAAAACTAATGTTCTTTCCACTATTCCACACCACTGAATAATGCTCATGGAGAGTATACAGATAAAGTATTATTATCCCCTTTTTACAGAGGGATAAACTGAGTGAATTCAAGTCACAAGCCTATAGACCCACAGCTAATAAATGGCAGAGCTGCTTCCAGAACTCAGGGCTTCTGACCCCAAGTCCAGTGACTGTCCCTGTATTAGTCTTTCTGGCCAAGTAAATAAATGACTTTTCTTTTCTGTTGTAACTTTTTCCTTTCCCTTTTGAGCCTGGCAGGTTGTCAAAGACTTTTAATGTCTAAAGTCCCCTTTAGCAAAAAGCACTAGAATCAAAAGAACCCGAAATACCCTTTGCTCCAGTGACTGTGACCACTTCAACCTTTCATCCCACTCCCTTTAATAGCTGGGAGAAAGAGGAGCAATGAAAGGTAGTGAAGAGAAGTAGGGGAGCTTCGGACTTGGAAACAAATAGGGTTAAACTATGGTTACTGATCAAGCAACTCTATACCTTTGTAGCTTTTTTCTATTCTAACTTTCTTCATTGATTTTTACTGTGTCTAAAGTAAAATAATGCACCTTCTTATCACCTCTCAATGGAATTAAAGGGAAAATGTTTTTGGTCCCTCACTAAGAAAAGCAGGAAAATTCAAGTAATCCCCCAGGTTCTAAGAGCTAGTGCCAGATATAGCAGAGAGTATTATCACAGTGCAATTGGGATCATTGTGGCATATCAGGAAATAAAAAAATTCTAAATTGTAATTTAGTAATAAATTCCTTCTCTTTTTACCCCTGAAGCATTGGATTTATTGTTTATATGCAAAGAAGTTGACAGTGCTAGTTACTTATCCCTCTCATGATCAGGAAGTAGCCTTTTCTACACTATACATTTGTGTACCTCACCTTTTGAGACCCACCCACAAGATTTGGCCCTGGAGCAATGACAGAGAGAGATGTCTACTGGGGATCAGTTTTTCCAGCAGTCCCTAACTTCCCAGGGATGGAAGACCTGACCTGAGGATAAATTGCACACACAGTGTAATGACACTGACCCTAACCTTGGAAAAGGGCAGAAAAGGTGAGTAGGAAAGACAAAGCAGAAGCCAAAACACAGATGGCTAAACTTTGCCAGGAGCAGTGATAAATCCTGAGATGAGACAGTTTCTAAGCTCCAAATATAAAGTTTGTCTTTGGTAAATCAGCACAACTGATTAGAGTGCAGATATGGTCACATGCCATTCCCTTTCCCTTTTAAAATGTATTGCACTTTCTCTGCTCACTTTAAACTCCAGTTACTCTCTGGGCTGGACTCAAACAACTGTTAACATTGGTTTCAAATGTTAACTCCATTGAGCCATTAAATGTGATAAAATCATTAATCAACCAAAACTAAAAATGTTTGAAGTAACTTTATTTAAAGTTGATACATATAGAACTTGAGAAAAATGGAAGGATCACTTGATTTTAAAATGAAACATTTGGTTCTGAATGAAGATGTGGTAAAACATCTAAAAAATGCCCTAAAAATTTAGGCAGCCAAAATTGGATTGCTAAGAGACTCGCTAAAGGATAGCCTTAGTTTAAAATTAGGAACTAATAGTAACCTTAGTCTACAAGTGATCAAAGAGCAGGCATTTTTTTTTTTTTTACTGGAAAGAGCCATTTAGTATTCTGATTTGCTTAGAGAAGAAAAGCCATATCTTTGAAGGGATCAACCTGATCAGGAAGTTTCCATCAAGCAAGGAGGAGTTGGGGTGGAAGGAAGGTAGTGAGTTGTCTAAGCATGTTCAAGAAGTTTCTCTGGACCAGGTAATAATTTATAGCTCTACCTGCTTTCCCACCAGTGTGACCTAGTGGATTATACACATATAGACTATCTTTTAAAATTATGATTCAGTAAGAAAAAAATTACTTTCTGATGACCAGCAGGAGGAATACAGAGAGGCTTGAAGAGACTTACATCAACTGATGCTGAGTGAAATGAATAGAACCAGAAGATCGCTGCACACTTCAATACTGTATGAGGATGTATTCTGATGGAAGTGGATATCTTCAACATAAAGAAGATCCAACTCACTTCCAGCTGATCAATGATGGACAGAAATAACTACACCCAGAGAAGGAACACTGGGAAGTGAATGTAAATTGTTAGCACTACTGTCTATCTACCCAGGTTACTTATACCTTCGGAAGCTAATACTTAACGTGCAACAAGAAAATGGGATTTACACGCATATATTGTATCTAGGTTATACTGTAACACATGTAAAATGTATGGGATTGCCTGTCATCTGGGGGAGGGAGTAAAGGGAGGAAGGGGATAATTTGGAAAAATGAATACAAGGGATAATGTTATAAAAAAAATTACTCATGCATATATACTGTCAAAAAAATTTATAATTATAAAATAAAAGAAAAGAAAAAAAGAAAAAAATTACTTTCTGAACATGCCTGATGGGAACAGTTAGGAACTTCTTTGCCTATCTTTGATAATATAATTATCAATTGACTACTCATTATATTCTAGTTAATTGGATTGAAGAAAGCGGAGCATAAAAGCATCATCCTTCCCCTATCCTTTCCCTAGTAAGCTGAATCCAGTAAACGTGTTGAGAAAGTGGATAGTAATGAATGTCATTTCACTGGATATAGGAGTCTACTTTCTGTTATTAATAGAACTGGATCTCCTTAATTCAAAACTGATTTGTTCTTTATAAAGAACCAATATCACCATTGAGTCTCAAATTCAGCATAATTTAGAATGCAGATGGGAATTGGCCTCTGATCATTGTGGGGGATAGTAAGGAGAAATTATCCTTAGGAATTATTCTGGCAAGAAGAAAGAAAATTATATATGACCTGACTACATCAAAGTTAAGTTCTCAGATACATAGAGCTCGCTCTCTCTTTGAACCCTTTATCAGTAGGCAAAGTAGCAGAAAGAAACTCTCTACACTCTTTTATCAGAATAAACTTCAACATACACCCTTTTCCTTCTTCCTGTTGTTCCTCTTCTCTATGGCTTGGAAGGCTGTGTCTTCATGTCACAGAAAGCCAACTTCCTAAGAGAAGTAATTCAATTTCATTCTATTTGCCAGTAGACCTTGATTTAGACTTGTTTGAAAGAATTATTATCTACAATTTACAGGATTTAAATGTTTGTACTGAGCTAGAAATTTAATGTACTTGTTATTCCTTTTTTAAAAATCTCTCTTCCTCTTTCTTGAGAAAGTGTTTCTGCTTAATCAGTAGTCAGCACCTAGCTGTCCGCTGAGTAAAGATTCCAAATTACTGGTTGTAAACAGAAGAGTATCCCCTTCCTTGAGAAACAGTCTAGGTGATGACATAAAGATCAAGTCTAGAAAAATATCTGATAATTGGAAGAGTAGGAATGGTAAGAAGACATTAGATTTAGCCTAGAATCTGATTTAGAATTCTGGATTTTATATGTGCTCTTTCTGGAATCTCAGGCAAGGCATCTCTCTCAGCCTGAGTTTCCTCAGGTGTAAATTAAAAGTATCACACTGGATAGCTTTGAAGATTGTTTCCATCTCTAAATCTATGATCTATAATCTTTCAACCTATAAGGCCTAACCAAACCAAATTTTGCCCAAAACATCCAGAATCACAAACTAAAACATAGGCAAAAGTTAAAATAGTTATATCTACATTATAAACAGAAAAGGAACCATAAGGAGATTAAAAAAAAAACAAAAAAAAAACTCCTCAGTAACTGGACAAACTATGGGGCTGGAATTTTTATTAAGACTTTCAGTATAAGGGGGCAGCTAGGTGGCGCAGTGGATAGAGCACCAGCCTTGAATTCAGGAGGACCCGACTTCAAATCTGATCTCAGACACTTAACACTTCCTAGCTGTGTGACCCTGGGCAAGTCACTTAACCCCAGCCTAAAATTAAAAAAAAAAAAAAAAAAAAAAAAAAAGAAGAAGAAGAAGAAGAAGAAGACTTTCAGTATGTAGAGGTTTATGAGTAATATGTTAATTCATAGGAATTCCTGTAACCCTATTCCATTCCAGTGTTGATTCCATTTGACTTCTGCTCCTGATAAAGTTCCTCAAGAACTTCCTTTTCATGCCTGAATTCACTTCAAGCTGTCTATCTGGCAGAATTGCTTGACAAAAACAATTCATCAGCAATATCCTAAGGCTTGCTTAGTATTACATTTTATATTTCAATAGAATGATTTCATTCTGATTTGCTGCATTTGGCATGTGTCAGAACTCTAGATCTTTGCTTTGTAAACAGGTCCTTATAATGTAAGCTTTCCTCTTACTCATATTCAAGTGGTTGATTTTAGACTATTTGATTTATTATTCCTAATTTCAAATTCTACTAGTCAACCCTGTCCAGTGTTTTATTGATTCATTATCGATAAAAAGTACTTATTTGATGGTAGACCACAATAACCAAATTTGGTCTCCCTCATTCTTTGAAGGGAAATGAAAAGCCAATGCTTGTGATACATAGATATACTACTGATTTTTTTAATGTGTCCATTAGTTTTGCTGAACTTGTTTTTATTTTTTGTCTTTATTTTTGTTCTTTGTTATCAAGATGGCTCTCTAGGCAGTCAGTTAACAAACAGAATGGGCCATTTGAAACGTACTCTGTGTTTTGGTTTTTTTTTTTTTAATTTTTAAGTAACTATTAGCAAGCACTAACACAGGCTCTGCAAAAATTACTGAAAGAAGAGCTGGGGGCAAAAGAGCAAAGTTCATTTAAAGGCTGTGGACTCTTCTGACACATACTGAATTTAGCATATTTATTTCATCTAAATTGTTCTTTCACATTGGTCAACTAATGTTTTCTAAAATTAAGGCTAACCTGTGTTATCAATCTGGGAGGTGAAGACAGAGTTTTTAGCCAAAGCAGGAATAATTGCTATTTAAATTCATACTGAACCATCAGAACCCAAACCATGACCAAGTGAGACAGCCAGAGTGATTTGGGTTTAAGGCATAGTCCTTAAAAAGAAATCTAGCTGGTAAATTCCAAGATGTCTTGCAATATTTCAATGATCAAAATTTATATTCATCTGGGCAGAACAATGAATTTTAAGGGTATTGTTCCCTATATGGACAGAGGGAGAGGAGGAAGGGAGACAAGAAAGGAAGGAAGGCAAGGTGAGACAAGGCAAGGCAAGGCAAGGAAGCGTGGCTAGATAAACCATGAAAGATCTCATGTACAAGGTTTTTTAAAAGCATGGGTTGAACCCTGAAAGAACCCAAGGACTTCAAGCGGCAGAAGTTGTAAGGAAAATAGAAGGACTTTTATTTCCCATCTCTATGAATCTTTAGTAGCTGTTTTGATGTCTGGAATACACTTCCAAGAAGGAAAGAAGGAAGGAGGAAAGGAAGCAAGAAAGAAGAAGAAAAAAAGAAGGAAGGAAGGAAAAAGGGAAGGAAGAAAAAGAGGGAATAAGGGAAGGAAGGAGGACAAGAAGGAAGGAAGAAATGGAAAGAGGGAAGGAAGGTGGAAAAGAAGAAAGGAAGAAAGAGAGAAAAAATGAGGGAAGAGAAGGAAAGAACAAAGGAAGAAAAAGAAAGGAGAAGAAATGAATAAAATGGAGAGAGGGAAAGGAAGAGAGGAAAGAAGAGAAGGAAAGGAAAAAGAGGGAGGGGGAAAGGAGTATTTATTTCACACCTAATACATATTAGGCAATGTATTAAATGCTTTATAAATATTATCTAAAAAGCCCACCTCTTCTCCTTTCATATTTTCATAAAGTTTACCATCAGTACATTTATAGATACTGTGGTTTTACATTATATATGTATTTGTGCCTAATGATAGCCATCTCTGAGAAAAAAAATGACACAATAATTTTATTAGGTATTTAAAAGGAAAAGCAAGTTGTATATAATAAATTGCAGTTTCATGTACAATCCTCTTTTTTCTATTCTACTTTATTATGGAAATTCTTCTTTTATTTCCTAAGTTCAGAATTTTGAATTTTTAAAAAATAATTTATAAAGAAGAGAAAAACAAGCATATGAGTTGGTAGTTTCATACTTTTCTCAATTGTCTCTTTTTTTGTTAATAATGTCATCTATTAATGACTTTTCCCAGTCATTTGGTGTTTCCCCACTCTGTTATGCTATTCTTCTTTTGTTTTCCAGCAACTGCTAGAGCCCAGATTCAGAGAAGAACTCTCCCTACAAAGCAGAAACCAGACGATCCTGGCTTTTTCTTTTTTCTCTCCCAAGGAGCTCCTTGTACAATCTCTCTGCAGACTCCCATGTTTGCACAGAGGAGGAGATGGTACTGTGCCAGGCTCCTCCCTCACTCTCCTTCCTTCTCTCCCTTGCCCTCTCTCCTCTTCTATTCAATCCTAAATCTCAAAGTTCAACTGCTCTGAAAGTGACTGGATGCCTCCTGTACTACTGCTCTCCTGAGACGGTTGTCTGATAATTATGGCTCTCCTAAAAGCTTCCTTCCTCCAGATGTTCAAGAGGTGCTTCCTACAATGTGGTGAGTAGAAAGGAGGGAGCTGTAGGGCTCATGGGAGATTTGATGGGAAGAAGGAAGGTAGAAAGAGGAAAGGTGACTATCACAGGAGGGGAAATGAGGAATGGGTTTCCTGTTGGGCAACATTAAAGGAATTCCCCAGTTATATAGGACACTACATAGAAATAGGAAGCAGAAAGATAGTCTAAAGATGATCAAACTTATCTTACAAATGACTAAAGAGGTCCAAAGAGTTGAGATGACTTTCCTAAAGTCACATAACTAATAATGGGCCAAATCAAAACTGAAATCCATTTCTTCCTAACTTTAGTATGGTATTTTACAGGTGCTTTTTTCTATAACCCCTTGTGAATGCGCCATCCATCAATGACATTTGCATATCACTTAGCCTATATTATATATGTTTGTGCTCATTTTTATATGTCATATGGTGACAGGAATTAAAGCTGGAGGAGCCTTAGAGATTATCTTGTCTAAGCCCCTCATTTTTCTTTTTTTTTAATTTAAATATATATTTTTTATTTTATAATTATAACTTTTTTTTGACAGTACATATGCATGGGTAATTGTTTACATTATCCCTTGTACTCATTTCTGTTCCAATTTTTCCCTTTCTTCCCTCCACCCCTTCCCCCAGATGGCAGGCAGTCTTATACATGTTAAATCTGTTATAGTATATCCTAGATACAATCTATGTGTGCAGAACTGAATTTCTTGTTACACAGGAAGAATTGGATTCAGAAGGTAAAAAATAACCTTAAGCCCCTCATTTTTCAAGAGAATGTCACATAAGTAAGCACTATCATTTAAACTCAAGTCCTTTCCTTTTAAATCCAAGGTTTTTTCAATGATTCTCTGATGGAAATACTACTTTTATTTACCCAAAATTTTATCATACCTGTGGATGGAGAAAGGACCAGTAGCCCCTCTCTGAAGGAGGAGGAAAAGGGAGCTATTGCCCCCTCTCTGTTTCCTGAAACTATATGGAACCTGTGGAAATGGGGCTCAGGTAGAGCAGCAACTACTTTGGATATCCATTTGAAAGACCAGTAGCTCATTTAGGACATCTGTTTTATCCCCATTAATGAGAGACTCAAAGAGTGTAAAGTATTGCTTATATGAATATGTGCTGAGAGATCATTTGATCATCAAAATATCTTTCTGGGATTTTATTTCTCACCTTTTTTCTTCCCATGCATAGCTATATAGAGTTATAGACATACATAAAGATACATACACATACATGAATCCACACATATGCACATGTTTCCTGTAAGTACACAAATACATATACAGAATTACAGAATCTCAGAAAAAGGAGGAAACCCCGAGGCCATTTCTCCAATGCAACTTTAAAATATCTCCAGCAAGTTGTCATCTGGACTTCTACAGAAAACCTTCAGCAAGAAAATAGCCCATTATTTCCTGATATAATCCATTTTACTTTAGGAAAGCCCTCTAAATATAAAATATACATGATGTTTTATAAATATTATAGGAATATATACATACATATATATATATATATATACATATATATATATATATATATAAAAGCATACACACACCATACATCTAGAGGCAGCTAGGGAGCCTGTGTGAATAGAGCGCTGGGCCTGAGGATAGTTAAATTCAAATCTGGGCTCAAACACTTTTTAGCTGAATGACCTTAGACAAATCTCTCTGTCCCAGTTTTCTCAACTGTAAAACAATAATAATAATAGAATTGACTCCCCAGAGTTGTTTTGAGGATCAAAATAAATTAATATTTAGAAAGAGCTTTACATATAGTAGACATTATAAAAATGCTAGCTATTATCCTCATCATTGCACATATGTATATAGAGGAGCAGGCAGTTAGATAGCATAATAGATAAAATGTCAGACCAGGAGAAAAGAAGTCTCATTCTTCCTAAGTTCAAATCTGACCTCAGACACTTACTAGCCATGTGGCCCTGGGTAAGGTAACTTTTTGCCTCAGTTTCCTCATTTGTCAAATAAATTGGAAAAGAAAATGACAAACCACTTCAGTATCTTTGCCAAGAAAACCCCAGACAGGGTCAAAAAGAATAGGGCACAACTCAAAATGACTGAACACCAAATATAAAGAATATCCCCAAGATTCTTGGTACAGTTTTAAGCTATTAAAGTTTATCATTGTATTACCTATCTTCACATATACCTATACATACTCATGTTCAAAGTACACATAAGGTAAATATAAACTACTTTCAAGGAAATCACTTGAAATAGAAGAAGATCAGGAGAAGGAGTTCATATAACAGGTAACTGAAGAAAACTGGGAATTTGAGAAGTGGAGGTGGGGAGGGAATGCATTCCAGGCATGAAAAATAGCCAGGATGAAACTGCAGACACAGAATGGAATATTGTATACTGGCAACAAATAGACCAGTTTTCCTGAAATATTGAGCATGAGAAAGAGAGAATAAACCTGGAAAAGTAGGCTGAAGTCAGATTGTGAAAGGGCTTTTAAGTGTCAAAGAAAAGCATTTGTATTTTATCTCAGAGGTTATAAGCAGACTAGAGCAGGACTACTCAGTTAGACATTTGTTGATAGATTCTAGAGGATCCTTGAATGGAGGAGAGGATGAGTGATGAATACTTCATTTCCACTAAGTCCTAACTGAAATTTAATATTTTCTTAAATCATCATTTTTTAACAAAAGCATTATCCTGAGAAAGGGACCCAAAGATTTGCCAAACTGAAAGGAAGTCCAAGAGAAATCAAAAAAAAAAAAACACTATAAAAAATTTCTCAATAACGGAATGCCTAAACCTATGCTTTAGGAAGTTTTTTTTGTTTTTGTTTTTTGTTTTTGTGCTGAGGCAATTGGGGTTAAGTGACTTGCCCAGGATCACACAGCCAGGAAGTATTAAGTGTCTGAGGATAGATTTGAACTCAAGTCCTCCTGACTTCAGGACTGGTGCATTATCCACTGTGCCACCTAGCTGCCCCTAGGAATATTATTATAGAAGCTATGAGGAGAATATCTTAGAAAAGCTTGAGGCAGTGACTTTTATTTGTATAATATATATGTATATAGATATGTGTATTTGTGTATGGATATATATACATGTATTTAATTTAATCTGTTAAAACTGAATATGCATGAAATCAACTTAATTCCTGATCTGAGTATTATGTATTATAAGGATATGGGAACTTTTAAAATAGTTAATTATTACTATTAAAGAATTAAAGAAATATAAATCATCCTCTGTAGGTCCTTCCAAACTAGTTAATGATTGATAGCCTTCATACCCTACTAGATAAAAGGAGAATTTTCACCATATGTTCATATCATGTACCTTCCTCTTCATTAATAACAATAATAATTTAGCAGCCATCATAAAAGGAAATAGAGGGTTGAGAAGGTTATAAAGTGAAATTAATTCAGAATAATTTCACAATGAGACAAATAACTAAAAGCTATATGTGTTTCTCTAAGAACTCTGTGATACTTCCTCATTTGAAAAACTTGAAACTAGATTTAGAGTCAGCTCCATCCAGACAACCAGGCAATGAGCCTCTCAAAACATATTTTGCTCCCTTGTGATATGAATCATAGGCTGCCACTTATACTGCCCTCAAAAGACCAATGGAAAAGATAACAAAACACCTCTAGGGCTTTTACCAAAAGAAAAAACTTGAACTTCATGCATTTAATTGTAAACCATGAGAAATTAAGGTCAAATTCATAATTGGTAAATAAAGAGTGCAATCAAAAGTGGCCTAATGGAGAAAATGTTAGTAATGTTGATTAAACTTAAAGGTATGTCGTGCATTCATTTTTTCCTGAGAACTGATTGTTAAACATTTACCAGCACATTCCTGGAAGGTAGGAAATTTGAGGAAAAATTAGCATATATGTTGAAGTTCCCCTAAAATGAGTATAAAAGTTTGGGTGGTGAGAAATTATGAGTTGCTCATTGAACTCTGAAAAAGAAGAGAAAATATTTTGTTAGGTTAGTAGGAAACAGTGACAGGACTCTAGATTGAGCAATAAATTTGGATAGAGTAAACTTCAAAGGAAATTTGCAAAAGGAAAATGAACAAGACTCAAAATATAATAAGAGTAAAAGAATAGACCATTAGCTTTTAGGAAATTACCTAGCACTTTTACCAACTTTTATTCCTATATTTTTAATATCAATATTCTTTTGGTGATAATGATATATCACTATGAATAATGTAATTTGACAGTCTATGAAGAACCAAATGGAATATTTTTAGACAAAGAGGAAAACAAAAAAAATTTGCTTAGAGAAACCTAGAGAATCAACTGAAAAAGAAACTCCTCAAATAGTTTTTCCATGTCTTCTCTATCTCACTTCAAGTGGAGTTTTCAGTTTGACTTGCATTATTTTGGACTATACTATAAATTTTGCTATTCTATGACAGTTGACACTTAACCCAATGGGCAGATAGAGCAGCCTAATTATTGGTGATGTTTTGCTAGAGAAAAAAAGCTTTTAGGGGATGCATGAAAGTCATGCCCAAGTATTTGAAAGTTTTATATAGGAGAGATTTGACCTTTTTGTTGAACTCCAAGAGTAAAAATAGAAACAATTCATAGAATTGGGGGAGAGGAAGATCTTTATCCAACATAAAGAAAATTTTTCTAATAATTAAAACCATTGAAAAGTGAAATGAGCTGTCCTGAAATTCTGTGACTTCTCTATTATTAGAGTTCTTCTAAGGAAAGTAGCTGTCAAAAATGTCATAAAGGAAATTCCTGTTTTTCTATGGGTTAAAATGGATAACCTCTGATGTCTTGTCTCACTCTGACTGTAATACTCAAGTATCCCATAAACTATACATCACCAAGATAACTAGCTAATTCACCTACCCACCAAATGAACTCTACAACTCATCTATGCAAAGCCCATCCTTCCCTATATTTAAACTTTATTCCACAGTTGTAACTATCAACAGAGGTGGAGATTGCCCAAGGCACTGTGAAACACACATTTTGCATACAGGCATTGCTAAATATCAGTGGGTTTCTGGTTATCATTCCCTCCTACTCTCCTAAATGCTACAAGTGTTGGAAATCAAGTCTGATTGCTCACATAAAATCACATAGATACTCTTTGATCAGGTAATAAATACATTTCCATTGAAACAACCTTGTAGCCTAATGACCAATATCATCTGTCTTTCTATAAGTCTATTTCATTTTCTACCAATCTTTTTTTCAATGGGATAATCTATAAACCAAGTTGCATTTACTAAATCCTTGTATGCCTCAATAATGGATAAATTTGAGGAATTTGAAATCTAAAAGATCCCATCATTGTAAAAGTGACAGTGATACTTGTAATACCTGGAAGATCTGGATAACTGTAAACCAAGTAAATAACATGGGAATTCACACAATCTGCTCACTCTAGGAGTGGCAAAAGCTTTTCCTCAAGAATATAACACTAAGCCATTATCTCAAGTCCTAGGGAAGCAATCTAGGAAAAGAGAAACCTAAAGCTATGCTATTGCATCTCTATCCTCTTTCTGAAGAAGGAAAATCTTGACTGTATTTTTTGCTTAGGATAACTAGTTTTCCATCAGATTAAAACTATCTGTAAGAGAATGGCCTATTTTCTAGGCCATTAGTTCCACTATTTCACACCCCTACTGTCACCATTTCCTCTTTGCATCACCTCCAAAAAAGGACTTGGATAATGATTTGACTAGATGGCCTCTGAGGATCCTTCCAAATTAGAGATACTATGAACAGATAATTCAAATGTTTGTCCAAATAATTCTTACTCAAAAATGCATTTTTTCAGAAACACATAGTTAATGGAGCCCAGAATATTCAAAACCAAATTCTATAAACATTCATAAATGGATTTCTTTATGTTTTCAAAATTTTGATAGGTGCTAAGAACACAAATACAAAAATAAAAGCTTCTTCCCTCTAAGAGTTTATAGTCCATTGAAAGAAATGATTCATATACTGATAAGCAAATTCAAAATCTATACAAAATAAATGCAAAGTGATTAGTAATAGTATATGGTATTGGTGTTTGTTGGGACTTTTAAAAAAATTTTAATAGGGAAAGAAAGGAGGGAGGAAATAAACAAGACCCAGGAATAGTAAAGCCATGTCAGATTGAGGTGTAGGTTTAATTTCTCTAAAAATTTGTTTTAATTTTTTAATTCGCTTTTTCTAGTATGGATCTGGCCTTAGTCTTAATATCTACTTTGAATCTAATATTAGAGACTTTCTGTTTTTTAAAAGTTTAATTTTTTTTCACATATCAATGTACCTCTAACTTTGGATTCAATCAATTAGTAACTCCATGAAGAGTCCTTGTTTAGAAGGAGAAGTGAATGATACTGAAGGAACCAGAAGATTTGGGATTCTTAGAAGCACTGTAGGATTTTATCATCTCATGTGAGAAACTAATAAAGACATGAAGAGTATCTCTTGAAGGGAAAAATTCTCAGAAAGCTTTAGATACCTCTTTTTCCCTTCTTATTCAAACTTAACCAAAAGCCACTTGTTTTAATGTACTAAAAGCAAATTAATGACATCAGTGATTTTCTGAAACAGAAAAATGGGATATCTTGAAAGAAATCTGTCCAAAAGAGATCTTTCAAACTTAATTAAAAATAGTTGCCTATTGTGTTTTCTTAGGAAAAATGACTCAGTAACCATTCTGTCCTTTACCTTTGCATTCATAAAAAGGCTTTTGTTTCATTTGTTCAATCAACTGAATAGGAGGGATTATTTTGTTTATTTCCCCTAGTCTGTAAAATGGCTAGGTACCTTCTAGCATTGATTTATGATTTTGTGATTTCCTACAAAATATGTAGGAATAAAAAGAGAGAGAGAAAGGAAAGAATGAGGCAATTACTTTGTAAAGTAATAGGGGGAAATTTTTGTTTAGGAGTCAAAAGACATGATCTAGTTCAAACTTTATCACTTACAAGTTACATGATTTTGACAAATAATTTCTCTAGGGATTTAGTTTCCTCATTTGTTAAAAAAAATTAAATTAAATTAAATTTTTAAAAAAAGGGGGGGGGAGGGAATGATTAGATAATCCCTAAAATTCCTCCCAGATCTAAAATTATAATCATGAGAACTCTTCATGTGACCAAACTATATCAGGGAATCTTAACCTTTTTGTATTATGAATTCCTTTGTCAATCTGCTAAAGTTAATGAACCTTTTTGGAATAAAAATACAAAATAAAATACACAGAATTATAAAGGAAACTAATAATATAAAAAAGTTTTCCAAAAATTTCGTGGAACCTGGATTAATAAATGCTACAATTAATGGTACTAGATAGTATATTAGATGATATCTCATTCTAATATTCAATAATAATTCAACATTCTAACATTCTTAGTGACATCTAATAGAGAATCATAGTACATCTATGAATATCCTTAATTTTTTGTATATTGGGAAAGGGTACCTTTTAATTCTATCTAAATGCTGTTTTAATCTTTTATCCTATCTGCATAATGTCTAGAGGCCAAAATAGTCAATTCATAGACTTTTAGATTTAGAAAGATCCTTAGACGTTATCTAGTCCTTTCTGATAATTCACAACTATCAAAAACTTCATAACCAAATGTAGAAATAAGGAGCCATGTAGAACACCAAAGCCATAGGAAAGTTTTTGAGTTATTGATTTCAGTGTAATATACCTTTAAAGACCTTTTTTTTTCCTTTTCTCCTAGGTAAGGGAAGCTTTATTGTCCAAATGCTGACCTTCTTTGATTTCAAGGATAGCTTTTTTCCAGCAAAATTGAGGCTGCATAACAGCACCCTGGACAGTGCCTCCCTCCCACGTGGGAGTCAGTTTTTCATTTTGCTAGTTCTATTCACCAGAATCCTAAACCTCCCCCTCCTCAGTGAGCACCACCACTTACTAGTCCCTCAAAAAACAACAATAACAACAAACAACCAACAACAAAAATCCAGCATTCTGCCTTTTTTTTTTAGACCAGATATGACTACATTTCAAAACCTAATTAATTTTAAACTTGTTATTTATTTTGATGCTTTGGAGAATGTACTGGTATTTTTGGTGTTGGTCTTTCCTTGATAGCACAGATCTCAAAACCTCCTGATGGAAGCAGTGTATCATTGTGAAAGGAGCACCAGCTTTTGGACTCAGAAAATCTGGATTTGAAACCCAGGTTTACTGACTATTTGTATGAACATAAACAAAGTACTTAATCACTCTGTAATGTACTTTCCTAATCTTATAGTCAACTTATAGTCAACTCTAAGGGATTTTCATAACTGGACATTAGAGAAGGATTGTGATAGCTAAAATATAATTCTAATGTGCTGGGGTTTTTTGATAGGTGCCTGCTGGAAGTCTGGATCTAAGCTTAGTGTTCATGCATCACCTAAAATACCTCCATGTGACTTCACACCTGAAAAATATGAGGTAGGACTCAATGTTTTAGACATAGTCAAAGGGGTTCTTCTTTACAAAATTCCTACAGCAGATGGTTGTGAAGCACAGAAAAGTATTTATGTATTTTCTGGGACTCTGAAGAATCTCAGGAAACTAAACTCTACCTCTGACTAACTGCATGACCTTGGTAAATCTCTTTGACTGTATTACTCTGGAAATTCTCAATCTTCTCCAACGTACTTCTGCATAGGTTTCTTCTTTTCACTTCCACCATTTTGCGTGTTGTCTTACCTCATTAGATTGCAAGCTCCTTAAGAGTAGAGACTGTCTTTTTTTCAAATTATATCCCTTATGCTGGGCACGATGCCTGATAGAATGCCTGATACAATGCCAGTATTAAGTCCTAAATAAGGACTTAATACATATTTAAAAACTCTTATTAACCCTTTGGGATTTTTGTTTCATCCTCATTGGAGAAACTGTATTCATAACTTAGGTTATCATCTTCAAGTTCTCCTTCAGTTCTAATATTCTCTATTTCTAATTCAACTTACAAGTATCCTTGCATATTTACTAAAGGTAGGTCATCTCACAGCAATAACCCCACCCCTTAATTTTCATTCTTGGTAACTTTTGAAGTGAAAGGTAATATGGTAAGGTAGGGCTTGTAGTCAGAAAAACCTAAGTTCAAGTCTCACCTCTAACATAAAATTGCTGAATAACCCTTGAGAAGTTACTTAGCTATTCTCAGTATCCCAGGCAAATCTCTTATACTATAAACTGCAGACAGTGTGCTGATAAAGTATTATTAAAAGGAAGTTCCTCACTGGGAGCTCCCTATGCCAATTAAATTATAGTTTTATAGACTTACAGGTTAACAGGATTGATAGAATCACTCTTTTCTCTAACATATAGTCAGTGGTAAATTTTCTCATTGTTTGGTCATTTCTTTCATGAACTCAAATGGCAATTATATACAACTTATAGTGATGAGAGAGAGAAAAGGGGGAACCCCATTGGTTGGCGCAAAGATAGTAAGATAATCCCATGAGGCGCAGTGTCCCCTGTAAATGAATTTACAGGCCCAAAAACCTAGATTGATAAATAAAAGGTTTATTGTAGAAATTTGGAAGTAAAGTTCAGTTAGAAAGACGCCAGGGCCGAAGGTGGCCTCTGGGCTGGCAGGAACCCTTACATGGCCGGAAGGATACCATGTTTGGGGGGAGGGGCTCCTGCAAAGAGAGAGCTCCAGCTTGGCTCTTTTATATCTAAAAAGAGCTTGTGGACGGTACCCCAAGTTCTGGCAGGCTTTTCAGATAAGGAAGAAACTGTAGAGGGTTGGGGAATCAGAAAGGAAATCTTAAAGGGACCTCAACCCCTATCAATAGCAATGTTTTAATTAGTGAAATTGCCTCAGAATTGGAAAGATTAAGTGACTTGCCCAGAGTCACATGGCCAGTATATTTCAGTCAAGATCCAAATGCAAGTCCTTCTGACTCTAAGACCAGCACTATTCACTACACTATACTTCTCTCTTACCAAAGTACATCTTTTTTTTTTGGAAATATTTTTAAGGATGTTTTATTTAATAGAAGAACATCAAGCAGAATAGAAAAAGTCCTCCCCAATATCCAGATTTTTCTAATGTGTAACTATCATATACTATTTATTTCCAGGACAATTCAAGTTCCTTTTCTGACCAAAAGAAAGTGGTTTATGACCTATAACAGATCAGACACCTAGCTCCTTAAAACCACTATCCATCCTGAGGGAGAAAAGGAAATATCAGAAATTAACTTGAATTATTTACATATGTCAATTATACCATCAAGGGTTTATAAAACTTATAATCTAATATATATTCAAAGTGCCTTCAATTAGTGAGGAATAGTTAAATCCAATCACCATTTCAGCAGAGAGAGAAATTAAATTGCAGCAACAAAACAGAGAATCTTCTATGCTGAATCCATTTATTCTCCAAAGAACTCAGAAAAACACTAAAAAAACAAAAAAGCCAAAAGCATAATTTTAGCCTAGGCTGCTTCTTCCCCCTCCCCACTTGATAAGACTTTAGTCTATAAGTTGTAAAATAGTACTATGGTGTCACTGTATTCTCTCTGTAGAAGCCCATTTCTGAATAATCTAATTCAGGAATTCTTGATCTCTTGAATTTTCATTTAAAAAAAAAAAAAAAAAAGAAAAAACATTTTGTCTAACCTGTTCCCATAAAAGGAAACAGATAAATAGCAGCCAGGAATTCCTTTCTGCATAGGCAATTGACCATGTGCTTCTCGTAGGAGGGTATTTCACTCCCTATCCCTTCTTTGTACTTTGATCTGGAAGTACAAAAAAAGCACATACAAAAGATTGAATCAGAATTTCAATCACTTTCTTCTCTATGTCATGAAGAAAATATAGCTCTTCTAGCAAAAGTCCAATGTGAATTCTCAAGCACCAATAATCTTGGAAATGTACCCCTGGCCCAAGGTATGACTGTGGTCAGGAGTTGGTTATCTTTTTCAAAAAGATGAACCTTAAAGAAAAGGGGGTATCTTATATGGAATAAAATTTCCAGGATACTAGGATGACCTCCTCCTCTTCATCAAATGCCTCCTCTTTCTGCTTCTTTTCATTCTTCTTACTAAAGATAAGGCCTTTTCTTTCTCATTTAAAGGTAAGATTTGGGTTACAAACATCTTATGGAGAGGTGGTACACAGACTTAACTTTATACCGATGATTGATTTCAGGCCTTTCTTGAGAAAAACTTTGAATAATAAAAGGAGAAGAAAGAGTCAATGAAGGAGAGCAACATGCATTGAACAACAAAAGTCATGCTCACTAGCTTCTCAAACCAGATTCTTAACCATTTTTGTGTTATGGCATCCACTGGCAGTTTGGTAAAGTCTACAGACTCTTTTACAAAAATGTTTTTAAATGCCTTTCAGTCCTAAAACTTAAACTAGATGTCTACAAGGAAGCTTTCATTATCCCGCTCTACTCTATGATTCATACACTTTGTTCTGTACTTTTCTCATGTATTTATGTTGTATCCACACATATATGTAAACGGTATTTGTGTATGTATATGCAAGCATGTATACTTACATGTGTGTCTGTTTTTATCTAAATATGTACACACCTATATTTGTGTGCTATTCACTACTAGATTGTAAATTTAACAGGGGTAGATATCTGGTCTAAATCTAACTTTTTATCTTCCTTAGTACCTAGCATCGTGCTCTGCATGTAACATATTCATAATATTTTTTAATTGAATTAAATGTATTGAATTGAACATAAGAATTCTTTTTCTACAGTACCAGCCTTACAACCATATCCTGAAGATTCGGAAACAGAATTTTTCACCCTTCATGCCCACTTATTTCCAGAAGCCCTTATTGCTCCAACAAGGATATATGCAATGGTTATTTGACTATGAAGGTCGAAGATATTTGGATCTCTTTTCAGGGATTGTCACTGTAGGTGTTGGTCATTGCCACCCGTAAGTATGGCTTAAAATTTCTATCTTCAAAATACAAGGAACCTGAAAATGGGATCATTAAATTGTGCCAGATATGAGTATTTGGAATTGTAGGTTCATGAGTATATAAGGATTTAGAATGATATTAGGGATCATTATGGGTAATGATAAATAATTAAAATTTAATTTCTACCTGCTATTTATTTCCTCTTCCTTCAGTTTCCCTTTGATGGTCTAGCCACATTGCTTTCAGAAAAAAATAATGCACTAGAAATCCCATGGTTTAGAAAGCACCCCAGAGTAATAATTAAGGCAAAGTGACTAGGGGTTTGTCTCAGGCCACCAGCATAGTGAGACACTTCCTCCTCATACAAGTCCTCCAGCTTGACTCTACTATTCTAAGTTCTAAATACACCCCTTACACCAAAGCCACTTTCTTTCAATTTGGAGTTGCTACTTTTCCCTGCTCCCTACTTTCTTCAAGAGTTAAGGAGTCATAGAGTTGCTTGTGCTTTAAGAGCAAGAGACAGTGCCTAATAATAATTTTTGTTCAGTTCCTTTTCAGTCACGTCCAGCTCTTTGTGATCCCATTTGGGATTTTCTTGGCAATTTTCTTGAGTCTTCCTGACTTCTGGCATTCTATCCACTGTGCCACTTAGCTATCCTCTAATAATAATAAGACATAGTATTTATTAAGTACCTGCTATATGACAGGAACTAAGAGCTTTATAATGATTATCTCATTTGACCCTCACCCTGGGAGGTAGATACAATCATTATCCCCATTTTACAGTGGAGAAAACTGAGTCAAACAGGGTTAAGTGACTTGCCCAAGATCACATAACTAGCAAGTGACTGGAGCTGGATTTGAACTCAGGTTTCTCTGACTCTAGATGATTATTCCACCCATTGTGCCACCTGTCTGTGAAACAGACTTCATTCTTTTCCCAGAAAAATACATTCAATTTCTCAGGAGTGTTCTCTGTGTCCTTCATCTGATAATTTAAAAAATTCTAGTGATAGCTCTGCACTTAAATCCAAAAGAAACCAAAGGAAAAACTTAAACATAAAAACCAGGTATGGAGGAAGTATAGAGTTCATTGAAACTCTTAAAAGAGATGTCTTAAAAGAGATGTTCTCCAGCCTTCAAATAGATTCTATATCACTAGAAAATATTGAAGTTTTTATTTTAATATTTTTATTATAGACTTTACAATCAAGAAGTACAACTATTACAATATTTAAAGAGCAAATGGGAGAATTATCTAGAGTAACTTCAATTTGAAGCTGCACTAAAAATTTTGGGACACCCTGTAAATTTCTCGTTTATACAGTTGTTCTTAAATAAATATATATAATTTAACAAGTGATAGAAATGTTCCATTTTTTGTTCCCTTCTACTTATTTTTCCCTGTGCATTCTTCAATGTTTTGTTGATTTATTTATTTCTATCTCCAACCAATTACCTTCCATCTCAGCACCTAAGACTATGGGCTCCTTTGGCAGTTCAGTGAAATATATGACTTCTTAGAAGAGCAATTTTAATGCTTAAATGAAATGCATAAGATTACCCAAAAAAAAATCCTTTTACATTAGAAATAAAGTTATCATATGTTTTTTTTAAACAGGCTACCAGAACACAACCAATAGAAAACATCTCTTAGAAAGAAGTTTTATACCCCAGTAAATCAAATTAATATATTGGCCATGTCTGAGACTATTTAGAAAGAAAATTCTTACCTAAACAAGGGATAAAGTGATCAGAAAAGATAAAGTAGAAACTTACACAAAATTGAAAAAATTACAGTAGTAAAAATTAATGCAAGTAGAATGGAAACTATAAATTGTGGGAAAATTTGTTTAGCAAATTTCTTTGAGATTTTTTTTCCTTCATGATAGTTTTTTTTCAATATATGCCCTTCTATTCAAAAGAAAAGTTACTAATTAGAGATGAGATTATATTTTTATTATATTTAACATGCCATTCTTTATATGTAAGAAAAATTAATCTTGCATAAATTCTAATTTGTTTGAGTTATTAATTTAGAATAGGGATTCTTAACCAAGGATCCATAAATTTCTTGGGTGTTTTTTATATTTTTATAATTGTACTTCAATATAATTGGTTCTCTTTGTAATCCTGTGTGTTTTGTTTTATAAATTTATAAATGTTATTCTAAGAAGAATTCCATTTGTTTCACCAGATCCAGAATAGAAAAAAAAAATTTAAGAACGCCTGCTCTAGACAATGGTACTCTCTTGTGCACCTGATTCATTCCACACTCCTCTACCCAGCTTTCACACTATTTCACCCTCTCACTACCACTTATATGAGTTTCTACTGCTTATACTCCCAAACATCAAGAGTGGTTTGACAAAAGCAATAAGGAAATTCAGAAGCTTCTAAATGAAAATACAAGAATTCCACAGGATGCACCAGCAAGATACCTCATCCATCTCTAGAAAGGCAGATTTAATTCCATCAAAAGCAAAATACAAGCAAAGCTTTGAGAGATGCAGGATTCTTGGTTCAGTAAGAAGGCAAATGAAATTCAGTTTTATGCTGATAGTAACAATCTGAAGTGTTTTTATGATATCCTGAAGGCTTTTTTTAGGCCAAAGACCTCCACTACTCAATGCTGATAGTCTCATTGATTCATTGATAAGGATCCTAGAAAGATGGCCTGACACTTCCATAGTGTTCTCAAAGGCCCGTCATCAATCAATGCTAAAGCCACTGACCATTTACCTCAAGTTGAAACCAATTTCTTCCTGGTGAAGTTCCAACTGAAGAAAAGGTTTTGAAGGCCATTAGGCTACTTATATGTGGCAAAATGCCTGATCTTGATTCTATTTGAGCTGAAAATTTCAAGGTGGGAGATTCATTGCTCACACAAAAGATTAAATGCGAAGAAAAGATTATCCCCTAAGGTTTCAAGGATTATCCTCCATTGTTCATCTCTCTGAAGGTAAAAGGAAGAGATTGTTCTATGACAGCCATAGGGAGTTCTCTCTCTTAGTCGTTGCTGGTAAGATTCCTGTCAGAGTCCTCCTAAATAGGCTGATCCTTCATCTGGAACATAGCCATCTCTCTGACTCCTAGTGTGACTTCAGAGAAGGCCAAGGAATGATTGTTAGTGTTTGGTGCTCAGTAACTCCAGGAGAAATGCCAGAAGCAGAATAAAGGTCTGTACACAATATTTGTACATCTGACCAAGATACCATCAGTTGTGAAGCCTTATGAAAAATCTGGTCGTCCAGAAAAGTTCACCAGTATTATGCATCATAACTGCATGCTTGCCTGTGTTCTGAATGATGGATAATACACTCACACTTTCCCAGTCACTCATGAAGTGAAACAAGGTTGTGTGCTTGCTCCTATGATTTTTAGCATAGTGTTTTCAGCCATGTTGTTAAATGTCTTCAATGGGGACAAACACAGCATTAAAATTAGCTACTATTCTGATGGTAAATTCTTCAATTTAAAAAGGCCACAAGTCAAGACTAAAAAGTGAAGGGAGTGTTGGTGAGTGATTTTTTGTTGTTGTTTGTAATTGATTGTGCACTTAATGCAGCCTCTGAAGCTAAAATGCAATAAAGTACAGATTGATTCTCTGCTGCTTGTGCAAATTTTGGCCTAACAATGAATACAAAAAATAAAAAAATAATAAAACCCACAGGTGCCAGCTCTTTTCCATGTATAGGTGGACCTATCAGTTATAGCAAATAGAGAAGTTCTGAGTACTGTGAATAAGGTCACTTACCTTGGGAGTATACTTTCCAGGGATGTCCACATTGACAATGTTCATATGGAATATTTCTGTCCAACCTGTGGCAGAGCATTCTGAGCTCATATCGATTGGTCTGATCAGTCACACTTGAACACACTATAACTTGACTCAAACATACTGATGTCATTTTGGTCCTCGTTGAGAATAAAAGGCAATAAACAACCTGTCTCCAAAATGAACCTTCAGTTCCTATCAGGCTGGTCTCCCTATTGTTCTCCCTACTTAAACCAAATAGTTAGATTAGTACTTTCCTTACCTTTTCCTCCTCTCTCTTCTCTTTATTTATGCTCACTCCAGCATAAAATGTTCCTGTCACTGAAATTCATATTTCTCTTTTCAATGTATTACAAAAAGTTAAACATTACTCTGATGGACAAATTATTTGCACTTATTTCAGGAAGGCTGATGATCCCTATTTATCCCCTCAATTTTTAGTATTTTGAAAGAAATCTCATTTGATTCCCCATGTGACAAAAAAAAATGAATTCACAATTTCTTGGAAGAAAAGAGAAAAACATTAAAGCTTATGTTCAAGTATTTTTGTTTTCTAAACCATTCAAGAAATAATTTAAAATCTTGGATATTTACTGTTATTTGAAATCTCAAATCAACTCTTCCACTCATCCACCCAATTCAAGATTCCCCTCTACAAATCTTCTTCTCATAGGCAATAACTCCATTTCTTTGGGCATATCTCAATTAACTAGAAGCACAATACCTAATGAGGGAGCCCTTTCCATCTTTGGACACTTCTCCTTGTCAGAAAGTTATTTTTTATGTTGAGTTGAAGTTGAATTCCTTGTACGGCTTTTGAAAATGGCTGCACATGGAATAACATATGGCATGCTAATTTGTATGGTTCTGGTTTTCCCCTATTTTTATCAGGAAGGTAACTGCAGCTGCACAAAAACAGCTTGGACGCCTGTGGCATACAAGTCCTGCCTTCTTACATCCTGCAATCCATGAATATGCAGAGAAGTTGATAGCCCTTCTTCCTGAGCCACTTAAGGTAAAATTATTTCATTGCAAAATGATGACATTCTCAGGATCTAAAACCCACAAGATCTCATCACTTCAAATGGAAATGAGATTAAGTAAAAGAGTCCGGTTTTAAACTGATTCCTTTTAAGTACCGGCGGCAGCTTGGTATAGCAGAAAGAACACCGATTCAAGCAAGGACCTGGATTCAAATGGACAAGTCACATAAAACCTAAGTTTCTTCAACTGTAAAATGAGAGAGTTAATCTAGAAAAAACTAGAAAGCTTCTGAAGTCACTTCTAATTCTGGGATTTGGGATCTTTTGAATCAAAAGGGACAAAAAAAGAAGATTCTTTAGAAAAAAATAAAATAAAATAATTTATGAATAATTGGTAAAAAGAGCAAAACAGAAATGTGAAAGATAACCTGATGTTTGTCTGTTATGTTTGAGCTGATTCCCTTCTTCAGGTGTCCTTTTATCTAGAGCACCCTTCTAGATAGTCCTTCCAGTAATAGCTTTGCAAGAGTGCATTACTTCCAGTACTAAAGCTTCTGCAATTCCTTTTGCATGGTGAGCCTTTCCTTCATCAGGCTCTTTACTGAATAACAACTCTTTGACAAAAGCTGTGACTGTGTACATCACACAATACCAAAATATCAGTCACATCATCCCAAAATTGAATTATCTGGATATTTTCTCTAAATGCAATCAAGTATAAAGAATGGCTGAATATTGTTTATTGAATTATAATACCTCTCTTGAGGTCCCCTTCCGTCTTTGGGCTTACAAAATGTAGCACAATGCCTTATACATACTAAGTTCTTAAATAAATGCTTGTCTTTTTTTTGTATCCCGAATGTTAGCATAGTGCCCAACATATAGTAGGTGATTAATAAATTTTTACAGAATGAGTAGCTGGCCACAGATATTCACTGAGGTAGTTGTGAGGAGTAGTGCACTAAATATAAATATCTTCCCTGACCCATTTAGGGGGCTGTTATAATGATCAAATACTTTAATATGTATAAAGTGCTACAGAAATTTATTCTGATGTTCATATATATCTGTGATCTCATTTAAGCTGAGAATTCTTTCAAAAATTATATATTACAAATTATATATGCTTATATATACAAAAACATATAGTATTGCCAAGTACATGCTGACCTTATCTAAGCTGAGCTCTCCTTATACAGAATCTTTAATAATCTTAAGTGAGTTAATATTTTTAACTAAATCAATAACATTTTGTCTTACCTCCTCTAGGTAATTTTCTTTACAAACAGTGGCTCAGAAGCCAATGATATGGCTATGTTAATGGCACGAAGTTACTCTCAAAATGTTGACATCATTTCTTTCAGGTAATCACACCTCAAGTAATTCAATTTTAATGATGTTAAATAATAAATCTTCTTTCAAACCACTATGAAGAAAAATTGTCCATGAATTTTTCATACATTCAAATAGTAGAGAAGGGAAGGGAAGGGAAAGGGGGAAAAAGGAAAGGAAAGGAAGGAGAAAAAGAAAGGAAAAGAAAAAAAGGGAAAGGAAAATTACAAATATTTATTAAGTATCTGGTATATGCCGGACACCATACTAAACACTAAACCATCTCATTTGATCCTCAAAACAATTCAGAAAGGTAGGTGCTATTACAATCTCCATTTTACAATTAAAGAAACTGAGAAAGATAGAGATTAAGTGATTTGTTCAGGATCATATAAGTGTTTGAGGTTGAATTTGAATTTGGGTCTTCCTGACTTCAGGCCCAGTATTCCATCCATTGCACTACTCAGTATTCCCTCGTGGTTTAAGATATGATTTTGTAGGTGATTTATGTGAAGATATAACTTTATACAAACCGACCTGCTCTGGATGAAACCTGGACATAAAAGATTGGGATCATATAACAATATCAACATTCTGTACTATCCCTAGGATATGATTGTCTCTTTTAGTAAATGGAAAGAGCAGCTCTGTGATGGAGTGGATGGAGACCTGGATATGGAGTCAGTAAGATGTGACTTCAACTTCAGATATAGACATTTACTAGCTATGTGATTTTATCCTCAGTCTTTTCTCATCTGTAAATAGAGATAATAAAAGCACCTACTTCCTAGGGTTGTATAAAGTGAGATTATTTTCCAAACTGGTTTGTAAACTTCAAATTACTATATAAATGCTAGCTATTTCTATGACTATGACCGTGATTACAACTACGACTTCTACTACTCCCACTACCATTTCAACGAGAACTATGACTACTATTAACTATGATGATGACTACTACTATTAATAGTACTACTACTACTTTATCTACTGAAAAGAATTATCATTGCTCTGAGCATTTAGCTTGTGAAATTTGCATTTGGTTATAGCATGTAATGCACTCTAGACTGCCAACTGGTGAATGACTCTTATTTCAATTGTGTGGATGTTTTCCTCAATGGTACTAGTTATAATTCTTCCACACTGTAGTAAAAGATCTTCATTAGTTTCTATAATTAGAATAATTCACCATATATTGATTAATTCTCTGATGATGTCTCTCTGAATTTACTTAAGCTTCTCCTTGAAATACAGTATTATCATCTGTCAATTAGCCCATACCAGAAGCTTTTCCAACCCAGTAAGAGCTTACATTCCACTGACATAGTCATGGAGAAACAAGAATCACTTTTACTTCACCATTGTTGAGGGCAGTAGCCCCTTGATATTCCTTGTTTGATCTCCAACTTCCTTTGGGACTTGGACCTTTGATACAAGATCTGGTCAAACTAGCTTGGGCTATCTGAGCTGGCTGGGGTTTTACAGCCCCCATTCTATAATCTGCTCAGATAGACCAAACGCCATCAGGAAATTCCTTTTTGGGAAGAGACTTCTCTCTGTCCCCAAAAGATAACAAGAGAATCCTTATCTTATTTACATCACTCTCCGGAACCTCCTTACATCACTGCATCTGAATGATTGTGCTCTTGTATAAAACAGAGTCCTCAAAAATGTATTCTTTGCAAAATTGGCCTTGTATCAGGCAGCCATTTTGCCCACCAGCTCTCCGGTGTTTCCATTCTAATCAATAAAGACTATGTTTCCATACAGCATTAAGTAGCAAATTCATTTGGGGCCGAACCCGCCTTTGGCTACTTTGGGGAAGGAAGGAGAGAGAGAAAAGGAACTGATCCATCTTGGTTTAGACCACAGTTTACTCCTCATCACCAAGAGGCAATAGAATAGGACTCTGACAAATTCTTATGGGCCAATTTTGGGGCTAAATTCCTTTTCTATAGCATACTAAACAGAGAAGAAGATAGACAAAATACACAAAGATGAAGAAAAAGAAGAATTTAGAAGGAGGAAGATAAAAAAAGAAAAAAGAAGAAATTGAGAGGGAGAAATCATTTATGAACTAGAAATGTCTAATAAATTGAACAGATGGAAGGAAGAAATTATCATATCAATCTTAGTTACCCTCCTATAAGTTCTCTCTAGATGACCTCTTAAGGTCCCTTCCAGCACTAATTTTATGATCCCAATTAAACTCCTCTTCATCATAGTATATACAATTGTATGTTTTCATTATTAAGATGTACACATGTAGTACCTGAACATAATATTAACCTGACCAGAGTAATATTTCCTATAAATGAAAAATAAAAATACAATTAATGCAAATGACTTTTTAACAAATGGATGAGAACTTCTGCATCCAAATAATCGTCTCCCCTTCAAGGCAAAGCGTTTTAGTGTACTAAATACTTATTCCAGTGATGTGTGCAGTCTCCAGAATGCTTTTGTACTGATTCTTTCAGAATTGACTTAGGAACCTAGGAACATCTTCTGATAAGTCTCAAGAAGAGCAAATCATTCTTATTTTAGGGGATATTTGACCTTGGGGAATGATCAAAAGTCATTTGGAATCAAATTGTAAGTACTGGTCAGGAGTATTATGGTAAATGTTTATCAACTGTGCTCTGTATGGAAGATGGAGAAGGGAAATAATACATGCACATACTTTAGTGTTTAATTTTTTTCCAAGGTCAAACAATCAACAAAATAATATATTAAGTCCTGAGTTGTAGTGGATTTCTGAGATGTAAATGCCATTAGAGTTGGCTTTAATACATTCCTAGTGGTAATCAAATAAAATGATATGGTTTTCAGTCAAAAATAAGATGTGATGTTAAAGTATGGAGATAACTCTGGCTTGTAAATGGTCTCTTGGGGAAATTTTAACCATGACAATATCATTGAAATAATTGCTAACTATATAAAAGGATTGTTTTGAATATTCACTTAAACATGCAAGTTATGTTAGAATCATGCTCATTATTTTATAACCATGTTTGGTATGTAAGGATAGTCTCTTCTTAAGACATACCTGAGGGAGCAGAATATAAATCAGAGATCTCTAAACTATTGGAGCTATGTTTCCACTAAAATCTATATAATATAAATCTAACTATTAGATACAACAGTGAATCTACCGCACTAAAATTGAGTATTAAAATGGTCCTTGTACAAGATAGCCGAGGCAATATATCTAAGGCAGAGTATGTCTAAGCATACCACACTATCTCCTGACCCCTAATCCCACCCTCCACCCACTAATCCCTGAAGTGTTAGAAGTCATATCCCAGGGGCTGAGTGTACCGTTTATTACACTCTCATCTCATAGTATAATCAAGCAAGTGACACAAAGGTTGAAGCTCATCTCTTCTATACACACTCTAATAAAAAAACAATAACAAAATTAAACTCTACTATCCAGTCAACAACTGAATAAAATATGTCTTGAATCTAATTGAGGAGAAGAACTGATATGAGGAATGTTATATCAATGAAAACCATTGTAAGCAGATATGAAATTTTACAGCACTGAAAAAGGAGTTGCACTAAGGAAAATATGAGTAAAAAAAAAAAAAGATTATCTCTAGTGAAAAACTCAACAACAAATATAAAAAGATTGCAGAGGATAAAAAGGATTTAACAAAAAAAAATGGCTAGAAAAATCAAGGAACTCATTAAAAAAGGAAACTAGAATTTAAATAAGAGCTCTGGAAGAAAAAAAAATGGAAGAAGGAATAAATAAATTTTAAGGACAGAAGATAGATAGCCTTACTCACCCTGAAAAATTAAATGAAACAATCAGAATTGATCACTCCAAAAAGGAAAAAGGAAATTTCACAATAAATTAAGATGAAATAAAATTATTAAAAACTAGATTATATGCTGACAAAATTAAATATTTAATTGAAATAAATGAATGTTTACAATAACATTTAATAACCAGAATAGCAGAAAAAAAGAATTAGTTTAATCCAAATTCAGAAAGAGTAGTAAGCCATAAACCAACTCCCAAAGAGGGAAAAATAATACAAGGTAGATTCACAAGTGAATTCTCAAAACTTTTAAAGAACAATTAATTACAAAAATTGTTAGCAAAAAAAAAATAGGCAGAGAAAACATACTATCATATTCATTTTATAGGATAAATATGATCCTGAGAACTAAGGCTCAACCAGACTTTTTATGGGGCAAATATGAGATCTAAATTAGGGAGACTCAAATCACAGAAATTAATCTATAAGCTAATATATCTAATCAATATCAGTGCAAAAATTCTGAATAAAACGTTAACAAAGATTGAGATTTAGATATTAAATGTATATTACACATTATTAAACTGAAATTAACATTCCCTCAATTCTTTTCTTGGCAGAGGAGCTTATCATGGATGCAGTCCTTACACCTTAGGCTTGACTAGTGTAGGAGCAATCAAGCCAAGAATTGCCAGTGGATCAAGTTGCCAAACGGTGAAGTTTTATTTTTGTGTACCTTTTCTCTAGAGACTGTTGAGTAACAAGAATGACCAATCTTCATTTGCTTATATCGTGTTCAACATTTAGACCATTGCCTTTCACCCCCCTGGGCTCTCGTTTCTCCTTAACTCAATTGAACATTTGGAAAAATGTTTCTTGGAATGATTTTTTGGAACCTAAGTAATAATTAACAGTGGGTTTGTGATTTATTTTGTTTTGTCTTGTTTTTAAAGAAAATCAGGTGGGCTGGAAATGAATGCCTTGAAATTAATTCTCAGAGAACCGGTGCTGAATGCTCTTAAATTTCCAGTCATCATTCTCACCTTCTGTCCTAATTTCCTATGCCAAGGCTCTTCACTGCCAGAATCACACGCCTAATTATCCCTCTCATTCTGTCAAATGCCCTTCTCCATAGAATTCTTGGTCAACTTGTCTCTAAGCAGAACACTAAAATAAGTTTCCTTTGCAAAGTGCCCAAATTTTAAATTCTAAGAAAAATGTACTCTTCAGAGAATTGTATTAGGTTTTCTTCAGCAGTGAGGGAGCAGGTAGGCTAAATCTCAAAATCAAATGAAGATATATTCTTCCTAAGATTGCTTTCAGATCCCTCTCTGAGTTGGCTGTCTTCTTACTGAGTGATATACTAACTAACCTTCTTCTTTTGTCATTATCAGACAATGTGTCCAGATGTCTTCCGTGGCCCGTGGGGAGGAAGCCAATGTCGTGATTCTCTGGTGCAAACAATTAGAAAATGCAACTGCACTCCAGGTTAGATTGGAGAGAGCAAGGATGGAGGGAGTGGGGGATAAGGGAGATGAGAGTTGGGGGAGAGGGGAAAATCCAAACAGAATAGAAATTGAAAGGAAAATCCACTTACAAGTGTAAGATCAAATAGAAAAATAGACAAGGATATCAAGGGAGAAATGGACTTTTCACATTTTCATTGGATAGTTATACTACTGAGAGGCAGTATGGCAGAATACATAGAGAGAGAGATCAAGAAAACCTAAGCTAGAATCCTGCATCTGACACTAACTAGCTTTATGATCATATAGACAAGTCATTTAAATTCTAAGTGCCCCCAGGCAATGCACCAATTTAGTTTTCAGACTATTGCCAACTGCCATCAGTTAATAGAGTTTCCAACACTGACAGCTCTTCACACTGATAAAATCACAGGCCTTGGCCAAAAAACATCCCTCAATTGCATGTCTATGTGTTTGTTCATGCACATTGTAGTATCAAGATTCCTACTTTTTGGAGAAAAGAAATGAGCCAGTTAAGTTTATGATATAACATAAACTGTGAAATGATGTGCTCTATTAGCTATCACTCTGTTATTAATTTTAAGAGAAAAATTAATGTCTCTGGAACTATTGAATAAGTGTTAGTGAGGAAAGAGAAAAAAAGACTTGTAAAAATATCAACATTACAAGATTTTCTGTTCAAGAAGATCCCAAGGGATACCAAAATGCCAACTAGAATTGAGAACATCTGTCAAAACAGCAGGTTTTCTTAAAAGCTGTTAACATGTCCTGCAAACATTTGAAAAACACACTCACAAGAAATAATTCTACATTCAAATCATGTTTTCTGCCCTCCTAATCCATTCTCTTTCCCATAGCAGAGGAGGGCATAAAAATAATATATTCCAATCTTAGTTGATCATCTAGTCCTGTCACATAATTGCCATCCAAAGATGCTATACTTTTGAATAGCTACCCCCCAATTACTTCCTTGGGAAAGAAGTAAGATGCTCCAAGTAAAGAAATATTTGAGTGGCTAAGTGTCTGGAAATGTAGTAGACTATCATTCAGCATATTGAAGCAGAAAAAAAAATTCCAAAAGTAAGTCTTAAAAGATAGCTTTAGAAGGAAGAAAATTCTTAGTAATTTTGTTATTAATCACTGAAATTTAGCGATATAGAATTTATGACTGTAATGTGACTAAAAGTGCCTAATTCAAAAAGAACAGAATAACGAGTGAAATGCTATAAGAAAATTTAAGAACCGGATTGAGGCAGCATAGTAGAAAAAATTTTCAACTAAACCTAGAAACATAAACAGTACTATTATAGCAGTATGCTGCAAACGACCAGGACAGATGGAAGAAGTAGTTCTAAAAACATCACAAACCAGGAACAGAGGCATGATAGTAATGAAGGGAAACTTTATACAGACCTTTCCTAGAGCTCTCTCTCCCTCTCTTAAAAACAAAGCCAGTGAGGAACTCTTGACTTTCCTTAATGATAACTTAATTCTTTAAAGCAACATTCCAAAAATGGATGAAATGATGGCTTACTATTCTGGATCTGATTCAGACCAGTAAGGAGGAAGTGATGATTAAAGCAGAGGTAGCAAACACCTTCAGAGAAAAAAGAAAAATAACTAAGGCAAAATACCAGGATAGGAAGCATCAGGACAGACCCTGAACTAGCACTAACTGCAGGAATAGATGGCATCTATTCTAGTTATCACAGATCCAGAGCAGAGAAGAGAAGAGGGCCCTACTGATCAAATATCAGGCTGCAGAAATGTTGCAGTGTGGTTCTGCTCCTAGGAACAGGGCACTAACTCAAGTGTAGCAGTTAGCCCAGTATCTAAACCTGTAGTTCAATACCCAGGAGTCCCAGACCAAAAGGGATCCAAAGAACTTCTCAGTGGACTAATAATGACTGAACCCAGCAGCAGTCTACTGAGTATTCCTGGATCAGGAACTCACAGACCAGGTCCCAGAAAACAAAGAAGAGGATGGGAATTTTGTCCCAACCTGCAGAGAGCACTCCAGATCTGTATTTCTGCCAATGTCAAGAAACAGCCATATATGCACAAAAATGTAGATTGATCTCTCAACCTAGGAGAATTAAAAGACTTAAGAAATGCACCTCTATAATTTCAAGTGGTCAAACAGAATTAAAGGTTGTGAAGGAAACAAGCATTTTACAAATACTGTCATTTGATCCTTCTATAGCTGTAGCAGGTAGATGCTATCATTATACACATTTTATTGTTGAAAAAAACTGAAGTTAACTGACTGGTCCAGAATCACACAGTTACTAAGGGTCTAAAACCACATTTAAACCCAGGACTTCCTGACCCCAGGATCAGAGCTCTACCCATTGTATCACTAGCTATCTCTAATTAAAGAATTTTTTTTAAAGGAACAAGTATTTTAAAGGGAGGAAGTATCTGAGGAAAGTGGGTAGGGGAATATTGTCTCGAATAAGGACAAAGGTCTGTGATTTCATTTCTTGCCAATACAGTTGTAGACCTTTATAATTTAGTAAATAAATCTCAGAGATAGTAAGTGACTGAGCATCATAGTTGAACCCAAGTTCCCAATCCGGCAATCTATACACGAAACTATACTGTCTCCATACATGTGCCCCATGTGCCCTGTATATTATAGGTGCTTAGTAACCTTCTGTCTAAATGTTTATTGAGCTGAATAGCTCTTAGAATGGTCTCCTTGCTCAATTATCCTGCCGTTGCCATGACAATGGCAATGATGATGAGATGTGCACTCTCTCTGTCAGTGACAGCCTGACATGGAGGAACAGTGATGAACAAATTCAGCTGAAAATAGAGCGAGTATTAATTGTTGTAAGGAAGTAGATCCCAGCCTTGAAACTCAAGAACAAGGGGACAGGGTAGGAGTGAGGAGGGGACACAAACACATTAGATGTGCTGAGGGTCCCTACCCCCAATGAAAGATTAAGATTTAGGGTTTTTAAGGGTGGTTTGGGGGGTTTTGTTATTTTGTTTTTTATGAAGCATTCAGGGTCAAGTGATCTGCCCAGGGTCACACAGCTACTAAATGCCAAATATCCGAAGAGAGGTTTGAGTCAGGTCCACCTAACTCCAGGGTCAGTGCTCTATCTATTGTGCCATCTAGATGCCAAAGGTTTCAATGTTCTCTTTAACTTATTTCTCTGTGCAAACTGTCTTACTCATACCCATATATTTATTAAAGATATGAAGGGAAATTTTCCTCTAATTGAGGGCTAACTTTAGTAATGATAATGAAAGAACTTCAGCAATTCAGGGTATCTGTTTATCAATCAGATAACTTGACCAGGAGCAATGTAGTCTTGTTAAAAATTGTGATTCCTCCCTTCAGAGTCCTTAACATAGTTTTCCTTTTGTAAATACATATCTAGTCAGGTCATGAGACATCTCTGCTTTCTTAAAGAGTCCCATGGAAATATTTGAGCCATTTTCCATGAATCCCCATTCTCTTAGTATCTCCAATTTTCAATACCATCATCCATAAAATAGGAATCTTCATTACTCAAACTGTCATCCTCCTATGCCATTTGTATAAACTTCTACTCTTCCCTTTTCCACTAGTCTGCCTTTAGTCACATAGTTCTAGAAACCTATAATAATATCCTATGATGTCCAACAAGTCTTTCTCCATCTCTACTTAATGGAATCATACTCCTTCTTGAAAATATGGATTAAGCATCAGATCCTTCATGAAACTTTTAAAGGATTCCATCCCCCAATTAGAAATTGTCTTTCTTTCCTCAGCTCTTATATAACAAACATTTAAAGCCCTCCAAAATCTGCCTCCTACCTATCTTTCTAGTCTTCTCTCATATTTTCACACATTTTTATTAGAGTCAAACTAATCTACTGTTTTCTGTACATGAGATTCCAACCTCTGTGCTTTGCTCATGGTCTCCCATGATCTCCCATAAAGTCCCATGGACTTTATAATAACTATCTTCCCTCATCTCACATTAATTTCTATTCCCATTTTCTTGAATGGGACTTAGCATGGAGTAGTAGTAAATACTCCCATATCTAGAATATATTTTCTCTTCATCTTGATCTCCTAGAATTCCCAACTTCCTTCAAAGTATAGTTTGAGCTTCAACATAGAGTCTTTTGTGATTTTACTGGTTATTATCACTCCCTCCTTTGGATTTATCTGTGTACATGTCCTTTCTCTTAGGGTTAAGGATTGTTTTCTTTTAATATTTTCAAAGTGACTTCTCCACAACGGGCCCTCAACCAATTTCTGTTGAAATGAATTTTCCATTTTCTCTTGAAAATTATAGCTATTAAGATATTCAGCATAAATGATGATACATTCCTTTGGTATCACTAATTAGCAATTGGTAGAAACAGAAACCATAACCCTGACATATTACTTCTTAGGCTATTAACAATGATAGATGATGTACCTACTAATAAAGCAAGCCTTGAATTGAATTCTTATGCCAACTGTCCCTAAAAATGTCTCCCACTAGACTTCATTGCTACCACTAATCATACGTCTTTCCGAGAAAGAAAAGATAAAAGTCATTAGTTTATGCTATCAAGTGGCTGTCCTAAACTTTGAGATTTACTGTGACTTCCAAAATGACTTTATAATAAGTTGACTCCCTCATCTCACATTAATTTATATTCCCATTTTCTTGAATGAGACTTAGCATGGAATAGTAGTGAATGCAATGGATAATGTGTACAATACTGGACAGAGAACATAAAAGATGCAATTCAGCTCCATTTCTGGAACTTAGAAGCTGTGTGCTCTAAAGGCAGGGGTAAGTTCCTAACTGCTCTAAGCATTAGAGAACTCTATAATTCTAAGTTAAATACCCACTGCTAATTAAAATCATGACATGAAAAGTCCTAACAGAGCCCACCTCTCCCATAAACATCCTAGCGAATATTTTTTAAAATATCATATTGAACAATAATCTAAAAGATCAAAATTTTAAAAGCCAACACAAACTTCTTTTCAGCCAGTAGAGAGAATGGCAGAGAACTATGCTAAGTCACTCAGAGAAGAAATGAACCAGAGGAGATAGAAGCTAGGCTGAACTCCAATAAATGGAAACTAAATCCAGCAGGATTTTGCTCCTGATCTGTCAGAGCAGAACTAGGGAACAGCCAGTTTTGGATAGGTCATTATGAAAGAAAACAGGGTTAGGCAGTGCACTTAGAGCCAAAGGAAGGGATAAAACTGGTGCAGCCTGAGGCACCATGAAATTTCTAAGAGCCCTCCTATCCATATTCCTCTCAACAAAAGCAAGAGACAGACAGTTTAGTGCCCCAGGAATGCCTGCAAACCTTGTTGATGTCCAAGAAAAATATAATTTCTGATATCTGGCCAAGGCCTGCCAAGGCCACAGCCATATAGGGACAGAGCCAACTCTCAACCAGAGATTATGTAAATAGAAGGAAACAGAAATAGGACCAAAGATCACATTGAACTACCTGGAAACTGAGGCAAAAACTAAAGATTGCCCCAGAGAATGGGGCAGTCTAGTTCTAGATCCAAAACAACAGTAGCAAGGGCAACCATACTCCAAAGGACATAGAATCAAATAAGGCTTTCACACCTTGCTCAAGAGTGTGAGAAAAAGGAAGAAAATGGCCATGACACAAAGTACCAATTGAGTAACTAAGACTACAAACAAAATAAATAAACAAATGCAAACAAAAAAGAAATAATATATACTAAGAGAAGTCCCAGAGATAAATCCAGAAGAAAATATTGCCCAAATAATCATAAATAGAGCCTCAGAGAAAAGATTGGCCATAAGGTTTCTAATGGTGTCTGGAAGAAGTGAAGCAAAAGATTAAAAATCACATCAGAGCTTAGGGGGGAAAAGTGACAGGCAAATAAGCAGCTTAGAAAAGAAGGCTGAAAAATCCATTCAAGTAAAAAAAGCACAATAAAGTAAATAGAGTTCAATGATTCCATGAGATAAAAATAAATAAATATAAGAACAAAAAATTTATAATTACACTCTACATAAAGCTTCTATTACAAAAAACAAATGATCTGAAAAACAGGTCAAGGAGAGAAAATTTAAGAATCATTTGACTACCTAAAATCTATGGTCAGACAAAAAAAAACCCTGATTATTCTATTTCAAGAAATCACATCAAAGAAAACTACTCAGTTTTCTTAAAACCATAAGGCAATGTAAAAATAGAATCAATCATTCACCTCCTAAATGAAACCAAACCTAAACATACCCAGAAATGTGTTAGGTAAAATTCACAGATTTCAAATCAAAAAAATACAGCCAGAAAGAAATAGTTCAAGTACCAAGGGTTTCACAGGCAGAACCACACAAGATTATAGCTACAACTAGAAATCAAGAAAAGAAAATCTTGAAATATACTATTTCAAAAGCCTTAGAACCAAAGAAAACTTAGCAAAATGAGGGAGGGGGGGAAGTGAACATATAATTTTAATAGAGAAATTTCAAGTATTCCTGATGAAAAGACCAGATTTAGGCAGCATACTTAAAATTCAAACACAGAAGATAAGAAAAACTTAGAAAGGTAGATACATTAGAAAAATTAGAAGAGGCTAAAAGGTGATAAATATTTACCTTCTCCTAGGGAAAGATGAAAAAAGCATCAATTCAGAATTGCATTGTATTCAAAGAAAACAAAGAAACACAAGCAAAAGACTTGGGAATGGTTTTCTTTTGACTTATTGATTTAGATGAAAAAAATGAGAAGAAAAAGAAATATATTAGGAAATAGAAGAAATGGAAGAATTTACTATTTTTCATTACTGGGATGTGTTAAAAAATTATTATTATTATTATTATTATACAAACCAGGATGGGAGAATGGGAATTTCATGAACTTCACCCTTATCTGATTCAGGTAAAGGAAGATTGAACATACATTTACATGGGTTTGATATAGAAATAAATATATTAAATTCAATGGGATAATAGGCACAGACAAGGAAAAAAGAAACCAGGGATTAACAGAGAAGAAAACCTCAGGGAACAAGCTAAAGAAACCTCAACTTTGATATGCATGTTCTAAGTGGGAAACAAAAATAGAAAGCATAAAAGCCAGTAATAAATATCTCAATTTGAAGGAAAAGAGAGATGTTCTAATACCATTTCAATTATAGATTATTAATACTAATTATATTGTATTTATTTCTTTCTGTTTCCTCTACTAGGCACAAAGTAAATAAAAAATATAACAGAATATGGGGGAGGGAGAAAACAAAAAATATTAAGTCATCACCATGAACATGAATGGAATGAATGCAATCATAAAGTGGAAAAGCATAATCTAGACTTGAAACCAGTGAGGAACATGTTGTTTAGAAGAAATACACTTGAAACAGATTCACACAGATTTTTTTTATTATTCCTCAAAAGAATTAAAAATCCATTAATAAAATCATTATTTCTATCAATGCAACAATAAAAATAAACATGTTTAAAGATACACAAGAAAACATTATACTTAAAAATAACATAGATAATAAAATCATATAAGTTTTTGATATATACACACTGAATAACATAACATTTAATTCCTTAAAGTAGAAACAAAGCAGAGAAATAAAACTCTAGGTTAATATCTCTAATTAGATCAATGGAAAAATATTAAATAAAATATTAGCAAGGAAAAACTATGGTAGCATCAAAAAGAATATATACTATAAATAGATTGAACCTGCGATCAAATATTTCCTTATGGGGTACTAAGAAAGACCTCTTGCAGAAGGTAAAATTTAAGTTGAATCTTGAAGGAAGCCAAAGAAACTAGAAGGTAGAGGTGAGGAAGAAGAATATTTCAGGCACAGAGGGCAGACAGTGAAAATATATAGAGAGTCAAAGACAGCAACAAGGAAAAACTAGAACGTATCATTGAACTATAGAAGTAAAATGTAAGAAGACTTGAAAGAAAAGGAGTCAGGTGGCTTTAAAAATCAAGCAGAATGGGGCAACTAAGTGGTGCAGTGTATAGAGCACCAGCCCTGAAGTCAGGAGGACCTGAGTTCAAATCTCAGATATTTAATACTTCCTGGCTGTGTGACCCTGGGCAAGTCACTTAACCCCAATTGCCTCAGGGAAAAAAATCAAGCAGAAGATTTCATATTTGATCCTGTAGTTAAAAGAGAACCATTGAAGTTTATTGAGTGGTAGAATGATATGCTCAGACTTGTGTTTAGAAAGATCACCTTGCCAGCTAAATGCGGGATCGATTAGACTAGGTAGAGACAAAAGTCAGGGGGGTACCACCTAGTTGACTACTGTAATAATTCAGGTGTGAAGGCATGAGGGCCTGTTTTAGGGGGGTGGCTATGTGAGTGAAAAGAAAATGAGCAAGAGAAATGCTGTGAAAGTAGAAACCTTGGTGACAAACTGAATGAGTTTGAGTTGGGCATCCTAGATTACAGATTCATAGTAAGCTTGTTGAGTGGGGGGAAAAATGGTAGTTATCTCTATAGTAATAAAGAAGTTCAGATGAAGAAGGGAAAAAAAGTTTGAGATGCCTGGGGAAGTGGCTTTACAAATTATGGCATATGAATGCAATGGAATAGTTTTATACTGTAAGAAATTGTGAAAAGGACAGATTCCAAGAAATCTAGGAGCACTTGTGTGAACTGATAACAGAATGTAACTTGTATGAAAGATAACAGAATATAACTCATTTATATTACTATAGTAAAACAAAGGAAAATAGCTTTGCATCACCTAAGAATACATAATACACTCTTAACAACTACTCATTGACTTATAACTGATCAATACAATGACTTATCAAAACTCCAAGACTAATTATGAAGCTTGTATCAGAGAAAAGGTAAGTTGTAGATATAGAATGAGACGTATATTCTCATATATGGCTAATGCGTGTACTTATTTTGCTTGAATATACTTACTAAATTGAAGGGCTTATACTTTGGAGAGAGGGTGATTGGAAGCACTGTGAAATGATAGATATATATTATAAAAAAGAAGAAAAGAAATGAAAGAACATCAATGAACTATTAAAATATACATAAAAAGCAGAGGGAATTTCAGAAGGTAACCAACAAGCTATAGAGAATTGGTATGTTAAATTTAACATATGCTTTTCAAAAGCAAACTATATATAATAGAGACATATACATTTCTATATGCAATTCTCCTTTTCTATTCTTCTTTATCTATGGACATGTTGAGGTTTGTTGAAACTTTTTAAATTGATAATTTTTTAAAAGATCATATGTTATATTGTATTTAATTTATACTTTAACATATTTAACATGTATTGGTCAACCTGCCCTCTGGGGGTGGGGGAGAAGGAGGGGGAAAATTGAAACAAAAGGTTTGTCAATTATCAATGTTGTAAAATTACCCATGCATATGTCTGGTAAATAAAAACTATTTTTAAAAAAATCATGTTATAGGCAAGTTGCTACGCCAAGCAAACTAGAGATCCTGTCATTTCTTGAATGCTATTCTCTTATGCAATATTTCTGTCTTCCCCATGCAGGCTGCTGCAAGGCCAAAGACCAATACATTGAAGAGTTCAAAACTACTCTGCATACTGTAGTAGCCAAAGAAATTGCAGGCTTTTTTGCAGAGCCCATTCAGGTGGGTATTTCTGTTCATGATAGATCTTTATTGGACTGAATTTAAAACAAATTAACTTATTCCTTTTGCAGAAAACCTAAGGAGGTTGATAAATGATGCCTACCATAACCTCTCTTCCTAAATCCTATGTGATGACACATTCTCCTCGAAAAAGTATATGATCATAGTTATACAAAGGATATTCCATGTTTGAATAGTCATTTTCCCTGAGTTTAGACAGGGACAAATCTGGACAATTCCTGATGGATGGGTAGATGTTATTTTAAAAGTTCTTTGTGAAAGGAAATTCAATCTACTTAGGTTGGTTACTTAAGGAAGTTTACTTGTCATTAGATTCTTTCTTGGTCTTCTGGCCCTTGTGTCTTTAAATCTATGTTCTCTTTTCTTACCTGAGAAATGAGAAATTCTACTCACTCTCCCATCTATAAACACTTTGATTCTGAAGGATGTCTCACACAAAGTCACAGATATATTTCTTTTAAATTTTTGCTATTATTTCTCCTCAAAACTACACCATAAATTTGCACAGTAACTTATGTTTTCAAATTCTTGCTCATCTCTAAACAATTCCTTCATACGGCTTCTTGCAGGGTGTCAATGGAGTGGTTCAGTACCCCAAGGGATTTCTGAAAGAAGCCTTCCAGATGGTGAGAGAGAAGGGAGGTGTGTGCATTGCCGATGAAGTAAGTATCCAGGCAAAGGGCTCAGTATCCCTTAGAAATACTAAAACCAGGATGTATATGAAAGAAGAGAAATGTCTAGCAAGAATTGAAAAGCTTGACTCTAAAAGAATGAGATTGGCTTTTTTTGGTTGGTTTATTTCTGCCCAGTTAGACTTGACACATCCAAATGAGGTCTGTCTTGCAGAATAATCACCTTAAAATCATAGATTATAGCATTACTGCCATTGATATTTGATATTGATATGGGCAGTTAAGTGGTGCCATAGTGCACAGATTGCAGGTGTGGAATCAGAAAGACATGTCTTCCTAAATTCAAATCCTGCTTCAGATACTTACTGGCTATGTGATGATGGACACGTTTGCTTCAGTTTTCTCACTTAAAATGGAACTGGAGAAAGAAATTAAAAGCCACTCCAGTATCTTTGTCCACTGGGGTCATGAAAAGTCAGACATACATGAAAACAATTGAACAACAACAAAGCATGTTATTTAGCAAAACTTTGGGGATTAGACAGCTTCTCCCTACAGGAAGAATGGCCTCCATTCATTTCATTTAATGGAACAGTGTTATAGATGCAAAAGAAATAAAATTTTAAAAAAAACAATTGAATGGGGGAGAGAACTCATAAATAACAATGTTTTTCAGAACAAGATTTTCAGAAGATAAATAGGAGGTAATCTCAGAAAGAAAGTACTAACAGTGAAGGAGGGAGGAAAGGAGATTCCAACAAAAAAAGATAGCAAAATAAAAACCAAAAAAGAGGAGGTTATACATGATCAGTTTGCAAAAGTAGGCATTCTAAAACACTACTATTCCATGTTAACACATTCCTTCCCATTTGTGAGTTTCTGCAGTAGCATCTCTGAAGAGCACACATCACCTCCTTTCCTTTTTCCTACCAAACTTATTTCCTCCTTCAAAAGGTAATGGTGGTCCTGGAGGTCCTCCACCTCAAAACTATGGTGCTTGTTTTACTTCATGTACAACTTAAAATTACACTAAAACTTTTGGAACAAACATATATGAGTATATTAAGGTAAACTTCAGCCCATTCTCTGTCTGAATTATCCCATCTTGCACATGAGTGGAATACAAAATAAGATTTTCCTATACATGGTTCATAAACTCAAAAGAGTTCTGATTGAAACTCTTTTTGTCAAAAATCTTGGGTACACTCTGACATGATTCCTCATTCCCCTCAAGCTATGTAGGTTCCAGCTATATTCAGCCACCCTAAGTAGTGCAGTATGACGGATAGTTATACCCCAGAAAACACTGGCTTTGAAGGGAAATGACTTGAGGTCATTTTATTTGCCACCTATATATCTTTAGCCAAATCTTTTTTTTTTTATTTTTTTCTCAATAGTGGTTTTTTTTTCCAAATACACGTAAAGATAGTTTTCAACATTCATTTTTGTAAGACTTTGTCTTACAAATTTTTTTTTCTCCCTCCATAACTCCCCCAAGACAGCAAGCAATCTCATATGGGTTGAACCTGTGCAATCTTTTTAATTTCCATATTTATCTTCTTATACAAGAAAAGTTCGGACCAAAGGGGGGGAAAAACACAGAAAAGAAAAAAGCAAAAAAAAACAAAAAATGATGGAAGTATTGTATTTCAATCCACATTTGGTATACATGGTTCTCTCTCTGGTTGCGGATAACTTTCCATCTTTGGCCAAATCCTCTAATAGCTCTGGGTTTTATCTGCTTCATCTATAAAATGTGATAGTTGGATCTGTTGATCTCTATTTAGTAAGCCTCAGCTCTAAATCTAATCATCTATTTCATGAAGCCTTTTCTCATCTATACACTCAATAATAATTTTGCTTTCCTGAAATTACTTTTTTTTAAATGTGTGCACATATTGACTCCCCAGAAGAATGTAAGCATCTTAAGGGAAGAAATTACTTAATTTTATCTTTGTGTACTCAACATTTACCACTTTGCCATCTATATGTAAGTGCTTAATAAATACTCATTAAACTAAATTAATTAAATAGCAGCAAATTCAACATCTAACTCAGAGACTTATAAACAATCAATGCTAAATAAATGGTGTCGTCATCGTTGTTGTTTGTGATGATGATGATGATGATGACATGATAATATCATAGCCATATTAAAAAGTGAATTTAGAAGAAATAACATTCTTTTTTTTAAAAAAAGCCTGATTACCAGATTTATCTTCACCAGGTGCAGACAGGATTTGGCAGGCTGGGCACTCACTTCTGGGGATTCCAAAGTCATGGAATCCTCCCTGATATTGTCACCATGGCCAAGGGTATAGCAAACGGCTTCCCCATGTCAGCAGTTGTAACTACTCCAGGTAAAGCCAATGTATATATATATATATATATATATATACATATATATATATATATTAAAACAGCATGTTACTATGAAAAATATTGTTGTATAACCAACCCTGGTTTCTGTTTTCTATGATCTAACTCTCTGAAGCATATTGTTAGTTTCTAGGTACTCAATCTTTAAATAATGCCCTAGTAATTATACCAGGACCTTATATTTTCTCATGATTTCAAGCTTAAATGCACTCTTGATTAATCTTAGGAGGAGGAGAACATCCCAGTTACTGAAGTTTCTAGCTTCCTGAGAGGTCTCTACAAAACATTTCAGTTATTTTTCAGTTATGTTAGTGGACATCTTTTCCAAGCAAGAAGGGCTGGCATAATAGACATGTTAAATCTAGGATTTAGCTCATTAGTCTTTCCCTACTCAACCAACGTTGTGATCTGTAGGATTAGAAGCAACACAGAAACATGACACCAAACACACAGAAACCCTAGAGAATACAGGCCACTGGTGTCTTGAAGCATTTTTCTCCAAATGGATATTGTAGCTCTAAAAATATAGTACATTGGACTGAATGTGACTGACTCCAAGGAATACCCTGGAAGTTCATTTATATAAATTGTCTGATATACTATTTGTTTCTTTCTCTTATTTGTTGAATGGAAGAATTAGGGATCATAGGCACACTGTATCCCTTTAGATAGACCTTGGGGAAAAGGAAAACAGAGGAAGAAAAAAAATGCCAGTTTCTTTCTCCATGTCTCATTAATCTAAGAGGTACTAGAGTCATTCTTTACAATGTCAGGTAAGTACTGTCACATTGTCAGCTATTATATGAGAAAAAAGAAAAGATGCATAATATTAGTATCAGCATGAAGAGAAAGATGGTCCAGATTGTGTGATGAGAGGTTGGAAGAAAATGATGGGACTTATATTCCATGCATTAGACTTTTATTTATTTTCCTGTAGAGATCGCCAATGCCTTTACTAAACACTTGAATCATTTCAACACATTTGCGGGAAACCCCTTAGCCGGTGTAATTGGATCTGCTGTACTTGATGTAAGTATCAATGACTGATTTTTTCGTGCACTAAAGTGGAAGATATCAAAGCTAAAAATCAGAACTAGAGGTAGGCTAGTTAAAGCTATCTAGAGTATAATACATATGGGGAGTCACTAAGGTAACAAGCATTTATTAAAGATTACTATTGCTAGGTACTATGCTAAGTATTGGAAATGGAGGTTGAACCTCCACTGCCCATAAGAAGATTCTATTCTAATGGAGAACACATATACATATATTATATACATACATAAATAAATAGTATGTATATTCAAATATGCATATGTACATATATGTATATATTGCTGTTTGTCTATCATTCTCAAAAAGGACCATGACATCAGGGATGTGGTACATGACAGGCAAGTGAATTGCATTTAACTAAGGGAGTTAAAATTGCATTTTAACTAAGTAACAAAGTCACTTGCCTCCCTTTCCCTTTCAAAGCCATCTGGGTCCAGATACAGATCAGGACAGTGGAGATGGCCCTGGATGCAATGGGAGATCTTAGCCAGTAAACCTCAGGATATCTTGAAAATCCAAAAGAAGGAAAGAAAGAGAAAGAGGAAAAAGAGAAGGGAAAGAGGGAGGGAGAAAGGGGCAACAAGAGGGAAGGAGAAAGGGAGGAAGGAATAAAGGAGTTTCCCATCTAACCAGTTCCATTTGGATCCCCAATAGAACAGCTAAGATGTGTATATAAAAATATCCATGTATACATAGGTATATATATATATATATGTATGTATACATATATGTATATGTATATTTATTATATATACATAATATATGCAAAATTCATTACAGGAGGTTATGCAGAGAACACTAGCAATTAGGATATCAGGAAAGGTTTCCTATAGAAGGTAACACTTGAATCCAGTATTTTACTTTTTCCAATTACACTTAAAAAGAATTTTAAACATTCATTCAAATGTGAAGTTTGGTATATAATGATGAATGGAAACTATATAAATGATTGCAATATGTCATTTTATCAGTCCTTAGAAAATTCACTTTGGATTTTGGAGAAATGATGTCCTAACCAAAGACTATGCTCAAATAATCCAGACACTCAGCCAGTAAATGACACGATAAAGCCATCTCTGTTAGCCTGCTTAAGCTTCGTTGGTGGTTTGCTACATATTCTCAATTTTTCACTTTTTAGCATTGCTCATTTTGCTGCCTTTCCTCCATGCTTTAACTTTGTTGCCTAATCTGGAGGCAGATGACTGACAGGCAGATGACTGACATGTCACAGTAGTGTGGTACGGCACAATCCAACATGAAATTTAGGAAAATGACTTTGGCATGAAGGATGGATTGGAGCAGGGTGAGCTTCAGGCAAGAATGAATAGAAAACTATTGGAATTGTCTAGGAAGGAGAGGATAAGGGCCTGAACTAAGATGGTTATTGTGTGAATGACAAAGAGGTGACTATTTGTATGATGATGATTGACAGAGCACTCCATCTCTCAGAGTCTCAGATTTCCATATATAAAATATAAAAAGATAACATCTGTGGAATCTACCTCATAGTGGAGCTCAATGAGCTAGCATATGTAACCATGTGACAAACATTGTGCTAAGAAAAATAAAACAGTCTCTATTCTCATAGAGCACACATTCATGAGAGAGACAAGAAAAAATACCTTGAGTTAGTATATTTACTTTTCTAATCCTTTCAATTAGTTTCTGTATCTTTTTTTATTCAGTGCTCTGTGATCTTTTGTTTTTTTTCCATCACTAGGCAATTAAAGAAGATGGCCTACAGGAAAACAGCCAAGAAACTGGTTCTTATATGTTATTGAAGTTGGCTAAACTACGGGATGAATTCGAGATAGTTGGAGACGTCCGTGGGAAGGGCCTCATGATAGGAATAGAAATGGTACAAGATCAGGTGGGTGCTGAAAGTTTCTTCTCCTCATAGCCACAGCAGCTGAAAGTCCCAGATGGAAATTTTCTCCATGAGAGAGCATCCAAGGACAACAAAATTCAGTGAAATCCATTAGAATTAACCAGGCTGAGTATGAGAAATAAACAAAGCTCTAGCAGATAACACCAGAATCCCATAGGGCTCAGTGAGAGAACACTAAGAGAAAACCTGAGATCATTCTCATTGTGAGAGGTGAAAAGTGGCATCTAATGATATTCTAGTGGAAGGATGGGGAGCAAGAAGAACTCTGCAGGGAGACAGAAACTATCTAAAATACAGATTTTTTTGGGTACTGATTTTTTCTTCCAATTTCCTTCATGCCTAATTCATGCAGTTCACTGTTTCAGACCCTTGTCATCTCTTAGAATGGAAACATTTTAAAGCTGAATTCATCATATACTCTCTTCTCCAAATCAGTTCCACTTTCTATCTTCCCTATTTTATTAATAGTATCCATTTTGTCCCACTCACCTAACGGTAAAAACTTATAATCTTATATTATAATTTCACTCATCTTATACTTTCATTTTATAATTTCTTATAATTAATTTTCATCTCATAATTTCACTCTCTTCCCCAATATCCAATCAATCACCCATATCTTATGATACTTCCTTTTCCCTTTGCAATGTCTCCTATATTGATCTCTTTCTTTCCATTTCCATTGTCATCAATCATTCAACTTCCCTCCCAGGGCCTACATCCCACCTCTGATATATACTCACCTCTCTGGGCCTCAGTTTGCTCACTTATAAAATGGAAGGTCAGACTGAGTCATTTGTGATGTCCCTTCCATTTCAACAGCTACAATTATCATCATAGCATCCTGCCTAGAGTTTCTACTTATGTCTCTCCCCATGCCAGACCAGCCTAAATTATAGAATCAGAGCCATTTTCCTAAAACATTATTTTTAGCATGTTATTTACATTCCTGAAACTCTTCAATGATTTTCCTTTTTTTTTTTCTTGTTGGTCAAGTTAATTGTTATTTCATCAAGATAGGGATTTCTGTCCTCATGTGTAAATTTTCTTCATCTACACAACTGAATGAGTAACTTCTCCATATCTTAAAGTCTTAGAAAGTTGCCAGTGATGGTAAGGGATTAAATGATTTCTCTGTAATCAATAAATAGGGATTTGGAGTCAAAATACTTGACTTGGATTTCTACCTCTGCTATTATTAGCTCTGCAATCCCATATCTTATTCATAAATGGGGAACTCCTTGAGGTCAGAGACCAGGAATGGTAGGGAGAAGAGGAAGCAAAATTAAGACAACATGAGAATTCCCTAGTGTCTGAAGAAAGATAAGAGGCAATGCATAAGACAGGAAAGAGTTATTACAAGATCTGGGTTCATATTCTGGCTCTGCTATTTACTAGTTGAGTACTAGCCAAAGTAACTTGACATCTCTGGACCTCATTTTCTTCATCTATGAAATAAGGTAGATGAATCATATTATTTCTAAGATCTCTTTCATGACTCAATCCCGTAAGACAAATTTAGCTCACAGACCAAGTTCTATATTTTATACTTTTTTTCTCTTTCTTCCATATAGTGCTTGAAAAATAGTAATTTTTTAATAACTATGTGATTAATTAAATAAATTTTAGAGTCATAATGAGAGATGAAAGATGGGATGAGATAGAAGTAGTCACTCAGGATTCAGAAGTTTTAAGATTTACAAAAATAGATCTAATTTGATCCTTACAGTAGCCATGTGAGACATTATAAATAGACATTATAAACATTATCTCCACTTTGCAGATGAGACTAAGAGAAATAAAGTGAATTTTACAGAATCAAATACCTAACTAGTGTGAATTTTGTTCATTTGTAGAAAAATAACAATATTTACACAACCTACAGGATTATCTTGAGGAAATCAACTTAAAAGTAACAAGCTTATACAAAATGAGTTGTTAAGAATTTGGAATACAATCATTTGAGAAATGGCAAAACAAATTGTGATATATAACTATAATACAATGTTACTATGCCATAATAACTAATGTATATGAAGGATTCAGAAAAAGCATTGGAAGTTTTTAAATGAACTAATTATGTGAGCTAAATAGAAGCCAGTAAACAATATATGCAATGACAACAACAATGTAAATGGAAAGAATAAAAAAAAAAAAACTAAATTCTGTGTAATTGCAATAACCAATCTTGGTCCTAGAAAAGAGATGAGAAAATGTACCTTCATTCTTTGCAAGGGTTGGGGACTCTGAGTGTATAAAATAGCATACATTTCCAAATTGCATAAAAGCATTGATTAGTTTTATTGAAAGTGCTTCCTCCCAATTTCATATTTTTTTCTTTTTTTTTACAAGGGATAGTATTTTGGGTAGGGTATTAAAATGAACATAACCAGAAGCAAAAGATACAAATAAAATTTTTAAAGCTATGTTGGAAAAAACCCACAATTCTTTTTTCAAGATAACATAATTTTAAAGAAAATACAATTGACACAATTGTAAGAGACTCCAGAAAGATTGATTAGGAGTTCTCTTCACAATACAAATATAAATTAATCTATTTTTTTAATAAATCAATCTATTTACAGGACAGCCGCCAGCCTCTTTCTCTCCAAGAAGTAAATCTAATTCATGAAGACTGTAAAGACATGGGGCTTATTGTTGGTAGGGGTGGACTTTTTAATCAGGTATGAAAAAAAATCTGAGCTGTTATTGAAATATCCATGTGTCCAACTACTTGAAATCTAACCAAATTTTCTAATGACAATCCCTTCTTCGCTGTGGGAGAATATACTAAATGATCTTCCCCTATACTATATATTTTCATAATCAAAAAAACAAGGTTTAACAATACTAATTATCTTATCATATTGTTGGGTCAATAGCCATTCACTTCTGGTTAAAAGGCAGTGAACCTTTCCTCCAACTATGGATTTCTGGGTAAAAGTGAATTGACTTTTCTTCAGGAAAGTGCTTTTTCGAGTAAGGAAACCCTTCTGTCCCTCCTCCTCAACATATTCAAACAGCCATCCAAAAAAACAACTAAAATTATTATATATAGGATTATGATAACATTCTAATAGTGTACAAATAATAAATACTTAGTGACTTGATCTAAATTATAGTCAGAACAATTATTACTATTCTTACGCCTAATTTTGCTTATCGCTATTATCCTTATCCACTCACTAATGTGATCAGAGGTAATAATTATAGTTCACTAGCATTTATTATATAAGAAATGACTTCGAGGAAGTGTATTCTCATATAGCAAATGGTTTCTAGAAAGGGAGAAAAACAAAGCTGAACTCTAGAATTCAGAGGACCCTTTGCCTGCCCTCCCCAAGACTCCTTCCTCAATGCCATTGTCTCTGATAATCCAGGATTACATATGCTAGTAAGGTATTCTCTATTCCTCAAGTCCATCATGCCCAGGAATTTTAAAGGAGTCTATTATAAAGGGTAAAGACTAAAAGATGAGAACTATCAATCCCTATCAAAATAATGACATTTTCTTGGAAAGATGTTATTCTTTTTTTTGTCCTAGTCATAACAGTTTTATTAGCTAATAAAACAATTCTAAAATACTAATGAGAAAAAGACAATATGCAAAGTGAACTATTGAAGATAACTAGTTACTACCAGTGAGCCTAATAGAAAATATATTTCTAGCTCCCTTTTAATGCTTTTTCACTGAGCCATATTGATTTACATAACAACCAAGAGTTTATTCTTTTCTGTTCTCTCTTCAGACATTCCGAATTGCACCTCCAATGTGCATCACTAAACAGGACGTTGATTTTGCAGTGGAAGTAATTCATTCTGCATTGAGCAGACATACGGAAAAAAGAGCTAAAGGGATGGTTTAGAAGAAGAGGAGGAAGAGAAAGAGGAAGAAGATGATGATGATGATGATAATGATGATAACTTATAAATCCTCAAGACTTTTCCATTCATGTACAAGGATGAACTTCAGTAGCATTAGTCTCCAATCCACAGATCATACACAAATCTGGAAGGATAATTAATCCATTAGAGAACAGACTCAGTATTCAAAGAGCTCTTAGTGGGCTGGAACAACAGGTTAAACTGGAAAGGCAACATTTAATAGGAATAAATGTGAACACTTTGCTTTGAACTTTGATATTTGCAAAAATTCAAGACTTCATGGGAATAAGTACTTCCTCCAATGATGCAAGGGGCAAATCATCCATACTTTTTCATTTGTGATTCTAGTCCATATTTTCCTAAAAATTATTTATTGGAAGTCTATTCCATTAAAGAGTCCTTCTTTCATTCAATGAAGTCCTTTACTTGAGTTCAAAACTTCATTAGCATTTAGCACAGTGCTTGACACATAAGTACCTACTTAATTATTGTTCACCAACTGATGATCTGTGGAAGAATAAAATAGTAAAGATCTAGCTTAATAGTAACTGAGGTGAAAAAGACTTATGAATTTAAATTAGCAGAAAATTTCATAGGTATCAACAACATGTTCTGGCGGCCAGAAAAGCTAATTCAATCATAGGCTACAAGAATAAACACATGGAGTACTGAATCAGTTATGCAATGAAACAAGGGTCCTACAATTCCATGTGGACTACACCCTGCACTTCTAGTTCTGGGTAGCACAACTTAAGAGAGATACTGAAAACTATGTGTACAGAGTGAGGTGATCTAGATGATAAAGGGATACATACTACTCACTCTCAGCTCTATCTCTTTGCCCAAGTTATTCCTGCCTGAAATGTTTTGTCCTCTACCCAACTTATTCAAATTCTACCCCAAATCCTACTTTCTCCTCCAGCCTTCTGGACAACTTTCAAGGCATAGTTATCTCTTCTTCCCCTGGGATCTTGTAATACCTATAGTCTTTAAAGCTCCTTTTTGACACTTAAAATTTGAAGATTGAACAATCTTTCAAAATCATAATTTAAAATGTATGTGTCCTCTAAATACCAGAACCCCAATAACAAAGAAAATCAAGTTTGTTTCAGTTAGCAAAAAGCTACAGTAAAAATAACTGCCATTTAAGGTTAACATATATAAGTGTGCCACCATTTTTGTTGTCATAAATGCAGGACAAAGACAAATGAAAAACAAAGGCCATCTACGCCATGTGGTTCTTTTCAGTCTTGCTCCTAAATTGATTTTGCATGGTATCATGAGGAATCCCTTTATCAACAACTATACACAGGGTTTTTATCTTTTTTACTATGTGGAGTTTCAATGTGATTTCAAGATGACCCAGTTGAGTGATCTAGGAATCTGATAAAAGTTTAGAGGAATTTTGAAATACAACTCAGATAAAAGTTTGAACTGAGATATACCAAGCTTCAGAAGAGGGAAAAATCAATCTGAAAACAGGTTTTTAAAATGTCTAAAAGCATCTAGATGTAGCTAGAGTCATGCAATTTCATGCAAGGTTTGTGTTACAAGAGTTAAGGATGGCTATAGTAGCTAAAGACCTGCATATGGTAGCAACAATAATAACAGAAAGAGGAATAAAAAAGAAAGAACCACATCAGAGTACTCCAGCTCACCAGAATAATTATCTCAACCAATGGCATTACTAAAGGTCCCATGCATCCATGAACTTGTATCACAATTTTTAAAATATATTTTTATAATTTTATTTCAGTGTCATTGGTTTCTTCTGCAATACTATTAATTTTATTGCATGCATTTAAAACATTATTTGAGAAGAGATACATAGGTCTCACTGAAGTTAATAAACATGTATATATTTTTTAAAGAAACCCTTCTCTGGAGCATATGGTCTCGAGTATTTGCCACAGAAACATGTGCGCCCCAATGTCTATATTCTCTTGTCACATATGTTCCATGAATGTGTTCTCTCTATCACTAATAATGTGGTAATTTATGAAAGAGGATACCCTTGGTCATATGGAAAAACTCTTATAACTTATCTTTGAGCTTAATTAAATGTATTCTGCTTTGAACTATGTTTTCGCTCTTTCCATAATGCCAAGAATGAAATTTTTCAATGGCTAAGAAATCACATTCTTACCAGATCCACCTTATTGTCTTTCTAGAAATAAAACTAATGAATACCAAGCTATCAGAGTGAAAGTTCAAACTTTAAATTGGACAACTATTTTCATACAAGGACTAGAATGAGAGTTTCAATAGGATTTAAATACAACATTGAAATATTATTCTTAAAAGCCAATGGACTACAAACTAGTGAGTCGGTAATAATATTTTCATATTAAACCTGTGATGATATTATAATCATTGCAACAATAACAAAATAATTTTTATTATTATGACTTATTGTTTGTTCCTTGAAAGAAAAAATATTGGAGTAAAGGAGATGAGAAAGGAAAAGAAAGAATTAAGGTCACTAAGAAGGGACTAATTTTTTAACAATCTATCCTGTAAAGATGCAATTATTATTACATGACATTATACTATATTATGCTATAATAATGCCTGCTTTCCCTGCACCATTAGTATAACTTATAGGAATATAGTTTATATTGATGTAGTAATACTAGCTGACACTTTGGCAATATAATAAATGATAGCTCTCATTTTTCCTTGGTCAAATCTGAACAGCTAAGACAAAAAAGAGATGTGCTTCTTTTTGTTATAGAAAAGTTCACCTTCTGGTATTCCTTGTAATTTTTAGTCCTCTGGTAACATCATCCTAGGAAGAAAAAAAAATAAGTAAATGAAGAAACCTTACATGCTAGAGAGCTTAATTGTTCATTTTTCTTTCCTTCTCCCTTCACTCTCATTTTGTCAATCAAGAAAAATAGCAAGAACAAGAGATATAATAACTAGTGTGCCATTGTTATTGGGATTTTACACTAGAGAGTTAATGATGAAATCTTGTATGCCATACTCAAAGGATGCAAATGAAATGCTTCTAAAAACGTGGAAAAGGAACAAATTTTAACTCTGGAAAATTAAAGTGTTTCTTCATTGTCTATTCTGGCTGCAAAATGGTCCATCAGAAGAACAGTTTTAGTACTCTAAAATTCAGGAGATAATATAATCCCAGAATAATATATATACATATATATATATATATATATATATATGTATATATATATATATATGTATATATACACATATATATATATATATACATATATATATATATATACATATATATATATAATTCAAATTTATAAAACTCAAGAAAATTTTACTCTATTGCTCCCTACCCTATCCCACCCCATTCTATTGGCTTTATGAAAATTATGCAGTTAGACCTAGTTAAAATCTATAGCAAGTTATGTTGTAGTCAAACTGAAAGTTGTAGTAACTCAAGATATACAGAAAGCCACAAAAAGTCATCACAGGTACATAAAGGCTTCTGAGAGCTGCTGTTAGTGACTGTAGAAATTTGGGCAAATTTTGCTCTCTTTCACCATGCTACAAAGAAGGAAAGGGCTACCCTGACCAATGGGGAGTGCTTATACTGACTTTTTGGAATTAGAATTTACTTCCCCATGAATGTTCCTCTCTTCACCATATGATCATTCAGGCCTCCATTGTCATTGTCATTCTTCCTATCTTCTATGGCTATAAAAATTTCTAATTTCTCCTTCTGAAATCCTTGTGATTCAGTCATCTAAGTCTCCATCTCCAGCTACTTTCTCCTACCCCTCCCTGATCCTGAGTCTGGTCTGCTCTTCCCCTTCACTAAAGCCTCTAGAATCCCTCTCTTCAATCCCCAATCACTTGCAAGCTTCTCCTCCTCTCATTTCTCTTCTCTCGTGGTCTTCTGAGAATTGTGACATTTGTTTTCTCTGAAAAACAGCTTATTATTTGCTATCTCCTTCACTCTTAGCCCCAATATGTTGAGTCTAGAGACCCATTTGACCCATAACTTTGTCTTCTGTCTCTCCTAGGCCTCCTTTGCTACCATTACTCAGAAATTAGTTGGCTTTGAGATTCACTCTGAAGCAAGAACTCCCTCACTGCAACAGACATAGAAGAACAAGTTAGCTAATATCCCAGGGATTCTCAAATACATGCACAAAGAGAGTTCATTCATTCTGTCCTCAGTGGTGGTAAAAGGATGTAGAAAGGCAAATGCGGAAAGACTTATGGCCATAGGCTTTCATATACTTAGAATAGATCTGGTTGATTAAAGAGAGAGAAGGAAGCCATATGGAAAAAAAAAAGGAAGCACAAGCTATAAACTTAGTCATACAGGCCCCTAGGGAAATCCACTCTGATGGAAGCTAAGACTAAAAGAGAGGCTTATCAAAATAAAATTAAAAAAAAAAAACTTGCTATAGAGTCTTTTTGACTGTTAATCAACATTTCCTTTTCTATGAAACAAAAAGGTTCTAGAGCTAAGGTTAAAGACTTCAGCTAAGGAAAAAATAGCTAAACCATGCATTAGAATTGATCAGGAGAGTTTTGCTAATTGCATATTTATGTAGGACTGTAACTCCCATAACAAAAAAACCTGAAGACAAAGAAGCATTATATTTGCCATACTAAGCATGCCAAGAATTCATATATGATGTTCCTACCTGCTTTTTTAAAGTATTTTTTTAATTTTAAATTTAAATACAAAATGGGGGGGGGGGGGCGAGGGAGACCGTCGCCATGTACACAACAAACTTTTCAACATAAAACAATAAATTTCTATTTCAAGAAAACCTATATAATACTATATATTGTTTTCAAAGCTGCCCAGCTTTTCTTTGTTTCCTTGTTGATTTTCTTTTGTTATCTGCTATGAATTTTTTTCCTCTCCCTTCCCCCTACCCTAAAGAAACCTACAGTTAAGCATGGTATGCATATATGTGCATATACATGTATGTGTATATACATGTGCATTGATATCTCTAAACAAACACTCATACACATATATGTTAAAATGAATATATACTAATTTCCACCTGTCATTTGTTTCTCTGAAGATGGACCTTCTTTCAAAAGTCCAAGTCTTTACATGTTTTTCTAAATCAAACAGCTCATCATTTCCTACACCACAGCAATATTCCAACCCAATCACATCCTACCTGAGAAACTGTCAGCATTACATTTGTGATACTAAGCATGCTAAGAATTCATATATGATGTTCCTACCTGCTTTGTTTAAATAATTTTTTAATTTTAAACTTAAATATAAATGGGGGAAGGGAACATTGCAATGTATACAGCAAAAGTTTCAATACAAACAATAAATTTCCTAAAATTTTTCTCAATTTTACAGTCTCTACCTACTTTTACATGTGGATATTAGGACTCTACTTCTCAGAATGCTGTATGCTTGGAGGTAGAGGGATTCTGTAACAAGGTCTAATGTGAGTTGTACATTTATCTGTAGATAATCCCTTCTTCCTTCCTATAGACCACATTTATAATTCATGTGTGTGGAGATTACAAAATCCCCGACTACTTCCAGTCACAAGTGAGCCAACACTAAAAGGACTTTTTGACCTTTTACCTTGGTCCTCCTCAGCCCACCCATGTACCCATCTCAATCCCTAATAATACTAAGGGGCTAGAATGCTGTACCAATTGAAAGAGACAATTTCCATGTAAGGTCTTCTTTGATTTGATTCTCCTATGTGAGTATAGTGCACTCAGTCTCCTAATTCCCTGTAAAGTAGTTGAGGAAAATGGGGTGTGCTCTTTCTTCCTACCAGAAGCATAGACTCAATTAGGCAAGCTTCTGCCTGTATCCTTGGCTGTCTTTTCTCCTTTGTGTTTCCTAAATAAATGACAGAAATTCATTCTTGAGAAGGCTATATCTGAGATTGAAGGTAACCTTATAAATTTGAAATATCCAAGGTCCTGAGTCCAACAACTGGAGCTGGAATCAGCAAAAGAAGCTTCTCTTATCCAGAAAGTTAACTACTGATAAGAGGAGGAGCCCACATCCTTGGTCTTACTTAACAAAAGTACTGTGAAAGAGACCCAGCAAAACCAAGGTGAAATGCAAAAAGTCTAATCAGCAGTACTGCAAACAGCTTAACCTACAGATAATTTTAAGCATCAACCTCCTATTTGGGCAAAAGAAAATAAATAAACACTTCTTAACACTGATGCTCATTTATTTTTTTTATCTCTTAATAAATACTCAGAAGTTTTTTTGTATTTTAGCATTTCTTTGATGTATAGAAAATAAATACATGTCCCATACTTGATTTATATTGTACATCACATGTTTTTTTTATTCCCTGTTTTGGGGAAATCTTAAATGTGAGCCAACACATCAGCTTTAAATGCTTTGAATAATTTATCCTCAGGATGCTGGGGTAGGGATTTAATGAATTGAAAAGTATGATTAAAAAAATATTTTTGTCTCTTCTCTTAGAAGTCAGGATACCCTGCTCCCCAGGACTGGCCCTGGTTTGAACCATGTGTCTGAATCTAAAGCAGAGAGGCTCCTTAAGAAAGGAAAGTGAACAAGTAAATCAGCTTCTTGGACCCAGTAGTGTTGGAGTCCAGCTCCAGTGAAAACCGAGAGTGTGGGTACTCAAGGCCAGGCAGAAGATATGCTTTGCAGTCTTCATTTTCTTAATCTGAGTGCCAGTTTAATATATTTTTTAGGCTAGGAAATAACATTACTAGCTAGTTTCAATTGACATCATTATCCTTCCAGGGTTAATGCACATTCCATACTTTGACATTTCACTATCCACCCCAACCATCAATACCAAGGTACTTATCAACACAGAATTGTAGATAGCCTAATTATGATGCTCATCAACATCAACAGAATTGTAAATTTCTGCAATATTTTATCAATACCCAGGTACTTGTCAAAACAGAGTAGTAAATAGCGGAAATTATACTCATGTATTTACCTCTAGTATGTCCTTAATTCATTGTCAAGGGATAAATAGTACACTTAAAATGTCTTGTTTCTATTGCATGCATTCTCCATCAAGATTATCCTGATTTTTACACAATATATCTTTAAAATTATTAGGGAGATGGTGAGCCTTATGGACTTGGATCCACTGGCCTTCTACACAGTAGTGTTTCCTTACTGTTGAAAACAAAGACTCTAATTGGATAGGACCTCTTATCAGAGGTGAGAGATTTAGAATGTGGTGAGGGAGAAGTGTAAGCAAGCTTGGTGATGTGCTCAGAGCAGGAAGTAGAAGTGAAGAGTGTAGAAAAGTATTGCCATGATGATGTAATATGATTTTGAGGTCCTCTGACCTTGGTGGGCAATAAGTCAACATCCTAAATCTTCTAGCTTTGGAGAATGCCTGAGGAAACTCCCACTCCCAATCTGTCTGATTCTGAATAGACTGTTTTTCAGTTCATTGCTGATTGATGATCTGGTCAACAATAATCAAATTTCCTAGCCCTCCGGCTGTATAATTAACATGCCAATGATAAGACTCCCTCACCCAGGAGCCATAGAATTAGCCTCTCTACGTAGAACCTGGATAAATTGACTCTCCTTGTTCTGTTTCTTTACTGAATTCCCTAACAATTCAGTTTGCTTTGTAATGGCATCACATTACTTTCAATAAACATTGGCCTTTAACTAGCCTGTAAATTTTTTTTGAGACACCTTACAACACTAGTCTGGGACTTTTGGGATCTCCTTTCCCAACCTCAACAATGACAACCTTGTAAGATATGATCTACTCAACACTTGGAACATAGATCACATGCGTGGGGATCCAAAACGTGCCTTGCTCTTCTATAACTAGTCTGGCTATAGAACTCTACTGACCCCTTGCCTTGAAAACCTGGGAGGACAGGGGATGTTTTCCTTGATCTCTAGAAAGACTGCCTATGATTGACAGCTATAGGTTGCATAAGCAATAGCTACCTTTCTTCATCACTACTCCCTGTTTCCTCATATCCTTCTATGACAGCTCTCTCTATCTCTCTCTCTACTGTCCCTAACTCACTTTTCCCTAGACTTCCACCGTACTTCCTGAAACCCCTGTTCTATTTTTAAGAAGCTGACCTTCATATTAGTCCTGTGCTCTCCTCCTGAAAATTAGCTTGTATACAGTATATTTAATAGCAATATATAGCTGTGAGAGTTGGACTGTGAGAAAAGTTGAGCACCCACAGAATCATTGCATTCAAATTGTGGTTCTGGAGAAAACTTTTGAGAGTTCCTTGGATAGCAAAGAGATCAAATAAGTCAATCTCTAAAGAAATTAAGTCAATATTATAAGAAATGACTAGCAAGATGATTTCAGAAAGGCCTGGAGAGACTTAAATGAACTGATGCTGAGTGAAATGAGCAGAACCAGGTGAACATTGTACACAGCAACAACAAGATTATGTGATGATCAATTTATGTGACGATGGACTTGATTCTTTTCAACAATAAAGTGACTCAGGCCAATTCCAATAGACTTGGGATGGAGAGAGCCATCTGTTTCCAGAAGATAGACCATGGGGACTGAATGAGTATCACAACATAGTATTTTCATCTTTTTTTGTTATTTTTGTTATTGTTGTTTGGTTTGTCTTCTAATTTTTTTTTCCTTTTTGATCTGATTTTTCTTGTGTATCATGATAAATGTAAAAACATGTTTAGAAGAATGTAAATTCTTCTATTTAATTATTATTCTATAATTATTTTCTAAATTAGGATAAATGTGAAAATATGTTTAACCTATATAGGATTATTTGCTGTTTAGGGAAGGGGAAAGGTGGGCTGGGAGAAGGTTTTGCAGATGTGAATATTGAAAACTATTTTTGCATGTATTTTGAAAAATAAAAAGCTAGTATTTTTTTCAAAAGAAATTAATTCAAGCTATTCATTGGAAAATCAAACACTGAAGTTGAAGCTTAAATACTTGAGCTAATAATGAGAAGACAGACCCTGTCATTAGAAAAGACCCTGATGTTCAGAAAAGTTGAAGACAAAGAATGAGATGGATAGATGTCATGAAAACAATGGATACAACATTGAGCAGACTTTAGTGGATGGTGGAGTGTTAGGGGCCAGACCGTTCACAGGAAACCTCAACAGTGACTGCCTCTTCCAGCTTCCCCGACCCAACGGGGCTTCGGACCTCTCCGGCCCTCCTCGTGGAGACGGGAGGAGGGAATCACCAGACAGAGAGCCGAGGTGGATAGAACACAGTGATGTTTATTGAAGTTACAAGTCAGCAGTGTCTCACCCAGCCCTTCCATGTTAGCTCTTTTATAGCCCATTTGTCTTTTTTGCATATTTCCCCGTTTGAGTTTGGACTCCACCCCGATTCCTCCCCAAGGTGGAGCCAGGCCTTACTGTGCCTCCCCTGCACCCACCCAGATCCTACTGAGTCAGTTGCCACGGTGACAGATCCTGGTTCCGGCGGGTCCTGACACAAAGGCGTCTCAACTCTTCCCCAGGAGGTTCAGGTCCAGAGCCTCTTACAATGAAGGATAGAAGAACCTGGAAAGCTATGGTTCATGAGGTCATAAAGAGTCAAACATGACTGAATGAATGAACAAGAACATTAACTTATTTAGGAACATGTGGCCCCCACCACCATTGCAATGTAAACTCTTTAAGGGCAGAAGCTGTTTTATTTAATTTGTATTCCTCATTCCTAATACACTGCCTGGAACACATTGAATCAAATGGCTCTTCCAAACTTAGAAATTCCCACAGAATCCTGAACACTTCATAACAAAAAAAAAAAAAAAAAAAAAAAAGAATTTCATTACTTCTCTAGCTGCCTGTGAGATGCTTCTACAGATGTCCGTGGGCACAAAAAATGGAACTTATTCTGTATGTGAGCTCATAAATTACTGTATCCCTCACTCAGAGTAGTAGAGAATTGGTGAGAAATAAAAGAGATTAGATTGGAACTTCTCCAGATTTTGTACAGAGTTAATACTCATTTGAGTATGAAAGGAGTCTGAGATGTTTCTGTTGCCAGATTAATTTCTCTGGTTATTTATCTTTTGACAGTATCTTTTATTAAGTGCTTTGCTATTGACCTTGAGGCCCCTTCCTATTCTATAAAAAGAAGACTCATTGGAATATAACTAAGCTATTATCTGCATAATAAAATGTTTAATATATCAAAAGATTCCAAAGCTAAGTAGGATTCATGCTACATTTATGAGGTTTGGTGTGAGGTGCTTATGATTGCTAAAAAGGGTTTGTAGACATTGTCAAGTCAATGTGCAATGCAATGCAATGCAAGGAACTCTGGGAAATTTTTCCTCCACAAATACAAGACTGCAATTTAGTAGCAATTTTCCTCACACTAGCTTTAAGAGACAAGTTGATTCCAAGAACTTGTATATTATTGTTTTGACTTGTTACTATATGTCTTTGGTGAGATGACATTACTGAACTAACATATTTCATATATATATATATATATACATATATATATACATACATACATATATATATATATATATATGCATTAGGGTGAATAGGTAGGATGCTATTAGAGAATTAATCTTGGTATTAGAGAACTAGTATAGGTATTAGAAAATTTTCCTGAGCCTTTTGACCATGAAGTCTAATGATGTAGTGCAAAGATGTCAACCACACAGCCTGCAAAACTCTCAAGCAAAGCAAGATTAAAATAGAATTTGGAAATTTTTAACAAAATAAATTAAAATGCAACAAAGGGGGCAGCTAGGTGACGCAGTGGATAGAGCACCAGCCTTGAATTCAGGAGGACCCGAGTTCAAATCTGGTCTCAGGCACTTAACACTTCCTGGCTGTGTGACCCTGGGCAAGTCACTTAACCCCAGCCTCAGGAAAAAAAAAAAAAGAAAAGAAAAGAAAGAAATACAACAGAACATTAATAATGTTGATATGTGGTTTTCTAAGTCAGTATAGAGAGCAGTTCAAACACTTAGTAGTTATATGATCTCAGGCAAGTCATTTAACTCTATTGGCTTTAATTTCCTCATCCATAAAATGAGCTGGACAAGGAAATGGCAAAATATTCTAGTATCTTTGCCAAAAAAATAAACAAATCCAAATATGGTCACTAAGATAACAAGTTAATATTCTGACTATAGGGATCCTTCTTTATAGGTTAGTGAAAGTGAACTCTTTCTATTTGAATTGGACACTACTGCAGTGGGTCCTCTCATGCTGAGCAAGGGATCTCAGGACATAAACTATATTCCAATTATTTTATAATTGACCCTTAAAATATATACCTCTACAACTTATTCAGGACCTCAACCTCTGTGGCCTCAGTGAAAAGGATGCCTCATAGTTGGGTTATTTCATGATCTACAATTCTCTATGGCACTGAGAGAATAAATACTTTAATTCAGAAATGCCCAGACCCGGGGGGGCGGAGCCAAGATGGCAGAGAAGAAACACACGACTCAGTGAACGTCCTCACTCCCTCGCAACCAATTAGATAAATTAAGTCTCAAAATAAGCCCAGGACTGATAGATACCACAAGGACTGGAAGCACGACTTACCAGCTGAAGAGAATCTGGAGTTTCAACATTAAAGGTCAGTCCCCAGGGGAGGAAGAAGAGAGGCCAGCACAGACGGTGGGGTAGTGGCACGCTGCGCCCATTGCGCTGGGAAGGGCTCTGGGATCAGAGAAGCCACTGAGGTAAAGGAATCTGGCACAGGCTGTTAGCTCTTCTCTGCTAATTATTTAGCAGTTCAGAAGAGAAAGCCAAAATATTTTAAAACTCAGATTAGATTTTCCCCGGACCCTGGAGGTGACTCAGCAGATCTCGGCACCAGGGGGTGTGGCCTCAGCTACCACCTGAGAATAGTTAAGAGATTGATAAGTGGGTGGATACGGCCCAAGGCAACACACACTGCCTAGCTCAGCTGGAGGGAGTGGAACTCAGCTCCAGGAAGTCCCAGAGAAGCGGAACCTTTGAACTAGGGACCGCGGTTTCTGGCAGACACTTCCAGTTTGAGCACAGGGGCTTTTCACGTCACCTCCCCACCCGGACACATAGGCGGGGCTTTGTGCTGTCTTTACTGTTCAGTCTCAAATCTCAGGGAAGCCACTAAAACACAGCGCCCTTGGGGCACAGCAGTGCTAGTCACCTCTGAGGCACTTCCAGGGAGGGGGTGGGGAACTCTCTCCCAGAGCTCTCTCTTAGCTCAGGCGCAGGAGCCGCTGCATCCATCCGGTCTGGGAGCAAGCTGGTAAAGAAGTAAATAAATAATTTCCTACCCCAGGGACAGATCCCAAAAGATTTTTCAAGTATGAGTAAGAAGCTCAGAAAAACCATAGATTCCTTCTACACAGAGAAAGAGCGGGTATCCAACCCCGAGGAAGTTAACAGCAGAGAGTCAGCAGATAACAACCCAAAGGGGAACGATTCCTGCCCCCCATCACATAACTCTCTCCTAGAAGAAACTCTTAAAAAATTAAGGGAGATTGAAGAAAAATGGGGAAAGGAAAGGGAAGCTATGATAGAGAATAACAACGTCCTGAAATTGGAGTTGGAAAAAATAAAGAATTCACAGGAGATGCAGGGAAACAAAATTTATGAATTAGAAAAGGTTAAAAAAAACACAGGAAAGTAGGATTTCTGAATTGGAAAAGATAAAAAAGTCTCAAGAAAATAGAATTTCTGAATTGGAAAAAGAAAATAATTCTCAAAAAAAAAATTAGGGAAATGGAAAAAAATTCAATAGAGCAAAATAATTCATTTAAAAACGAAATTGGGCATTTACAAAAAGAACTAAAAACTGTGAAAGAAGAAAATAACTCCTTAAAAGTCAGGATGGAACAAATAGAAATGAATGATTCACAGAGAACCCAAGAATCAGTCAAACAAAACAAAAAAAAAAAGAAATGCCCAGACCCAGAAAACACTTCTTTCATTTCAGTATTGATTGAGACTAACTCTATTTAGGCTATTTAATATTGTACAGGCAAAATATTGCAGGCTTTCAGTAGGAGATCTGTAATGCTGAATTTCTTCATAAAATAATCTTTCCATTCCTCAGGCACTGGAAAGTCACCAAAGCAGAACTTTTCTAGATCTTTTCTTTTCTATTCTTTTTTTTTTTTTTTTTTTTTTTTTTTTAGGCAAAAAAGTCATCATGTCTTTAAAATTCGGTCACTATTGGCTTTTTGTATATTCCTCAAAGTTTCCACAGAGATCCTATAGATTGGCCAGGTATTCAGATATTAAGACCCAGTTTACCACCTAAAGTATCTGCCCATATTTTGAACTTCCCTAATCCTGCAAAGCAAGAGGCAGTCACTCTACCAACTTTTTCTGGCAGTTACAGAATCACAAGATCTACTTTCCTGCTGACCCAATTCATGATCTCCTCAGGGTCAAGCTCATAATGATTGAACTCAAATACGAATAAATCTCTTCAGCTCACAGATGCCTAGCTAAAAGGGCTAGGCTCTTTCACTAGCCATAAAGTTATTTTTTACAACTTCTTTCATAAAATGATTGGATGCATGGAAAGATATTGGTTGGTGTTCTTCTCTACTGCAGATCTCTCTCATTGCAAACATTTTCTTTCTCCAAATAATTCTCATTATATGTCACTTACTAGTCTGCCTTTTTGGTCAAATCCAGTAATTATTTTAATAGAATAGATTCTCCCCATATGTGTAGTAGAATCTTCTCCCAAATTTCCCACCATAGAAGAGGAAATACATGTGGCCAGAGAATACATGTGAGAGAAGAGCAGAAACATAGGCATAGAAGGCATTTGGCTGGACACCAGATTTCCTTTTTATATCTTGTCTTGTAGATTTAGTATTCTAGACCTGTCTTGTTTTCTTATCCTTTCAAATACCATTGCAGAGCATTATAGGTAGATAAAGCATTATTACCTTGGAGAATTAAAAGAAATTGTCTTTTCAATAGGAAATCTTGCTGTCTTTAAATTAACAATAGGGAGGGGGGAAAGAAAACAAAACAAAAAAAATCTGCCCAGGATGTTGTAATCAGTTTTCCTGTCAATATATTACTTGTTCCCAGGATGTTCTATCTTTGTCTTACAATTCTACATCACCTTAATTTATCTCTTATCTTTATAACCCAGGTTTCTTTATTTGTTTGTTTTCATTCAACATGCATTTATCAAGGGCTTCTATGAACTCTGAGGATGCAAAGAGAAAAATAAGTCAATCTCCACTCTCCAGGAACTTATATTCTAATTCACCAATATTGTAAGACTATAAATTGGAACTCTCTTCTTGAAGCTTAGGGAAGAAATTGGAACTGCATCTATTAGCACAATTGTGGTCCTGTCCCTATCTTGCAAACATAAGAAATAAAGAAATACCCTGACTAGCAAGAAAATACAGAGGACTAAGTCAATTCATCAATCTTGCCTAGGCTAATATTTGGACTAATGAATTTTAGCCAAATATTTTGTATGGTGAGTAGCAAGAAGCTACAATTTTTTTTGCCCTTTTACTTAAATTTGCCAATTTACTTAGCACTTAAATATTAATATATTTACTTTATAATTTTTATTAGATATAATTTAAAATAATACATAAATGCATATATATCAATATATATTTTATATGTATATATTTGAGAAAATAACTGTGTTGTTAGAATTCTATATTATAAATATATAATTTCCCCAAACAGATAGCTATCTCTATCTAAATAAATGTGGACTTTTCCCTCAATTCTCTCACATTTATCTACAGTAGGAACCACTAACCCTCTATATGACCTAAAAGAAAAAAAAATTGACATCTCCATGCTTTTGTCATCTGTAAAGTGGGAAAATTTGTTCCCATTTCAAATGCTTGCTCTGAATACTTAGGGTACAATGAATAAGTCAAGGGTCTATATGAACCATGTAAGCCCAAATTCTTGAACTTTGGAAAAATTAATATTACAAGAATATTCTTGACTATCTGGGACTTTGGAACAAGCAAGTCTTGACTCTTTTTTTGTTGTAATAAATTTATTTGATTTTCCATCCCTTGTTAGTTTGGTTCTTTTGAAAGGAAATGAAGGAAACTACCGAAAAACTGGAAACAAGTCAAATCCATCTATTCCTAGAAGAAAATATAGGAGGTGACATGAAACATAATTTTTTTATTATTAAGTCTTCAAGATTTCACCTTCCAGGCTTCTTGGATTAAAATGCTAGCCTAGGAAGAGGTTACACAGTAAATCCTGACCTTCATATTGGATTCTAAAGAGATAGAGTCTATACCACAAGTTATAGATTATGAGATTTGGAACTAGAAAGGATTTGGAAAGACATTGACTGAAGAGATCAAAGCATATTCCAGAACCCAGCAGAGAAAACTTGGTTGAGGGGCCTCCTAAGGTTGAAGAAGGCTGCACAGATTAACCAGGATGTCCTTTTTGCTAGCCCTAACACTTTCATTTGGGTATAGTTAGACTAAACTGAACATCCAGAACATACTTAAAAAGAGGGAAATCACAATTGGAATGATGACGTATGTGTGTGTGTGTGTGTGATAGGAGAGACTAGATGGGGTAGGTGAGTAGGTAAGTACCATCCATTTTAGCTCAGATATGATGGAGACTTGTATCCTAATAATAAAAGGGTCTAATATTTGTACTTAACGATTTTCAAAGCCCTGTCATTAACATATTTCCTCTGATCATCACAACAAATTTGCAAAACAAGTAAGGCAGGTATTATTGTTCCCATTTTATGATCAACAAAATTAAAGTTTTGAGGAGTAAAGCTACATGTTTATTAATCTGCACAGTTACTGGAGCCTCAGATCTTTAGCTAATGAAGTCACTTCCTTCCCCCCACTTTATTCCTGTTTTCTTTGTCATTTTTTAGTCAGTATAGGTACACATCTGCTACAAAGAGCTCACCAAAGCATGGGATTCAGGAGATCATCTTGATTTGATGTACTTTTAGTCTGTTTAGTTGAGGGGAAAAATGTATTCAGCAATAAGGAACAAAATTCAAAATAGCAAAAAGTACTCCAGGCAACAAACACTCCTCCTCTCCCTCCAAAAGAGGCCATTGTGGAAGCAATGAACTGGAAAGGGGAAGGAAAGAGAACTTTTGAAAAATTTTGTTTCATACTTAATGAACAACAACAAAAAAGAACAAACATTTCTACTTGTGAAGTAGAATAGAAAAAAAGAATTATGTATGGAATCTGTTGCAGATACCATTTTTTAAAAAGTACAATATATAATAAATTCAACATGTTACTTTCAAATCTTGTCTTTTATCTCCTGAAGTTTTTTTCTCCTCCCTCCTGAGTGTTCTTTAAAGTGCTTCAATGAATCAAGCCATTCTCCAATTGATAAATGGTCAAAGGATATGAACAGACAATTTTCAGATGATGAAATTAAAACTATTTCTTCTCATATGAAAGAGTGTTCCAAATCACTACTGATCAGAGAAATGCAAATTAAGACAACTCTGAGTTATCATTACACACCTGTCAGATTGGCTAAGATGACAGGAACAAATGATGAATGTTGGAGGGGATGTGGGAAAACTGGGACATTGATGCATTGTTGGTGGAGTTGTGAAAGAATCCCGCCATTTGGAGAGCAATCTGGAACTATGCCCAAAAAGTTATCAAACTGTTCATACCCTTTGATCCAGCAGTGCTACTACTGGGCTTATATCCCAAGGAAATACTAAAGAAGGGAAAGGGACCTGTATGTGCCAAAATGTTTGTGGCAGCTCTTTTCATAGTGGCTAGAAACTGGAAAATGAATGGATGTCCATCAATTGGAGAATGGTTGGGTAAATTATGGTATATGAATGTTATGGAATATTATTGCTCTGTAAGAAATGACCAGCAGGAGGAATACAGAGAGGCTTGGAGAGACTTACATCAACTGATGCTGAGTGAAATGAGCAGAACCAGAAGATCACTATACATTTCAACAACAATACTGTATGAGGATGTATTCTGATGGAAGTGGATATCTTCAACATAGAGAAGAGCTAATCCAATTCCAATTGATCAATGATGGACAGAATCAGCTACATCCAAAGAAGAAACACTGGGAAATGAGTGTAAATTGTGAGCATTTTTTTGTTTTTCTCCCCAGGTTATTTTTACCTTCTGAATCCAATTCTTCCTTTGCAGCAGCAACAACAACAACAAAATTCGGTTCTGCACACACACACACACACACACACACACACACACACCACACACACACATATATATATATATATATATCTATATCTATATATATATATATATAGATATAGATATAGATATAGATATAGATATAGATATGCAGGGGAGGGGGTGGAGAGAAGGAGGGGAAAATTGGGAACAAAAGGGAGTACAAGGGATAATGTTGTAAAAAAAATTACCTATGCATATGTACTATCTAAAAATGTTATAATTATAAAATTAATAAAAAATTTTAAAAATTAAAATTAAAAAAAAGTGCTTCAATAACCTTTTCTTTCTTTCTTCCTTTTTTTTTGCACTGATGAAATTGGAGTTAAGTGACTTATACAGGGTCACACAACTAGGAAGTGGTAACTGTCTGAGATCAGATTTGAACTCAGATCCTCTGAGCCACCTAGCTGCCCTCTTTTTTTTTATTTCTTTAAATAATATTATCAACGACTTTCTCTTCTCTCCCTGACTCTCTCCATAAAAAAAATATTAATAATAAAGAAAAATTACAATAATCATGGCAAATAAGCAGTCAAGCAAAACAAATCCATATATTTTCTATGTCCAAAAATGGATGTCTCACTAGGAATATTACTCACCAGGAACATGCTTTTTATGGGTCCTCTGGAGACTCAAGGAGCTTTGGTAGTTCCCAAGTGCCTTTAGAAAAATATAAACTCTTTGATTTTTAAAGCCTTTCAAAATTTGGTTCTTTTTTTTTTTTTTACTTTCACTTTAATCTTTGGTTCATCATTTTCTGAGACTTCTTGAAACTTGCGTTCCTTAGGTAATGTTAGAAAAGTTGAGTCACCAGATGGATTATAAGTTTTTATTTCACTTTTATGGAGATACTTTTCTCCATCTTCCAGGCTGATTCATATTGTTCCTTTTTCACATATTTCACGTTCAATCAAGCTGAATTCTTTACTGGCACTGTATATAACATTTTGTTCTTCCTCTGTGCCTTTTACCCAGGTTGTCCCCCCTTACTTATCTGGAATGTTCTCCTTCCACATCAGTGCTTTTTAGAATTCCTAGCTCCTTTCAAACACCAGCTCAAATGCCACCTCCTATAACTGATTTTTCTGTATTCATTCAATTATGTTATTCAGTAATTTTTCCAACCATGTCTCACTCTTCATGACTCCTTTTGGGGTCTTCTTGGCAAATATACTGGAGAGGTTTTCCATTTCCTTTTTTAATTCATTTTAAGCTGGGAAAACTGAGGTAAATACTTTTTAGTGACTTGCCCATGATCACACAATAAGTTCTGAGGCTGGATTTGAATTCAGGTCTTCTTAACTTCAGGCTCATTGCTCCATCTACTGTGCCACCTTACTCAGTTATTAAAGCCCATGGATATCTTGTCTTCTCCCTTTCCCCAAAAGTATGTAAGCCCTATGAAGTCAATGACTGTTTAGTTTTTACTTTGTATCCCCAGAACCTAGCTTATTCTGGGCATACAGGAGGTACTTAATAAATGCTTGTTGAATGGAATTGAATAATGGAGTCCAGTAATTAAAAGAGGTTTTTCCAGAAAATGAGAAACTTGGCACCAAGCACTGGCATGAAAGAACAAATCCCAGCTTCCTCTATTTCTGGGTACTGTTTTAAGACATGATTACTCTATAGGTCCATTTGAAGAAAGTGAATTACTCTTTACTCTCTAGGGGCTCAGATAGAAGACCTATCATTGCCTTGCCTTAGCAGGCTTGTAAGGGGAATTGGTGACCAACTTTCTGGAAATGCCAGAACTGAGATTCTCAGATTCCATCTGGGTAGGAACAATAAGCCACTGAGGGTCCTCTCAGGAACCAGAACCTGTAGCAGCAGAAGTTGGGTCTAGCAAGCTATCACCCCCAAAGAGTAATTTTTTTGACCAAGCTCAACAATGAATTGATCCAGCAACCAAGACACTATATCCTACATACAAGGAAGGAGCAGATCCATTGACTTTGACTTACCAGAAAGTGAACTTGCAGAAGGGTGGAGGGGGGCTATTTTGTAGCAATGACTCTTCCAAGGGAGATGGTAAAGAGGAGAGTATGTTTCTGGCTTGAAAAATATTTCTACATAGGTCCTTGCTATAAATACCATCTCAGGAAATATCTCTTTGTTTAAAAAAATTTTTTTTTATTAACTGGTTAATTTATATTGAGAAGATACTATCTAACTAGCACACTAGGTAGGAATTTGTGAGGATAAATAGTAGAAAAAGTCCCAGACCTTTAGGGTTAGAACCCTAAAGGGAGAAAGAGTAGCAGCACTTTAGAGAAATGACCTGCTAATCCTAGTGGGGCAGGGAGAATGAGATTGTTATCTGTGTGCCAAAGTAAGAAATCACAAGCTGAATTTAAACAGCTGTGAGTGATTTGGCTGTTTGGAAAGCTAAGGGCTTAGCATCTACTTTGAGTCTTGAATTCCTGGGTTTGGAAATCTATATGAATTGAATTAACCAGATGATTTGAAGATTTCTAATTCATTTGAATCTACACAGCTCCAGTTTCAGGAATCCATCAGGTTAAAATATGGATCATTCTCTAAGGCCTCAAGGATGAATCAGTTCATCTGTTTTACCAGAATATAAATGTCACTAGAAAAATTAGAATGTTATCTTATAAAGGGAAAATGTTGATATAAAGAGAATCTTTGATTAGGGTTTTTATTATCATGGCCCATAATGTAATAGAGTTATTAGTGAAATATTATGCTTGCATGTAATATTTAATAATCTTCAACATTTAAAACTAAAACTTAGGTTGTATAATTTGCATAAGGACTTGTTGCTTTAAAATAATGTTTGAAAATCTTATACTTTTTTAAATTAAAATTTTTTTAAATATATTGATATTTTTATTTTTACATCAACTTTATTTTCCAAACATATCCCCTCTCTCCAGGCTGTAGCCAGAGAGCTATCCAAAGCTATACAAAGAATGGGTAAAAAAAAAAAAACTAAGAAAAAAAAAAAGCATTGAAATAGTATATGCTAAGTTCCACTTCTACAAAAAAAGGGAAAGAGGTACATTTCCTCATCTCTTCTACAGAGACAGACTTGGTCATTATAATTACATAGCATTCAGTTTCTTTTTTCTTTTTCTTTAATCTTACCATTTATGTTGTTATAGTCATTGTGTGTGTTGTTTTTCTGGTTCTGCTTACTTCATTCACTCTCTATCAGTTCAAAAACACCTTACTTTTATTTATTTTTAAGAAGAGTGACTCACCCAGAATTACAGAGCAATCTCTGGCAAAATTAATTGGAACCTAACATCACCCTTTTTTTGGAAATTTCAGAAAGGTCTTAGAGCTGCATGTGTTTGTTGAAAGAGAAAAACAATTTGCAGATGAGTGACAGGTACTGATTACATGTAGTTAGGAGGAAATGAAATTGAATTTTTTCTATTCAAGTCTGAGGCCAGAGGCAGAAACTACCTTTTGGTCTTAAGAACCAGGGATCTTACACTCCCAGCTCCAGTCTCCGCTCCCAAAAGGAGGTATAGAGATGGGATCAAAAGTAGGGAGAGAAGGTCCAATCCAGGTTGAAGGCAAACAGCAAAAAAGAAATAGTGGTCCTATTTCTGGCCTCTCAACTATCTACATTCCAAGATCTCTATTCCTGAAGAAAGCCTAGGAGCAAAGAGTTATGGGGTTCTAGCAACCTGATGTGGGATAAAACCACAAAAGAGAGATTCCTTTGGAAAGTTGGTTTGTAGTATTCTGCATGTGACACTTTATAAATGCTTTTTTTAAGTTGTTTTTCAGTCATGTCTGACTCTTTGTGATATTTAGGTTAAGGTATTTTTAGGGGCCCTTGATATATACTGGATTTTCCCAGTTCTTTCTTGCAGTGTGTTCAAACCCTTTGCTACCAAGAAAGTTTCCTCCCCATTCAATATAGCCTAGGAGTTCTTAACTTTTTTTTTTTTTTTTTTGGTCAAAGAATCCTTGGAATTGTGTTTTGGGATCTTTAAAAATAAAATACAAAAAACAATGGAAACCAAAAGTTGGTGAAAATAAAATTGTCTAGTTTTTCCCCATCCAAATTCATAACACCCTGAAATCTATAGATATTCCTTGGAAGTCTATAGGCTGCAGGTTAAGAACCTCTATTTAGCCAATATTGAAAGTAGAATCATAGAATTTAGGCCAGAAGAAACTTGTGCTTGAAAAGTTTAAGCAATTTTCTTAAAATTATGCAGACTTCAAGTGGAAGGGATGAGATTTGCATCCAGGTCCTCTGACTCTACCCCCAGCATTCTTTCCATAACCGCATGCTGTTCCTTATCTTAAACTTCCCTTCACTGGAGCCCACTAAATACTTGATTGATTCTTAATAGCATTCATATAGTCAAGGTACTCATTACAATGAATTGGCCTTGCACAATGTCCCTTGATGAAGTACTTATGGTACATTAAAAAGTACAGAACATGAAAGAAAAATGATTAAGGTGAAGGGGGGAAGATATTTTAAAAGTTTAATTATTGTACATTTAGAAGAGAACTGAATCTGAAGTTTTAAAACTCAGCATCTCCACAAGGAAAATTAATTAGACTCTCCCAAATTCCCAAAGCTGTTCCACTGAATGTGTATCTAGTATGTGCAATTATTAGATGCACTTTGATGTGCTGCTATTTTTTAATCATATCTTATTCTTCTTAAGTATCACTGTGACCCCCACCACCAAAAAATACTAGCATGGTGTGGCATGGGGAATAAAATAAAGAATTAAAATATGAGAAAATGAAATTTGAGGTTAATTCTACTTGTAAGATAATTAAACTAGGTCCCAAGAAAGCAAAGATTTAAATCTGAAGATTATCTGTAGGTTTTTTGTTTTTTTGTTAGATCAGACAATTGCTCTCCCTAATTGTCTTTGGTAAGGAGAGTGCCCTTCAGCTCCCAGTAATTTCAAGTAGCAAGGTGGTTGGAATTGAAAAAAGACAATAAGAGACTCTCAGGTGATTCTTTCTGGTCAGCATAAACCTTGAAGGGCCTTTCTCTGAGGCACCAGTTGTGTCTGGACAGCTTTTGAGTCTCTCTCTTGATCACTGAAAGAGCCTTTGGGGAAGCAAAGGATCAGGAAAGACAAAGAAAAAAAGGAAAGAAGAAAATGCCAGACAAAATTATGACTAGCATGGGGTGACCTGATCTTTAAAGGCTCCAGGGAACTAATTTAAGTTAAAGGCTCCAGGTGGAGGTATTGTATAAGCTGGAAAAACTCTCTGTGCTAGGGGAGCTGGCCCTTAACTTCCAAGCTGTTCACTGCTATCATCTGCTGGACTTTTGTCTGAGCTGTTCTCTGTGGGTGCTCTTCTGCAGCCTGCTGGTACTTTGAGGAATTGCCTCTGCTATAGGGTTTTTTTTTCCCCCTGTTTCCTGCGAGGGGTTATCAGCTCCATTACTATGTAATCCTATCTCATTAAGCAGAAGACTTCAAGCCATATTTTGAGTTCTCCTTGGAATCTATCTAAAATTGAACTCCATGAGTTCAATCTCTTATTAAATGCTTAAGTTCTTATTTGAAGTGAGAAAATACCATTCTTCTAATGGGGCCATGTATATCATCATTCTGGAAATTTCATTTAGCAAGGTTGGAGTAGGAAGATGGAGCTAATGACTTTATCACCACAGCTAGCACTTATATAGCTCTCTGTAAGATTTTCAAAGCACTTTACAAATATATTATTTAATCTTCACAGAACAGTAGTTATAGGTGCATGCTCAGAGAAGAAAGCAAATCTAAATTTCCTCTATACGAGAATAAAACTTCAAATTTAGCCTAGCTTCTGCACTAAGATAACCAATCACAGCACATATTAACCCACAAATTATGCAAGTAAACATGCTGATTTGTCTAAGATCAGTAACAACTGAAAACAAGTCGGTAATAAGAAATATGGATTTTATGTATCAATCATTAGTGAGGAATCACAAGTTATAAAGCCAAAACAGAATTTAATTCATGAAAAAAAAATGTGTGGGTTAGTAAGATGAGGGTCTTTATCTACAAGGATATTGTACAGGGAAGTACCATCATATGAATGAGGATGAAATATGGGCCTAGCCTAAAAGCAAGAACACTCTTAATTCTAAGATCTGATCACGTCAGTCTTTTTCTTATCTGTCCTCTTATTCCTTAATCTATTTGTAACCATGGATATGATACATTGTTCTCCTCTCCTACCTCTTCTCTTCCATCAGTTTCCAGGAACTTATCCTCTCTCAACCCTTCTCTTACTTTTGTTCAACCAGAAGAAAAGAAATATAGTAGATAGTGTCCTCTGTAAAGAACAAACTCACATTTATTTTTTTCTCCTTCAATTTGTCTTCAAATTTGCCTTCCCCATTTAATTTTCTCACATATGATAACCACAGTTGAGAGCAGAAAGGAAGAGGAATATAAGGTTATTCAATCTGAACTTTGGGCAGTGAAGAAAAATGCCTTAAGGTCTCTTGCTACTCTAAATCTATCCCATAAGTACTAAATGCTTCATGAGAAGCTATTGTCCCAAAATATGCATTGTATATATGTTTTGACTTCATATAACTTTGTGTTCAAAATCAACTTATTCATAAAAAAATTTTTAAACTTTACTGAAAGCCTATTTATATATATATATATATATATATATATATATATATATAATATATATATATATATATATTTATAAAGAGATATGCTAGATTACCAAGGCTTCCCTCAAGGCTTAGGGGAGATAAGACATACATAAAAGAAAAGGCAAACAATAATGATAAATGTCCTATGAGTGGTATAGACAAAAAGTACCAAAGATTTCAGATAGGAGACATTTCTTTCACTGGAATGATCAGAGGAGGATTCATAGAAGAGATGTAATTTGTGCTAGACTTTGAGGTATAAAAATAGATTAATCAGAGATCCCATGATTGAGCATCTCCCTCGACCCTTTTGATGAAATTGCAGAATGAAAGGGACAGGTGCCAGAGATAAAAGCTGCTAAAGTTTTTCTCCTTTGAGAATTGTACCTCATAAAGCCCATGAGATCCTAAGTGGCTCAGGCCCTAGTAATCTATTGACAGATCATGAAGAGAATAAAATCAGGAGTGACCTATTCTCATAGGGTAAAGTAAAAGTAAAGAAGTGTTTATATTTCACCACTCCATGTGGAGATATAATGACAGCCTTTGGCTGCCTGAAATTTTAGTTAGTCTGAGGGGCTTTTAAAAAGCAAACTAATAGCTCAGTGCTCACTTTCAAAAGAGACATATTAGCAATGAAAGAAAAATCCAGGTTTTGAGAGGGAATAATTTTCCCTTGGGCCTTTTCTAAGGCAGGCAAGGTTAGGAGGATTTTTTTCTTCTCATTACCTCATTCTCAGTAGCATCTTGCAGTAAAACAGTGTACAATAGAGAGCAGGTCCAGAGAGTCCAGCCATAGAGGCAAGTTGAGCTGAAGAGAAGGAATAGGTCCAGGGAGTCTACAGTAGGGCAATCCGCTCAGCAAATATGCTGGAATAGTAAGAGAACATCACAAGAAGAAAATATACATCTAGACCCTGCAGTGCTGGAAGTGAAAACTGCTTTGGCCAAGTATCAAGGGTGTTTGCTCCTAGGGCCAGATTGTAGGTTGTTCAATTTTCAGCATTGAGTATCTACACCTCAGAAATTGACAAACACTACAGATAATGATTTGATTTTTTTTTTATTGTTTAGACTTAAGAAAATAATGAAAAAAAAATGTTAATAATACACATTAAATTTAAAAGTATGTCCTACCTATATTATTTTTCAGAGAATCTGTTGTTAAACATTCACCAGTCCACCCTTAATAGTACCCTCCATGTGTAGCCATTCTTCCTACTATTGTGTGTATTTGTGGGAGAATGTGGCCCAGGTTTATGCAGGGCATATTTTGTAGCTTGTCCCATGACATTTCAGTAAGTGCTCTTACTTTTACCTAATTGCATTAAGGATTTGTATTTGCCTTGGTAGGAGCCCTTGAGTTTTAGTTTTAGAATGTGTAACACCTTTCTCTGGGGTACTTCCCCTAATTTACACTCACAGGTGAAGTCCCTGGATGTGGTGGGGAACTTCTTGAAGGTCTGTACTACTTCACAAAACATTATACTGATCTACATCTATAACAACTAGATCAACATCTATGATACCCATTTTTCCTTAGCCCTACCAGCACAGAATTTTATTGTTTTTAATCAATCTCTGTATAAAGTATTATCTCAGAATTATTTCAATTTGCATTTAATTATTAATCAATTTTTTCAAGTGTTTTTGATCATCTTTGTTGCTTCTTTTGAGAACTGGCTATTCTTTTACATCCTTAACCTTTGTTCCTTTAAGCACTTAGGGCTTGAGGAATTCATTTTATTCATATTATTTACATCAATTAGAAAGGCATAATTTTGCATTTTCCTCTTTTAAAACTAAGAAAATCAACCATATACCCAAATACCTTTTTACTTTCTGAAACTAGGGCTTGAACAGATAGAAATAAAAACAGAATAGCATAGTTTGCACATTAAACTCAACTAGTTCTTATAGCAAGATTATTAACACAGGATAAGTTCCAAATTTGTATCTGTAGCAACTGCTTTTTGAGTTTGAGGGGGTTTTTTGACATTAAGAAGTAGACACTGAGGACAGCTAGGTGGTATAGTGGATAGAGCAGCAGCCCTGAAGTCAGGAAGACGCGAGTTCAAATCTGGCCTCATACACTTAACACTTCCTAGCTGTGTGACCCTAGGCAAGTCACTTAACCCAATTGCCTCAAAAAAAAAAAAAAAAAAAAAAAAAAAAAAAAAAAAAAGAATTAGACTTTTTGTATGTGTCTTCAGAATACATAACTAATATTAATGAAAGCTATTTAAAAGAAGACAAATTTTAATAGAAGAAAAGATTCCTTAACAGTTAAAATTGTTATTGTTGTTGTTTGTCCTTTGTTCTCACAGATGACCATTTCATCAGGGAGGTGATGCCATGACATGCAAGTGAATTGAATTTCAATGAGGAAGGACTGTGCAAGGTCACCTGCCTCACTTTTCCCTCCAGAACCATCTGGGTCCAGTGGCCAAATGTAGATCAGATATAAGAGGTAGTGCTTTTCCCCATCCTTGGAGATCTACAAGTAAAATCTGAATAGCCACTTATTGGGAATATTGTAGAGAGGACTCATTTTTCAGGTAGTAGATGCACTGGATCACTTCTCATATCTCTTCAACCAGGGACCCAGAGAAAGTCACATTTCCATGACCCAAGAGAATTTTCTAAGACTAAATTGCAGGGCAACCAACAATAATAGAGCAAAAAATCCTGTTCAGAGAAGATAAAATAATAGGTCTATTCAAAAATAAATCAGAGAATTTTAGCACCATTTCCAAGCCTAAAAACTCAGTTATTAACAAACTCTCATTATTCCCCACCTAATCTGAAGACAATGTTAAGAAAAGACTATTTATTCATATGTTGCCTTGTATGGTTATTTAAACATTTCATATGTCTTTCTCATCTCCTTCAACTAGACTGTATGTCCTTGAAGGGTAGAAGCAGAATCTCAGACTTCTCAATCCTTCAGAATGCCCAGTAATAAACACGTGGCTTAAATTTTAAAATTAATTCTGATTCCCAAGTATATGCAGACTGAATAAGGAGAAAATAGTCAGATGGCTGTAACCATAATTCATCATCATGGAAAACAAATGCTCATTAGCATAGCAATGTGTCTGAGATTGCAAATTTCCATCACTTGTCTAAGGTTCCAAATGCTTTGTCTATAATATTTTTCCTTGATAACTTTTCATTGTTTAGGGCTTGAGCCTTGGTTGTATTATAAAAATAACACAAACCCATTGAATATAAGCTGGGAAAAAGCTTATGGAAAAGTCCAATTGCTTCATTTTGCATATAGGGAAACTGGGATTCAGAGAAATAAAATCATTTTCCCTATGTTCCACATTTCAAAGCAGGAGGATCAGTCATTTCTGTCTTGTGGTTATAGGCAAGCTGGTATGACCAGAGGTATACCACTAAAGCACTGCCAACATGGAATGCATAGTTAACCTAATAGGATCATTGATAATGAGTTAGAAGGAATTTTACAGACATCTAATCCAATCCTCTTGTTTTACAGATAAGGAAACTGAGGTCCAGAGAGATTTAGTCACTTGCTCAAGGTCATATAAGGAAAAAGACAAAGGTGGCATTTGAACTTGGATCCTCTGACTCTATGTCCCATCAGGACACTGAATGAATGAGTCTCATCCCTAGAGGAACATAGAACCAGGATATTTTGAAAGAGGTGAAGAAGTGTTTCCCACTGTATCTGTCTCTTGGGCAAAAAAAGGGCCCCTGAGACACAGTAAGCTACCTGGATCAGAAGGCAAGAGGGGAAAAAAAGTACTAAAAAGAATTTGACAAATGAAAGAGTACTATAGACAAACTTCATAATGTTGTCTCAGGCCAATCAATCATTGATCAATCACCATTTATCAAAGGTCTGTTTTGTGTCAGGTCCTAAGTAAGTGTCACTATTGAGTAGCCCTTTTAAGTAAAAATCCTCTTGATTCAAAACTTCCTGCTATAGTCGACCCGGAAAAGCATTTAAATAAATAAATAAAGTCTCAGGATGAAATATTCCTGAGATATTTCACCTCCTTTCCAAATGATAAGTGTGAGACAGAACTATGCCCAAGCTGTATCACTGGTTCCGATGAATATCATTCTGGAGATCTTTGGCTTCCTATCTAAAATACTCTTTAGGCATTAAACCAAGGTTTTTCTGTTTTTTTGCAAACTCCCACAAGCACAGCGTGCCAGTGTTAGACATGTTTTAGCTAAGTTGAATTGCTGTTTCTGGCTCAAAGCATCCAGGAAAGGCAGACAAAATGTAATTAATCCACATGTATAAGAAGAGTTATTTCAGTTGTTTTGGGGGTTTTTTTTTTTGTCTTTTTGTTTTTTTGTGGTAAGAATTATAAATTAAAGATATGCTCCTTAATTGGAGAAAAACTGAATTATGGTATATGAATTAAATGAAATATTATTGTGCAATAAGAAATGATGAAGGTGATAGTTTTAGAGAAACCTAGGAAGATATGTGTGAACTGACACAAAGTGAAGTAAGCAGAACCAGGAGAACAATTTATACAACAACAACATTGTAATGAAAAATCTGATCAACATAATGACTACCATTCAAGAGACACAATAAAGCAATTCTATCCACATCATAATTGAAAGTAATGATTTTAGGGTAGAGAATATATTTGGGGAGAGAAGGGGAGGGAGGGTCATGGACAATGTGGACATTTATTTTGCTTTACTCTGTGCATTTGTTTAAAATAATTTTTTTTTCTCCTTATAAATTGAAGGGGGGCTGAAGAAAAATAAATGCTTATTAATTGACAAAAATAAAATAAATAAAATGTAATTAATCTTAAAGAAGTATGAGAAACACCAAATAGGTTTATATTTTTTATTTAGAAGATATTCTCTACTCACTTTGTTCTTCAGTCCCAGGTTGGCCTTTACTGACATGTAAGAGATATAAAAAATATTATTCCTTCATTTGGATATTGTAGAAACTTTAAAATCACTTTCTGTGGTTAGCTGTTTACCTAGTCTAAGGCTGAATAGAAGATTACAGCTGTGGTAAGGAAAGCTATAATTTTTTCTTGCAGATAGGTGGTGCAATGGATATAGTGCTGGTCTTAGAAAGAGGAATATATTTTCCTGAATTCAAATACAGTCTCATATTCTTACTAGCTGTGTCGGCTTGGGCAAGTCACTTACCCTGTTTACCAGAAGTTTTCTCATCTGTAAAATGAGCTGGAGAAGGAAATAGCAAATCACTCCAGTATCTTTGTCAAGAAAACTCCAAATGTTCCAAACATGAATGAAATAGAAAAGCTGACTGATATCAGTGATAAAGGACAAAGCTGTTAAGTTGTTCAGCAGAAAAATCCAAAACTACTTTCTAACAAACTTCAAACTTAAGTTTCTCAAGTTATCAGTCTCATGTAAGTAACCCTCCAGTCTGGCTCCTTTTCCTGACATCTCACATTATTCCCCTTCAAGATCTCTCCATTCCTCTGGCCTCCTGGCTTTTCTCTATTCATAGTTTTCCATTTTTCTATCTCAGTGCTTTTGAAGAGGAGGCCCTCCACACCTGATGGGCACCCATTTCTCACTTCCTCATTACACAGCTGGCTTCAAAACATAATTCAGACTTCTGATTTCCCTCAATTAACAGTTTTCTCTCTCTTGAAATTATTTTTTATTGTTTTGTGCAGTCTTTGAATTTATTTACTTATGTTCATGACATTCCCTCCCCCTCCCCAGTAGAATGTAATCTCCTTGAAGTCAGGAGTTTTCTTCTTCATATCCTGGAACCTAGCACATTGCCTAGCTCCAGAAGAAACACTTAAATCTTTATTAAACTGAATTAAAACCCCCAAGCTCCAAAATATTATTTGGTAGAATTGTCCAGTGAATCATTTGCTTCTGAGAAACGAGGAGACTTTTGTTCCAAAACAAAGCTTAAGTGGAATGAATCAATAATTTTCATGACAATAACTAAAGAATATGACTTCTTGGGACTTAAGTGTCATGATTCAATGGAAATAATGATGCCTCTTACATTAGGATTCAGTAGAGCCACAACCCCATAGATGAAGAAGGATCCTTAGAGATCACTTAGTCTGAACCTTTTATTTTAGAGATGAGAAAACTGAGCCTCAGAGAGATTAATTCAGGTTGAATTAGCCAAAGCATCCTAAAAACAGGCCAGTCTACTCAAAAGCATTTGGACCAACATGCCCCAAAGTAGCTTGAGAGTAGGTAGAAAGTGAGACAGTCACAACCACTTCACAGAATCCCAGATGTTCTTCCGTCGTGAAGCCCAAAGAGTTTCTGAGGATTAGTGTTCCCTTTTAAACTCAAAAGTGTTTAGGAAAGCAGAGTAAAAGGCAACTGTAATTTTCCATGCATCTCAAGTTTATACAAATCTCCTGCTGCCGGTAAATAAGTTGGAATGCCAATATAATGCCAATGGATCATCCAAAATGGCAGTGGGGGTGGGGAAGAGATGGGGAGTTTAAGATGATAATATCTATTTCTTGCTAAATCTTAAAGTCAGGAAGAGACCATTTAGAAGGCTGAGCCACCTGAGGATTATATTACCTCAATAACAGAGTTTTCTTGGCCTTTCTCATTTCTGGAAATTATTAGAAACATCCTCCATAGACTTTAGGTGACATTCAAATTATTTTTAATTCAAAAAGCAATCACCAGCCTTTTCCACTGGAGTCAGGACAAAAGGCATTCCAGTATAGGATGTCAGACACAGTGACAACTGACAGATTTTAACTTTTATGACGGGGTGGTCACAGATAAATGTGTGCAGATCTATTAAATTTTCTCTAACAGCATTGAGATCTGACCTTCAAGATAATTTTGAATAAATTGCTGTTTGGAGGTTAATTTTGAAGTTGCATATTTATCAGCCTTTAAATAGTTGTGTTTCATTTGAGTTAGAAGGCCTTTGTGAATTTATTTTTTAGTAGAAAAGGAGAGGGACTGGATATGTAATTTCACCAGTATACAAAAATTCCCTCTACCAATACAGATAAGCAATTTACAGTCTTGAAGTTCCCTAGAGCACTGAGTAGTTGCCACTTGTCTGAGATTACACAGCCAATAGGCAGAACTGGAATTCAGGTCTTCCTACTTTGAGGCCAGCTCTCTATCCTCTCTGTGCTACACTACTGATACACATTTAGGGTACTGGTTGTTCTGTGCATCATTCTCTTTTCAGTTGTCCTAATCCTAATTACATCTCAACCACACAACAAAATAAAATAAGATTTAAAAGGAAAACACTTGCTATGTATGTCACTTAGAAGGTTATTATGGCAGACTATAAAATATGCTAGGAATGAAAATTAGGCTTTAAATTATACATGCAAAACTTATGTCAGATTGTTTCCTGTCTTGGGAAAGAGAATTGAGAGGAAAATTTTGGAAAATCTTTAAAAAGTGAATGTTGAAAACTATCTGTACATGTATTTGGAAAAATAAGATAGCATTGAGGGAAAAAATAGACTTTAATCCACTGATAAGAATAATATTTTCCCACTACTATCTCCTTTGAGGAAAGGTAATTTTTTCTTGGGAAGCAAATAGTTTTTGTGTAGTAAAATCTCTGATATGTGAAAAGAGCAACAGATCAGAGGAGTTATGAGGCTATGGTTCAGTCACCACTAATAAACTGTATGATCTTGGACAAGCTTCCTTTCCTGTGATATGACAATTATGGAATTATAGGATTATATTGCAAGCAAAAAGCAGCCTCCTTCGTTTCCTTTAAGGAAGGGGATGGGGGAAGGTTTTGTTTTAATTTTTTTAATTAACAACCTATTTCCTCTCCTTCCTGTCCCCCACTCCATTGCATAAACAAGAAAAACAAATTTTCATTGGCCCTGTTCAAAAAAAAATGTCTGATGCTACACCCCAAATCTACTACCTCTGTCAGAAGGTGGGCAGCTTACTCCATCATCAGTTGTCTATTGATCGTAATCCTTACAGTTTTCAGGACTGTTCATCTTTACAGTATTGTTACTGTTATACAAATTCCTCTAGTCATTTTCCTCATCAGTTTATGAGTCTTCAAGATTATTAATTTTCACAATTTTAATGTTATAATATGAATTGTTCTTCTGGTTCTGCTCAGCTCCCTGTGAATCAATTCAAGTTATGTCTTTCTATATTTCTTTCATATCATCTGTTTGCCTCATTTCTTACAGCACGAAAATATTCCATCACATTCATATACAATTTATCCAGTTCTTCTTCAATTGGTGAGCATCCTTTTAGTTTTAAATGTTGTTATTTTTTTTAAAACCACCATAAAGAGATGCTACAAATATTTTTGCACATAAAGGACCTTTTCCTCTTTCTTTAATCTCTTTAGTTATAGGCCTAATGGTGGTATAGTTGAGTCAGCTTTGGTGTCTAATTCCAAGTTGCTTTCTGGAATGGTTGTACCAATTTACAGGTCCACCAGAGCAGCATATCAATGTGCCTTTTTTCTTTAGCCTCTCTAACATAGACATTTTTTAAAATAATATTTACCAATTTGGTGGGTATTAGGTGGAAATGAGGTGAAGTGGCTTGTCTAATGTGAAAACTTCAGATACAAACCCAGATTCTATAATTGCATATTGTTATTTCCATTTTACCATCATAAACTTAGCATATGGTCTCTAAGTTCTCTTCTAGGCTCTTAAATTTTAAGTCTATTTAATAAAAATATTCAAAATGGTAATTAATCTTGGTGTATGAAAGCATTTTATCATCTCTAACACAGGACACTATTGACCTCTAAAAATTAAAACAAAAACATCTTTAAATTTAATAATGCTGAATCTGGATGCAGAAACAGAGAATGCTCAGAACTGCATAAGGATTAAAATAAAAACTATGAAAATGTTCATTTTTCTGTTAGAAGATTGAATTGCAAAGTCGATAGTGATCTTGTATACTGGGAAAGTTTTAGAGTTCCTTGGTCATTTCTAAAGCTGCAAATTCTTTTCAAACTTCCTTTGTGTGTTATGTGCCAAACTGGTGGCTCAAGAATTAAATTTAAAAGTCTACTAGATTTTTCAATCCTGGGAGCAAATTGCTTAAAAGTATGCCAGAGGGAATAGCTAATTTGGAAATTAGTGAAGCAAAAAGGGAATCAAGTTAAAATCACAGCTCAGCCACTTTACAACTTGTGTGACATTAGATAAGTCACACCATCTCTCTAAGGTTGTTTCCTCACCTACAAAATGATAAATTAGAAAAGTTGCTCTCTAAAGGTCCCTTCCATCTCTAAGTCTATAATTTGATTATTCTAAGGGTCTCATTAAAAATATTTTATCTTCTAGCACTTCAGTAAGTTCATCAAACATGATGCCTTCCTGTTAAGAGGATGATGCCATCAATCAAAATCAAATCAATCAAAAGAGCTAGGATGCCTGTAAGGGTTAAAAAGCCTCTAGAAGCAAGGAATGCAGTTCAAGGCATGTGGGAGGACCTGAAGGATGAGAGGTTCAGAAACACAAGCCAGTCCTAGGTGGAGGTGGGGCACAGCCCAAAAGGCGGTGTCTGACTCCAGGTACCATGCCTCCCTCCTTAGTGCTCTCAAAACCTAGCACGCCTCCCTCCTTCTCGGGCCAATCCCATTATGCCAGGTTCCTAGAGGACCTCTCCCTCCCCCCAGATCAGGAGGGTATAAATATATTCTATCTAAGAATAAAGTTCTCTTTCGCTTTACCCCCTACCTTCTGGTGGTCTGTCTCTGTGGGATCTGGGTTGGTGCCCGAAGACGGATAATCGTGGCCTAGCCATGCCGTCAACAGACGGGCATTAAGAGTAGCTCTAAGGGGAGCTACCAGGTTAGAGTAGTCCATAGGGGTGTAACAGATGCCATTTTAGTTTCAAAGGATTTTGTATTTATCCATCATCACACTAAGCGAAGGTATGAGCAAAACTGTTGTCTAGGGAAGGGCACTTTCTTCACCATGAAACATGAACAATAGGTTCTTCAAATAGTTAATAAAGTATGGTAAGATATATGAAATCATTTCCTCCCTCTTAAGGCTAGATTCTTATATTTCACATTCCCATCATCAAACACTACTGACCCGAAATTAAATTGTGAATGCATGCTAATAAAAATTAAAGTACACATTTACTTTTTTGTTTCTTGGCTTAAAAGTTAGAAAACAATACATTGTTGATGAAGATTTCATATATGGCAATTTCACCAAACATATAGAGAAAATCATGACAAAAGATTTATGTTCCTGTTTTGCTCAGAAATTTTCAAATACTTGATTCAATGCACTTAAAATGCCTATAATTTAAAAGCAATTCAAACTCAATACATAAGGCAAATATTGTAGCCTACAAAGATTTTAACTAAAGAATATCTAATGAGCTTTAAATTTAACATATCTATCATGAGCCTGAACTGACTAATCTTTCCCTATACCACTACCACCACATCCCATAGAGTACTTAATCAATCCAGAGCACTGGAAGGTTCTATGGATAAAGAATAAAAAGAAAGAGAGGAGGTGAGGAAGTTGAATATCAGTTTTTAACCATGTAAGGAATTTGGAAAAGGGAAAATGAAAAAGGAAAGGATGGATCTTTAGGATCAGAAGACATAGAAAAATCAGTGAAAGGTGAAAAAACTGGAAGTTCCATACCTTTGGCTCAGATGTTACATCATTGGGCACATACCACAAGGAATCAAAGACAGAAAATTCCCATGTACAACCAACTATTACTCATAGCAAAAAAATTAGAAACAACGTAGATGCCCACTGACTGAATAATGACCAAATAAGCTGTGGTACATCAGTGTCATGGGATATTACTATACATTGAGAAGCAATGAAGAATTCAAAGAAGTATGGGAAGATTTACATGAACCAATTTGGAATAAATAGAGTCAGTAAAATATTACACATGATGACAACATAGAACAACAAAACAAATCCTGCATAATCAATTATAATGACCAAGATAAGTCTCAGATATAGAAACTGCACCTCCTTCCCTTACTTCCAAAGGTGAGAATGATGGGTGGATGTATAACAATTTTTATAATATCAGACACAGCTGATGTTTTGCAGAACCATTTCCCTTGTCCCATTTCCTTTTATATTCTTTGTTACAAGGAATGGCTTGCTGGGTAGAGAAAAGGGCAAAGGTATATTCAGAAAACTAAGGTGATATAATAATAGCTAGCTTTTATTTGGCACTTTGTAACATTTTATTTATATTATCTAATTTGACCCTCACAATAAGCCTAAAAAATTTTCCCCCTCCCATTTTATAGATAGAGAAACTGAGGCCTAAAGAGCTTAAATGATTTGTCAACAATTAGTAAGTGTCTGAGGCAAAATTCTAATTCAAGCCTTTCTGATTTTCCACTGTCATCTAGCTAATTCATTGTAAAACCAAAAAATTTCAAAGAAACATTTTTTAAGTAAAAAATGAGGAAGAGGGGGCAGCTAGGTGGCACAGTAGATAGAGCACCAGCCTTGAATTCAAAAGGACCCGAGTTCAAATCTGGTCTCAGATACTTAACACTTCCTAGCTGTGTGACCCTGGGCAAGTCACTTAACCCCAGCCTGGGGGGGGGGGGGAGGGAATGAGGAAGAAAAGCAAAATAGGAATAAGCAGCCTAAGTAGAAAATTAAAATGTTGCCAACTTTGAAACTAATAAATGCAACTAATTCTAACAGGGTAATTCTGTCATGCATCTTAGCCCTTTTAAGTATGAAAAGACTTTCTTGAATAGAGACCTCTCCAGTCTGCTTTTCCCTCCCGGCAAAATGTGGATTTCTGGAGAATGCAGTTCAAGAGAGGTGTAGCCCTACCTCTGAATCATTTGTTTTATTCAAACTGTGACTAGTCACAGACCAGCACATTTTCAAAGACCTGATAACATCTAGTTATAAGCATCCTAGTTTCCAGCATCCTACAGCTTCTTTTTTCCTTCCTATTCCTTATCTTCTACCCTATCTTTTAGAAGCTAACAAAAACATCATTCTCATGTAAATCTGAAAGCAGAATATCAATAAAATTACACAGACACTGAATGTAAATCCAGAAAATCTTGTCTTAGCATAGAAACAGTCTCAGATTTATCACTAGAATCAATCCCTCTGATAGTCTAAAAAATATTCAATGTAGAAAACATTTTTGCTAATAAGTCACTTTACATAATAAATTCTGAACCATCTGCTATTTGCTCCATCCTATTTTATGGCTGTCGCTGAGTCTGGGGATAAAATATAATATAAATGCACTTTTATTCACCTCCCTTATTTCAAATTTATGAACTAAAAAATTTAAGGAGCATATGCAGTCTTCATAATGCTACTAAAACATCAAGGTGGAATAGAGCTATACCTTAAAGAGTTCTTTCTATCAACATCCTCTCTCTTTCCCATTTATCCATCTCTTTGACCAATACCTTAAAATTTAATTTTAAAACCATATTGGGCATCTTGCTATTAGAAATAAAAATAAATAAATCTTAAGAGTCTCCTCCCCCAAGCGTTCTACTTGCCCCAAAGCTCTCCTTAACTCCAGCTAAGAAACAGAACTTAAAGCATACTAAGATAAAGATGACTGGATTGTTTAAAAGGAGAATTAGAAAACAGAACTGGAAAAGACCATGTGTTAAAATAATTTATTTCCCCCCTGTACATTTCTGACCCACACAAGCCAGAAATAAATCAAGAAAATGAGCTTTAGAGTATTTCACCCATTTGAGAATTTCCATTCAACTGAGACAGAAAAAGTGTAATTCGGTCACTGAAATGTTTAAAAAAAATATATTAAACAAAAATGTTTATACAAGATAAAAATACTCATCCACACTGCAAGAAACTGCAGATTCCATAGATGTGTTACATTTTAATAATTCCTTAAATCATTTTCAGTCCAGGTTTTGGTTTTGAATTCTAGAGACAATCTGTTGAAGGCTTATCGGTTTTTACGTTTTTCTTTTTTGCTCCGGGCACTGGTTGCATTACTCAGAGAGGATGTGGAAGGGGCTCTTGCATGGCCTGTAGCCTTCAGGTGTTCAAAGAGTTTATTCCGAGATGAAAATTCACCATGGCAAGTTGTACATCGGATGGGAATATCATTCTAAAAGGAGGGAAAGAAATAGAAATAAAAACAGATATTAACCCCAGAGACATTTTGTGTATTTTATGTTGACTACATCAAAGTAGATTAGTTTCTGACACACTCAGACTCAACTCAGATATTGGAAGATACAGATATTGGATGCAACCGTCTTCACCACATTTAGAAGTTCTGCAGACATTCAAAAGATTACACCCACATAGAGAAGAGAAAAACTTAACCCCAGGAAAATTAAGACTAGTACTATTTGGATGGTTTTTTTTTTTTTTTTTTTAATCAAGTTCTTTAAGTTTCAAAGTGATTGAAAACCACAAGCCATGAAGACCAATCCAGCACATCAAGCTTGATATAGAGAAATATGTCTTTGGCACATATTAAAACAGTGGGCCCCAGGGCAGTACCAAGACTATCCTTATACTTAATCAACTAGCATTATTTAGTACATGGGGAATTATTATGCAATAGACAAGACAAAACACCCAGTAAAGAAAAGGCGCCTTTTCTTTCCTCTGCAATTTCAAGGTTACTCAGATAACATTTATACTCATAAGGAAAACTCTTCAAATAAACACTGCCAGTGCATCAAGCTCTACATCAAGAGGGTTTACAAAAGGTTTCTACCTACCATTATTTGTTGTTCATCAGACATTTTGATGGATTTTTTCAAATCCTTGGCTTTCTTTCCTTTGGGTTTTGGAATACTGAAAAGAAAATTGAAATATTTAATGTATTTGATTCAAACTGGGTATATTTTTATTATCTCACAATCATCAAGGCATTTACAATTTAAAAGATTTATGCTTAATTAGACTTTTCCCCAAACATAAAAGTTAGTAGGAAATATATATGTACTGTCATTTGAAATTGAAATTAAGCTTCTTAGAGATTTACTCCAAACTGTATCATTAAAGAAATAAAAATAGAAACTTAAAAATATTTAGAAAGCAAATCCCCAATATTCTTAGCACCTTTTTTTTTACTCCCATTGGTCTTTGCAACTCTTATTTTTCAAAAAGCCCCCTCTCTTTTATTACCCATATTAAACTTTTGAACAAAAAATTACCTGCCATTCCCACTAGGCCCCTTCTGTTCTACATCCAACTCATCATGAACACTCCTCTAATTCAATTATGCATTCTCTTTTCCTGATTCATTTCATTTAATGCCCTACATAATGTAATGTGGGCAGGGACTGATTTTCTTGGAATCTCTAATGCAAAACAAAGTCCTGCACATAATAAGGTGCTTAATAAATGCTTGTTATATAAACTGAAATGCCTCACTTATCTAAGAAGTTAGTCAGAACTCAAAGCACCCTTTGATTCAGGGAAACAACTAATTATGTTTTCAAGACTCCCTATGTCAAAATCTATATTAAGATAGCAGTTTCAGCTCTTAAATCATTATATAAGTGAATGGCAATATAGGAAATGTTGAAAAGGGCTAATTCAGAGCATACTGGGAAATCTTGTATGAACTGATTCATAGTCAAGTAATCAGAAACAAGAAGACAACATTATAAAGAAAAACAACTTTGAAAGACTTAAGAACTGTGACTGATGCACAGACCAACGAAGATTACACAGCAGTGGTGTCAAAGTCAAACAAAAATAAGATCCACTAAACTGTACATAAAAAACCCCAAGAGCTAGATACTGACTCAGAACACCACATGTATTATCTCTGGTCTATCTATTGATTTTGTTAAACATTTCCCAATCATACTCTAATCTAGAGTTCAGTCCTCACTAGGGAGTGTTGCAGGCTACAAATATGAGATATTTCTACAGGACCTATAATGAAGCATGCTACCCACCTCCTGAGAAAGTAGTGACGGAATTAGGCTAGAATGAAGCACATAATCTTTGAACATAAGTCAATGCAAGAATTTGTTTTCCTTAACTATGAATACTTGGTTCAACATTTGTTTGTTTTTCTTTTTTTTCCATACAGGAGGGGAAAGAAGAAAGAAAAAAGAAAATTTTGTTCACTAAAAAAATTAATTTAATTTTAGAATACAAAGTTAATGGCAAAATATGATGAAAGAATTCTCATATATAATATAAAATTGCTGAACTTAGGATGTTACCTTTACTTAGATTGTAGCTTATTTTTTTAAAAAAGGAAAGGTACATAAACTTTTAAAGATAATCCCTAAAATGTTTGTCTCCACAGACTTTAGATAAGAAATTTGTATTATTAATATTTAAGTTGCAAATGACTGTTGAAGAGGATTATATATGTTGAATAGAATAGCAACAGAAAGGCATATGGAAAGGAGGAGCAGGCTTTAAATATATTACAAACAAAATATATGCAGGAAAAGCTAAGTAAATGATGTAAGAATAGCATGTGCCTGGGCAAAGATCTCTGTTAAAGGTTTAATGATATCCATACATATGTAGACACACACACATACATATGCAAATGTATATGTATGTGTGCAAAATTAATACATATAATGCTATTCCCCAAAATAAAAATGACCAAAGAAGCCTTCAAATGAAGCTATCAAAAGAGTGCTCTAAATAATTAATAAGAGAAATATAAATAAAAACAATGCATTTCACACCTTGCAAATTGGTAAAGATGTGAAAGACAAAAATTGTAAATATAGAAGGGGCTAAGGAAAAACAAGCACTGTTTGGGAATCTGTGAAATAGTTTATGCATTCAGGAAAATATGGAATTAACCCAAAAAGTCACTAAATTGCATAATCCTTTGTTTTAGCAATACCACTTATAGCCTTTTACTGAAAGAAAATCACTGAAAAAGGGAAACCTCTCATATGCACAAAAACATTTAAAATAGAAATTTGTAATTGTCAATCAGTCCAAAAGAAACTTTACTATGTGCTAATCCAAAGAACTACAATACAGATACCTACTAATAGGTAGATGGCTGCACAAATTGTGGTGTATAAATGTAATGGAATATTATTGTACACAAGAAATGAAAAATTCAAAGAAAATTGGGAAGACTTATATGAACTGGTGCAGAAATAAAGGAGAAAAATGTATCTAATGACCACAAAACTAGACAGTAGGAGGTTCAAAACTTGGATGAGAAAAATATTTCATCTTCATTTTTGTTAACTTCTAACAGAAATTTAGCATTCCCTTCAAATTTTTAAAAATCATTCTGAAAAAAAAACTATAGGTTTCACTGTACTGCCAAAGAGGGTTCACAATCTATAAGAACCCTTGCTATAAAGGAAAACAACTTTAAGGCTTCAGAAATCAAAATGAATGAAATGCCTGTCAATTCTCAGCAGAGAACAAAAATTCAGAATCAACCATGCACAATTGCTAAAAAGATTGAGGAGAAACTGAAAAGTGATTTGATGTCCAAAAAAACAAACAAAAAAGAAAGAAAGCAAGCAACAATTTTTAAAAAGAAATAAGCAAGACAATAAGGGAATATTCAATGAGAAAAAAAGAAAGGCCAGTCTATTGATAATCAATAACTAGCATAAGTAACTGTTAATATCCACACAATGTAAACAAAGAGAAGGCCCCCAGAGCATGGAACAGACTTCCTGTGGATAATTTACAGGAAGATGTAGTCAAGAAAATAGGCAGAAATGGACTGGTTTCTATCAAACATCTTTGTCAGGATCATCAAGCTCAGGTGGAATGCATTTTAAGTTCAAGACTATAGGTGTCCAATTCAATTTGTATAATGTCCAGTAACCCACTCTCATATACCCCCCCAATGAAAGTGATGAGGAAGAAACTCTTTTTCCTTCTCTGACTTTGGGGGTGATCCATGAGGTAATGCACTTAGAGAGATTCTCCTTGAACCTTGCTTCTGGGCAAGACCCGTCCCAGGGAAAGTGGTTTCATTCTGTTATCTAGGTGGGACCTGTTGAGTACCCCACTGAGTGGAAATTAACCCAGAGACACTCATTCAATTCCAAGAGTTTCTATTCTGATTCCAGCTCAAACTGCTTCTAGACCCCACCAAGTGCAACTCCCCAGCTTTTAGCCAAGGCTTCAATTATAAAAAGAGTCAATTTGAACCTCAGTCCTTACAGAGGACCTAATATGCCATGCCAAGAAACCTCTCTCTCCTTGGCATAAGCTGCAACCCTCTGCCCACTGAAATGATATTCTCTTTCAGCATTACCCCCTCTTTATCTTTATCTTTCTCACCTATTTCCCTAACAAGACTTTATACCTCTCTGTCGGGATTTCTCTGCTAGAAACTCTCTCTCCCAGGACTCCTCCACTAGAAACTTTATATCCCTCTGGGACCTTGCCACCAAGGAATTCAGTCTTTCTATTTATACATAGTAAAGGCTGACTTCCCTAGCCCAATAATAAACTTCTTTTGCCAGTCTAGCTTTTTGGGTTCGTAAATTCCTCTATGAAGGATCTCTGCGCCACCAGAAGGGGTTCCCACAAGTCCCTCCCAGTGCCAAATGCTAAGGGGACATAACCCCAAACCTCTTCATTTGGTTCCCTGATCTCTAAGAACCCTTAACCTCTTTCTTCATTTGAAGGTTCCCTGAACCCTGAACCTGACACTAAAAGCAGGTATTTAATAAAGGCTTTTTAGTTGAAATACAAAATATGTGACAAACATTCTATAAAAACTAAGAAAAAGTTAAGACAACGATTATCCTTATGGGATGGTAAATTTTAAGAACAAAACTTCCGAGTTTCTTTGTAGATCTATGACTCCATGGAAGCAAAAATAAAATTATTTCAAACTAGTCCTGGTATGGGCTGGTATGGGTTCAACCTTTTATTAAACATCCATCACATACACAGCATAGGTGGGTGGCAAAAGTCCTCACAGGTAGACTTAATATGAACATAATGTCAATCAGAAAAAAAAAAAAAAATCCAAGGCAAGACCTGAGTTACTACTGCTTATTTCGGAGTGAGGAACAGAGGTAGCATTTTTAATCTGTAAATTTTTCTGCTGCAATTCCTATTGCTCTCTTCCTCTACTTATGTACATTTTTACCTGCCTGATGAGATTCTTAAGAGGATGAGGAAACATTCTTATTTCATGATAGAAAAAGGGACCTCAAACATTTGAGGAAGCACAAAACAATAAACAAATTTAAGGAAAAAGCAGAGCTTACTTTTTTTCTGCCCTTTTGGGATCTTCAGACTGCTCATCAGCTTCGGAAACAATGACCTTTTCCTGGACATTATCTTCTAAGCTTTTGGTGCTGCTCTCACTTGGATTGGTAGGTTCTTTTGATTCAAGAATCACTTCATCTACAGTCTCCTCTTTACTGAAGTAGTCATCATATTTCTATATAAACAAGAATGAATACCATTTTAATGGAATTAAGATAAAGCAAGCCATATAAGGGCAACTTTCTAATTATCTTCAAAACACTCCTCATTCAAAACTTTCAGCCTTAGCTTCTTCCAGCTCTTTTGACCTAGTACCTTTAACTAAGTGCTAATTAAAAGGGAAATTATTAAAGAAAAATTACTAGAAAAAAGTATTTTGGAAAGAGATAGTCAATTATATGGGACACTGAATTTGACCATAACTGAGGATCTCAGTTTCCTATGATTAGGTTAGGGCAAATACAAATAAATGCCTTTTCATTCTATTCCATGCTCAACTGAAAGCTACATGGTTTTATCAACAAAATAGAGGCAGCTAGGTGGCGCAGTGGATAGAGCACCAGCCCTGAAGTCAGGAGGATCCAAATTCAAATGTGATCTCATACACATACTTCCTAGCTGTGTGACCCTAGGCAAGTCACTTAATCCCAATTTACTCAGCAAAAAAAGAAAAAAGTAATATGTGATGCACAGCAACAATACTATGATATGTAACAATATATAATGATATCATCATGTTACTACTATTATCATGTATCACCTATAAAACTCTTATGTAGGCACATTAAAATTTCCAAAAAAAGAGACGATGGAATCTAGAAAGCTGGCACTGGAAGACCTGAGTTCAAGTGATGCCTCTGACATATACAGGCTATTTTTGATTCCCTAGGAAAATAAGTAACTTTCAGTGTACCTAGCAACACTATTAAGACCTAAATTGGCAAGAAGATACAAATCTGTACCAAAAGATGGTATTCTCTACATTAATAAAATCACAGGTCTTGTCCAAAAAGTAATTTGTCCATGATTTTATGTTCTCTGATTCAATTTGAAAAAAACAACAAACTCTGCAAGGGAAAAGAAAATGAATTTATTAGAAGGGCTACAGTAAAACAGACCCACTAATACACTGCTGATAGAATTCTGAATTGGTCCACAAATTCTGAAAAACAATTTGGAATTATGCCCCAACAGTCATCAAATTGCTCGCCTTCTGACTCAGCAATAGGTATAATAATACATATAATAATTATATATAACATATATTATAATAATAACCACCCCCAAGAATATACAGAACCCACTAAATAATTTATTCAATAACACTTGTAAACAAAAAACTTTGAAAGACTTAGGAATTCTGATCAATACAGTGACCAATAACAATGATTCCAGAGGACAACAAGGAAAGTTAACAAAGAAACATGCTACCCATTTCCTAATGGAAAGATGAAGAATTCATGATGCAGAATGATACCTACATTTTTGGAAATGGCCGTTGTGTAAATCTGCTTTGCTTGACTACACACATATATTACAATTTTTTTTTTTTTTTTTGGTGAAAGCAAAAAAAAAAAAAAAAAAAAAAAAGATGTAAGAAATAGAAAAACCGTATGGCTTCATGTACAATTTTCTTTTTGAGTTCTAAATTGGTATAGAAAAAAGGATCATTTTATTTGGTGTTTAAATTCAGAATTCTATTTTTAACAATGACCTCACAAGGTAGGTCAGATACTACTACCCTATTTTATAAGTAAGGAAACAAGTTAAGTAAAGTCAAACATATTAAGCTATGGAAAGAATTGTGTCTATAAACAAATAAGGACATCTAACTTTCTGTTTAGCTCTACTATGAAAGACAACTATCTCAAGTGAAAACTAATCATAAGGAATATGGCATTCTATCTTTCCTGGAAAAGGTGACCAAAAAACAAGCAACTAACATAATCTCTTAAACAAATAAGTTGTTGATCTTTAACCCAAGATTCTTACGCAGAAAGTTATTCTGAGTGGATGCCCATCAGTTGGGGAATGGCTGAATAAGTTATGGCATATAACTGTAATGGAATATTAATATTCTATAAGAAATGATGAGTAGACTGATTTCAGAAAAGCCTGGAAAGACTTACATGAACTAATGCTAAGGAAAATGAGTAGGACAAAGAGAGAACACTGTACACAGCAACAACAAGATTTAATGATCAGATCTGATGGACGTGGCTCTTTTCAACAATGAAATGATTCAAAGCAATTCCTATAGACATGACGGAGAGAGCCATCCACATCCAGAGAGAAAATAATGGAGACCAAATGTGGATTAAAGCATAGTATTTTTACCTTTTTTGGTGGTGGTGGTGTTTGCTTGTTTTTTTTTCTCTTTTGATCTGATTTTTCTTGTGCAACATGACAAACATGGAAATATGTTTAGAACAACGGCACATGTTTAACCTATATCGAATTGCTTGCTGTCTGGGTGGAAAGGAGGAGGGAGAAAAATTTGGAACACAGGGTATTGCAAAGGTGAATGTTGAAAAGTATCTTTGCATGTATTTAGAAAAATAAAAAGCTATTCAAAAAAACTGTTCTTCTAGCTCTGCTCAGCTCATTTTCTACTGGTTTCTATAAGGCTTCCTATCTTTCTCTGAAACTGTTCTTTCACCATTTTTTACAGCACAATAATTCTCCAATGTATTTGTATACCCTAATTGGTTCAACCATTCCCCAACTGATTCCAATTCTTTGCAACAACAAAAAACCAAAACTATTGTAAATATTTTTGTGTGTTTATGAGTTTTTCCTCTTTCTTTGAGGTATAGGACAAGTGATGATATTCCTGGGTCACAGAATAGATAGTTTAGTGACTTTGGAGGCACAGTTCCAAATTGCTTTTCAGAATGGCTGGACCAATTCATACACAGCATCACCAACAGTATGTTAATATGCCTGTTTCCTCTAGCATCTGCCATTTTCCTTTTTTGTCAATAAAAATTCAATAACACTTGTAAACAAAAAACTTTGGGTATGAGGTGGAAGTTACTTTATTTCCCCCTAATTATTAGTGATTTAGATACTTTGAATTTTTTCCTTTGAAAACTACCTATTCATTTCTTTTGACCACTTAACAACTGGAGAATGGCTTTTGTTCTTAGAAATTTGAACCTTATCTATCTTAGAAATAAGACCTTTATCTTAAAAAAAAAAAACAACCAAACAACAACAACAAAAAAAACAACCCAACAACCTTTTCCCCCAATTATTGTTTCTTTTTTCCATTTTAACTACATTGGCTTTATTGGCGGGGGGGGGGGGGGAACCTTAAAAATTAAAAATTTGATTTATTCAAAATTATCCATTTTTTTCTTCTGTGATTCTCTGTATCACTTGGTTGATCAAAATCTCTTCCCTTATCTATAGACCCAAAAGATAACTGATTTTTTGCTCCTCTAATCTATGTGGCCTTTTATATCTAAGTCATATAGTGATTTAGAACTAAAACAAATCTTAAAGTTAAAGGGACCATAATTTCCTGAAGACCAAGGATTACCATAGGCTTCTAATCAAATGCCTACTTTAAAAATCTTTTTAATGTAACATGCAATACAGAATTAGATATAAGAAAGATCTCTTTCTATGAGTCACTCTAAGAACAGCATTCTAAGCACACATGTTCATATATGCAAAAGGAAAAATCTCTTTAAATTTGAAAAAACAATATCTTTGGGCCCTTTTGACTTTTTTTGTCAGTACTGACAATCCATAACAGAAGGTTTTTTTTTTTAATCTATTCAAAAATTATAAATTATTTTGTATCAGCTAAACATCCTGAGTTTGATAATAATGATACTTAATGTTTAAAATTACTAAGACTTTTTTTTCAACATACCGGCACAGATTTCTGTTTCTTTTTCTTCTGTTTTTTGGAAAGTCTAAAAAGAAAAATAATGTCAAATAATTATATGAAAATTTTAATAATTCCAAGTCAAAGGAAAACATTTATAACCTAGGAACAAAATATTTCCAGTATTATTCAACTTTAAAAAGATAAAAGGATTTTTACTTTAAAAAAAAAAAAATCACATTAGGGAATATTCAAACTAAACTGCCAGTCTCCCAGAGGACCTATAATTAACTAAGAAGCAACAATTTTGATGTTTGTTTACCCACAAAGGAATGTTTTTTTACTTTTTAAAAATTGTAATTCAAGTAGAAATATGCTTCCATTTGGAAGTTATATATTAGAGAGGAAAATAAATTCTCAAAATTAGTATTATAAAAACGACAACTTCTTTGAGATAATTCTACAAACAAATAAAATTTATCCCTAAACGTTAACAACATTTATAGAAATTTTGAATGCTCAAAAGTACTTTTGCTTTGGTGTATCTTCTGTTTCTTCCTCTGCATCAGCATCCAATCCATTTTCATTTGCCTGTTGATGTACTGAAAAATCTTCCTCCTCCTCTTCCAACTGCTGTTTTAGCAAAGCAACCATCTCTCGATGCTTCTTTGATTTTTCATGATTCCTCATGCTGAAAAAAAAGCAATGTGGTGTTATTAACTATGATGTAATTTATGAGGTGTGATTGTTTTACTAATAAAGTGTTCTTATACATAGTGAAAACTAATTCTTTTAAAGTGGTAGTGAAAATAACAGAGAAATAAAGCCCTAAGTTAGGATTGTTGAAGCCCGGAAACACTGGAAAACTAGGGATACAACAATGGCTTTGTTTTCTTGATTCCTCTAACTTCATTGTACCTCTTTCTGCCAATCAACCCCCTTCCTTTTTAGTTCTTTTCTTTCTAGTTCTCTTCACTGTTCTGCCTTCTATTTAATGCTGCAATGTCACCTCAGTTCTGTCCTTCCTATCATAACATTAACAAAAATTTACTCAGTACCTATTCTGTAAACAAAAACAACTCTGTGTGTTAGGGATATATGACAGATACAAAAGATACCTGCTTTGGTTAAAGAGATCATAATCTAAGAGGTCTAGGAAACACCATTCAGAGAAAAAATAAAGAGGAATCTCTGCAAGTGCCAAGTGGATTGTTATGAAGAAAAGCACTTTGTTAACCTTAAATTGCTATTTGTAAGGTAATTAGGTAAGGTGACTATGGGCAGGATGTGTAGGACATTCAAAGAAGAATCAACTATTAATAATCTATAATAAAGAACAGAACACTAGACCTGGAGACAGAAAAAACAAAACTGAATCTCAATTCTACCTATGTGACTTTGGGAAGTTATTACATTTCTAAGCTTCAGTTTCCCCATCTGAAGAGAGAGTAGTACTTATCCAACCTACCTTTTTAGGCTCAACTGTGAAAATTAAATGAAATAATTTACAGAATTCATCAAGTCCCTTTATAGATGTCAACTCTCATTATTACTATGGTTACTATTAAATAGGATAAGAATTAAACCTGGATCAGTTAAGAAAAGTTTTACTGACTGTGAGTCTAATTTGTCCAGCAATTGGTCCAAAACACATTTTTATGTTAAAACCTTTAGAAGTACTTTTTTATAAACAATGATTTTAAAGAATCTCAAAGTAGAAAATACTTATTTTAATAAAAATTGATGATATTGCCTATTTTTTAAAAAATAATAAAAATAGGAAACAAAGTTAACCACTTAAAGAAGGAAATTTACAAATTCAACTTACGCCTTTTCTGTCTTAAAGGATTTGTCACATGCTGGGCAATACAAATCATCATAAATTTCAGCATCTTCACCCTCATCACTTAGTTTACCTAAGAGAGAGAAATTTTGAGTAACAATTCCAAAATGATCTAAACACAAAAAAAGACAGATAATCTTCAAAGCTACAATCCCTTAATAATGTTCTAACATAGAATTGAAATAGCAAATTGTTACTTTAATCTCCTAGAGGGATATTTTCTCTTCCAGCACCAAACAACTTTAATACATCTACATTTTCTATTCATGGAAAAAAAATACATTAGTTCAAACCAAGGAAAACTTTGGTCTTGAAAGGACGTCTTTAAAAGCAACTCTGCATTAACTGTGAATGGTTTTTATGTCATCCTATAAAAAACAACATATATTTAGTATTCTTATTCTTCAGGTTCTTCAACACAGATAAAAACAACAACAATAACAAAAATCAAAAGGGATTCTAATTATTTTTTCCAGGCTGAAGTTCTAGATAAGACAAAAGTTTAGAAAATCAAATACAATTTAAATGGCCTCACTGGAGAGTCAGATTTTTTCAACCTGAAGTTTATAGGTTTATACTTGGCTAGACTTCAATTAAACTTGCATACAACTGAGACTTACATGTTTTCTTTTTTTTTTTTGCTGAGGCAATTAAGGTTAAGTGACTTGCCCAGGGTCACACAGCTAGGAAGTGTTAAGTGTCTGAGACCGGATTTGAACTCGGGTCCTCCTGACTTCAGGGCTGGTGCTCTATCCACTGCACCACCTAGTTGCCCCATGACTTTCAATTTTTGAAGAGATTTAGTATTCAACGTTTCATCATTATTAGATAGGTCATAGTATACACTACTACATAAACCTGAGCTTCCTCCTTTACTTTTTAGAAATTTCCCCTATTCTCCAGGTTTCAAAGTAGTTTTAAAAAATTACAATGTTACAATAGTTAGCATCCATATATCCAGAAAGATCTTTAATGGAAGTGAGGATGTGGGCAATACTATAGTCCATTTCTATTATTTATTTAAATGAACAGAAGTATAAAATCTTGATGTCTCAGAGTTCAAGACACATTAGAGTTTATCTGGCTCCCAGCCCATTTCTTAGAATACTCTGGGTATAACTTATCTAGTACCTCCACAAGTGGTTTACTTGAGCTGTAATGAGGAACCCACTATCTCCCAAGAGAGTAAAATCTACTTTAGACAGGATAGAGGAAATTCTTTCTTCTATTTAGCAGAAATCTGCCTCTCTAATTTCTACCCATTGTCTGTAATCTTGTCCTCTGGCAGGAAATTAAAACAAATTTTTAATCTTCTTTCCACAACTAGCTAGTGTGTTATTCCCTTCCTCTCAATGCCACTACACCTAATCTTCTCCAGGTTAAATATCTCCAGTTCCTTTAGTGACTACTCCTATGGTATGATGTCTTAAGTCTAGGTCATGCTCCATTTTCTTATCGTTAGATAAAACATTCCCAGTGCCTTGAATCCTTTACTCTCCAGTTGCTCCAAGAATCAGTGGTCAAATGAATCTGTGATCACATCAACCTGAATGTGTTTTCCTCCAAAGTTGCATTCAGTGAGTCATCCAAGCCCAGCTGCCCAATCCAGGGGATTCCCATCCATGTCTTCCCATAAGCTCACCAAAGAGGATGCACCCAAAGTGACAACATTACTTGCCTTCTCTTTACATCAGAAGAACACTAATGAACACTAACAGCTTATTTGATTTTTAAAGTCCTTCTTTAAGTTCTTCTAAAAAAATCTTTTTTGGGTTTGGGACATTTCTCATTAATATAGGAATGGCTTTATTTTAGCTCTATTCTCTTCTCTGAATATGACCCCTGATCTTCTCTAACCTCATAGTAGCTATCTGTGGTTGGGTTCTTTCTCCTTTGCTTGCATAATTTTTTAAATTTTATTTTATTATTAGCAGCTATTAGTGTGATCAAGTTCTAGTCCTGAGGTATGGGAAATAATGCCCCAAGCCTCAGGTCCTTCTTGCTATTATTTTCTGAAGTCTATTCTAGGACTCAATCTTGAGTTTTTCTTCTCCACTCTTAGGTCGTAGCTGGAGCCCTCAGTTAAGATTTTCCACCTGTGATCTTACTTCCTCAGCGCTCCTTCTAATCACTGCAAATTATTGCTGCCATTTCTTCCTTGGAAATGAAAGCAGAGACTCTGCTCTCCTGCTGTTGCCCACAGCTAGCAAGGTCCCTGGTCCTCTACTAATGCACTCTACAGGTATATAATAATTCCAGTGACAACCCAGCCTGGAACATGTCTGATCAGCACAGCTGTGCTTGATGTCCCTCGAGAGTGGAAGATCCTCCAATCTTATCCTACCCTGTGGTCAAGACCCCTACAATATCTGTGAGTTGAAAGTTTCTAAGGCTAAGGCTGCTTCTCAATGACAGCTGCCCCCAATTTTTGCCAATTTAAATATTAAAATAAATTATGTTTTATGCATTAATTTATTAAAATAACAATAATAAACCTTTAACATGGGTAATTCTACTATCAAAAATAGACTATTAAAATACTCTTCTCTTTTCCAACTATTTATCTATAGGAATCCAGATTTTCTTTATATACTACAAACAAAATATAGATTGAAGTACATATGAAAATCTACCTGTCTTTTATTAAGCCATAAATTAAAGAGATTTGCAAAACTGTGAAACAATGCCATTCTCCTCAATTTATTTTGAAAATTTTATTATTTTTTATAAAAACCATGTTAATAAGTTATAGACTTATTATCATTATTTTAAAGAATTAAGTAAAATGTAAAATTTATAAATTTAAATTTCTACCATGGTAAAAATTAATAGCCATAATCCACAGAAACAAAAACTCATTGGAGTTCTCAATAAATTTTAAGAATATAAAGGAATCATGAAATCAAAAAGCTTAAGAACCACTAAAAAAGACTATTACAATAGGCTCATAGTTGTTTTCCTTACACAAAGCCTTTCCCATCTCCAATCTATCCTCCATTCAGCTGCCAAACTGGTATTTTTAAAGTATAGGTTTAATCATTTCACTCTTGTACTCAAGAAGTTTCATTGGTTCCCTATAGCCTTCAAGTTAAGTAACAAACTTTTCTAAATGGCATTTTGGCATCCCTACAAACTATGTCCAACCTATCTTTACATGCTAATTATTCATATATTATTTCTTTCTCTCACCTTAAGCTCCTACCAAACTAACCTGTTTGCTATTACTCATGCATGACACCCTTTCTTCTTTATTTGTGCCTTTGCCTGTGATATGTTCCTCCTCATCTCCATTAAATGGATCCTCCTGAGCTCACTTGAACAGTCATCTCAAAAATCACCTCCCACAAGGGGTTTTTCAGGATTTTCCCAATTGCTAGTCCCTCCCTCACCACTGTGTAATTTTCATATATATATATATATATATATATATATATATATATATATATATATATATATATATATATATATATATATATATATATATATATATATATATATATATATATATATATATATATATATATATATATATATATATATATATATATATATATATATGTCAATAAATAATTATGTATAACATAATTGTTTTATCAACATCAACTAGGATCAAATGAAATAATATAACATATTTAGAGAGCTTTGCAAACCATCAGGTACTATTAAAAATACCAGATATAATAATCTTCATTTCCTCCAGCATAAATTAAGTTCTTTGAGGTCAAAGAACATATTATTTTTATATTTCCATATCCAGTATCTAGGTAATCAAATACTGAAAAACTTTGCCCCAAGGATGTAATACGCTCCCCTTTACCATACACTGTCAAGTGAACACTAAAATGCAAGGCCCTTAAAACAGACTTAATAAATATCTATAGAATTTAAATGAACAACATCTTGTCATGAATGTTATAAAAGGAATCCTCAATATGAGTGGTCTTGGTAACTGCTGGGGTCTCTTCCAACTCTGAGATTTTGTGATTCTAGGTTAGACCAATATAGATTCTCTCTCCATATTCTTCAAATTTAATCTATGATTGTGTGGAATTGAGCTACATTAGAAGTGTCTTCTAAATCAATCAAGTTTAATTTAGGTCCTTTAGTGTGAGGAATGTACAATTATATTCTAATTCTTTGCCATCTATATATGACAAAGTTTGAGTTAATCAAAATATTAATATCATCCTACAATTTCATACTGTCTTTTGTTTCCTTATCTCTTTCCTTCTTTCTTTCTTTCTGTCTTTTTCTGAAGTACGCCTGTGATTTCCTCAATATGGGATGATCCAAGGAAGGAAGGTTCTCTCCTAGTGCAGATCAATACCTTCTCTGTAATTTACAACCTCAGAGAGACTACCCATGGCTCTTTCCCATGCTTCATAGTTGTCAAAATGCGCGCGCACACACATATCCATGCTTAACTGGATTCCCTTAAACAGAAATCCATTCTTCTAGCCACCCTGGATAAATAAAAATATGCAATATTCTCCCTTTAAGAGAATTAGATTAACAAGCATATACTTGTACAAACAGATATTTTCATAGAACCTATGATTATTCAAATTAATTCCTCCTAGAATAGTCTAAAGGCAGAAGGACAAAGTTTCTTCAGTAATAATGTCAAAGCTTAAGCCCTAGTTTTGATGACTATATAATGTATAGTGCATCTATTCAGACTGTAGTGACACCCTGGAGGTAATATTCCGTTGAAACACTAACTCAAAGAGAAACTGCTCTATGACAAATAGTAGTGAAATTTAATGGAAAGAACATTAGCCTGAGAAGGGAAAGGGAAAAGGAATAAGCATTTATAATAAGCTCCCTACTATATGCCAGGTACTGGGTTAAGGACTTTACAAATATTATCTCATTTGATCCTTACAGCAATTACACTGCGAGACAGGTGCTAATAATGTCCCCATTTTACAAACAGAGGCTAAGTGACTTGGCCAGAATAACCCAGCCAGGAAGTATTGAGACTGAATTTTAACTTGAGTCTTCCTGATTCCAACTCTCTCCACTATGTGGTAAGTAGAAAGTCTCTCTGTGTGGTCCTGGATAAGGCATTTTAAGTCTTTGGTCCTCAAAAAGGTCTTTCTGGTTCTAAAATTCTGTAATTCTGTGAGAGGACATCACATAACTCATAGACTAGCAACCCTTTACCTCTACATATAGTTATCTTTTGTAGCACACTATTTAATTTACAGCATGCATGTATGAACTAAGAGGCAATGTAGCAAAGTGAGTACAGAACCATCCTTGAAGCCAGGAAGAAGTGGGTACAAGTTTCACCTCTGTAACATACCGACCTACATGATTCCAAGAGATTTGCTTCAACTCTCAGGACTGCAGGTAACTAGACCATACTTTCAGTTGAAGAGAGTGTGTCAGCTTGCACTGGTAGAGGAAATTTAATCACTTGGGAATGCCCTTTACTAGTGAAATCTGAGATTCTTTCCCTAATCTTATGTATACACCATATGCATACATATTATATATATACATCTTGAAACCTACCAATCACAAGTATTTTCACAAGGCCTAAACAGCCTGGGACAGTTTGGATCTCAGGCGTTAGATGCTTTGCTCAGCTAACTCATGCTGCTGGGCTTTTGTGACAAAAGAACAGGTTGGGGCGCAGCTAGGTGGCATAGTGGACAGAGCACCAGCCTTGAAGTCTGGAAGACCCGAGTTCAAATCAGATCTCAGACACTTAATACTTCCTAGCTGTGTGACCCTGAGCAAGTCACTTAACCCCAATTGCCTCAGCAAAAAACAAAAACAAAAATTAAAAAAAAAAAGAGGGGCAGCTAGGTGGCGCAATGGATAGAGCACCAGCCTTGAAGTCGGGACGACCCGAGTTCAAATCTGGTCTCAAGACACTTAATACTTCCTAGCTGTGTGACCCTGGGCAAGTCACTTAACCCTAGCCTCAGGAAAAAAAAAAAAGAAAGAAAGAAAGAAAGAAAGAAAGAAAGAAAGAAAGAAAGAAAGAAAGAAAGAAAGAAAGAAAGAAAGAAAAGGTCAGATATAAACTTTCTCATAAAGGTGTGCTTTGCCTTTAAAACTGCTTATCACATAGGGACACCAAAAAAATAGGTTTACCATCCTGTCCCTCCTTTGTCTCTTGTTCATCCATTTCTTCTTCACCAGATCCATCTCCAAACTCCTTTTCATATTGTGCTTCCATTTCCCTGAGCTCCTTCTCGATGTCAGCCATTGTCATCCAGCTCTGCTCTTTGTACTGCTCTGCCAACCTTAAACATACAGTAAGTAATATCTTAGTCATATCACCCTGAGGGGGGGAAAAACCTCCCACCAAACTAAATACTTCTTGCTTCTGTTTCCCATAATTTCTGAGATTAGATAACACAAAAGACTGCTCCACTGGAAATATGTTTCTCACTTGCCAGCTATTATATTGGCAGGCAGAGAGAGACATGACCCAAAAAATGGCCACCACGTCATGAGTTTTTTTGCCCAGCTACTGGGCATGTAGAAATTATCTAAGGATGTGAGAAAAGTTGTTACAATGATGAAATCGTTGAATTCTTCAAATATTGATGAAAATTGTATGTTTTCAAATAACTATTATCTATGCTTGACGTCTAACTATGGGAAATTCATTTTAAGAAAGCTATGTTAACAATGAATCCACCAATTTTGTCTCAACTTTAGAATAACAAAATTTTGTAGAAATTAAAATCAACTGAATGTTCAGTATATATTATGGATCCATTTTATAATTAGAAATTTTTTTTTAGTCTCTCACGTGATGTCACTGCAATACAGAGTTCCTTGGGGAGGAAATTCCTTCCACCCACGCAGATGGGCATCTGTTCTACAACTTAAGAAGTCTCAGAGACCTTGCAGGGTTACACAACAAGTAAATGCAGAAGAAAAACCTGAACCTATGTAATCCTTATTTAAAGCCAGCCATTCACTATGCTACTCTGCTTCTAGATCAGAAATAGATTTCTACATTTTGCATAAAAGAATCTTAAAATAAATCCCAAGTCATTTATAAAGACCAATGAGGCAAAATAACACCAACATAAATTTTTTTTCTACTTTGATATCAAATGGAAAAAGATCTGCTATCAAAGAAACATAGAACAGATGTGTATAAATGCTATGAAATTGGACCCAAGGAGAAGCCATCATATTCACATTTAATTCCTTGCTACTTTTTTAAATAAATAGGGGAAAAGTTCATGCCAAAGCCATACTTGGCCTGTTTTAGCTTCTGCTTCCTCCTCATTTCCTCTGCTTTGCGGGCCTTTTCTGCGTTCTGCTCTTCCACCAGTTTTCGATGAGCCTGAACCCTTCGGTCTCTTTTCCGAATAAAAGCGACGAGCTGACGGACCAGCTCGTTCTTCTCCTTCCGCGCCTTATCTCTGGTCTTCTTGTTCTCTTTTTCCATTGCTCGCTTTTCCCAGCGGTTAGAAGCCTGTCGGGTGTCATACTCTTCCTTCCAAGCAAACGTTTTCTGAGTGCAGAAGCTCTGCCAATAAGCATAGAAAGGGTGCACCACCTAAAGAGAGAAGAAACAAACGTTCTCCTGGGAAAGGGAGGCAGAAGGTTTCTATGCTGTGTTATCACTTGGAGGAATTATTCTTGAGACAGGAAAGAAAACATCACGAAAATCTTTAGCAAACAATGCTTCAGAGGCAAAAAGACACTGAAACATGATGACAGAAAACAAGGAAAAGATATGAAAGTAGAATAGCAGAAAGGCAGAAAACTACCTTTAAAATATCCATTATAAAAGCAACACTATAAAATAGTGAGTAGTGGGTTTTTTAAAAGGCCTTTTTTACCGTATCATAGTCACTCTGGGAATCTCCAAATGTTGGGAATTCTTCAATGTCATCCTCAGTCATAGATTCTAATTCTTCCTTCACAATCATTTCAAAAACATTACGGTACACTGTATAGAAGCCCTGAAACATGAAATAGTTGTTACTAGGATGCAAAATCTGCATTTGTTTTCCTATTCTAGCTACAGAACAAGATCATTATTATATTCACATGAAAAACATCACTACTATTCCAAAATAAAAAAAATCAATACCTACCCCAGCTTCCAAAGCCCATAAAAGTATGTCTGACACAGTCTAACTATGCCCTGGATGTAGGGCATAATTAGTGCTACATTATCCAAGTGTAAGATGATTTTGATTAATGTTTGTTTATCACTATCTGAAAACTTAAAATATTCGAGCAATTTTTTTTTTCCATTTGCCAAATGGAACTAATTTTATTCTCTTTCAATAACAGCATCCCTAAAACATTCCTATAGACTATTTCTACAAGAAGACTTGGTATGAAATGAAGACATTAAGCTGAAATGTCTGCTTTACCTTTTCATCATCTCCATACCCAGAATAACAGGTGACAGTAAAATACTGTAGCAGATCTAAGCTGTCATCTTGATAATCTCCATCAGCTCCTCCTTTAAGCAAAGCCTCCCTATGATTATCATACCTAAAAGAAATATAATAATATCACTTAAGCAAGATAAAATGTAATTTCAAAATGCTCTACTTTGGAAAAGCCAAAATATTATTACATTGATATTTGTCTAAGACATAATAAAAAATGTTACAGAAAACAGGATACCTAAAGACTTTGCAAACCATTATTAATGATGACAAGAAAATGAACTTAACTTCACATTAACTTCATTAAATTTTTGCTTTCAATTGAAGTATATAATAAAGCAGGGTAATTTCAGTGTTAAAAGTAAATACCTACTGCCCCTTGCTGATGGTGCTAAAAAAAACAAAGAAGGCTATAGGGCCTGGGCCCTTTCACTGCTTCCTATGGCAAGCACTACCTCCTATGGCAGGTAGAAAGGGTGGCCATCCTTCTCAAACTCAATCCAAGTTTTTAATCAAGACTTACAATACACCAAGAACAGTACTAAACACTGGGAATACAAAGAAAGGAAAAAAAAAAAAAAAACAGATTCTGCCCTCAAGGAACTCCTATTTTAGCTCCTCAGTCACTCTTTATCATTCAGGGGCAACCCTGGTCACTGACACTAATCAAGAGAGTTGCCTGGGTCCTCTCCTCAGAGGCTAGAATCACATATCTAGTTCTATTGGAGGGAGAGGGAGAATAGTGGGATAAAGAGGGGAATGGAAGTTTCCTTCCAGGGAAAGGTCTGTACCCTGGGATTTTGTACCCTTTGGTGTAAGACCCAAGAGGTCGTCTAGTCCAACTCCTTCATTTTAGAGATGAGACTAGAGGCCAGTCAGATTCATTGACTTGTCTAAGAGTTGCACTGAGAAATAGTAGCAGAACTTGCCCCATATCTTCCAACAAACAGGCAGAACTCTTTCCACTACCCCATATTAGCTAAAAATTTTCTGTAGGAACCTATTTCCAATTTTTCTTAATGAAGTCAACAAAATTTTCTTAAATGCCAACTCTGCTGAAACATTCTATTATGAAAGAAAGAAAGAAAGAAAGAAAGAAAGAAAGAAAGAAAGAAAGAAAGAAAGAAAGAAAGAAAGAAAGAAAGAAAGAAAGAAAGAAAGAAAGAAAGAAAGAAAGAAAGAAAGAAAGAAAGAAAGAAAGAAAGAAAGAAAGAAAGAAAGAAAGAAAGAAAGAAAGAAAGAAAGAAAGAAAGAAAGAAAGAAAGAAAGAAAGAAAGAAAGAAAGAAAGAAAGAAAGAAAAAAAAGAAAAGAAAAGAAAAGAAAAGAAAGAAAGAAAGAAAGAAAGAAAGAAAGAAAGAAAGAAAGAAAGAAAGAAAGAAAAAGAAAGAAAAGAAAAAAATCTATGTTAAAGAGTACTGTCAGCTCTTTGTAAATGAAATATTTTACATATCCTTGAGACATAACAATGTCATACAATAATCTATTTTACAAAAGTTCCTTCATGTCAAGGAGTTAAGACCAAAAACTCCACCAAAAATTTTAATTTAGCTAAAAAATTTATCAAATTACTCCTTTGTTCCAATAGAAGGAATAGATGAAGCCCCATCTAGAGAAGAAGGGTTAAAGCCCAGTTTTTTCATATAAAGTAGTTTTATGTATAAAATTATGAACATTAAAAAAAACACCTTTTTTTCAAGTATTTGTTTTTATATATGCTTCTAGGTTTTTTGTTTGAACCTAGCAACCCTGTACTATACCTTACCTAAGGGGTCATAGATTTGTTTTTACACACAGACACACACACTTTTTGCTAAGTGTATATCAATATGATGGGTTTCCTATGTTATTTTATGCACTTAAAAAAACAATTCTAAGAAATAGTTCATAGATTTTACTAGGTCAAAACAGTCTACAACACAAAAAAATGGTTAAGAATCCCTGCCATACAAGGACAAGCAAACTGACCTTAGCAAATGAGAAGTCACTATAGAATAAAACTGAATAGCCATTAACAACGAATGGAAGCAAACCTAAAACGATATACCATGTTTTAATATACTGATGCAATACAAAGATATTTTTAAAAGTCTTTTACTGACAATTCTATATATTATACATATGTATCATTAATTATACATTCACACAGTGCATGCATTCATGAAAATATCTTATTATTTACCATGCTCTTTCCTGAGGATCACTCAGCACATCATACGCTGCCTGGATTAATTTGAATTGTTCAGCTGCTTCTGCTGCATTATCCAAATTTTTATCTGTGAAAGAAAAATCACCAAAATTTAAACATTTAAAGAATAGAAGCTAAAATTTTTTTAAGAAACATTAATTATTTACTAGGTGCAAGGCAAAACATTGTGCTGGCTTGGGCTTGTAAAGGGCTTTTTTTCCTACAAATATCAAATAAGTCAGCATAACCTGCTTTAAGAATCTATATCCATTTAAGGGCATTCGAATTTCAGGAAGTTCATTAAGACTCTGTATGGTATGGCCTTCCCTTTCTACCACTTAATCTAATGAAGAACTCACTTTATACACATTTTTACTTATTTCAAAATACTTATTTGTTAGTCTGGTGTTCCTTCCATCCATGTTGACTGCTGCACTATAGTAGATAGGCTTCATGAACTGTTGGCGCTAAATTTCTCTCTCCACAGTTATCTAAATCCTTCTCTGAATGCTAAATTCACTACCATCACTAGGTTCAAATTCAATCCTTTTCCGATTAGAAAAATCTATAAAAACTTGTTCCCATATTAGCATAGTCTTCAAAGACACCTCATATCTATCAAGCCTAAAGGCTAATTGGGATTCTGTGAACATGATTTATTAATACTTTAGTACCTGTATTTTTAATAGTTTTTTATTTACAAAACATATGCATGGGTAATTTTTCAACACTGACCCTTGCAAAGCTTTCTGTTTCAACTTATCCCCTCCTTCTCCCCACCCCCTCCCCTAGATAGCAGGTAGTATATGTTAATAAAATTGGTTTCCTTGGTAATCCTCTAGGTTTAATGTTATGCTTTTAAAAACATTATTTTGTAAAAGAATCTGTAAGTTTCACCAGAATGCCAAAGGGTTCCATGCCACACAAAAAAATTAAGGACCCTTGGATTAGCCCTTAAAGTACAATACTTACAAATTGTGAGTCAGCTAGCCCAACAAACAGTATTCTCGTCTCATAGCTAAGAAAATAGCATCCCCCTCTTTTTTTTTTTTTTTTTTTTTTTTTTTTGGCTGAGGCAATCAGGATTAAGTGACTTGCCCAGGATCACACGGCTAGGAAGCATCAAGTGTTTGGTTTGGTGCTCTATCCATGCGTCACCTAGCTGCCCCAGAAAATGCAGTCTCAAAGAGATAAAGCCATTTATCCAAAGTTACAGAGCTAGGAACAGAAACCAGAATTCATGATTCCAAGTCCATTATTATTTTGATATACCTTGCCAGGTTTACCTCTCTACCACAATTATTGTATCGGTCCTTGAGTATAATTTTTACAAAGGTCCAAAAATATAACAATTCAGTATGCTTTAAAAGAATGCTTTATTTAACATTAAGTCATATTGTACATTGCCCTCATTACCTGTAATATTCCTTTCCAAAAGAAATTTACTAAAAAAATCTTAGTGCATGGAGGCAATCTACTCCCATTCACTATACTTCCCTAATGATAGAAAACAATAAAACCTCTTTGCCTCTCTTAAAGAAAAATATTCCGTGTCTAAGGAATTCCAAAAGTACTGGTTACATTGAAACATATTTTGCTTTATAATGTCAAAAGAAACTATTATAAGTCTTGGAGCACTAACATCAGTCTCTCTTTTCCCAGCATCCCCCACCTCAATGAAAAACTCTGTCTCTTAGATGCCACTGGAGAGGTTCATTGTGCAAATGAAGTCTGCTCAAAACCAAATCATAATATTTTAAGTATTGTAATTTACATCAATCCTTTATAATAAAATGTTTTCTAGACCTAAAGAGGCCCGCCAACATCTTTGTACTAAACCCTCTAATATTTAGGGAAATCCCTGATCTTTGCAAAAGCAGGATCCAAGCTTTAACTTTCCTTAATTTCACTAAGTATCTAGAAAACAATTTTGAATTATGCAAGAAAATTAATTACACTATCCCCTGACTTGGCAACCTCACTATTAGGTACACAACCCAAGGAAGTCAAAAATAGAAACAAAGCTCCAGCAAAATATTCAAAACACCATTTTATGGTAGCAAAGAACCAGAAACAAAAGGGGCATCTAGCAAAGTGAGGGATGAAGGAATATGCATTTATTTAGCATCTACTATGTGTCAGTACCAGACTAAGAATTTTTGTGTGTTTTTCAAAAATATTGCATGTGATCTTCACAACGACTCTGCACGATAGGTGAAATAACCATTCCCACTTTACAGTTGAGGAAACTAAGGCAAACAGAGGCTAAGTACCCAGGGTCACATTGCTATTAAATGTCTGAGGAAGCCAGACTTAAGTTGGGGTCTTTCTGATTCCAGGTCCAGTGCTCTATCAGTGAGGCAAAGTTGCAAAGAGGGAATGGCTAAAAACAGATAAAGGAAAAAAATACAACCCATGAATGTAAAGAATATAATCATGCAGTAAGAAATGACAAATGACAGAGAAATATGAGGTTTGTATGAACTGAATCACAGAGATAAGCAGAACTAAAAGAACAATACAATATTAAGAAAAAATAAATAGATACTAGCTAATAAAACACAAGCTCCTCCCACAGAAGATACAATCAGGAGAATTACTAGGAATAATGTATACCCTTGTCAGATGCAATTATTGAACTAGATGTTTTTGCTTAATTGTTTTCATTTTTCACAAGGTCCGAGGATGAAATGACTGCAAAATAATGGCAAAAGGCATCAAAATTGAATACAACTGACTTTTCAAAGTCAAATTTCTATTACATGAAAAACTGGAAGTTTGGTGATTTTATAATCTGGGAATAGGTATAAAAGGGAAATTTTGTGGGAGGCAGGAGGAAGATACTGGATACAAAAAATAATTGAAGACAACACCTCAAATTTCCTATATCCTAAGGCTTAGACAATTCTGGCCCAGATGGGATCTGAAGGAATCTGAGTGGGAATAACCAGCAGTTCTGGCCACCCCTAGTCTGAAGATCCTCTGGGAGGCTAGGAATCTTCCAGAGATCACAAAATAGACTCACAGCATCCAGAACTGCCACCAATCTATGTTGACCTTCCTACAGAGTGGAATTCCCTCCAAATCTGTTGTTTGTCCTTTGTTCCAGAAAAGAGGACCAAGCTATCAGGGAGGTGAAACCATGACATGCAAGTGAATTGGAGGGAGGGCTGTGCAAAGTCACCTGCCTCACTTTCCCCTCCAGCAGCTGGATCCAGTGGCAAGATACAGATCAGAATGACTAGAGATAGTCCCATGTAGTGTGAGATCTTGGCCTTTTAACAAGTCTCAGTTTGACTGAGGTTGCACCCTTCAATGATTAAGCCTAAGTAGCAACCTCTTTCACCTAGTTCAAAAAAAAAAAAAAAAAAAAAAAAAAAAAAAAGACTAAGCAAATCTGGGAGGGGAAGACCCTCAGGGTTTATGGCCAAAACAGAAATGACTGCTATTTACATTCACTGTCTATCAGGATTCAAATCCAAACGGGTTAACTAACCAACAATATATCTGAATATAAATTGGGATCCATGTATATCTAAGCATTTAGTAAGGAACATTTTCCACAAAGATGGATTTTTCATCTATTCTGGTTGTGATTTTATTTCTCACTTTATAAGTCAATTCTACTTATTCCCTCTGGCATTGTTTCCTTATAATAATTGTAAATTCAAATAGATAATAAATATAAGAAATTCTGTAAATTATAAAGGACTATATAAATGCATGGCATGATGATAATGGTGATGGTGATATTGAAGATGATAATAAGGATTTAGTTGTGGCAGTTATACATAGAGGCAACAATCAGATTTTTATGATAACCTGTCTCCAAACTCAAAAAATTTACATTTTAGTTAAATTTAAACCCTGTAATCTTGAAGACCATGTAAGATTTTGGCTACAGGGCCACTTCTGAAACAAATAGGACCATGGCAAATCACAGACTCTCAATTTCCCCGGTGATTCTCAAAGTCTCAAGAAGCTGCAGATCTGGATTGGTGGAAGGAATCCCCTGAACCAGGAACTCCCTATACTAATAAAACCTATTTAAAAAATCTTTTGTTACAATTCAAAGAACCTTAGAGTTCAAATCAACCATTCCAACCTCACAGTCAAAGAAGGAACTGAAATCTATTAACACCTTTAACATCTGTAGATTGGTTCAACCATTCTGCAAAACAATTTGGAAATTATACTCTAAAAAACACTAACCTACAGAAACCTTTTGACCCAGGAATACTATTATAAAGCACAAACGCCATGGAAATCAAATATGGTGAAAAAGGATCCATATGCCTAAGATTATTTCGTTTCTTTTCTTTTCTTTTGCTGACGCAATTGGGATTGAGTGACTTGCCCAGGGTTACACAGCTGGGAAGTGTTTAAGTGTCTGAGGTCACATTTGAACTCAGGTCATCCTGTCATCAGGGCTGGTGTTCTATCCACTGTGTCACCTAGCTGCCCCCAAGATTATTTCTAAAAGCATTTTTTGTAGTAGTAAAGAACTAGGAACCAGTTGATCATTATTTGGGGAATTGATAAATAAATTATGGTACAAGAATGCAATGTGACTGATTCAGAGATAGAAAGATTTTTATGAATTGAAGCACAATGAAATAAACAGGACCAGCACATTTATGCAAAGACAATAATATGAAGAAAAACAAATCTAAAAGACCTACAAACTAATCAAAGCAACAAATAAAAACTATTTCAAAAGACTGACAGTTATCTGTAACTGCCACCTCTTGATGGAGGTATACCATCTTATATATGGCTTATGTATTGATTTGTTTTATTGAATTCTACATAAGTTAGAAGGTTGGGCTTCCACTCAAGGAAATGGGGTAAGGGCAAGAGGTTTAATGTGAGTTGATAAGACAGAAATACACACACATATACAATACCTAAATGAAACTTATCTTAGATGCCAAAAAACAAAAATGTTCAGAAGGGAACACAATAATTTTATTACTTTTGCTCAATAGTACATAATATATTATATTATATTATATATGTAGGTATTTCTTTAAAAAATATATATCATTTTCTACATATGCTGAAATATCTGGTTCTTGATGTTGCTGATGTTGTTTTTAGTATTCAAATGATGCTACTGGCTTATCCAGAGCTCTCATTCATCCTGAACTTGTACAATTGATGTTTTAAGCCTATATTCAGGACTACATTTTTTTTTTGCTGTTAAATTACAGCTTATTGTTTTCAACCTCACATTTCTATTCATGAATATCACAGTATATTTTGATTCTGTCATTCAATGAATTAGTTATCACTAATAGCTTTATATGATATACAAATTTGGTAAATACAACCTATATTTTCCTCTAAACCGTTAATTAAAACATTGAACAGGACAAAGGTAACCTTTTCCAAATTAATAGAAACTTCTATTTTGGATATCAAAGGAGATTAAGATATCACCAAAAACTGAAATTTCTATCATTTCATTTGAGATAATAAAGAACAATTATTATTAACTATATAAAAATAAATTTGGGGCAGCTAAGTGGTGAAGTGGATAGAGCACCAGCCCTGAAGTCAGGAAGACCTAAATTCAAATCTGGCCTCAGACACTTAACACTTCCTAGCTGTGTGACCCTGGGCAAGTCACTTAACCCCAATTGCCTCAGCACAAAAAATAAATAAATAAATTTAAATGACAAAGCTGAATATTGGGTAAAATTAACAATTAACTTTTAAGAAAAAAGCTGATTCTCTAGATGATTTGTATATGTATGTAGTTATTGATTTATCTGTTTTAGGGATTTTTATTACTGTAGTTAGGGAGAGAGAATTCATGAAAGTTAAAGCTGGAAAAACCTTCAAATGTAAACTCTCAGAACCAAGTTTAATCTCTTACCAATGCTTCTTTTTAAAACTAACACTTCAATTTGCAGTGTTTGGTTTTACATTTCACTCAACTACTTGGGTACAGAATAATTCTGTTTAGGATTTAGGAGCCATCAAATAAAAAAATCACTGGTGAATTAGACACCAAAATATGTACCACTATCCTAACAAAAGATTCCTAAGTGATGAACTTATAAAATCATGCTGCAAAGTTGGAATTATCCCATTTAAAAGATAACCCTGGTTCATAAATGTTCCATCCTGAAAGACTGCTGCCATGGTCACATTGTATTAATCGTTCAAACTATGGAAATCCTCCTCCAGAATGTTTTATTCTCTTCCTATCTCCCCATACCACACCTAGCACAGAGAAGCTCAACAAACACGACAAAATATCGTACATCAAAGGAGTTAATATTCAACTGTTATCATAAATTCTCAAATAAAAAGTTTAAATGACTTAAAGAAAACAAATCATTGGGACAGGCATGGGGTGGGAGGTGGCGGCTAAAATATTCTACACAAAACCTACAAAGAAGCCATGTTTTTTAGATATTTCGCTTTAACATCTTAACCACTGATTAGACATCCCAATTATCAGTTTGAAGAATACCTAATGTCATTGCAAAACTGACAGCAAACCTGGCTAAACCCATTTTCCTACAGGTGGAAAAAATGGGACAAGTTGGAGCTGGGGATATACATCCATGTGGCTAGAATTAAAAGCATCTTATATTTCGGGCCCTACGAGACAAAGGAGGGCATTTTTGAAAGTTGGGCTCTGAAGAGGAAGCTCTTGTGCACGGTTCTCAGCAAGAGCATCCCAGGTTCGGAGGCTCAGTCTGGTTGGAGGGAGGAGGAGACTCTGGACTAGCAGAGCCGGCTAGGGTCAGATACGGGGCACCCAGGCCAGAAGCTCTCGGGCTTGCTGACAAGCAGCGCGGAGCCATCAATTGCACACTGGCCAAGAGAGAGGGGCGGCGAGTCTGCCCCTGCATCAACGAGTTTAAGCAGAGAGTCTCACCTAGCCCACCTTTTCCCTGAGCTTCTTCTTCCCCTCTTTGATTCTAGCAGCAAGAAATACTCATAATATAAATTACATGTTATGTCTATTGCTTGCTTTAAAGTGTATCTGTTGCATTCTCCCTATGGAGAAGCCAGAAAGGGCAGAGAGACTTAAAGGACGGGGGGGAAGGGTGGCAGAGGGATGATCTGGAGGGGGCACCTGGCAGAATGGGGAGGAGGGGGGCGGTTCCTACCTGGGAGTGGAGGGGATAAAGTGGGGATGGGGAGCGCAGGAAGGGGAGAAACCTGTCCCCCGGGATGGAGGAAGCCCCAAATGGTACGGGAAGGGGGGGGGGGGGGGCTTGTCTAGACAGCGGAGGGGGGAAAGCGCTCCCTGGGGGCGGGGGCGGGGACGGGATGGGGGATGGGGCATTGGTCCCGGTCGGACGAGGCGGTTGGCCCAATCGGGGTCGGGCCCCCGGGGCCCGTAGTTACCCGGGTGCCATTTCAGGGCCAGTCTCCGATAGGCCTTCTTCAGCTCCTCCTCGCTGGCGTCGCGCCGCACCCCCAGCGCCTCGTAGTGACACTTCATGCCGGGGCCGGGGGCCCAGCGGGAGGTTGTGTCCTGCTTCTTTGGCCTCCGGATTAGCAGAGGCGGTAGCTACCCAGGGAGCGAGCGAAGAAGAAGCCGGAGCCGGGGCCGGAGCCGGCGGCGGCACCACATGGGGAGGGGGCGGGGCCTGTCCCGGAAAGGACCCCGGAGGCCCGGTCTGTCCGGAGCAGGGCCTTAGACTGGCTCGAGATCAGGGGGTTGGGGGCGGGATAATGGGCGGGGCCCATGTTACAGAGGAGGGGCCTAAAAGGAAAGGGCGGGGCCGGGAGAGGCGAGGAGCAGAGCCGGAAGGAGGCAGAGCAAAGTCTAGAAAAGTTGGCTCGAATTAGGGAGCAAGATCTGGTAGGGAGGTGGGGAACCGAAATGAAAGGAGGCGGGGCCTTCTCAAAACGTGATGGAGCCAAGCTTAGAGGAGAGCTGCACGGAACTGAGAACAAGACCCAAGCGAAGGGGCGGGGCAAAGCCCGGAGGCCGGGGGAGAAGGGGAGGTCCGGCCTGAGTCCTGCGGTGAGCAGGAGCCGGGCAGTCTAGTCCTCACACCTCGAGGATACAAAAAGAAAAGAAAAAGACAATTTTCCCTACTTTCAGGCAGCTCACATACAAGAGAGACCACAGTGAAGTTCAGCTATGTCAGATGGAAAGATATCACGATCTATAGGGTTCAAGTTATCAAGCATTATTAAGTATCCAGGACATGACAGGTACTTTGTGTGCTAAGTGCTGGAGATACAAGGAAAGGGGGACAGGAAAGCAACAACAACCCCTGCCTTTAAGGAACTCATGGGGGATATGAAACCAAACAAGTTGGGTAACGGATAAACTGGGGAGGGGGTCTCTGAAAGGGAAGAGCCTGAGAAAAAGGCTGCAGAAGGTTTCAGGTATAATGGGAGACTTTTTTAGCTGAAACCTGAAGAAAGCCAGACAGCAGGGATGAGAAGCATTCAGCAAAGCAGATGGTAATGCATCTTCTTTAATGTCATTTACAATGATAAAAAAAAAAAAAGTATTAGTTTTTGAAGCTGAATCATTTGATAGTGCCAAGGACTTTGATGGTGAGACTTTCTCTTCTAAGTCTTCAGTAACTGTGCCAAGAGCACCAAAGAAGCTAACTCCAGACTACATCTTACCAAAGTTGCTTCCAGAGCAGATGGGTTCAAAAGAAGGACAGAGCAGGACTATTGGTCTGGCAGTGGGGGGGGGGGTGCTGCTGCTCCCTGGGCCCTCAAATTTACCTGCCAGTGGGTGATAGAGGCAACAAGAAACAGATGGGCCCCTTCTCTACAGGGATTAGTGCCCTCAGTGATGGCTGTGGGAGAGCTAGGGGAAAAAGTCAAGCGAGAGGAGTTCAAATTCTTTTAAACACTTTCTAGCAGGTATCCTAGACATGTCACTTACTTAACCTCTTCCTTTCCCAAGCAATAAAATGGGGATAATAATAGCACCTATCTCAGAGCTTTTTTATTTGTAAAGCACCTAGCACATAGTAGGAGCTTAGTAAATGCTTTTTCCCAATCCCTTTTTTCCCTCTGTAGAGGCTGGGATGGAAGCAGAGCTAGTGATCTTGGGTGGGGAGGAGGGGTGTCAGGGAAAGGCTGCTGTTCTCAAAACTCTTGGATTTAGTCATACACTATATCAAAGTATGGGGGAAGTGGAGGTACCAGGTTTAATTTGCCCCTGCATATGCTGCCAAAGAAATCTCTAGGTGGTGGTGGTGGGAGGATTAGAAGATTTTTAGAAGATTGCAGTTGAGCTGAGCCTAGAAGGAATCTAAGGATTATGCAGAGATAAGGAGGGAATATATTCCAGTTAAAATTGTGCCTAAAACGTTTTATTATCTGTTAAGAATTAGTACTTGTCTCAAGGTCCAAAATGGACAATTGGAGGGCAAAAAGTGGCAGAGCATTACTGATGTTTCTTCACTGAGTTCTGGGTCAGCAGGTCCCCATAGAAAACAGTTCCAGCTGACAAGATGTGGTAACCAGGATCCATGACGGGAAAGATGACACCAGATTGCAGGAGATGTAGGTAGCTGCAAAGCTACCAAGCCTCTTTCCAAAGTTGCTTAAAAACAATGCAAAAACTTTCTGTTGTTTGGTTGCATTTTTGTTTTTCTTCCCAGGTTATTTTTACCTTCTTTCTAAGTCTGATTTTTCTGTGCAACAAGATAACTGTATAAACATGTATACACATATTGTATTTAACATATATTTTAATGTAAGGGGCCTTTAAATGGGTGCCACAGCAAATCGGGAGATTGAGTGGTCCGGAAGTAATTTCTGTGGATATTAGGACTGCCCTTGGGCGGGATCCTGGCCATATTGAGATAGCTTGGTAATGGGTGACTCTCTCGCTGATTGGCTGTGTGTGTGACCTCACAGGCCCTATGTAAGCCCACTGCAGGCAGCAGGCACTCTCTTTAACCTGGCGTTCTTCACCCTGGCTTCCTAGCCTGGGTGGCCAAGCCAAGATGGATAGCCAAAAGAGGTAAGGGTTTTGGTAGTGAACATGTGGGTCTTCTGACCAGGTGTTCACTCGGGAACCAACAAGTCAGGGCATCAGTTAGGGCATTATGTGAGTAGGTATAATAAAGGCTTTTAAGATTACACATGGCTGTTCTTGAGTGCGCTACCGGTTATTAAGCTATAGATTCAAGAGATTATGGCCAGAGACCTTTGAAGGCCTCAGAGGAGGCGAGCCGGGTAGAGTTCACACTGCAAAGGACAGTGGTCAAAGGTACTCTGGTGGGTCTAGGACAGACTAGTAATTGTAACTGCCAGGAGAGCACGTTACATTTTAACATGTAGGGGAAGGGGTGGAGGGAAGGAGGGGAAAAGTTGGAACGGAACTTTTTGCAAGGATCAATGTTGAAAAATTACCCATGCATACGTTTTGTCTATAAAAAAAATAAAAAAAAATAAAAAAATAAAAAAAAAAAAAAAAAAACCAGAGCAAAAACCAGTGCTACAGAAGTGACCAGACCAGGCAAGTTTTGTTCAAAAATCCTTGGCCATAAGGATATGAACAGACAATTTTCAGATGAAGAAATTAAAACTATTTGTAGCCACATGAAAAGGTGCTCCAAATCACTCTTACTCAGAAAAATGCAAATTAAGACAACTCTGAAATACTACACACCTCTCAGATTGGCTAAAATGACAGGAAAAGATAATGACAAATGTTGGAGGGGATGTGGGAAAACTGGGTCACTAATGCATTGTTAGTGGAGTTGTGAACAGATCCATCCATTCTGGAGAGCGATTTGGAACTATGCTCAAAAAGTTATCAAACTGTGCATACCCTTTGATCCAGCAGTGTTACTACTGGGCTTATATCCCAAAGAGATCTTAAAGGAGGAAAAGGGACCCACATGTGCAAAAATGTGGCAGGTTTTTTTGGGGTTTTTTTTGTAGTGGCCAGAAACTGGAAACTGAGTGGATGATCATCAATTAGAGAATGGCTGAATAAGTTATGGTATATGAATGCTGTAGAATACTATTGTTTTGTAAGAAACGATCAGCAGGACAATTTCAGAAAGGCCTGGAGAGACTTAACATGAACTGATGCTGAGTGAAATGAGCAGATGTAAATTTCAGGCTAGCTCCTTGGAGGCCTCAGGATCAGCCAGAGTTAAGATAAGTAACTCTTTAGGAGGAGAAGTGAAGGAGATGGACAAAATTGCCAGGAGTTTTGCCAAGGATCCCTCCCTGATTCTAGAGTCTAGAATCTCCACACTTTTCTCCTCATCCACCCTCTCTTACTCCACCTCCTAATCCTTCCTAGGATTATCTGTATACACCAAACATCAAGGCAACACAGAAGTGATAAGGGCCATTTTTCCAAACATATGCTAATAGAATCATTGTCCAATAGGTATTAGCCTTTAGTGCTCAGTTGTCTGATTCAAGTACATCTTTTAAGAGTTTCAGCCCTTTACAAGCAGAACCAAGAGGTCATTATACACAGCAACAAGAAGACTATACAATGCTTAATTCTGATGGGCGTGGCTCTCTTCAACAATGAGATCATCCAAACTAGTTCCACTTGTGAAGTGATGAAGAGAACCATCTACACCCAGAGAGAGGACTGTGGGACAGAGTGTGGAACACAACATAGCATTCTTACTCTCTGTTATTTGCTTGCATTATGTTTTCTTTCTCAGTTTTTCCTTTTCCTTCTTGATCTGATTTTTCTTGTGCAACAAGATAACTGTATAAATATAGATATATACACATATATTGGATCTAACATGTATTTCAACATATTTAACATGTATTGGACTACCTACCAGCTAGGGGAGGAGGTGGGAGGAAGAGGGGAAAATTTGCAACAAAAGGTTATGTAAGGTTAATGTTGGAAAAACTACCCATGCATATACTTTGTAAATAAAAAGCTTTAATAAACAAACAAACAAACAAACCAAAAAAAAAAAAAAAAAAAACAAAAAAAAAACCTTGGCTATACCCAAAGATGAGTAGGGTAGTTAAAAAAAAAGAATCTTGTGTTTAGAGAAACAATCAAATTAAGGATTACAATCTAGAAACTATGATTTTTAACATCCTCTGTATATCTCTACCACTGGCATTATTATTGCAAAATTAGAAGCGAATATCACAGAACTGAGGCCATTTCCTTTGGCTGATACATTTCCATAGCCAAAAATTTCATCACCAAATGGTTTGCCTAGTCAGTGATGAGGAAATGTATAAATAAAATCCATAGATGCTGGTCCAGTATTTTCAAAGAACTAGGAAGTGATGGGTCCAGAAAGCTATTAAAATGAAATTTAAATCCAATTATGCAAAATAGTCAAATATATTTTTGCTATTCATGATTTAATATTTATATAAGGGGATTAAACAGGACCTTTCCTCAGTCAGTTTGATGAACATATTTTTTTCCCCATGTAACATGACTGCCCATTGACATCTTTTTAAAAGGACAAAGAAAACTCTTGATTAGTGTCCTGTAACTGAGGCTGCCTCCAAAATGATTGGTTAACTGGGATTCTTAGGAGGGCAGAATTTCCAAAGTCACCCCTGGAAATGCCAGAGTATAAACAAGCCACCCCCATCCTCTGTTCTTTTCCTTTTTTCTACATTTCCTCTGTGTCTTTGAGGGAGGGGGAGAGAAATGAAGAATTGCAGAGGGGATGAGAGCAGGTGGATTTTTTTTTTCTCATTTCCCCAAGCTAAGAGCAGTTAATGGTGTCCCAGGGTAAAAGACTGTGTTTGCCCACATTGCCTGAGTTACTTAGAGTGGACATTCCCAGATTAAAACAGGACAATAACTGGAACAGTATGTGAATCAATGTGAATGTTTTATGTGTTTTCTGTTTGTTTTCTATGGGATGAAATAAAAGCTGTTCTCTATCATTAAGCATTTATTTGGCATTTAAAGCTCTTCACAACCTACCTCCTTCTTACCTTTCAAATCTTACAGGAGGCAGAGCCAAGAGGGCAGAAAAGGAAGCAGTACAGCAGGCTCTCCCATCATATTCTTCCAAACAGATTTAGAAAACACACTAAATGCAGATGGGAAATCCAAGAAAAAGCTAGTGAGACTAGCCCAGAGATTCTATCACAACATGGAGACAAAAAAAACTCAGTGAATACTTGGGGTAAGGTTTGGCCAAGAATGGTCATGCAATACACTCCAACACAAAGTGGCTGTGCAATAGGTTTCCAGATCCAAAAAATGTTCACTGCGGAGTGCATGAACAGCAACTTTGTGGCTCACCATACAATTCAAGTCACAGATTCAAGGCTCAGGAGTGGCATTCTGGAGTACAGAATTGCCATAGGCTACAGGCTAAAAGCAGGAAGTTCAAAAACTTTTCTCTCCTGATATTACCACCACCCTCATATAAGCCCTCATCCACTCATGCCTACACTCTGCAATAGCCTGCAAAAGGTGAGTAGGGTTGGGGGAGGGAGGGCCATGCCCTGGTCACCTCATATTCTCCCACTCCAATCTATTCTCCATTCAGCCACAGGGATTTTCCTTAAGCAAAGATCTGACCACATCATCCCTCTACTCAATAAATCTAATGGTTCCCTATAATTTCCAAAATCATTGTTTGGCATTCAAAGTCCTTCATAACCTAGCTTTCTCCCTACACTTCCAGAATATTCAGACTTTACTCACTTCCTCATACTCCTAGAGTTTCATGGGCCTCCTGGCTGTTCCACAAACCAGACTTCTCTCTTTCTTAACTGCAACCATTTTCTCATGTCCCCCCAAGACTTGAATGCTCTTTCTGCTCATCTCTGCCTCCTGGGTCTCAATTAAAATCTCATATTCTAAAAAAAGCCTTTCCCAACCTTTTTTAATTCTACCTTCTTCCTTATTTTTCCTGTGTATATAGACTGTTTGTTCATATGATTGCCTGTTGTCTGTGAACATGAACTTTTACTTCTTGTATCCCCAGAACTTAGCAATATGGCTGAGCCTAGAATAGGGTCTCAGTTCATTTCTAGCCCAATCTGAAACCTCTAGAGCAGGGGTTCTCAAATGAGCCCTGCTAAAGATGTTTATGCAGCCTGCCGGGTTATGGCAAATGGGCTGAGGGGCAGAGACAGAGTATGTTTTTGTTTTTACTATAGTCCAGCCCTCCCACAGTCTGAGGGACAATGAACTGGCTCCCTATTTAAAAAGTTTGAGGACCACTATTCTAGCGTAATAAGGGAAATCCCAGCACAAGATTGCATTTCTGTGGCATGGAATCCACAGAGCCTTCTAGCTGGCTGACAGTGGCTGTCTAGTGTCTTCTGTTGCTCAGATACAAACAAAATCAAGAACTTGAAGGGCTTCAAGGGGGAGTTAAAAGATTTTCCCTTTTCACTTTGAAGGTGCTGAAAGCACTGGTACCAGATTATCCCTGAAATCATGGGATAACACAACACTTAATACCCCCAAAATGCAGCAAGAGGATCAGTCCTTATCTTCCCTACAAAAATTCAGAGCCTAGCCCTGACTACAAATCTTAAATCAACAAATAAGCTATAAGACCAAGCAAACAAAAAAAGAATCCCACGATAAAAAGCTATTATGGTTACAGGAATGTTCAAGGAACACATCTTCCATCCCCCAAATGACTTTCAGACATTTGATGCAGCTCCTTAAAAGACACAACCACTTGGGAATAAATTCAGTTAAAAATCCTAAAAGATGAAGCAAGAATTGTGTTGTGTGCATGCATGTGTCTGTGTGCTTTATTTTGAGAGCTGAACAATGCCAAGGTAGATAAATAACTTTAAAACCATCAGGAACACACATCAACATAAAGATCAACCATGATTCCAAAGAACAAATGAGACATGTATGCAGCTGCTGAAAGAATGAGGCGGTGTGTATACACACACATGCACACACACATTTTAAAATTTTTTCTTACATTCTCCTCCTCTCCCACACAAAGATGCAGACATTCTGATCTTCCTTGTTGTTTCTCCTGAACTCTGACCCTTGGAATGACTGGCTTCCTAAGACCTAGTCCATGTGCAATATTCTTAAAGTTTTTTCCTACCTGCTAGAATACCCCTTTTCTAAGTTTCCTTCCATCTCATTTGTATTTGCCATATATCTTTTGATTGATATATGTAACCTTCCCCCATAAGTACCTCAAAAGCTGGGATTGGTTTTGCTTTTGCTTTGTATTCCCGTGTTTTAATATACTGACGGCCACATAATAAGCACTTAATAAATGACTGCTGAATAACCGATAAATTAAGCATCTTTGGCACTACAAAATGTGTTTGAATCTTAAGTCAGCTTTACAACACTAAAAAATATTCTTAATGTTATGCAATTAGGTTTTTAAATTTTTTAGTTACTACTAAATTATTAATTCTGAACTACCCAAAAACATCTTAAGAAAAATAAATGTACCATTGAATTCTTGTCCACTTTTTATTGTAAAAGTGAGATAAAATCTTCTATCAAACACTTTTAGCCCTATATTTGTTCATCAGTCCACTACAAAAGTATCAAAGTCCTGATAAAAAATGTATTTACATATTGAATGCAAAATAAATACAAAACAATGGGAAACATTTGTTTTCCACAGATTCACTCTGCTTTCTTAGTCTTCAAAGCTTTCTGCATCATTTTTCTTTGTCTTTTATGTATCTTTTTCTTTCTTTTTTTCAAACTGACTTTGGGTTCTGGTTTCACATACAGTATTTCCACTGGCTTTTCTTCAGCTGGTGTCTTAAAGACATCATCAGTAGGATCTTCTGGAATAACAGTTCTTTCTTCTTTCTTCTTGAGCCTCTGTACATCTTTGACTTGTTGTCTTTCCTTGTATTTTGCAGCTGTGGCCATTCTCACTATACGCCGATGCTAGAAACAGAATGAAAAGCGAAGGACTAAAATAAGGGACTGTTTTGGAATTATAATTACTTGACAGAATAGAACGAAAGATTACAAATTAAATACCAATTATCTCAAGGAAATCACTAAAATAAACTGTTAACAAGAATTGTTAAAACTAAAGCCTAAACCTAGCTTACCATATTTGGTGACTGGTAGTGTGGATTTTCATATAAAGTTGGTCCTCCAAAACTGCCTTGGAAAATCTTTATGAGATTTAAAACAAAACGAGGTCCAATTTCTACAAGAGCAGCATCTTCTTCTATGATCTATAATAGAGATAGAGATTTCTGAATTTGTTTCTAATATCCTCTCTATAAAAATAAGGGTACAGTCACATCACAATTATGTCGAGCAGGTGTTATGATCTAATTTTATTTCATTACATTTAAGTATGGCATCTAACAAATGAGAGGCAGTATGATGGAATGGACAAGAGCTGCCATGGGGAAAGTTTTTATTTAGCTTACCTGATAATTACGAAACCAGATCCTATTGTCCATAATGGTGAAGGTAAACACATGATCAACAAATGGTTGGCTCTTGGGATGGTATTGTGGAGTACAAAAAATCTATTGAAGAAATACATGTATGTATGTATATATACATATATACAAACAAATACATATGTGGCAAACATACATAAATATATGTGAAAAGTCTAATTCAAATTTACATTGTTTTGATTTGATATACTAGCAGCTATGTTTAACATATGCATTAAAAATAAATGCATTCTCCCCTTTAACTATAAAAGTGGGAGGCAATGTGTGTGAAATATTATCTATACTGTCAATTGAGGTTGATTGATATCTTGGTTGGTTTTCCAGAATTATTTATTTTTATTATTTTAATTTTTGTTGCTATAGAACTCTTTGGACTAAGGAATATGAGGAAGAGAGGGGAGGGAGAAAGCTTCCTAGATGAATATAACAATCCTCCCAGAATAAATTTTTTTTCTCTAAACAGAATTCAATTCATCATAACACTTCTAAAAATTTACCTGAATAAGGAGTTCTTTTATCAAAGAATAATGTGGAGATTCATCAAAAGCCTATAAAAGCAACAAAATTATTATTGGCCAACAAATAATAATTTGCAATAATCACAATAAAATATGCCATGTGGAATAAAAAAAGAATAGTTGCCATATAAAAAAACATTGAACTTACAGGATCAAAAGACAGAAGAGGACGTGAACCTCTCAAACAGTTTCCAGTCATCTTTAATTCTGCCAAAGTATGAACTAAAATGGATTTTGAAAAAACAGATTTAGATTTATTATACTTAATCCAAAATATTTCAAACAACATATGAGAAAAGGCTTCATTAGTGTATCAACTTACTATTTTGAACTAAAAACTTAACAGATGGCCCTTGAGGTGAATTTGAAAGCCTAAAAACAAAGAAATTATTTAAGAAATTAGGGGGGAAAAATACAAAATACTCACTAAATAATTGATACTAAGAGAAATAAAATACATTTTTAATATCTTGTAGTTTATTATCTTTAGTGATTATTAAAAAAAAATCCTACAAATCTTTCATTTTTTTATGGAAAACAAAAATGGCACATTAAAATAGTACTAATGAAATGACTTGAAATCTGGATTTCTACACATTTCTACATTCCTGTGGTATGTGCACCAAAGTTATTTTAAATTGAACAATTCTACTATTTACACAATACATTCTCTTACCACATATAGAGATCTTGTTTTTTCTTGGCTTCAAAATAGATGCATTTATTGCAGTTCTTTATTTCACAGACCTAAATGAAATAAATGATGGGAAATAAAGCTCTAAAAATTGATCTAAACTGTCAAGTAAATTTGACAAGAATTCTTTGCATAAATGTTTAGTAGATGCTCAAATGAGGCAGTCATTTGATATCAATCAACAAGCACATATAATATGCACCAGATAGTAGGGATACAAAGAAAAAATTAACTTAAAACTCTGTTGGAAGGAAATATCATTTATGTCCAAATATTTATAAAAACAACAAAGTGGGGGGGGGGCAGGGCACTTTGTATCACAAGGAAAGGTTCATGAAGTGGCTGAGAAGGGAAGGAATCAAAGGATTTCTAATAGCTCTGTTCAGGTGAGGAAGGAGTATATTCCAAGTGACAGGGGGAATGAGGGTAGGTGGCCTATGTAAAACTCAAAACCAAAAGAACATTATCTTGTTTAAAGAACAAGGAAGCTAAGGAAGCTAATCAGGCTGGACTATTGAATCACAAGAACAAACCTTGAAAAGCAGGTTAATTGGAACTAAAACAAGTAACAAACCTGGTTATTTTCTTAGAATTAATCTCGAAAAGTAACTAAATACTCCTGCTCGTTCTCATTCCTTTCCTCTCACAGGCTAACAGGACTCCTGTCTTCTCACATGAAGATAGCCACCTTTTGTTTTGACTTTAGCTCTAAGTTTATCTAGTGATAAATTTAAACCTCAATAAATAGGAATTTTTAGTTCTGTTTACAAATCACAAAAACTAAGAAAATGAAAAGAGAAAATACTTTAGGACTATAAAAAAATGAATTCTTTTATCTCTTTGGTCAAAATAGAGTGAGTATGGAGAAGCCCAGTATCAGAATAAGTGATGGAAGAGAAATAAGTCTGGAGATTCCCCTGCTGTACAGTACAACCCAAACAGCATCATCTCTTTCTTTCATAAAGTGGAGAGAAACAAAGGTCATGAAGACAATTATTTTTGTTACTTTTAGAGTGAATAAGGTAGTGACGCTGTCCTCTTGTTGCCATTTATGTTGTTTTTCTTGACTTCAAGTCCAAAAAAAGCTAGACTTTTTTTTTCTGTCCAGTGAATGCCTGGGTCATATGCCCTCCTCTATTCTTTTAGAAGGCCTCAGTTCACCTGCTACCTTCTAGAAGTTTTTTCTGAACCTGAGAGAGAGCTGTTAATACTCTCCTTATTTCAATTATATTATAATTATCCAATTGTCCTATCTTCTCAATATAATGTTAAATTCCTTCAAAGTAAAATTTGTTTTTCATTTTCTCTGTGTATCCCCAATTCAGTGCACTTAATAAATGCTTGAATTGCATTAAACATTAAATAAAGATTTAAATTATGGTACATTTAATAATGTAACTTAGCAAAATCTGTAATATATGAAAGACAAAGTTGAACAAAATCTCAGAGACTAAAATATTTCCTCATATTTAAAAAACAATGTTAATTAGAGACACTCAACTCTTACTTTAAATATCTTGTCTCAAAAATGATCACCAAGTAGATTTCTTAGATTACACTTTTAGTACATAATGTGGCCTCAAAACATATGCTAAAAACATGGATCCTTCCCAAGGTCTACAGTCTTTAAAAAAAAGAGATAATTAAAAGATAATTTGAAAATAAATCCCAATGCAATTCACTTGTTAATTCAAGTTTAATACTCTTAATAATTTCTTAATTTCAAGGAATGCCTATATACATACATACATAGATATAAATATATATATAGATATATAGATATAGATATAGATATAGATATATATAAAAATGCAGCTAGGTGGTGCAGTGGAAAAAGCAGGAGGCCTAGAATAGTTAGGTTTCAGACACTTGCTAGCTATATGACTCTGGGAAAGACATAACCTCTGCCTCAGTTTCCTCAATTGTAAAATGGGAATTATCTCCCAAGGATGATGAGGATGAAATGACATAACTTCAAAGCACATAAAAAGCACTTAATAAATGCCTGTTTACTTCCAAAATCCACTAAGTATTCAAACACCTGCTATACCATGTATCCCTTTATTTTTTCAAGTTAAAATCAAGTATCATCTTAATATCTTTAATCAAAATTTCTAAAGGATGTTTAAAAAAATTCTGTATTTGTCTCTTTTCTAAATTACCTCATTAATTACAAATAACTTGTCTTTCCGGTCCATTTTGTTATCTGATAAAAGAAAAAAAAAAGTAAACAAAAATTAATAACTTCCAAAAGAATTTGAAATATCCTAACAAAAATTTGTTCTACAAAGTTCATATCCACAGAAACCAATTTAAATGTAACAAAAAATATTAATTTTCATACTTGATGCTTATATAAACATTTTGCCAACAAATTCAAATGGATTAAAATCTCAGATGTTCTCCAAAGCAGATGGCACTATCCATACTTGTTCACTTTTATGTGACTCCTATCCATGCTAGAGGAGAGCTGTCTCATGCTGAAGTCCTTCCTAGCAATTCCTTTCCTGTAGAGTACGCTGGCTGTTCACCCATCAACCTTCACCATATTATCAACTCATCTTCTCTTACTAACATCTTTATTCTTCTTAACTATAAATAAGTTAACTCCCTGCTCATACTCACCTTATATCTCTCCACTGCTTCTTTACATATTCATTTTTAATCCTCCAGAAGATGTTGTATTCCATGTTACTGCCACATGGAAACTCTAGTAGAATGCCAGTTTTTAAAAAGATTGTCCTTTTATAGAATTATTGATTTTGAAATGGAAAAAACTTTTAAGAAGCCAACCAAACTCTTTCATATAATAAATGAACCCCAGAAGCCTATTAGGAGCAACACGAAAATTCAGCAGCTCTGGAAACCATGCAAGGCCAAGAATTTAAAAATGGCAGCTGGAATTATGTGGAGAAAGAAATAGTCCCACAAGCCTTGAGCACATTATAGTATTACAGGGCAATATAGCATTTCATATTTACATTAACATAATTCGGATATGATGGAAGCTGAGTGACATATAAACAGAATTCTGGGCCAAGACAACCTGAGTTCAAATCCACCCTTAAACACACTAGCTATGTGACCCAGGCAACTCATTTAACCTGCCTGCCTCATTTGTCAAATGAAGTTGTTGTGATGATGAAATGAGATAACTGCAAAATGCTTAGAATAATGCCAGCTATAGAGTAGGTACTATATAAATACTAGCTATTACAGTGATGATCTTGAGCCATGAAGAAAAATTTAAACTGTGTTCAGTAATTCTTTTTTAAGTAAGGAGAAAGCATATAAATCAATTTTAGAAAGATTTATATCAATAGAAATGGAGATGAACATGATCTGGGTACTTGAAAGATTATATTTTTGAAGTGCTTTATTCCCTAATAATGCCACCAAATGACCACTGCTCATCACATAAAAGAGATTGTCCTAATTACATGAAATATTACTCTCTGTGGAAATATAATTATACAAATATCTTCAAATAACTATTTCCAACAAAGTTTCAAAAGTATTCAATAAGAGATAGCTTACAAGAAAAACCAACCTGCTTTAGAATGTGGCATCAATGTTCTTAAATCTTGCATTAAGTGTCTTGTTCTGAAATTTATTCCCCTCGATGAGAAGATAAGAACCCTCTCCTTATTCTTCCATTTACCCTAGAAGAAAAATAATTTTGAGACACACAAACTTTAAAATGGTATTGAACATATACCCCTAAGAACCAGATCTCCAAATTAAGTAGACTGATATTACTTATTATGTCTGTTGACACATTTTTAAACATTTATGCCCTAATTATATTTCTTAGTATTTATTTAAGTGGGAAAAGCCCAAAGAGGTAATTTTACAAAGACATACTCTAATAGAAAAGAGAATTGATAATTATATTAACATGTTAAAACATACCAAGTACTTTCCTCAAAATACCTTGTGAAATCAGAACTAAAAGTATAATCCCCTTTTACTAATGAGGTCAAATGATACTACAGTTGCACAGATACCAAGTGATTGAACTGGAATTCAAAGCCAAGTCTGCTGATATTAAGACCTGTAGTACTATATAAACAGATGGTAAAGTGTGATTGGATTATCTATTCATATACAGCATATAAGATTTTAATGTAAATATGAAGTGATGCTTTATTTAGAATTGATGGCACCTCCCCATGCTGCATTTTGTAAATTTCTTATTATTATGAATTTGACAAATACAATCCCTATTACATATATATTTCTTTAAAGTAGCTAACAAATTAAATATAATAAACCCCAAACTGTCTTACTTATCTTTATCTCCCTGATGCTCTCTTCAGTATTCTTTAATATTTGATTAATAATTCTTTTCTTTAGCAACACTATTTCCCTTTTCCATAGGCTTCCTCATGTCAATAATCCTTCTATGTAACAAAAAAGCACTGTCAGGATCAACTGAATCTTTAAAAAAAATTTTTTTTAAATTATATTCTATAACTATTCTGGCAACTATATGTCTAGGAGTGGGAAGCAAGATTCAAAAGTTTCTAGAATTGTGGTCAAATCACTGCACTGATCAGAGTTCTTAAGTCTTTCAAAGTTATTTTCCTTAACAGTTACAGTTGTCATATAAATTGTTCTCCTAGTTTTGTTCAATTCATTCTCCAATCAGTTCATAAAAATATTCCTAGATTTCTGTGAAAGTCTCCCTGTGCACATTTCTATTAACACGATGACAATACATTATCCTAAATTGTAGAGAGTCAGAAGCATACTTGAAACAAAGTGTTAACTCTGAGGAATAGAGAAGACAATGGTTATCTAGTTTAATAGTTCTCTAGTTCAGTACATGTATTTAGTACTTAATATAGTTCTATAAGATTGACACCTATGATGATGTAATTATAATAGAGTATATAAGAGCCAACAAGGACTGGATGAGATACTCACTCCATCTCCCACCACCTTGGTGGCTGGCCTGTTTCCTACTTCCCTCACTGAAACTAAGGCCTGTCTGAAGGCCTCCAGAAAGCTAGCCCGAGCCCTGGGCAAAGAGACAGACTATGAAGGAGATAATAAAAAATTTGGACTTTATCCCTGGTTATTCTCCTGATTGATTACTCTGCTGAAAAGAAGGCTGGTCCCAAGAACTCCAGAAAGCTAACCAGAACCTTACACTAAATGATAATCTCTTTAGCCCTTCCTCAATCAATGAATGGGCATTTCCTTAGTTTTTTGGTCTTCGTTAAAAAAAAAAGTCAAGCTTCAAGTTTTAATCTTCTTCACTATTTCTGATTACAGTTCTACAAGGTATTACAATAACTCAACAAAAACAATTAAAAGGCTACTATGCTATGCAAAGTATTGTGTTTAGGAATACCAAAAAAAAAAAAAAAAAAAAAAAAAAAGAAAAAAAGAAAAAAAGAAAAGAAAAGAAAAGAAAAAGAAAAAAGGCCTTGCCTCTAAGGGGTTGAGAAGGCCAAGCAAGTGAAATAGAAGTTTGTTGTCTAAATAAAAAGGAAATTAATTCAACTGTTATAATTCCTTTAATATACTTAAAAGTTATCAGTCAATTGTATGTATGACTTTCTATTTGTTAAATTAAGAAGCACAAGCTTAATGATCCCTTTATAACAAATATATTAGAGCACTTTATTTACTTTATCTCATAAACCCCCAAGAATGGCTGAAAAGGGGTGGAAATTGGTAAAGCAACTTCCTTCCCAGGCAGTTTTCCTGGTCTTTTTTGAGAGGACAATAACTATACCCTTCTCTCAAAACTACTAAAGCACTCTATAATTTTATTTGAGAAACTAACATGTGCATGTGTCATTGACTCCCTCAAAGCCTATTGGCTTCTCATGAGAGTAGAGAAAACATCTTAAACTTTTTATCTCATTTAGCTACTAACAGTTTCTCAGCACACAAAAGGCTTCAAATGGGGGGGGGGGAGAAATGGCATTACATGATAAAGCAGAACTATTTTAGTGTATGTAAATGATCACGATATCATTTATCATTTATTTCTCAGCCTGTTCTCAGCCCTCACTTTCTTTACTCTTTTCCTTTTCTCAGCATTTGTAGTACCACAAAATTTTAGCATTCCTGTTAAATCCCCTTCACTTACTCTTCCTTTTCCAGTTTTATTCTAGGACTCTTCTTCCCTTTTCATTTATTAAAAAACATTTATCGAGCACTTTTGTCAGATATAGGGATATGAAGCTCTCCAAGAGCTGGAATAGTGCTTACATTCCTGTATCGAGATATGCTATGTGAGTACAGAAAAGGGAACTTAACATGTATACAAAGGAGAGACATAATAATTACAGGTAGGAGCATTATAGACTCAGAGGATTGGATGGACATCTAGGACATTTTGGCACTTGAGAGCATCCACCCGTGGGAAGTGGTCTGGAAAAGATATAAGACAGGAAGTAGAATACTTCACATGTGGAGGACAACAAAAAAGCTAAGCTGGCTAGAACACAGTGACATGAGGGGAATACAGGCTGAAACCAGGGTGGTGAAGAACCTCAAACAAAATAACAATATAGGGTATGCCAGTTTGGCTGGAATGTGGAGTCAGACTGTAAGGGACTTTAAACATCACAACAGAGTTTCATTTTAACCTAGAGGTAAGAGGGAGCCACTGGAGCTTTTTAAGCAGAAGAGTAAACAAGCCTATGTCTTCATTATAACAATTTGGAATTTATGTGAAGAATGTGTTGAAGATGAGAAAGCCTGAGCTATCAATTTGGGAACCACAGCAATGCTCTAATAAGGAGGTAAGGAATATCTGAACAAGGGGGACAAGCATATAAGTAAAGAGAAGGAGTAGCTACAAAAAATATTGTAAAAACAGAATCGGTGAGACTTTGCAAATAGAAGGCAAGTACTATTTTGTCTTTATACCCAGTGCCCAGAACAGTGACTCAAAAGATAATAAGGGGGGGGGGGCTTAATAAATGTTTGAAGATTGATGACTAAGTCTTCAGTCTTTTAAACTTCTAGAATTTCCATTGGTTACACCTCACACTAAAGCACCTCATCTCCTTTCTCTCAAAGGAATTCTTTTTATCTTCTTTTGGTTACTGCTGCTATATATTTCTGGCACTAAACTTTTTAAGAATTTTTACTCCTCTTACTCCATAGGCTTCTAAATCCAAATTGTTCTTTTTCCCCTTTACTTCCATACCTTCCATTAAATTATCAGTGCCAACACCCAGATTATTTCAATATTACACTGCCTCTAGATCCCCCACTCTTCAATATATTCTCAACACAGTATGGCCAGTTTAATTTTCCCAAGATGCTTCTTTATCCCCATCACTCCTCTGGCGCTTCATAGTTTTCCAAGTCCACACCCTTTAACTCCAGACAATCTAACTCCACCCCACCTAGCCTGTTTTAACTGTTCTCCACTATGAACCATTTACTCTGGCCAATCTGAACTCTATTTTCCCCAAACCATAAACAACTCCCCTTTCACTTTGATAGAATTTGATCATATCATCTCCTCCACTTAAAATGTTGCTCTTCTTCACCCATGGAAATCCTAACCATCCTTTCAATTCCAATTTTAAATGCACTCTCATTCACCTCCTCTGGTCTTCCAACAGGAGCAATTCCTTCCCTGTGTATTCCCATTAGTTACACTCCTCAAGGAGCTAAAGTTCCAGTCAGACTGGCATCTATTTCCATCTCTCATCCTTGTACCACTGCAGTCTGTCCCCTTCTGAAATACCCTCTCCTTCCCCCCAAACCTGGAAGCATCTGGCTCAAGGTTCAACTCTCCCAGATGTTAGGTCCTCCTTCACCCTAAAAGAATTTAAATTCTCAACTGATTTTTATCCCTTGAACCTAGTGCAACATTTACGACATAGGAAGCACTTGATAAATCCTTGTTGAATGAAGAACAATAGAAATTTGGACTTATTTTGTCTCAAGAAACCGAAGTCAAGCTAAAACCTTAGAGAAGGCTCAGACAGGTGTGCACAGCAGAACTACCATTTAAAAAAAAGGATACCTCTGCCTGTAACCCATCTCAGAAAAGAGCACTAGACCTAGAATCAGGAAGACCTGAATTCGAATTCTGCTGGGTTTCACTGGACAAGTCCCTTCACCTTTGCCCCAATTTCTTCAACTTCAATAATACCTACCTTCTAGGATTGCTCTGAGAATAAAGTGAGATGTTTGTAAAGTCGTTATTAAACAAACTGGAAAAAAGGCATCAGCAAGACCGAGCCTTGGAGAAGGGGGATGTTAAAGATTCACACGAAAGGATGGACCAAAGGAAGGTAGGAATATTTAACACCCCTTGCTCCCCTCAAGTCCCAGCTTGGGCAAGAAGTCTTCCTAGCATTCCCTCCCGAGCCCAGCGCCTTCACTCGGGGACCGTCCCCACACCAACCGCACTCGGGGATCGGCACGTAGTGTCCCCATCCAGACTCGGAGATCCTGGAAGGCAGGGATTATTTTGTAAATAAAGGCGCGTTTTTCCATCCCCAGCGCTTAGCACAGCCCCTGACACACAGCAGGCGCTTAGTAAGTGCTGGCTGACTGGCCCAGCTGGCCCTGAAATTTGGGCTGAGAAAACCTTCCCAGTCCGTTACCGGTGACAACCACGGGCTCGGGTCGACGTGGGCCCCCGCACCGAGAATGCCCCCATCGCCGTGTCCTCATGGGCTAGAACGCCGGGGTCGGAGTCACGCTAGAGCCCGCGCTCCCACGCGAGACCCGCGGCTGCCGTCTTTACCTTGGAGACGGGGCCCGGAATGCGATTCTCCTCCTCTTCCTCTGCCTTCTTTGGGGCTGAAGGCAGCGGTTTGGCAGGTGCTCCAGGCTTTTTTCCTTTTCCTTTCGGCCTCTTCGCCTCAGGCCCCCCTCCTCCATGCCGCTTTCTCTTGACAGCCGCCATCTTGCTCAGAATCCTCTTTTTCCGGAGCGCACGTTGCACGCCACACGTTGCTTATTCCGCCTTCCGCTCCGAGCTTCCTTGCCTCTCTCTCCTCTTTCCCGTCTCTATGGTTCCAAAAAAAGTTTGTCAGAGGGGAAGTGGAAACTGATACCTCCCCCTGTAGCTCCGCCCAACCCCTGCTTTACTTTACGGCTGTCGCACTGTGATGTCGTGAGCTTGGGCAAGCGCGGACACCTCAAACCTAGACGCCGATTTTTCGGGTCTGGCTCAGGAGCAGACGAAAGGAGCTTCCTTTCAGGCTTAAAGCGGGAAAAACGGTGCCATTTGAAGTCGTCCTGGGCACTGAGGAGAGCCGAGACTGTTCAGGACTTTGCGAAGGCTGTGTGGAGCTGGAATTGATTCCAACCCTACAGACATCTGGGCTAGTTAGGCATTGAGCTAGGGGCTGGGACTGCAAAGACAAAAGAGCGGGAGGTAGAAATAACCCTTAGAGAGTAAATTAGACGATGAAGGGAGGAGGAGGGAGCACCCACCATCGGGAGGTATCAGGAGAAATTTCCTTAGGAGGGATCATCTGAGCCGAGCCTTGAAGGAAGAAGTGAGGACTCGAGCTTTTCCCATCTCCTCTCAGTTTGGGGGAGGGGTGTAGAGACGGGTGGTAAGTGTAGATAAAGTGAACTATAATTTTTCTTTACCTTTTACAAAGTCCTAGCGCTTTGCAAAAATTTGGAGCGCGCATGCGCTCTGTTGCAAGGGAAAGATCAACCTCCTTGGTGTGCTAACATTTTAACTGCCAAATCTCTCTGGGACGCATTATGTAGCGCTTTAAGGTTATCAAAGCAGTTTACAGACATGTCTGATGTCTGCAATAATAATAACCTGGAGGTTGGGGATGTCCTTATTTTATACAGATGAGGAAACTGAGGCAAAGTTCACGGGGTCTTCCAACTAAGGCCTTCCTGATTCCAAGTCCAGTGCTTCACCCACACTGGACAACCTAAATACCTCTACTTTATATGTAAAATCTGATGTTTGGACCAAGTGATCGCTAGGAATCATTCCAGCCCTAAATCCGTTGTTGTTTTTACTGGGAGTAGGGAGAACTAGGCCGGAATCCTGGCTTTGACACAGCTGAAATTGATTGGGGTCTAGTCACTTTCCCATCCCCACTCCCTTTAGTCTTTTGTTACATTATCATCAGGTAATTTGGAGCAGTAAGGACTAGGCTTGGAAATTACTCAAGGCCTCCTTTAGGAGTCACTTAACTTTTCAGTGCTCTGAGCAGCTTTCTGCAATTATAAATTATAGACCGGTTGTCTGCTTCTCTAGAGTGAGTTTATATACTAGAACTTCCTTATTCTAATGAATTCACACTTCTGACCCTCACACACTAAAAAAAAAATCTAGGTTGTGATTGTAAATGGGAATTTTGTGAAAATACTTTATGATATAGAGTTATAGATACATTATTTTTAGAATACCACCATGTGGGTAGTTTAGGGTGTTTTTCAGGAAACATCCTGTGAAAAGTGACTTCCAACTTCATAAGTCCTTTAATGGCAGAACTCACATTTGAGTCCAAGTCTCTTACTTTCTAATCCAGTAATTTTTCCATTGTACAAATTTTTCGCCTGCACTTGCAGAAAGTGGAGAGAAATCTAAATAGTTGTACTTAGAAGAATATACTGTGCTAAGAAAATCCAAAATTGATTTTTTTAAAGTCATTTTTGGGTTAATACAACTAAAGCAAATTTTTTTTCTGAAGTCACTGGATCCAAATTAACATTCATTTTTATTATTTGTCTTTTTCATAGGTGGCTAAGGCAAACAACTAGTGGTTAATGCCAGTTTAAATTTGGACCATCCAGTGGAAGTAACCTTATGTGAAACAGAAAATGCCACTTTCTGCACAGATTGAAGATGGGAATGGTCAATACATTTTAGTTGCCAACCTTGACAATGTAAGGAATCTTTCAAATATATTAAAAGCCATTCATTTCAGAGACCATGCAACCTGTATTGCAACAGTAAACGGACTCAAGGTTACAGTAGAAAATGCAAAATGTCTGCAAGCAAATGCTTTCATTCAGGTATGGAGACACATACTATTCCACTTTTCTTTGTGCATGTATTAGAATGATAATCTGTTAAATTATGACTTAGGAAAGAGCACTAAACTTGGAACCCTAAGTCCAGGGTTTGAGGCCTAGCTCCGCCTCTTACAAATCATTTTGTCTCTTTAGTTTATTCATGTTTAAAATTAGGGGTTTGGTTTGATGGCTTTCAAAGTCCCTCCCAACTCCCTCAACTGTAATCTATAAAATGAGGATGTTGGACTAAATGATCTTTAGATCTTTTCCAGTGCCTAATTGTAGGAATTCTACATAATATTCACAGATCAGAATTTAAAATTAACCAAAAGGATTATGCAGACTCTTTCCTTCTCCTGTATTGTTTTTTTTTTTTTTTTTTTTTTTTTAACACTTTTTGAAATATCTAGTTTTAGGTAATTTTTGTTTTTATTGAAATTTTGTTTGTGGCAGATTTTGTAACATATTGGTGATCAGAAAAGAACCAGGCTCTCACATAGATAGTAAGTAATTTGGGGGTTCAGGAATTTAATAAATGCAAACTAAGGAGAATTAAAATTGGAAGTTTAGAAATCATCTGATAAACCCCTGATTTTATAGCGCAGAATGGTTAGTTAGATGATTTGCTGAAGGTTTCCTCAGTAGTAAGTGGCAGAGTCAAGGTGATCTACTTTCAGGTATTTAGAAGTGAAATCTTTAGAACTGTATGCAGAGTAGTTTAATATATTAGTATAAAAGGCTATATATCTTCACCACTTCTTTTTTTTTTTACAGGCTGGAATATTTCAAGAGTTTGTTGTTCAGGAAGAATCTGTAACATTTCGAATCAATTTAACGGTCCTTCTAGACTGCTTGACTATTTTTGGTTCAACTCCTTTACCAGGTATATTAGTGTTACTGCCATGATATAACAGTATGAAGACACTCTCAAGAATTCATTAATTTAGGAGTGATATTTAGAATTCGTTTTAATTTGGAGAGTTCATTAATCAGAAGTAGATAGTGGTTTTTGAAATTTTAGAATATTTTTGAAAAATATCAAGTGTTTTTATGACCCTTTTCAAATTTTGCAGATAATTACAATCCTTTTTAATATATTAGACACTCAGAAATTAAAACTGAAGTAAACAAAAGACTTGAAAATGGCCAAGGTTTTGACTGAGAGTTTTTTGAGTAACTTAATTGTAGCTACATTGTTGTTATAATGTACTTGTTAACATGATTTTTAAATATGCTTATGATTTAAAAAAAAAAAAAAAGACAACCTTTTAATAATTTAATACATTTTCCTGCACTCTGAACTCTAAAAGTATATAACTCTCTACTTAGGTTTTGAAATTTTAAAGAAATCTTAAAAATGTAAAATGTTCATTCAATGTAGATGTAAATTCATAAAAATCCTTCAGAATCATTTTAGCCCCTCCCTGGGATTCTTGCAAGTGAATATTTTAGCTCCAAAGCAGCTTAGCATCATTATTACAGTAGCCCTGTAGTGGGTTGGGCATGGGATTTTATAATTAAATGAAAATGCTATTTATTACAAATATGCATTTAGCTTAAGACTTTTCAACAAAAACTGGTCGTGGTTGACTTGTCAATGTTAGGACTTCCCCTCTCTTGAATAATTCCATTGGTTCCTGGGAATTTTTATGGGAATTTTGGCTTCTCATTTCATAAGTAGCCATTATTAACAATGCCATTAGTGACTTAGACTGTCAGCATCACTATCTTTCAGTGATCAATTATGTTAGGACCTCTAGCACCTTTGTGTCAGCACTCTTTCATTGAATTGTGATTATAAGTCTTCTGAAAGATAAAAAGTAGCTTCTATAAATGAAGTTTAAAAACCCTTTTATATTGCATAATTTTGGATGCTACAGTATCATAATACTAATATAATGCTTGTAAATCATGTGCATGTGTATTTGAAGTCAAATGATTTAGAAATTTCAAAAATAGAGATTTTTTTAAAGTAGTTTTTTTCTTGTCATTGTTGCTATTTCTGGGGTTTTTTTATGGGCTAGAATATTAGAATAATATAAACTAATTTCATCAGTTTAAAGAACTCCCAGTGAGGAACTTCTACCAATGCATATTAGTACCCTTTCTGCAACTTGAATTCTTAGAGACATTGAGAGGTTAAACAATCACCCAGGATTACACATCCAATATATGGCAAAGGTGGGACTAAGCCTGTCTTCCTTCCAAGTGCCCTATTCACTGTTCCATAGTGTCTCTACAAAAAAAAAAAAAAAAAAAAAACACATTATAGGATTCTGGGAAGATGGCAGAGTAGGTTGGTAAATTTTAAGCTCTTCAGATTTCCTCCACCTTATACCTCAGGGAGAACATAGACTTGTGAAAAATGAAGAAGATTTGTGGCAGAACTGGGCTTCTCCTGATAGAAGCAGAGAAAATCTGAAGGGTCCTGAGGCTGAGGATTAATCTGCCTCAAATGCAAACACCTCCTAGCTAACTCCATAGAAACACCTAGTGGGGACTCTTGAGTTAGCTTGTGGCTGGAGCCTCTGCAAGAACCACAAAGACTTTCACCTTCTGGATTGTTTGTGGAGACAGAGTTTGAGTCCAAGAAGACTGAAGGAATTTCAGCTGATTGGTAATACCAGACCCAGCTTGTGCTGCAGAGGCATGGCCCTAGGTGAGAAGGAACCAGCAGGGACACTGCTAGCTGTGGTCACTTGTAGAAGAGTGGAACTCTTGGTTTAGGGTTCCTGGTCAAAGGGGAGAGCTAAAAGAAAGTTTGAGGCACTATCTACCCACCCCACGATTAGAGGTGCTTATAATAATACCTATGAACCAGCAAAGAAGAAAGAACCCTACTATAGAAACTAATTATGGTGTGAAGTCCAGGCTAGCTCCCTGGAGGCCTCAGGATCAGCCAGAGTCAGGATAAGTAAAAGTCCTTGATCTTTAGGGGGAGAAGTGAAAGAAAAAGGCAAACTGTCACAAAGCTCACCAAAGATGTATCCTGGATTCTCAAGTCCAAAGTCACCAACTTCTCTCCTCCTCCTGCTACAAAGTCACTTACTCCACCTTCAAATCCTTGATACAATTATCTTAACACCAAACATTCAGTAATCACCAAATAGTGAGAAGAGCCATTTATCCAAAACCTAGGTTGTCTTACATTGAATAGGTAATTAGCCTTAAGTGCTTGGTTGTCTGATTCAAGCATACCTTTTTCAGAGTTTCAGCCCTTTATATTATAGGTACAGGGTTCATCTTCCAAGATACTGAAGTTAAAAAAAAGCTTCTTCAGAGAGTAACATGAAATGTTTCCCTCCCTAAAGAATATTTATAAAATAACTCAAAAAATAATTTAAAAATCAAATGAGGAAAAACTAAAAAATAAAAACCATTCAAGAAAAACAAGAAGATTGTGAAAAAAAGATAACCAACTATATAGAGGGCCTAGATGAAAATAATTCTTTGAAAATTAGAATAAAGCAAGGGGAAGCCAGTGAAGCTATGAGAGACCAAGAAATAACAAAATATTATAAAGAATGAGAAAATAGAACAGAATGTGAAACATAAGAAAAACAGATTTGGAGAACAGATCAAGAGAAAATATAAGAATAGTTGTGCTACCAGAAAATTGTGATCAAAAAAAGAACCTCGACACAAGAATGCAGGAAACCATCCAAGAAAATTATCATGGAGTGATTTTCCTATGAGGGGAAAATAAAAATAGAAAAAAATCCACCAATCACTACCTCACTGGGATCCTTTGTGAAGAAAACAAAGGAATATTATTGCCAAATTTCAAATCTCCAGATCAAAGAGAAAATTTTACAAGAAACTAACAACAACAAAAAAGCAATTCAAAAAACACTGGAGCTACCATTAGAATTGTACAGGACTTAGCAACAGCTACTTTATTTTAGCTTTTATTAGATGGTTGTAAGTCCTAAAGTCATATCTACCGACAATCAAAAGAACTAGACTACTACAACCAAAAATATCATATCCAGCCAAATTATCCATGATACTGGATGAAAAAAAAAAAAAATGGACATTCTACAAACATGCAGATTTTCAAGACTTTCTATCAACCAAACCCTAACTTAATAGAAAATTTAACATATAAAAGTCAATATCAAAGATCAATTTCAAGGAATTCAACATGGACAAATGGTTTTATATACATATATATATATATATTTTTTTTTAACATGGAAAATGTATATTATATGTTTAAGATTCACATCAACATCAATAGTAAGGTCGCTCAAAAGAAAGATTGACAAAAATAGTAATTATACAAATTCGGGGCAAGAGGAAGAATACACACAGAGGCATTAGAGGGGGGTGGAAGTCTTATAGTTTTAGAAACCTGTTCACATGGGGATGAGTTTAATAAGCAATACTACATATAAACCTCAAAGGGTATAACATTCTCCAAATTCTATAAATAAATAAAGGGGAGGGATGGACAGATGGGAAGCATGAGGTATGAGAAGACAAGGAAGGGATCCATGATTGGGGGAGGTTAAGTAACAGCAAGATAAGTTAAGGAGCAGAATTAAAACAAAGTCAGCAGGGATAGGAAAGGAGTGTGTGTGTGTGTGTGTGTGTGTGTGTGTGTGTTATAAATATATCTTAACTGTAGCTTGTTTGGGAGTGGGGGCAGAATTAAGGGGGGAAAAATAAAGTAAGGTGCATAGCAAAGAACAAAAAAATTGTATAAGGAAGTAAAAAAATGGACATTCATGAATATAATTTCTTCTACTAATATGTATACTTTCTCGATCTGGTAATTTGTAATATATTTTGAATCCTCCCTGATGTTCTGCTGGGCATATGACAGTGTCTTTTGTTTTGTTTATTTTGTATTCCTTTTGTTTTTCTTTTTTTCCTTATTCTTCTTGGTTTTTTTTTTTTTTTAATAAAATTAAATTTATGAATGAACATTACAATGTTTGATAGACATAAAAGTCTACAACTTAAATGAGTTTTATTTGTGATCTAATAGAAGTTGAACCTAAAAGCAAAAAGGTAAGCTTGGAGTGCTTTTTTTTTTTTTTTTTTTTTTTTTTCAGGAACTTCAACAGCACTTAAGATGTGTTATCAAGGTTATGGGTATCCTTTGACACTCTTTCTAGAAGAAGGTGGAGTACTGACAGTGTGCAGAATTAATACCCAAGAGCCTGAAGATACACTGGATTTTGATTTCTGCAGCACAAATGTTATTAATAAGATTATTCTTCAGTCAGAAGGCCTGCGGGAAGCATTTGCTGAATTAGACATGAGCAGTGAGGTCCTGCAGATTACCATGTCACCAGAAAAACCTTATTTCAGGTACTCCAAATTGATATTTTATTTTTGATCATCTATTTGCATTTTTTTTCTACCTCTTTTCCAATTAATTAGTTAGCATATATGAGCATGTAGACACAGGACTTAACCACTTATCCACTGCTTCTGTCATTTAATAACTTCTTTGAGGTATCATGCTAACAGAGTAACAACACTTAATAATTTAATTGATGCTAAATGTAATTATTTACGTAATTCAATTCATTTATGATTATGATGACTATTGAAAATTAGGGTGCCCTTGCTCAAGAGAAATGTTGTATTATATATTCTTTTGTTTCACTTTGGTGCAATGAATACACAAAAAATGGTCCTTTGAATATGCAGTTTTCAGCAATATTTATTGACTGTCTAATACCTGCATAGTACTCTGCTAGATACTTTGAGAAGTGAATACATAATACCTTGTATCTTCAATCTATAAACTTAGACTTTAGTTGAGGGAGATATGAAAGAGTAAAAAGTTTAAAGTAATTTAGTATAGACTTCATAAATCCTTAGAGCCGTGGATAGAGCACTGGTCCTGGAGTCTAGAAGAACTGAGTTCAAATGCCCCTTTAGATACTTACTAGCTATGTGAACTTAGACAAGTAATTTAACTGTTTGCCTCAGTTTTGTCATCTGTCAAGTGAGCTGAAGAAGGAAATGACAAACCATTCCAATATCTTTGTCAAGAAAACCCCAAGTAGGATCAAAGTGTCAAACGTGAATGATCAGAAAAAGCGAGATGCCAAAGAGAGTAAGGATTTGGTTAACATGAGATAAGGGAATGTTCTTCAGAAAGACTTGCTAGATAAGAAGAAATTTGCAATAGGATTCAAAATCAAAAATATGGTAGCTACTCTTGTTTTATTGAACTAGTGGTTCCATATTTAATACACTCAGGTTTAGAGGAAAACCAAATATTTTGTTGTACCTTTTCTATTTTAAGCATTATAAAATAAAATGTCAGCTACTTAAAACTAGTTCTCAGATTATCTTTAGGACAGTTAAAGCTTCTCACAGCATTATACAAAAATGTTACAATCTAAAGAAGAATATAGTAATACTTCATTTAATTCAAACTTAATTTATTAACCAGAACTCTCAATTAGCTAGAGGCAGAAAGGGAAATTCCAAAGTCTTAAGCAAAATTTCCTAAAGAACCCTTTAGCACCATTCCTAGTTTTATATTCCTCATGCACTGGGGCTTGTCAGGGAATCTCTTTTTTAGAAGGGTATAGATGGAGAGGTAGTATCAAGCAAATTGACCAATTCAGTCTTCAACTTCCCCTCTCCTAAAATACTTTTTCTTTCTTCTATTCAAATCTTAGTTTCCTTTTCTAAGTTCATTTTCAAATCCAGCTCCCCCATGAAATCTTCCCTAATTTCTACAGCCCTCATTGACTTTTTTCCTGAATTCCTTCAATACTCTTAGTTTCCATGAAATAGTTAAGCATTCAATTACTATCTTGTGTTATATTCTCCATTTGTTTAATGTGTGCTAGTTTTGTGTCTTTCTAGAGCATAAACTACTTGAATGCACAGGGTCATTTATGTTTATTCCATATTCCGTATAATGCTTAAACAAATAGGAAGAACCCAGTGAGTATTTGTTTATTGATTGCTTGCATGAGGACCACCAAGCTGCAGAATTTCAGAGTAAAATAAAGTACATCAGGATTAGGAACTAGGTTGGTTACAGATAATGATACAATAGCCTTAGGAAAAAAATTGATATAAGTAGACTCTTGGTGACAAAAGTAATGTACTAGTGAGTTTTGAGCCAAGGTCCTTCCATTTATCAATTTCTTTATTCTTTAATAGAGGGATAAGGACATTTTCATTATGTTTATGTTAAGGATACAATAGTAATAAAAATCTTTTGACTTAGTTTCTTTTATAAAGGCCCATTGTATTTGAATCTTATGTTTTAGGTTATCCACTTTTGGAAATTCAGGAAGCTCACACCTTGACTATCCCAAAGATTCTGATTTGATGGAATCATTTCATTGCAATCAGACCCAAACTAACAGGTCAGGTTTTAGTATGCATTGTGCATGTTTATACTGTTGTCAGTGATGTTTTTTTTTTTTAATTAAGGTGTTGGCATTTAATGTGTATGGATTGCCTGTCTTCTAGGGGAGGATGTAGAGGGAGGGAAGGGAAAATTTGGAAAAGTGAATACAAGGGATAATACTGTAAAAAAAAAAAAAAAAAAAAAAACTACTCATGCATATGTACTGTCAAAAAAATTATAATTATAAAATTAATAAAAAAAAAATTAAGGTGTTGGGGGAGGAAGTTTGAAAGGGCAGTGATTTAGTAGAAACTTATTGATAAGTTTTAAAGAGTTCAAAAACTTTTTAAAATAAATTTTTTAAGGCTAGAAATAGCATTGCCATTAAAAAAAATATCTCAGTATTTTGGCAGCAATATATGTGTGAGGTAAAGGTAAAAGAAGTCAAGAGAAAATAATATTCAATTAAAATTCATTTCTTAAGAATATTAATAGTTTTATTAGTTTTTATTTATTTATTTGGAGTTAAAAATAATTTTGTCATGTTTGAATAAGTAAATAATATTTTCTTATTTTTCTGCAGATACAAGATTTCTTTGCTGAAACCATCTACAAAGGCCTTAGCCCTATCATGTAAGGTGTCTATTCGCACTGATAACCGGGGATTCCTCTCTTTACAGTATATGATTAAGAATGAAGATGGACAGATATGTTTTGTAGAATATTACTGTTGCCCTGATGAGGATGTTAGTGATTCAGAGCCCTGACTAATAATGTCTGGGCATCTCCTCTCTCACACATAGGTTAGGCTTTACTCTTGTTTCCCTTTGTACAGTACTATTGCTCACTTATTGCGGGAATTCCCAAGGACAGGACAAAAATTTAGGATTGGGAAATTGATAACAAGTGGCAGAACAATATAACCTGTATAGATACATTATTTTTCCACAAAAATGGGTTTTCAATAAAGCTGTCATTTAACCTTTTTAAGTTCATGAGAGAGTATAAGCAGTAATAAACATTGATCCAAACAATGCTATTTCAAAATAGGAGTCTCTGAGAAATCCAGACTCTGAAGCATAAATATTACTATTTCTGAAATGTTGTTTATTATTATAGTGAGCAAATTCATGTTTATGACAAGCCTATTTATCCAAGATTAATTTGAATTGGACAAAATACTTTTTTTTTTTTTTTTTTTTTTTTGCATGTATAAAAATCCATCTCTTTTTTTTTTTTTTTTTTTGCATGTATAAAAATCCATCTCTTTTTTTTTTTTTTAATATTTTTTTTATTATATATATATATATATATTTTATAATATTATCCCTTGTATTCATTTTTCCAATTTACCCCCCCTCCCTCTGTTCCCTCCCCCCAACGACAGGCAATACCATACATTTTACATGTGTTACAATATAGTCTAGGTACAATACATGTGTGCGAATATCATTTTCTTGTTGCACAATAAACATTAGAATCCGAAGGTACATGCAACCTGGGCAGACAGATATTAGTGCTAACAATTTTCATTCCCCTCCCAGTGTTTCTTCTCTGGGTGCAGCTACCCCTGTCCATCATTGATCAACTGGAAGTGAGTTGGATCTTCTTTATGTTGAAGATTTCCACTTCCATCAGAATACATCCCCATACAGTATTGTTGTTGAAGTGTACAGTGATCTTCTGGTTCTGCTCATTTCACTCAGCATCAGTTGATTTAAGTCTCTCCAGGCCTCTCTATATTCCTCCTGCTGGTCATTTCTTACCGAGCAATAATATTCCATAACCTTCATATACCACAATTTACCCAACCATTCTCCAACTGATGGACATCCATTCATCTTCCAGTTTCTAGCTACAACAAAAAGAGCTGCCACAAACATTTTGGCACATATATGTCTCTTTCCGCTCTTTAGTATTTCTTTGGGATATAATCCCAGTAGTAGCGCTGCTGGGTCAAAGGGTATGCACAGTTTGATAACTTTTTGGGCATAATTCCAGATTGCTCTCCAGAATGGCTGGATTCTTTCACAACTCCACCAGCAATGTATTAGTGTCCCAATTTCTCCACATCCCCTCCAACATTTGTCATTATTTGTTCCTGTCATCTTAGCCAATCTGACAGGTGTGTAGTGGTATCTCAGAGTGGTCTTAATTTGCATTTCTCTGATCAGTAGTGATTTGGAACACTCTTTCATGTGAGTGGATATAATTTCAATTTCTTCCTCTGAGAATTGTCTGTTCATATCCTTTGACCATTTATCAATTGGAGAATGGTTCGGTTTCTTATAAATTATGGTCAGTTCTCTATATATTTTGGAAATGAGACCTTTGTCAGAACCTTTGTTTTTAAAAATATTTTCCCAATTTGTTACTTCCCTTCTAATCTTGTTTGCATTAGTATTATTTGTACAGAAACTTTTTAGTTTGATGTAATCAAAATCTTCTATTTTGTGATCAATAATGATCTCTAGTTCTCCTCTGGTCATAAATTCCTTCCTCCTCCACAAGTCTGAGAGGTAGATTATCCTCTGTTCCTCTAATCTATTTATTATCTCCCTCTTTATGCCTAAATCATGGACCCATTTTGATCTTATCTTGGTATATGGTGTTAAGTGTGGATCCATATCTAATTTCTGCCATACTAATTTCCAGTTTTCCCAACAGTTTTTTCCGAATAATGAATTTTTATCCCTAATGTTGGAATCTTTGGGTTTGTCAAAGATTAGATTGCTATAGATGTACCCTTTTTGGACAAAATACTTTTTAAGGAATGCTCTATATATTTAAAAATAATAGAACTTAATGATACACTTGTTTACCTGAATTTGTCATAGGTAGAACTGGGATATCTATGGGGCTTGAGAATGATAATTAGTACCCAAAAAGTCTTTAAAATAAATATACAAATTCTCTGAACAAGCTAGAATGTTATTTTTTTTTTAATTCCTTTTTACTGGTATCCCTTGTTTTACCTATATTTCCTACAGTGTTCCGTCTCACCCATTCCCAGAGAGAGAAAAAAAAATTCAGCAAAACTATACAATATATTGAAAATACAACACATGTAGCAGTCTATGCCCATGTACCCCACTTCTGCAGAGAATCTGGGGGAAGTATTTTCATATTGTATCTGATGCCATTCTCAGTTGTTATAGTTAGCAGTATTCGGTTTCAGTTGTCTTGCCAACATGAATTTAAGACATCATAACTTTCTTCATGATATCCTAACTTTCCAATTTAGTTTAAAAATATACCTCTTGTGTGCTTAGTTTTTGTCTCTTTCTAAGCTCAGGTGAAGAAAACAATGTATGCCAGCTTCAGTGATTTTCTTTAAGAGGTAGCATTGGATAATAGAAAGAATACTGGACTTGGAGTTAGGAGATTTGAGTTTAAATCTAGACTAAGCTGTGATCCTAATCAGGTTCTTTGCAGTTTCAGAAACTGTTTCCTCATCTATAAAATGGGGCAAAGACATATTTGTACTTTTTTTTCCAAAGGTGATTTTGAGAAAAATTTTTTACAAACTTTAGTTATATCTCAGGATTTATATTCATTAAAATGCTTATGTCACAGCTATTTTATATATTTTAAGTAAAATATACATTTATGTGACTAGTTTTTGTAGAAAATTAATAAAACCAAAGAGGTTTCTTCCTTTGATGTCTATATAAAAGTACAGCATATGTTGAGGGAAATGAATGAGTTTAATATTGTTGAACTATATTTTTGGTGAACAAAATATTGAGAATAGAACAGGAAAAAGTTAAGATCCATTCTCTAACTGATAAATGGTTAAAGGATATATAAATAGCCAGTTTTCAGAAAAAATCAAAGCTATCTATATTCATATAAAAGTATTCTAAATCACTATAGATTAGAGAAAGGCAAATTAAATAACTCTGAGGTACCACCTCATATCTATCAGAAATGACAAATCTGGAGGGAATGAGGGGAAAGAGATACACTTATGAACTATTAGTGGAATAGTGAGCTGGTCCAGCCATTTTGGAGAACAATTTGGAACTGTGATCAAAGGGCTATAGAGCTTTCCATCCAAAAAAGATCAAAGGAAAAGCAGAAGGACCAGTATGTACAAGGATGTTTGTAGCATCTCTTTGTGGTAACTAGTTGAAAACTGAGGGGCTAGATGCTCATTGATTGGGAAACGGCAGAACAAGCTGTGCCCTTGGTTATGGTGGAATACTTTTGTGCTATGGGAAATGATGGGAAATTATTTTAGAGGGGCAGAGCAGGACTGATATGGGCTATTTCAAAATGAGGTAGGAAGAAAAAGAAATTGTTGTACACAGCAACAGCAGGATTTTGCTGTTGATCATCTGTGAAGGATTTGGTTACAAAAACAGGATAGTATCAGAAGACTCATGATTGAGAGATGCTGTGTATCTCCAGAGAGAAAAGTGGTAAACTCTAAATGCAGATTGAAGTTTAGTCTTCTTACTATGTCTTTCTTTCCTACTTTTTTTTTTTTTTGGTTGCTATATGGCTAATATGGAAATATGTTTTGCATGATTTTACATGTTGTCTTAATAGGGGAGAAGGGATGGGAAAGAATTTGAATCTCTAGGTTTAAAAAGAATATGAAAAGTAAATAATGAGATTTTAAAGAAGACAATTTTTAAAGGTTTGTCAGGCCAATTTCTGCATAATTTCAAAAACATTACTCTTGTTCATTTTTTAAAAAAAATATTTTGTTTTAATCAGCTAAGATCTACTTTCTCATCCTCCTATTCCAACCCTCTCCCCCGCATAATGAAAACAATTTTTGAAATTACACATAGTTAATCAAAAAGCTTCCTACATTGGCCATGTTCAACGTATTTCATTCTTTATTCTGACTCCCTCATTTCTCCATCAAGAGATGAGAAACATTTTTCATTATTAATTTTCTGAAATCCTGATTGATTAAAAGCTAACACAGGATCAGCACAATATTACATTATATTTATATAACATCATTCATTTATTGAATTCTTCATTTGTGAATACTCCCTCAGATTCTGATTCTTTTCTACCTCAAGAAGAATCTTTAATACCTTTTTTTAATTAATTTTATAATTATAACATTTTTTGACAGTACATATGCATAGGTAATTTTTTTTTTTTTTACAACATTATCCTTTGTACTTCCTTCTGTTCCAAATTTTTCCCCTCCTTCCCTCCACCCCCTCACCTAGATGGCAGGCATTCCCATACATATTAAATATCTTATAAAATATCCTAGGTACAATATACATGTGCAGAACCAATTTTGTTGTTGTTGTTGTTGCAAAGGAAGAATTGTATTTGGAAGGTAAAAATAATCTGGGAAGAAAAAAAAAATGCTCACAGTTTACACTCATTTCCCAGTGTTCCTTTTCTGGATGTAGCTGATTCTGTCCATCATTGATCAATTGGAACTGGATTAGCTCTTCTCTATGTTGAAGATATCCACTTCCATCAGAATACATCCTCATACAGTATCATTGTTGAAGTGTATATTGATCCCCCAGTTCTGCTAGTTTCACTCAGCATCAGTTGATGTAAGTCTCTCCAAGCCTCTCTGTATTCCTCCTGTTGGTCATTTCTTACAGAACAATAATAATCCATAACATTCATATACCATAATTTACCCATCCATTCTCCAATTGATGGACATCCATTCATTTTCCAGTTTCTAGCCACTACAAGAAGGGCTGCCACAAACATTTTGGCACATACAGGTCCCTTTCCGCTCTTTAGTATTTCCTTGGGATATAAGCCCAGTAATAGCACTGCTGAGTCAAAGGGTATTGCACATTTTGATAACTTTTTGGGCATAATTCCAGATTGCTCTCCAGAATGGTTGTATTCTTTCACAACTCCACCAACAATGCATCAGTGTCCCAACATTCATCATTATTTGTTCCTGTCATCTTAGCCAATCTGACAGGTGTGTGTAGTGGTATCTCAGAGTTGTCTTAATTTGCATTTCTCTGATCAATAGTGATTTGGAACACTCATATGAGTGGAAATAGTTTTAATTTCATCATCTGAAAATTGTCTATTCATATCCTTTGACCATTTATCAATTGGAGAATGGCTTGATTTCTTATAAATTAAAGTCAATTCTCTGTATATTTTGGAGATGAGGCCTTTATCAGAACCTTTAACTGTAAAAATGTTTTCCCAATTTGTTACTTCCCTTCTAATCTTGTTTGCATTAGTTTTGTTTGTGCAAAAACTTTTTAATTTGATGTAATCAAAATTTTCTATTTTGTGATCAATAATGATCTCTAGTTCTCCTTTGGACACAAATTCCTTCCTCCTCCACAAGTCTGAGAGATAAACTATCCTATGTTCCTCTAATTTATTTATGATCTTGTTTTTTATGCCTAAATCTTGGACCCATTTTGATCTTATCTTAGTATGTGGTGTTAAATGTGGGTCCATACCTAGTTTCTGCCATACTAATTTCCAGTTTTCCCAGCAGTTTTTGTCAAATAATGAATTCTTATCCCAAAATTTGGGATCTTTGGGTTTGTCAGACACTAGATTGCTATTTTTATTCACTATCTTGACCTGTGAACCTAACCTATTCCACTGATTCTTTAATACTTTTGTATGTTCTTTAAGTTTGTTTTAATAATACTCCCTTTACCCTCTTCTCTCTAATTCTTCCTCTCTATCTCCTCCCACCACTTTCCCTATTTTCTTGTTGAATAAAAATGTATTTGTACTTAACAAATTATGTAAATTGTGTTTATATTTTTGATCAGTTCTCAGGAGAGTAGAATTCAAATGTCAACCACTCCCTCTCCATATTCCTTTATTTGTAGAGTTGTTTACTTGTGTACTCTTAATTATGTGAGATGATTTTCCCCTATCCTTCCTTTCACTCCACCTTCACCCTAGCCCAAACTCTTCCCCTCCTTTTCCATTCTTAAAATCAAGACATAACAAGAACCATTCTCAGATCTCTTCTAATTGGTCTTCCTATGTATGAATCCTAATGATGAGTTCAGAGGAGAATCATGTATCTTCCCATTCTGAATGAAAGTTTATCCTTGCTTATTCTTTTATCATTGTTAATTCATATTTACCTGTTAATGTTTTTCTTCTCCCATATTTGAACTTGAGAGTTTCTCCGTAGCTCTGTCCCTTTCGTCAGGAATTCTAGGAAGTCCTTTATTTCATTAAAAGATCATTTTTTTACCCTGAGACATTATATTCACTTATGCTGGGGGTAAATTATTCTTGACTGTAAAACCATATATCCTTTTCCTTTTAGAATATATTCCAAAACTCTTTGCTTCTTTATAGTGGTTATAGCCAAATTGTAGGGGATCCTGTGTACTTGGATTCCTTCTGACTGATTGCAGTGTTATGATTTTTTTGTTTATTTTTTGTTGTTTTTGACATGGAAATTCTGGGAATAAATTTTTAGCATTATGAAATTCCATTTATATGATAAAAATATATTTTAGTTTTGTCACTAAAACATTAATTTTATTTTTTCCAGTCTATTTTTTGACTTTAGACTTGATGTTAGGTCCAGGTTCTGCCACATTTCTGGAGAGAAAGTCTGGGCTAGTCCTATCCCTGTTTTCTTGTGGTATCATTAAGTATCTTATGGTATTCTTATGATATTTCTAAGATCTTATGGACAGGCTGCAGACCTGAAACCTTTCGGTGTGACTCCAGTTTGGATCTGTGCAAAAATAGACTGCTATTGGACTCTCTCCTGTTGGGTGACTGCCTGGAAAGTTCAGTAGGCTCAGAGTGACAAATTTGTAAACTCTTTGATCTCAAACTCCTGCTTTGATTATTCCAGGCTAGAAAAAGTTCTAGGAGACCCTGTTTAGGTTTAGGGTCTACTAAGGCAGCTGCCTATAGGACTTCTTCCTTACTCCTCACATAGCCCAGGGCTTCCCTATCCAGGAACGTCAGTGCCCTCACAGATCCTTTTCTCCATCAGCCTTGCATCTGTGACCAGGAGCTAAGTAGTGAGTAATAAGGCTGCCAGCTCATACCTACTATTGTTGCAGTGCCCCAGTATGGGCCTAATGATGTCAGGAGATGGGTTTAGAACTTCTTTTTGCCCTGGAGCACAGCTTTCCCTTATCATTGAAGTATCTGCAGACAATTCCCACAATGTCCAAAGACTAGCTGTCGCTCTGTGTGTGGACCTGAGTTGGACAAAGGAATCACTAAGACTTTTTCTGGATCTTTCCATCAGGACTTAGTGTGGTGCATTTTGTAGTTCTATTTGGAGCTCAGTCCCATTGCTTCCTACACTGCCACCATTTTAACTGTGCCTCCATTAATTTCTGTAAACAATAATTAACAATTCTGATGAATTTTGATTTTTCTCTGAAAGATAATGTGGAACAATAGTTGAAATAGCATTTAGAAAACTTGGGTTCAAATAGCCTTTCTACTAGCTCTGGACATGTCTTGGACTTGTCACTTATGTGACAATACTTAATATTTGGACAAGATCCAATGACCTCCCTTATTCCTCTCACTAAACCTACATGTCTTCTGACTTCCAAGTGTTTTCATTAGTAGTCAGAATTAAGACCTGAAATATGGACAGCTAGGTGATGCAGGAGTCAGAAACACCCAAGTTCAAATGTAGTCTTAAATACTAGCCGTGTAACCCTGGGCAAGTCGCACCACCTATTTGTCTCAATTCATCTGTAAGATGGAGACACATGGAGAAATAGCAAACTACTGTTGTCTTTGTCCATAGAGTCAAAGATAGCTAAACAAAGAAGACAAGTCTTCCTCCTATTCTTCCCCAGCTTCCTTCAAGTCTCACCTTCTGGAGAAGCAGTCTTTCCCAGTCTTAATCTTAGTGCTTTCTGAGACTATCTCCAATTTGTCCTGTATATATCTTATTTGCACACAATTGTCTCCATTAGGCTCTTTTGAGAGTGGGGACAACCTTTGTCCTTTTTTGTGTCTCCTGCACATGGCACATGGTAGCTAGCTGAGTAACTTGTCATGCAAGTGAGGTGGGGAGATTGGGGAACAGAAGGTGCAAGTAGGGAATGAGCATCACAGGCCAGCATGGGGACAATCCATTGAAACTTCCCCCAGTAGAATAGTAAATGTGTTTCATTTTTGTCTTTATATCCATAATAGTTAATACTATAAATGTTTGTCAAATTGAACTGAAATCTTTAGATTATTTTAATAGCTCATCAAAACAACAAAATTGGGAGGGGGGAATTCTAAAAGAAACTGAGGCCAAAAAGAAAAAGTAGTTATGTTGAAAAATTTAATAAGACCACATCAAAGATCTAGCAGGCCACTACTGGATCTATATGCCAAAGAAATCATAAAAAAAGAAAAAGGACCCACATGTGCACATATTTGTAGTAACTCTTTGTTGTGGCAATGATTTGGAAAATGAGTAGATGCCCATCACATGGGGAAATAGCTGAATAAGTTATGGCATATATAAATACTGAAACAGTATTGTTCTATATTTAAAAAAGAAAAAGTGAAGAGATGGATTTTAGAAAAGCCTGAAAAGATTTACTTGAACTGATGCTGAGTGAAGCAGGGAGAGCCAGGAAAACATTGTGCACAGCAATAATAAGATTATATGATGAAAAACTTGATATGATAGACTTGGTTCTTCTCAGCAACTCAGTGATCCAGGGCAATCCCAATAAACTTTGAATGGAAAAATGCCCTTCACATTCAAAAAGAAAAATATGAAGATCAATACATTATTTCACCTTTTTCTTTTTTCCTCTCATAGGTTTTCCCTTTTGTTCAGATTTTACACTCCCAACAAGACTCACAGAAATATATAAAAAAAATATATACACATATAACCTAAAAAATATGTCAGAGAAAAAAAGTAACAATTCAAAACTGCCACTTTCTTTTCTTGTGCTTTTTTTTTTTTTTTTTTTTTAAGATAAAGACTATTTTCTAGAAAAAGACTTTGATGTGACATTACTAAGTCAAGTTAATTTTATCTGGTTGAGATTTTAAGTCAGGGCAGAGACTTTATACTTTATTCCAAAATGAAGGTATTTTATTTTTATGATCATAAGTCATGGCATTATAAAATGTCTTGTCAATAGTACATACAAATATTTACAATAAACACCTCAGATATACCAACAAAAAAAAAGCATAACAGAAGAAATAAGTACCCAGGGAAAAATAACTTCAAATAAGGTACATTAAAAAGTCCAAAAATTTGCTTCATCAAGTTAAAAGATCAGGCAGATAGTATGTAGCAGATATTTTAAAGGCAACATTCTTTGATGCTTTGAAGAAAAGGTTTTCCATGGAGTGCTTAATAGAATCCAATGTCTTTCTCCTATGATATCAACTATTGTTATACAGAGCATGAGACCCAGAAGTTATCAACAAAATTTGATTTATTTCTGTCTTTCTTGTCTATTTTCCCTTTCAATGATACCAGAAGACCTAGAAGAAAGGAAGAAACAATTAGTGCATTTATTTAGCTATTATATTCTATTTCTTTTAGTCATAAGCCCCATTTCCTTCCCAATAATTAATATTTGCTTGACCATACTAGGATGAATTTCATCGTGCCAGTATTAAAATGAACAGAGACAAAAATCTATTAATCACTAGAGCCAATTTTTTTTTTTAACAGACCACATAAATCATATTAAAAAAAGTCTTTGTCTTTTCTTTAAAAAGGATAGGTTCCTGGAATAATGAATCTTTTACTTGCCATAGATTTCAGATGAGAAACAGGTTGTCTAATTCATTTGCATTGTTTACATTTCCAGAAGTTTTATAGGGAAAGGAATTGGGAGAGGAGGTCCTAATAGTGATTTGCACAAACATGCACAAATGGTAGTTGAATGGTTTTCAAAAGTAGTCTGTCTTTTCAGAAGCAGAGAGAAAGGAAAGCTGGGTGGCTCATGAGTAATGAAAATACACATAAATCAGTTTTCTCACTTGTGATAACCCTTGGAAGCTAACTTTTTTATTTGATTCTATGTAAAGAAGTGAGCCATTAAGGCTTGGAAATATTTTCATATGCTCATCTTCCAAATCATATGAACAATACAATGTGAGGTCTATGTATACACATTCTAGTTACAACTTTGTAATTAGCACCCATCCTGGATTGTGTTGGTATGCCAAGTCCCTTGCCATCTATTTTTATTAGTGATTCCATAATAAGCATTTGAGATACTGCAGCCTCCGTTTGGTATGTGCTTGGGGTTACACAGCCAAGCAATAGTTTCCTATAAGGGATAAATCAGTGGAGAAAAACCAGTGACTTATGCCTCCTTCCACTCTTTCACCACTTGGTGACAGTATCTTCTGAGAAGTCTTTTATATTTTTAGAATAAGATTGCTGCTAGCATTTTTTCCATCAATTTTTATCTACAGCTATCATGAGATTATCTTTTCATAGGATTCCACAAGACTGTTAAGTTTTAATTCACAATGTAAGATAATAAGCAATATAGCAACCCTATTTCAACAGTTACCCGTCTGATTCTCCTTTTTTAATGCACCAAAGGTACAATTAGGACATGGCGATAGAATGAAATCTTTGGGAGAAAAAAATAAAGATAATTAAGATGATGTTCAAGGCATGGTGATCAGATAAAATTGTTTTTTTATGAGGTAATCTTTATTCATAAAGATTTAATTAATACTGCTTTGTCAGAACCTGGGAATGGGGCCAAAGTTTTGTTTTTGTTTTTTTTACTATATCTCCTCTCCAAAAAAAAAAAAAAAAAAAAAAAAAAAAATCCTGTACTTTAAACTTGAGAATGAGACACTCTTATTTTAAAATTCAATTGTATAGTCTGTAATATAATCCTGAATATAATTCTAGGGATCCTCAGATCCTCCTATTTGCCGAATTTAAAATTATTGTTTATCTTCAGTGTTAAGCTGGGGTTCTTAACATTTTTGGTGAATTAACCTCTTTGGGCTGTTAGATGAAGCCTTCTTAGAATATTGTTTTTAAGTAATTGAAAAGAATGCTAAATTTCGGTTAGAAGCTAGTGACAAAAATTATGTTTTCTTATTTCTTCACCCAAGCTCATGAATCCCCTTGGTCACCCTTAATAAAGAATTTGTTGGTAATCTAAGGAGAAAAAAAAAAAAAAAGGAGTAAAATAGAGAAATAAGTATAAAGACCACTGGATTTGGAAGGATCTCCAAAATTCATTTTATATCCATCTCTTGATCCCCTATAAGATTTATGTTGTTCCCTAACATGTGAGCTGGAACCAACTTCTCCCTAGGTACAATTAAAGTTTAAATGTTAGCTTTACATTTAAGAAATTAACATGTTACAAATGAAGGTGCATTGTTTGGTAGATTGTCTGGACTTAAGTGGTGGAGATAATAATGAAAATTTAAAAGAATATGATAGGTACACCTTTTTTTTTTTCCTTCTGGAGAGCCAATTGTTAAATTATCAGCATACTCCTGCCTATATCTGTAATGATCCTCATTCACTTTCACCTATTAATATTCTACCTTTCAAAGTCCAGTCAACCTTCTTAATAAACCTTCCCCATCCCACTAAGACAAAAATGAGCTCTTTCTCTGTTCTTCCCTCCCCTCAGTTTCCCTCACCCTCTCCTCTCTTCAAAACTGATAACACTTTGTTTTTACCTCCTTTGCTATATTATTACTTGTAGTATTGTCTTCTTTCCCCCACAGGGTCATAAACTTAAGGAGGATAGAGACCATATATAATTCACTTTTACTATCATTTCTTTTCTCCTTTTCACTCCCAAATCCACATTATGCGTATGGTGTTTGTTAAATGAATGCAAACCAGATTTGTCCTAAAGTTCCCTAGTACACTCCAGAAAATGGTGTTTGTTAAATGAATGCAAACCAGCCAAATCTCTTAAAGTTCCTTAACACAGTCCAGAAAATCTTTCTCTTGGCAGCCTTTTTTTCCAGGGAGCCAAAGTATTCTGGAAAAACTGGGATAATGGGACAGATTGGAAAAATGTTGTCAGGGTAGAAAGAAGTCCTATTTGAGGAAATTGTGCTGTCCACATACAAATAGGAAAAATAGGATGACAAGTTTTGGGAGAAGTATAATTTGCCTTTCTCCACTTTTGTGGCATTTCTTTCATCATCCTCTACAATATTTCAGAAATCATGACATCTTAGCACCAGTAGAGGTAATTGGTCTAGACCTAGAAACTTGAACTTGAAGGCATCTGGTTGCTCCCTTATCTTCTCCTCCAGCCTCTGTTTGGAAACCTCAAGTGAAGAACCAGGGATCTCTTAAGTCAGCTCTTGCCAGTTTCAGAAAGCTTTCACTATTGGAAACTCTTATTCATGTTGAACCCAAATTTGCCCGCTCAATAATTTCTACCCTTGATACTATCTATAGAACTAAATAGAGTAAGTGATTCCTTTTTCCATGTGACAGAATTTCAAATTCTTAGAAATAGCTATCATCTTCTTTTCTCAACTGATGTTTGATTATTACCTCACATCAGCCTAACGTCTCTCCTTGGGAAAGACTGGAGTATATCAATGAACCTCTTAAAACATTATTCATGTACGTAGTTTAACCATGGCAGAATAAAACCACACTAATATAATCCCTTCTTTCTGGATCTTCTGTTTTTATTAAGACATAGACTGAACCTACATTTCAGATTGCATAAGGTTTTTTGTTTGGTTTGGGGGGTTGGTTTTTGTTTTTGTTTGCAATTACAACACACCAGGTTTTTCAAAAGAATTGTTATGCCTGTTCCTCCTCTTTTTTTTCTGTTATTCCAATAGAAGTTTCATCTTGTTAAAATTCAGCCCATTGTTCTATTATTTTACTAAGAGCAATTTAAGTTCTGATTTTGTCATCTGATGATTAACTATCCCCTTCTCACCTTCAGATTACCTGTAAATTTGATAATCAGACATGTTTTCATTCAAATAATTTATTAAGTTTTGAAAGGCCCAAAATCAAAGAGTGAGCCTTGAAGCATTATCATTAGAGACTTCCTTCCAGCTTGACATCATTACATTAATCAGTAGTTTGGGGACATAAAAATCTTCCTAACTATACCACTGTAGAACCTATATTTCTTTGGTCCAAAAAGATTATCATTAAAAAAACAAAAAAACAAAAAACAAAACAAACTATTTCGTATCTTTTGTTGATTCCAGATGCACTTTGTTCACAGCATTCCCCTGATTTCCCAGTCTCAGTCCCAATTTGTCAAAGGAAAATAAGGCTAATTTAACATGACTTTATTCTTAGGGAACAGTGCTGACAACTAAGGGTTGGCAAATACATTTTAATTTTTCATTCTAAAATGTTATTGGTTATTACCATCCTATCAATTTCTAGTTTTTCCTTTATGAAAATGAGGATAGCATTTGTTCATATTATCTATTCTCTCTCCCATTCTATTATTTCAAAAAGATTACTGATTTTAATTCGTCACACTTGAAACTCCCATTATCTTGAACTGATGTCCCCTAAATAACCTTAAATTCAATATATCAAAACCAAGCTTATTGATAAATGTTGGAGGGAATGTGGGAGAAAACTGGAACACTAAATTAATGGAGTTGTAGATTGATTCAGCCATCCTGAAGAGCAGTTTGGAACTATGTCCAAAAGGCTATAAAAAACTCTGCAATCTTTGATCCAGCAGTACCCTTACTGACTTTGTAACCCAGAGAACAAGACAGAGACACAGGAGAGAAGACCTAGGTGTATAAAAATATTTATAGCAGCTCTTTTTGTAGTAACTAAAAATTAGAAATTGAGGGGATGCCCATCAATTGGGGAATGGCTGAACAAGTTGTATATGATTAAGATGGAAAATTATTGTGCTACAAGTAAGGACAGGCAGGATGACTTCAGAAAAACCTGAAAAGATGTATCTGAACTGATACAAAGGAAGGTAAGCAGAACTAGAAGAATATTGTGCACAGCAATAGTAGAATTGTAATGTGCAATGAAGAATTGTGAATGATGGCTATTCTCAGCAATATAATAATCCAAGATAAATTCTGTCCACATCCAGAGAAAGAACTAATGTCTGAATACAGACTGAAGCATACTATTTTTCACCTTTTTTTCTTGCTCGTCTTTTTACACTAAATAACTAATGGGAAATTGTTACATGATTATGCATATATAGATTGTTTACCATCTTAGGGAATGAGGAAGGGAGGGATCAAACTTGGAACTCAAAACTTTACCCCCAAAAAAATATTTATTGGAAGGGGGGATTAAAAATATTTTTTTAAAAGAAAAAACAATTTACACACAAACCTTAAAACTTCCTTGTCTTTTCTCCAAAACCCTTTTCTCTTCCTAATTTCTCTATTATTATCAAAAGTCCTACTATCCTTTCACTTATCTAGGATCAAAACTTGATGTAGTTCTTGATTATTCAGTCTCCAGTGCCAAGTCCCATCATTCCTACCAAAACATCTTTTGTATACAAAATCTTTTCTGATACTACCGAAATTGCCAGTGTGTTCAGGCCCTCAGCACCTCATGCTTGGTCTATTCTCCTTGCCTCAAGTTTCTCCCTACTCTTTTACATCTATCATTTCCTTACTTCAAATGGTTGTCCCCCTGTGCTTCAAATGCTCTCCCTCTTCATCTCTGCTTCCTAAGCTTCTCTTCAAGTCTCAGTAAAGTCCCATCTTCTGAAAGACACATTTTTTCCTTTCCATTCCTCTTTAAATTCTCAGGCTTTCCTTCTGAGACTGCCCCCAAATGGGGTCATAAAGGGTCAGTATTGAAAATCAACTAGCAACACAAGAATGTTGGATCACATGATCTCAAGAATGCTGGATCACATGATCTCCAAGTTCCATTTCAACTCGAGATGATCTATGAATCATCATACTGTTGTGTAGGATCATTTTTAAAATGCTTTACCTAATTTCTATCAGATATACATGCCACATCAAAAGAAATTTCAACTGCCCTTAAACTACACCCCAGTAAATGATTGTTATCTTACAGAAACAAATGAATAGAAAATGAATGATTTAACTTCTTGTTCACAGTAGCCTTGGCTTCTCCACAGAGTAAATTGCTGTTCAAATATAAAAGTAATGTGAATGCTGTGTTTAGGATTTGAGAGATTTTTTTTTTCTAATCTTAGCACTGAACTTTAATTCACAAAATCAGTATTTCCCAGGCCTGACCATTAGAAGCTATTCTGAGTTCTGAAATTCTTTTGACAGTAGCCTAGAATGAGGAACATTGTCTCAGGAGAGGGTGAGAGGAGAGAATGGTGGGTTTTAAACACGAAACATTGATTAAAATTATATCCTTGAGGGAGCAATAGAAATAAGAAAGCACAAAAACATGTCAGAAAAATGAGCCAGGTTCCCAGGGATCTGGCATTCATTATTTCAGTTAGATGCTGAAGCTGGGAGAAAAAAAAAAATTCTTTTGTTCATTCTTGACATTTGTGTATTGGCAAATTTTCTTTGCTCAGCAGTTCTTAAGTAGTAAGAGACAGGCTTGTTTCAGAAGACAAAAAAAAAAAAAAATCCTAAAAACTTTTACTGAGACTTTTTTCTTCTATTGCAGAGATTGTAAATGTCTTCGTGTAAGAGGTCTTATATCCTCATGAATCCTTCCCATTTTATAGGAGGAGAGGATCATATCCTCCAAGAAAGAGAACAATTCCTGTAGATAGAGTTAATATCAAATAGTTCTTGTGACTCTTTTCCACATCACAAGGATGAAGGAAAAATGGAATGAAAAGCAACCTAGAGCTACTAAGAAAAATGACTTGCTACATCATGTGTAAAGTAAGCTAAATCAACTTTTTACTCAAGTTCCAAAGGCCATCAGTTGTTTGGAATTCTCCTCAATTTGTATTTGGGCTGAGGGGTGGAAAGGAGGGGGAAAGAAACAGAGAGAAAGAGAGGAGAGAAGAGAAGAAGAAAACAAAGAGAAAAGGAGAGAATAAAACCATGCCAACCCCAATTCAGGTTTCTGAAGGGAGAACAAGCCTCTGGGAAAAAGCTGAACGTGAGAAACTGGCAGTCTCCATGTCCCTATCCCTAGCTTCTTCAGAAGTTTTTCTTTATATATTAGGCTAATATCATTGGCTCTTTTTCATCGAAGACAGAAAGGGAAAAGGAAGAGGTGATATTCAAATCTTCCTTTCTTTCATTCACCATCAGTTCTAGAGGAAGAAAGATCTTTGCATTAATAATTAAAGTAAAGCTTTGGTCTTTCTAGGATGACAATTTGGTCATATGGAATACAGCTAGGTGGTGCAGTAGAATAGAATGCTGACTTGGGAAAATCTTGAATTCACATTCACCCTCATACGCTTACCAGTCATGTAACCCTGGGGGGGGGGGTGGGGAGTTACTTAACCCTGTTTACTGAAGTTTCTTCATCTGTAAAGTGAACTGGAGAAGGAAATGGCAAACCACTCCAGTATCTCTGCCAAGAAAACCCCAGATGGGGTCACAAAAAGTGAGACACAACCAAAATAATTGAAAACAATCAATGTATTGATTGGTATATGAGGTAGTATGAGAAATCCATGTTTGGCAAAAACATGGGTACTTCAAAAACAACCATGTTAATGAGTAGAAATGGTGAGAATCTGTGGCTGAAACAACTACAAAACGGCACTACCTTTTGTTTCAAGGACCAAAGCAGAACAAGGCAAACTGAATTCAGATTTCTGTAAGAGCAGCTTTTTCCTCTAAGCTTTTTAAGAGCAAACTTCTAGAAAAGGATAAGCAAAGGATAGTGCTACAAAATCAGGCGCCCAAGGTGCTAATCCTCAGAACAGGTGGGGTAGTCCCACTGCTAAAACTTTGTTGACTCCAACATGCTTTTTTTTTTTTTTTTTTTTAACTCAATGGATCATTGATCTCATTGTTCTTATTGATTTGCCTTTATCACAATCTGAGTTTACTATTAGCTCATTCTTCTCATCTTTTCTGTGGAGTTCAGCTAGAAATGGCCTGAGTCAGATCACTGCCCTGATATTTTTCTTTATATTTAGTATTCTGTGGACTATTGTGCAAGTGGCTAAAATGACTGTGGGTTTTGCTATTGAATGAGAATATTGGGATGTCAGGCTCCCTTCCATAAGCTTAATGACAGCATCTCCAGGACAACCCTAGCATTAAACAATATAAACAGGGATGACATGTTTTATTCTGTTCTTAAAATGATTCTGATTTCTGCTACTCGTATGTATTTTAAGAGTTTTTCATTTTATAAAGTTGGGAGATCATAAATATTTGCGATGGGGACATTTTACTAGCATGTTCTTAAATTTTTGTGACATATTACACTCAAGCAGTTATGGACACCATTTTTGTCACTGATTGTGCTAATTCCCTGGACAGTTAATTTGTTGAATTCCCAAATAGAAGTCACAGTAATGGGATACTATAACTGGGGTCTGGAAGATTCATCTTCCTGAGTTCCAACCTGGCCTCAGACACTAAGTTTTGGGGCCCTAAGCAAGTTACTTAATCTTGTTTGCCAAGGGAAATGGCAGCTCACTCCAGTGTTTTTGCCAACAAAATTCCAAAGAAGGTCATGAAGAGACAGACACAATTGAAGTAACTGAACAGTAACAACAAGAATAGTAATTTGTAGTACAGGAAGTCATAGCAAAGATAGTGAGCTTCTGACATGTAATTCTAGTCAAGAGACCATATCTTGCTAAGTATTTATTTGGTAGATAATTTTTTGCAACTTGTAGTGACAAATTATCTCACTTCACTTCTACTTTTTTTTTTTTTTTTTTTTTTTTTTTTTTGTGCACAGTGTTAGTTGTTCAATATATCCAGAGTCCTTATGGGCAACCATTCTATAATTTCCAGTGGCAATGGCCCAGTCTAGAATCATCATCCTAACCCCTCTCCATTTTTATAAATAAATTCATGACTTGGCCATTTGTTCAGTTGCTTCTTTGTCAATAGATTAACTATGTCTATGTGGTGATTGACCACAGAAAACTGCTTCATTCCACTTTGGGATCTTAACTCATTTCATTGGTTCCCTTTAGAGAGCAAATCAGTTTCAATTATCAAACAAACCTTATAAATACATACTTACTGTTGGCCCTTCCTATGTTCTAGAATCATTTCTGTTTTTAACTTGTTTTTTAATATTTGAGAATATTTACCAATTCTGTTTCTCCTTTTTGATCAGGGAGTGGCTCATCTCTCTGTGTGGGTCTTGAGATAATAAGGTTTATTAATGATTTATTAATAAATGGGGTTTGGTTGCATAGTTTCTAAATTTGTAGTTGACTACATGACTTTTCAAAACAAATTAAGGTCAATATTGTACAGATATCAGCTGCTCTCAATGTGTTCTTCCAATCGAAAAATTCTTATCATTACCACCATCATCAATTTCAGAAATTCAGATTCTCAGTCTGGTGACAAAGATTGTACTTGAAGGGACCAGAAACCTGGTTAACTGTTTACTCTTAACATTGATTTATGAGATAATTATATGGTTTTAAAATAGGATACATTCTAGTTATACTCACTATGCATGATCCTACTAGAAAGAATAGTTGTGGGAGGGAAGAAGGAAAGACTAGAAATATTCTCATGTCATTTCTAGACCTCTACACCAATCCCTGATTCCCTTATTGATAATGTTATTTAAAAAAAAAAAAAAAGCAGGGGACAGGGGGGAGAAGAAGGGGATACCCTCTTGGTTTCCATTTTGTGAAAAATCTACCTGCTAGGAACTGGACTGATACCATGAAAAGTGCTACTTGTATTCCTCAAAGACGTCATCTTCAGCCTTCAAAAAAAAACAAAAAACAAAACAAATGACAGTACTAAAAATGTGGGCAAGACAACTAAAACTTTACATTTCAAGAAATGTTTTGCTTTTATTTGTCTTAAGTATGTAAACCTGAGAAACTCTACAATCATAAATCTTACTTTTAAAAAAATGCACTCAGTTATTCTATGCAGTTTCAAGATGATAAATTGAGAACCAGATGGAATGGTAGATCTAGTTAAACTCCCTCATTTTACAAATGAGGAAATTGAGACCCAGAGAAATTAAATGATCTGTCCAAGTCGTACAGGTATTAAGTGGCAGAGCTGGGATTTAAATCCAGGTCTCTTGGACTCCAAAGATTGCTCTTTTCCTCTATAACTTGCTGTCTCATGTCAGCTAAGTACTTATTTTTTAAGCACCAGCTATAGTGCACAGTACCATGAGGACTTTATAAGTGCCAAATGGTAAATAACAGCGTTTTTTCTTCATGTTCTAGATTTAGATTTAATTACCTCATGTGTGTGTATATATATATATATATTTACACACACACACACACACACACACACACACACACACACACACACACACATATATATATATAACCTGTAATAATATAAAAGGGTTTTATTGTACTAATAGTGTTGATAGCAATGACTAAAAAGTGACTTAATTTGAGGGCATTAACTACATTAAGATGTGAAGTAGATGGCCTGAATATTGCCAGAAACTAGACTCACCTCTGTAGCAAGGTCAACAGTTTTTGTGTCTCTCTGGTCTTTTTGTGTTCTGTTCCATAAATAAGTATTTGAATTTCCAAACACTGTGGGTAAATAAACAAAACGGGGGGAAAATTGTCAGATGCTATTATCCTCATATGCAAACCTAACTTATTAGTGGGTCAGAAAAATTAAGATACTATGTTCTTGAAAATTCAGCAACTTACTCTATTTGCTGATTCTTTTAGGAAAAAAAAGTAATATTCATGGAGAGCTCTGAAATCACCATTTACATCTATATACCACTGAACTGAAGACTGCAGAACACCAGAATAATACGGGAATAAGTTATAGCATCATTTAAGAACAAATGCAGTTGCAGCAGGAATAATTTTTACATAAATTACAAAATACAAGAGCCACACATGAAATCTGTATATTATTTTCAAATTCTTAAAGTGCTGACTCTTCTTAGATACATTTCCATTTGATGGAAATACTGTAGAGGCTTTTAAAAAGTATCTTTTTTTTTTCTTCTTCATCTATACCCTACTATTTTTAACTTGACTCTTCAAAAGCAACACACTGAGCAGGTGATTAGTGCACAAGAAGAAGGGTGGTGATGAGTAGCATCTCCAACCCTCTGCAGAATTGTATATTATATGTATATAATATAATATATTATCTCTGGCCACTCACTTCTGTATCATTTTCCACCACTCATTGCCTCCCCCAAGATATTCTCCCCTTTAATATTACTTATAGTTCCAAAAGGAATTTTAAGGGGACCTCAACTGTTCCATCTGAGAACTTGATAAACCCAACGAAAATTACTTAAGGAAAAAATTAAGGAAGTGGAATAGAATATTAAAAGAATTAGATATCTATTACAGACCTTTGGAGAAAATTGAATAATAAAAGAAAATTATACATTTTTTTTCTCAGTAGTGTATAGCACACCTACACAAAAATTGATCATGCATTAAGACAATAAAAAACAAAGTCAAATATAGAAAGGCAGAAATATTAAATGTTTCCCCTTGTGGATCATAATGCAATAAAAAGTACATTCAACAAAGGGCAATGAAAAGTTTAAAAAATAATTGAACACTAAATGATTTAATCCTAATGAATAAATGCATTAAATATCAAATCATAGAAGTAATCAACAATTTCATTAAAGACAATGACAATGAGATAAAATACCAAAATTTATGGGATACAATCAAAGTAAAACTTAGAAGAAATTTTATTTCTCTAAATTCTTATATAAATGAAATGAATTGGGTATGCAACTTAAAGAAACTTGTAAATGAACAAATTAAAAGTCAATTGAACACCAAATTAGAAATCCTAAAAACCAAAGGTGAGATTATTAAAACTGAAGGTAAGAAAGCTATTGAACAAATAAAATTAGAATTCTCACAAAAAAAAAATTTTAAACTAATAAGGTAGATTAGCTATTGGTTAATCTTTTTTTTAAGAAAGAAAAAATCAAATCAAAAATTAAGAGGGTAGAATTAGCATCACTAAAGAAGTTAAAGCTATCAGGAAATATTTTGCCTATTATATGCCAATAAATTTGACAATCTGAGCAAAACTGATAAATATTTACAAAACTTTATATTATCCAAATTAACAAATGAAGAAATATAATGCCATTTAAAAAAATAAATTAATGAACTCCCAAAGAAAAAATCCCCAGAGCCATGTAAGTTCACAATGAAATCTACCAAGAAGGAGTCTTATATAGTGCTAATACTTAAACCAAAAAGAGTTAAAACAGAGGGAAAAAAAAAAAACAACCTATAGACCAATTTCCTTATTGAATACTGATGTAAAAACTCTGAATAAAATACTAGTATAAAAAGTGAATAAAATACTAGTAACACACCAAAGGAATTTTGACAGATATTAATTAATTTATGCTCTAATTTTTGGCATTAAGCAGGTAAGGAAGCTTTTTTTTCAGGAAAAATAAAATAAAAGCTCATAAAATCATATCTCATAAGCTATAGCCTTTACTGCCTTTTTTGTGCAATAAATAAAAAGCATAGAAACTTTACATTGGGTTAATGACCTCAAAGCAAGGCTTTGTATATCTTTGGCATAAAATTTACTACTATCTTTGTCATAGTTAATTGAAATTAGGAAGTAGCCTGATTTTCTTTAAGAGAGGGATCCCATAGTTCCAGAAGTGAACTCCTGGGATTTCTGGCATGATCTTTGAGAAGTCAATTATTCTATTTGAGTATTGATTGAGAAAATTAAGAAGTATTTTCAAAAAAAAAATCATGAAAAGTAGCAGTAAAAGTCTACATTTTAAAAGTCCACTCTAATCTCTGTCCTTTTTGAGCAGGTAGGTGGCAAAGTAGAGTACCAGGCCTAGAGTCAAGATGATTCATTTCCCTGCTTTCAAATCTGGCCTCAGGCACTTACTGTTTGTGTGTACAAGTCACTTAAACCATGTTTGCCTTAGTTTCTTTATCTGTGAAATGAATTGGATAAAGAAATGGCAAACCACTTCAGGATCTTTTCAGTGTGTTAGGCTAGACTAGTGATCGTTTTACCTTTCTTTTAAAACATAACTTATACCAGTACACATCTAGAAAAGCTCCTCAGCAAATTACAATATAATTTTACAATTAATGGGACCTCCTTGTGAATTCTTCTTTCCCCCTATTGAGATACTGGCACTTTGTTTGAACAAACATCATTACTTGAAACACAATGCTGAAATTTGTTTTTGTCAATTTTTGGTGGATTAGCTCAACAAAATATACAATGGGAACAGACTTTTGAGGGAGTCTTGTGGTGAATATTTTTGTAAAAAGCTGTAATGTAAGGACCACTTGATTTTGAATAATTTTATGGAATTTTTTCAACATAAAGAGCTATTATTATACTTTGGATATGATCTTTGTCTACATTAATAGTAAAGAACAAGTGAAAATACATGGACTACCCTCAAAATCAGTCATGAAGTAAAATTACCATCAGCAATGTGTACTGAAGAGTCTTTAAAGTTGGCCTGAGAATTCTGGCAAGATGCTTGAATAAGAGGTGTTATCAAACTCACTATTTATCATCACTTCTAAATAGTAAGAAAGAAATAATCTAAAAAAATAGGGGAAAGTAAAGAAATTCCTTTAAGGGAAACTCCACATAAAATACAACAAAGAAATGGAGAAATTATCAATAAAAAAATTCCTAATACTAAGAAAAAAATACCATGGGCTAAAGAACTCATGATAAATCTCCAAAAGAGAATAATCCCACAATGACAACAACTAAAAAAGAATGAAAGGAATGAAATAAACCTAAGTCCCAGAATGAGTGAAAAGTTTAATTAAGGAATAAAATTAGATTTCTTTTTTGTTGTTGTTTTACTGAGGCAATTGGGGTTTTAGTGACTTGCCCAGGGTCACACAGCTAGGAAGTGTTAAGTGTCTGAAGCCAAATTTGAACTCAGATCCTTCTGACTTCAAGGCTTGTAATCTATCAGGCATCACCTAGCTGCCCCTAGAGTTCTTTAAGAGATGTTAAATATATAGGTACTTAATTGTATAGGTACTTAATTGTACTGCACCTAAGTAATTTAAAAGAATGAAATGCAAAAAGTTTTAGATACTAAGATAATAATTATTGGTTGACTTCAGTGTGTCTATTTCTGAGCCAGGTAAATCCAAATATAAAGAAACAATAAATTGTAATAAGTTGGAAAAGTAACTATGAAATATCTTTGGGAATTATGGAAATGGAATCTTAAAAATAACCATATTTCAGCACTGTGTTGTACTTTTCAAAGTACGGATCATGTGCTAAAATAGAAATAACTTGTAAATACATAAAGGCAGAAATAAGATCATCCTTTAGAAACAAGACAATGAAATTGTAATCAATAAGGGAAATGTAAATTATTTCTCTATTAGATAAAAGATATGAACAGAAAGAGGCTCAATAGAAGGAATCCACGCTATCAACAGCCAAATGATAAATGCTCCAAATCATCAAGAATAAGAGAAATTCAAACGAAAATAATTGTGAGGTTTTACTTCAGGCCCATTCAGTAGGCCAAAAAAAAAAAGAAAAAATTTGTTGGACCAATGAATTAGTCATTCATTCTAGAGAGCATATTGGAACTGTTCTGTTTCTCCCCCCCCCCCAAAAAAAATCACATAACACTAAAGAACACACACTCTTTGACTTAACAATACATACCACCTTTTATATCTGTACCCCAGATATCAAAAAGGAAAAAGACCTATATGTGTGAAAAATAAAACATTTTTGGTGCTATCAAAGAACTAGAAATTAAAGGGGGGAGTACCTTTATCAAATGGGGAATAGCTAAACAAATTATGTTATTTTCAAATCAGAATATTATTGAACTATAAGAAATGACAAAAAGGAAGCATTAAGGAAAAAAATTTAAGAGGGGAAATTTATGACAATGGAGAGGAAAGCCAAAAGAAAATAAAAAGTGAATATACTAAATATAAGGCAAAAATAGGTATTTAAATTAAATGGATGGATATTTATATTCAATATAACTAATATTAACAAAATGAGAAACAATCTTTTCAAGAATAACATTCTATTTTTTTAAAGTCCTGAAATTAAAAAAATAAAAACTTAATCCACATATCATTGTTACAGACACATGATTACATCAACAGGCAAAAAGAAAATCCTTCAACAAAGTGCAACATTCATTTGTGACAAAAACACAAAAAGTTACAGGATGAAAGGACCTTTACCTAATATGATTGAGAGGATCTATCTATAACTAAGAGTTAGTTTTATTTTCATTGTCAGCTTTCCTAGATCTCCACTGTTGCTGCTGCTATTGTTTTGATATTATGCTTGAAAAGCTAGTTATAACAGTAAAACAAGAATTATAAATCAATGGAATAATTATGGGCAAAGGAAAAAGGCAGCATTGTGTAAGTAAGCACCAACTTCAGAGCTAGGAAGACACTACTTCCAAGCCCTACGTGTGACCCAATTTAAGCTCTGTCCCTTGGGAAGGTCACTTAAATTCTCTGCACTCCAAGTAAATCTCTTAAGACTAATAATTGCAGAGAAGGTACTACTTTACTGATAATACAGGTCTAGTTCCATTCAGAAAGAGGAGGCAAAATTATCTCTACCTTAAGATGTTGTTTTTCTCTGCCTTGTCCTGTTTTGATGCCTCATTAGGAATGAATCTGATCCCAGCAGTGAAAATTCTAAGTTCTTTTCCCCTCACTCTAGTTTCCTTTTGTGTTCTGTTCCCTTCCCCCAATTCAATCACATGTAAACTCCTTTAGGGCAGGCACTGCCTGCCCATAGTAGGCATATTTAATAACTATCGACTGAAAAAGATTTTTAATATTGTTGTATAGCAACAGACTGAGTTTGGTTCTCAGGATCAGCTTAACTGAATGAGCCAGAGCTCACTTCCAGAAAGCTACACACTGTTGTTTTTTGTTTTTTTGTTTGCTGAGGTAAATGTATTTGCTGAAGCAAATGCTGAGTAATGTATTTTTTAAAATTTATGATGGCCATAAACAAATAAAAATGCAAAATAATCTTCATTCTTATGTGACCATATCACTTTTGTGATAATAATGAAGAGGGGAGTGGCAGAAAAGAATGTGTAAGGTATTAAGCATAACAGTTTTAAATTCATCTATAAACTTTGATTTGGCTATTGATACTTTAAATGTGAGTTCTTATTTAATGAAAAATGAGTATGTACAATATTAGGGGTAATTAGTATAAATCCTTTTTTTTTTTTTTTTTTCCCTCTGAGGCTGGGGTTAAGTGACTTGCCCAGGGTCACACAGCTAGGAAGTGTTACGTGTCTGAGTCCAGATTTGAACTCCCGTCCTCCTGAATTCAAGGCTGGTGACACTGCGTCATCTAGCTGCCCCCAAATAGCATAAATCTAATATGAAATGAACCAGGATCTCCTTGGAAAGAAAGACGATTAGGGTGGAGCTGGTTTTATCATATTCTGGAAGGCAACAAGAAATAGCATTTCAGAGAATATTTTGTCATCTTGTTTTGCAGTGCACATGATTAAGTGTTTGCAAAAAAAAAACCAAAAAAACAGCAACTTTCAAATGGAGTTAAGTGACTTGTCTTCCCCCGCCCCCCCCCCCCCCATACACATATCCAATGAGTAAAGTCAAATTTGAATTCGGATCTTCCTGACTCCAGCCCTGGCACTATGTCCACTGTGCCACCTAGCTAGCTGCTTAGCCATGAAATTAAAGAATGTTAATTTTTTTTTTATCTTTGCAACTCCTTCCACTAGACACAATAGTAATTTAAAATGTGTGTTTAACACAATGCCTTCCTCTTCTCCAAGTCCAGAAGGCCTTTTTGGTTTTAAGAGATAGTTTATTACTTACACCAGTTATTTGGGACCTATAATTGCCAGTCACCAAGAAACTTGAACATATCAGTGCTAGCACCACCAACTTCTTAGTCATATAAAGCCTCAGTATCATTTTTTGACTCTCCTAATATTCCTCCCACGCACATCAATCAGTTGAAAAGTACGTGGATTCTACCATGACATTGTCTATGGTACTGTATACCCACTTCCTCCTCCTTCCATTGTCACTATTCATTCTCCTAACTCAGGTCTTCATTATGTGGATTATCACACAACAACCTTCTAACTGGTATCTTGCCTCCAGTTCTCACTTTTCCAATCCATTGTTCATCTCACTACTGGAATAATACTCATTCTAATTCACAGATCTGATCAAATTACTATCTAAAATACATTCACAGGCTCCTACAGCATTAGAGTACAACATGGTCTTTAGCCTGATGTTCAAGCTCTCCAAAACAGGGGTCCACATAGGGAAATGAGGCAAGAGCACAATAAATGAAATTAAAGAATAGGGTGGGGGTGGAATTAATAGCAAGGCTCATTTCTTAATAACAGGGCTGATCCAGGACTTTAGGAGGGGGTCAAGTCAGTGACATGTACTAGAGCTGGTTCATACTGCTCAGATACAGATTAAGTTCTCTTGTGAACATTTCACACCTGAGAAGTGCTCACAAATTAGGGTTTGATTTATAATTTATTCAATGTCTAGGCTTAATAAAGTGATAGAGAATGTTAATACAATTTATAGCTTAAATTTTATTTATAGCTTATTATTTTATTTATTATTATACATTATATAATATTATTTATTATTTATAGATTAAATTTAAAATTGTGTCATTTTCCCCAAGAGCCAAATATTTGCCAACACACTTCTGGTTCATATCTCTAGGACAGGGATAGGGATCTATTATTATAAAGGTTAAAGGATATATAGATAGTAAGAAATGATAATATGGACTAAACTACACAATGGAATAGTCATTATGTTGTTATGCCGTGTACCAATAGGACAATTAGATTTTGTTCTTTAGTGGAGCTAAATTCACATAAATATCAGTTCTTCACAGAACAATACTCTCATTCATGCTGAATATTCTACTTCATCCTGATGCTCTTTTCCTTCACTGCTATCAAGGTCATGAGCTACTTCAGAGCCCATCTTTTAAAATTCCTAGAGAAGGTGAAGGAACCAAAACCCAAGTAAATAAAGTTGAGGAAACAACTGGAAGATGGCATCTATACTCCATTGGCTTTCTGGATGACTACTTTCATACAAATTTCCCCATTATTATCAATTCTGTTGTCTATGAGGTGCAACTCCCCCTCCCCACAATCTAATGTTTCATTCCATATTCCATTTATCAATGTTCCACCATGCCAAATAAAGAACTGCATCTAGAGCTTATATACCATCTTTAATCCACAAAGAAAAAACTCAAAACAAAGCCATACTCTGAATTTCTAAGTCTGCTGAAGATAAGTATTTTTTTTAGTATTATTAGTACAGGATTTAGTAATTTTCTCCTTTGTAAAATAAGAGTATTATACACTTCACAATGTTATTGTTGGCAAGCCCTAAAAATGTATTATTCTTATGCATATAAAGACATAAACATCTGGAAAACATCTAGTCTGATCTCTTTAAATTTGGAGGGTGGATGTAGTAGTGGTAGACCTAAAAAAATCCCAGTGTCAAAGAAACCAAAACCCTCTTGGTCTATACACCAAAGAAAGCTTATATCCCCCACCTGAGCTCCAAATATGTCAGAAAGATATTGTCCTAGCCATTTTGATTTGAAACTAATGGTTCCTGGGTGAATAAAAATGCAACATTAACAAGGCCTATCTTGTGATAAAATCACGGAAAGAAACTGTTCAAGATAAAAAGATAAATCTAAAAAGGCATTTAGTAAGCCTCCAAAAAAGAACAAAGAAAGAAAGAAACAAAGAAACAAAGAAAGAAAGAAAGACTATGACATCAGCTATGAAAAACCTGCTTTATCTGTTCTATCAGTTCCTGACTTCTGCTCACTGACCAAACTCCAAACCTTCTCTGTCTACAGGACCTAGTTTTGAATCCTGGCCATGCCATTTATTCTCTCATCTTGGGCCTCAGTTTTCTTCTGCCAGCAAATATATTATCTTAACTAATCCATATCTCCATTTGCCTTTTTTGAACCCTAAGGATTCTTGGGTTGATGAGGACACAAAAAGGAATGATTTTATTGTAACTGATGAGTAACCCCAGCCAGACTACTTAGGATTCACCCTGTTTTTCCAGAGCTAAGGCTCAGCAAGCAAGTTGTGTTCTGAGCTTGATATAATATCAGTCTTTTTCTTTCACCTTCTGGATGAATTGATGGTCCCTGGACTCCAGCAATCACCAACATATCCAGACATGAAAACTTGCTATGAAGGGACCTTTTGTTACTAGAAAACCTTGCCTCACTATTCTGTTATGCCTCACTACTATTGCTAGCTATACTATATGGTTCCACTCTTTATTACCAAGTATTTATAAAAGGTTTTCCACTGGGTATTGGGGGTGGGAGGATGGAAATGTGTCTTGCTTGCAAATCATTTCTCTCACTTTGAAATTAAACTTCTATTTGAATCCTGACTCTAGACTTTGCTATCAGTTCCAGCCATTCACAAGTTAGAAGTCAATTCTATCCAGTTGACATCTCTAACCTCCTGTTTTTTCTTCTATTCTACTTCCTCTGTGCAATTTGTAAATGGTGAGAATTATTAGCTCTTTCCTGAAAATTCTTGGATTTGCAGGATTAAGAGAGATGGAAGGGAAAGAAAATTATTACCTCCTTTTGCTTTTCTGTGAAGGAGACACTAAACCTACCTACTAAAAATAAAAGTTACTCAATCTCTTTTTGATAGGTCCCCAAAAGTATCATGTTCTAAGGATACTTATTCTTCCATTACGATTTTCTTCAGTAGGGGGGGATTTAAATTTAGCCATCACTAAAGGTCAAAGGGACATGAATAACCTTGAAAATAAACATACACTTAGAGGTTTGTGCTACATCTTAATCAAAGTTGTACTGATAACAAAACTGGTAATAACCTTCTTTAGCAGTTGAGTGGTCTTTCTTATTTCTCCCTTGGCTAGGCAGATGCTGCCCAGAATATAGAAAGTTTCTGCCACTTTCTCACTATAGTCACCATAGCTCATCAATTGGGACTTCAGTGAGTTCTTCAGAAGTTTATAAGCCTCCTAGAAAATGAAAACAAGTCATTAGTTTAATAAATTTGAAGGAACACATTGACTGCCAATTAATTTATCCCTTAGTCTCTATTGAAGGCATAATTAAGATCCCAGAGAAAGGGCTCATTCTTTTCAAGGATCTGGAATGGCCTTTGCTATTCCCAAAGAATAGAAATCCTCCAAGTAAAAAAACAAAAAACTAGTGGCTTTAGATTGTTTTGTTCCAATTTTTTTTAAATGGGGGAGGAGAGAATTCAAATGTCATATTTCTATAATTTTGCCAAAGTTTATTTGAAGAGGTTTGAACCATTAGAAAAGGAATAAAGTTGGAAGATAATTCCTATTAAAAACAAAGGGGGAAGCGGGGAGGGGTGGCTGGGCCGGGGGAGCAGCTAGGTGGTGCAGTGGATAGAGCACCAGCCCTTCAGTCAGGAGGACTTGACTTCAAATCTGACTTCAGACACAACACTTCCTAGCTGTGTGACCTTGGGCAAGTCACTTAACCTCAATTGCCTCAGGGAAGGGAAAAAAAAAAAAACAACCCTGGGTCATCAAATGTTAAAAGTATCTTGAACATATCTGCCTGTATGCAATTACTTTCATCTTTTGTAAGATTTCAAAGTAGAAAAAATTTATAGGTCATCTACTTCAACATTCATTTTAAAGCTGAATAGTGTGTCCTGAAAGATTTTGAGTGATTGTCCAAAATCCTTGTCACAAGTGCTAAGTAAAGAGTCAGCATTTAATCCTACATCCTTTGGTTCCAAAGACAGTGCTCTCTCTACTGTGCTACACTCTGATTCTTATCCCGTCTTTCAATCTCATCCCATCACCAATTCTAGACCAGGAAGACCTCATGTAGCTAGAGAGAAGTGAACATCAAAAGCACTGATGCTGATTTTCTCATTGCCACTAAGAATAAGGGTTAACCCTCTATTATAGATCAGCTGTGCAACCCCCAACCAAAATTTCCCCAAATTTGGGGGTTCATTTTCTTCAAATATAAAACAAAGTTGACTTCATCAACCTGTCTCATTGTTTTCCTCATGTGTATTCTCTCCTTCAGAGAATGTCACCAACTAAGCAAATAATGTGGCTAACTCATAAAATTTTGATTCCTTTTTCCAATTGCTTAAAAACAAATTCTTGTCAGTTTTCACACAGTAGTGGTGAAGGTAGAAATGGAAAAGGGAAACAATATTTTCAATGAATTTCCCTCAATGCAATTTTCCTTGAATTTAATAAAGTAGAGGTTGAGTTCTTTCACAGTCCCTGATGTTTCTCACAGAGGAAGGAGGAAGGTTAAAAAGTTGGTTAGTTTAAGTCAGTCACATGTGATCTCATGATTAGAAGCTTTCTTGCTCACTAAAATCTGCCTTGAATGCATGAAAAAAGGTCAAAAGTTCAGTTCTTCCAGGCAGACTTTCTGAGATGATACCCACGAGTCTTATAAATGAAAAAGTCAGCAATAAAATACATTCTTTGTGTTCATTTTTCCTTTGAGTAAGAACTACCACCATGATTAAGAGGAAGTTGAGTTGGCTTTGAACATGCAAGAACCCAAGAATAAAGCTGAGCCTGAATGGTTGATTGTTATCCTTCATTCTTGAAGAGGATCAAAATGACATTACTATGTTGGGGTCAAGGTATAGTATATTTCTGACTATGACCAATCAAACCAATATGAACTTAAAATAAGCCTGAACACCACAGGTTGGGCAAAATAAATCTATATGAACATTTTGAGTGGAGATATCTCCACGTATGTATATCTCATATTTCTTTTGAGCTACTACAGTAATTCTGCTTTGCTCCTAGAACATAACACCTTCTCCAATGAGAGCACACCATGCTGGGTGGTCCTTTCCCAGTCTCTCTCATGTTGTAAATCAGTTCCAAAGTTCTTCAGAGAGACTTTGAAAGTGTCCTTATAACACTTCTTCTGACCACCAGGTGAGCACTTGTCTTGTGTAAGCCATCTATAAAATAGTCTTTGGGGCATTTAAATAAAGTGGCCAGCACATTGGAATTGCACTGTCTGCAGCAGTGTTTGATAAAAATGAACAGAAGAGCATCATCCAAAAGCAAGTATAAGATTTATTTTTAATAGAGTTGAAGTAAGTATTAGAGAAATTCTCTAGTCTGAAATGATTTGCTGAAGGTTTCATAGATAGTAAGTGGGGAAAATCCAGATTCAAATCCAGGTCTTCAGATCTAAATCCAATGCTAACCTGATTATACCACAACTATGTGCTTGACTGAAAATCTACTTTTGAAGAATCTTATACCTCACAAAAAAGAATACTTATCTGCCATCTTAAGCAAAACCAGACTTGAATTCCAGTCCTGGTTTTGCCACAAATCAGCTGTATGAATTTCAATGAGTCACTAAATCTCTCTGGGCCTCAGTTTCCCCATCCATGAAATGAAATTTATAATAATATTTCAAGTTCTAAAATTCAATGAGTTTATTATTTTGTAGCTGCTTACTATAATACCTTATTTTATATAAAAACCTCACTTTAAGTACAACCAAAACAAGGAATTATGGATAAAACATTTTATTCAGGTGTCATATTTTTCACTTTCTCAAGCAAACTGTGATCTCCAATTTTTCTTATTCTTTTTCATTTATCATATTCTGACTTGAATTAACTATTTGTCACCATTAGATTTTAAGCCTCTTGAGATAAGTGATATATTTTATGATCTTTATTATCATGCCTTGTTTGTTGCACTGAATTAAATTTAGGGAGTATTTGCCTTTCAAATACATTCATGACAGGGGTTCCTTTGATAGTGAATGTTCCTGGGGCATTTTAAATAAGATTCATATTATAAAGGAGATTCAATATACTATAAAATTTTTTAAAGATTTCAAATAAAAAGTGCATTTTCATTTCATTATTTAGTTACTGCTTCACAACAGGAGAGCTCATCTCTTCACTGTTCCTTTTTCTGTGTGTACATTAGAACACCAATGCTGTTCATATTCTTTTCTCAGCAAAGATATGGAGTGGTTTGCCATTTCCTTTTCCGTGGATTAAGGCAAACAAAGATTAAGTGTTTTACCCAGAGTTACATGGCTAGTTGTGTCTGAGATCAAATTTGAATTCAGGTCTTCTTCCAGCTCCAGGTCCAATGCTCTAACCACTGTGCCACATAATACCTCTTTATTGTTTAAAAACAATAAACAGTAAAAGTGCTATTTATTTTCAAATTGCTCAATATACTGGTTCTTTTTTCAGGTCTTTTCCTTCATCTCTCCAGCATTTTATATTGTTGATCACTTTTTCTAGTTAAGCCCCCGTGCTATGATCTCTGCTTAGAGTCTACAGTGATAAAATGCAATGTTAAAGCTATTTTCACAAGTTCTGCCTTTTCTTCTTGCTCACTTCATTAACAATTGAGAAAAGATTCAAAACCAAACTAAACAAAAATCTTCCATTATAAGCATGCATAGTCATCATGTATAGTCAAGCAAAACAAATTCCACATCCAAAAGAATTACACTGTAATCTATATGCTGTACAGATCTGTACGCTGAATCTCTCACCTATCAGGTGGGTATAGTCTTCTGGAATTATTGATTGCTTATTGTAATGATCCAAAATTTTCAATCTTTCAGAGTTGTTTGTCTTTACAGAGTTGTTATTCTATAAATTGTTCTATAAATCTATAAACTTTATAAAAGTTTTTCCAGGTTTCTTTTCAGTCATCCCCTTCATCATTTCTTAGTGCACAATAATATTCCAACCACATTAATATAACTAGTCCAGCCTTTCTCCAACTGATGGCTATCCCTTCGGTTTCCAATTCTTTGCCATCACGAACAGAGCTGTTATAAGTATATTTATGCATATAGGTCCTTTTCACCTTTCTTTGATCTCTTTGGAATATAGAATTACTAATACTCTCACCAAATCAAAAGATATGAATAATTTAATAGCATTTTAAGCAGTTTAATTACATTTTCTGGTTTTTTAAGACTCTAAAACAGACACATTTTAGGGACCCTCCAGATCAGTGTTTCAGATTTCTTTTTCAATTTCAAGCCTGTCTAATGGTCATATTATTTAGTTAATAGTTCATCCTTATATCCTCTATTCTCCATTATGTTATATATATTATTTAGTTAATAGTTCATCCTTATATCCTCTATTCTCCACTATGTTATATATATATATATATATATATATATATATATATATATATATATATATATATATATATATATATATATATATATATATATGTCTGTTATTGGCAGCTCAGACCAAATTTCTTAAAGACCATTTCCTAAGTCTGAGAGGTTTTGATCTATGTCAATGAACAAATCACCCACACCAGTGATACAATATATCTTTAGAGTATTGTAATTAAGGGGCAGCTAAGTGGCACAATAGATAAAGAGTATCAGACCCGGAGTCAGAAAAATCTTAAGTTCAAATCCAGCCTCAGACACTTACCAGCTGTGTGACCCTGGGCAAGTCACTTAACCCTGATTGCCTCAGTTTCCTCATCTGTCAAATGAGCTGGAGAAGGAAATGGCAAACCATGCCAGTATTTTTGCCAAGAAAACTCCAATGGGGTCACAAAAAGTCTGATATAACTGAACAACAATGAAAAAAAATTGTAATTAAAGCAGCTGTCTCACACAACAGTGCCTAACATTCTTATTTTTGGTTTTGTGACAAATGAAAAATGGTAATTGTAAATGAAAAGACAAATAGTGAGCGCTCTAGATCTAGCATGGTTGAAGTTTTCATCAGTGACAGAAAGAACATTTATTACTCCCTACCAAAAAAGATGCTGCTCATTTTAATTATACCTCTAATCATAATAAACCAACACTTTGCTAGATTTGTAACTTCATCAAACCACTCTATTTTACTAGTGCAGATCATAGACCTTCAAATGCCTTCATACCTACATTATCCTTGCTCATGTTCTCCCTTAAATCCTTCTCAAAAAGAATTCATCCAAGGACTTGTCATCATTGATTTCATCATATTCTTAAAATCTAGCTTTCCACTAGATCTTTTTACATTTTGCGGATATTCCAGTGAAGCTTTCAGATAGTTCATTTGTTCTCCTCCATTCTCAACACTTGTCTTGAGCATCTTCTTTCCAGTCACAGAATTCTTCAATGTAATTCCAGATTCCACATTTTCCATATTTCTTGGAAGATATGCTACAGCTTACTTGTGTTCATTATGTGTTTTTTCATCATCTTTTGGGTTACAGGCAAGTTTGATTCTTCAGAGAATGTGGTATTCCAAGATTTACAACTAAACAGCATTTGTATTTTAGACACACCCACACACACACCCACACACACCACACACACACACACACACACACACACACACACACACACACACACACAACCAAGCTAAATTCTTGAATGTGAGCTGACAGATATGCTTGCTTTGTATTAATTTTGCCCTTTTGTTATGAGGAAATGTTCAGAGAAGTAGTAGAAAGAGCATATTGGGAAATGACTATAAAAAGGCATCAATAAATTTTTTTGAAATTGGACTTTTGTATTATTTTGGATCACTGAACACTATGCATTTTTTCAAATTCAATCCATGATCTCTTACTTATAGTCATATCCATCCAAATTCATTGTCCATTTGCAATATCTGTTGTCAATATATTTATTAATATACTAACGTAATAGATTGGCCACCCAATTACATGCCATGGTCTGGACAATAGGCCATTCAACTTTATTTTTTTTCCCTGCATAGATAGATAAGCAACTATATGTAGATAGGCAACTTCTTTTAATGGATCATGGAGAGCTTATTTAAGAGGTCCTGTAATACTGAGACGTGATGAAATCAAAATTATATTATCCAGTCAAATAGCAGTATTTGGAGGACCCTCAACACTGAGAAGGAAACTTTATCCCATATGTCTCTTGCATAAGACTTTCTACTTCCCTAAAGCCATATATAGTTTCCCAATGGCTGAATAAAGATGATCCTGGATAAAAGACAATCCTAGAGAAACCAAGGTCTAATATCTGGAAAGGTTTTCAATAAGATTTCTGATATCACAATCTGATATCTGAGCTATATAGCAGCAGTTTAGACACTAGAGAATAAATGCCTTAGCCTTAGAAACTGTCATAAAATGACACTTAATACTGTGGAATGCCCCTTTTAAATCTTATAGGACTGATTTTGGAGTGATAGAAGCAGAAGATGTTAAGAATCAGTTTTTAGATTGCCTAAAAATGAGAATTTTACCATAATAGGTATTCTAGAAATAAAATTTTTTAAAGACCAACAAATAGATTATTATATTGGAAGAACTAGCCACATTAGTCATACCAATATTCTTAAAATTAACCTAACCAAAAAGACACAGTTAAATGGAAGGATGGATCATAGGTTTTTCTTGGGAAGAGATGAACAAATGATTTGTTATTATTGATTTCGTCATATTCTTAAAAGCAACATAAAGACATTTGACTGTTTTGTCACTTGATGTTTGTGGTAAGAAAAAAAATGACCATAAGATGACTGTAGTTTATTCATTAGGAACATATTTTTTAAATTCTCATAATTGAATCTGATATAGGCTTTAAAGGATGAAGAGGTAGGAAAATTCTATAAAGAAGGTAAAAAGATCTTCCAAATGAAGTCGACATATTTTTCATGGTGATTTCACAGTGAGGAGGTGAAAACCAGCAAGAATTATAAAAATATGTTGGGAAATTTGGCTCATATTTGAAAAACAAAATAATCTGAAGCCTTGTAGACAGACTCCTGAAAAGTTCTACACCTGTGAGCTTTCATCTGAAAAATAACTGAACAGTGACAAACAACATGGTAAGCACTAATCATCATGTAAAAAAAAAAAAAATGAAACTGACTATATCTTTACAGGAAATGGCTTGTTAATTGATGAGGAAATCAAATTAGAATGAGCAAATGTATACTGTCAGAATATAATCACTAGTAACAATAAAGACCAAAATCAATAGCAAATTAAGACAAAGGCTAAAAAAGGAGATTGTTTATATAATTCTATAGAAAAAAAAGCAAAATTATTTATAAGATTATTACTATTTTCCTGTAAAAGTTTAATATTAGCAAACATTTTATCTTCTTTCAAGAGAGATAAGGAAGCTAAAGGCTTTACTATTTTGGGGGCGGGGGAAGGGGGAGAAATATACCTCATTTATAAAAACAATATAAAGCATGGCAGAAAATACTACCATATCACTTCATTAAAAAAAAAAAAAACAAAGAAACATGTCAAAACCATCAAATGTTTCATGTTTGAAGACTATAAGATCCAAAATGAGTTATACCATCCTCAAAACATTGATAAATCAGGAAGAAGACAATAGAAAAAAATAAATTATTCAATGATTTTATAGTGAGCCATTTTTAGTAACAAGCCACGCCATATAAAGCCTAAAATCTTAGTCACTCATATCAGAGAAAGAAGCTGAACTAGCATTAAAGAAAATCAGATAAAGGAGGCAGAGCCAAGATGCCAGAGTCAAGACAGGACTTGCCTGAGCTGTCCTCCAAATTTAACTCCAAACAAATTTTAGAGCATTAGAACCCACAAAAAGATGGAATGAAATAATTTTCCAGCCCTTGGAAGGTTAGCAGACAACAGAGTGAGAGTGGAACACAGCCCAAGCAAATTAGAAGCAGGCCTTGGGAGCCACTGAATCAATAGCAATGGTGTCTTTCAAAGCTTCCAGCCCACACAACGATAAAGAGGTCAAAAAACTGATCAGAAGGAGATTACAGGGGGTCTCTGTGCTGGCACGAGTCAGGACTCTTGTTGCTTTGTCCATATTTAGACCTAGGTTGCCCTGGGTGGCAGTCCTAGGGCAAAGCAGCAGCACTAGCACAGCAGAACTTGAAACCACAGTAGAGCAGGTACTCTCCACATAGTTTCAGGACAGAAAAGAATACTTGTGTTTATTCGAAGACCAGAGCACATGCCAGAAAAGTAATAAAGACACTTCTCCCTAAATCATACCACTTTGGAGAAATTAAAAACTTAGAAGTCCCTAGAAGTATCTCTAAAAACAGCTGCACAAAAAACCCATAAAAGCTTGGAACAGGGTACCTTCCACCCTGGAAGTAGAACCTTACTTTAACAAAGAATTAAAATTCAAGTCATAGGTTTGTAAAATAAACAACAGAAAATTCTGACCAGAGAAAGTTACTGTGGTGACAAGGAAGATCAAAACACATACTCAGAGGATAAAGTCAAAACTCCTATATCCAAAGCCTCTATGAAAAATATGAATAGGTCTCAGGCCATGGAAGAGTAAGAGAGATAGAGGAAAAATTGTATGTGATGCAAGAAACTCTTGAAAAACAAATCAACAGTTTGGGTGTTTGAGAAACAAAAAAACTGAAGAAAATACCTTGAAAAAATATGGATAAGTTAGAGCAATTGTATCAGACCAAGTAAACAACAAGGAAATTCATAGGAGAAGTGACATTCTCTTGAAAGCACTGATGAACCTTTTTATAAGGGGAAGATAACAGGAATAGAAGGGGAGTTAGAATGGGGGGGAGGGGGCTAAAAAAAAAAACTATGGTGAAAAACAAAAGGCTAAGGAAACATCAATGACTGATGATCCATTTTGTTACTTTTTTCATCTTCATAAAATATTGATAAAATGATCTCTATATAGGTTTTGATGTGTATCTTTCAATTTAATTTAAAACCATTAATCAAGTGATTATATTGCAAAGAATTTATCCACTGAGGGTACAAAGATTTTTTTAAATGATCCCTGCCTTCATAGAACTTGCATTTTACTGAACAGAAACAGTAGATGGGAACAGGAAGGCTTCTGCAAATAAATCTCTACAACAGGCCACACCTTCATACAGTTGACTGTAAGGTGAAGAGAATACAAATATTCTTCTATTGATTGTTACACTTTTTAAAAAGAGACATTTGACTTGGAAGAAGCAAAATGAAACTTTTTTAAAAAACCTCTCAAGCATATTGTAATCATACGAAATTTTTTGATAAATACAGTCACAGATAAAATTTTGTTCAGTGACCGATGAGTTATTAATTTCAAAATGTAAAACAGGTGTGCTAACCAAACATGTTTTCTATGTCACTGAAAGATGCCTTATATTCTCCTTAATTATTAAACCTTAGTTGATAACATTTGAAACCTTAAAAGTCAAAATTGCCAGATGAATTTTTAAATATGCATGTGAAAAATCATGTGACACTTATTACAAATTATAATCACTTTTTACAGTAGAGATTTTAATGAATAACAGAAAAAGTTACCATACTATCTTTTATTCATGGAAGGGTACTACCAAGGATACTCTTCTAATTCCTTTATCCACTTGAAAAATATCCCGGAGAACTTCTATGCTATGTTATGCTATTAATTCCACTTGACACTAAAAGTTCCCTGTAGTAGTTCATGATTTTTGCCCTGGTTAGAATTTAGAGAAAACTTCCAAAAAATAGCATCTTACTGAAAAGACTTATTTCCACCCAAAAAAGAGGTCTGAAGATGATAGAGAAGGATTTACTGGAAAGTGAAAGTGGACATATGGATTTTTGTTTGTACGACTGTATGCCTCCTTTTTAATTTGATTGTTTCCAGCTCAAACAAAAAAAAAAAAAAAAAAAATGTGAGGTAGATCCTTGGTCACCTTCCCTTTGTATGTCTCTCTCCTATCTTCATTCTCTCTCCTCTGTCTCTCAGGTACCCAATTCATTCAAGCTGTCTTTTTAGCTTTCTAAAAATTCCTAGAGACCCCAGTCAAGGTTCCTCTGCCTCTCCAGAATCACCCACATTTGGAAATTACTTGGACTTCCTTCCTTTATTGGCCCCACTCCTCAGTCCAACTGCCCTTCTCTTGGGACAGATTACCTATTGGGAGAGAGATACAGGGCTTTAACTAAGGTGGAGAGATGACTAATAGTCTGAATCAACTCTTCTAGAGATATTTGCATTTTAAAAAAGAAAGTCCATTTCAACTCTAGGTTACTGAATTTGTTGAAGTGGATTAATGGTAATAAGTAATTAAAAGGTTCTCCCCCTTTTCTCTACCCACCATTACCATACCACCATTCCCTTCCACCTCTAAGATTCTGAAATCCTAGGAGAGCAAAACCTGTAACTACTTTTTCATGATCACCTGTTTTTCTCCAATTTGGAGAAGCCATTTGCTGAATTCCTCAGTGGCACACATTGTGTGATAATTATCTGGGCCCAGTGCAGCTTGGTATGCCTTGAGACTGCTTGTAAAATATAGTTCAGCAGCATCTGAAAAGAAATGGAGTAATTGTTTGGGAAGATTTCACTCAAGTTTTCAAGAGATCATGACATCAGATTTTTACTATAAGGAAAACTTATGCATGGGGATTCTTATAATCCAGAGATCCATCAGAGCACAAGTATATGGAATCCTTAATTGTCAAAGGTTAATCCTTTCAGTAAAGTTAACATCAAGTATTAAAAATATTAAACTATCATCTAGAATTATTGTAAATGAACAATTCTGGCTTAAGTTTAAACCTAAAATAAAATTACCCACCAAATTTTTATTATGTAAAAAATTTTAATTATCCAACTCTACAGAAATGAACTTTTTCATTCTTGTAAAAATACTCTAGACACAAATGCATAGTATTCATAAATATACTAAGTTTCATAGAATAATAAAAGACAGTAAACACAACACAGATATAAGTTAACATAGCATATACTAGTGTGTGTGCATAAAAGTGAAGGAAAAAAAGGGTAGATTTACTGAAAAACTAGTGAGTTCACCTTGGGCAAGTCACTTAATTCCAATTGCCTCAGCCAAAAAAGAAAAAAAAAAGTACATTCTTCACAAAGTCAAAAAAAAAAAAAAATACAAGTCCAGATGGAGTTCAATTACTACAAGTGTATATTCCTTCTCCCATTTAAAAATGATACTATTGGCAAACACCTTGGATTAGTTTACCGCAGTGGTCCTCAAACTTTTTAAATAGGGGGTCAGTTCACTGTCCCTCAGACTGTTGGAGGGCCGGACTGTAGTAAACGTCCTCAGCTGGTCGCATCTGGCCCGAGGGCCGGAGTTTGAGAACCCCTGGACAGTGTAGGTCATAGAAGACAGTATTTTTAATTTTTGTCACCAAACTCCTTGACCTACTCTCCTCCAATATAAAATTCTTAGTTTGTGCAGAACTAAATTATTTCCTATTGACAATTATTTATTTTGGTGAATGTTGTGGAATGCCAAAGAAAATAAAAGAAATAGAAATCAAAGAATTAGTATATAAGGAGTAATTAATACCTACAGTGATTTTTCACTGCTATACACTTTTTTCTTTGTTTGTAATATATATACTACCCCAAAGGCTTTTATTTGTGTTTCTGAATACATGGTACTTTAAGGTGTTTCAGCAACATAAAATTGGCAACAATTTTTCTCAAGTTCTACATTTAAATAATTTTAAAATATGCTTAAATTCAACTACTTACGGCTTTCCCTTTCAAATGATATTTCATCCGGTTTCCTTGGAAAATGTTGTTTAAATACAATAATATCTGTCTAAACCTTTATCCTTATTCTATCTTAAATATTTGTAACCAAATATAATGCACACATGCTTATAAGAAGGAACTTTTCCAAAAGGTGAATATTGTCCTCTTACTTTAATGGATGTGTTATATTTGGGGAATTATGCTAAATATAAACCCATCTCACCTACATACCCCTGTGTTGTGGTTCTCCAGATGTGGCATAAGCTTTAGCTAGCAAGAACCCTGTCTTAGCAGCTTCAGCACTGAGTTCTTTGTAAGAAGCCACGCAGATAGAATGAGCCTAGAATAAAAATACATATATTAACTAATTATCTCAAGGAAAGCATCCAAGTAATAATGTTTCCATATTAATTTTTTTAAATTTTAATGAAATCTATAACAATAAAGTCTAGACTTTTGACTTAACTGATCACACTAAGAGGGACAAAGAAATAGTTTGAAGGATTAAAGAAAAAGGCAAACCACCTAATCCAAGCACACCCATAATGAAAAGCAACATAAATCTATTAGGGTTTGTTTGTTTTTTTTTTTTCAAAAGTTAATTTATTTTGCTATAGTTATAAATCTATTAGGGTTTTGTTTGTTTTTTGTTTTTGTGTTTTTGTTTTTGTTTTTTGCAAAAGTTAATTTATTTTGCTATAGTTAGCAAAAATACCACAATGATTTCTCCCTTCTCTGAATTCCAATAGTATTAACTGCTATGTGTTTCTAAGCTTTCTGCAAATGGCATTAGTCTTCTAATGACGATGTTCAGATAACTAATGGGTAAGTTTTCCCTGCTTAATGTTTCTCAGTGCCCTCTAGTTATTTCATGTGCTTGTTTAAATTCCCAGGTAAGTCGATAATTCCTTGAGGCTATGAGGTACCATTGCCCTGAATTTATCCCTCACAAAGCCTAAGGATAATGAGCATTCATTCATTCAACCAATTATCTACTGAATGCCAACTATATTCAAGGAATGCCATTAATGTTGTTCTTATATATAATTAGTCAATCATTAAATCAGTGTAAATTGACTGATTTTAATTACACAGGAACTTTTTTGGACCATAAGCTATTTTATTAGCCAAAAAGTTCTCAGCCAAGGATAACCTATATCCCTATATCCCACATGTTCACATTTGCCATCATCCAAAAAAAAAAAAAAAAAAAAAAAGGAAGGAAACACAAAATACTTTTCCGAATTGGTGATAAGGCATCAATGAGAGTTTGTCTCCTTTATTAAATCATGAATTTGTTACAATTCTTCCTTTGCAACAACAACCAAAAAAACAATTTCGGTTCTGCACATATATATTGTACCTAGGATATACTAACATATATATTGTATCTAGGATATACTATAAGATATTTAATATGTATGGGAATGCCTGCCATCTAGGGGAGGGTGTGGAAGGAAGGAGGGGAAAATTTCAGAACTCTTGTGTTTTTGTGTAGATAATGTTGTAAAAAAAAAAAAAAAATTACCTATGCATATGTACTGTCAAAAAAAAAAAGTTATAATTATAAAATTAATTTTAAAAAATCATGAATTTGTGCCAGAATCAAGAAGATAAGCATCTTATTACAAATATTAGTGTCATGAGATGAGTGAGAGAGGCAGCTAAATGTTTGTAAATAAGAGCACTGGGTCTGGATTCCAGAAAATCTGAGCTCAGACACTTATTAGCTGGGTGACTCTTGGGCAAGTTACTTAACTTCCTCATTTAAAATGAGGATAAAAGAACACCTAACCACCTAAGACTTTGTGAAGATCAAATGAGATAATATTTGTAAAGTACTTAGCATAGTGCCTTAAGAAATCCTTAATCCCTTTCCTCTGGGGAGGGGGGGGGGGGCTACCAAAGATCAGTGGATCACAATTTCAGAACACATTTTATTATGTGTGTGATCATACTTATATATTTACATAAACTATGAATTAATCCTTTTCCTCTTCCCAGAAGCTAAGGTGGTGGTGGTGGTAGTGTAGTAATGACAAAGAAAGATTATGCTTCTCATGTGTTGGGATAATTAGCTTGAATGTTTTTTATTATACCTTTTGAACTAAATATTTCTATGTAAAATCTGGCTTGTTATTAAGTAAATGGAATTGGAGAGCAGGGAACCTACCCCCCTACAGTTATAGGAACATTATCAGTGGGGACTAATGCTATTGATAGAAAGCTTAGAAATCTCCAGAAACTGCCTAAAAACTGCAATCAGGTGGCACAGTTCGCACCAGAAGCCAAGGAAAACTTCCTGAATTTAAATCTGATCACAGGTATTTAACAAGCTCTGTGACCCTGGACAAGTTACTTAATCCTGTTTGCCTCAGTTTTTTCATCTATAAAATGAACCAGAAAAGGAAAATGGCACACTACTTCAGTATCTGCCAAGAAAATCCTGAATGACTCATGAAGAGTCAGACATGATTGAAACGACTCTATCCATGTAAAAGTACTAGGGAATCAGAGGAAGAGCTAAATGTAATCCTACCTGGCTTTCCAGGTAGTAAATATATAAAAGTTCCCTAAACTTTTTTCATGGGGAAGTCTATTCTTTCCAAGGTTTTTTTTTTCTTTTTGGAATGTGATCAAATTAGGCACCACTAGATTTCAAATTTTACCTCAGACACTTACTAGCTTTTAAGTCATTTAACTTCTGCCTTGATTCCACTCTAGTATCTTTGCCAATAAAACTCTACAGAGAATATGATCCACAGGGTCATGAAGAGTCGGACATGCCTGAACAACATGTTATGCCGTATACTTTTATAGAAATTATCATATTTGGAGTTGTGATTCTATAATCATGAGACCTGAATGCCTTCTGATACCACCTATGTAGTCTTTGATTAATCATTTAATTCCCCTTGGCCTTCACTTCTTCATCTGTGAGATGAAAGTTTTATCTAGCTAGTACCTGATTGTCCTTTTGATGTCTAAAAGCAGTGACTACAACTGAACTGAATCTGTTCAGGTAGCATTTTCACACTAGGCTTCATCCTGAAACCATCCACTCAATTCAGTTAATCAAAGAGAAGTTGATGGAAGGATCCCTTCTTGGAGTCTTTGGACTTAAGTCATATTATCAGAATAAAGACAATTCTACTCTTGTGTTTTTGTGTAGATCTCAAGCTTTCTTAGTGTGAAGGCCAAGGGGTAGGAACCTAATGTTGTAACTAAATCACTTACCTGCAGCAAGTGTTCTATAGCTCGGTCATGGTTTTTCCTGAGCTGTTCAACCTGTGCAGCTTCCTGATACAGGCTGATCAGTTCTGATGCAGAATCACCCTTGGATGAGATAACATGGGTGATTGCTTTTTCAAAGTAATTCACAGACAAGTTCAATCGGTGAAGTTGCAAAGCAGCCCTGCCCAGACAATAGAGGGGGAAGACACATGCCACAAATTAAGAAGTTCCATGGGAAGTAATAACCCTACATTTGTCCAGAGTTTATGGCCTTTGTCAGACTCACCAAAGAGAACAGAGAATGGCTCAAAAGTTGTATAGATAAGTACAATTACCATTAATAAATTACTCATGACACAGAAACATTATTGCTCAACTATTTGTTGTACTGAGCCTTAGACCTTAGTCAATGGGAACTACAGCACTTTCCCCAGCATAACAAATATATAGGAAGTACGAGCTACCCATGCAATGAGCCTTGCTTGCCAGGGTGCACTGCTCAGCTTGACCAAGAGAAAGACTAAAATAGCTCTCATAATTTAACTGTTCCACTCAATTCAGTGCCTATTTATTTGTTCATTGGCATATATTTATAGGGTACCCCCTCTTTCCAGGCACTAAGACATAAAGCAGTCCCAATCATCAAGGAGGAACTTACCATTTTCTTACCAATATTATGACAATAGCTAGCATTTATATAGCTCTTCAAGTTCTGAAAGCAATTATCACATTTGAGTTTTTAATTTTATTCCACTGAAAGTGTGACTACAGGTAGACAAAGTACTTAAATGCCTAAAACAATACATGAAGATGGTGGCAAGGAAGCATATCATCAAAGGCCCCTTGATATTTTTGAAACAAATGTACAAATGTGGCTAGGCTTTTTAGGTTTCAGAGATTGGGCAATCGTAGAGATCATTTAGAACCTAACTCTCATTTTATAGATAAGGAAATTGACACAGGTAAATTAGATGATTTGTCCAATATCACATACTTAGAAACTGGAAGATTTAGGAAACTAAATTATCTTCTACGACATCAAGTCCACTGAACTTTACAAAATTCTATTCACAAGTATATCATATAATACAGGATAGGCCCAAAGCCTTCATTCAGTAATAGCTAGGTGGTACAGTTCCAGAGTTCAAATCCAGCCTCAGATACTAGTTATGTGACCCTAGGCAAGTCACTTAACCCTCTTTTGCCTTAGTTTCCTCAACTGTCAATTGAGCTAGAGGAAATGTCAAACCACTCAAGTATCTTTGCCAAGAAAACCCCAAATGGGATACAAAAAATAGGACATGATTAAACTGAATGGAACAACAATATATAATGGGATAAAATTTTAAAGCTTCCTGAAGCTTTGTCTTGTTCCAGCTCTAAACCCATATTTAAACTAAGATATGTTGGTTTACAAAGGTTCGTGAGGAAATTTTACTGCAAGTTAAAGGCTACCTAGATAGACAGAACCTTACCAATCAAATCTCACAAATGAGCAGAGATTCTTTTACCTATTTTTTAAAAAGGGAGTAAAAATTAGCCCATATCATTTTTGTTAGTAGATCATCCTATCAATTTTCCTGTGTAACAATAGTGTATGTACAGCAGACAAATTTAGGCAATCTCTGGGCTCAGTTTAATTTAGTTCTGAGCATTTGAGTGCTTCCAAAATTTCCCAGATGATTCGGCTCTCCTTAGTTTCTTCTTGCCTGGAGAGAATAGGTAGAGATGCTGCATTTATTTTATTTTCTACTCATTCATTTGCTTTCTGTTACAAGTACCTTAAGACTTTGGAAAACAGATCTGATGAAAGCATTTGAAAATGAAAAATCCAGGGATAGAGGGAATACTCTTCTTTTTATCTGACAGACTGGTTGGTCTTGTTCTCTTTGAGAATAACCTATAAATGTCAAAAGAATCTCCTCATTCAACTGTACTGGGGCCCCACTTGTCCCTTCACACTATTCCATGATTTGCATTTTCTTTTTCTCTTTTGGGGGGATTATTTTGGGTTAAGTGACTTGCCCAAGGTCACACAGCTAGTAAGTATCTGAGGCCAGATTTGAGCTCAGATGCTCCTGAATCCTAGACACTGAGCTATATGCAAACTTAATCTAGCTTAAATTGAATAATAAGGTATATTAGCTTCCATCTTAATTAAATGCATTTGGGGGGGAAGAGTATGGTATGTAGCAATAGAATGGTAGAAAAATCACTGGAAATTAGGGACCTGAGTTCAAATCTTGCCTCTGTCATTTTGTAGTTATATGACCTTGGCCAATCCATCTCTTTAAAAAAGAAAAAAAAAAAAAAAAAAAGCAGGTCCAATTGTAACCTGCAAAGTTCCTTTTAGTTTTAAACCATCCTAAACCATCTGACTATAATAATGTTCTTTCCTCATCTATTAGTATCAATTTAACAACAAAAGAGAAAGGGAATTTAGAAAAAAAAAAAAAGCCCGTTCTAAAATAAGTCTGGGTTATTAGTTTTCTCAATTTATTATAGATGTTTTATTTTTGCTCCCATGAGGATAGCATGGAATAATTATGTACAATATGGGCCCCAACCAAAAACCCCCAAATTTCTCTAAATCTAGTGTTTACCTGCCCAAAGCAATTATAAGGTCTTTTTCAGAGACTTTTAAATCTCTAACTGTGGCTCCATCATGACATTCCCACAGTTCCTCCATGCTCTTCTCAGATTCTGAAGATTGTAATAAGCTTCCTTGCCAGTGCAATAGTTGAGGAAAATTAAAAGAATAAGAACATTTGAAAAACAAACAAAATGCTTCAGTTGTCTATTGGGTCAACAGGGAAAATTTTGAAAATGACCACTTCCTAGGCCTCTCCATTCTCCATTCTTAAGGAAGAAAATTTTAATAGGCAAAGGCATTGGGCTTCCTTTGATGGCTACCCAAAACAGGCATTAGTAGGTAGGATTTTAGAGGAGAGTGAAAGGAAATCAATCATAAACTTTAAGGAAAAAATCCACTTATGTTTCCTTTAAAGGATATTACATTCTATACTGACAAATGTTTATTACTCCTAAATTTGTTTCTAGGGATCTAAAGTTGGTGAATAAAATCCTTATAGATTCTAAGTAAGCTCTAGTAAAAAAAAGAATCTAATTTCTATCAAATACTTTTAGTATTTTGGGGGGTTGGAGGTTGTAGAGGAAAAAAATCTCCTCCCCCCCAAAAAAAATCCCAAATATTCTTCTATTTCCTTCATTTTTTTCTACCTTTTAAAGATCTTGTGTTGAGGATACCATGGAAGGTCGCACATTTCATATGAGTTGTTTACAGTGTACGTTTGAAATTATGACCTGGGTAAAGGACCAAAGAATGGTAATAAAATACATGAACTTGATTACAAAATTCAGGATTATCTCAAATATTTCATGATCCCAGCAAGTGTTAAGTGACATTAAATAGTAGTTCCAATCACAAGCACTTGGAGGAAAGAGTCAGGAATTTTTCTGAGTATAAATTGACTTGGCTTTTTTAAAACTCTGGCTTCAAAGTCACATTAGGGATAAATTTACCAAAAAATACATACACACACACATACACATACATATACACATATGTGTGCATATACATATGCATATATCCAGATGATATGATAATCAAGCTTCCCTTAAATAACAACCCACCTTCAATCAATCCTTCCTAAACCAGTGTCAAAGCTAATCATTGATTTGGAAGAACATCATAGCAGCAAGAGGGATCCAAAGAACTTCAACCAAGTATTCTTGGAAGGACTGATTGTGGTAACAACTTGACACAAAACTGTTAATTTGGTGACTGGTCCTTAATTCTAATGATTCTGGGATAGAAAAAGCAATGCAAAAATTGAGGAAAATCGATTTGTCTTGGATCAGAACTAGAATATTTTGAGATTCAAACTCCCATTTGTCTCTTCCCACCATGTTCCCTTGTCCTCTTCTGGATCTGCAGTTCTCAGGGGAACAACTGAAAGTAAAATCCTAACAGAAATGAAGTGATTGATTTCATACCATTATCCCCCAGCTGAATTCTAAGAACATTATTAGAAATGAAAGGATATTGGTTCTGCATAAGGTCCGACATTCCCAAAGTATAGTATAATGTCACCAATGTGCCAAGGATCTCTTTCTTATCCAAATCTGAGATTGCTGAGCCCTTCCAGGTCAGTAGGGAATTCTTTGCAGACTCAGCATGTTGCTTGGCCTGAACAGGGAGTTCTAGAGTAAGAGTAAGTGAGAGAAAACAAGGGAAAGAGTAGAAAACCAAGAATATTCTTCAATTAAAAAAAATTCCATTTATAAGAGTAAAAGAAGAGGCAACAGTAACAGTAAGGCATAAAACAGTGGTCTCCAAACATTTTAGATTACACATAATTATCAGTAAACATTTTAAAGCACCTTCCTCAATGTAATATAGTTATAAATGATATGCTTGTATTATTCTACTAACTTCAGTTTATTTCAATACTTGGTTATCATGGTGGAAAAATATACCTCATTAAAAAAATTAGCTCCAAATAGAAGTATGTTATTACTGATGATTATTAAATTATACTAACATAAGTTATTAAATCATGACATTTTATTTCAATCTTGTCTAGGAATTATGCAAATATGGCTAGCAAATTTCTATCTTTATAATCAGTTATTATAAACTAACTTGAAAACGTTCCATTTTATATCTCTGACATAGAGTTTTTCAAAACCTATTGCAATTCTTCACTTGCAAGATTTTTAAGCAGGTTAGAAAATTCTTTACCCAAGTTTTTTAGAGTAGGCAAATATGAGAGTTTTTCCACTGGTGAAACACCATTTTTGACAACAAAAATCACCTAACATTGGAAACATTTCCAAACTTTCATTTTTCAAAATGCTCTCTCCAAACTATGGGTTTCTTTAAAAAGCAGTTACTTTCTTACTAATTATTAAAATGTCATCTATATCTGTTAGTCCTTAACATACAGAAAACAGATTTATGTAACATCAAAAGTGTTCTCTCTCTTCTCCCACCCCATTGCTATGGAACTCTAATGAAATATGATCTCAGATATATAGGTATATAAAATGGATACAAATCAAAAATTTACTAATAAATCATAATATCATGACCCCCCTTTTAGTTATGAGAGTCCATCTGGGGTTGTGAAATCAGAGTTTAAGAATTTTGGTTCTAGGCAATGAAGTATGAAAGTCAATGAAAGTACACAGAGACAAGAAATAGAATGGCATGTGTGAGGAATAGAAAGGGCAGCTTTTGTTTTAATTTTAATAGCATATTATTTTTCCAATTTCATTTAAAGATAGTTTTCAACATTCATTTTTATAAGATTTTGAGTTCCAATTTTTTTTCCCTCCTCCCTCTTGGTAATCTGAGATAGATACAATAATTTTTGATGTTTCCATATCAGTCTTGTTGGGGGCAAAACTTGGAACAAAAGGGAAAAAACATGAGAAAGAAAAAACAACAAAACTGGTTAAAATACTATGCGTCAATCTGCATTCAATCTCCATAGTTCTTTCTCTGGACGCAGATGGCATTTTCCATTCCAAATCTATTGAGATTGTCTTGAATCGCTGTATTGCTGAGAAGAGCTAAATCTATCATAGTTGATCATCACACAAACTTGCTGGACTATGTACAATGTTTTCTTGGTCCATTAACTTCATTCCGTATCAGTTCATGTAACTCCAGTCTTTTCTGAAATCATCTTGTTCATCATTTCTTATAGAACAACATTATTCCATTACATTTACATACCATAATTTATTCCACAATTGCTGTGTATCCACTAAATTTCCTATTCTTTGCCACCACAAAAAGAGTTGTTACAAATATTTTTGGACAATGGGTCCTCCTCCCTCTTTTATGATCTCTACAGGATACAGATCTAGTAGTGGTATTGCAAAAGATCTGTACAGTTTGATACTCCTTTGGATATCAAATTGCTCTCCAAAATGGCTAGATAAGTTTACAATTCCACCAACAATGCATTAGTGTCCTAATTTTCCTGCAACCCTCTCCAATATTTATCATCTTTTTCTGTCATCTTAGCCAATTTGATAAGATTGTGAGGTTGTACCTGAAAGTTGTTTTAATTTGCATTTCTTTAATCATTAGTAATTTAGGACTTTTTAATATGACTATAGATGGCTTTAATGTCTTCATCTGAAAATTGTCTGTTCATATCCTTTAACCAATCATCAATTGGGGGAATGATCCTTATAAATGACTCAGTTATATATTTTAGAAATGAGGCCTTTATCTGAAACAATAGCTGTAAAAATTGTTTCCCAGCACTTTCTGTTTCCTTTCTAAACTTGTCTGAAGTAGTTTAGTTTATGCAAAAAAACCCTATAAATTTAATGTAATCAAATTATCCTTTTTGCATTTCATAATGTTCCCTATTTCTTATATGGTTATCAATTCCCTCACTTTTCCAAAGATCTGATGTTAAAATATCCCTTGATCTATTAATTTGCTTATAGTATCATCCTTTATGTCTAAATCGCGTACTCATTTTGATCTTATCTAGGAGTAGGGTATGGGATATGTTGGTCTATGTCTAGTTTCTGACATAATATTTTTCAGTTTTCCCAGTGGTTTTTGTCAAATTTGTGAGTTATCTCAGAAACTGGAATGTTTGGGCTTATCAAACAGTAGATTATTGTAATCATTGACTACTGAATCTTCTGTACTTAACCTATTCCACTGATCCACCACTCTATTTCTTTTTTCTTTTTCTTTTTTGCTTCTTGCTGAGGCAATTGGGGTTAAGTGACTTGCCCAGGGTCACACAGCTAGTGAGTGTTAAGTGTCTGAGACCAGATTTTAATTCAGGTTCTCCTGACTTCAGGTGCTCTATTCACTGCGCCACCTAACTGTTAGCTCCTACACCACTCTAATTCTTAATGAGTACTCAAATGGTTTGGTGACACTTTATAATACCGCTTTAGATATGGTATATCTAGGGTACTATCCTTTGCATTTTTTTTCATTAATTCTCTTGAAATTCTTGACCTTTTGTTTTTCCAGATGAATTCTGTTAATTTTTCTAAATTCTATAACCCAGTATCAGTTTGATTGGTATGACACTGAATAAGTAGATTAAATTTTCTAAAGGTAGAATTGTCATTTTTATTATATCTGTGTGGCCTACCCAATTAATTAAACAATTAATATTTTTCCACTTGTTTAAATCTGACTTTATTTCCATGAAAAGGGTTTTGTAATTTGTAATTTGTTCATATAGTTCCTCTCCTATCTTTGTCTTGGCAGGTAAATTCCCAAATATTTTATATTGTTTATAGTTATTTTAAATGAGATTTCTCTTTTTATCTCTTACTGATGAACTTTGTTGGTAACATATAGAAATGGTGATGCTTTATGTGAATTTATTTTATATACTGAAATTTTCCTAAAGTTGTTAATTGTTTAGTTTTTTTAGTTGATTAAATATATCATCATAGCATCTGTAGAGTGATAGTTTTGTTTTCTTATTGCCTACTTTAATTCTTTCAATTTCTTTTTTTAATTCTTTCAAGTTCTTTTTCTTCTCTTATTGCTAAAGCTAACATTTATAGTATAATATTTAATAGTGGTGGTGATAATGGGCATCCTTGTCTCACTTCTGTTCTTACAGGGAATGCTTTTCTAGCTTACCCTCTATTACATATGTTTGCTGGTGCTTTTACATAGATGCTGCTTATCATTTTAAGGAAAACTACATTTATTCCTATGCCCTCTAATGTTTTTAATAGGAAAGGATGCTGCATTTTGTCAAAAAGCTTTGTCTTGCATCTATTAAGATAATCATATAGTTTCTGCTGGTTTTGTTATTGACATGACATTGTCAATTGTGCCAGTAGTTTTCCTCATATTGAACTATTCCTACATTCCTGATATAAATTCTACTTTTATACTAATACTGTATTATCCTGGTGATAAATTGCTATAATCTCTTTGCAAATATTTTATTTAATTTTTTGTATTAAATACTCATTAGGGAGATTGGTCTATAAATTTCTTTCTCTGTTTTGTTTTTTCCTGCTTTAGGTATCAGCACTACATCTATGGCATAAAAGGAATTTGGCAGAACTCTTCCATTGCCAAATTTTCCCAAATAATTTATCTAGTATTGAAATTAATTGGTCTTTAAATGTTTGGTAGCAGGTCCCTGCATCACAGGCTGCTGCAACTGCTGCAAGCTTTTCAACTTTATCTAGAGATAAAGGACAGAAAACTGTCCTGTGACTTGGCTGGTAGAGGAAACATCCTCTCCCAATGTGTGTTGTATCTTCTCTGTGATTTTTAAAGGTACTTAAGTTGTATAATGGATAGAGCATCAGCTCTGAAGTCCAGAAGACCTAAGTTCAAATTCTAACTCAGACACTCAAACTAGTTGTGTGATCCTGAGCAAATCAGTTAACTCTCAACTTCAGTTCTTCATCTGTAAAATGAATTGGAGAAGGAAATAGCAGACCTCTCCAGTAGCTTTGCCCACACTACCCAACATGGGGTCACAGAGAGAAGTTAAATGATTCATTCCGGGTTACATAGCCTGTATGTATCAGGTAAGACTTCAACTAAGATCATCCTGAGGATAAAACTTAATGTATTTACTGTGCATATTCTTGTGGGAAGAGCATAATTTTTTCTTCTTTTTTGCTAGCAGAAAGTCCTTAAGGGGATGGTTGTGTAAGAGCTACTATGCATACTGAATTGATAAAACTTGGAAAATTATTTGATATGGGCTGAAATTATGTAATAAAGAAACTGAGGAAAAAGCAAAGAACGATTCTAGAATTGCAAATGTGAATAACTTAAAGAGGTTTTTGTAGAGATTTTGAAAGTAGTAGGGAATTTAGGAAGAAGAATGGTTTGGATTTAGGGGAAAAGATAATTATCTTTTGGACATCCTGTGCAACTGATGTTGGTGTATAAACTATTACTATTTTCATGGCAGCTTTTTTTTCTTTCAAAAGCTTACCAGAAACAATGCAATATGAGATGATGAAATGTCCCATGAAATTATGTTTCTTAATACTTGTGGAAGCATAAAAACCCAGACAAATCCAATCCTACCAACTTCTTTATTGCTTTGTCAAGGACAGTGTGTAAATCACCTTTCCATTTAATATTTTCCTTGAGTTTTTGAAAGCTAGGCCAGCCAACTGCAAGTTCTAACAAGTTCTACCATGATGCAAAGACCTTAAGAGCAAATGGTGACAGACTATCATTGCTTTCCCAAGATTACTCTAAATATGAAAAGACTTATCACCAGTAAGTTGGCCACTATATGATTGGTCCTTTCATCATGGCAACCCCTGAAATACCACAAGAAAAATACCACATGGCTTTCAGACCTATAGCCACCTTCCACTTCTACAATGACTGTCTAAAGTGGCCACACCAAAAAGTAAATAAAAGGTAACAAAAGATGCTAGTAAATCAGTTTTTAGTTCAGCAATCAACATCATTTGTTGGTACTGTCAATGTAAGATCATTATTTGGCAATCTAGAGGGATTACATTATATCAGTGTTGACATTCTTATTGTAAATGAATTCAGAAGGCAAAAAGAAAGTTGCAGCCAACCATGTCAGTGCCTTCCTCAAAAAATCTGACTGGCATCCTATTGTCTTTGTCATTTAGGACCTTGACAAACTCCTCTTTGTCATTTAGGACCTTGACAATCTGGCACCAACCTGTATTTACCTCCTCATTTCACATTATTCCTCCTAAGAATACTTTTTGTTTTAGTTGAACTGGCCTTTATTAGCTGTGCCACATGCAAATTTTTCAATTATTTTGCCTTCATAATTTTTTCTGGACATTATCTAATGCTTAGAATAGTCTTCCTCCTCATTTCTCCCTCTTGAATCTCTAGTGTCCTTCAGGTCCTCAACTCAACTGCTACTTCCTTCATACATAAAACCCGTTTTTTATCCTTTAATCCATATTATCCCTTTCATCAAAACTGTTTTATGCTGATATTTTAATCCCCCCCCTCCCCAGTAGAATGTAAATTTCTTGATGATAAGAACTGTTTCCTTTTTTTGTCTTTTTGTATTCTTTGAATATGTGTTTAATGAATACTTGTTGATGTATAAATAAATTAATGAAGAAATAGAAGACAAATTCTATGAAAATTTGGATGAATCACTGAAAATTTATTGTCATTGTGTACTGTAATAATAATTTATTCTGGTATAAGTAATTATGGAGTAAAAAAAATAAAGAGGCCAAAGTATACAAAAAAAGGTTACAAGGAATTTTCCATAATGAGGATTAACTTAACTAGACAAGTTAAACAATTAAAAAAATTCCTCAAAAACAAACAAACATACAAACAAACAATCTGGTTATATCTTTTCCCCCCCTGAGGCAATTGAGGTTAAGTGACTTGCCCAGGGTCAGCAAAGTTAAGTGTCTGAGACCATATTTGATCTCAAGTCCTCCTGACTTCTGGGCTGGCGCTAACCTGGTTATATCTTAACAGACATCCCATGTGGAAGTCCTTTTCAAATCAATCTCTGTACAGATAGTCAGAAATAATAGAGAAAATATTGAAGTTAATTGGCAAGTAAAAGATAGAATATAAATATGAAGATATGACATGCAATCAAAACAACTTTAATTTTACTAACTTAAACAAGCTCTTGATACTGAAAGATGGGAAATGGCTAAAAGAATAAATAACACAGACAATCATAATTTTCTAAAGACATTAAATCAGCCAAAAATATATGACGTTTCCTTGCCAAAGAGCCATAGCAGTCAAAGGTAATAACACAGGTTTAGAATATCAATTCACTTATAAAATTTTATGTTGGATGATGGTGGATTATTGTGAGTGATAAATCATTTTATTAAAGTGAGAAATGAGAGAAAGAAAAATAAGATGATTAAAAATGTGAGAAACATGACAAGAAACCAGTTCATATGGAATGTATTTAAGGATAAAATTGGGAGGACAATAAGCAGACGAAAATGAGTGGTAATCTGTACCTACCATCAGTGAGATCTTAGATCCAGCAAAATATTAAAGTTAGCCAAGTACCAAACATTAGGTGGGATTGTTTACCAACATACAGAATCTGCAAAGTATATATGTGTGTGCATATATATATATATATATATATATATATTAAATACTTCCTTCAGATAGACATTCATTTATTATATATCATATTATATGTTTACTCCAGAGGAAAATAAAGGACCAATGATTGGAAGAGAGGGAGATTATAGCTTCATATAAGAAAGAGCTGTTCAACAATTATTGTACAATAATGGAATAAGTGACCATACTTCATAATGTAGTGAACTATCCATAATAGATGATGTTAAGCAGCCATTAGATGACTACTCACTTGGGGAGACTAGAGAGGATCCAAGTAGTAACTAAAGAGGTAGATTAGAAAACTGCTTTCCAACTAGGAGATTCTATAATTTGCCAATTACATTTTTCATGTTTTCATATTAAATCAACCAGAATATAAAGTCTATTAAGACTGAATTATTTCTTATATTCTTTATGTGTTGTATACTGTCCTTAGTATAATGTTCACAATATTCTAAATACTCAAAAAATATTTGCTTTATTAAGTCCAATACTTTAGCAAGCAAAAGATTATAACTGTGGCTTTCCTTTCAAGTTTTCTCTATTTAACAATGAAGAGGAATGAAAGCAAGACAACCCTAGATGGCAGCATTGCCTCACAAGTTCATGGTTTATGCATTTTTGAGGATTAAAAATATATTTAAATATATCAAAGAAATCAATTTTCCCTTCTCTATTTCTCCGAGTCTTCTTTCTCTCCCTACCCTATCAACTTCTTCCAACAGTTGGGAGTTAAGGAGAGGCTATAAAAAATCCTCAGAACAACTTACAAACGCTCATGAATATATGCAACACAATGTTTCAAAGGAAAAAGAAAATTCTGTTTTGGGTGTCCCTCCCACAAAAGAATCCTTTTCTAGGCTAAAACTTCTGCCCTGCTCAACAAGATGCCATTACCTGGGCATTCTTACCACTAAATAATGAGCACATTTCACTTGAGTATGGAAGAGTGCCCTGAACTTTAGAGTCAAAAGATTCAGAACATGTCACCAACGTATTATTCTTTCTTTTAATATTATCATCCCACAAGCTAGAAGCATTCCCAATAAGATCAAGGGTTAAATAATGTTGCCCATTATACCACTACTGTTCAATATTGTGCTAGAAATGTTAGCTTTAGCAATATGAGAAGAAAGAAATTGAAGGAATTAGAGTAAGAATTGAGGAAACAATTTTTGCGGGTGATATGATGGTATATTTAGGGAATCCTAGAGAATCAATTAAAAAACTACTAGAAACAACAATTTTAACAAAGTTGCAAGATATAAAATAAACCCACATAAATTATCAGCATTTATATATGTTATCAACAAAGCCCAGTGATAAGAGGTAGAAAGAGAAATCCCATTTAAAATAATTACAGACAATATAAAAATATTTGGGAGTCTATCTGCCAAGACAAAGCCAAGAACTATGAACACAGTTACAAAATACTTTTCACACAAATAAAGTTAAATCTAAAGAATTGGAAAAATGTAAATTGTTCATGGATAGGCCATGCTAACATAATAAAAATGACAATTCTATCTAACTCAATCTACTTATTCAGTGCCATAGTAAACTGCCAAAACAATTACATTATAGAGCTAGAAAAAATATAAAATTCATCTGGAAGAGCAAAAGGTCAAGAATATCTTAATTAAAAATGCAAAGGAAAGTGGCTTAGTCATACCAGGCTTCAAACTATATTATAAAGCAGCTCTCATCAAAACTATTTGTTACTGGTTAAGAAATAGAGCAGTGGGGATCAGTGGAATAGATTAGGTACACAACACACAAGTTAATGACAACAGTAATCTAGTGTTTGATAAATTCCAATTTTCTGGGATACTGTCACTATTTGACAAAAATTGCTGGGAAAATTGAAAAATAGTTATGGCAGAAATTAGGCATTGAGATGCCCTGTACCCAAGATAAGGTTGAAATGGGTATATGATTTAGACATAAAAGGTATAGTAGAGTGACGACAGTATTAGAAGAGGGAAGGATGTATATTTGAAAAATGCTGCAAAAGTGAAAATGACAGGTGCCTTGGCAATAGTGTGTGAATGGGAATGAGTGAGAAAATATGAGAGGGGAATCCAGGCTGACTCCTAGATTGTAAATCTGGGGGACTGGAAGATGGTGTTGCCATTAACAATAATAGGGAAGGTAGGAATGAGGGAGGGTTTGAGGAAAAGATAATGAGTTCTTTTTTGGACATATTGAGTTTAAGATGTATACTAGGATAACCAGTTCAAGATATCTGAAAGGCAGTTAGAGATGTCAGGCTTGATGTCAGCAGAGAATTTGGGGAGGGATAGATAGAACTGAGAATTATCAGCATTGATATAATAAATTATGGGAGCTGATGTGATGACCAAGTGAAGTAATATAAAAGGAGAAGAGAAGTGAAGAGGAAAAGAGAAGAGAGAAGAGGGCCCAGGACAGAATCCTGAGGGACACTATAGTTAGAGGGTGTGATCTGGGGGAGTATGTAGCAAAGGATACAGAGAAGAAGCAATAAGATAGGTAAGAAGAAAACCAAGAGAGAAAAGAGTACCAAGGAGGAAAGTGATCAATGGTAGTTGAAACTGGAGAGGTCAAAGAGAATGAGGATTGAGAAAAGGCCACTGGATCTAAAACTTAGCTAAAGTTAAAAATTTATCTACAAAGGACAGAAGAGGAAAAGGATGATAGCATTAAAAGGATCAAGTGAGGGTTTTTTCAGGGTAGGGGACACATTTTGTAAGCAGTAGGAAATGAGTCAGACAAGGAAAACAAAATAAGTGAAAGAGGCAATGGCAGAAAGAGCACTCTGTTGGAAGAAGCAGGATGAAATGGGATCATTTGATCAGGTAGAACGACTAGCTCTAGTAAGGAGTAAGGCTATCTCATCATGTGATAATATGAAGGAGAAAAGACTAGCAGAAGGGATGGTATGAAGGGAGGAGTGATGGAAGAGGAGGAAGAGGAAAGAAAGGGAGAGAGAGTTCATGGTGAATAGCCTTGATTTTTTTGGTAAAAAATGAGACAAGGTTCAGACTGGGGAGTAGGAGCCATGGGAGTTTGAGGAAGAATGAAAAAAATTTAGAAAGTTTCCGTAGAGAATGGAATAGCAAGTTACTAAAGGAAGTATATTAGAGTTTCCTGGCAGCAATGAGAACCCAGTTGAGATAATATAATGTAAATTTGTAGTGGGACTTATAACAGTTCTATTTTTTTTTCCTATCTTTGTTCAGCAGGACATCTATAGGAATGAAGATAATGAATGGTGGGAATATCCAAGATTGAAGCTTGGCTCTATTTTAGTCCTAGTGTTTCTTTAGTTTCAAGCCTAAATTTACATCTTATAACTTTAGTATTAGGATCCTTGAACTTTCCTCTCCCAACCTCTACTACAGAGATTGAAATCCCACCCCTGAAATCATGTGTCAACCTACTATCATACTTCCCTGATGCCAATTGCCACTCTGTTCAAATCTCTGCCTGTTGACAAGTCTGCAAGGCAATGACTACCTTACTCAAATGTACACTTATCATGGAAACTCTCAAATGCCATCCTAATGGACTTCCTATTGTCCCCTTCTGAGACCTTCTCAGATCTCCTGGCCTTCCTTTGAGGGTTTACCTGGTCTCCAAGTCATATGCATTTTGATCCATCTTATAAACTGCAGTTATGACATTGAATGCCTACCTCTCAGAGTCAGATACCCATAAGCTAGGTTGGTTAATGCTTGGGCATATCTCCAGTGTTCTGTTCCAAAAACAATTCGGGAAAATGTAACACAGCGAATCAGTTCCTGGTTTGCCTGGCAGTTCTGAAAATAGCAAAAAAAGAAACTATTATGTTTATTGTAAAAAGGAAAATTACCTACTTAGCAGCCCTCTCATTTCAATAATGTCTATCTAGCAACATTCAACTTAAATTGTCATCTTTACTAGTAACTGTGAAGTGAGGACAAGGTGAAGAGCTAATTTTGCCCCCGTGAAACAAATACAATTATTGTTCTCCCCTTTCAATCTAGAAGGAAGGTCTAGTATATGTCAATCTATAACGTAAACTGACCTAAACCTTTCTGCATAAAAAGTTATGTTTTTATGGTCTCTGCCTCAACTACCAGTGGTTTAATAGGGAAGATGATCCTATTTTCCTTGGTGCTATGCTAACCTCGTTAGTAAGCAAATTAATAAACGGCTAGGGAAAAGCTCTTTCAGCTAAACTAAAAGTCTTTATGAAATAAAAATAAAATGACCCGTAATTCATTCTAAATTCCAAGTTTTTGTGTGGGTAATATTTTACCTTAAAAAAGTCAAAATTATACAACATGAAACATGGATATTTGTCTAATTCTGGAGGTTTCAACTCCAAAATTGTGAAATTTTAGAAGAATAAAGTAAGGATAAGAACAATTTACCCTTTTCCTTTGCCTTGTCTTGAGAAGGATCTGAATCTATTTATTAATAAATACTTGACCAAGAAAGTATATTGAGATAGTGTAAGGTAATGCTGAATATCTAATCTAATAATTTGAAAATCTAATTTCAAATCCTAGGTCCATTTTTTATGTCTTTACTGACTTTGATCCTCTGGATTCTCAGGTTCCCTCATCTGTAAAATGAATATGTTGACTTAAATGATCTCTAAGATATCTTCACAAGGGCTCCTCTGATTAATTAAAATCTGTCCGAATGAGGTTCACCCCTACATTCTGATAGCCTGTTTTATTCTGCTTAATCTCCTGATATTGAGAACTTGCTTATCTTTCCTACCACGACTTGGTTGTCCTTCACCTTTTCTGCCTTGACTAGGTTTCTAGACCACTGGTTTTCTAATGAGACTAAGTAACTAAAGGAATTTTCACCTTCAGCTTTAGCCATCCAAGACCCAGACCTCTAACTGCTGCCCTCTGCTTTCCTGGGTCTGATTTCTTGACCTAACTTGACTTTGTTGCCACTTATAATCAACATGAACATAGATATGAGAAAATGAAAGATTAAAATACTAAAAAGAATTTTTTAAAAACCTCAAAATTTGTTTTTGAGTTTGGTGATGGGGAATACAAACATCCTCAGTAATTCTATAGCATGGACCCAATTAAATAACTATGAACACTGTACTAAAATTTAAAAATGTAAATGAAAAGCTAGTTTTTGTTTACCTTTTTTGCCTTAATCAGAGACTCAGCTTTTCTCTGTGACTTGTTTAATTTCTCCTTCGGAACAGACATATAATCTGCATTCCTTGCTACCTTGTCAGTTTCATTTTCTTTGTCTTCACTATCTCCAAATTCATCACTAGGATTTGATTCACTCCTCTGCTCAGCAACCAATGTTCTGGTTTCCTTTTCCCTAATAATAACATACAGTTTATTTCTGGGAAATGTTGATTCAGAATTTAGCTCATATATAAATTGGATTGTTTAAACTGAAGAACGAAGCATTTTATAGTAAATAGGGTTATTTAGCCACATAAAATACAATTTGTAGTCTAATTTAAGGAAGTATTTTATATAATGAAGAAAGCATTAATACTTATTAGCTGTGTAACCTTGAACAAATTACTTCCCTTCTTTGGCCGTAGTTCCCCATGAGCAATTGTTGAAGATTTTAAAACTCCTAGTTCTAAGTCCTATTATTTTATGAAAGCTAAAGATCTAGATGTAGGAAAAATTGGGAAAATGAAAGAAAAGTATACCTTTTAAAGCAGGGAAAGAAAGACATTTGGTCTGAACCATTTAAATAGCCATATAATCTCTTTGCCATAAGAAATAAGGGAACAATAGGAAGGAAGTCCTGGGGGAAAAAACATTTTGAAGCAGTGGCCAAGATAATTATTAAAAATTCTTCACAAGTTGATTTGACAATGGTCTTAATATGTTTATTCATCTAAACCAGGGGTTTTCAAAGTGATGATGTTAGCAATAGACCTTTAGTTGGTCTACATTTTTGTTTCTGGCATATCACTTGTTATTTTTAACAAAAATAAATTATTTTCAATGATGTCCCAGCCATAAAATATCATGTTTTTTATATTAATTGAGGTCAGGCTTGTTAAGAGTTGGGAAGCAGGAATTTAAGTGAAGTGAGTATTGGTCAATGAGCTACAAAATCTTTGAAAATCTCTTTGCTTCCAAAAAGAAAGTTCTACATAGTAATAAGATTTGAAGTAAGGCACAAATATTATTCACTGACCAAATGGAAACCCTCAAAGTCTGATATGGAAAGAAAAAGAGAATCCATACTAGACTTTGGAGGACCAAGAGAGATACCAACAATTCAAAGAAAAGCTTTGTCTTCACAATCTGAAGGAAACTAGTATTTAGTTTTATATAGTAAACAATCAAGTAAAAAAGAGAAGAGGGACCTGAAAATTATATAGCAGATTTTTGAGTTATTCTCAGAGATCACTGGAAGATCATGGGATAACAGAGAAGTTCTTTAGGACCAAAGGGCAAATGTCCCAATAGTTTATAAAGGGAAGTGTGTAAAGTCTATAAAATATAGGTCCGAGAACTTGACTTCAATACCTGCTAAAATTATATGTTGTGTGAGAAGAGATATGGCAGTTATCATTTTGAAAGGGAAATAAGTTTTCATAAAGAGATAGCATGGCTTCATTAGGAATAGATAGATTATGCCAGATTTAACATTATTCCATAGTATAACTAGATTCAAACAAAGTAGGATGTGGTTCTCCTGTATTTCAGCAAAGCATTTGAATTCAGTAAAATATTATTCTTGTGGAGAGGTGTGAGCTAGATAATGAGCTGCTAGGTAGCTCTGGAAATGGATAAATGACCAGAAAGCCAAAGAATCACTTAAGTTTCAAAGTTAGCTGGGAGGAATGTCTCTAATGAGATGTCCAAAGGATCTTTTTGTCATTGTTTTGTTTAAGTAGGAGCTTAGTAGTCAATCAGTACACTGATGTTAAATACATGGGCCCTTCAAGGCCACATGTAGCTTATGACACTCCCGAGAGTAGGTTGAAACAGATGTAAATGGTATTTAACAAAAATAAAAATATAATAAAGCATAAATATTAACATTAGCAATTTTCTGTCAGTGTATAATATGTAGCTTAGTGGCCTTGTTTCTATTTTAGTTTGACACCACTTGATCTAGTCATTCCCCTCCACCCCATCCCTGGCCTTATACCTCTCTTCAGCTTATAGATGAGGGAACTGAGAGGCCAAAGGGATTTAAGTTACTTGTCCAAGGTCACATAGGTAGCAATAATCAGGAGTCACATTTGAACCTGGGATCTCCTGACTCCAGAGTCAGTATTCTTTCCACTGTACTACATTGATTTAGGATATAACTACTGTGAAGAAAATTTGGTTCTTCCATTGGCGTTTTTACTTTGGTCACAAATTTCAGATACCTGGACCAAAACTTTAATGTTGGTACCAGTGGGGTTCATTAGGTAGAATAAAGAATAGAAGAGCTTTAAATAGATTCATAACATCTATTATTGATAAAAAAATACTCTCACCAAAGATTTTTCATGAGTGGGAGGTCCCATTCCATGTCTCCTGAATTATTGTGGCTACAAAGGTCTGTTCTGCTTACATGTGGAAACAGGAGTCCCAGATTGTGTTGCTGACCTCAGTAGGGATGTAGATAGGGCAAGATTTCATCTTCATCCTACAGAGAAGCACAACTGATTAAAATAAAGATCTGATTATAAGATGTGCAGAAGCCTCCTCTTTTCTCTTACTATTGAATGTAGACGATTATCAGTTGAGAGACAGTGCAGCTCTACAGAGAGTGAGTTTTATATGTATATATATATTATATATATGAAGGTTTATATAACACTATAATTACATATAATATGTAACTATACACTATATGTAATATATATAATTATACATATAACTATATAATTGTATAATTATATATACTATATAACTATAGCTATGTGACTACAATTATTTAAAATATAATTATGACTAAGTATAATTGTGTATATAATATATATATTCAAGTATACTTTTTGCAAGAGCATAAAATTTAAAAGGCTAGTAGGTACAACCCCTTTGAATTAAAATCCATTTTGATTTTTTCTTATTCGTAGCCTTCATAGCTTTTTTGTTAAAGCCCAGCATACTTATAAGCTCATGAATCATCCACAATCATGGAAATATCCAAACCAGCCATTGCATTGGCTGATTTGGAACTGTAAAAAGACTATATAAAATTGAATAAATATATTCATTCTTCTGTGGCTGATTACCCAGTTGAATAGGAAGAGAACATAGCAGAACTACAAGCTTGAAAGGACTTGAGATCACCTAGTCCAACTAATTTTTCTTCTGAATCACAAAGAAATGAAGTGACTTGGCCAGGGTCACAGAGAAATAGCAGAGTTTGGACTTTGTTTTATCTTATTTATTTCATTTCTGTTATTTATTTCAATTCCATTATTTACAATGGAATTGAAACTCATTAGTCTGTTTTGTCGTTAGCAACTCTTTTGGACATAATAGACATGGTTAAAAATGAGGTTTGAACATTGAACACTTCTCTAGAGGTGTAGATATGGAATGCGGTATCTACACTGTCAGATTTAGTCATTGTATCTGCTTGTTTTACTTATTTAATAGGACTGAGCAAGGGAACTCTCTCCTCTACTGAACTGGGGCTCTTGCCATGGAACTAGGTGTATTTATTCTGGTCTCTCTTTGTGGGACCTGTACTTCACTGAGATGACACAGTAACTCCTGATTGGTTACCAAATATTGGGATGACATTCAAGATAAAACTGGCCTCCAAGTCCGGAGGAGCTGTTCACATGGTGAGCTATAAAAGGAACCAAGGAGAAACACTTTCTTTCTTTCAGGACTATTCCATCTGCTGAACATGTAAGACATGAGCAATAGATTTAAATTTGGTTTTGTAGATGTTTCCATAATTACCACTGTGGCTGGGGGGGACAATGAGTCATAGAATCAAGAGTTTTACCTCTGGATAAAATGAGACCATGAAAAATCCAGCAGAAGAATCCCTTCTGGGAAAAAGGGACCCTCCTGGTCACATTTAAATGTTTTTCTTTTTTGACAAAGGCGGGGGGGGGGGGGGTGTTGCAGAGAATTGGTCACAACATAAACATAAACGTTACTAAAAGTAAAAATGAGATTTCAGTATAATTATTCAAATTTATATATCAAATTAAGCTTCGTACAATGCTTTTCTCATAAGCCTACGGAGAGGGGTTAATACAAGTTATTTCATTTTGTGGATGAAGAAATTGAGGAGTTCCATAAGGAACCCTGTGCTTGGTCCCCTTGCTCATGATTCAACATTTAGAAAGTATCCAAAGCAGGATTTGAACTCAGGTCTCCTTACTTCAGGGCAATGCACATTCCATTGTGCCATGCTGCCTTCTAAACATAATAATAAATTCTGACTACTCAGATGAAGTCAATCACAGATACTTGAATAACATATTAAGGACATTTGATTAATAATTTGTGATTTCTTCCTTATGGAAAAAACTCATCTATATAATTGAGGAATTGACTTACCTAATGTCTTAAGTGTGTCAGAGGTAGGATTTTAACCCAATTCTTCCTAACTCCCAAGTCCAGCATTCCATTTACTGAAACCATATTGCCTTTCCTTTTCCCACATAACCTTGGAGAATGTTAAATCTGGCCTATTCATCACTCATTATCATTTAGTGTGAAGACTTGGGTTTGAGTTGCAATGCTTTGTGGGCAAGTGACCAACAGCAAGCCTCTCTGAGTCTCAGTTTTATAATCTGTAAAAGGGGGATAATTAATAACAACAACAATAATAATAATGGAGTTAGATTAGATGCTCTAAAGTTCCTTCCAGATCAAAATTCTGTGATTCCATTACTTACCTCAGTTTTTTTTTTTTTTGGTGGGGGGGAGGGGAATAAAGGGAAGTAATTTGTAAATCTTACTATGTTACATAAATGTGAGCTGTTATAGTTATTCATTAATTTATTATGCTATAATAATTATGATCTTGAATATCCCATTCCAGTTCTTCGTGAAGTTTCAAGATGAGAGAGACAGAGACAGAAAGGACAGAGACAAAGACAGGCAGAGACAGAGATCAAGAAGGGACCCAGTGATGAACATATGTCATACAGGAACCAACCTTTTTGCCCCAGGGTCCACCAGGTTGGATAAGTAGATGATGAATGTATTGGCCACAGCAGCCCCTGAAGGCCAAACACTAAGTTATAAAGTGGCTGCAGCGGTGAGAGGTGCTCTCACCCTGAGGAAATTTTAAGTATTTGAGGTATAAATAATTCTAATAAAACTAGAAGTAATATTAACTCTCAGAAGCCATAAGCTGGAGAGGCAGCACAGAGTAGTGGACAATGGAGTGAAACATGTAGGCTGGATCCGAAGTTAGCAAGCCCTAGGTTCAAATTCTGCCTCTAACACTTACCTGTCGTGTCCGTTTCCTCACCGGTAAAATGGTGATAAGAATAATACTTGTAGTACCTACCCCATAGTCCTGTTGTGAGTTATGGGGTGTTATGTTTAAAAAAGGGGCTTTATAGCACTACAGAAACGTCAGTTATGATGATGGTCTCTTTTATGCTGCATGATGAAATCATAAATGGCCTTGAAAATCCCTCCAGGAAACTACACTTTGGGGAGAGAGGGAGGTGAGGGAGAGGTTTGTCTCGTTTTTCTTTCCCTAAGTTGCTTTATTGTTCCTCAGTCCTGCTTCCGGATGGGGTGCTCCGAAGGTGGGAGTACTAGGGCAGGGGAAGACCTTGGGCGGGAGGGATTCCACCTTTCCTGATCCGCTCTGGGTCGGGGGAGGGGCACTGATTACCTGATTGAGCCAGTGGAAACACAATAAAAAATCCTCCTTCCTGGCTCCAAGGATACAGGAAGGTGGGAGGAGGGGGAGAAAGCCGCTTGCTTAAGGGACAGCCTGGTTTCCCGTGGGAATGTCAGGGCACTTTGCAACCAGGAGAGCGCATCCTACGCCGGGCTGCGGAATGGGAGCTGTGGGGAACTAGCGACCCTTCTTCTCCTACTGTCTTCAGCCCGGCGCGCCACACAATGGGACAGAATGCCGCGACTGCTGCAGCCGGGATACTTCGCGCTCAGGAAAAACAGAACGCGGCCTTGGCGGTTGCCACGGCAACCGAAGGGATGCCCACGCGCTGGGAGCTGGGCCGCAGCTCCTAAACGCTCTGCTTGCAGCAGAATGGGGAGGAAGCAGAGAGGGATTGGGCCTAATGCCAGCCGCTGGAAGAGAGTAGGGCGCGCCCCACTTTCCGCCCTTTCCTGTCCCTTGACCGCTTCTCTGGGTGGGGTGCGGGAATGACGCGAGCAAGCACAAATCATCCTTCCCTTTGGAAACCGTGGTCACTCTTTCCAAATCCCCAGAGCTCCTCCAAAAAAGCCCCTTGTGTGGGAGCAAGAAAAGGGGGAGCCATGTGCATTGGTAGAAAACAAGAACGAGGAAAGTAGGCAATCCTGATTGTAGTGACCACTCCCTCCTTTTAACAATCCGCATTCAATCCAATCCTAACGAAAATTCAACTTCTTGGTTGTCCCTCACGCACTCACAAAAAATAGCACTAATTCAAACTGATATCCCTTCATAATGGCGTTTGCATTGTAAAGATTAAATAAAACTGGTCACGTTTTATCTGGAGAATTGCTTTTCATGCATCATTTCATTTGCTTGTTAAAATTTGTGGCACAAGTATCATTTCCAGTTTACAGAGGAAGGGAACTACAAGGCAAGTTTAACAATCTGCCCAAGTTCCCACAGCCAGTCTTGTGGCAAAAGCCAGCCCAAGCCTGACTCCCAGGTCTAGCTCTTTTCTTACCACCAAAGACTGTCTTGAGAAGGCAGTGATTTAATACAAAGGAATGTATTGCTAATAGGGGAAATTTCAGATTTTAGTGAGGATAATCTAAAGAGATCCAGGAAGAAAGCGCTTTTTGACCTCACTCACAACATATGATTCATAGCAAGCACCTCCTCCTCCGTTTGGGAAAGGTAGCCCTGGCCCGGAGTAACCAAGGCAAGCAAGAGTAATAACTACTCCAGTCAATGAACATTTGTTAAGTGCTTACTGTGAACCAAACCCTGGGTGAAGTGCTAGAGATACAAAACAGTGTCTTTCCTCAAGAGACTTACAATGTAACGGGCAAAAACAACACATCAGCTCTAAAAGGAATTACAGGGTTGGTTGAGTGGAGTTACAATCCAATTGGACACCATCAAGTTCCTTGGCCTTGTGTGTGGCTAGTTCTGACAAAAAGTGATTTGGTGTTCTGTATTAACTTCTCTGTGTTATCTGTAAAAAGAAAGGGTGTTTTATTTCATTCATTCCAGATTTGTACTTTTTAGCCATGTCATCCAAGTGAACTGCAGGAGTGATTTTTTTTCCCCCACTTAATATTTTCCCAATTACATGTCAAGATAGGGTTCAACATTCCTTTTTTTTTTTTTTTTTTTTTTTTTTTTTGGGCTGAGGCAAATGGGATTAAGTGTCTTGCCCAGGGTCACACAGCTAGGAAGTGGTGTCTGAGGCCACATTTGAACTCAGTTCCTCCTGTCTTCAGGGCTGGAACATTCGCTTTTATAAGATTTTTCCCTCTTTGCCTTTCCTCCCTCTTGCTGAGACAGCAAAAAAAAAAAAAAAAATCTGATATAGGTTATATATGTACAATCAAATTAAACATATTTATACATTAAGTCACGTTGTGAAAGAAGAATCAGAACAAAAGGGAAAAGGCATGAAAAAAAATTAAAAAGTAAAAGTAGCATGCTTCAGTCTGCATTCAAACTCCATCAGTTCTTTCTCTGGATATATAGCACTTTCCGTCATGAGTTTTGGATCATTGTATTATTGAGAAGAGCTAAGTCTATCAAAGTTAATCATCAAACAATGTTTCTGTTACTGTGTACAATGTTCTCTTGGTTCTGCTCATTTCACTCAGCATCAGTTCATTTAAAATTTTCCAGGTTTTTATGAAATCCTCCTGCTCATCATTTCTTATAACCCAATAGTATTCTATTACATCCATATACCATAATTTTTTCATCCTTTCCTCAATTGATGGGCAGCCCCTCAATTTCCAGTTCTTTGCCACTACAAAAAGAGGTGCTATAAACATTTTTGTACATGTAGGTTTTTCTCTTTTTATTTCTTTGGAATACAGACCTAATAGTGACATTGTTGGGTCAAAGTATATACAGAGTTTTATAGCACTTTGAGCATAATCCTCATGCTCCAGGAGTGATTTTTGTATAACTGATTATGTAACTCTTTAAATAAAACTTAATTCCAATAACTTAAGAGCTAGTCTTGGGGCAGCTAGGTGGTGCAGTGGATAGAGCACCAGCCCTGAATTCAGGAAGACCTGAGTTCAAATCTGGTCTCAGACACTTAACACTTCTTAGCTGTGTGACCCTGGGCAAGTCACTTAGCCCCCACCTCAGGGTGGGGGGAATTAGAGTCTTCACAGAACCAAGCAAAAGTTTTTCAAAGAGTCCATTTCCTTGATTTTTTTCAATTCAACAATGAATATAAAATCTAAATCTTAGCATCTTACAGGTCATTTGGACAGTGTTTAATGGTTAAGTGTTATGGAAAGCAGCTATCCAGAAAGGGCTGAAAACTTCTCCAACTCTTATTTTTCCTTAAACTTCAAAAATCCAAGTAATTTGCACATATTAGAAGTGGTGTGGGGTTTGTTATTTAGAAGTGATGCTTTTCCAGGAAAAGACAGGGGGATTTAAAAAATGTCTGTAGTGTTTGGAAGAGTGGGGAAAGAAATTCTTTGTTACCTGGTTTATGGTTATGCAAACTTTGTGATATGGCAAATAGGGATGAGAAGTAAGGTGCAGTGGTAAGAGGAAAAATAATTATCTCAGTTCCCCAAGGACCAGAGTGCTGGGTCATTGATTTAAGGATATTGGCAAGAAGATGAGGAGTGCTTATATCTGTGCCAGCTAGTGCTAAAAAGATTTGCATCTATAATAGATACTTCAGATTGACTATTTCACCTGGATTTAAAAACATGTTGGGGTGGGGCAGGGTTATTCTATTGTAGACATGGTCCTGGCACTAATAGCTCTTTTTGTTGTTCAGTTCTGACTTTTCATTATCCCGTTTGGGATTTTCTTGGCAAAGACACTTTACTGGTTTGCCATTTCCTTCTCCAACTCATTTTACAGATGAGGAAACTGAGGCAGTTAAGTGACTTGCCCAGGGTCACAACTAAGTATCTGAAGTCAGATTTGAATTCAGGAAGATGGATGTACCGTGGACTACAAGTTTGAGATGAATAGTGCAATGAGGCATCCTTGCCCCTGCGTGGGTTGATAGACAACGATAAGAGTAAGACATTCCACACACCCCTCCTTTTGTTTTGGGTTTGTGAGACAAAGTGTTTGTCAGATATAAGCAATCGTGAATGGGTTATGTTTCTCCCATACCAATTAACATCATTATCATTCCCCCAAAGCTCATTTGTCTTCCAAACTTTCCCCCTTTCTACTTTAAGGAATTTTTTAGTCACTCAGGTTCACAACTTTGGTGGCGCCCTTGATTCCCTACATGCCCCAAATATCCAGTCATCAGTTGGCAGATCTTGCCCAGAGCATCTCTTCCCCTTCCCCCACCCCCTACTCATGAAGTCATCACTATATTTCAGGCCTTTTATTACTTTTTAATTGGAATTCTGCAATAGCCTCCCAATTGATGCCTGATTCCTCTCTTTTTTCTCTAAACTCCCTCCTGGGTGATCACCATTTTCTTATTTGTGTAAATTTAGTGTAGACATCTGATTGATTTCAGTAATACTGCAGCTCAAAACTCCTGAGCTCAAGTGATCCAATAGCCCCTACTTCCCCAGCAGCAGAGACTGGTGGGAGCTGCTATACTGGCTGATGTTTTTGATCTGATTACTCTTTCTAATGGATATAGCTAAAATAAGAGTTTTTCCCTGAAACTTTATAAATAGCTAAACACAATATTTCTTCTCCCCAAACTACCTAAGTGGAGAATAAGGAAATTAAAAACTAGACAGAAGTGAAAACAATGGAACCAAAGTTTATTTTCTCCATAAACTCCTGTAAATTACAAAGACAAAAATGCTAGACTATAGTGTATAACTTTTCAATATTTAACCAGGATACTTGTAATAAATATGCATAATGAAACAAAGTAAAAGACTAAAATTATCAGGAAACCTATAAAATGTCTCAAGTTTTAGATTCTGCAGCATTTGTGTGCTGGATTTGTTTTTGTGTGTGTGTGTGTGTGTGTGTGTGTGTGTGTGTGTGTGTATGTATGTTAAGTGCTAACCCCCCCTCCCAAAAAAAAGTCCTTTCACATTTCCTTGGGGCCTTTTCAAAATTATCAAATTATCATTAAACAACTTAACACCAAGACCTATTATTTGATGGGAAGTTTTAAAGCCATTTTGCTTTACCATTGTTTAGAGAGCATATACTCTAGACAGCAGAGCCCAGTAAGCCTTGAACGACTTTCTACTCAAAGCAGCCACAGGCTTCTGGGAACATCTTAAGAGACTGATTTTTATTTATATTTGTATACCCCATTAAGAATAGAGCCCTAAATGAAGTTTCAAGCAAATTTTAAATTCTAAGTATGGCATGGGAATAGGAAAGTATTTCTTTCCTACATCTTTGCTATGCACTATGGTTTTACCAATTTTTAATGACTGGCATTAGTCATGCTCCCAATATCTGGAAAAGTAAGCAGAGTTATGATATCCTGACAGTCAGCCAAAAGAACAAGGCCATGTTCACCAGGAATGCTTGACAGCTACAAGAGCACTCAGACACATGACCAAACCTACTACTATCTGCTGGTGTTTTGTGATGAGCTGAGAGTACTTCTAGTACATATTGCTACAGCTGAAAACTTTTACCCAAAGACATTTTAAGTCTAACGCATGGTTATCTAAAATATTTTGTTAACATAGTGTAATGCAAATTTTATGAAATAAATGGCTTAGGTACCAAAAATCTGTAATAGCCAATAAAAATATAATGGAAAAAAACCCACATCTTTACAAAAGTGAGGTTAGGAACTATGAAGAATTTCTTTTGGTTGTAAACACATTGTTTACTGTAATCCCTTGTTGAAAAGCATGTACTTGGATTTCCTGAGCTTCATGGACAACAGTAGTAGGCAAGTTTGCATAGGTTGTTTGCAATGTGTTTAAAAGGTTTTTTTGTTTTGTTTTTTGGAAATCTTTAAAAGTCAACTCATTTATGTTTTTAACCTATACATTTTAGTTAATCCTATTCATCCAGTTGCTGGTTTAAATAGCATAGTTCTAAGAATGAAAGGCAGATTGGGAATTGGGTATGCACTCCATCCAGAGGACATGATGTATTGTACCTTGTAACCAATCCTAGGGTTAATTTGACTAGAAACTAAATCATGTTAAGGGTTAATTCCAGCCTGAAATCTTGGGTGCTTCTAACTAAAAGTTGGTGTGGATGGGCAGCCATTTCCAACAGCATTCACCACATTATTTGCAACAACTAGGATTGACCAGCCAGAAATCCTGTGGGAATTTGCAAGTCACCACCATCCCACAGACACTTCAGTCAAGTCCCTTAAGCCTTATAGATCCAAACCAAATCTGGCCTTAGTTAGCATCAAGATCTGGAATTAACAGTTTCAGCTCATCACAAGGCTGGTAACTTTAGGTCTTAAAAGTCAACCAACAACTCTGAAGAATGGAAGGTCTTCTCTTGGGGACAGTCCTCAGAAGTCCTTGTGTAAGGAAGAAGCTGAGAGGGCAGCTATGTGAACTCACAGTGCATACAAACTAGAAAAATGGCAGTGGCTGCCAACCCTAACTCCTGTTTTAAGGCAAATATGGCAAATGTGAGGGGTTGGCGCTGAGTCCCAGAGAATCTATCTCACTTCTTTTGTGACTGGTTTTTACACATGGTGAGAATTTGCTTCAGTACTTTTTGGACATCTTCATCCATCTGACCCTAGGAAATTTAGATAAAAACACAATTAAAATAATAGACAATACATCTGAACAGGCAGACTATAATCTCTCAGTTACTTATGATGAACCATCTGACAGTCATGAGATACTTTACCCAAGAACTCTTATCCCCTTTACCAAGGAAAGGATCAGCTCTACTGTACAGGTCTGGACATTTCTCTTTCAAGAGAAACTAAAGCAGAGGTCAAGTGACTTTTCTCTCAGGGATTCAGTGACCTCTAGCCAATGTTAAGTCTTATTAATTACTACACTGAGCGGCTAGTGAGCCATTGATCAACGATGATGACAACAAGGATAGAGCTCAGTGGAAAAAATTTACCAACAACAAAGGAAACATTTAAAACCACATGGTCTGTTGGTGATGTATCAACAGTACCATTTGAATATACTAAGGAGAGTTAAGCATTACAATACTTTCAGGGAATTTTACCTCTCAATTTCCCACTTGTTCAAATGAGTCAAGAGAGAAAGACCCAAATTTCCTTAAGTAGACAAAAGTAAAATATTGAAGGTCCCTTTCATTTAAATTAAATTAAAGAAGCCCTCACTTTTGCACTCCTGAATGTCTGTGCTCATATTTTCCTTAGCATTTATCAAGTCTGCTTCTTTGCATAATTTATCTATGGGAACAACTTTTTAAAAAGTTTCTTTTTTGGTAAAGGGAGGAGGAGAAGTATTTCTGTAGATTGTGGACTGTACCTGTACAGCATACAGAAGATGCATTCTGTAAACTGAGACAATCTCCTGATGTTGTTTCTTGGATTCCTGGAATTTAAGAAGATTAAAATGAAAAAAAGTTCTCAAACTGTCCTAAGTACGAACTAAAGCTTCTTTGTTCAAAACATTATTGGTTAGTGTTATAGGAGAATGGAGGTGGGAGAGGTTAGCTCATGCCTCCCCAGTTCTATCAGCATTATCCACAATATCAAGACAGAAAAGGATAGATGTATCGAATCTCAGGGACTTAATGTTCAATGTCAATTCTGTGCTGAAGATATCACTGTTTTCTGAAACCAGAGAAAATTGGGGAGACAAAGTAATCCTCTTCTTCATTATATAACTATAATTTAGATGCTTGCTAACTAAGAACTAGATTTGTAGGGGAAGAGAAAGAAGGTATTTTACATGGTAGATGCATTAGAGCATCTAGGAATAAGGTGAAATCTATGTATGTTTGATCATTACCAAATCCAGCCTCTATAAGAGCATTTTTATGCAACTTACATTAGTTAGGAAATTTCTGGGAAATTCCTCACACTAATGAAATCACAGATATATTTCCTCTTCCTATATACTTGTTAGGGAGGTTTTTTAATTTAAAAAACCTGAAGTGCAATCTTAAAACACATCTTAGCCAGAGAGAGCCAATGACTTCGTGATGGGGGAGGGCAGGGAAGAACAGGGAAAGGGGGTAAATAAGAGAAATATGGGGGCAAGGGAATTAGCATTTAAATAATGCATACTTCTGGTTCAGGCATGTGCTCAGTGCTTTATAAATGATCCTCACCTAAGCTTGCAAAGTAAGTGATGTTATTATCTTTATTTTACAGTTGGGCTAGTAAGTATCTGAAAATGGATTTTAACTCAGATCTTCTTGACTTCAGGTCTAATGTTCTATCCACTATTAGAAGAAAGAGAGAAAGATTCAGAGACAAAAAGAGAAAGAAGAAAGAGGAGAGGCAGAAGAAGGGAGGTGGGGGGGAAAGGGATCTATCCCTATCCTCCCAATTCCCTTTGTTTCATCTTTTTATCTTCACCTCCAAATAAAACAAAGCCATTCAGGTTACTCCCCTCAGAACATAATTTTTTTTAGGTTCCTTCAGCTGAATTGACTTGTGCTACTTCACTCAACCTGTCAAAAGAAATAAATTCAAACTTACTGTCAGTTGATTCTGTAACTGCTTCACTTGCTGCTGTAGGGCTTCCAGCTGCTGACTTTGCCTCTTGGATGCACTGGTAGAGTAGGAAAGCTGAGAGAGGCTGTTCAAAGCTTCCTTTAATTTGATGACTTCTTTGGACATCTCATTTATCTAGTGAAATGAGAGATGCATGTAGACGCTTGTATAACAAAATGTCAAAGGCATGCCTCTAACAGCTTTTACCAATTTCTTCTACAATGTTACTATACAAGACAACTGAAAGAGCAAAACAAGCTTATGTCCAATTTAAAGCATTTGAATTAAATACTTAAATTCTGGCATGACTTTCCTATGTACTATAAAATCAGCCAACAACATCTGGGAACACCAATATATGCTTAATTTAAAGAAAAAAGCCATCATGCCTAAAGTTGCCAGGTGGGATAGGTCTTAGAAGTCCCAACTTTTCTGAACAGGTTACTCTAAAACAAAACCCTTTAGGTTTTTTCAATTCTCAGGTAATTTATTGTATTTCAGAGAGCACTACTACCTAGTTATATTCTTTAAAAAACACAAAAACAAACAACCCTCCCCCAAACTCTTAAAACCTCATGTTTCTGCCAATGGCATTCATCTGACAGAGTGGTTGGTTATTCAGAAAATCTATACAGATTCAGACAATGAATAATTGTTCAGGAAGAGCAGATACTCTTCTTGTTCTTTGTCCCCCTATGGGCAACTCTGGCTATTCAGTGAAAACATTCCTTTTTTTTCCTCTCCAACCTTCCTTTGAAAATAAGGTCCAGGGAGTATTTCCATTGGCCTTGGTTATCAATTCTGGTTATTAATTATTTTAGAATCTCTTCAGTTTTTTGGTCTTGGACCAATTTGCTCTCTTAAACAAAAAGGCCTCTTTGGAAGGCCTCAGTAATTTTTATCTTATTAATACTTACTATATTAGGAATTAAAATGTCTTACTATTATTATAAAAATATCTTGGAGATATCCTTCCAAGGTATTTGAGGGAAAAGATATCTCCAGAGGTAACCAGATACACTTTTGAAAATATCTCCTTTAGAGAATGGGATTACTATTGAGGATTATTCAATTTTTCGGTGAGGAAAAATAGGATTTTTATTCAAGAACAAGGTTTGAAATTGGTAGTTTACCTTTAGTAGAAGACATTGGCTAGGTTTCTGAATGATTATTTTTATAGATGCATGAATTCCAAGCACTGAACAACTGAAAATGCTTTATGAACTTTTATTTTAAACACTATATGCTTTTAATGAATGAATCAAGGTATACTCTATTAAGCTGCCCTGGAGAAAAGTGAATTCACAAAGAAGATAAAAATCATGGAAGTTAGTGATAAAGAACACTTTTATGTATTGTGGTATCATTATGGTGAGTAGCCTAGGGATGAGCTTTTTTTTTTTTTGGGGGGGGGGTGAGGAGGTAGGTTAATAAGCTTCCAGGAAATTCCTAAAGGACAGCTTTACAGAAAAAAAAAAAGTTTCACCAACCTTCTTATCTTTGTCCTCTTCTAATTTTGAAGAGCTCTCAGAATATCTTCTCATTTCTGTAAGTTCTTCTTGAGCTTGCTGGCACTTTTGATGAAGTTCATTTACCTCCTGTTCCTTAGTTTTCAGGAGATTTTGAATACTGTCCTTTTCCCTTCTTATCTGTGAGACTTCATTTCTCACCTGTGCTAACTCTAAGGATGCCTTCTCTCGATCCTTCACTGATTCCTTCAATCTAGATGTCAATGCATTCACTTCACTTTCCAAAGATGACTGGAGCTTTTCATAGGAGGCTCTGGGTACCATAGCGTCATTCATTGCTGCTTTTTCTTCCAAAAGATGCTTCTCAAGATTTGCCACTTCGGTTTCCTTGCCTGCAAGCTGCTCTTTGAGACTGTTTATTTTCTCCTCCATTTCTTTTGCAGTGCTCCGGAGAGTGGTTATCACTTGCAAATGTTCTGTGATGGATACGGAATTTTGCTTCTGAGTATCAACTAGCTGCTTGAGCTGTGTTACTTCACTCAATACCTTTGAATACTGGGATTTCATTTCAGATAGCTCATCTTCAGCTTTCACCCTGGACACATTTGTCACCTGAATAAGCTTCTCATGCTCATCTTTATGGATGTATTCAGAAGTGACATCCTCCAGTGACTTTCTCTTCCTGTAGTCCTCGAGCTCAGCCTGGGCTTCCTTGTATAACTGGGAGAGCTCAGTTACCTGCTTATTGAGTTCATCGATCATCCTGTTCATTGCTTCTTTCATGTCTCCAGTATCATCACTGGATTCTTGTGGTGTCTGACTTTTCAATGTCTCTTGTAATTTCTTTATTTCTTCTTGAGCGTCTTTATATTTCTCAATTAAAAAGGCTTTCTCTTGGTTCATATTCTCAATCACAGAGCAATATGAGTTTCTTATTTTTTCATACTCTTCCACAGATGGTTTGACAGCCAGACTTTTCTCCTTTTCTTCAAGTTTCCCTTCTAACTCTCTCACTCTGTCTTTATTTCTTTCACTTTCTTCTAATGCCTTCTGTAGATCTTGCTTAAGTTTTTCAATAGCTTCATCTGTGGACCTCAGCTCATGGAGATTAGAGAAACTATTATCTTTATTTTCTGGAGCAACAAGGCCTAATTTCATTTGCTTCTGCACATTCAAAACCTCTTTCATAGCCTCTTCATACTTGCTCTGGGTTTCCTTAAGCTTTTGGCTGAGATCAGAGCCATTTTCTGAAATCTCAGAGCTGTTTAGACAAATTGATTCTGAAACTCGAGATTGGAGCTGGGCTTGTAACTCCCTCCTTTCCGCTTCTGAGCTATCCAGTTTCATCTGCATATCCTGTAAAACTTCCTGTAGCTGTTGAATTTTTATGTCACTGCTGCTAGTGGCTTTACTTAAAGTATGGGTTAAAACAAAGGCAGAGGTTTCACTTGGTTTATCTGCTAATGGGACCAAGTCAGTCTGGGTAGAATGGTAAGAGTCAGTACTTAAGTCTGCCTCAACCTCCTTGGATGTTCTGGCCTGTTAAATAAATTAAAAAAAAAAAAAAAAAGAAGAAGAAGAAGAAAAAGAAAAGTAATTAAACATTTTTTCCAGTATGATAAGGAATTGACCAAGTGGGAAGAATTATCTATGCTTGAGTGGAATATATCAGTCTGTCAATGTCCACTTCCTAGGCCCTGCATCCTTATAGAGAAATGTCATTCAAAACATGGGAGACATTTCTCTGGATATTATTCTGTAACTTGACTAAAACTGCTGGGATTCCTCTGGAATGATTTGAAAATAACACAAATTATGGGTTCTCTTTGAAGCAGTCAAAGCCCTTTTTCCAGGGAAGAATGTGGAAGGATTCCCCCCACCCCTTTTTTTGCACCTGGGAGAACATACACCTAATGATAATAAGAGCTAATATTCATAGCTTTTTAACTGCTATCTCATTTGATTTTCACAACCCTGGGAGCTAGGGGCTGCTGTCTTCATTTTACAAATGAGGAAACTGAGACAACAGAGATTGAGTGACTAGGCTTAGAGTCAAACATCTTTCTAGTCAGTGTCTCAGACTGGATTTGAACTCAGGTCCTAACTCCAGGTCACTTCCATGTGCCCATCTTGCATCTATTCCATTGGTTTTGTGGAGTCATTTTTCAGTTGTGTCTAATTCTCAGTGACCCCATTTGGGTTTTTCTCGATAAAGGATACTGAAGTATTTACCATTTTCTTCTTCAGCTCACAACTGAGGCAAATTGGGCTAAGTAATTTGCCCAGGGTTAAACAGTCAGTGTCAAAGGCCAGATCTGAACTTTGAAGATCTTTCTGACTCTAGGCCCAATACCATCTAGCTGCCCAGATGTAGTTGTTGTTAAATCTGTTGAATTACCAAATGAATTTCTAAATAAATGACCGGTGTTTGTAATTTGCGAAACTATTAACTGCATTTGCAAAAAAAAAAAAAAAAAAAACAAAGAGAGAGAGAGAGAGAGAGAGAGAGAGAGAGAGAGAGAGAGAGAGAGAGAGAGAGAGAAAGAGAGAATGCTCCCTCCTCAAACCAAATAATCTCACATTATAAATTATATAGAAAAATCCCACCCTACTTACCTTCAATCTGTCTTGTAATTCTTTATTATGCAAGGTAAGAGAAGCGACTTTTGCTTGCAAGAGTGTGAGAAGATCTTGCTGGTCAGCTTCAGAACTCACATCCAATAAACTATCAGCACCTTTAAAAAAAAAAAAAAGTTAATTTTCATTCCTCTCAAACTCAGTAGGTCTAAAACAGAACTCAACTGTTACTTCTGTGTTTAATCGTGTCCAACTCTGTGACACCATTTGAGGTTTTTGGCAAAGATACTATAGTGCCATTTTCTTTTCCAGCTGATTTTACAAATGAGAAACCTGAGCCAAACGGGGGTAAGTGACTTGCCCAGGGCCTCACAGTGTCTGAGGCTGGATTTGAACTCAGGGAGAGGAGTGTTCCTGACTGCAATCTGGGTACTCTTATCCTATGTGCCACCCAGATGCCCTGAAATGAACTCTGAATCTGATTTTAAAAGATAGCTTTTCCTCCTAATTTTCCTATAATAGGGCAGTAACATACCATTTTCCCAAATCAAAATCCCCAACTACCACTTTGGTTCTTCTTTCTACTTCCTTGCATTTTTTTACATCTGCTCTTTTCCTTTTTTACATCTGTTGCTGCACTCCAATAAAATATAACAAGAATTTCATGGTTGGATCAAAAGACTGAAGTGATTTTAGGTCATTTAAGCCCTTCCTTAGACAAAAAAGGAAAATAAAAATCTGAAGGGTTAGAAGTACTTTGTCCATAGTAACACAAATAAGAAGTAGCAAAGCCAGGAATCCTACACTCCTCAGTTCCACTATACCACTATAGATAGTATCTTTCCTTTCCAATTCATCTGTCATGGCACTCCTAGGATTCTTAAAGCACTCATTCAACCATATGTTTGTTTCCTTGCTCAAAATCTGTCATCTCCCTATCACTTACAGGAAAAAGGTTAAAGCTCACATAAAATTTGGACACTGAACACTCTGGTATTAGCTCTTGAAACATACTCAATAAAAGTTGATTTTATCTCTATCACAGCATCAGATCACATTTTACAAACTTCATTTAAGTCTTATAGGGTATAAGATAAAATTTCTTCATGGGCAAATTTTCTTTTGCATTGAAAGGGCTTTTTCTATAAGCAATCTTGCCACCCTTCCAACTTCAGTGAAGGGTATGTTGTCACATCAGATTTCTGTCTTCTACTGACAATGTCATGGCAATTTGAAAGGGTCTAGGGATGGTGGATATAATTTCAAATGAGGTAATTTTTGCCAAAGATATACTGCTGTGTTTTGAACCTAGTATCTTAAAACTCAGGCCATCCTGACTTCAAAGCTGGTGCTCCATCCACTGCACCACCTAGCTGCCCCCACTGCTACAATTTAAAGTGCCATAGGCTAATATAAGACACATAGTAATCTGTCTCTCTAAAAGTGTTCCCATTAGGCTGCTTTAGAATCTATCATATGTGAAACACTGTTTTGGAACGCTTCTGAAACAAAGATAACCATCCCTCTTCCATTCCTCCCCACTGATGTCAGCAAGCCCAGCCTCTATATCTTACCTGCAGTACTATCACTCAGTCGGTCTTTGTTATCCCGTAAAGAGCTAACTTCTTCCTGCTTAAATACAAAGTGACTTGATTAACTTTTGGAACTTTCATTTAAAACCAAAACAAACAAAAAAGACATGGCTATGTGTGTGTGTGTGTGTGTGTGTGTGTATATATATATATATATATATATATATATACATATATATATATATTTGTGAAGTCAAGCAAAATGATAGAATAAGAAGAGAATTTTTTTTGAAAGAAGAACAGATTTCAAAATGGTAATCTTTGAAAATTCCCATTTATAATTAAAATAGGTAGAAAAGGAATATTCCTAAAAATGTGTCCTTATTTAAAAAAAAAAAAAAAAAAAAAAAAAAAAAACAACCAAAATCCCAAAAAAACAATTTTGCTGAACAAATATAATATTATTAATGCCACTCTGTTTCTGATCTGGGCAGATTTATTCTTTCTGGGGCAACCTGGTAGTTGATCCTCCACCCCTGAAGGCTTACTCAACCAATATGGCTATCCATACAGCCTAGCACACTCCAGCAGCTCAGAATTCCCAAGCATGAGATAGCTACCAGCCTAGGAATGCAGGTCTGAACTCCCATGCCTAACCTAATAGCTTTTTAAATGAGTATATATCCCAAGATCAGAGATGACAAATCTCTTTCAAGTCTTGTAAAGAGTGTAGCCTGGAAGACTGAATAGCTAATTCACTTGCCTACTACTACACAGCTACCTATTAATTTATTTGCCAAGTTTGTTTGTTTTTTAATTGAAGAATACTGTGTTTTTTAGTGTTTTCATTCTCAGAGAATGGGAGCTGGAAATCAATTTTAGAAATCAGATGTATGACTCTTTGTTATACAAATAAGGACTAGAAAGGTTAATGACTTGCCTAAAGTCACATGAGTAATAAGTAGCAGAGCTGGGATTCAAACATGGGCCTTTGCATCGCAAATTAAATTCTCTTTTCTTTGCTCTACATTACTTCCTACCTCTAATCTTTTCTGAATAGGTTATAATATTGATATTAACGTTCTTACTAACCTTTATTTAAAATATTATATAGGGGCAGCTAGGTGATACAGTGGATACAGCACCAGCCCTGAAGTCAGGAGGACCTGAGTTCAAATCTGGTCTCAGACACTTAATACTTCCTAGCTGTGGGACCCTGGGCAAGTCATTTAATCCCAATTGCCTCATCAAAATAAATAAAATTAAATTACAATACATAAAATAAAATACATAAATAAAAATTACAATAAGCTAAATGCAATCATGAATATTAAGATTATCTCATTTTGAATGTTTTAATTTTTAAAATGCTTATATACTCTGATATGGGAGTCCTAAATGATTTCCTCTTCTTCAACCTTGAAAATTTCAAAGGGAAGAACCTTTGAAAATAAATAAAATAAAATACTTCACTTGGATGAGTAGTAAAGACATGAGACAGAATTTTTCACAAGTTAAAAGCTTAAGCAGTCAGATTTTTTGCAGCGGAAGAAGGTGCAAGAATGAGGAAAATTCTTGGTTTCAAAACAGCCTCCTCACTTCTAATACTTTCCCCACCCCCAGGAAATGAATTCTTTTACTTTCCTCTTTCCCAAATCACTTGGCTGGTAGCAGAATTCCTCTTTGGAATGTGTGATTTCTTTTTGAGCCATTGCCACAGTAGAAGAGACTACTAAATTACAGTAGTATGACTTTTTTTCCCCTGACTCAAGGGTCGAACTTCTTGGACATGTGATTATAATAGCCAGGCACTATCATCTAAAGTTTCTTAACAAAAAGATGGACCTAAAATGAAACAACTTGCTGGAATAGCCCCAAGATAAGAGAAAGTGCATATTGTTTTATTTTCTTCACTGAAGGTTTTATTCTCCCTCCCAAGTTAGTTGTTAAGCAAAGATGTGTTTAATTGAAATATTTGTATGATTATTTTGGTTTTTCTATTAAGTTATATGACTTCTAAACATAGAGGCTTACTCTCTTGATATATCTATTCAATTTCAATCTCTTCCCCTACTCCACCCACCTCCAAAAAATAGAATACCTTGAAAGATTGGTCAGGGAAAAAAACTGGTTCTTTTCCTGACAATGGGGTTGAAGTTACTGAACGTGGCGTAGACAGGTCACTCAGCTGAAAAAAACAAAAAATAAAATCACTAATAGAGAATGTTTCTTCAAATTGTTTTTTACTTGTGTATCACTTGATAATTCATTGCTAAGTGACCTAATGTTTCAGATAAGTAGCAGTTAAATCAAGTTTAAAAGGAAGATTTTATCTATTTTCAACTTAGTTCAAACCCAAATTCAAACAATCCACAGCCCATGAGAAGCTTTACTAGAGTTGGAGAAAATGATGGATAAGTAAACTAAAATGCTTTAAAAAGAAACTCCTTGGAAGATACATAATTCTCATATCTTTGGATAGATTTCTTCTCCCTTTGTGGAATAGCTGCATAAAATCTTAACTGCTAGAATCCTTTGTTTTATTTGCTATTCCACTAATTTCTGGACTCTCGCCTACATCCACAGACACATACACACAGAATGAGACACAGGGGACTTAGAGAATGCACATTAATTTTATATTTCCTCAGTTTCAACCAATTAGTATGGTACATTTTTGGGGGATGATCTAATAAAACTTTTTTCCCCTTATCAGTACCACTGTTCTAGTCCTATTTGTGCATATAATTAAGAACTGATCATAAACTGAAAATAAATCACCTTCTAAAAAGTTTCACCCATAACTATCCTCCTTTAGAACCTAGTATATTTCTCCCAATTTTGTGGATAAAACAAAACAAACTTGCTTTCATGGCTGGTAATGACATCCTTTTACAGTACTATGCAAAGTAATATTAAGAAACAAATAATGCTAAAGTTCAAATGTATCATTCAATTGATGTACTATCCCTTCTTTCTTTTAGTACTAAAGTTAAAAAAATTTTGATTTTGCTATATTATTTCTTTTTATTTTATTTTATTTTACCTGGGAAGGACTGATAGGTGGTGGTGGAGCTCTGCGTTTTTTTGGAGTACCACTTCTTTCTGAGCTTATTTTAGAGACTTGATCATGCTGGAAGTTTCACAGGCCAGAGAAGGGAGGCGGGTTAGTCTGGTTAGTAAAGTTTGAGCAAGTAGTTTTTCAAAATAAACAAAAATCTCAGTAGCACATGCAATTGTTCTCTCTCTCTCTCTCTCTCTCTGTGTGTGTGTGTGTGTGTGTGTGTGTGTGTGTTTATGTAAATACCTGGGTCTGAAACATATGAACAAAAAAAAATACAGTATTTAAGCATGCTAAGTTTCCTTTTGGCATCCCATGCTTCAATGAGAGAGGGGGAAAAGCATAAAAATATCAAACAAGGTGATGAAAGATTGGGAGAAAGAATCATTTATTGTAGTTATTGACTCAGCAAATATGTATTATATGCCTATTGAGTAAAGAGCAGTGTAGATATACAATAGGATATATTGCTTATAATTTCCTCCCTTTTAACATGATTCTTTTCTCCTTTCCTTGGAATACCTGGAATCTTTTTTCCAACAACTTAAAAAAAAAATCCATCTTTTTGGCATTGTAGCCATTTAAAAAAAAAAAAAAAATCTCATGAATAGGATATCATTCTTCCCCTTTTCCCCAAAAATTAACTTTTGTAAACACAGAACTCAGCATTTTATAAAGTATTCTGTAATTCTGGGAAATACAAATGTTGCTCAATGAGAAATAGATATCTATAAGTAACAGCCAAGTGCATGCTTCCTTACAGATAAGGCAAACAAACAGTTAAAAAGTTTTCAGCAGATGAAACAGACTAAAAAGGGGTCTTAAACTACTTCATAATTTATATTTACTTTTTTTTCCTCTTTTTAAAATTAAATCAACTTAAATCTTCCATAGTTGTATAGTTCTGTAGTATTATAAAGTTTACAGTACTAAGTTTTATTCCATGACTATGATTTAAGAATTATTTTAGAGCTAAGTCCCAGGGTTGGGTTTTCCTAAGTTAATTTTTAATGAAGTTTCTAAGTTTAAAGTTACATGCTCTTCAAATTTTTTTGAAGTACCGGCTCCAAACATTACATACATTCTATATTTCAACAGTAATAAGAAATGTTAAAATATTGACTCATTTACTAGGCATGCCTTCCTGGGCAAGTCATCTCACCACTGTGCCTTGATTTCTTTATCTATAAAATGAGAGGGTTGGACTAAATGGCTTCCTAGGTTGTTTATAGCTCTAAATGTGTTTCTATGAAATATATCTTTCACCACCTCCCTCAAAACATTAGATTAAGACCCAAATGATGACATTCCAATCCCGTCAAAAATTTTTTTTAGTCTGTATTACTGTAGCAACAGACCACAAACTTATTTCGAGTCAAACATTTTTAAAGTTCCTACTATTGAAAACAGGCAACATTTGCCACCCCCACCCTCTATACCACCAGCTCCAATAAATACCTGCTTTGGTTTTGTCGGAGTCTTTACATCTGTAGAGAAAGGGGGGAAATGAACTTTTTAAATCTTAAAAGATGGAAATCCATTTGGGGGAGGAGGGAGATAGACTAGGTAACAATACTAATATTTCAGGTTTTATCAAGATACTTTAAGTAGAAAAAGTCTAACATTTAAATTATTTTATCCTTTGGGGAAAATATAGTGGGAAACCTTAAAACAACACTGGTTATTTTCTTTCACATACCAGTGTCCTGAGAGATTTTTGATAATAGAAGGCTTTGAATTCCTGTATTTTCTGAGAGTTTGGAATAATGTAAGGCATTGTGTCCAAGAGAATCCACAAGATTTAAGTCTGCACCCTTTTTAATTAAGGCTTCCACCATGTTAGAGTTGCCAGTTTCACAAGCCAGGATAAGAGCAGTTCTGGAGAAAAAAAGGGAGATACTAGATTAGTCCTAAGAAAACAGGAATGAATGCTCTCTGGGGAAATCCCTTCCTTTTTTTTTTTTCCCTCTTAAAAAAACAGAGAGGACATGGGGCAAGGAAAAAAATAAATAAAGATCTATTGGTTGGGGGGAAGAAAAGGATAAAGAGGAGAAGAGAAAGAGAGTGAAACAGACAGAGACAGAGTGCAAAGGAAGGAAAACAATGCTGCTAGAGAGACTGATTTAGCCTGCTCCTCCCTCTCTCCCTCCCCCCCAATCTCTTGTAATTTAGGCTGATAGCATAGTACAAATATGAAATTAAATGTGCACATAATACATTTAAAAATAACTAGATTACATTGTGGTAACAAAGTATATATTCTCCCTATGTTCAAGACTTCTCACTATGATATATTTCTTAATTCAAATGTAACTCTTATACTAAAATGTTAACATGCTTTTTATCAATTAAACAAGTCGACAGATAGCTAAATAAAAGTCCATGCTGCCATTAACAAGGCTAATTTTGTGGTACCTTCCATTCTTGTCTCTGGAATTGACATCTGCTCCATGATCCAGGAGATAACGGCACACTTCAGTATGGCCACTTTGTACTGCAAGAAGCAGAGGTATATTCCCATCCTAGGAAACACATTCAGACCGAGATCAGTCGGAATCACAAAGTGCCCTGCTCCCTCCAGCCAATTCTTGTCTTGAATTGGTGGTTTCACATTTGGTTTACTATGATATGGTTTGTCATCGGGGAATTGCTGTGAACTTTTGCAACATAATTACTCATTGTGTGGTTTGATAATCAAGCTTTCCCAGATACTTAAGCCTTGGAGAAGAAATCACCCGAAGTAGGTAAGAAGACATTTGTAATTACCCAGAGAGAGGCTTGGGGCAGAGGGGAAAGTGGTGGGTGGTGGTTTAGAAAATGATTAGGCCTCAGGGCCATTACCCAGTTAGGGGAAAAGACCTTCTTTCAGGGAAGGGTAGTAAGAAATATGACAGTTTGCTCTCACATTCTCAAGTTCTCCCAACATGCTAAGATATATGCTTTCAATAATCAGCTCCTTATAAATGCTAGCGGTACCAAGATGAGAGAATGGAAGCCAAAGGATCAACTATAAGCAAAATTAATCTCTCTCTCTCACATGATCGGATAGTCTCAAAGCAATTTCTATCAATCAATCCCAATGTGTCTACCCTCAATTTATCTTGTTAATTCCTTGTCTGTCTTTACTATTATAATCTCAAGAATCTATGGTTTGAGATAATTTGCCTACAAAATAGTAAGGCAAATAATGATTGGGAGAGAAACAATAACTTTTTCCCTCAAAATCCATGGTGTTTCCAGATGGGACACTCAATATAATTTTGGAAGGTCCTCTGATTTCTCATAAAGCAACAAATTTTACAAAAATTACATCTATACATATACTATGCACTTATATGGCCAATGACAAACCACAGTCTAATTACTTCAGAATTCAGCCTAGGTAAGTTAGAAGTTTATCACCAGAAGGTTGGCCACCAGGAGATAATTCCTTTTTGCTTAAGAAAATCACTAGTCAACACTAAATAATAAATGGGAGGAGTACCCATACATGAAAATCATGGAAGTAAAGTGCAATGGAGAAAGCTTTGGACTTCTCAACTGAAAAATTGTCCAACTGCGGGATGCTGTTATGTTATAATAAATGGCAAATACGAAGAATTTAGTGAAACATAGGGAGACTTATATGAATCAATACAGACTGAAGCAAACAAAACCAGGAAAACGATGTACACAAGGACATCAATATAAGGAGAACTGTTCTCCCTGTAAAATAACAAGATAATCTAAATGCTATTTAATTATGTTACTATGTCTAAGCCTTTCCTAAAAAGGCGTAAAAGAGGGAGGGGAAGGAAAAGGACTATGGGTGTAGAATTTGAATAACTGTCAAATATAATTGATGTGTTGATAAATTTTGCTGAATTTTATTTGGTAGGGTAGAGATGAAGGGAAATAATGGGAAATGAAAGAGGCAAAAATAAAGGCTATCAATAAAAACATGATTTTTTTTTTTTTTTTTTTTTTTAAAGGAAAGCACATTTGAGAGACAGTGGATAGAGCACTGGCCTCGAGTTGAAATCTGAACCTGGACACTTGACTGTATTAGTTGTGTGACTCTGGGAAAGTTACTTTACTCCATCTGCCTCATCATTGTGCCTCCTGCCCTCCTACCCATCAAAGTAAGAATATTTAATCAGTCAGAATTCCCATTCTGGTACTTAAATAACTTGAACCAAAGTCTCACAAGTGTTAACTTTTCTGAGCCTCAATTTCCTCTTCTATAAAATGAAATCATTTATACTAGTTGATTTCCAAAGTCACTATCTGTAAATCTATGATCCTACAATATCCCTTTAAGTAATGAAGTATACACTCAAAATGTCAAGTGTTTCAACATCCTTGAGAAAATAATACTGTACTACACTAGAGATTAAAAGTTCTTTCTAGCATATACTAGACAGATATTTAGAAATTAATCCACTTATTTCTATAAGTGTATTTCCACAAGGTTAGAAGGATAAGATTGTATTATTTCAGTTTCTCTGAAGATCTAAGGGAATAGTTTAACAAAAGCCAGTGTCTCCATTAAACGTATATAGGCTCTTAGAATATAGATAAGGAGCCACCAAGGTAACCCAAAATGCTTTGCAAATTAATTTCCTTCTTTACCTCTAGTGAACTTACTGCTTGAATGGTACTCACCAAATCCTTGAGGTTAATAGGGCTTTTGTGCTCACAGAGAATCTGAGCCACTTGAAGGCATCCATGTGCCGCTGAGGGAAAAATACAAAATTCCCAACAAATCACATGACTTTCTTTCACTCATCCCTCCCCCAAATCTTATTTCATTAAAAAGCATTATGTAATAGAATGCAAAATCACCAACTCGGATGACTTTGTAATTGTACAAAAATAAAATGTCAAGTTTTATTACTTAGTTTCTTAAGAAAATAGATTGTTTTGTGTTTGTCTTTATAAGTTTAGGACCTCTACTACAGTGCCCAATGTATAAAAGATTCCCATTCAATCAACATATACTTATAGTGTGTTCAATTTTGTGCAATTACAATAAAAATCAAGAACTGATGGGAAAATAAAAGTTTAACTAAAAAATATTTATCTTGGATTTTCTATCATCACTGCTTAAAACTCCAAAATCTTTGAAAAGGAAAACTTTCCTCCCCAGACTGTACTCTGGACTATGTTCTACCTCCTTCTCCTCTCTACCCCTTCCCCCCCCCCCCTTTCGCTTTTTTATATGTTGTTTTCTCCTATTAGAATCTAAACTCTGTGAGGAGACATCTTTCAACCTATAGTATATCCCAAAATAGTGTATTCCCAGACTGGCACTTAACTTCAAATACTTGCTCACTGACCCAACTACATAAAAGCCTTAACAGTCACTTATTTGGGCAGAAGTAATTTCTCTGTACTGTATAGTATAACTAACTGGTAGTTCTCTTTCAGAATGGCTCTCTGGCTTCCATCTAAAATCTTACCTCCTAAAGGAAGCCTTCCCCAACCCTTCTAATTCCAATGCTTTCCCTCTATTTATCTTTACATAAATTGTTTTTAAATGTTTGCATGTCATCTTCTTCAATAAACAATTAACTTGAGGGCAAGCATTATCTTTTGCCTCTTTTTGTATCCCTAGCTCTTAGCACAGTGTCTGACAAATAGTAGGCACTTAATAAATAAATGTTTACTAAATGGAACTGAATAAAAATGAGAATTTTCTGCTGGAGGGCTATAGAGAAATGGTACCTTCAGTATCAAAAGTTAAATGAGAGGAGGGAATAGGAAAAATAAGAAGTTTGAATCTCTTTCAAGAGATCAATGGGAGAGGAAGAAAAAAGTTACAAAATAACTACTATATGTCTTAAAGGAATAACAATTTGTACATAATAGAGATTTGTAGTTTTATGTGCAATCTTTTTCTATTTTATTATGTTATAGAAATAATTTTTATTACTTTAAGTTCAGAATAATATAAATAAAATTTAAAAGAATGATAAAGGTGTAGTAAAAGAAGGGATAAGTCACCTGCATAGTGTAAAGCTGTTTTTCCAGAATTGTCAGTGTTCTCTACTGGACATTTAGACTGAAAGAGAAAAAACAATCACAATATATATTCCAAACAATTATTTTAATTCAACTTGGCCCCAGTCAATAATGCCTTCAAAAATAGGGTTTCCAATATGCCATGAGGTCTTCACAATGACTCTAAAATGAAAATAAAATTATAATAGTCTTTTAGAAGTTGGGGGTAACATGAAAGAGGAGCATCAAGAATGAGGAGGGTCCTTTAGCATTAGAAAAAAATGAAGATATACTTGCAATTTACTACATTTGGGTCTAACTTTATTAAAATATAACCCCAAACTTCAGAACTTTAACAACATTGGGGAAAAAATTCTATGCACATGCATTTCTACGAATTACACTAGAAACTTGACTCTGGTGAAGCAGTATGGTCTAGGTCTAAGAGGTACTGGAGTCAGAAGAGTTCGATTCAAATCCTACTGTTGATGCTTAGGATCTCTGTGACCTTGGATAAGCCATCTAACTTCCATGGGTCTCAGTTTCCTCTTCTGTAAAATTAAGAGGTTGAATTTGATAGTTCTAAGATCTTTTCTGGCTCAGGATCTATAAGCCTATATGGTTCTAGACCATTCTCTTAGATTACACCTGGCTTCAAATAGCATCAGTGTGAAAACTTCTAATTTGACTGCATTCAGAAGGAAACACTACACACACACACACACAAATCAAAGATATAAATCTGCTGTTCTTGAACTTAGCTTCAAAGACCTACTAAATTTAAGCATTCCTGGCACCAAGAGGGCAGTTTGCATCATGTAATGCAAGACGAGAAGCTGTGTGATCACCAGATCCTGACAAGTTTAAGAATGTGACCATACTTTTGCATGAGAAATACAAAACTAAATTACTGCAAGATGCCTCATCCCAAATTGTGTCTGAGAAGTGAGACAACAAATGAGCAGTCACTCCGAACAAATATTTTACTGGGTTTCATGGAGCCAAAATCTTTCTTATATTGGCAGAAATGTCTAGGATGCAATATGACCAGCAACAGCTGGATGTCACTATCTGTATTGCCATTAAAGATTGAGTTTTAAACTCAGTACTTAGCTTTTAGGTAACACTATTAAAACCAGAGCTATATTATCTTTTTTTTCCTCCCCCCCTAAAGAAAGATCATACTCTTAGTCATAAACAAAACTGAAAACACTAGAAGCTATTCCTGTAACATTTAAAAAAATAATATTCGACAGTTCCAAAAGAGAATTAATGAGTTAAAGAGTTAAGGACAGGGAGCTACAAAAGTAATTTACAAACTGTTCTGGTTATTTTGGATAGAGACTATTTCTGAACTTGTTCTTTCCTTAGGATAAGGAGGGAGAGGGGGAAACACTAAGCAAAGAGGGTTGTGGAACTAATCTAGGTCCCAGGAAGGTGCACCAGATTTGGATTGGGGCTTATTCTTGCTCATAGAGTTGCTATGGGGATAGCATTCCAAGTTGGGCTTTTTCTCAGAGGATAGCATTCCCATGGTGAAGCTTCTCAGGAAACACACTATTATTTATTTTTCACTAAAAAGGATTATAGAAAAAAGGTAAAATAGTTACCTACAATGTGTCTTTAAGGAAAAAATAAGATGAATGTCAAAAAAAAAAAAAAAGACATAGGGAAGATTTTTAATGTTTTACCACTTTACCTGAAGGAGCTTCTTAATGCACTCAGCGTGACTGTTCTTGGCTGCCAGGTGTAAAGCACTGTGTCCTGAATAAATAAAAAAACAAAACACAAAACATTGCACACACATTTCCAATCCTAGCTTATTTCCTAATGAAGAAATCTATGAGGAAATGATATTTTCATGAAATTTTCAGCAACAAAGGCTGCACTGTTCATCTTCAGATAAAGGACATGGCTACCTCCTAGTAACCTGGAGAGATATGGGAAAGAAGATATGTGGTGAGGAGAAGTCGATGAGTATGGGAGGGAAATGGAATACAGATCATACTGATCATTAGGAGCCACTTAAAAGCATCAGTTTAGGAACATGCCATGAATTAGTAACCTGCTATTGAAAAGCCTTGCTTGTATACTCTCCGTTTTGCTAATGATGGGATAAAGCTGGGTGATGACTGGGACCCAGTGCTGGACTTGGAGCCAGAAATATCCTAGTCCAAATTCAGCTTCAGACACTGATTAGCTGTGTGACCCTGAGAAAGTCACTCCATTTGCCTTAATTCCCTCAGTGGAGATAATAATAGCACCTCTTATTGGATGGATGCAAGCATCAAACGAAAGATCAGAAATCACCTTAGAAGCCTTAAAACATTCTACAAATGCTACTTATTGTTTTAAAATCTATGTCAACTCATATATATGACTGAGCATACCTGGCCTCAAAATAGAAGGAAGTACCAGACTAAGAAATTACAAGCAACAATCGCTCCCTTACCTCTTCAGTCAGAAACTCCCAAGCCTAGTGAAAACAAACTTGAAAGCTAAGGAAAAAAATCCTGAAAAACAGGGATATCTTGGGGACAGGAGGGAGAAAGGGGGAAAAGGGGAAAGGAGGGGGGAAGGAGGAGAGGAGGGAAAAAGTGGAAGAGGCAGGAGATAGAGAGGCAGAGAGGCAGAGAGAGAGAGAGAGAGAGAGAGAGAGAGAGAGAGAGAGAGAGAGAGAGAGAGAGAGAGAGACAGAGACAGAGAGACAGAGAGAGACAGAGAGAGAGAAACAGAGACAGAGACAGAGACAGAGACAGAAAGTGAGAGGCAGAAAGAGAGAGTTCTGTGTTAAGAGGTCATTTATCTATTAAGTTCCACCAAATCTTTCCTCTACTATATCTGAAATTTTCCCCTAGTTTCTTACTTTGTAATTCCGCAAATTTGAAATCCTCTTGGATTACAAGAACCTGGCCTTTGGGGAAAAAAAAATTTTTTTAAGCAAAGCGGTGGTAAGTAACCTGCCCAGAGTCAAAGCTAATCAGTGTTTGAGGATGGATTTGGACTCATTTCCTCTGGATTCCTCGGCTACTTGCTTTATCCACTGAACCACCTAACTGCCCCCAACCCCCACCACCATTAAGATAAAACTGCTTTACTGATTGCAGTTAGTGCTAGTTCAACAAATATAATTCAACAAAATGAACTCAACTATTTATCATAGATTATTCCCTGGAAATCTTAATGAAGTTGAATCAATTTATTTCTGTGAAATTAAATTTGAGTCGTTTTTGTTTCTTTGGAAATTTAAGATTTAAGAGCCTATTGGTCATTCCCAAGTTAGTATGAATGAATTTGTTCATAAGATTTTCTTCCCAACATCAAGATGACACATTGAGGCAATGAAATTTTCTCCTGTGGGAGAGGAGAGAGACAATTTTAGAACAAGGTACCCTCTGGGGGAGAAAGCTAATTTCTACAAAATGCTGATAAGAGGAGCTTAAATAGAACATGAGGAAGAACAGGATGCCTGGGGACTTCAAGATCAGGGCTAGGACATTTGAAATTCACTTTTTTTTTTTTTTTTTTTTTTGCCTGCAAAGGCAGAAATATTCTTGTCTGTTCCTATCTAATAAACACTGTATAGCTCCCTGCTCTCAGGACCTAGAACTCCAAGATGTTGTGGGTTGGCCAAAGAACCTCATCATCATCCATAATATTGTTTCTATGAGAAAACTGTTCTAAATCCTTTACAAAATTTGATTTAAAAATCTGGGAAGAAAGGAATGAAAGAAAAGAGGGGAAGAGAGAAAAGAAAGAAGGGAAAAGCAAGGGAGAGAAAAATGAAGGAAGGGAGAGAGAAAAGAGAGAGAGAAATGAAGGAAGGGAGAAACAGAGACAGAAAGAAGAGATGGAAGACAAAAAGGAAGAAAGAGAAAAAAGATAGAACTTGTAAAGCTGGCATCTGCTGAGAGGGTATATGATATAGATTAGCTTTTCTCCGAGTTAAGGACAAAAGCTTTTTCAAAAACCACAACATCTTCTGCCTCTTTTAAAAACTAACAAAAAAAAGCAAACTTCTTCAAACACAGGTAAGTATAAGGTAGAAAGAAGAAAAGTTAACATAAAATAAAATTGAAAAGGCTTTCTTATAAATCAAGATCCACTTGTCACCATGCCTAGATAGCAATCTTATGTCTCTCTCTGAACTTGGAAACCATGCTCCGCTTTTTAGTTACAGAATATCTTTACCCTTACAGACAGGACAAATGCCACCCCAACCTCTAGTTTCCCCCTTGTAGTTTAAACTAGAGTTAAAATCAGAACCACATTCCATTCCCTGTACGGCATTATTCTGGAAAAGGATTTCTTAGTCCTAATGTACCCAGATCTTTCAGAATATAAAATTCTGCAAAGGGAATATACTGTTTTATTGATGAACTCTCCTGATAAGACAATGAATGCATGCATCTGACTCCTAGACAACTGAAGACTGCCCCATGAGGAAGTAATTTTATTAGAAACAATCCACTTTAATTGCATTCTAGCAGAAGTTCCTCCAATACTGGAGAACCACCAAGTCTATTTATGACTGTAGGATTTGCCTGTTACTACATGCCAGAATCACAATCTGAGAAGCAGAAAGGACCCTAAAGAAGGAAGGCGTTCTAATCCTCTAATTCCAGGCACAGATTTATTAAAATCACAATTATATAAGACCCTGAAGGAAACTGAGGTAAAATTAACTCTAATGGAGAGAAAGCAAAGGTAGGAAAAGAGAAGCCATTTCATTTTTAGGTCACAAATGTATGATTAGTAAAATCATGGAAATGAAAGGGAAAGGGAAAGGGAAAGGGAAAGGGAAAGGGAAAGGGAAAGGGAAAGGGAAAGGGAAAGGGAAAGGGAAAGGGAAAGGGAAAGGGAAAGGGAAAGGCAGGCAGAAATACTATTTATTCTATAAGGGGAAAAAGCACACATAAAAAATATATGAAATAAATCCAGTTAGGTGATGCAGTGGATCGAGTGCTGGGCCTGAAATCAGGAAGATCAAAATTAAAATGCCGTCTTGAACACTTACTAGTTGTGTGACCCTGAGCAAGCCACTAAACCTTGTTTGTCTGAAATTTCCTCATTTGTAAAATGAACTGGAAAAGGAAATGGCAAAGGACTCCAGTATCTTTGCAAAGAAAACTCCAAATGGGGTCATGAAAATTAGTGAACACACATGAAGCAAATTCAAAGTAATATATTATAGGGTCAGGTTGAAGTCCAATATAAAAATTATATCTGACTGCAAGGATGCTGGATTTAACAAGTGCTCCTACCTGTTCAGAGGATATATATATATATATATATATATATATATATATATATATACACACACACACACACATATATATATATGTGTATATAAATGTACTTCAAACTTTATGGGATATTTCCCAAAAAAGCACTTAGAAGATCTGCAGGGAGAATCCACAATCTCCTCTGGATATTTTTATTCTCATGTTTCTTTCTTTTTTATTTGTTTGTTTGTTTATATTATCTTTTTATTTCCATGTTTGAAATATGGGGAGGGGGGGAGACAGAAGTGAAGAGACACAGAGGTAGAGAGAGACAGAGGCAGAGGCAGAGACAGTGTGAGAGAGTGCCAGCGCAAACTAAGATCAACTCAGGAGAGCTCTACTCCACAATATATGTCCTGGGTCTCATTCTATGCATCATTTTCAAATGAAACCATAGAAATCATTCTTATGAAATAGACTAGAAGCTGAGTTCTTAGGGTTTTAGTGAACTGTTCTCTTAATATAACCTAATTTTAATCTTATAGTTCAAAAAGCTAACATGGTCTTAGGCAATATTAATAGAGTCAGTCAATAAGCATTATTAAGCACCTATTTTGTTCCAGGCACTCTGCCAAGTAATGGTAAGTCAAAGAAAGGCAAAAGGCAGTCCCTACCTTCAGGAAGATTACAATTTAATGGGGGTAAAATCCCACACAATTGGGGGGAAATGATTAAGCATTTAAATAGTGCCTGCTATATCCCTAGCTCTGTGGAAGGACTTGGCAGGTGTTATTTTATGTCTGTAACAATTAGCTATATTCAGGATAAAATGGAGATGGATGAGAGTGCTCTACTCTGCTCTAGCCATTTTTAGTGAGTCCAGGAGAAGATGACCCTATAGGAAGACAGGCTAGAAACTATGCCCTGTAATGACCTGCTGTAACAAAGATTAATCTGGGGAAGATATTACTTGAGGGTAGGGTGAGCACTATAACTATCATTAAATATTTTAAAGGGATGCTATGTGCAAGAAGAACCAGACTTGTTTTCCTTTGTTCCAGAAGACAGAACCAAGAACAAGATGCAGAAATTGCCAAGAGACAAACACTTCTCTCCCTAATAGAATACTGTTATAGAATGAACTAAGCTGGCTCAGGAAGAGCTGAGCTCCCCATCTTGGTGGGTTTTCAAATGGAAGTTGAGTGATTACTGGCTGGTATGTTGCAGAGGGGTGCAGGTGAAGGCATGGATGTCACTAGTTTACCTCAGCTCCTTTTTGACTTTTTTTTTTTTTTTTTTGACAATTAAGGTTAGAATTACCCATCACATAGAAATTGTGGAAACTCTGTGCATGATGTTCACATAGACTCTGGCCAATCTGGCTCAAGAGATTAAAATTTTGAAAAGCACAGACATATAATCAGTCTGTGCTGTGTTAGCACAGGATTCTGCCAGTTAAGCAACACGCAGTGAATACCAGAGACAGAATACTGGGCTCCACTGGAGTATGGATCTCATGCACTATAGCAATTCGATTTTGCTAATATTAAAAACAAGACTACTTCCTGTCATTTGTATATTCAATCACAAGTTGACTACTTATCTAGCAATCTATTTACATTGCAGTAAACATTTGATAATTCTGCACATAGAAGATGGAAAATAGAAATAGTATTATATATGAAATATGGAACTTTTTAGAATGCTTTTTAAAATTAAAAATACATTTAGCCATTCTCTTTTTTATTACTCTAATAAAAATGTTCAAAGCCTAATAACTTCAGTTTAATAACTAGATACAAAATGAAAACAGATATAACTAAGAATATAGTTGCTATGGAAAGAGAAAAAAAGTGCTAAAATCTAAGCAACTAAAAAACAAATATTTAATTTTATTGGAATTTAATGATGGAGAAAATGTACCTGCAGTATCTTGCGCTGTCACATCCGCTCCGTGGGTAACCATGGCCCTGAGGCACTCCACCTGCCCTCTTGATGCAGCCAGGTGGAAACTAAAGAAGGAAGCATCAAGATCTTGGTTAGTTACAGGTTTCAGAGGAAAAAAATATCCCATCCCCCATAAGACTTGCTCTTCTCCCCAACCTCCCCTGCACTATTGACAAGATGAATATTCTGCCCTTAGGAGGCAACAATGATGGTGATGGGGATAATGACAATGGTGGCAGCCGCTGCTACTATTACTAGCTAACATTTATACAGCACTTCAGAAGTCTGGGCAGCACTTTTGCAAATATTGACTTTTAGCCTTTCCATAACCCTGGGAGATAGATGCTATTATTATCTCCACTTTCAGATGAAGGAACTGAGACAAATGTTAAGTGTTTGCCATTCAGCTACTAGTGTCTGAGGTTTTCTTGACTCCAGGCTCACCATTCTATTCTTTTTGCTATTTAGCTGTCTCTAAATGTATAGTTCTAATGCGAGTTAATTTTTATTTTTTCCAGTCCACAAAGCTTTTTTTTTTCTTCCCTGAGGCAATTGGGATTAAGTGACTTGCCCAGGGTCACACAGCCAAGATGTATTAAGTGTCTGAGACCAGATTTGAACTCGGGTCCTCCTGACTTCAGGGCTGCTCTATACACTGCACCACCTAGCTGGCCCAGTCCATAAAGCTTTATTAAAAGGTAGGCATCTATCTACACCCAAAGAAGGAACACTGGGAAATGAGTGTAAACTGTTTGCATTTTTGTTTTTCTTCCCAGGTTATTTTTACCTTCTGAATCCAATTCTTCCTGTGCAACAAAAAATTTGGTTCTGTACACATATATTGTATCCAGGATATACTATAACATATTTAATATGTATAGGAATGCCTGCCATCTAGAGGAGGGGGTGAAGGGAAGGAGGGGAAAATTTGGAATAGAAGTGAGTGCAAGGGATAATGTTGTAAAAAAAAAATTACCCATATGCATATGTACTGTCAAAAAAAAGTTATAATTATAAAATTAATTTAAAAAAATTAAAAGGTAGGCATTCTGTTATAATAGGTAGGTGAGGAACACTGAGTCTGGAATCAGGAAGACCAGAGTTCAAATCCAACTTCAGAGAGTTTCCAGCTAGGTGATCCTGGGCAAGTCACTTAACTGCCTCAGTTTCCTCATCTGTCAAGTGAGCTAAAGAAGGAAATGGCAATTCCTATGTAATGCAAGTTAATTTTAAAAGATAAAAGATACTTCATGTATATGTCATACTTTAAGGTTGTTAACTCTTCCTCCATAACCCTAGAAGATAGATTGTTGCTACCTAATCTTCCTGACCCAGCATGTCAATACCATCCATGGGATTTTCTTGGTTTGTCATTTCCTTCTCCAGGGTATTAAGGCAATCAGAGATTAAGTAACTTGCCCAGGGCCACATAGCTAGTATCTAAAGCTGGATTTGGACTCAGGTCCTGATTCTAAGTCCAGAATTCTATCCCACTGATCCACCCATTTGCCTCTGTAAATTAATAGGTATAAGGATTTCTCCCATTTTTAAAGATAATAAAATCCAAGTAGTAAGAATTTCTGGCCTGCCCATGGGCTACACAGCCTGTAAGTGTCTGAAGTAATATTTAAATTTTGATCTCCCAAGTTAAAGTCTAGCCGTATATTTGCTAAGTCATGCTGCTACTTAATTCTTTTGCCCTTCATTATTTAAAGGAAGACAGTAGCGGAATGCTCTAGAGCCAAAACCACAGTTGTCTCAGCTGTCCTGACAATTCCCAGTTCAACACTGTGGCAAAGACTTCAAGGGTTAAAGGAAGGAATAGGAGGGAAAAACAGCTAGCTCTTCACTTCCAAGCTGCCTTTCAGTCTGATTTTTCTTGCACTCTTTCTTGGTGACAGAAAAAAGGCTCTAAGGGGTTCAAAACCTTTCCTAACCAGCATTCTGTCAAGTTACCATCACAAAGATCGTAACTACCACAAGCACCATAAGCTTAATAATATTAATAAGATTAATACTCAATACATGAGGCATAATTTCTTTTACTTTATATAAATATAAACCAAATTCATGATAGGGAATCATGGGTCCAAAACAATCATCTTGGCAAACAAAAAATGCAGTTGTATTTAGGGCAGGCTGGAATAAAAAGTTCTAAGAACAATTCCAAGGCTATTCCAGACTATTAGTAGTAGAGTGTAGGTGGAACGAAGTCTGGGAAAAATTCTGAAGGAATATTGTTCCAGATTTTTTTTTGGATCTAATTACTGCTTATATCTTCAAAGGTTTACAATAAAGCGCCTCCAGAGGGCCTCAGAAGTGGCTTTTCCAAAAAAGCACATGGTTTCTTGGGACCTGCAAGAATTAGTATATTACTATAATCACTGCAAAACTAATTTATAGCCAGGGCATTTCCTCATAGGAGAGGAGACAGAAAATAGTATGAAAGTATCAAGTTATCATTCTCTAGCCTGAAGGATAGGGATGACTCCCTGCAAGCAAAGCAGTATTCTGATGTCCTTTTATCCAATAAATCATTAATTACATAAAATGTAACAAAAATATATGCATGAAACTATTTTATAAAACTTTTTATAAATAAGCTTCAGAATTTATTAAGGCTGTCAAGGTTCTATGGTTCACAAGGGGTTTTCTATAAATTTGGTGTTCAGGAAAATCTAATGAAATAAGTAGAAGCTTATTTTCAATCCTTAAGTTGTAAATTTCTATCTCTTGGTTAAAAAACAAAAAACAAAAAAAATTTAAAAGCTTAAAGACTGGAAATAGAGCTAATCCATTATATTGTTTTATGTAAGTTTTATATACAGAGTAAATCTTGTCCTTTCCCCAAATTACAAAGTGTGTATATGTATATATGTGTGTATGTGTATGTGTGTGTGCATATATATAAATCAAAGATAACATCCACTTAATTACTTAAGTCAAATCCAACCTAAGTCAGAATAACTGTCTTTCTCAAGTCTCACAATTTAGTAGAATCGGCTAGAATAATGGCCTTCCAACTTTTCCCCACAATTATGCACTCATCCGTAAAAAATAACTAAAAGTAAAATTTTGACATGGAACAACAAGTCTTATTTATTCTTAAATCAAAAACATGTACTATTATGCTATTATAGTATAAAATTTATTCAGCAACAGAAATTTTATTTATTTATTTGCTTATTTGTTGAGGCAATTGGGGTTGAGTGACTTGCCCAAGGTCACACAGCCAGGAAGTGTTAAATGTCTGAGGCCAGATTTCAACTCAGGTCCTCCTGACTTCAGGATTAACACTCTATCCATGGCACCATCTAGCAGCCCCCAGTAACAGAAATTTTAAAAGGATGAGAATAAAATGGAATTATATTTGGGTCTAGAGTCAACTGAGATTCACTGATATCTAACTGAGATCTGTTAAAGATTTTAGTGTGAAAAGGCCAACATGTCCCACTGCATCTAGGGCCATTTCCAGTTGTCATGACCCATATCTTGCCACTAGACCCAGATGGCTCTGGAGAAGTGAGCCCGATGACTGCACAGTCCACCCTCACTTAAATCCAATTCATTTGTATGTCATGGCATCTTTCTGACATCATGGTTCTCTTTGAAAAAAAGATGAACAAAAACAACTTGAGTAAGAAAATCACATGTCAGGTGTAAACTTTAAATACTCTTTTGCAGTTTTGTCTTTGAATCCTTGAGCAAAGATCCCTACACATAAGAAACACTAGATAAATGCTTTTTGATTGATTTGGGAGTGTAGGGATCATTTTTTTGCAACTCTGGAGATGATGGAGAGGAAAGAAATTTGAAGTATAAAGCCCATTCAGAGGTCTACTGCAATAATCTATGATGAGGATGGGACCAAAAGAGACTCTGGGAAGACAGTGGGAAAAACGTTGAAAAGATAGAAAGATTTAGCAACTAACTATGTACAGTGTGAATGAACAGGAGAGAATTGAGGATCCTGAAACTAAGAGCCTTGATGACTGCAAGAATGATGGTGCTTTAGGCAGAAATGGGCAGTTTGGAAGAGGAATGAATTAAGGGGAAAACATAATGAGATTTCAACTGCATTAAAACTTTTTTATCCTGTCACTCTCACTCTGTCTCTAAGGAAAGGAGGCTCAGAGACCACCGAGGTGAGGTGAGAGACTATCGGTGAGGAATTAATTTTCCCAACAGCACATAAGTAATTGCTGATTCTGGTGCCCATATTGATATATGATAATTATCCCAAGCACTGATTCTTGGTGCAGAAGAAGAGACATTGGGAGCTTACTGCAATATTACAGAAAGTTAGCTTCTAGAAGAATGAGGGAATATTGTAATAATAATGGAAGAAGAGGGTAGTAGGGGTGTGCTGGAGAGAAGCCTCATAATGGACTATAGTAGGATGGAGAGATAATGTCACATTTTCCTGCCCTCTAACTTGATGAATACGCACCTAATGAGGTAATGCCATGGCCCTTACTCCAAACAGATTTTTTTTTTTTTTGGACAAATATATAGATAAGAACTATGTGGATAGATCTATGTTGTTTTCAGAGGATCAATGACATCATAGATAACATCTTGAGTAGGAATTGGATTTAAGTAAGCCAGAGGCGAGAAGTTGTCAGCCTCACTCTCTCTTCCAGAATCATCAGTGTATAGTGCCAAGACAAAAGTCAAGATGGCCCAGGATGGAGTAGATGACCTCAGTATCTTTAATGCACCTTTTTTTTTCTTATTTTATTTATTTTTATTTTAAATTTCTTCAACATTAACCCTTGCGAAACCTTGTGTTCCAATTTCCCCCACCCCTCCTCTCCATGGCAAGTAGTCCAATATATGTTAAACATGTTAAAATATGTTAAATCCAATATAAGTACATTTATACAATTATGTTGCACAAGAAAAATCAAATCAAACCAGAAAAAAAATGAGAAAGAAAAATGCAAGCAAACAAAAAGAGTGATAATGCTATGTTGTGGTCCACCCTCAGTTCCCACGGTCCTCTCTCTGGGTGTAGATAGCTCTCTTCATCACAAGGTCATTGGAAGTGGTCTGAATCACTTTGATACACCTTGATGGCTGCTGGAACAAATTGTTCTCATCCACCCAATTCCACCCGGGGAAAGTCTTTACACAATTGGAGTGGACATCCTCCTAAATCACCAAACGTGACTGTCAGTGAGACTCAGCTTGGTTCATCTGCCAAGAAGATTTACAGCTTCTTGGAGCTATAGATAAGAGTGGAGTGAACCAGAGGGACACCATAGGCAGATGAGAGCTCTAAAAAGGTCTCCTAAAGGGCTCCTAAAGCCCTCACAACAGAGGTGCTAGTTCTCCTGAATATCCCATGGATCTATGTAAATCTATAGTCACTTGTGGGGAAAAAAAAACCCCAATATTCATGTGAAGGAGAACACTTTACACACCCACATATGAGCACACACATAAAGAGGCATGAATGTGTGTGTATAGTACCATCTGCAATGTTTATTTCACAGGAATGGTTTCTAGGACACATCTCACAACTGGCAGGAAGTTATAAACATATTTCTTTCCTTAACCAGTTGCTCCAAAACAGAAGAGTGGATCCCCTGCCAAGGTAGACAAAATTTTATGAGAAATTAAGAAGCATCCTTCTAACCAACTCAGATTATAATGTTTAAGGGACTTGTTTTGCTTCCATTAAAGAAAAAGAATAGGTAAACTTGCAAACATTTTTCTTTATCTCTTATTTCCTTACTTCTTTCCATGAAAATCTAAGGGGGTAAACACTGGCCTATTTTTTACAGTTCTGAAACACATCTAAAAGTCTAAGCTTTCATTTAAAACCTAAAGTTATAAAATAAGTATTACACCAAGGAAAACAGATTATTCTGTGAAAGGAGGTACCTGGACAATCAAAGTCTTTAACATAAACAGTACTTTTTATCTATTAGCACACCCAATTTGCATAGAGTCTCAAATATGCCTTTCTCTGCAGAACCTAGAGAAATATACCTGTTCTCAGACTGTTTAAAATTTAATTTGGGAATTCAAATTAACATATGTGAAGAAATTATGTGTAAAGACACACACACACACACACACACACACACACACACACACATCTAGATTTATGTCAACATCTTTCCTTTCCTCTCTATTCACAGAGCCTCATTCAGGCAGGAACAAGAAATGCCCATCATAGCTTCATTCATCATTACTCTGCATCATTTTGGTATTAATATGGACAAGCTGCATGTATCATTTGTGACTTCTTGAATTTTTTTATTAGATTGTCATTATTCCTGTTTTGATTAAACAATGCATAAAAGAAGGAACTGTGTCTTATTTTTCTGTTATTAGTATTAATGTATGGCCAGCAGGATTCTCAATAAATAGTAAAAAAAAGTATTTATTGAGTATTTACTAGTGCTATTATTCCTGAAGCACTATTCCCGAGTACCAGTTACAAAGAAAAGTAAAATCAGTCCTTGTCCTTCAGAAGCTCAAATTCTAATCAGTTGTTAGCCAAGAAGTGGAATAAGAGACATTATTAAGAAAGGACTATATGAAGAAAATATATTTCATATCTGCTTATTTCACATTATTTCATTTGGATTGGCATTTTCAATTATCGGAAAGCTGATAGCTATCATTAACACCTATGATTTGTAAAATTAATTATGATTTCAAATAGCAACCTAAAAGAGATTAAAGGTAGAAATGTGATTTATCACGAGAAAAAATTTCTCAAGATTCTGGGAAAACTATTTACTAAAGTAAAATCAGAAATGATTGTATCAATCATCAGTAAAGAAAGGAAAAAATGTCAATAAAAGATGTATGGATTTCCAAGAAATCCAAAGACAAAGTTGAACTCTCATTCTAAGGAGACCTGCTTTGATATAAAATGTAGCTTTAAATCATGGCTCTGCTACAGTCTGTGTAATATTGGGCAAATAACTTTACCTCCCTGCTCTCAGTTTTGTCATATTATTTTAAGATAGGGGATTTGTACTAGTTGATTTCTAAAATTCCTCCATGCTCTAAGTTTATGATCCAGAAAGTTATTTCAAATCAGTTATTTTCAGAGCTTATAGTTGAGCTCTTAACATTTTGACAGCTTCATTAGAATGATAACACTCAAGCACAGTTTAGCAAAAGCAATGGCATTATAATTGACCTTCAAACTGTGAACCAGAACAGTGCCAATTTTTCATGATATGCTTATGTGAAAATCTGGCTGTGTGTGTTTATGGAGAACCGCAACTAGGCAGTAAGAAAAGTTGGATGGGCAAATGACAGAAGGTAGAGTGTCCTTATATTACACTCTCCAGTCTTCCTATCCACAAAAAATATTACTAATCGATAAAGAGGTGCATTTTTTTTCAATAGTAATTTTTCTAAATATATGTAAAGATAGACTTCAACATTTACTTTTGTAAGACTCTGTGTTCTAATTTTTTCTCCCTCCTTTTACCCTCCCGCTTCCCAAGATAGCAAGCAATCTGATATTGATTAAATATGTGTAATCCTTTTAAACATATTTCCATATTTGTCATGTTGTGCTAGAAAAATCAGGTCAAAAGAAAAAAAACAAAACAAAAAGGGGGAAAGGAGATAACTACATTTTGCTCCTCACTCACAGTAAAGAGGTGCAATTTTAATCCCATTAAAGATCAGAGTAGTTGTTATTGTTTGTCCTTCCTTGTCTAAGAGGGCCACATCAGGAAGGTGATGCCATGACATGCAGGTGAATTGGATTTAAGTGAGGGAAGGCTGCCTCATTTTCTCCTCTGGGTCCAGTGGCAAGACAGATTAAGACAATTAGAGATAGTCCTGGATGAAATGAGAAACCTGGGGCTTTTTTAAGCTAAGATCGTCAACAGGTCTCAATTTGACTGAGGGTGCACCCATTGACTGATTAAGGCTAGGTGGTAACTGAGGCAAAGAATCTCCTCTTTCACCTAGTTGAAAAACAATCCTCCAGGGGCAGCTAGGTGGCGCAGTGGATAGAGCACCAGCCTTGAATTCAGGAGGACCCAAATTCAAATCTGATCTCAGACACTTAACACTTCCTAGCTGTGGGACCCTGGGCAAGTCACTTAACCCTAGGCTCAGGAAAAAAAAATTAAATTTAAAAAAAAAAAAAAATCCTCCAAAAACTAAATAAATGAATCTGGGAGGGGGAGTTTCTGGCCATTTTACATTCAATCTGAGGACCCAAACAACGACCAACTAAGGCTTCACCTAGGACCTATTGGTAGCCAATGAGAATCAGATTGGTTTTGATTTAAGGCCTGGTCTTTAAGAAAGAAATCTATCCAGTAAACCCTAAGATCTTGGGAGGGTTCAGAAGTATAAGAGAAAAAAAAAGAGATGCAATTTAAATTCCATTAAAGACTACAAAAATGCAAGCGAAAGCAACTCTGTGGCCCAATTTCATACTTAATGAATTTTTAAAATATATTTAAAATTGGCCAAAATCAATGTTAATTGGTTATAAAGAATCAGAGACACTAATACACTGCTAATAGAATTTTAAGTTAGGAGCATCTTTGGAGATCATTCTGGTATTACACAACTAGAATCACAAAAATAATCACATTTCTATTCAGTAATTGCTGGGAATGTATATAAAGAATACTGAATTTTTTATAAAACAACTATTCAAAGATAGATTGGTATAGTTGTCTTTTGTGTGTACAGTTTAGCTATTGTTATTGAGACCTGGTATGACCCCATTTAGGATTTTCTTGGCAAAGATACCAGTGGTCTGCCACTTCCTTCTCCAGCTCATTTAACAGATAAGGAAATTGAGGCAAAAGGGGTTAAATGACTTACCCTGAGTTACACAGCTGGTATCTGAGGCTATGGAACTTGGAAATTCAGAACTGGCAGTGAACAGATCAAGGTCAGAGGCAGAAATCTGCCAATTACCTGCACAATGCTTGGTAATTAAAAGAGCAACTAAGAATTGACGTCTTTTAGGGAGAAATTCCTAACTTGGGATCGATTAATTAATTGTAAATTATTTTATAAAGGCTTTGATGGTCTTCGTGTGTCAGTAGATCAATAATTCAATGCAGATAACATCTCTTTCAATGACAGGAAGGTTCCGGGGGCAGCTAAGGGGTGAAATGATTACCAGGGTACCAAAGGTGCAGCCCACCAGCTGGGGAAAACACCTCCAGCTCCCCAATATCTTCTGTTTCATAGATGATTTTCAAAGCAAAAGCCCTGCCAGAGTCAATTTCATAGAAATATTTCGAGGAAAAAAAAGCCAGTCTGTTTTGGATTTAATTGTTAAACAGAGTATTTAGCTTTATACTTATAAAAACTCAGCTGGAACTCTTCAAGAGAACCAACACAGTTAAAAAGCCCAAACAGAACAGCTTGCAGATTTACATAAAACTACTTTGATCCCTTTTGCCCCTTTAATGATATTTGGAATTTCCATGCTGTGACCCAGTCCCTTAAGCAGTTCCCAAGGTTTTCTCTTGGTGATTTCCCAAAAAATATATCATCCTATTGATCCTACTGGGCCAAAACAAGAGAAAAAGGACCAGACTAAGCATGAGGGGGCAGTGGTAGGTGGGGTTTTAGCAATCTTCCCCCTGAATTTAACAACAGTTAGAAGCTTCTGGAAAATTGCAAGCACTCCTGACTTTCTGTAAGTACTTCTAGAGTTCTCAAATCAGGGAATGTAATTCAAGTGTCAAACAAACATGGCCTGCAGAAGAGATTTCATTTCCTACAAACCACTTCCCTGCAAGCTGTGCAAACTTTCCCTAAACAAACACCTCAGCACAATGTGGGATTGCTCCAGTCCTAGAGTCATAAAGGGATTTGAACTTTCACTATCCAAGAACCTAAAGAGTTATGATCTAAGCAATTTCCTTTTACTTTTCATACAGTAACTCATTCTGGTTTCCTGATTACTATATTCAAACAGACACTCAGAGAGGGGAATTAAAAAAAAACAAAAAACAACAAACTTCCTTTTTTCAAAATGCTCAGTCTCTCAAAGAACATTTTCATTCATATCAAATCCTACCAGAGTAGCTCATCCACTTCCTCTTTATAGGTAAGCATTGATGTAGAACTGGACACAACCTCAGAAATCCATTCAGTTCAACTCCTTCATTGTACAGTTGAGGAAACTGAGGCAGGTTTTGACACCCCCCCCCCAAGTCTTCTGATGGCAGAACCAAGTGTTGTTTAAAAAAAAAAAAAATAACTTTTTTTTTGTTTTCTTTTTCCCCCCTCTCCCTAGTTATACATGTACTTTAATTTTTTCTTAAATACACATTTCTTTATGAACCATGTTGGGAAAGAAAAATCAGAACAAACAGGAAAAACCATGAGACAGAAAAAAAAAAAAAAAAAAAAAACAACAGAAAAAAAAAAAAAACAGAAGAGAAAAAAATGAACCCAAGTGCACTTTTCATAAGTAATATCATACTGTCTATCCTAAGACAGTGACAGAGACTAGGTAGGAAGAGACCTCAGAGATCACTCAGCAAAAACTGACTCGCCAGTCTTTAATCTCTTGGGATCTTCAATCATCTTATCTACAAAATAAAGAAGAATTATATGTGTTTGAAGGTCTCTTCTGGCTCTACATCTATAATTCCACTCATCCTGGTAATACCTAAATACCAGGGTGTCAAGTGAGAAACAGTTATTGCTGTTTAGTTATTTCAGTCTAATCTGACGCTTTCTGACTCCCTTTGGAGTTTTCTTGGCAAAGATTATTAGAGTGCTTTACTATTTCCTTTTCAAGATCATTTTACAGATGAAGAAACTGAGGTAAACAGGTTAAGTAACTTGCCCAGGGTTACACAGCTAGTATCTGATGAGTCTTCCCGACTCTCAACCCAGTGCTCCATCCATTGTGCCATTCAGCTGCCCTATGTGACTGCATAGACATTTATATCTACAGATTCCTATCTCTTTAGCTAAAGGTGTTTTTCATGTTCTATTTTTTAAGATAAACATTGGCCCGAATAAGATTTTGAAAAGGGTCCAATTTCCCATTCAAATTCTGATCTAATTACCTAAAGATGTTAAGTCTAATAGCTTCTAGCTATCAAAGACCTTAGAAAACTAAGTTCTATTCTACACTTTGGTATATGACTGTAGACAAATTACCGAACAGAGCTGGCTCAGAAACAAATCCCCTGGAGGGACCAAAGTGCTGCCCTGGATGGTACATGACAAGCTGCTGTCAATGTTTTTCCAAAGCAGCAGTAGCAGCAACTTTAATCTCTTCAACTATTGGAAACCAATCTGGTGGAAAACTGGGAGACAGAAACATTTGTTAGCTTTCCAATTTGAGCCACTGCTGCTAAAAGAACCTGACATTTATAATAAATGGCTTTTTTTTTTTTTTTTTGAAAGGAGAATTAAAGGCCTTAAAAGCACCAGCAAAGGGATTAATTCAAAGTTATTCATCTTGATAGAGTGATAGGGTCAGCATCTCCTTGTTCAATAAATGGCTCTGGGAACTTAGTGGATTAACAGAAGCAGAGATAGAAGAGACCTTAAAAATCATCTAGTCTTAAAAAACAATAAATCTAGCACTGACACTTTTCCTTAGGTGTATAAATATGGCCAAAATTACTTATTAATCAGACACATAAACCAGAGAGCAACAATTTTACAATCTTTACAATCACTGCTGCTCAGATTTGTCCTTAGACTTTGAAACTCGGAGATCGCTTTTACATCCTTTAATTAGTAAACCCCTTGGCGATGGTCTGAAAATTCTGATCCTATACTGAATTCTGCCCCATAACAAAATGCTCAAGACACAAAAGGGTTTTTGATAAATACTATCCTCCTCAAATAGGCGAATAGTCTGAAAAATTCTTTCCAATAACAGACTGCAAGCTCTCCAAACTTGTCCACCCAATCTGCTGGAGGTACTTCTTCAGTTCTCCCTATTGTATCATCCAACCAAGGATATACTCCCCTCCTCATTATATCAAATTTAAAGTTCCCTGAAAGGCAATCTGGCAATGAGGCATGAGCTCTGGACTTGGAGACACAGGAGCCTAGCTATAGATTCTTCAGACACTTACTACCTAGTTATGTAACTGCACAGGTCACTCCTATTCCCTGGTCCTGAGCTGCTTCATCTTTAAAATGAGGATAACTGCAGGTATATTTCACAGGCTAGCTAAGAGGATCAAATCAGATAGTTAATGTACAGAAAGTTCTTCCTAAAACCTCAAAGTCCCAATATTCATGTTATTAATGTGAATAATTATTATTACTAGAACCAGTAGTGGTTACATTTAGTGGTACCACCAGATTGAAAAAGATTACTACAGATGAACTTTGGGGAATAACAGAGGTTCTTAACTTCTTATGTCATGGACCCCTTCTCAGAGTAGTGTTTTGATATGAATACATTAAAATCTGGAAGATTATAAAGGAAATAATTTATGCTGAGATACTTATTAAAAATATGTATATCTGTCCATCTGTTTATCTATCTGTTTGCCTAAATTCACAGACAATGGATTCAGCAGAACCAACTGATACTCTAGCTTAGTGGAATTCCCCCATTTTTTTGGGGGGGGGGGAAGTAGGAAGGGTTCCTGTTTTTTCCCTATGACTACCCTCAAACCTTACTCAAGTGGACCTGTAGAGATGTTTCCTTCCTGCTTGGTATATTTTAATTTTGCTCTACCTGATCATCTGCCTTGTTAAATGGTGGTGGATGCCCTGTTGCCTTTAAAAAACAATGGATGGCAAACAAAATGATTTTGTATGGGAAAAAAAAACTAAGAAGGAAATGGCAAAAGCATTGATGCTGAAATATTTATTCAAGTGGAAAAAAGCTATAAATTTTATTTTTATTTTTTTTTTTTTTTTTTTTTTTTTTTGCTGAAGCAATTGGAGTTAAGTGACTTGCCTAGGATCACACAGCCAGGAATATTAAGTGTTTAAGACCAGATTTGAACTCTGGTCCTCCTGACTTCAGGGCTGGTGCTCTATCCACTGCACTATCTACCTGATCCAAATGAAATATCTTTATTACTGAAAAGAAATTAGACAAAATTAGTGTGTATAATATTTCATTAAAAAATGTGTGTAGGGGCAGCTAGGCGGTGCAGTGGTTAGAGCACCAGCCCTGGAGTCAGGAGGACCTGAGTTCAAATTTGGCCATGGACACTTAACATTTACTAGCTGTGTGACCCTGGACAAGTTAACATCAATTACCTTGCAAAAAAACAAACAAAAAAACCAACTAATTTTAGAGATGTGGCCTATGTTGAGAATAAATATTTAGAGCAATAGAATAATTAAATTCTAGTTTTCAAATCATGATTCTGAAATCTTCTCAGTTATCCAAAGAATATATTTCTACTCATAATTTTTGAAAGACCAAATAAAAAAGGTGCCACAGAACTGGGGAAGGACAAATGCTGTTTTTTATTTTTTAAAGGGAAAAAAGTAGAGTCAATAAACTATAGCCTAGGGAAGTTCCATTTCTGGCAAAATTTTAGAACAAAGTATTAAAAAAAAAAAAGATAATTTGTGAATATTCTGAAAGGGAATCAGGTATCATTAAATGTCAGAAGTGGTTAATCTAAAAAGACAGATTAACTATTTACCTCTTTAAACAGATTAACTATTTATGTCTTCAACAGAAGAACTAGTCAGGAAGAAGCTGCTGACACAGCCTAATTAGATTTCTGATAAGTAATAGACAAGAGTCTCTTATGCTAGCCTAGTGAAGAGAATGGAAGTTGTATACTGATAACACTGTTAAGAAGTAGGTGACTGGACCAAAAGAATATTCATTAATGGGTCAGTGCAAACTTGGAGGGAGGCCTTCAATGGAATGTCCCAGAAATTTTGAGCTTCACCTTGTGCTCCTTAACATTTTAAACAGTTCCTTGAATAATGGCATATTAGACAAGTTTGTCATACTGCAGATAACAAAACAGGAAGAGAAAGTTTGCATGTTAAAAACCCGAATCAAAATCCAAAATGATCTAGACAACTATCCAAACTGACAACTCTGGGAAGTAGTAAACTCATCCCTTAATGAAGATCTTTAAACATAAGGTAGATGATCATTTGTCAGGGATTTTTGAGGGAGATTTCTTCGTCGGCTATGGGTTGGATTAGATGGTCTCTGAATTTCCAACTCATAGGATTCTAAGACTCTGTTAGTGGGTGGAAGTTCTAGATTATATCAGAGTTGTATAATCTTCATCAAAACCAAAAGTGAATCAAATATAAATCTTCAAATAGAGGCTCAGGGATTACTTGCAGGAAAGTTGCAGAGGATCCCTATTTTCTGGTTGGCTAAATGAAAAGAACATTGGAATTAGAGTCGGAGAATCTGAGCTCTCTGAATTCAAATCCTGGCACTTTCACTTATTATCTGGCTTGGCAAGTTACACACTAATTTTGTCTAATTACTTTTCGGTAATAAAGATATTTCATTTGGGGCAGGTAGACAGTGCAGTGGATAGAGCACCAGCCCTGAAGGGGTTGGACTAGTTCTCTAGGATTCTTTCCATTTATGATCTATAATCCTACAGATTCAACAATTCAAGGCATGGAATCAGTGACCAAAGAAGTGGTTCATGAAATAACTCAAATACCACAGAGGAACCATTAGGTAGCACTAAATGAACTCTAAGGCCCCATCCAACTCTAATATTTTGTATTTCTATACTATTACTACAATCAATTCATATAAATTGATGAGTTTTACTTACTATCCTTTCTATTGATCTTGACAAATAGAATACCTAAAAGTTGGAAAAAAAGGAAAAAGGACTGTGGGCAGGGACTAAGGGGGAAAAAAAATACTTTCAGTAAATAGCTACATATGAAAATACATTTTGAGGCATAAGACTCAGTTTCCATGACCTGATTTATCTTTGCTGTCTCTACTGAGAGGTACTGAGAAAGAAAGGTACTGTTATCCTTTAGTAAACTCTCAGTGTTGAGAGAATCTAGATTTACAAAAACCTCCAGTCACACTGATTTCTCTTTTCTTCATCTTGATCATGGTAAACAAAAAACCAAAAACTGTTAGCTGGAAAAGAAATTCCTATGTTATTTACCTTTCTCAAACTATAAAGTTGGGGATGATTTATTAAATGTTATCTAGGCAGGCTAACTTACATGAAATTTATAGCACAATTGTAATCTCAAACAAATCTGTGAGTTAATCCAGGAGTTCCCTCCATTGCTATAGATTGCAAGCAATCCATGTCTGTCCAGCCCATGGGACTCTGTCCATGCTGACCACAGGGAAATTGTAAGGAGCATTCCCCAAATGCTGGAGACCTTTCATTTCTTCCAATTGCCTAAACACATAGCAGGACACTGACTTGTCCACCTGTCACTCCACTTAACTACACAACCAATCTATTTTTTTTAATATGATTTCTTGAAAACATTCTTTAATCCTGCTCTTCTCCTAAAAGTGTGAGAGATTTCCAGTTCTATGTTCTAAGGGTTTTTCAGTTAAGAGAGTCTAAATAGGCAGCTAAGATAACAATATGGCCCCTCCTTCAGAGGACCAGGCCCAAAAGTCATAGAACAATTATTCTCTTGTAAAATCTGGTGACATCAGTATCAAGAACTAGTCATTACAGGTATGGGTATATCGATATGCCCTATCAATTTCATTCTAATATATGTATACCCATTTATCAATTTCACTCTAAAAGAGTACCTTTGTAGCCAATAAAATATTTCCTTGATTCAGATCTCATCATCATGCTCACAGAGTACAAGAGAGTGTTGGTTGGCCCTCCCTGCTTTAATCTCTCCCCATTCCGATGAATTCACCATTCATCTGACCATGTCACCCTTACCCAGTAAAATCCTGTGGCTCCCTATTCTCTAGAATCTAATCTAAAATGCTCTGTTTTGTTCTTAAAGGTCTTCACAATCTAGTTTTTCCAGATCTCCTATGCTTTACTCCTTTTCATGAACTCTAAGATCCAGCCAGTAACACCAGCCTCCTTGACATTCTCACACATCTCTACCTCCCAATTTTTGATTCTTTATTCCCATATTCCCCATGCTCAATTCTCCTTCTGCAAACTTCCCTACTCTCACCCCCATCCCACCCAAGCTAGTACCTTCTGTCTGTGATTATTGCCGATTTCCACTTTATATATTTTGGATATTTTCATTAGATAAGAATTCCATGAGAAAAGGGGATCATATTTTTGCTTCTGCACCCCCAGATCTTAGCACAGTACACATCATATAGCACTTAATAAAGATTTGTTGACAGATTTCAGAATTCCTCATGGGTTACAAAATTTCAATCTGCTCACACTCACTATGCTTTTCCATTTCTTGTCTTTCGTGTAAAAGTCATTAGTTCTTTGGAACAGCAATATTCCACATATTGCTGCCATGTAGGAACACTAGGAGAATGTTAATATTGTAAAATATGTGCCTTTGCTTAACTGAAAACCAAGATTAAAAGAGCTGGGCCATGCCCTCAAAGCATTCATCCAGTTCTCTTCTCTCCTGCTGTACATCAACACCAGTCATGGTTTGCTAGGAAAGTGAAGGAAGAAAAAAGATGAAGCATTAATGGTGATTATTTTTCAGGACTGGAGAATAAGTTTTCACTTCAGTGATTTTGAAGATTTCTGATTTCTCTATGTACAAAGAGAACAACTCTTTCTAAGTATGAGTAGTTATAATCAGAATAACTTGATTATCTGGTGGCCAGTTTCTGGCAATGAGCCTCTCTGAACTTACTTAGGTGGGTCCTTGAAGGACAGTCTTTAGCTAGGCTTGATTTCAAAACCATTTTGGGTTGGCTTGTACTCTACTCTCATATCACATAAGACGATGAGATCATAAATCTAGAGTGAGAGAGATCATTTAGTCCAACTCTCATTTTACAGATGAGGAAACTGAAGTTGAAAGAAGTTAAGTAACTTGTCTGAGATTATATATATAATCCTCATCAAAGGTAGGATTTGAATCCATGTCCTCTGATTCCAAAGCCACTCTTCTTCCTCACTATCTTTACAAGAACCCCACTCACCTCCACATCATGCTGAGGAGTGAGGATTGGAGGAAAAAAAATTCCTTTTCTTTTCTCTAGCTTCATGAAAGACCAGACAAAAATCCTCAGCATCATGGGCAATGCTATGTTGGAGTCCTTCTCTAATAAGAAGAAAGTAGTTCTTATAAATTAGATTTGAGGGAGTGGACTGGAAGAGAAAAGGGGAAAAAACAAAACAAAAAACAAAAAACAAAAAAAAAGAGTTTCCACTTCTAAGAAGAAAGCAATATATGAAAATATGTGTTGCATGATTGTATAAGTATCATCTACAACTTTTATCAAATTGCTTGCTTTTTCAATGGAGGGAAGGAGAAGGAAAAAATGAAATGTTTATTAATTTATTTAATTTATTTATAAATTATTTTCACATGAAATTGGGGAAAAAATAAGACATTACATTTAAAAAAGAAGTTGTATAACATCTGAATATACAAGGGGGAGATTTTGATATAATTTATTTATATAATCCAAATGCAACTGTGATAACTACTTATCATCTACTACTTACAATACAGTCTCTGCTGACATTCTAATAAGGGAATGAAACCAACAAAGACAATTATAATATATGATATAAAGTGATAAGTACACCAGAGCATTATAAAAAGTGCTTTGTGAGGATTCCAAGTCAGATAAGAATTGGAGGACTAATTAGCATCTAAGTTGGGGCTTAAAAGAGCAAAAAGGAAGAGAGGACATTCCAGAGTACATTCCAGAGAATAGTGTGAGCCCACATTAAGAACTACTCTGGAAATAAGGTTATAAAGAGTTTAGAGAAGTCACTATTACAAATGTCAAGTCAGTGACATTCACGTGATTTTCATCCCCCTCACTTCTGGAGCAAAAAATTACTATGGAGTACTTATTCTAGCCATTCATTTTTATCAACATACACAAAGACATAGTCAGGCAAAAATAATCACCCAGCGATATTCTTATTAAAAGGCAGAATTCTGTCTGAAGGGGGAGAGAGAAAGTCTCAAAGTCAGAGAAGACCTGGTTCTGCTAATTCACTGCTAATGTATATTACCTGTGTGATTCTGGGCAAATGCCTTAGTCTTTCAATGTCTCCCACAAATCCTCTAAGATGGTAAATGACAAAGTACCAATCTGCATTGTAAGAGCATCTTTCTTCCCTCTCCAGGTGTTCCCAATATCCCAGAAACCACAGGTCCAGTCCAAACAAACAAAAACCAGAATAGCCCTTTAGGGACCATAGATCTTCTTGTCAGTCCAAATGCTTCTAACACTTCCTCAGCATTCAGCACATACTATAGGCACTTAATAAGTGCTTAGTGATTGATTTCATAACTGTCCTCTATGTTTTCCTCTTTACTCTTTACAGCCTTTCACCAAAGTAGAGTCTTTGCTCTGACATCATTTGGGTGCTACCTAAATGGATGAAGTCTTGGTGTATTAAAACAGGAAAAGCCTCCTTCAAGTCCAATTCTATGCACTAAAATTATTTACCTAAACAAATGTCAAAACCAGAGATTTCTCAGTTGACAGAAAGTTAAATACAGAAAGTCTGTGCTGGTGTATCAATACTTGGTAATGGGTAGTCAATGATACATTTTGGCAGGCCAGGGTCCTGCTCCCCTTATTATCTGCACATATTGGCCACTTCCCCAGCACAGTCCAAGACCACTCCAGGATCAGGTTAAAGTTAATTTGAGGATCTGCATTTGGGTTGGAATGCAGCAGCTATGTAAAATGATCTTTTCAGACAGCTGGCTGGACAGAGGTTTACCTCTATGGCACCCTAAGGAACTTACTGGAGACCTAAATAAGACCACAGTGCACAGAACATAATACACTGACATAATTATCTGCTCAAGCAGCATTAGTATGCCAGAGGCCATAGTTTCCCTGGAATTTCACAAGGTTACACACTCTAGAAGACAAATGCCCTGGAGTCTTACTAATTAATGCCTATAGACAGACAACCTTTCCCTCCTCCATTTCTTTGACACTCAGCTCCCCCAACAACAAATGAAAATCTTTGTCTTCAAATTCCTTCAAAATTTCCCTCAGTAATACAAAGTTCTAGTATCTAATATACATACCTGAGATTTAAAAAATGAAGTTAATCTACAAACCTCTCTCATCAACTGGTTTGCTACTGGGTGAAATCTTTCAGTTAAAGCAACCCATAAAATGTAGAGGGATCTTGATCAGCATCTAGGGAGGGAGTGCCCACACGAACAAAAAACATGGATCTTTCCAAGTATCAAATCAATCTCTGAACCAACAAAACCTTTTCCAACACCCGCCCAGTCCCTACTTCCTGCTATGCATTTTCCCACTTTGTCATGTTACCTCTAATCACCAATCATAGGACACAAATGATAATTCTGTAGTGAAATATATTTCATCTGATTTTTCTTGTGCAGCAAGATAATTGTATACATACGTATGCCTATTTGGATTTAAAGTATATTTTTTACCATGTTTAACATATATTAGATTATATGCCATCTAGGGGAGGGAATAGGGAGAAAAATTGAACACAAAGTTTTTTTTTTTTTTATTATATATATATTTTTTATAATATTATCCCTTGTATTCATTTTTCCAAATTATCCCCCCCTCCCCCCGATGACAGGCAATCCCACACATTTTACATGGAACACAGTTTTTCAAGGGTCAATGTTGAAAAAACTATACTTTCATGTTTTGAAAATAAAAAACTTCAATAAATGAATTAAAAATTTAAAAAAAAAAAAAGTATCCTTCATCAACTTACCACTTGCATGTAAAAAGTTTAAGTGGTAATAGGAATATCTGGGCAACAACAAATATAAACCTGATGAAATCTTGTATTCTCTACAACTTTTCAGTCAATTGTGTGATAATTGATAATGAACATGTGATTTATTTTGGAATATCATCTGCAAAAGCCTTCTAAAACTCTGAGGATTGTTGCAAAAATTTTATATACAGATGAAAGTATTTGTAGTTGGCATTCTCAGTTTCCTTAAAATATGTATTAATATATAACATTAATAATGTTAATGTTTCCCACACATTTATCTTCTCCCCTAAAAAATACTTGTAAAATGATCCCTTAATTGTCCTCAATACTATTTCACTCCCAGCTTGTCTTCTACATAGACTTGCTCTAATCCATCTGCTTTTTCTATTTTTGCCTTCTTTAATGACATTTCTACTTCTTCTATTAGGATATCTAAGAATATGATTTTAAGGTTCAAGTAGCTCTAGTGTCGATGTTGAAAAATATGTTCCAAGTTTTTTCAAAAAAATTTTTTTTCCTGTTTTGGGTCTTCTTTCCACTTTAATTCTTAAATGCTCTTAAGATGACTGCTTAATCACTACTTACATTCTTCCAAAATTCTTTACATTAAGTTTTTACAAATAAGTTTATATTCTAAATGAATGCTGCCACCTCTTTCAACTTGGCAAATAATTTGTGCCTTAACATACCTTTTTGGAGGCATCTTGGAGATTCTTCTGATCTCCTTGTTATGGCTATCGATTTATTTCAGTTAAATTTTTGCATGAAATTATTAGTTTGTAACTACATCTTTTCTTCCATCTACTATTAAATTTCATTATGAATGACTTTTTGAAGATGTAGAATGATTATAATAGATTATCATGTTTTGAGAAATGACAAGATGATTTCAGAAAATCTTGGAAAGACTTAAATGAACTGATGCATAGTAAAGTGAACAGAACAAGACCATACATAATAACAGCAATGTTCAATAAAAAAGTGTGAGTTGGCTATTCTCAGTAATACAATGGTCCAAAACAATCCCAAAGGACTAATAACAAAGCATACAATTCTCATCAGAGGAAGAACTGATATTCTTTGAACACAGACTTAAAGCATTATATTTTTCACATTCTTTCCTTCATTTTTTTTTTCTTTTATTCGAGCCTTTCTGTATGAAATGACTAATATGGAAATGTTTTACATAGCTGCACATATGTAACCTATATCATCTCAAGAGGAGAGGGAGGAAGAAGGTTGGAGATAGAGTCTGGAACTCCAAACTTCAAATAAAAATGTTAACACACACACACACACACACACACACACACACACACACACACACACACACACAATAGTGTCTTGTTTGAAGAAGTCAGTGTTGAATTGTTTTAACTATAGGCCATAGCTTTGTCTCATTTTTATTTATTCTTTCTTCTAGTTTAAAAATTTTTTTTTTGTTTCAATAAAACTCATGACTGAACTATACACAAATAACTGGAATCAGGAATGACTTCCACATAATTTATGTGCTATTTCTTATTTTTAAAATATAACCAATTTCAGTTTTAATGAAATTACTAGAAATAACCATTCCTATCATCTACCAATTCTTCTATTAGCTGAGACCATATTCAAAGCTCATCCAGCATGGGAAAACCTGAATGTGTTATTCAAGAGTCCATGATCAATTCCATACTACTCTGGGCTTTTCAGTAATCCTTTATAAACTTTATTTAATCCAGTATTTAATTTTATATAAAATGCTAGCCTGAAATATATCAAAATACTTGGTTCTCAGGATAACAGATATAGTTAAGGCTTTTTAAAAAATGTATTAGTTCCATCATTAGTAGAAAAGTCCACTATTTGGCTATAACACTTCCAAGTATCCTCCACCCTCTACAAGTGAAATCATTCTGCAAAAATGCCTTTACCCACAGATTTAAGGCAAAAGTCCTACAGAAAGGATTCATAAGTACAGGGACCTAAGGTTTATTTCAGCTTCATGAAGTCACTTAAAATATTTAATAATTAAATGAAGAGGGAAAGCAAACTGATGTAATAAAGCAAATGTTTTTCACCTCTTAAGATCTGGAACCCTTTTGGCTATCTGGTGAGACCTATGGACCCCTTCTTAGAATAACGTTTCCAAATCCATAAAACAAATAGGATTGCAAAGGAAACAAATCACACAGAAATATAGTTATTAAAATTTAAAAGAAAAAAGTTCATAGATCCCGGCCTTGCATATAATGGTACTTTCAAACAGCAGAAAAGGCAACCGTCCCATATACCATTTAAGTACATGTCTGCATGTACTGTGTGTGCTGTGAAATGTGGCACAAGTATTCACATGTTGCCGTTTCAAACACTGGAGCTGGACCTGCTATGTTAGTCTGCCTGTTCCTAAGACAAACACACACAACTTTAATTAAGTTCAAAACGAAATGTGGAGGAAAATTCTATTGAAGTAATTATAACCCTCTAGGGTAAGAGGTTTCAAGGTTCTGCAATCCTCCCACTTCCTCCCATCCACCATGGAAACAACACAGATGCAGCAGAGTGTGGCCAAGTGGAACGGCTTCAGCATAGCCTTGAGGAAGCCCCTTCCTACACCAAGGCCTCCATTCTATTACAACCCCACCACACCTCCTTCTCAGTTTGAGGAAAACAAACTTGCTTGGTCTCTAGAAGAGAGTTATTCCAAGAGCTTCTCCAAAGAAATGGCAAAGAGAAGTCCCCATCTGGTTACTGACCCTGGGTGAGCAGAAACGGAGGTCTCTGGTGAATGTCTGGGGAGACAGCTGCTTTTCTAATCGCCCCCACATTCCTGCAGTTTCTGGGCCAATGGGTGGCAGTGGATTTAAGAATTTCTCCCCTGAAGTTCTACAGGAAATTTGGGGGCTAAAATGCCAGGATGACAGGGTCGCACATCTGAAAAGAGGGGCCTTAGAAGAACGCCCGCTTCCCCGATTCCCAAGTTAAACTAAATCATTAGTGAGTTACACATGAGAATTGGAGAATTAATAAGAATTGGAATGTCTTCTCCCCTCCCCCCATATAAGGAAGTACCCATAAATAAAAGGCTGGCTGAGAGCCAGAAAAAGCCTAGGTTGCAGTCTTTACCTTCACATACACTGGTAAATCATTCGAACACTTAATGATTTAGGAAACTTTTTGGGACTATGAGCTAGAGAAAAGACTGATCTCTGTTAATAAAGAAGGTTGTCTTACCAGGAGCTCTGTCTTTAGGACTAGATAGTCTCAAAATCTCTGGTGTTCTCACTGGCACATCCACCACACCTGGAGCGCTCTTCCTCCTCCAGTAGCCTACAGACACCCCAAGCTTCCAAAAAGCCTCTTCCTTTATAAGAAACCTACTCCAACCCCATTAAATTTTAATGGCTTCCCACTGTTAATTACTTCCTATTTAGCCAACAAGTAGCTTTCATTGTCTACATTTATTTGCATGAAGTTCACCCCATTCGGCTGTAAGCTTGAATAAGGGAGGGACTACTTTTTGCCTACTTTTGTATCTCCAAGGTTAAGCACAGCATCCGGCACATAGTAGGAGCTTAATAAAAGTTGACTGACTGATGGAATCAAAGGTCCAGAGTTCAACCCTAATCTTATCGCCCCCCACAAATGAATTAGGTAAGAGGTTCTTCTAAAAGAAGCTCAAATTTCTGCTGTGAGGCGAATGTTTTGCCAGTTTCTATGAGGGATATAAAAGCAGAACAGATGTGTTGCAGCAACTTTTCTTAAGGACTTCAGTTATGTTGGAGAGGCAGGATTATAGGGCCCAGGTTTGGTCTGGGGGGGGAGGGTTAGAAGGTGCAGTCCCTTCATTTTACAGGAAATGAATCCATGATCCAGAGAAAGTAAATAATCTGCCCCAGGTCTTACAGGTCCACAGACTATAAACTGATGCATATCTCCTTTGATAGAATGTAAATCCCTGAGACGGAGACTCTCATTTTTTTGTCTTCACATACTCAGGTCTTAGCACTAGAAGAACAGTAATTTAACAAATGTTAACTGATCTTTAAGAATTGTTAAGATTTGGATTTATAAAGAAGAGAGTAAGAATGCATTTCAGGAAAGAACAGCATCATTATGAACTCTGTGGTACTGTAAGTCCCTTGACCTACACAAGTAGGTTTGGTAGCTGGGAAGGATGGCCTAAGGTAAATTAGTTAACTACAGGAGTTAAGTTATAAAGTGGGCAGTACTATGGAACTCCTTTGATTCTAGAAAGTGAAAACAGAGCCTTTGCAGACCCTAAGTAGGAAATGCCTTTCCTTTCCTTCCAAAAAGGTTAAATCCAAGATCTAGTTTGGAGAAAGGTATTTATTCTTTTATTTTTGCTTTGGATAAATTGATGGGAGAGGTTAGGAAGTTGCCTGGGGCCATAGAGACACTCCCAGAGACTATAGGCCCAAGGGCAAGATTCAATACCAGAATGTGGGCCTCTGGACAGTGAATTCTTTGGCCAAGACCACCCAGGAAACAAGGATAGATGCCAAACTTCAGCTCTATGCAGCTCTCTGCTCCTTCAAATATGGCGGCTAAATGATAGAAAAGGATGCAAAGGGTATTGAGTCACATAATATTTCAACTTTTTATAAATTTAATTTTACTTCCTGCTTCAAATGTGAGATCCCTAAGAGTAGAAATATAGCTAGAGGAATTAAATGTGTATCAATCTAGACATCCTTGCATATTCTTAACTCCTCCTTAGAACAACCACCTCAGGAGGGGGTGTAGCCTGAGAAGTGGTAGAAAGCAAAACATTTTACTCACTTTAGAAACCAGATGGTATCTTAAACACTGCTAACTTCAGGGCTCAAACATTGGCTCAGGGATATCAGGGATAGGCTGCTTTGATTGGTTATGGTTTCAGAAACGCTTCTAGCAAGTTTCCAGTTCAAGTAATTTGGTATTAAACCAATTCAGTCTGCATTTTTAATAAGTGAACTCACATGAAAAATATAAGGTAGAAGCAAAAATCTCTAAAGGTTAAGAATCAAAATCCTCTGCAAATGTGAGACTTGAGACTTAACATAGGAATATTAAATTAGATTAAGCACAAATAGAGAAGTGTAAATTTTCAAATACTTGCCTCAGTAACCAATCATCCAATTGACTTGGGATCAAAGAATTAACAAGAAATTGTTAGTAACAAAGAATTATTAGTTAACTTCTGCTTTTTATGATATGGACAGGGCAGAGTTATCTCATTCTGTACTTTTCAAATATGAGCCTTTATGATAACTTAAGGATATTGGATTTGAATAATAGGATAGGGACAAGAACTTTATAATGGCCCCTTGTAAGCCAGAGGTTACAGACTAGAAGTCTGGCACTGTTACTAAGTTAAGCTTGGGTAAGTGTATATTTATTCTCAGCGTCCTCAGTTTCTTAACCTGTAAATTGAGAGAGCTAGACCAGATAATTTCTAAGGTCTCCAGTCTCCACTGGATCTAAATTACCTGTTATCCTGGTTAGAAAACTGGAAACAAAGTCCTCTCATCTACTGCAATGCCCCTCTCAGGTTGAGCTCATCACTTCTACCCTCATCACCAGGAGGCTAATACAAGCCTTGATGGGCACCACTTCCCGGATGGAATCCCGAATCCCTCCCAATTCCTTCTCCTTTATAGAGAGGGTAGAATCTGGACTTTTCAGCCTGCTCCATTCATTACCTGCTGCTTTGCCTGGTTTCTAGATGCCCCTGTACTGAGCTCCTTGAGAGTAAGACCTCTCTCTCTCTTTATTAATTGTATCTCCTTTGCTCAGCACAATGCCTGGCACATATTACATGTTTAAAATGTTTACTGGATTCTTTTGACTGAATAACTGATAAAAGATTTGAGAAGAACAAAATTCCATGAAGAAAAAAAGAGGTTCAGATTTGAAAGATATGGCTTTTCCTGGAGGGCAAGAAACTAGAAAAACAGTATTCCTTCTCTTTATTATTTTGCTCTAATAACTTCCTACATTAACAATGTTATCTAGTGAAAAAAATGTTAAGATTTAGAATTCAAAACTACATACAAGTGTTGATCCTGATTTTATGATTAACTCAATATTTACAGAGTGCCTGTATGCAAAGCACACAATTCTATCAATCAATAAATCAGCCTCAAGCACTTAAACCCATATTATGGGCCAGGCATTGTGCTAGACATTAGGGAGGCAAAGGCAAATAGGAAACTTTCAGTCCCTGGCCTTAAAGGGCTTACATTCTATCAGGAAGAACAATAAATATGCATTAAATGTTTACAAGGTAATAGTGATAGGGTGATAACACTCCAAGCTAGAGGTAATCAGGAAAGGCCTCCTGTATCTTGTGGCATCTGAGCTGGTTGGAAGGAAACTATGGATTCTTTAAGAGGCAGAGGGCATGCTGAGGGATAAGGGCTAGCCTGTACAAAAGCAAGATGAGGGAAGAATTATCACGTGCAAAGAACAGCAAGTCGTCCAGTCAGCCAAACTGTGTAATGCATGAAGATGTGGAGAATAAAAGTACTGAAATTTACTGGTCAGGAGAGTTAAACATGGTCACACTTCAGGAAAAGTACTACAAAAGATGTCTCTCCAAGAAAAGTCACAATGTTTACTAAGTTTCCTTATCAGCAAAATGGGAATTATACAAACTGTGATTGTGTTAGAGTAGGAATTCTCAGATAGGAACTTTTACCAATAGAATATCTTCTGTTCAACTGGAGAGTCTCAGGGCAGAGGTTCTTAACCTGGGGGCCCTGGAATTGCCTTTTAATTTTTTTTTTTTTTTTTTTTTTTTTTTTTTTTTTTTGCTGAGGCAATTGGGATTAAGTGACTTGCCCAGTGCCACACTGCCAGATTTGAAGTCAGGTCCTCTTGACTTCAGGACTGGTACTCTATCCACTGTGCCACCTGGCTACCCCTAGAATTGGGTTTTTTAAAAATATATTTGAATAACTGCTTTTCAGTACAATTGGTTTCCTTTGTAATCCTATGTATTTTATGAATTGAAAAATATTTTAAGAAGAGTTCCATAGTTGTTAGATGCTCAAAGAAATAGGTACATGAAACAAAAAAGATTAATGTCTGTCTTTGGATCACTGGAAAATTAAATGACTTGCCTATAGTCAACAATCAGTATTTGACTGAGGCAAAATGGAGATGAAAACATTTGAAAATACAAATGCATACATGTGCATGCACAGACACACAGACACACACATTTTATTCAGTAGGCATTCTCCAAGTTGCAGAATCAAGAGGAACATTCCAAACTCCTCCATACAATTACTGATTTGTTTTGAGAAACAATAAAGCACAGTGGAAAGACTGCTAGAATTATGATAGAAGACTGTGCCTCACTAACAAGCTATGTGACCATAGACAAATCAGTTATACTCCCCAGCCCTAATTTCTCTATCTGTAAAATGAAGAAAATCATTGAATTTGTACCTCAAAGGAAAAGTCTTGATCAGCCTTAATCTCCTCTATTAAGCATAAATCATTACCACCATTAACAAATCTTCAGGTAGTTAATGAACAAATAAGTGCTCTCACAATGTCCAGATTTTTGAAATTGTCTTGCTATATTGCTGGTCTACAATCATATTTCATCTCTGAATTAGTTGAGATGATTATGAACACACCTTCCTTTTCTCTGAGGTGTGCGAAGCCGCCTGATGCAAGGAATTACAAAGTCACTTTGGGGAAAATCTGGACAAGATAATCAGGAAAGGGGTGGCTAGGTGGTGCAGTAGATAGAGCACCAGCCTTGAATTCAGGAGAACCCCAATTCAAATGTGGTCTCAGACACTTAACACTTCCTAGCTGTGTGACTCTGGGCAAGTCACTTAACCCCAGCCTCAGGGGAAAAAAAAAAAAAAAAAAAGATAATCAAGAAAATGGTGCAGGAACCAAACCCTCAAACCTATTATATATAGCTAAATACTCTCAGGAGGGGCTTGGGTGTAGTCACTGTTGCTTGGGGTCCAAGACCAGGACTACTCTTCTACCGGAAGGACTAGCTTCCAATCAACAGAAATCTCAACTAAGCAAAGATTAGAGGAGTGAAATTATTTAACCCCCAAAGTGGCATCAAGGGAATGCAGAAAGTATGAGGGTCAAAAGCAGAGGTCTCCTTTGCTGTTGCTCTCCTCCCTTTCTTGCTCCTCTAGGACTTGTTTTTTTCCTCTGTCCCAGGCTAGTACTACAGAGCTTAGGACACTGGTGTGGGTTCAGTATTTCCATGGAGCCCACAGTTTTTGGTAACCATAGTTAACTCATAGTAACTAATGAGTAGTGTAAGTGGATAGGGATCTGATTTTGGGAATCCGGAAGACCTAGATTCAAGTACTACATTTGACACATACTGACTATATACCCTGATCTGAGGCACAAAGTGTCAGAGCAGGGGTTGATGACTGGCGTTAGTAGAGAGCAATTTTTTCCTTGGAGTTCCCTACAAATAAACCCACAGCTGCTGTCAAAAATAAAAAACACACAAAAAACCCACTTAATTCATATTATCAATTTATGCTTTACTCCTGAATTTCCCTCAACTACCTTTCCCAGGATTTACGGTTGAGAAGGATCTTAGAAATTGTCTTGTTCAGTTCATTCACTTTATAGATTGAGAAATTAAACAGAACAAATTCTCTAAGGACATAGCAAAGCAGATGATCTCATCCATTGGTGTAAAACTATTTGTTTTCCTTGAATAAGACACTTGCAGCTTTGGCTGCTACCTCAAACTTGCTATCAAATAGACTTTTTTTTTTTTTTTTTTTAACCAATTCTAAAATTTCTGACTTTGAAGAAGAAATGTTTTGTCATTCCTATGAAACTCTGCCAGAATGACACACATTCCCTTAGGAATGCCCCCTTCTCTTGGTTGATTCACCTTCTCCTGTGTAAGGTATCACTTCTCTATCCTAAGCTGTAACACTACACTGCTGATTGGCTGAATACTCTAAAGCCAACCTGAGAAATTTTAAGAACCATATCTGTACCTTAAGAAGCAGAAAGTAAATTGTCTTTCTTAGTGTGCTTAAAACTCTTGGCCATTTAAATTATTTGATTCCCAGTCAGATCCAGCTGATGAGTAAGATTCAACCTGAGCTCTTCAGCAACTCAAGCTGAGAAATTCTCTTACAAAGATGGGGTAACTGAGGTTCAGGGAGGTCAAGACTTATATGTCTTTTGATTTCAAATCCATGTCTATTTTCATTATACCAAGCTGCCTCTTCAGTTTGTACCTTCCTATTCTTTAGTTTGACAACCAGAAGAAAGCTTTTCAAACTTTTCAAAGAACTTTTATTATTAGTAAGGAAGGACAGCTATAGAATCTTCTTCAAGACATATTTTTAGTGAGGAATTAGATTATAGTCACCCTGCTCATGATTCCCCAACAAATACCTCATAACCAAATCCTGATGGTCAAGTCATGAAACTCAACAGCAATAAGCTAATCATCTGTCTAAAACACTGTTCTTATGAATCTATTATCCCTTGGAATGTTATTTCTCCTAATATTGTATCTTTGTAGAAACAATTACCATTAGGTAAGGAATGCTTCTATACAGCAGGACTTGTTAAATTTTTTGTACCCTTTTCACCAGAGAAATTTTACATGACCCTGGGTATACAGGTATATAAAACAGGTATACAAATCAAACATTTACTAAGAATAAATCATAATTCTGCAACCTCTACATTCAGTGACATGATCCCATATAGGGTCATGACCCACAATATAAGAAATTTTGATATAGATGTTCCTAAAGTCTTACTGTGGTATTAAGCTTAAAAAAAATTAATTCAAACTGCACTGACTTTTATACCACTGACAAATGAAAAGGCAACAAAATCTATGAGTTATGCAGAATAAATAACAATAATGGTACATTAATTACAAATATCGGAGAAGCAGGGTGATGTTCTGGAAGGAACAGACTTTGGTAGAGACATGAATTAAAATGCAGCTTCTATCACAACCTCTTAAAGCCACAACTTTCTTATCTCTAAAATGGAGATGATAATCGCTGCATTCCCAGCTTCAGAAGGCTATTCTAAGAAAACCCCTCTGGAAATCTTAAGACACTATATAGAGGTGAGCTATTGTTATAGAGACAGTGGTGAGCATAATTAAAGCTCATTCCTTGCCTTTTACATATATAATGTATATAATTCAGGTCAAACAATATTTTTTCCCTAGAAGGAGAAGACAGCTTTCATACCATCTGATTACACTTGAGAAGAAATCACAACTACAAGATGATGGAGGGATGGGGGCACCAGATGGAGCAGTGAACAAAGTATTGGACTTGGAATCAGGGAAAATCTGATTTTTACATCCTGATTCAGACATTTTATTAACCATATGATCCTGGGCAAGTCACTTATCCTTTTTGGACTTTTTTTTTTTTTTTTTTTTTTGCCTCAGTTTCTTCATCTATAAAATAGGACTAATAATGGAAACTACCTACACCTCAAGGTCATTGTGAAAATCAAATGAGATAACATGCAAAGTGCTTTCCAAACTTTAAAGCACTCCATAAATGTTAGCTTTTATTTTTGTTGTTTTTCAAAATAATAATTTGGAAGTAGAATGGAAAGGAATGAGATTTAGCAATAAGAATCCCACACAAACTTATGGGAAGTTCACAAAGATACTTGAAACCATTTGTAAAATAAATGTCACATGGAATCCTAACAAATTTCCCAGGATCCTCACATTCCAGTGTGTGAAAATCTTAACTAATCAGGGCAAAGATCAACAAAATACTCACGCAGTTTTGCCCTCGCTGTCATGCTTGGTGGCACAGGCACCCTTCTTGCCCAGCAGGGAGACCACCTTCTCCACATCTCCATTCTCCACAGCCTGCAACAGCCGATCATCATTCTTATTCCACTCGTTAGTCTGGAAAGCAAGGAAAAAAGAATGGAATGAACAAATAGGCAAGACCACAGGAATAGGCAAGATCACTGGTCCGTCTGATTTGCCTTAAGTCCTTCCTGTATCTTCCCATCAGCACCCCAAGCCCACATAAAAAGTTTCCACAAATACATCAACTTTAAAAATACCTTACCTTTTCCCATTCAGAAAAAGGGAGCTGTATCCTAAACAAATAGCATACATGTGACTTGAACAGTCACCACAAAACTCTACATTAAAACCACTTCTTTAAACTTGCTCCCGCTCTCCAGATGCCAGTTTACATATTAGCTCAACTCAAGCCAATCTTTAGGGCTGGCCCTGGAGGATGAGCCTTTGTCCTCGAGTCCAAAGTTCGTCCTGTGTGACCATACTACAGAAGCAGTTCTATCTAACCTCCCTAAGCTACATGAGGTTTCAGAGATACAACAGCCTCTTCTGCTTCTATCCAGTCTCTTTCTGGCCTTTGTTTACCAGACCCTGGGTTGATTCTAGGAGGCTGAGCCCACAGAGTCTTCCTGCAGACAGATGCAACTCAGAGCAGCACCTCAACTACCCCTAATCAAAGGCAAAAACATTCTTTCCTCCTAAGTAATGACAACACATTCCCAAGTACAGACGATATTTACTCCTCCCCCCCTCCTTTGCCCCAATTTCAAGTATATTCTATTAGGGTCACTTCTCAAGAGCCAACTCACCAGAGACAATCCCAGTAAACGCTGAAGGTACGGCATGGTTGGCAATCAACACATTCAGGTTTCAGAACCTGCAGCAAATAACCAGACGTGGGAGGGACTTCAGCCCAACCACCAATAGGATAAGAGAGGGTGGATCAGCGCTTGATTTATATGGGGCTCCCACTTGTCTTTGTTTTCGGACACAGCAGCTGATAATGAAAGCATGCAAAGTAGCTGCAGCTGCCCAAAATAGGCCAGTCCCCAAAGAGGCAAGGTCTCCAGATGTCCAAGAACTTGGCTGAGAAGAGACATCCTAAATGAAACCTTTCCAATTTGGGGGGAGTTACTGGCTTCTTCTACATTTGTAAAATGCCAGATTTTTCTAGGTCTACACAATGAAATCACAAGCAGTAAATTTCTATCCTTCTAGACACCATTCATATCTTAAAGGTTTAGGAACACAGGTTTCCCAGTTTATATCACTTCTCTAGGGTGTGGAAGCTTTGGGCTGGGCCAGGCCTTTTATTTCTTCAAGTTGGAAAGCTTCCAGGATGAATTCCTTTTCAGAAGAGCCACTGACTATCTCAGGTTAAAGGTACCTATACTATCCATACAGAACTCCATTTATCTGCAAATAGAACAGCAGCAGCATCTCATCTCCCCTAAATCAATAGTCTTCCTCCTGGCCAGCAGCACAGCAAACACTACAGCCTGTAGCACCAGAAGGTATTAATGGAAAAGGAAGGCTCACATTTCCTTTGGTTATAGATGAGTAGCAATAACATGTTGCTGTACTTGCTCTAGACTAAATTTCACAGTAAATGTCCTATAAACAAAAATTTCTATTGAGATGTTTTAAACCAGTGAGTTCCTACTGACTCTGGCTCATAGGTAAAATTATATAGTGTCTTTTAGGATCTTCCTGACTAGAAACAACTATTGTGAGGAAACCAAAATGGCAGAAGAGCTACAGAAAACACAAAAGTTACTTATACTCATTTAGGAAATACCTTTTGATGTTGTATTTTCATTCAATAAGCATTTATTTTATCTATACCCATTTAGGAAGCAGCTTAAAGAGATTCTACTCATTCTTTTATTCAACAAGAATTTGTTTAAAAAAAAAAAAAAAGAATTTATTTAAACACTAATGATATTGCTGGCCCATAGGTAGACACAGCAGATAGAAAATGAAATTGTTCCTGTTCTCAAGATAATTTGTATTACATTTGGGGGCAGTGGTGAAGAGAAACAATATATGCACACTTACAAATACCAAATATATACAAAGTAATGGGAGTGGGAAACGAAATACTAGCAACCAGTGAAATCAGGAAAGTCCTTGTGTATTATTAAGGCCAGTACAATAAAAATTTGTGATAAAGAACAATCAAAGTACAGAATTCTAAGTATGATCATTTTATTAGCAAGGCTAGCAATTGCTAATAAAAGAGATCCAAGACAAAGTGGGATGGAGGGTCCTGGTAATAAGGAAACCTGATTGTGAATAGCTAGCTTTTCAAGATGTGGTAGTTACCCAGACAGACACTATTAGGTCTAAGGGTAAGCTGATGCTTATATAGCACTATTTTCTGGTCAAGGGCCAGGGAGTTGTTTATATTAATAATAAGCTTTGGAATTTACAAATGGTCGTTTCCCATTCCTTTCAAAACTACAATTGTGAGGGTCCCACCTTCCTCATTCCCAGATGCAGTCCATTGAGATTTACTACCTCTTTCATTCTTATCAGTCAATATACTTTATTAAGGACCTACTGTTATGTCAGGAATGCAAATATGAAAAATGCCAGTCCCTACCTTCAAGCTTCTTACATTTTAATGGAGGAAGTCAACACAAAAGGAAATTGAAAGCAGATTGGTGTGGGAGGAAAGGGAAATGGAAGCAGGGGCAAGATAGAGAATTTTGGAGGAGTGTGGCTAAATGGAAAAGGAAGATCACTGTACTTTAGAATCAGACCAGTAATCTGGTCATCTGGTGGAGAGGTCCTTCCTTAACCAAAATCAAAGTCATAAATACCTAAAGGAATTTTCTTACCAACTCACTTTGTCCAATCTTCTACCATTAAGTAGGTTGATACTAACACTGTCTAGTTCAGAATAGCATTTAAATTAAAGATCTCTACAAAGCATTTTAAAATAACCCACTTCCCTGTCTAAAGAACATGCCCCTTCCTAATATTCTCACTTGCTATTCAGGAAGGCAAATTCTCTGTCCCCATCATGAATGTCATGAGTGTTCTTTATGTAGGATGGGTTCAATAAATGCAAACTTGCATTTCCTCATCTGTAAAATGAGTTGGAGAAGGAAATAGCAAACCAGGTTATCATCTTTCCCAAGAAAAGCCCAAATGAAGTCACAAAAAGTTGGACATGACTGAAATGAACAAGTAGCAATAGTATGATAGTGCCAGAAGGAATGTTCTTTGCCCACAAAAAAATTTACAATCCAACCTATATTAAGGTTCATGTGGAAAACAGACAAGTATCTTTTCTATCTACTCTCACTGACAAGAGTGGTCAAGAAGAAAGGAACTTGGAAATGATATTCAAGAAACCTGAATCCTAACCTTAGGTTGCAGACTGGATAACCTCTCAGACCTCTTCACCGTCAAGATTTTAGGACTGATTTTCAGTGACTGGGAATTCCTTAAACATAGCTACAGTAGCTAGTCTTGCAAGCTAACAATCTATGATTGGAAATCCATTATCCTTTAAGAAGAAAGTAATACCAGAACCCAAAATTCAAATTATTTGTTTTCTGTTCCACTACCTGGTAAAAACAAAACAAAATTAAAAAAACAAACAAAACACTTTACAAGCATTTAAAGGGTCTCAAGAGAAATAAACCTTAAAACAAGTACTTTACTACCATGACCCCCTTTTTCAAGGAACTGGTTAAGAGGATTCAATTTCAGCTCAACACGTAAGATTGCACTTGCAAATTTAGGAGGCCATATGCTATGTCCCAAAACCGTGTGTAATGCCTTAGCTATGAAGAGGAAAGTAACATGTGAACCTCACAGGCCTTTTCCTGAAATATGACCCTGAAGCATTCTGGACAAGAGACCAAAAGTGAGGCTTTCTATAGTTCTTCCCCGGCTAAAGTTGTTGTAGTTTTCTAGTTATTAACTGTTGCCACCTAGCATCCTTCCTCAATGCTAGTTAACCCAGTATAATTTTAACCACAATCCTTCTTGTTCTCCATAGCTTTCTCCCGTAGGCTTCAATTTATTCTGAATTTTAGCACTTCCTGTTATTATTCTTGCCCTGCTGTAACCATTTCTCTTACTTGTCCTTATTTCCATTATCAGGATATGACAGACACTTGCCGTCTTAATGGTTTCTTGTACTGAAAGCCTTCTCAAGAGATTTGTCTTCCCAATGTCTGGAATAACAGACCAAAAAAAACTTTTCTAATGATCACTGGGGCACTGAGACTCTATGCAGGCAAACTTTCCAACAGGCAGAGCAATAATTACCTTTTGTGACTAAGTTTTGATCACTTGGGCACAGAAAAACAAGCTTTTTCTTTCCTCTTCTTGGAAACAAACTTGTCAACATGTCTGTGTTATAAAGCTGTAAACCTAATCTATCAGACTGCAGAAAATATATTGTTAAAGGAAAGTACTATTTTGACTTCCTTTATGAAAGATGCTGAAGCTTTCATTTTTAATTGAAGTGTCCCAGTTCTGCTAATTCCAACTCAAAGAACAGCTAAGGTACTAGTTGTTGGAATATAGGAGCTGTTGGAATACACAGGAGCTACCTGACAGTGGCTGCTGGAGGTCCAACCCAGATCTGCAGAATGGATCTCCTCTTATGAGCAGATGATACAAAGAGACTGAGAGGCAGTTGCTGTTCTCTGACCTCTCTCCTCTTCCCTCTGCCTCCAATTTATCTCATTCCTAGTCTGCAACACCTGTGTCAGCAAAGGCTGCTCTGCAAGTCAGAGATGCTATGATCCACAGCTGTGGAAGTTCTTGGCGAACTGACCTATCCCTTAGCAACTACTAAAGCATCTTAACTCTTGAGGAAGATTCTTTCCCTTTCCCAAGATACTCTGCTACTTCCTACATAATAATCAGTTTTGGATCCATAGGGACTAAAATAATAAGGGAGAAACTTTGAGTTTAAAGAAACAACAGAAAAGTGACCTTCTAAACCAAAATCCATAATTTTGGGGGTATCTACATATAAAAAAGAGAGGACTCAATTCCTGCCCTCAAAGAGTTTACAATGCACTGGAAAGAAGTATTGCACAAGAAAAGATAACCAACAATGCAAAGCAGCACATATCAGTACTAAATGAAAATAGGGACACACAATATAAGAGGGTCCAGAGAAGAAAAAGATTCTGTATAGGAAATTCTCCCTGCCTCATTTAATTAGTAGGGATTCTTCCAGGTTGCCTAAGGAAGGATGAACTGGTACAGGTTGGAAAAATAGAGCAGGTCAAACTTCCCATGCTGATCAGAATGGTCTCCATGAATAGAGCCACTTCACCTCCAACCTAGGTGACAAAACAACAAACCAAGACAATGAAATAGTCCAGGCAAAAGGTAATGAAGATCTCAACTAGAGAAGATAACTGATATGAAGAAAGGAAGGGTAAGTGTCTGTGGAGGTGGAACTGGCAGGATTTGGCCATGGACTAGAAGATGATGAGGGAATGGAAAGGGTCACTGGCAATTTGAGGTTATAAACTAGGATGACTAGGAAACTGTAGGTGATATCATTATAAACAGGAGCAGTAGGTTTAGGGGAAATTTTCATTTAAGGTTTGTTTACAATGAGATTTAGTTACTACTTAAGACTTATTCTTGATAATTTCCTCTAAAGTGACAGTCTCATATTCCACCCACACATTATTACAAACAGATTACCCAAACATGCCATGTTATAACATCATCGTTATTCACTCCACATAATGCCCTCCTTGTTCACAGAAAAACTAGAATGATGTTCCTGATATGTAAATAAACCTTTACACCAGCTTCCCTTCCCCTCAATATTCTAGACCTTGCCTGCCAGTTGCCACTGATAGAATTCAGTTTGATCTGGTTAAATTCTCCATTCTGCATTATGTACACGGGACAGATACCAAAGCTCAGTTGTTCTTTTCTACCTTCTTGCTTTGAAAGACACTGTTAATTAAGTAATGAAGTTATATCTTTATTAAAGGAAATCAACTTTACCTAAAGTCCATACTATTGCACAAGGGCATTTGACAGGAAGCAGGCAGCAGAGTCAGTTCTTAGGGCTATATAAATATAAGATAGAGAACAGCCCTCTTGGAAAAGGCTCCTAGGAAAAACCAAACCAAACCAAAAAACCACCTTCCTCCAACACAGCCAGACAGACAGAGAGGTGGGCTCTTGAATTTGGAGTCAGAGGAGGTGGTGGAGTGGACAGAGTGCAGAGTCTGGAGTCATCTGGAAGATTTATCTTCAAGAGTTCAAATCTGGCCTCAGATATTTACTAGCAGTGTGATCCTGGGCAAGTCACTTAACCCTATTGGCTTCAAATTTCCTCATCTGTCATATGAGCTGGAGAAGGAAATGGCAAACCACGCCAGTATCTCTGCCAAGAAAACCCCAAAGGGGGTCATGAAAAGTTGGTCATGACTGAAAATACAACTGAACAGCAACAACAATAATAAAGTAACTTAAAAGGAATTCAGCATTTGCGTTTTCTGAATAACCCATTAACCTAGTACATCTGAAGTTGGACTAAGTTAATGAAACAGTTACCAGTTTGAAAGAAATCTACCTAGTGTATAAAATGAAGTACACTTGTGACCTAAGCATGTTTATGTCTGAAACATGGATTTATTGGCCAAGTTCTCATCACGTACAGATAGAACATTCCAAGACATGTCATTTTATAATGCAAGCACATGCCAAAAGTATTCTAGGCATGCATTTGAGCATAACATCCAGTCCCAATCCTACATTTTTCTCAGACTCAAAGTGGTATAATATAGATTTCATATGGAGTAGGTGGCTGGGTACAGTTAAAAATAACTATTTCTTACACAAGTTCTGCCTAAATAGAAAATAAAGCCAATTAAATGTTCAGAGAGTGTGGCAGGATTTCAAGCACAGAGGCCTTGAGGGAATAAAGCAGCCTCGGCAACATGTTGGGACTTTAGGGTTGGAGGCAGGCCCCTTAGAGATCAACTAATCCAACCCTTCTAGTTTTATAGGGAATGAAAATGAAGCTCAACATGGAAGCGTGACTTGGCCAGACTCAAACAAACAGTAAATGACAAGCTTTAACTGGGCCTGGTATTCAAGTCTTCCAAGTTCAAATCTAATGATCTTTCCAAAAACCCCATGCCTTTAAAGCACAGAATCTGTTTAAGATTTGTTGCACATTTCCTATCCTTTGATGTGGACTCCACTGGCTCAGGAGGTAAGGGCTCAGTGTTAATGAGGGGAAGAATTCCATTCGTTGATAGGATAAGAAACTTCCCCCAAATGCAGACTCTGCTATAGATTTCCCATGCCCAGGCCGCAGTGGCTTTTCTAGGTTCAGGTGAAAGCCTAGAAGGAAAGGGGTCATAGATTAGTTAAAGCTGTCATGGTGGCTGGGCCTCCACAGACTGTATGTGTTTCAGTAACATCTTCTGCATGGATGCAGGTCCCATTTCCCATTCATTAACAAAATTCAGTGTCAACTTTATAGTCTGAAGACCAAATTATTTTATCTGCTTTAAGAAACTACTTGCTCAGTGGCACAATGGACAGAACACCAGCTCTAAAGTCAGGAGACCCTGATTTCAACTCTCGTGTCAGACACTGAACTTCCTAACTGTGTGACCCTGGGCAAGTCACTTAACCCCAACTGCCTCAAAGAAAAAAACAAATAAACATACTACTTGCTTCATGTTTAACATATATCAGATTGCTTGCTAGCAGTCTTAGGGTGTAGGGTGGGAGGAAAAAAAATTTGGAACACAAGGTTTTGCAAAGGTGAATGCTGAAAACCATCTTTGCATGGATTTGGAAAAATAAAATAATGTTTTAAAAAAAAAAACAACAAAGAAACCATTTGTTGCATGATTTTCCTTTGCTATTCAATGAAGACAAAAACCTTGGCACTAACATTGACCAAATACTCCATCACCACCACCATCATCATCCTACTAAAACAGGAAAAATGCCAACTTTGACCTTTCTTATCTTCAAAACACACCCAAATTAATGTGCAACATTACTTTGGCTTGATTATGGATATTGGTTACAAAGGTTTTGTTTCTGTTTCCAATGACAGGGAAGAAAATAAATATTTGTTAACTGAGAAAAGGGCAGCTAGGTGATGTAGGAGAATACTGGGCCTGGTATCCAGAAAACTTCTCTTCCTGCAAATCCAGTTAGAGACACTTACTAGCTGTGTTTCTCTGGACAAATCCCTTAACTGTTTGCCTCACTGTAGAGATGGGTATCCTATAAAATAGGAATGCTTGAAATCAATATTTATCTTTTTTATATCAAAACACAAATCCCTCCCCTGATGCCCCATTGGCTGAACACCACAGAGGTCACAACCTATCAGGAGTGAGTAATCCCCCCACCTTGAGTATGAATCTTCACTCTGGATTACATCATTATTTCTCCCTTGGCACTTAATTTATTTGAATATAGTTCTTTTCTTGATTCTCTATTGAGTACTATCCTATCTGAAGAGTCTAAATTCCATGAGTCTTAAGTTTCCTCACTAAGGCTCCTTTCCAAAATATATATATATATATATATATATATATATATATATATATATATATATATATATATATATATATATATATATATATATATTCCCCCTTTAATTATATTTTACAATGTGTTTCTCTGATTATATCTACAAGTCTGAGTCCCCAACCTTAATTACATTTTCCTTGTTCCACCTCCATTTCTTAGGTTTTAATTTTATTTTTCTAATTTAAGTTTCATTTCTCTGTATTTCTCTAATTCAATTTTTGTAATTGTGGAAACTAAACCCTCATCCAATTCTCACAAAATCACTCCAATATCTTTCCCAAGAAAACTGAACAACAAATTGAAAAAATATAAAATTTAAATACTTATATTGTATCCTTCCCGACTGACTGCTAATGCCTCAAACTCACCATGTCCATAAATGAAATAATATTTTTTCCAACTTGTTTCCTACCAAATTAGTTCCCTTCCCCTGATTTTTCTATACAGAGTACCTACCACCTTTTCTGCTACCCAGGTTCAAAATATAAGGTGCCAAAAATATAAGCTGATATTCCAAAAATACAGATCTACCTATGTCAGCTTCCCTCTCAATCCCAATTTTCAATGGTTCTCGCTCTATTGCTTATAGGATAAAAATATGAACCCTTTAGAAAAGCATTTAATGCTCTCAATAATCTGTCACAAACTAGCTTTCTGTTCTTTTTTCATATTGTTCCCCTTCTATGCTCTTTATTCTTGTTAAACTGACCAGCCAGTTTTTACTCATAAAATGATATACTATCTCCCATATTCAAGCCTTCTGTACAAGTGATCTCCCATAAATAGAATGTCTTTACTCTTCATTTCCACCACTTAGAATCCCTACTTCCTTTAAAATATAGTTTGAGTACTACATACTACATCTACCTGCTTCTAAGTAATCTTGATATATTTCATGTTTATTTGTGTACTTGATATAAGCCCCAAACAGAATTTAAGTTTCTTGAGGGCAATTTTATTTTCTTTATATCTTCAGGTTCAGCATAGTACCTTACATAAAAAAGAATTTAATTAATGTTGATATCAAATGAGAACTTTTGGGAGAACATAACTGGCTTTATTTTGATATTGTTATATTGATATCACATAAATACACTGAACGAATATACCAAATGTTTCCTTCAGTGCCTCCCTTACTCCAATCATTCTAGTTAGAAAAGAAAATTCATAATACTTTTAAGTTTCCAGCAATTTATCCGGTTCTCTTTATTCTAATTAGACATTTTAGTAGTAGCTTAATACATGCTAATTAACTGATAAAGAAAATTCAGTCTCTTTTTGTGCAAATGGACATGTTAAAGGCCTTTGTTAACAGTTTAAGCATTCTTTTTCTTTTTCTAAAAATGTTGCAACTCTTAATAGATCTTAACCAAAACTCTAGGTCATGGAACTCAGGAAGAGAATCTCTATCTACACACATACATACATGTGTGTATACACATACACACAAGATATATATACATACATACATGGGCTTATATACACACTTACATGCATATAGATATGAAAGATATATATATATATATATATATATATATATATGCATGTCACCTGTTGAATTATAAGACACATATGGTCCATCACCTGCTGATGGTGCGTGTTAACATTCTTGAGCTGATAAACTGCAATGTACCTGTCTTTCTATAACTTGTGCTGGTTATTTTGTGTAATGATTATTTAACAAGACCCTGAAAATTCTTGCAATACTGAACTGAACTGAATGTGGGGATGAGGGCTAGGGAGTTATCCTCTTAGCATTCTTCCAGTCTTTCTCATATCCATGCTACCCCTTAACACCACTCCAGTTCTGCTTCCCCTGGTACTTGTTTTACTACTTAACTTGGATCCTAACTGGTCTTTCTATTTCTCATCTCTCCCTGTTTCAAGTCTTTCATATATTACCTCGAGGTCTTTCAAAAAGCACAGATAAATCTGTCATGTCAATCTTCAAAAACTTTGAAATGGATCTCAGGTGCCCACCAACTAAACATAAAACCCATAAGCCTAGTCAGTATTTAAAGCCTACATACTGTCCCCAATTTAATTTCCAAGTTTTGGCTTCCATCATTCCCCTATGAACCAGTCAAACTGGACTACTTACCTAACTCAGACTTACAATGTTCTTTACCATATCTGCTCATAAGATTTTACCAGAATACAACTTTTCCCAAGGAAATCTTTTAAATATGAAGTTAAATATGAACTCAAATGCCATCTTTCCATAAAGTTCCTGATTGCCAACTAACTGCAGCCAGAACATCAGACTCGGAGTCGGAATTACCCAAAACTGGAATCCTACTTCAAGTACTTACTAAGTATATAACCCTAGGAAAATAACAATCTCCCTTAGATTAGGTTTTCCCATCTACAAAATGGAAATAATGACAATCCCTAACTCACAGAGTTATTTAAAAGGAGCAAATAAAATAAGATTTGCTTTGCAAATCTTAAAGAATTATACAAATGGCAGCTTATCATCATCATCATAATCTTTTCCTCAATAGTATTTTATTTTTCCAAATACACATACAGATAGTTTTCAACACTCATTTTTGTAACACTTTGTGAATTACTGTAACACTTTCTAAATTTTTCTCCTTCCCTCTCTTATCTCCCTTCCCAATACAGCAATTTAATATAGATTATATGTGTGATTCTTTTAAAATATATTTCCATATTTGTCAAGTTGTGCAAGAAAAATCAGACAAAAAAAGAAAAAAAACATATGAAAGAAAAAGCAAACAAATAAACAAAAAAGATAAAAATACTATGCTTTGATCCACATTTAACCTCCACAGTTGTCTCTTTGAATGCAGATGGCATTTTCCATCCCAAATCCATTGAAGTTGTCTTGAATCACCTCATTATTGAAAAGTGCTAAGTCCATCACAGTTGATCATCACATAATTTCGCTGTTATTGTGTACAATATTCTCTTGATTCTGCTCACTTCACTCAGCCTCAGCTTATGTAAATCTTTGCAGGTTTTTCTAAAATCAGCCTCCTGATTATTTCTTATTGAATGATAATATTTTACTATATTCATATAACCTAACTTATTCATCAGTTTATTCAATCATTCCCTGACTGATGGGCATCCACTTAATTTCCACTTCTTTGCTACTATAAAAAGAGCTGCTACAAACAGTTTTGCACATGTGGATCTTTTTTGCTCTTTTATAATCTCTTTGGGATACAGAGCCAGTAGGGAGATTGCTGGATCAAAGGGTATGCACAGTTTTATAGCTTATTGGACATAGTTCCAAACTTTGCTCCAGAATGCTCTCCACTTACAATGCATTAGTATCCCAGTTTTCCCACATCCCCTCCAACATTTATCATTATTTTTTCCTATTATCTTAGCCAATCTGAGAGGTATCAAGTGGTACCTCAGAATTGTCTTAATTTGTATCATAATCTATCATAACCTTTTACTAGCATAATTTTTTACTTCTTTGAACTCCCAATCCTTTTTCATGCCAAATTAAACGTTGGAAAACAGTTATTTATGAATGTCTCATTTCTCCAATTTTAAGTTTCTTGAGGGCAGACACTATATATTTTTAAATTTCTACACTTCCTCTAAATACAGTACTTTGAAATAGCTTAGGAAATAGTGAATGATCAGTCCAGTTTGACTTTATTGTTGACTAAATGAATACTGCTAAAAAAAATAAATAAAACCTATAACAGAGAACCAGGATCCAACTATGTTTAAAAACTTAGTTCTATGGTTAAAAATATAGTAATATCTTTAATATGCAGCTGATCAGATCTGCTCTATGCAATTTACCTTTATCCTATGCTTCTCTCTCTTCTAAAAGCTTCATACATCAAAAGACAGAAACATATTAAAATCATCTTCTTTTCCATGATCACCAATAATTCTTAGAAGCCAGTTAAAAACAGCTAGAAACTGGATCAGTTCTTTTACTTTGGTAAGATCTCACTGAATAATGTTTCCTAATGAGTTTTAAGGAACTCTGTCAAAATTTTTTTTAAAATTACAATGTGCAATTTGGTGGGCACAGGCCAGAGTTATTGCTAAATGATGTAAATCAAGATATGATAGTCACATGAAAATTTCTTTAAAATACTAAAGGCACCCACACATTTGGCTCATATGAACTATGAAGGGTTGGCACTTAAACTAATATATTTTTCCAATCTTATGGCTCTATGCCTATCTCTTTCATGCTTTTGCCATGTGTTCAATCCTAATTGTTTCAGTCCTAATTGTAACCTAACACACATTTATAAAAACAAGCAAACAAAAATCAAAAACCAAGGCAAAGGATAATGTTCACTCTCCCTAGCCTAGAATTTAAGACTCTCAGAATACTGTGCCCATGAGCTTAGAAAGTTTTGGAACAGGGGGCAGCTAGGTGGCGCAGTGGATAGAGCACCAGCCCTGAAGTCAGGAGGACCTGAGTTCAAATCTGACTTCAGACACTTAACACTTCCTAGCTGAGTGACCCTGGGCAAGTCACTTAACCCCAATTAATTGCCTCAGCAAAAAAAGAAAAAGAAAGGAAAAAAAAGAAAAAAGAAGTTTCATACTCTATGAAAATGCATTGTTCAACCAGACTATCTCCACTGACTTGGTAAGTGGGCCATAAGCATTCTTGCCTCTATAAGGCATCACTTCACTTTCCTTCCCCCTTTTTCATAACCTATTTTATGTTCCACCTCTTCCATTGAGTCTCTCTAAACCCACTGATTTCCATCTCTCTTCTAAATTCACAATTGTTGGGGGCAGCTAGGTGGCGCAGTGGATAGAGCATCAGCTCTGAAGTCAGGAGGACCCGAGTTCAAATGTGATCTCAGACACTTAACACTTCCTAGCTGTGTGACCTTGGACTTAACCCCAGTCTCAGGGGGGAAAAAAAAATTTCACAACTGTCCACAAATGTTTGCCGATATGTCGGTGAATTTCTGATTTGGTACTTATCCATTTATTGTCCTGTTGATAAAGTTACAAAGGAGATTTTTGTCTCCTGTAATAAAGTCAGGAAAAATTCGTGCTTAATGTGACTATATCATTTCCCCAGCTAGATTTTAAGTTTTTTGAGGGCAGGAACCACATCTTATATTTATTTCTATGACTCATAATAACAAGCACAGTGACATGCATATAACACTCAAAGTTGAAAAGTCTCCTGACTTTTTGAGTGGAGCTATTAGCATTTCAGCTCATCATTCCTATGTAGAAGGTCTATAAGTTACGTTAGGCTTCGTATTATGTGAAAAACATGACAAGTACCTCTTGTATGGTTTTTAAAAAATCATTTTGGGCAAACTATTTTGGGCAAGAGAAATCATTGATCTATTTATAACATAATTCTTGTAATTCTCAGAATGGGCATATTTGTTATGGCCTTTCTACCCTCCAATAATAACAGAACCAAAAAAAAACTCCAACATCCACCCAAGGGAAAAAAAAAAAATTCTTTCTTCCAAGAAATTATTTTCGTCTGATGTCTAACGGCACAAAACAATATTTTTAAAAGCATAAGACAAGAGACTATGTGTTTCATTATCAGTTTGATCTTTCCAAGCCATCAGATGCACACATGTCCCAACATCTGTAGCACAGACTGACCTCTGGCTCTAGAATACTTGTCAGTCCATAGAAGATATATAGCAATCTAACAAAACCCAAGAGGGCTTAACTTTGCAATTGAGAATTTCTTAATGAGAGTCATGGAGAAGCCAAAATGCAAGGCAAATGTCTAGATAGCCTGATATGGAAAACTGTTGGAAAAGTCATTGACATTTCCATATGTAAAACCTCATTCATTACCCTTTTAGAGCACACTTGGGATTTCTACAAATGTTCTGTTTTAGAATTTTATGATGCAGCCAGACACTGAAGTGAACAAACAACCACCAGAAGAGGAAAAAAAAGTCTAATTAAATAGTACTTGGGACTCAATATGCAGCCTTGAACAGACTAGTTTTGACTCTCATCTAACAGGATGGTTAGAATCTGTTTCTTCCTTATACACATTAAGACTTATGATTCCATTTGTTGAAAAAGTAATTACTATTTTAAAGATGTTGTTTTGTCTGAACATAATATTGTAACTCCATTTTCCCATATAACCAATGACTATGAAGAAACATCCATCTAAGATCAACAAGGAGAAAGGTTCTTACTTTCTTTGACAAATTTAAGAAAGAGTAAATTCTGATCCTGAATTCCAATTTAAACTTTAATACCAAACTTCCAGGGATGAGACGCTGGGAAAGTCAACCCATAATAACAACATGATAGGGCACTTGACAGTGCCATTACTGGAAGATGTGAATTCAAATCCTACCTTAGACACTAAATGACCCAGAATAAGCTATTTAACTTCTCTATTCTGTGTTTTTTTTTTTTAATCTGTAAAATGAGTTGGCTCTCTTGATGGTCTCTCTAAGATCCTTTATAGCTCTAATCTATTCCTCTGTAATATCTGTTTCTTTATTTTACTTCCATACAAGTATTTTTTTATTAGGTAAAATTTTGAATACACCTGATATTATGCAGCCACTAGGTGGCAACAGGTGCCCTGGCCTATTTCATAAAATCTGAACTACAAGGAAAGTTCAATCACAGACCTGTTTCTGATGACCACTTTTATTCGTAACTATCAAATGGAACTTATTCCAACAGATTAATAAAGAAAATGTTAGATGGTAAAAGTAGATAATTATCATAAAGAAGTGGCTGGAAGAGCCAAAGGAATGAATAATTTGGTACCTTTCTCACCAGTCCTTAACTATCCAATCCAAAATTATATATGAAACATCTTAACAGACTGTTCTTCTTTAACTCATATTAAATTTATGGTCCAAGTACTTCATCTAGATTGTCTTACATACTGCTGCTTCAAAAATCAAGTCAATCTTCCTATGGCTAAATAGCTACACCATACTTATTCAATTACAATCTTCTTTAAACCTTACTTCCTGACACGTGCTCACGTATCTAACTGACCTTCTAGGGATGTTTTTATTTCTTGGCTCCAGGCAACTTCTCTGTCTTCCAACCCCAAACTCTCTCCCTTCTCTGCTCTACTTTTCCTGGCTTCTTTAAGTTCTAACTAAAATCTCATCTTTTATTGGAAGCTTTCCTCCCATTTCTTTTCATTCTAGTGCGTTCCCTATTAATTATTTCCTATTTATTCTGTATGTTGCTTGCTTTTTGCATATATGTTTGCATATTGTCTTCCCCATTAGAAAGTAAGCTCCTTGAAGGCAAGAAATTATCTTTCCCCTTTGTTCTTTATCCCCAGAGTGCACACAGTAGGTAATTAATAAATGTTTGATAGAGTGATTTCTGTCTTGATACTTTTATACATGCTAACTCCCCTGTCTGATGTCTTTCCTCTTTCATCTATCTAAATTCTTATCCTGAATCAAAGAAATCAGAAAGCGTTGGACCTTGGAAATCATCTAACTGAACCATTTTATAATGTAGATAGACAAACTGAGCCCCCCCCCCCAGTTCAATTCAATTCTAATCATACATTAATTGTTGAGCACTTCCTATATGACAGGTTTATGGGGACAATATTAAATTTAAATCAGCACTGAAGGAGGCTGCATTTCCTCAGGGCAAAATCAATACGTATCTACACCAGTAAAAATAAACAGAATATATGCAACATAAATTCAAGGTGACTTCAGACATAAAAGAAGGCATCAGCAACTGCAAAGATTAGGAAAATCTTCCTAAATGAAGATGCTTAATTGGCATCTGAGGTCTCCTTTGTAGAGAACAAGGGATGTTTAGGAAGCATGAGTGTGGAGGCAGAGCTTTCCAAGTTTTAGTAGCAGAAATAGATCCTGATTCCAGTTTAGTCATCATTCCCGTATTTCATTGCCTCAAAGAGGTGTTTCTTCCACAAATTTTTTTTTTTTTTTGTTATGGAATTGCAGGCAAGTGATGTAAAGTGACTTGCCAAGAGTCACATAGCCACTAAGTGTTAAGTGTCTGAAGTCATATATGAACTTAGGTTCTCCCGACTCCAGGGGAATTATATCTGAGGTTCTCTTTTAATCATCATCTTCATCTTCATCTTCATCATCATCTTCTTCTCCTTTTTTTTTTTTTTTTTTTTTTTTTGCTGAGGCAATTGGGGTTAAGTGACTTGCCCAGGATCACACAGCCAGGAAGTGTTAAGTGTCTGAGGTCACACTTGAACTCAGGTCCTCCTGACTTCAGAGCTGGTGCTCCATCCACTGCACTACCTACCAGGAGTTCAGTGTAGAATGGGAGCATATAATATAATTGTATGGGATCTCATCATTATGTTTTGTTGAAGGACTTCTGTCCACATGGGTGGCAACCTTGTGGACTTCTGTTTGTAAGAAGAAGAATCAACCAGAATAAACAATGAGAGAGATCTGGATCTTCCCAAATTATTTTCCATGTTCAAGGAGATGGGAAGGGGAAAGACAAGATTTCATCTTAAATAAAATGATACAGTATTTCTTCCTGGGTTATTAAAATGAAGTGGGACATATAACGAATAAAACAACAATATTTACAATGATTGCAGCAGCATGGAAATAACAGCCTCTTCTAAAAGGAGCAAATTTATGCAAAATAGGACAATAAGGACCACTATGGCTAGTTTGGCATTGTACCAGTCAAAAAACAGAACCAACACATTGAAGAAAGCTCTTAGGAAGCAGCAGATTATCAAAAAAATTCAAAAATAAAAATTATATGGAAAAAAAGTCCCACCTTTTTCAAGGAAAAAGAAAAAAATCTGTTATACTGAATAGCTCAGTTTCTCACAATGAACAGTTCAGAGGTGGGCTATATAACAATTTAATTTTAACTTGGAAGTGTTAGGTCTTTTCCCTCCCTCTCACCACTTCCAACCAATAAATTCAGAGAAAAGAGAAGAGGCATGACACTTGAAACCAATGAACTCAATAGATTATAACTATATTTTGCTTCTCATCTTGCTTTTTTCAGACAATTAAACTGAATCTGCTTGTGTTTCAGAAATGGAAAAAAGATCCAGTCAGGCGTATACAGTCTCCTGAATACAGCAATCCTCCTCCTCTTCTCTCACACAATTCCCTGTATACCCCACTAGGGACACAGAAAAAAACACAGCTAGGGAAATTTATTCTGGGGTAAATTTCTCTGCTCTGAGGCCATTAAAATTTGTTTCATGAGGTAATTATCTTTGATATCCTTACAATTATTTCTAGATTTTAAAATAAATAAATTGAATTTATTCGTGAATACATCAAACAGTGTGCCATTTTACAAATAAGTTACAGTATCAGTTAATTCCTTTGGAAGATCCTTCTTTGAAAATTAACTTTTAATCTGGCACATCTACTTCCACCATTTTTATATGAATGCAAAATTATGCATATTAGAGACAAAAGTCTCTTTATTACCTATTCACCAAGATGCGAAAGCATCCTCCTGGCCAATGATCCACTAACAAGGTTCCTCATGACTGTACAGTGAAAAGAACATCATCTCTAGGTCAAAAAAATTCAACTTTCCTTTTAACAAAAGTAGTCTCTGTTAGTAGAACGCATCCTCAGCTTGCCCTTTTGGAGTATCTTGGAAGGAGAATAAGGGAGGTTGAGTAGGGAGGCATTATATCTCTCTTCCAGGTCACTTCCTTTGGGGCCTCTATCCACCTTCTGCTAGGGTCCCAGGAGAAAAAGTAATGGCAGCAGCATTAAGACTCCACAGGCTTAGGAAAGGCTTTTCACAGGAAAAGCCATCACATGGAAAGTCAGATTAGTATAAACAAGCTACTCTTGCTCTGTCTGGCCTTCTAGAGGGTCATGAGAGGTTTAAGAACTAGGTTCCATTCACTCATTTATTTTTAATTTGGCCATTCATCGTACCAGTTAAGCTTCCATTCTAGAAGTGAAAACTTCAAAAACAAACAGGGTACCTAATATTTTCAATCCTATTCTCCCAAAATGATAGTCAAAGAAGAGTTACGGTTATGAAGTTTGAAAAGAAATAAAGCTTTTGTGGCTATTAAATAGCTACTAGGAAATTCTAAATAAATGCAATTTTTCTTGATTCTTGCATTTTTGACAGTAAAGATGCAGGCAAGTATTCCTATACTGAAAGCTGAAGTATAAAATGGAGGGAAACCAATTTAACTGAGCTTTGTCAATCCATTACATACATCCTCAAGCAATATATTCTAAACCTCCTCCCTAAACTCTTCCAAGAATTGGAAGTAGCAGAGTAATTTTTTCAGACAAAGTTTGTGGAATTAATTTGAATAAAGTGATCTTTAAAACACATTTAAACAAATACAATTATTAAGTATCTACTTATATACATAGTAGAGAATTCGCCAGTGAATGCAAAGAAAAATGATTAATCTTGCCCTCAGAGACCTTGCCAGAAGAAGGTGCTCATAAAATCAAAGTTTCATTTTATTTAAAATATAAAATAAAACTTTAAGAGTATTGTGTTACTGAGTATAGGACATTGTTTCATACATAAATGAATGTATTTAATCACAGCTTTTATTGATAGTTGTTTGCTACCTTAGTGATAATCACAACAGTAGTCTCTGAATTTATGAAGTTAATTTAGAACCTGAATATCCCACAATTTATTTTCCGCTCTTAACTCATACAGGCACAAAATAAATGGAAGGATTTAATATGATTTTGATTATGAGTTTTTAAAAATTGTTTAATTTTAATCCTTTTTCAAGACTTGACTAGCTGTGTGACCCTGGGCAAGTTACTTTATCCCAATTGCCAAAGGAAGGGAGGTACAAAGAAGTAGGGAAGGAAGAAGTGGAGGAAGGAAAAAAGGAAGGAGGAAAGGAAGGGAGAGAGGGAGGGAGGGAGAAAGGGAGAAAAGGAAAGAAGGAAAGGAGGAAGGGAGGGAGAGAGAAAGAAGAAAAGAAAGGGAAGAGAGCTTAAGTCCTTTTGCCAGAGGTAATCTTTAGGCTTGAGCCCACTTTCCCCTAAATTACGCATTCACTGGTGAAAAAAATATGTGACAAGAGTAGGGATGAAAATGGGGGGTATTTTTGTTTCAGTTATATCAGTAATGCTGCAAGGATGTCTATGAAAAGTCAGATTGCAAAAAATTCACAAAGTCAGTGATAAGGAAAGAGGGAGGAAGAGAAGATTAAGACTGAAGTTAAAGTACACACCTCTCTCCCAAGGGACTTCTTGGGAAAATTAGCTGGAATCCTCCATCCTTTAATCAGAATCTCTGTCAGAATTCCAACAGCTTGAATTCTAAACTGATTTTTTTACTTTATAAAGGAATCACAAGGAATGATTGTTTCCTCTGCCAATCCACTTCATCCAGTGCTTTTTGCACTAAATAAACTGAGATTTTTGAATTACCTCATTAAAATACTAATCATCTGGTGTCTTGATATTTACTCAGCCAATCCCAACAGTACACACACAGAGTCATTAACAATTTTTATTCAATGAATGAGCGCTAACAATAGATTCAGAATATAACTAAGACACCCATTAGGCTTTGAGCTTCTTAAGAGTGTGTATGTGTTCTTTCTGTGTTTTTGCAGTGTTTAGCCAGCACACAGCAGATATTTAATACATAATAGTTCATTCACTCATGTATCTTGAGCATTTCGCCTCACCATTATGAGCTTCCCTTTCCTAATCTTTAAAACATCATCAAGGATATACGGGCCCAGAAAAGAAGCTGGATCAGGAAGTATGATTTGGTCATACATATAACTAGGAAGTATGTAATTAGAATATAGGATAACTGGATAAGCCAAGTATTGCAAAGACATTTGCATAATATTAAAATACCTAGTGAGAAAGGCCCCCATCATGTTCAGTCTAAGGAATTCTAGTGAGTAAGGAATCTTAAATAAGTCTCAGCCTTGTCTTTTGTGTAACTTTTTGCTGAGAACATGAAAATGTGCTTGCAGTTATCTGATGGAATGCCAGGAAAGCATAAAGAAAGGTCATCCTTTCTTGTGCATTAATCAACAAGTTTCCTTTATTATATCCTTGTGTTTTACCCCAGAAACCTGCCCTTGAGTAAATAATCCTCCTAAAGGAATGAACAAATATTCTCTTTGGAGGAACTCTTGTGATAGTGTCCTATATCTGGGAGGTTGCTACATCTCAAGAGTCATATATCAAATGAGAATATTTAGGGTAGCGCCTTCTTTGTGCTCAGCCTATAAAAACCCTTTAGTGGAAAGGGAGTTTGAGGATTTTGGCTAGGAAGTCCTTGAATAGCTTGCCTAGCAATGGCTCCCACTAGAGACTGCGAATAGCGGTGACCATCCTTCCAGCCAAGGAATTCAGATGCTGATACTTCCTTGGAGTGATATGATGTATGTTATTTGTTTGTATATAGTATAACATATAGTGTTATATGTTAATGTTTGTTAATTGTGTATTACTTTTGTGCTATGAGTTTCCTCTTTCCTCATCTCTTATTAAAATCAAGGTTCTGAGCAGTAATAAACTTGTACCCACCCCTCTTTAATATTATGCCTTTTGAAATGCAAATCCTGAACCTAGATTAATTTTACATTAAGTTGAATTTAATGTAGGATATAGAGAAGAATTACAAGAGATAAGAAAGTGAACATGGATTGAGGTAGAAGAAATTATCAGTGAAATTAATTTAAAAATAGTTTTAAAAGGTGCAAAAATCACTAAATTTGTAATCCTTCAATCAAAAAAAAATTGTTTCTTATATATCAGGCACTGGAGATACAAAGACAGAGAAAGAAATACTTTCTCCTCTCAAGGAGTTTACGTTCTAATGGCCATTTAAGAATAAGCTACATAGATGAAAAATGAATATGTATGTATATACAGATACACAAATATAAATACACATGTATTTATTCACAGACTCACATACTTTGACACATGATTGGAGACAATGTAGTCCATAGGCCATAAATTCCCATGAGACATGCATTATTAGAGGAAGTTAATTTTTTTAGATGCTTAAACTGATCATTCAGGTGAAGTAAACTCAATACTTGACTATGAATCTAAATTCTTTCCAATTTAACCACTTACATATGGTTACAGTCTTGCCTATATTTCCTAGCTGGTTTGTAATCTGGAAGAAATCACTTCAACTCTTCTGAAAACAGAGATTAAACTGTGTGATCTCTAAGGTACCTACCATAAGATAGCTGACCTATTCTGTGCCTGTATTCTCACCCATTTCTCTACTTTTTTGTTGTTCCATTAAGTAAATAGGCTAGGAGCTCCAAGTTCCTATAAGACTGCAAGGTTCTAAAATGCATCAACATTCATTCCCAGAAAGAGAATATTGTTACAGGAGGCATATTTGTGTTTGCATCTGTTCTGGTCAAGTCAATTAAACAAATACTTACTACATGTTTACAAATAAAACTCTGAGGGTACAAAAATGGTACAGAAACTTTGGTTCTCAAGAAGTTTATTTATAACTCAAGAAGGGTTAAGATATATAAGCAAGTATCTACCAAATAATTCTCAGTCCCAGTTCTAGTCCCAGCTGTGCCACCAAACAGCTACATGACCTTGGCCAAGCCACATCTTCTCTGAGCCTTACTTTGTTTCCTCATCTATAAAACAAAAAATGACAATACTTCTACTGCTTACCTTGGAGGAGAATTTCAGGAAAAGCCTTTGATAACTCTTAAAAGACCACAAAACCTAGTTATTAAAATTATTATGAATACAGAGGAAGGGATCACTCATTTTCAAGTCCCATGGGACCAGCACACAATGGTTATGTACCATTAAATAAAACAAATTAAAACCCACAGGCATTCCACAATCCTGGCAACTTAACTGAGAACCTATGACAAATTTGGCTTTGAAAAAGTAAATTTCAAAAAATTACTTTTCCCATGAAAAAATTCAAGGAAACAAAATCACCCCTGCAACATCCCCTAAATTTTTCCTGCTGATGAGGAACACTCATATATGAAGCACAGGGCTCAATCTGCATGAAGTTATAGGGCCAGAGACTTAATTTTCTTCCTCAGAGTCCTTCTTTCATCCATCTGATCTAGTCTCTTCAGCCTATCTCTCAGCTGATATGGTGAACAAGAAACAAGGGGGACTATATTTGTGATTACACTGATATTGGGAATTCCCACACCAGGAAATTCCCTTTATCAATGCCAAGTCATCAGTTTCTCTTCAACTTAATAGTTTTAAAGAGTTGCCTACAGCCAGGAGAACACTGTATACAGTAACAGCAAGATTAGGTGATAAGCAATTATGATAGACTTAGCTCTTTTCAGAAATACAGTAATTCAAGACAATTCCAATAGAGTTGGGATAGAAAACGCCATCTGCATCCAGAGAGAGAACTATGTAGGCTGAACACATATCAAAGCATACTATTTTCACCTTTTTTGTTTTGTTTTGTTTTCTTTTTCTTTCTCACAGTTTTTCCCTTTTGTTCTGATCTTTCTTTCACAAAATGACTAATATGAAATACGTTTAAAATTACTGCATATATAACTTATATCAGATTGCATGCTGTCTTGAGGAAGGGAGAAAAAAATTTAGAACTCAAAATCTTACAAAAATGATTGTTGAAAACTATCTTTACATGTAATTGGAAAAATAAATACTACTGAGATTCTTTTTTTAAAAAGTTGCTTATACCAACAGGTTAAGGGACTTCCTAATAGTCAGTATGTATCAAAGATAATATTTGAACTCGGGTCCTCTTGACATAAAACATGATGTCTCAAATAAAGAGATTAGCATACCATACCAAGTTTTTTGTTTTTTTGTTGTTGTTGTTTTTTTAAGTTGCTTGGATTCTGCAAATACTTACAATCTAGTTCATTTCTGGCTGCCATATTTTAGGAGTGACAATGATAAGAGGGAAAGTACCTAGAGTAATGCATTCAGGATAGGGAAGGGATTGGAAATCATGATGACTGAAGATACTAGAAATGTAAAATCAGGAGAACAAACAGGTAGTGGAATAAGATGAGATAGAATATACTTAGAGGATCATGGAGTCGGGGAAGTAGAAAAAATCTCTTCTGTTTACAGTTGAGACAACTGAGATTAATCCCTTAGCTTGTAGTCCAAAAGCTCTAAGTATTTTTACTTTACTGGCTTTTTCGCCAGTGTTCAACACAGTTGTCCCAACTACATACATCCCCAAGGCTCTTTTCACCATCTAGATGTCTCTCATAAAAGAGATTAGTCTTGTTTTAGGTAGTCTTAAAAATAGAGGGAATTGAATAAAATAACCTATGAAACCATGTTCAGCTCTAGGTTGAAGGTCTTATCATCCTGTGGGAGAGGCCTGAGTTTAAAAGTCCAGGTTTTTGTATAAAAGTGATTTCTAAGATACTGCTGCAGTGACTAGAAAGACAGTAATGATAAAGGGCCTCAGTAAACCTCTCCATTTCACATTTCAACAGTTTACAAATAGTATGTTAGAAAGTTAAGATGGCTGATGATCAGAATCAGAAATATTGAACAATTAATTTTGCTTTTGCTTGCATTTCAAGTTTAGATGGTAAATGCCTTGTTGATCACATGCTGCTTACAGGATAACATCTGAGAAAGTTAACTCAACCAAAATGCATGACTTGTGAAATTCAAACATATTGTATAAATCAGCTTTCCTTTGCTAAGGGCAAATACTAAGGAGCAACATGAGAACCAGAGACAAAATTGGATTTGTATCCACTACCTGTGTGACAGGGCAGCTAGAGGGCAAAGTATAGAGCAATGGGCTTGACTTAAGGAAGACCTCCTCTTCCTGAGTTCATATCTAGCCCCAGACATTTAATGAGTATGTAATCCTAAGCATGTCATTTAATGTTGTTTGTCTCAGTTTCCTCATCTGTAAAGTGAGCTGGAGAAGGAAATGACAAACCAGTCCAGTATTTTTGCCAAGAAAACCTCAAAAGAGAAGGATATGACTGAAAATGGCTGAACAACATCCTCAGTCAAAGCATTTAATCTTTTCAGTTTCAGTTTTCTCATCTATAAAACTGTAATACATGGCAGTTTTTTTTTTTTTTTTTTGCATCTTCATCTATGATACCCTGAGGCAAAAACATCCAGCAGAAAGAATCCATAGCTCTTTTAAACTTCCTTTTTTAGTCATTTACGTGGTTTTGAGACACATCACTGGATCTGATGTCATGAGATTTGGTCTTGTCACTTCTTAGTCATCTAACTTTGGAAGCCACTTCACTTCATCTAGGAAACTGAGTTTGGTAACTTCCAGCACCTACCTCAGTGTCTTGGTGTGCAGTTCAAATTAATTGAAAAAACTCAAAACTCACAGTAAACTTTAACCATGACATCTATTGTTATTCAGTCTTTTCAGTCAATTTTTCATGATCCCATTTGGAGTTAATCTTGGCAGAGATATTAGAGCAGTTTGCCATCATTTCCTTCTCCAGTTCATTTTACAGATAAGGAAACTGAGGGAAACAGGATTAAGAGACTTTCCCAGAGTCATACAGCTAGTAATTATTTGAAGCCAGATTTGAACTCAACAAGAAGACATATAACTGTGACATATCTCACAACAAACTTTAAATATTACATAAATGGGAGTGGAAGATATTGCATAAAATGATTTACAAAACACTTAAAGCACTCTTTCAAATATCCAACTCATTACCATTATTCATTCCTAACGAGTAAAGTACTCATTCAAAATTTTTAAGCACAAGTATAAATGTGATAAAGAAAAGGAAGGAGAATTAGTAGTCTTTCTACTCTTTCCCCACTATAACCTCCCCCATGCCCATTCCCACCTCTAAGAACTCAAGTATTTTAAAAAGTGACAGGGAGGGGGGATGTTTGATTGTTGTTGTTCAGCCTTCAGCCCATTTCAAGAAAACTTTTTCCCCTACTGGGAGAAGAAGAATGAGGTGTGGGGGTGGGGTGGGGTTGGGAGAGGGGGTGGTACTGAATTTGGGAACAACTTCATTACAGGTCAGGAATGTAAAGTACAGTCCAGAGCGGTTACAAAATGGGAACCAGCGCTCGTTATTACAAGCTCTGTTCACATCTATACTAATTAGGAAGGAGTCTTGGTTTATAATGCTAAGGAAAGCTTTCCCCACACAAAGGCTTGACATCTTCGGTGGGGCCCCTCGTTCCTTCCTTGGCACATAGGAGGCGTAACAAAATGAACACAGAAACCAAAGGAGAGTGGCAAGCTCAGTGGGACTCTACAGCTCACTTGTCTTAAGGCTCTGCTTCCTATTGGCAAGTCAAGTTCCTTGTTTCAAATCATGCTATTCTCACAAAGTATTTTTTACAGTTTCCTCCCTCCAAAAGAGAAAATGGTGAGTGGGAAGGAGAAAATGGTATATTCAAAATGTAATTTAGCTGGCTTTCATCAAAACTGAAAATTCCATTTCCCCCAAAGACATGCAAAAATACTTAAAATGAACACATGTTCTCAAAGACAGACACACACACACACACACACACACACACACACACACAAAGTCCATGCAACACCTCATCATACTAATTTCTTTGCTGACTATAGCAGTGATGTTATTTCTCTATGGAAATAGCAACTACAGTTGGGAGGATGGGGGTAGAAAAGAAATAATTAATGTCTTCCAGGTCGTCAAAGCAAATAAATCTCATTTACTCCAGGGTATACAAAAGTAAAATAAAATAAAAATCTATTACACTGTTCACATGTAAGCACATAAAAAAAATAAAAAACCAATCAGTCCTTTAAAGTAACATTCTCTTCCCTCCATCCCTCCCTTAGACACAGAGTAATTCTCAACAACAGAAATTTATAAACACCTTTCACCTTATTAATTTCAGCACTGGAATTCATCACTTTTTTAGACAAAGTCTGCTGAGTATATAAGCAAACTGAATACAAATTAAAGTTACACATATTTATTGCAGGCAAGCAAAAGGACACTTCTCTCTCTCTCTTTTTTTTTTAAAGGACACTTCTCTTGGGAGAAGACCCTAGAACTCTGCCAAAGCAATTCCAGCTATCATTCCTCCAAAAAACAAAACAAAACAAAACAAAACAAAACAAAACAAAACAAAAAACCAAACTTTGATTAGTGGATAGAATGTTGGACTTGGGGGAGATTTGGGTTCAGGTCCTGGCACTTAACTAGTGTCATCACAACTCTAAGCAAATCATTCAGTATCTCAGATCTCCTATTAAAAAAGAGAGCAATAACATTTACACTTACCTACCTCAGAGGGTGAATGTGAACAGTGTTTAACCAACAATGCCACTGAAATGTAAATGATCATCATCATTATCATCAAAATATACTCACTCCCAAGAGTAAAGGAGATCATGGAGCACAAAGGCCATCTAAAACCATCTATCTGGTTCAATCTATTCCAGAATAAGACACAATACACCACACAATACAGAAGAGGTCCTCCAGACTAATCCCAAAACAGCCCAATTGGGAAATTTCTTCCTGACCTCAAGCTAAAGTCTCCTTGCTATGAAGGAAAAGAAGACTTAAGTCTAATCCTTTCCCACATAAGAGCCTTTCAAATACCTGATAAATGAATGGATTAAAAAAGCATTTATTCCTCACCTACTAAGAGAGGGAGGTTCAATAATAGGTGCCTCAGGATACAAAGACAGTCCCTGCTCTCAAGGAGTTTGTATTCTAATAGGAAAGACAAAGTTGTAGTCCTTCGTTTTCTATAACATAGGGTCATATCTTGATCTGTATGTGATTTTGGAACAAACTGTTTTCACCTGCCCACTGTACTAGGGAAAGCATTTGCCTGTTGGGATAGACATCCCTCTAACTCGTCAACAGGTGTGAGGCCAGTAGATTTCCCTCAACCTATGTTAGTCCATCTGCTGAGATGGTTTTACCAAGGGGCTGGCTTCTGCACAAAGCAACAGCTTGGTGGTGTCCAAAGGGAGATGAGCAGCCCTATAAAGTATTTCACAAGTCCTCACACTAGAGGTGTTAGGCCTCCCTGAACATGCCATACATTCCAAGAAAGAGTGTCTATGTGTGTGTATACATAGATATGTATGTGTGTGTGTGTGTATAAACATATACAAAGAATATACCAAGATACACACACACACATATATGATAGTAGTGTTGAGGAAGGGCTTTTCTCTGAAGGTTTAAGTCCTTCTCTCCCACCTAATCCTACTCCCCTCCCCATAAGACCATAACAAACTCTTGGTGGTTATTATTACACTCAAGGACTGTGTAGGAGGATTTAAATTTGTGGTTGTTGTTTTATCCAAAAGATAGACAAGTAGTAGGAAGTAAGATTTCCTCTTTCTACAATGTTTCCTCTAGTTTCTTTTACTCCTCAAATTTAATGAATGCGATTACTATAGAATTAAAGGAATTATATTGAGAAGTTTTTCAAGGATAAAGTTAAAATTCACGTCTATCTTTTTCCCTTCATATGCTCTATGGGTCATCCAAACCAGCCTTTCAGTTCCTCACATCCAATATTCCACATCCATCCCTACACCTGGAATACAGTTCCCCTCATCTTCGTTTAAGATTCCCTAGTTTCCTTGAAAAACCAGCTCAGAAATCACATCTTCAATGAGGGCTTCCCCAATTACTTATCTTCTAATTTTTTTTTTTTGTACAGACATCCACAACATGTAGACATGTAGACAAGAGTCTGTCATTTTTGTCTGTGTATTTATTCTCAGTGCCCAAAATGAATGTTGCCTGGCAAAAAGTAAGATGCTTAATAAATGCTTGTTAAATGATGGGTTTTGTTTTGTTTTTAAGTTCTCTTTGGGCACAGCCTTATTAATGCAGGAAAAAAGTATTTCCCACCCTCACAAAGAGAAACAGACAAGACTAAAAATTCCATGTTCTTCATCTTTTCCTTCAAGCAAATAAGAAACCCTTAAATCTAATTCAAACTTTGCTTAAGAAAAACAGTAGCAGCAGCACAAAACCAATTAGGGACCCAAATTAAAGAGGTGCCTCAGTTATCTTCAGTACTCTCACCAGTTTTTCAGAGAGCTCTAAGAATGGACCAGAACTGCACAATTGAGTGGATATTAAGAGGCAGGAAGAAGTCAGGGAAGAAAATGGAGACAGAAACCCCGATCTCAGGAAAAACAGGGGTAAAAAATACAGAAAAAGAAGAAAGAAAATTGAAAACACTGGTGGACCATATAACACAACCATACAGAGCCTTCAATGGTCTTCATATATTTAATTACTTTTCATCCCACCAGATTTGGATTTACAAGATTTCCTTGCTGGCAATAGAGGAAACTCAACCATATTTACACAAATAACTTATCATCATCCTCAAAACAACAGGAGTGCAGATATTAAACTTCTTTCAGTTCTCAAGCTCCCTCAAAGGTACAATTTTCTACTATCCCTTCAGAACAGAAATTATGGCTATTTTACTTGCTCTGTACTGGTACCCAATACCATATGTAAAATCAATTTTTTAAAAAAGAACAATTCATTTCTTCAGGAAACTAATTTAATTAAATATTTCTATACTAAGCACAATGTATAGCATCTTCCATGTCAATTAAGGAACTTGGAGCTCCAGTCACTGAGTTCAAATCCCATCCAACTTTGTCACTTACAACTACTGGCATAATCTTATTCAACTCACTTAATTGCTTCATGTGCATACCAGATAGTCTCTAAGAACCCTTCCCAAAGAACTTAAGGATCTACTTTTGAGAGGAAGAACTTCCTTTCCGGATCTCTTGGGTAATCTAGTTAAGTTCCACCAAGATAACATTTTGTTAGGAAAGTTCTGTAGTTAGGTCCTTGCCACACATCCCCTTAAAGTCCTAAAAGCAATCTTCTCTGCTCCTTCATACATCTTTCATTTTCATGACAATCCTCTTTACAGTTTTAACATCATTAACACAATCACCAAATGCCATCCATGCCCTTAGTAGAGGTGGAAAGGAAACAGTATGGAAACTGAGAATTCTGTGACAGGTAGTGGTAGCTTATATCAAGTATTTTAGCCCAATTCTCAAGTAGATGGGGTTAATTATTGTTATAATTGTTAGTTTTCAAAACTAGGGCTTTTTGCCTGGCCTACTCCCCAATTATTACTGTTAGGCAATTGTTTTTTACTTCTATAAACATGGTTACACCATATCACTGTGAGTCAAGCAGTGAGTGAAACCCCACTTAACTGAAAACCATATAGAGTAATCATTGTTCAGGTTTCTCAGCCAGATACACTCACCATGAGGCTCACAATCCATTTAACAATTGCTATTCACAAATAAGACCTAATGCTTCATTTACGCAGTTTCCTCATACTCTAAAAATCTGGGGTTAATATCCAAGTCTAACTAGTGTCTGTTCTGACTATTTAAGGATATTCTGAGAACTATTGGGCTGGTTCAAGAATACAAACTGTCAAGAGAATCTCTAAAACGATTCATTAAATGGATAGTTTGAAAAAATACTAAGAAACTTGATCATAGAAACTTAATGGTTTAGATGTAATAATATATTGCCTGAACTTAAACCCCATTGTAATAAAACTATATCCCATTACATGAAGAGAAATTGAGAGAATTTTTTTAAAAAAATAAAGCAAAACTATGGCCTAGAACAGAAATATTTTCCCACGAAAGTATACCCAAAACAGATAAATCCATAGGAGAGCACTTCTCTAAGTCACCAACTATTTGCTGTATTGAATTAATCCCAAATCTGCAAATAACCCACTCCAATCCCCTTTTTTGTTGCCTAGCTTATTTAAAAAATGTTAGTTGATTGATTAGAAGATCTTTTATCTACCCCTCCACTCTGACACAGATAGGGCATTCACAAAATTCTATACAGATACGGTATCGTTGTTTGCTTGTTTACACTTGTTAATATGTTACTTTTAAAAAATTCTTGCAGTGAAAAGATCTGGAATCATAGGGCTCAGCTTTGAATCTTTGGTCTGACATGTAAATTACTTCTCTTTTCTGAAACTCAGTTTCTTCAACTATAACAAGAGGAGTTACATTTTATGTTATTTCAGTCTTTTTTTCCTGCTCTTAATCAATGATCTTGTGAATGACTTTTGTGTCTCAAACTTCAATGAAAACTTCTTGAGGAAAGAAACTATTTCACAATCTTTCCAGAATACCTAGAGCCACAGGAAACTCTCCCTCCCTCCCCTGAATTTCTCTTAGAATGCTTGTCTTAAAGCTTTGATCTGTGATACTCTTTTGGTACATGTTATGCCATTATAATAAAATTATAAGCTCCTTGATGAGGAGAGGCATAGTTTATATATCTTTAAAATCCTTACAATATCTCCAAATACCAAGTACAGGGCCCTGCACAGAGACATTCAAAACACATTAAATGTTTTGTGGATTTCTCCTAAAGCACTATAATAGGCTTCTATAAATAAGTGTTCAATAACAGATTCCCCATTTTCTTCTATTTTAACATCCCCCCTCCTATCATTCTTCAGGTAATTACAGTTGTTCAGTCATTTCTCAGCTGTATTTGTACCACCACTAAGGGAAGTTATCAAAAAAGAATCAGCCCAGGAAAAGTAGCCTTTGTTATGGTGCCTTTTAACTCATTTAGAAGAAGGTTTAGAGTAAATTCTGTTCCCTTCCATGCTGGGTCACTAAACCCATCAAAACATTCAAACCAGGGTAGAGTGAGGGATATACAAGAGCACTTGACAGATCTTCAGATTGTATTAGGAAGAGTGGAGCTGTCAACGTACAATGGATAAAGTATCTCTAGGATCTCTTCAACTCTCTCAGACTCTTTTGCTTTCCTTTTATCCTCACCCCATGCTTAAATAAAACTTACCTGTCCTGGATCTCTCCATTCCTTTACATGTTGGTGCTTGAATATTTGTACCTAGTACTTTATAATATAACAGTGTTATGCTGCTCATTTGTCTTATGTAAGTCTTCCCCAACCAGGCTGGTTGGTTGTAATCCTTCATTCTCAAAGAGGAACAAAATGACATCACAATGTTAAGAGTCAAGTTATGGTGTGTCCGACTGTGGTTGATCAGACCACTTTGCTCTGATCAGACCGGAATGCTCTAGGAAGAGTGAGGCATAAATAGTCTACATGGACATTTGGGGTGATTTATTTAACTCTGTTCATCTCGCATTTATTTTGAGTTATTACAATTCTGCTTTGCTTATAGTGCACAATATCTTCTCCGATGAGGGCACACCATGCTGGGCAGTTCTGTGCTAATGTCTCCCATGTCACACAATCAATTCCAAAGTTCTTTAGAGAAACCTTCAGAGTTTCCTTGAATTGCTTTTTCTGACTATCATGTGAGTGTTTGCCCTGTGTGAGTTCTCTATAAAATAATCTTTTTCTTTTTTTGGGGCAAGCATATCTTTGGCATTCAAACAACATAGCCAGCCCAACAGAGTTGCACTCTCTTTAGTAAAGCTTGAATGCTTGGAGGTTTAGTTTGAGAAAAGACCTCAGTGTCTGGTATCTTGTCTTGCCAGATGATCTTCAGAATCTTCCTAAGACAATTCAAATGGAAGCAATTCCATTTCCTGGCATGGTGCTAATAGACTGTCCAGGTTTCACAGGCATACAACAGCTCTGCACACCTTCATTTTGGCATCTCTCCCACACTTTTCTTTGGAGTCTCCCAAACAATGAACTAGCTCTGGCAATGCATGTGTTAACCATTCGTTATAAGTGTGTATATCCCTAGAAAGTATACTGTCAAGATAAATGATTATCCACAGAATCCAAAACTTCTCCATTTACGATAATTGATGATTCCACATATGGATGATGAGATGCTGGCTAACTTATTGGTGTTGACTGTTAGGCCAAATTTAGCACAAGCAGCAGAGAACTGATCCACACTTTGCTGAATCTCAGCTTCAGAGGCTGCATAAGTGCACAAACATCTGCAAATAAACAAAAAACCATGCACCAATATTCTTTTTACTTTGGTCTTGGCCTGTAGTCTTTTAAAGTGTGGTAGCTGACCTTGACGCTGTGTTGTCCTTATTGAAGGCCTTTGACAACATGGCTGAAAATATCACTCTAAAAAACATGGTAGCAAGCACACAGCTTTGTTTCACTCCATTGGTGCCTGGGAAAGCACAAGAATATCGTCTATTATTCAGAACCCAGGCAAACATGCTGTTATGAGACTGATGTACAATACAGAAAATTTCAGTTAACTTTCGTATGAATAGATTCCCTCTCCCCCACATTGTAAATCTCAGGTGGAATGTAATCAGCACCAGATGTTTTGCTTGGAATTCAAAACCTTTTCTTCAGTTGGAATATTAGCTAAGAAGAGATTGACCTCAGCCTGAGTTAAATAGTTAATGGCTTCAGTAGTGATTGGTGATTATCTGTTGAGAATCCTATGGAAATGTTCAATCCAAATCTCTAGGCTCATGTCCTGATCACCAATTAATGTGACTCCATCAGCACTGAGTAGTTAAGATGCACCATAGGTTTTTGGTCCATAAATAGCCTTCAAGACATCTTAAAAGAGCTTCAGATTGTTACTCTCTGCATAAAAATGAATTTCATTTGCCTTCTTACTGAGCCAAGAATTCTATATCTAAGATCTAATTGTCTTATACTTTTGATGGAGTTAAATGCTGCCTTCTTGGAGATAGATGAACTATTCTGCTGGTACATCCCGTGAAGTTCTCGTTTTTCATTTAGCAGTTTCTGAATTTCTCCATCATTGTCATCAAAGCACTTTTGATGTTTGCAAGTATTGTGACCCAGATGAGCAAATGGAGTGCTGTATGTCAAACTGCTAAAAGCTGCTCATTTGAGTTCCCCATGGATATTCAATAAATACTCCATAAAATGAATCAGCTTAAAACACATTAATGATCATCTAATTAGCTGCCTTATAGAACAATCCCCAGAAAACTCTTTTAAGTGAATTTGGCCATTAGTCACTGGCTAAGACTAGCTTAGGGACCTTCAAAGCCACAAGTGAAACAAATAATTGATTTTAGAAATTTGGAGTAGGTGGAAAATTTGTGACCAGTGGCAGCGTAAATAATTTTGTGACAGGAGCCCTTAGTTCTATTACATAGACAGTAGGCCACTATCTACACTTATTAACTTCTACATGAGAAAACAAATTCTGACTGTTACATGAATCTAACAGATGTGATATGGTATACTGAATAAAGAACTCAGAACTAGGAAGATGAGCTCATTTCATTCTTTTGACATATACTTGCTCTTTGACCTTATGCAGGTCACTTAAGGGCTCCTGAGTTGTTATTACTTGTTAGACTTTAAGACTATGGGTTGCAGAGAAAGTGCTGACATGCACTGGCAGAGTGAGTTTCCTTATTCAGGAGCTTCTTATCCCAATCCAATCTTTATCTCTAGCCCTACATAAGCATTAACTTTTTTCTTCATGAGATAAGAACTGCCCATGTCTGTGAAATGAAAGCTTCTGTGCAGTGACCAGATAGATATACGGCACAAATGGAGTTTCTGTTACCCAGATGTCTGTTTGGGGGAGAGGGAAGGGAGACAAGAAGGGAGATGCCTTTCCTCACCAAAGAGCACAGAGGTCAAGTTGTATTTTCCCTAGGAAGCCATCCACCTACAGCATTAAGTCATTCATTAGCACAGCAGGGAATCACAAAACATCTCCTTTAAAATGGAGAGTACATAAATCACCATCTGTTTCTTCCCTTTATGAACAAAAACCCAGAATATTAACTGTCCATCCACCAGATCTGATTATCATCAAGAGAAAAACAAAACAAAACACAATAATCCAATGCTGCTACTTTAGTTACCATTTAAATGCTAGTCAAACCACACCATCCTACATTAAAAGCAAGTTCTACAAATAGGGGAATTTTCAAAGATCAATTTTAAAAGGGAGAAAAAAAAATCTTTGAAGGACTTTATAAAGACTGGTTTAGCAAAAGGTAGTTGAATTTATTGAATGTTTGGTGGAAATAGCAGTAGTTTTTGAATTGAAAGATTTCTTAGCTTATTCATTTATTAGATTTCTCTCAAATGAGGAACTTCAGTTTCTTCATCCATAGAATGGAGATTATACATATAATCAGTCACCTTCAATTGTGAGGCAATTACATGACAAACCTTAAAGCTCAATAAAAAAACAGTATCACAATCAAAATGATCAGTGGTTTTATTTCAATAACCTCTATTAATACAGATGGCTATAGTTCTGTAATTTAGATTATCCTTAAAAGAGTTACTTGGGGCACTGAATAGTCAAATAAGTTGTTCAAAGTCATATAGAAAACCAAAATATGCCAGAGGTATGACTTAACTAAGATCTTTCTGACTCAATTGTGGTTCAATCATTTTTCATTCACGTCCAACTGGATCAAGATACAGGACAGGTTTGTCATTTCCTTCTCTAGCTCATTTGAAGATGAGAAAACCAAGGCAAAGAGGATTAAGTGACTTGTCCAGAGTCCCACAGCTAAGTAAGTCTGACTCTAGGCCTAGATGTTCCTTTCTGACTTGAGGCCAGCTCTATTCACCATGCCAAATCATGCTTTAATAGACCTGTTAACCATAAATCAGTAACATTTTTCACCAAGAGGATTTAATCTAATCCAATATGAAAGACCAAGCTCCTCTAATTTCATTCATAGCTAAATATCCCTTGTTCTTTTTTCAATTTTTTTCTCTTCATTTTCATTTGCCTTAATTGAAGCTTGATATAAAGTTTGGTACAATAAAACCATGGTAACATGTTCAAAAATAAAGTTCCAAGGCATTTGCTAATGACAAAACATGCTTTCTAAAGAAACAGTTATGTGTCAGGAAACCAATTATACACAGTTGTTTATTCTGTCATTTTTTAAGGGGGTGCTCAGCAGAAGTGGGCAGATCGCCTAATTTAGTATCGTAATTCTTGTCATGGATTATCCTTTTACAGTACTACAAAATCCTGAAAACTTGATTTCTTCCAGTTTCAATGTTTTAATGTTATATTATTTTCAAAATATGGTTCAACTAGATTGAATGAGATTTGGGTCAGCACCTTCTCTATAGCAAAGCTTTGTAAACTGTGGGTTGAGACCCTATATAGGGTCATGTAACTGAATATGTTTATAATTTATTATTAATAAATGCTTGATTTCTATACCTATTTTATATACATATATACTTGGGTCATGTAAAAATTTCTCAGGTGAAAAGAGTTTGCAAGTGAAAAGAAATCCTGCTCTATAGTATTGCAGAATTGCTTAGCGTAGGGGGTGTCAAATTCAAATTGAAAGCAGGAGCCAATGAACCATATAAAAGGATCCATGTTGGCTGCACATTACTTGAAAAATAACATATTAATGGTATTGTATTCTATTGCATTTTTATATATTTTATTAAATATTTCTTAATTACATTTAATATGATTCAAGGTGTCCTGGGGAGTGCTGCATACCTGTTATTTATTCTACACATCTGGCTAAAGCACTGAGAGTTTAAGTAACTTGACCAGATTCTCCCAGACAGCATGTACTTGAATCCAGGTCTTCCAGGTGGTGATTTAAATAAATATTTACAAATTTATATTTTGACAAATTGAAAAGTAATTTGGCATACTAGATGCTCTAATTTCTCTTTCAAAATGGAAACATTCTTACATGTAAATCTGTACACAAGTTTCACATGTAGGATTTTTTTTTTAATGTATTTCCACACTCCACCTCTGACCCCCCATTCTCTTGAAAAGCTTTTGATTTTTTTTTTTCTTGGAGACAAATTCATAGACTAGAGTATTTCCTGTCTGCACTGTGGGCTTTCAGCTCAAACAAACACGACAAAAGACTAATTTATTTCCTAAGAGGGAGTCATTATAATCACTTCAGAGACCCAGATGACATTCTTTTCGCCTTCCTAGGGCTTAATCAGAAGAGATTACCAAAAACAAAAAAACCAAAACAGAACAAGATGAAGAGGAGGGAAACATTTCAGCTGAGTACTGTGAGAAGAGCTGAATGAATAAGATACCACCTGACTTTTTCTTTTTGGTGGCCCTTGGATTCCCAACAACTGTATTTTATATGTATGTTTGTATATGTATATATAGACACACTTCCTTTTTCATGCCTACAACCACAACAGGGATCATTACATGGTAGATGATCTGAACCTTGCTTTGAGGATGACAGTATGATGTAGGGCAAGAAGCTTTAGAGTGCCAACTTCTAAAAGTACACTTGGCATTAACTTGCTCATTTTGTAGATGACCAATGAGATAAAGAGGTCTATCCAAGGTCACACAGCTATTCAGTGACAGTACCCAGGAAAACTAACCCAGGTTTCTTGTTATTACACTAGAGCTACACATTATATGTCACACTATGCTCTATCTTTGAGGCTTTCAATTTTAGTTCCAGCTCTGCCTCTAACTACGTGAAGGAGGCAGCTAGGTGGTACAGCGTAGAGAGCACCAGATCTGGAGTCAGAAAGAACCAGTTCAAAACTATCCTTAGATATTTACTAGCTTTGTCACACTGAGTAAATCACTTGTACAACAGTTTCCAGATTTGTAAAAATGGGAAATCATCCCCATTAATCTACCTTCAAGTATCATCTGTGAGACTCAAATAAGTAAGATCTATAAAATGGTTTGCAAGCCTTAAAGCACTATATACAAGATAAATATCATTAGTAATAAAATAAAGGTGATGGGTGATACTTCTACAGAGTTAGTTACCTTCTTTCCCCATCTGAATGAGAGAAAATAGTATGTATCTGCTATGGCTATGTAGACTGCTATAAACTATCCTGTAAAAAATAACATAGTACTTTTAACAGTGCGACCCTTGGCAAGTTTAGCTGTATAATCCTCGGCAAGTCTCCCCATCTATAGAATGATGGAGAAGGCAATGACAAATCACTCTAGCATCTTTGCCAAGAAAACCCATCCTAAATGATGTCATGAAAAGATGGACCCAACAGAAAATAACTGAATATCATTTTTTTAATTAACTTTGTCATTTTGTTGTTGTTGATGGGGAGGGCATAATTACATGTAGCCTTTGGATAAGAAAGATTACAAGAGGGCAGCTAAGTGGCCCAGTGGATAGAGCACCAACCCTGAAGTCAGGAGGATCTGAGTTCAAATCAGACCTCAGACACTTAGCACTTCCTAGCTGTGTGACTCTGGAAGGGAGGAAGGGAGGAAGGGAGGAAGGGAGGAAGGGAGGGAGGAAGGGAGGGAGGGAGGGAGGTTACAAGGGTTAATGGAAAGACACTTGATCTAAGAATCCTGGGAACCCGGATTCAAGGACTGCTTTAACTCAAATCTTGGCTGAGGGTGTTATCTGAACCCTTTCATCTCTATGGATTAGTTTTAATTAATTAAATGTAAATAGTTACTAAGTAAGTTATATTTTTATTGACATTTGATTTTATTGACTTATACTGGTGTTATTGATGCTCAATAATAATTTTTTTTAAAAAATCTAGAAAACTAGAAAAAGTATTCCCTAAGGGCAGAAAGTTAATTCCAAGAAACAACCTAATAGTATAAAAACTTAAGTTTACATCCAATGTAACAAAGTTCTAGAAATCATTGCTATAAAATCTTTCTGCTACAAGCTGAAGATTCAAGGAACTATCTTCAAAATGTGAACTTATTTAAATCCATTTCTTCAAACCCATTAGTCAGTAATATTAGTCCAGTAATTGGCTAACTATGCCAAAAGAAGGCAAAAGGACAGAAAAAGCAAAAATATCCAGCCCTGTAAGTGACATGTCATATTTGTTTGTCTAAAAAAGATCTCCTTTTAGCTTAATGAATAACTTTTACCATTGGAAGATTCACACATTCCTCTGATTCACAGTCAGTGCCAGCGGAAGTGGTCAGTGTTAACATTTTGAGAAAAAAAATATGAATTATGTCAAGGTCAAATTATTTTTTTTTAAGTGTATTAGGATGCCTTACAAAAACAAGGAAAGGATTATAAATCTAAATTCCAGGCACGGAAACTCCCTTGTATGGACAGGGAAAAAAACACGGTGGCAGAACAATTACATTCCGATGCTACCACAACACTTAAAAAAAAAAAAAAAAAAAAAAGTTTTGGGTTTTTGTTTTTGTTTTTTAAAGACACATGCCAAGCCCAAGTGTAGGGAGCATATTTTCGGCAAGATGGTGTAGTTTTAAAAGTCAGTAGCACTGAAGCAGCTTCAGCTCAAATTTCCTTCCAGGTCAAAAAACAATTGGAAGGATCTTTTACTCAACTGTAGGGACCGCTTGCACACAGGAGGAGAACAACTGCATAATTGGCCCTGGAAGCTTGGGGCTGAAGGTGAGCCAGGAGAATTTCAGATGAAAATGAAGACAGAAAATCTGCTCCAGAAAAGACTTGACTTCTGGATGCACCTTTGTGCACCCAGTTAAGATGGATAATTTCTAAAAGCTATGTAGTTTTCTCTTTATATCGAATAGCGAAAAAAATAAGGAAGCCAGAATAAACAAAAAGCAAAAGGAATATAATCACCCTCATTTCCAAAAAAATTTCTATCCCCTTTTCCTACTGAATGATTTCCTATTTGTAACAAATAATTTTTTAAAGCATGTCATCAAAACTAAAGAACTTATCAACTAAACATTAATATATACAATGTGGCACACCAGTAGATCCCTCAATTCTAAAGAGAAAGAGGTATATTTTTTTCTTCTTTGGGCAAAGCTTGATTATAATTACAAAATGTTTTTATTATTTTGTGGTTGCTCTTTCCATTTACATTGTTATAGTTGTGTATATTTTTCTTTGTTCTGTTAGCTTTGCATCATTTAATGTATCACTTCATATTCACTGTTTTTTGGGATACATCATTATTTCATGGCCTTTTGTTTAGTCATTCTCAAAGTAATGGGCATCAACTTTGTTTACAATTTGTTTCCACCAAAAAAAAAAAAAAAAAAAAAAAAAAAAAAAAAAAAAAAAAAAAAAAAGCAATACTATGAGTATTTTGTCATATATGAGGCTTTTTATTTTATTTGCCCTCCTTGGGATATATGTCTAGCAATTGAATACTAAGGACAAAGGCATAGATATTTTAAGAAATTTTTTTCTTTAGCATTATTCCAAAAGACTGGCCTATTCACAGCTTTAACAATGCTATAAGTGTGCCTTTCTTTCCACAATACTTCCAATACTGGCTATTCTGAGACATCTCAGGTCTTCTTTGCCAATTACTTGAGATTACAGAAAATAAATAATGCCTTATAGGTATCATCAAGATGGAAGGTGGGACTCATGTCTTTTTTTTGGGGGGGGGTGAGGCTGGGGTTAAGTGACTCGCCCAGGGTCACACAGCTAGGAAGTGTTAAGTGTCTGAGACCAGGTTTGAACTTGGGTCTTCCTGAATTCAAGGCTGGTGCTCTATCCACTGTGCCACCTAGCTGCCCCAGGGACTCATGTCTTGACTAAGGCAATGGGAGAGTATGTCTCATTCAAAATAAAAAGTCCTAAAAGAAAGGACAGAAGAGTAGCACTGTGTGAAGAAAAGATGCACAAAAAGGGGGAAAAAAGTTAATGATATCATCATGGGATCTGAATTAAAGACTGTCAAGCCAGATAGAGAAAATAAATATATGTTTCTCAAAAAGAAATTTGGCAGAGTTGGCATGAAATAATAATCAGGGAAATAAGCCGTCCTCTCATGTTCCCATAGCGTCTGACTGATAAAATTTCTCTATCACGAGCCTTGACTGGAACAAGGAAAACACAAAGTATTACTCAAGGATTCAGCTTTTGCTGACCCTAGATTCCTTATCTAACTATCTATCTGTATGTGTATACATATATTTATATGTGTGTATATGCATATGTCTTACTATAAGGTATGATCAGTATATTAATGTCATTAAATTGATGTGATTATATGATTATGTATTTGTTATAGTCATTTATTGTGTTATTTTGTGTTGTGTTTTTAAATGCATGTGTATGTGTGTGTTTATGTATGTGTGAAATCCCGCATTCCTTCCCTTTCCTCCCCTCCCCCCATCACAGCCTCTCTTCCTAGATGTCCAAATGACTTAACTACTTAGGCAATGAGCAGATTTGGTATCAACACCAAAATTTTCTTTATCACGCTTCTCTAGAATAAACCAATACACACTAAAGAGATATAACCAAGGCCCACAAGCTCCCCCTTCCACACTATCCCTAAGTAAGTCTTATTCATTTCACTCTAGTCTCAAAAATTTTTTTCCTGAAGACCAAAGAAGTGGGGTGGTTGCTTTGTCCAAAGGTAGTCTTAAGTAGCCTTAGTCATATTTGCTGTTTCCCTTACATACTCTTGACTAGTGGAAACCCAAGCACCTATGACATTTGTCAGCCCTGCTGCCACCAGGAGACATACTTCAATGAAAGCCACAGGAAAGAGATTCTGGAGCACACAGAACAAATGTGTGTATCTTCCAGCCTTTGGGCTCTGCTAAGCTTCTTTTCATCTAAGTGGGAAAGTTGGACGGCATAATGTATAGAAAGCTGGCCTTGGCCTGTTTGTAAAATATATAGAGAATTGACTCAAATTTATAATAGTTCAAGCCATTCTCCAATTGATAAATGGTCAAAGGATATGAACAGACAATTTTCAGATGAAGAAATTGAAACTATTTCTAGTCATATGAAAAGGTGCTCTAATTCATTATTGATCAGAGAAATGCAAATTAAAATAACTCTGAGATACCACTATACACTCTCAGATTGGCTAAGATGAAAGGAAAAGATAATGATGAATCTTGGAGGGGATGTGGGAAAACTGGGACACTGATGCATTGTTGGTAGAATTGTAAATGAATGCAATCATTCTGGAGAGTAATTTGGAACTGTGCTCAAAAAGTTATCAAACTGTGCATACCCTTTGATCCAGCAGTGTTTCTATTGGGATTATATCCCAAATCTTAAAGAAAGGAAAGAGACCCACATGTGTAAAAATGTTTGTGGCAGCCTTCTTTGTAGTGGCTAGAAATTGGAAACTGCATGGATGCCCATCAGTTGGAGAATGGCTGAATAAATTATGGTATATGAGTGTTATGGAATATTATTGTTCTGTAAGAAACAACCAGCAGGATGGTTTCAGAGAGGCTTGGAGAGACTTCCATGAACTGATGCTAAATGAAATGAGCAGGACCAGGAGATCATTATACATGGCAACAGCAAGACTATATGATGATCAATTCTGATGAATGTGGCTCTCTTCAACATTGAGATGATTCAAACCAGTTCCATTTGTTCACTGATGAAGAACTGTGGGAACAGTGTGGAACACAACATGGCATTCTCACTCTCTGTTGTTATTTGCTTGCATTTTGTTTTTTCTTTCTCAGTTTTTCTTTTTCTTCCTTTTTGATCTGCTTTTTCTTGTGCAACAAGATAACTGTATATGTATACATATATTGGATCTAACATCTATTTTAATATATTTAACATGTATTGGACTACCTGCCAGCTCAGGAAAGGGGTGGCGGGAAGGAGGGTAAAATATGGAACAAAAGGTTATGCAAGAGTCAGTGTTGGAAAAATTATCCATGCATATGCTTTGTAAATAAAAAGCTTTAATAAAAAAAAAAAAAAAGGAAAGAAAGAAAGAAAGAAAACTGGCCTTAGAATCAGGAAAATCTGATTTCAAGATCCTGTTCTGAAAAATTCTGGCTTTGGGAATTTTGAAAAATATTGGCAAGATCCTTCTAAGTGTAAGATCTTTACCCGGAAAGGCACTTTGTTCACCGGGAATTCCTTATTAATAATGAAGATTAGATCTCATTTTAAAAACACTGACTTTTAGAGTCATATTTGGAAGATTCATTCTCTAAAAGCATACCTAATAAATACCTTTCTTGCTTTACTGAGCATTTCATCTCTCAGTAGGTAGAAAAAACAAAGATGATAATGAACTGGAATGAGGTGATACTTGAAGTGACAAACTTAGGAGAAGGCAACAGTACTCTCGGAATTTATAATACTGAAAGAGGAAAGCTCCAAACAGACACATGTCATGGGATTTAGAAAAGAAGATTAAGTGAACAGTTTGGTTCCCTGCTGGAAAGGAACCCAGAAGATAAGAGGTAGGTCCCAATCACTGCTCTAAAGCTGAATTCAAGACAAGTATTATTAAGCACTCACTATGGTGCTCTGTACTCTGACAGGCTCTGGGGATATAAAAATGTGCCTAGCCTCAAAGGGTTTACATTTTACATTATTCTACTTCCCCTGGCATCATGTTCTGGACCCTAAAGGAACCCAAAGACCAAGAATTAGTACTGCCTGTATCAGTAACACTGTGGGTGACCTTGGATGACTATGCTTCCTCGTTTGCCAACAGGAATGACAAATTCTGTCCAATGTACCTCAGAAAGCTACTTTAAAAGCTAAATGAGAGACATTAAAGTGCTTTGCCAAGCTTTTTTCGTAGTGGCTGGAAACTGGAAGATGAACAGATATCCATCAATTGGAGAATGGTTGGGTAAATTATGGTATATGAAGGTTATGGAAAACTATTGCTCTGTAAGAAATGACCAACAGGAGAAATACAGAGAGGCTTGGAGAGACTTACATCAACTGATGCTGAGTGAAATGAATAGAACCAGAAGATCGCTGTACACTTCAATGTTGTATGAAGATGTATTCTGATGGAAGTGGATGTCTTCAACATAAAGAAGATCCGACTCACTTCCAGTTGATCAATGATGGACAGAAACAACTACACCCAGAGAAGGAACACTGGCAAGTGAATGTAAATTGTTAGCACTACCGTCTATCTACAGTAGTTGGGTAGGTTACTTATACCTTCGGAATCCAATTCTTAACGTGCAACAAGAAAATAGGATTTACACACATATATTGTATCTAAGTTATACTATAACACATGTAAAATGTATGGAATTGCCTGTCATCGGGGGGAGGGAGTAGAGGGAGGGAGGGGATAATTTGGAAAAATGAATACAAGGGATAACGTTATAAAAAATTACTCATGCATATATACTGTCAAAAAATTTATAATTATAAAATAAAAAAAAAGTGCTTTGCCAAAGCACAGGAGCATTCAGTATCATTATTAAAGTGTCAAAAATCATCCCCATCCTGTAATACTTTGGCCTGGTGAATTAGGTCCTGTATCCACACTTTGAGCCCTGGAATAAGAGTCATGAGACTAATACAACCATCTTCAGAGATTTAGAAACAACACCTAGTAGTAGAGTAAGCAATATATGGCAATCAGCTAAGCATTTATCAAGTGCCTACTATATGGATCCCAAGCTCAACCACTCTTAGCTATTTATTCAATCTTAGGAAAGTCAACTTCTTAAAGGATGGATTTCTTTATAACAACATATGCACTATTTCACAGTTTGTGAGGAAATGCTTTTATAAGTTTTATAAAACTTACATATTATAGATAAACATATATATGTACATATGTCATATAGGTAAGTTATTAATGTTATTATTTATTCACTGAACCTTTTTCTCCATCTATAAACTTTGAATCACAGACCCCCAACTTCATGAAGCAAATCTCTCTCCTCAAATTTCTCATATATTTTTCTTGTACATCTATTTTTTTCTCTCTCACATGTTAAACCCGTTATTTATGAACATGTCTTTCTCCATATTGGACAGTAAGCTGACCAAAAGCAGTGACTACCTTATCTACATTTTTAATCCCAGCAGAGTTTTGCACATAGCACATGCTTAATAAATGTGATTGATATGTTATTTACTAGATTCCTGACATATACTGGGTTCTAACAAGGTACCACTACTTCTCCCTGTCTCCCATGTCCTTGTATATAGATAAGCATAGATTACTGGAGATAAAATGGAATTAGAAGCAAAAACAAAATTAAAAATTTAGCTAAGAGCTTTTATTCTTGCAGAATCTGGGGGTGGCAGCAAGGCTGGTACCAAATCTTACAAATTGTAATAATGGTCACTCATATCTATCTATATGGCTTTAAGGTGAATATGGCAGTACTTCAGGAGAAGATAACACCCATGACACCATCTCTTATCTCCAAGTATATGTACTATCTGTCCACCACTTCATAGAATCCCTAGTTTCCTTCAAGAATCAGGTCACTTCTCCAGGAAGTAGGATTGGACAAGATGGTCTGAGTCTGATCCAATAATAGTTCTCTGATGTATTACATTAATGCCTGCTGAGCACTGGAGAGACAGAGGCAAAAACCAGTTCTTCCCCTCAGAGTTCACAATCTAATGGGGGAGCTAATATACAAATAATTGTATACTAACAACATATATACAGGATAAAGAAGAGACAATTATCTAAGGGGAAGCGCTAAGATTAGGGAGGACTAATCAAGGATAGGCTCAGAATTAAGCATGGACACTCAGTACACCATTTCAGCTGCATCGTGGGACACTTAAAAACTGAATCCATTCTGTACAACATTCCAACTTAATAGGAAATGAGATGAAAAAAGATGATTTCTAAATAGAAAACTTGTTAGCCTTCTTCTTACAGGAAATGTAAGACAGGCAATGAGAGTCGAGGGATGAAGATAAAGAACAGCAGATTCTCTTATGGGACAAGTGAAGTTTACTGCCTTAATCCACAATGCTAGTTGTCGTTCATCCTTTGTTTTGAAAGAGGACTAATGACATAACAGGGTCAAAACTGAATTTGTTTGCGGATTAGCTTTAAATGAGGCAGAGCTTCAAAAGTTGTCAGCTTCATTCTCTCTTTCAGAATCACTGACATCCAGGGTGAGACCAAAGTCGGGATGAGGGGTGATAGTCTGGGATTCATTGGCCTTTTTGATAGTCTGACCAAACTCTAAGCACTCCATAGCATCTGCTTCAGTTGCCTTCATGGCCACTGGAATAAATTGCTTTCATCTGCCACGATGCTTTTCATCTTTTCCATCAGGGAAAGTTTTCACATGTTTGGAGCAAACACCTCCTAACTTGTGGACGGATTTGATACCCTCAACTGGATTTAGCCCACTTGTCAAGATGGTTTTACTAGGGTGTGGCCATAGCACCGGCTACAGAATTTTGGAGTCACAGGTGTCCAAGAAGACACTGAAGGGTTGCTAGATAATCAGCCCTAAAAAGAATTTGGCAGCCTTCACACCTGAGGTGCTAGTCCTCCCTGAACACCTCCTATACCTCACAATAATAGCAGTAACCAAGGTAAACCTTGTTTATCTGGCTTAGATGTTTCCCAACACCTGCCTGAAAAACTATTCTCACCTTCTAATATATCGTTTTCAAATTAATGTTCTAAACAGGTTAAAGTGAGATAGAGTTTTGAAAGGAGGAGAGACAATTGCCCTCAATTTTTTAAAAAAATTAAGCTGTGCAATGTGTTTTTTTAAAACCTTGCTGGTTACTAAAGTGGTTTAGAAGCAGGCATATGATTTTAATGTAAACCTTTAAACATTCTTGTCTGCTTTGTATTGAGTCTGGGAAAAGGACTGCAAAAGAGATACTGACCCAAACCCTGAATGTTTATGAAATGCTTATATATGCAAGAATCATGGTGATCAAAAGAACATTGTATATGGTAACAATAAGATTATGTGATGATCAGCTGTGATGGACTTAACTCTTTTCAACAATGAGGTGATTCAAGATAATTCCAATAGGCTTGGGATGGAAAATGCCAGTCACATCCAGAGAGAGTACCATGGAAACTCAATGTGGAACACAGCATAATTTTACCTTTTTGATGTTGTTGTTGTTGTTTTTTCTTTGTGTTTTTCCCCCTTGTTGATTTGATTTTTTCTTGTGCAGCATAACAAATATAGAAATATGTTTAGAATTGCATGAAAACTTATGTGTTTGTTATTTTGGGTAGGGGGAGGACAGAGGGAAACTATCTTTGCATATATTTGGAAAAATAAAATACCACCAAAAATTAATTAAAGAATTACAATGTTCTTGAACAAAAATTAACCTAGAACAGGGGTTGTTATCCAATGACCCTACAGATTTCAGAGCATCTTTTAACTTGCATAGAAAAAAAAAATTATACATTTAAAAAAAAACAACCTTTTTTCCTTTGTAATTCTATAGGTTTTGTGCATTTAAAAATATTATCCTGAGGAGTCCATAGGCTTCTTAATTCTGACAAAGTGGTCTGTGATACAAGAAGAAATGAACAACCCCTGCTATTTTATAAAGATGGTGTCCTCACTTTCTTTTATGATCTGAACAAAGAATAGCACTGATCAAATGATCCTGATTCTTGGGGCCAGAGAACAAAAAAAAGTCAAGATTTGTGAGGCTAGAGGCTCCCTATCTCAAATGGAAAATCTGGAATCATAAGTTTTATATTCAGGTATGAGGCTTAACTTCAGAGAAACCTATCTCATAGTCCCTAACTCAAGATTATTACTAAATTATTAAACATATAATTGTAAGCTTTCATCATCTTAGACCTGTTGTCTGAATTCCTCAGGCCCTAGGTTCCTTCTACTTTTATTAAGGCAGTTTTGGAAACACAGTCCAATAGCTCATCACCTCTACTAATATCAGGATTATGGAGATGATTTAAATATTAAGATGGTTAACGTTACCATGGAAAACCATGTCTATTATTACACTCCTTCAAAAATGGCCTGAGCTGTCCATTCTAACAACTGAGTGGCCCAAAGAGTCAAGGGTAGATTTCATATTGTCCTAATCCAATGAAAATAAGGGCAAGCCCAATGCTATTTCAGCAGTACCAATTACTCAGACTAATGAGAGGAGAAGTGATATGGTGAAATTACAATATTTATTATAATAATATATATGATTTTGTAATAATATTTGTGGAGCACTTTTCAAGGTTCTCAAAGTTCTTACATAATATTATTTTATTTGATTCTCACAACCATTCTGAAGAGTAGGTAATATTCTCATTTTACAGATAGGGAAACTGAGGTAGATAACAGTTAAATGACTTTCCCAGGGTCACAGAATGGACTAGTGAATGTAAGAGCTGAAACATAATTTGAGCTTCTCACTTCAAGGTCAGTACATTATTCAGCATATTCCATTCATAAGAATGGAGAAAAAGGCATTTCTCTTTCTTAGAATATAACAACCAAAGTTCACAACAAGACTGAGGCTGTATTATTAGGGTTCAAGAATGCTTACCTCAATTCTTCTTAAGGGAATAGGTAAAAGCTGGTCATAAACTAAAATTTCCCTGTTCTTCAATTTCTCTGATAAAATGGGGATAGCACCACCAACTTTTTTTTCTAAGTCTATGCTTAAAGATCAGATAGGACAGAAGCAGATGAAACTATATATGCAAAGATTTATATACACATAAGTTATCAATTTATGACCAAAACAACTTGAATCAATAAATATTTTTCCCATGGCATCTAGCCAAAACATCATATAGTTTGTGAATCAAAATTTGTGATTTTTTTTTTCCCCTTCCCACTTCAAGCATCTAAGAAAAATCTTTGGAAAACTCCAATGTACTACATACATGGACAGCTGGCTAAGAGTGAATTGAGAGTTTAAAAAAAAAACCTTCATTTTTCATGAAAAATTCATTCATAAACCAGCATTTTAAAACTACACTACCCACATTCTTCTGTCATCATCCTCATCTCTACTCCCACTCTTACCCTCCCCCTCAATCTTTTGACTTTGCCCCCTGGAGTCACTCCCACCACCATTTCCAAACTAAGGGAGTCTATTCCCCACCCACAGCCTTTTTCAATCCCTCTTCTCCTATATGTTGTCTTCTCTCTATGAGAATGTAAGTTCATTAAGAGGAAAGACTGTCTTGCTTGCAGATCATAGCACAGTACTCAGTATCAAGCAAGTGTTCAATAACATTTATCTAAGTAATCAATAAATTAAAGAAAATAATATGTAAATTACAGGAAGGCAATTCCTTTAAGAAGAAGATAAATGGTAGGGATTGAAAATATTTTTAAAAATAACTTTGTTTTCAAAATATATGCAAAGATAGTTTTCAACATTTAAACCCTTGCAAAACCTTGGGTTTCAAATTTTTTCCTCTAAGGGAGAGGAAAGGTCCTCCATGCCCTCTCCTAGACAGCAAATAAGATTGATAATATTTATTATAACATCTAGATGAAAATTAGAGGAAAATATATAGATCTAGAACTAGAAGGTACCTCAAAAGTCATACATTTTAATCTGCTTATTTTACACAAAAAGGAAATTGAAACTCAGAGGCATCAAATAATTTCCCCAAGGTCACAAAGAAAGCATTATGTACAGAGGCCAGTGTTAGGAAATGGAGAAGAAAGAAAGCTTAGATAAGGCACAGTCTTTGCCTCAAAAAGTTAAGTCAGTCTAGTAAGGTGAGTACCATTTCAGAGCCTTGTAATGAAGGAATATATATAAAATATGATATAATACAAGTAAAGCATCAGATAAATGTCAATTATTACTGTATACATTAATATTCCATATTTTTAATGAATAATGTTCAATCGAGGTATGAGATATTCTCCTTCAACATTTTTCCCCTTTTTCTTCTTCAGGTTCACGTGAAGATTTATACACATCTTTGTTCTTCCTCCCCTCCAAAAAATTGGCTAAATTGCTTACAAGAGGAGAGCTAGCTCAGCCCAAAGTAGGAACAGAAAATGGGGCAGCAGATTATGGGGGACAAAGCCCAGTCCAAAGTAAGGATGGAGGGAACAGTTAATAATTGTCCCTGGTGCCTTTCAAATTATGGGGGGGCGGAACAGAGATGCTAGCTAGGGGAAGCTCCAACTGTGAATCCCAGTTTCCAGCTGAGCAGGGGGACTAAGTGAAAAGACTAGAGGGGTCCCCTATCGTTCCTTCACTCCCTGCCCTTCCCATTCTTTTCTTCTCCCTTCTTGGAAGTTATAATCCATGATGGCAGAGGGAAGCCCCCTGCCTAAAAAGGGGGAAGTTATTTCTAATTATTACCAGAAGGATTCTATCCAAATGCTTTTGAACATTTATCCATCTTCAGGTTTATAAATTTTCATACAAGTACAGATTTTAGAAAGATAGAGCCTTCATCAAAAGGTTATAAATCTTTTTCTCCCCTTAAGACTGAGTTTCCCTAACTCTCTCAGGTAGGAAGGACAGAGACTACTTACAAGCCTAATCACACAGAAACTTTAACCTGCTACATTTCAAACCTCAACTACTTTCCTTCCCTTAGATATATCACTGGTCCCAGCTATCAGAGGCTCATCATAGTAATATCAAATTTAATGCAGATACCCAATCAGCTTAGCCCACTGAAGCTCAGAACTTCTAAGCTCAAAAGAGTTAACCAGCCTCAACCTCTCTAGAACTGGCTTTTCAAATAGAAATGGGTTTCTGGATTGTATACTGACTTAGAAAACCTCAAATCAACATTATCTATACTGCACCATACTTTTAACTATTTCCCAATTAAATTTTATCTAGTTTGCTGTCTATGAGTATGACACCTGTGCTATGAATAATCTTAGGTCTGTTGTGACCCAAATACCTCAGGCTCCAGTCTTTCTTTAATTTTACCCTAGCAGTTTAGAAACAAACACAGTTTACCAATTAAAAAATTTTAAAAACAGACACAGTTTATCACTAAAAGTATTTTAAAAACAAACACACACAGTCCAAGGTATATTCTATTTCTTCTGTTGTATCTTTCTAAGCAAAGCATATACTTCTACTGCCATAATCTGATAATAAATTCCTTCTACCAAATCCAAGCCATTCTATGAGATCACTGACCTGCTCATATAATTTTTAAAAAATAAATTTATTAATATATTTTTATCACCTATATTTCTCATCATATTTTTTTTACCTCATCTCCTCCTAGGTAGACATTTTTTATAATCAAGTATGAAGCATGGAAGAAAATAATTGAAAAACTAAACAATATACAATAAAAATTCAGAGTTATACACAGTATCCCATACTCCTTATCCCCCACTTTCAAAGGGTAAGCCTTCTCAGATCCTTAGGGCATTACAACAAATGGGACTTTTCAATTTCATAGCATTCAGTTTTTAACTGTTCTGCTGTTTTACTTTCTATTTATATTTTTAAACTCATTGCATATACTTATGCTTTCTTCATTGTGAATCAGTGCAATCAAGTATTTCCATGCTTCTCTATGTTCAATGAGTCTAGCATTTCTTACAGCCCCCTATTATTACATTATTTCTGTGCACCACATCTTGTTTGGACAGCTAGTGATGCAATGGATTCTAGAGCAACAGATTTGCTCAGGAAGACACTTACTACCTGTGTGATCCTGAACAAGTCTCAGTTTAACCCTATTGGCTTCAGTTTCCTGATCTGCCAAATGGCCAACCACCATCATATCTGCCAAGAAAACCCCAAACAAGGTCACAAAAAGTCAGCCATGAGTAAAACCATCGAACACCAACACCACCCATCACTTTGAACAGTATTTTAGACAGAATTTTCAGAAAAAAAATTCTTTCCAAAATAGTCAAAGCTTTACCTGGGTAAAGTGCTTGTGTCTTGATTTCTCTGAGCCCTAGTTTCTTCCTACTTAAGAATAGTAAGAATATATAGAATAAGTATAATAATAGTATCAATTTCACAGGATTTTCATAAGGATCATATAAGGGAACAAGCGCTTTGCAAATTTTAAAAAGCTTTGTACCTGTGAGTCATTAATATTATTATTATTATTATTAACCTACTTTTCATGTACTTTGGACAAGTACAGGCAAAATCACAAAAGACAAATGAATGGATGTGATCATCCAGGAGAAAAGCATACTCTAAACCTTCCAAGGGAATAGACATTTGACTAAATCATGTGTGCTTTTTTATGCAAGGGAAAAAAAAAAACCCAACCCTAAGATTCCTTAAGCCTCTGACCCCAATTTGCATTTTGGGTCTCACTCCTCCGCACCCTTAAAAAAAACAAGTCCGACAACTTCTATCTGTGGGTTTTTCACTCTTCTTATCTCACTAAGCCAAACTACTCTTAAACAACTAATTAAGAATCTATTCAGGGAAGCTCACCAGAATTAGAATTGGTTATGGTCAGAGTTTTCCCATGATATTTAAGTTGTTATCTGTCAATCATCCAAGGAAATTAGGCAAAGAAATTTAAGTTCCAAAGTACAGGCATTTGCTTGATTAGGCAAATATTACACCATCCTTGAAGAAAGGGAAAAAAGACATGGGCACTTTATCCAAAGGTTTTAAGCTAGTGACTATGTCTTATTAAATAAAAAAATTCTGAAACCTCTCAATACTTAGCTGCTTAGTGAAATATTAGCCTAACAATTCCCTGTCCCAGCTATCAACAAATTTCTCAGATGATCAGAGTAGACTTGGCTAGGGGAACTCAGGTCAGAATGAAAGAGAAAATAATGGTGAAAGCACCTTCCAAGGTTCCTGTTTGAATATCAACTTGAATATAAACACTGGAGTTATCAATTCTATCCATCTTCTTCACCCTTACTTTTAATCAATCACCAAGATCTGTCAATTCACATACCTGGGTCTCTGACCCTTCCTTTCCACTTCTACCGTTATCCTTCAAGTCTAGGTCCCTAACACCTTGTGCTTCAGTTACTGTAATAATCTCTATCTAGTCTCATTGATTTTGGCTTCTCCACCTTCTAAAGCATTTTATACTATTATCAATAAACTAATCTTCCTTATTCACTACATTCACCAAGTCAGTTTCCTCCTCAAATACCTACAATGATTTCCCATTGACCACTACATTAAATTTCAACTCTCTTGTCTAATTTTCTGAGCCTTACAGGGTCTGGCCCCACCCCTACTTGTCAAACCCTATTTCCTGCCATTCCCCAACAGGAACCATCTGCTTCTGTTACACTGGCTATCCTTCCTACTGTCAGTTTCTCTCTGACCCACACAATGCTCAGTTCCCTGCTCATATTGTTCCCTTCATCTCTGCAGTTCTTAAGCTGGGGTCCATGAACTTTGTAAAAAATATTTTGATAATTGTTATTTCAATGTAATTGATTTCCTTGGAAGTTCCATGTATTTTGCTTTATGCATTTAAAGACATTATTTGAAAAACGGGTCTATAGACTTCATCAGACTATCAATGAGGTCCACAAAAAAAGGTTAATTTCCACTTTACTGAGATGCCTTTTCTGTCCATTTAAGTCCTACCCATCCCTCAGAGTCTAATATCAAGAAGGCCTTCCTTGATTATTCAGGTGAATATGGAATGAGGGGGCACAGGATAAGAGAAGCAAGGCCCTCCAGTTCCATTATGTCAGGGCACCAGAATCTCAACCTGAACTTCATTACGGGCAGCTGCTAGAAGCATAGGGCATATGGCCAATCAAGAACATACAACTGATAGAGAACAAGATTCCCAAGAATCATTCTAAACCATTCCATCCTCCTGGAGGCTCCAAGCAAAATGGCCCAAGATCTGCAGTACAACCATGATAATGGCCTGCTCAATTTGTTTTATAATGGGGGCCACCGCCCGAAGAGAAACTAATCCTTCATGGAGGTTATTTGGACTGGGCCAAACTGCCCTTAGAAAGCATCTGTCCATCCAGTACCCCAAAATTCTCTTCCATTTCTGAGCACCTATGGGTATGCTAGCATCTATTCCATCTTTGGTTTCTCCAATGAATGCAAAAGGCACTATAGCACTGAACAGTGGAAAATATTGACTACTTTAACTGCCTCCTCATCCTAGTCACTATAAATGAAGAATGAATTAAACCATAATTTAAAAATACTTTAGAGGCTCAAATACTCATGTCAATGAGCATTCTTATTTATTTTTATTATATTATTTATTAACTTTTTTAAACCCATAAGGCAATGAAACAGAACAGGTAGAATGAAAATGTTTATTTGAAAGTAAATTATAACATCGGTTTTAATTACTTCTATTAAAAGTACATTTACATAAATAGGAAAAATTATAGTAAAATTATAAAGAATTATTTAAATTCTTCTATCATTTTATACAATTGGTCTTTCTAGTTAATAAAAGATTTAATTAGACCTACTCCTTTCCTGGGCAAAAAACTTTAATTCAAATCTACTCTCACACATTTTGAAGCTATGTGACCCTGAGCAAGTTACTTAATTCTATTTGTCTCAGTTTTCCTGATTTGTAAAATAAGCCGGAGAAGGAAACAGCAAATCAGTCCCGTATCTTTGCCAAGAAAATCTCAAATGGGGTCATGAAGAATGAGACATGACTAAAAAGATTGAATAACTACAACTCTTTTCCTACCAATACCTATGAAGAAATATAAAATAAAACAAAAGAGTCTCTAATTTCAATTAAAAACATTTATTAGGAATCTACTATCTGCAAAATACTATTTTAGTCACTGGAATATGAAGGTGAAGAGATATAGTTGTCACAGTGTAGCAGAAGAAAAATGTTTGATTTAGAAATCAGAAGACTTTTCAAATCTAAACTTTTTACCTATGTGACTTTGGGCTTTCGGGTTTCAATTCTTCAACTGATGGACTCTGAAAAGTAAACTCTCAAGTTCCTTCTATCTCTAAATCTGTGGAGCTACAAATCTCTAGTACTTAACATTTAATGTAAATTATGTAAAGTAAAAAAACAAAACAAAACTGTAAAGAAAAATTCAAGATCAGAAAGTTCTGAAAAGCAGACTATTTAAAACAGGCCTTTGCTAAATACATAGCATATCACACACAAGCCATCCAATATATTATGAGTTTTAACAGGAAGAGTCTGATAATGTAGTTGGCTGGCATCCCTGAGTGACTCTACTTTCCCAACCAAAGCTTTAGCAAGAAACTTATCATTTAAGTTAATGTAATTCAGCATGCTATAACATGCTCACCAACTCATATGTTTGGGAATCGGGTTGGGAGCCAAAAAGAAAAATAAAATTATTAGAAAGGGGGAAAAAAAATCATAGTTTCCAAAGCTCAGCATAGGAAAATTTTTTGAAATTAGCTCCTTAACTCTCCCTCATCCCCACCCCCGCAGGGGATTGTTTTTTCTAACTACTCCTTTTTCTTAGTATCTTTAGTGCACAGAACACAAATAAAAAAGTAAAAATGTTTGCTGATTAATTGATTTTTACAGTGAAACATTTCCAAGAAGAGACAGATATGCAAAATAGATACCAAAATCCTTTCTAAAAACATGAAACAATCATCAGCAAAACACTCTCAGCATTGGGGAATGTCTATCCAAACAAACACTAAAGGGAACACCTGGTTCTATAACTTTGTTGTTGTTGTTGTTGTTCTCACATTATAAAAATCCTCAATGTTTTCCAACCAACCAGAAACTTAGGCAATCCAAGATAAACGAAGGAATTGGAAACTGAGATCTTTTACAATCTCTTATGCAAAGAAAATATGGAGAAAGCATCTTCTTGAAACTGAAAACATTTTCATTAAAACAATGAACTATTCTAGTGTATATGAGCTTAGCATGCCAAGAAAAAAAAAATCAATTTGTCATTAAATGAAAGTAGGGAAGGAAGACATGGGGAAATTCTACCAAGGCTCGTGGTTGACTGTATGTTTATTTATTCCCTTCTCCTCAAACTCCTAAGTGAAATCTTAATTGAAGAGGAGATTGGATCCATCCAATGTGAGCTCCCTGTATTCACAACTATTGACCAAAAGTTATTGCGATGTCATTTCTTTTCTCTCTCCTTTCCTTTTCTCTTCCCCCCTTCAACTTTTCCCCATGTTTCTAGAGAACCAATGATGGAGAATGCTACCCACCTCCAAAGGTGATGGACTAAATACACAGAATGACACATTTTTAGACAATATGGAAATCTGTTTTGCTTAGCTATATTTATTTATTACAAGGGGTTTTTTTCTTTTCTCTTTTTAAATTGGGATTGGGAGAAGCAAAAGGGTGAATTATTTTTGATAAATTTTAAAAATCAATCTAAAAATAAATTTTAAAAGAGATGCATTGAAGAGATCTTTAGTGGTCCCAAAGGTCTAAAAACCAAGAAGGAATCCAGCCATTGGAGTATGTATGGCTAAATAAATTATGGTGCGTGGATGTATTAGAATATTACAGAGTTATAAGAAACAATAAATACAAAGAAGCATAGCATGACTTGTACGAATTGATACAATGGGGAGTGAAGCAGAACCAGAAAAGCAACATATACGATGACCTTAAGCAATAACAAAGTTGTATATGGAAAGAGAAAAACATTCAAAACTGAATGCAATATTATAACAACCAAGTGTGGCCCCAGAGAATTCGTATGAGAAAATATACTACTCTTATATACATCTTTATAAATATGGGGTCCACTGATATAGATCCTGTAAATGATAATCCTGCATTTTGGTTAGTTTTGCTGAACTTTTTTCTTTATTATCTGGGATGGCTTTTAGGTGAGGGATGATGATGAAGGAGGACTCACAATAGGGAAAATAGCTATTAAAAAAGATATTAAAATTTATTTTAAAAAAACTGATTGAACATGTTTATTAAAAAAGGGAAAGATACCTGAATTCAAAAATCCCTTCTCATATCTACATAATATTTATAGCTTATAAAATGTATTTCCTACAGAAATGCTGTGAGGTAAGCATGACCAAAATCATTATACTCATTTTATTTTGTACTTGTTTTCTTTGGGCATTTATAGAAATGATAAAGCAATGATCACTTGAAGGAAATGCCAAAGGAAGACCTAAAAAAGGACACCATAAAGGTCAGCAAACTTGGATTGTGGCAGCAGAATCTCCCTGGCTTATTAAGATTCTTATTATTAAGTATTAAATTCCTTAACCAAAAGGCTTCAGTACTATCCTGCTTAGAAAAATAATAATCAGCTTGGGTTCCCTAGAAATGTGTTATTAAATGCTGATGTTTTAATGAAATAAGAACTGTTTTTAGTTTCATGAAAGGGTTCACAATTCAGAAATTCCACCTCCATAATAAAATTATAAATACACCAAGTAAACTCTGAAGCACTCTATCACCTCAATTGAGTTTCAGTCAGATTTTCAAGATTTATTGCAAAGCTCTCTCTCTGAACCCCATTTTTCATCTCCAATCTCCACCCTTTTCATTCAAGGAACAAAAATTGGCATTTACAGAGAAATACCAGAAGTCTGAGCATTTTATTAGCAAAGGGAAATCCCAACCTTCTTGGCTCCATTTCTGATGATGACAGCTAGTTTTCCATGTTGAATCATACACTAACTGCTGCAAATATTTAAAGGGGAGGGTTGGGAAGAAAGGCACACTTTCAAATTAGAATCATAAAATGCATAAAATGATGATTTAGAGCTTTCTGCTCATTTTTATAAGGCCAAAAACTAAAACAGTCATTTAAAATATTGCAATGAAAATACAGTGCTTCTCTTAAAATACTTTCAATGCCATGCCAAGGGTAATCTCCAGGGTTTTCTCCAGTATCACCTTTTTAATTTGAGGTACAGTTTATATGAAAGTCTAACCTATTTTAGAAATGAACATGACCATCTTTCTCTCTTGTCTCATCCACAAGTCCTACCTCAAATCTCATATGCTTCATGAACAAACCATGATGACTCCCCTCCTATCAAAAAGACTCCACTTAATTATAAATACTTTAATAGCTCCTTCTGAATTTGAACATTCTGTGTTGCTTCATTTTCTCCAAATGTTTTGTCTAAGTTAATCTCGTTTTCCTTCTATATCCCCCTTGCAGGGCCTGAATTATACTATCAATAAATAATAAACTGACTGAAAGATTCAGAGATTTTAACAATTTCATCATGTTTTGCTTCTACTTTTAAAGAAAATGAGAACCTGACAAATGAAGTTCAATTTATCTGTTATTACTGTATTCCTTTACTTAACACTTTAGGATTTCTTATGTCCCACAAGCCCAGTATTAAAAGCCTAAAAGTCCAACTTTAATTTCCCCCAAACAAATTTAAATGTATTACAAACTCTTTGCATGGTTGCATTTTTAGAAATGGATAAATGTATTCAAAGGCAAAATTAAAGTCCAAGTGATGTTCCTCATCACTATTCTCATTTTTTAGAAGAAAATTTCTACTGCAAGTGAATTTGTGCTTCACTACATAAGGGTATATATATGCCCTTTTTGCAAGATGTATGAACCAGATGTTGGGTTCTATAACATATAAGTCCTTAGGTGAAGCACAAGGAGCTGGCTAGATAACTAAGACCCATTGCTTTGCTATAATGAAAGGAAATATAGTAAAATGGATACAACATTTCAAATCAGGACCCATGAATTCCAACTCTTAACTCTACACAAACTTGCTGTGCAATCTTGAGCAAATAACCTAGTCTCTATATGGGGGATAAATTTCCTCATCTGTAAAACAAGTTAACAAACCCACTGTGGCCTATAATTCCAGTTTTGGGGCGGGGAAGGCAGGATTTTTTTGAGCTTCAGGGGGCTATGACCATCAGTTGTGTGCCCTCATTTTGGCATTATCAGGTGGGATTGTCACATAAATTGCCAAACTGATCAAAGAGGACCAATCTACAGGTCAAAGTCCTCTTGCTAAACAAAGCACAGCTAGGCTGAGATAAAGAAGCAGCTAGGTGGCACAATAGATAGGATGCTGGGCCTGGAATCAAGAAGACCCAGTTCAAATCAGAACTCAGACACTTACTAAATCATTGAACCTCTGTGTGCCTCAGTTTCCTCAACTATAAGTGGAGATAATCTGGAGAAGGAAATGACAAACTACTTTCAATATCTTTGCCAAGAATACTCCAAATGGGGTCAAAGAGTTAGACATGACTGAAAAATAACTGAACCAAAAAAAAAAAAGGGAATAATAATAATAATATGTCTCATATGATTATTGTGAGGATCAAATGATTTTTGTAATTCACTTAATCTATGCATGTAGTTGGTATTAAATAGTTATTTATTCAGTGCCTCCTCTCCCAAGCCTTTAAAAAACAAAAAGCACAGATTAATATAACTTGCACAGAAAAAGTGCTTAATAAATGCTTACTGGTTTGGATTGGATTACTTAAAGAATAATAGTCAAAGGAAATAGTAGGGACTCCAAAAGCACCCAGACAAATGTTGAGCACCATTCAGATATTAATATGTAATATCTCCTTAAAATAGCAGAATGGTAATACTCAGGAGATAGAAAATTTTTAAATAATGATACTCTATTTCAGAAGGAACGATACTCTACTCTAACATAAATTTGATTGTTTGTTTGTTAATCCACAGAGCCCCAAAGTTCTTAATAAGAGGTCCTAATAGCTTGGCCATGTCCTCTCTTTATCAGATCCCAAATTCTAACAATATTCATTCCATTCCACAGAGCCCAAAGTCCACTTCATTCCATTACAACATAACATGTCTACATAACAATATATACAAGGGCCTGAGAAAACTAGACTAGCAAAATGGCTTTAAGATATACAAGTGTGGTTTTCTTATGAATATCTTTACGCTTTATAGCAGAAATTCTTAACCTGAGATTTGTGAAATATGTTTTTAAATTAACATTCTGATAACTGTATTTCAATAGAATTGATTTCTTCGTAATCCTGTGAATTTTATTTTATGAACTTAAAAACACTCCACAAAGAGATCCAAAATTTCATTAGACTATCCAAAGGGGTCCTGATACAGAAAGGTTAAAAGTCTCTCATTTATTTCTAGGTGATCATTAACAATCTGGCCACAGGCTGATAGAAATGGTATCAGAACAAACAGGATAACTCTTTTCTCTTCACAAATGCACAGACATGAGTTGCTGTCCCTTTCTTTTCTTACCTTCCAAGAACACAAAAAACTATTTTAAAAACATTTTTCAACTGCCTTACACAAACATATATAAGAAAATTGTCCAGTGGTAAATCCAGGTTAGTTTCCTGAGAGTAATTATTACACAGAGCAAAAAAGTAAACACTTGGCCATTCACTTAAATGAATTCTTTTTCATCTTATTTTCTGCCTTGCATTATTATCCCGATCATCATGCTTTCTGTTTCATATATCCAAATCCAATTCCAGAGACTCATATTGGGGTTCCAAAGTACTATTTGGCTGGCATTTGTCCAACTAACAAATTGGCAAGTGACAATGAAACTTTTCTTAATGACCTCTATGTTTATGTTCAGTAGTTTGACTTTGGGAAATAATTTGGGGCAGAAACACCAGATCAGGTTCTAACATCTAGTTATGTCATTTTTTCTGTCCTCTTTCACTATAAATCTCCACTTAAATTTCTCTTTTTAATTTAAACTATTGAACATTATAGTGTCTTTTGCCACCAGTTTCAGAAGCTTCTACTTAACAAATTACATTCTTAAGACATTCTGTTGGGCCTCTTATTATATTTCAATATCAGACTGTGACTTGCCACCCTTCAAAAAAATTTTAATGAAGAAATGCTTCTGCAACCCAGACTACCAATCAGATGAATTCTTGCTCTAGTAGGTTTTATTTTAATAGAATATGGATTTTCGTTGATTATAGAGAGAAAGATGACAGGATGGATTTTTGTTTCTGTTGTTGTTGGACTGGGCAGGGTTTTCCTTCTAAGTAATTAGAATAATTAAGGCAGGGGTATATGATCGTATGCTCCAGAAGATCCATCATTTTACAGATCAATTTGAAATGAGGCCTAGAATTCAACTGATTTACCCAAGATTGTCAGACAGCAAGTAGCAGAGTTGAGCTTCAAGTATTGGTCCTTGGATCCCAAATCCAATGTTTGTTCCACTGCAACATGAGATCCTCAGTGTCACATAAAATACTTCCAAGTATCCTTAACTTCATTGTACATACCTATCACAACCCCTCTAGATGGTCAGGATTGTGGAGACCAAATCATTCAAGACAAAACTTTCAATATATTTAAATTAGTTCTTGAATGAAAGACATACAGTCTGTTGCTCTTCTCAAAAGTCGTTTCTCTGGAAAAATGACTTTCCAAGGCCAAAGCCTTTAAAAGCCTAGGCTTATACAGGACTAGCAAGTATCAGAGTAGGGTTATTACAGAGATTATATGGGCTAGAGATGAGATAAAGTGCAGTAGAGGACAGAGCACACATACTGGGCACTTTATAAGCTTGTTGACTTACTGAAACACCCAAAAATCACATCATCTAGAGAACTAAAATGATACTTTGAGATTGCTCAGCAAACAGAGAATCTTTCAGGGTTGTAAACTACATGTCATAATGTAGCCTCAGGGGAAAGGCTACTGCCAAAGAAGGGTGTGCATGTGACACATCAGCCACAAAAGCCCACAATCTCCCCCACTGCATCAATACAATTGTGCCAAGCTGTCAAATATAATTCATGGTAAAGCAATGAAACCCAGGTTCACAAACACCTTAATTACATAAGATAAAAAGACTGCTGAGCAAGCTTCTTGTTCTAAATTCCCTTCCATTCATCCCTCCTGGCCAAATACTCTGCTCAAGACTTTTAGAATGCACTTTGCAAGAGAGATACAAAGGGTGCCAGATGGGATTCCCAACAGAGACTTGTGAATCAGATTTCTAAAGTGACCTTTAGCAAAAATGTTATTGGTTTTAATTCCTCTGGGATTATTTCCTATTTTTTCCACTGGAACTCATATCAGCAGGATGACTAATTCACTATCTTTTTTTTTTTTTTTCTAAGAACAATGGGGAAGGGTTGAGATATGCTAGGCAAAAATCAAAGCAGTGACTGGTATCTTTAATTATGATCAATTATAACAAATTGATGGAATTAAGTCAACTTTAGTTTCATGGTTAAAGCCAAAAGTAGACCAGAGATGTCTGACATTTCAGTAATCAGTCTATTCCATGAAAACTTTCTCTTTAAAAAGGGCTCCCCCTTCATAAGATAGCCTTAATATTTTGCTAATTTCCCTCCCTCCTTTTAATAGTAGCACTTCTCTTATAAGGGACAGACCCTATGCCTAAGAAAACTCAGGAGAGTCAGATTTTCAAAGAAAAAGAACTCAACATGCCATTCATAAACTTTGTACTGAAAGGGTTGGGGGATGGCGGTGGTAGCGGGAATGCTTCTGTTCTCTATAGTTTAATGCAAAGCCTTATCAAGGTGGGAGTGAAATACTGTCTTGTAGTACAAGCTACCAAGGCTGAACAACCAGACTGTGAGTCATAGAGTACTTACATCATTCTTCCTGAATTTTGCTTTCAAGCTCTTCATGGTTAGCCCATTCAGCCTTCCAAAACAAGAAGAGATTTTTCAACACCTAAGCAAAAGGAGAAAGGAAAAAGTAAGACTCCAAATAAACACCATCTGACTTTCTCTGAGTCAGACTCTCTCTCTCTCCCTCTCTTGTCTCTTTTCCATGCTTGGAAATATTTTTATATTATCAATTGGAGCTAACTCTGTTAGATCCTAAAATATACCAAAATTTTAAAGATCGCTCATTTCCCAAAGCCATGTATACATTAATTTATTAATTTATTATTATTTTTTGTTGTTCTTGGTTTCCATTGTAATTTTATTTTATTTTTTTAATTTTTAAAATTATAAATATTATAGCTTTATAATTACAAAACATATGCACAGGTAATTTTTTCAACATTGATGCTTGCAAAACCTTCTGTTCCAAGTTTTCCCCTCTTTCCCCCCCACCCCTTCCCGTAGATGGCAGGTAGCTCAAAACATGTTAAATATGTTAAAGAATATGTTAAATCCAATATATGTATACATTAATTTAAGTAAAATTCTTTGCCTACAGTTCAGTTAGACTAATAATTAGAATTTATATTGTATTTTTAAGAAAAAAAAAGTTTTAACATGTTATCTGATTTGATTATGACAACACCCCTGTGAGGTAGGTTCTATTATCTCTATTTTTACAGATGAGGAAACTGAGGCTGAAAAACGAAATGACTTGCTTAGCAACACATAGCTTAAATAAAACTTAATAAATTAATAAATTCTTGTTGACTTACTGAAATACCTGATAATCACATCATCTAGAAAACTCTAGATGGTCAGGGTTATAATAACCAAGCAATTCAAGACACAACTCTCAATATATTTAAATTAGTTCTTACATGTAAGACATACATCTATTGCTAAGTCTTTTCTCAAAAGTTTTTTCAACCTGTACTACAAGACTTGATTTCTTTCAGGTCATCCTGATTCCAGAGCCAACACTCTATGGCAACATCCACCTAGCTGCTTCCTGATCTAAGGCACAATGCTACCTAAAAGTATGACTTTTGAGAGATCTCCATGGACAGACAACATATTCACAGGTCAACATGTGCAAAGCTTCAGTGAATCTTAAGGTCACACTCTAGCTTAGTAAATAGATTTACCTGTTTTCTAAAAGAAAAACAAGAACAGTAGGAATTTAAGCAAGTATTAAAATTTATGTTATTATGTTCACACACAAAAATTGGAAATAAAATTTCAAGAACAGTGTCTGCAAATTATCATCTCCATTCATATGATTAGTCACTTCCTTCAAATTCTTAATGCTAGAATTAAGCTATTCACTTTAAAGGAGTAAAGAGGAGTATTCTTTCCTAATCTGATCCTGTTGGAATTCTTAGTCTTTTTACTATACAGTACAATTAGGAGAGAGGAAAAGCAATATATAATGAACAAAGTAAGTGGCACATTTCACCTCAAACTCCTTCCCCAAATCCAACTGTGCCATACTGTTTTCAAGTAAAATCAACAAGTATTTTATTAATCACTTACTATGAATCAAATAAGTACTAGACTAAATGGGAAAACAAAACAAAATAAAACAAAAAAATGCAAACATGGTCACTGCCTTCAAAAAGCTCCAGTCAAAGGACAGGAAGACAACATGAAAACAACTAGGTTTAAACAGGATGTATACGGGACAAATTGAAAGTAATCTCAAAAGGAAGACAGTAGGAGTAAGGAAGGCTGGGAAAACATTCTTGTAGAAGGCGGAATTTTAAAGAGGAACTGAAGGAAGCCAGGAAAGCCCAGTGATAAAGATGAGGAGGAAGAAAATTCCACACATGGGAAAAGAGCCTGCGAAAATGCCCAGAGTTGAGAGCATAATGTTTGAAGAACAGCTGGAAAGGCAGTATGAGTGGTCTGCAGAGTGCATGGAGAGAAGTAAGGTCTAAGAAGTCGGGTTATGAAGGCCTTTTAAAGACAAACAGGATTTTGTATTTGAAACTGGAAATACTAAGGAACCTTTGAGGTTTCCTGGGTAGACATGGTGACATGATCAGACTTATATTTTAGCAAGATCAACTTGAAATGTGACTGACAATGAAATGGAAAGAGGAAAAGATTGAGGCAGAGAAAGCATTCATCTGGATATTTCAACAGTTCAGGTATGAGGGAATAAGGACTCACCAGAGTGGTGGAAGGTTCCAAGGAGAGAAGAGTGCTTATTCAAAAGTTGTGGCTAATATAGAAATGAAAGCTAACTGGATATAAGAGAGAGGGTGAGAGAAAGTAGAAGTCAAGAATGACATCTAATTTTGGAGCTCATTCAAAAGATATGGCAAACCCTCAATTCGTTTCCTAACAGAACTCTAAAAACTTGAATGGTGATAAATTAATTGCAATACAAAGTTATTTGGAGAGTACACGAGTTTTTGTAAATAGGAAAAAATCTATTTAAAGGTAATTATTTTTTTAAAGTAATTTTTTAAAGGTAATTATTAATAATTGGAATAATTAATTCCATTAGTGGAATTAAATGATATAAGTGGAATAATAATAAATGGAAACAGACAAGGTTCAGCATTCAGCATTCACCTCTCTAGAGGGAGAAGACAAGGGTTCAAATGGAGCTTTTGGCACTTTTTGCCTGTGTCACACAAGCAAACTGTTTTCACCTCTCTGGGCCTCAGTTTGCTCATCTGTGAAATAAGGAGATTAAACTCAATAACTCTCACATTCTCCTCCAGCTTGATATCTTTGCTCCTAAGACTCCAGTTCAGAATTGATATCAATCAAATGTTTACTCTGGCTAATAAGTGACTACTTTAAAATGACTTTTAAGGCCAGAGTAAAGTCTTCTTTCCACTATCCACAAACCTGAGCAATGATGATCTGCGATAATAGAAGTGATTAAGCTGCTTTAGAGCTGTGATCCCAGTGGGGATGTCAAAAGATGATCCCCTCACTAGAACTTAAGTTCATTATATACCCTGTGTTTTCATTATAGCACCTTCCTTATTACAAGATCTTCATTTAAAAAAATAATATGAAGGAAGGAAAGAAACAAACATTTGGGGAGCAGAACCAATATGCCAAATGTTAAAAAGCAGTGAGTGTGGTGAGTTCTCTTCCACAAATTCCTTTCAAAAGAGACCAAGAAAATGCACTAACCCAATTCCTGAGATTCATTGTGAATCCTTTGTCTAATCTTATTCAGATTAAAAGAGAAAGAATAGAGGTCTATGGATAGCAGGGACAGGATTAGACCAGCAGCGGGGTCAGACCTGGACATTTCAATGCCCAGAAGAGGCTGTGCACTAGAGCAAGAAGAGGTCCTCATCCACCACCATGGAGACTGATGTCAACTGGCAACTTTGTGAAAGACTATCCCATTTCTGGTGACAGATCCAAGGCAGATGGATAAAAGGACCTAAGCAGGGAGGCTGTGGGCAGCATAGAGAAAAGAGAAAGTTCAAAAGCCAAAAGCAGCAGTGGTATGTGGCTCAGACACTAACTAGGCTCAGAGCAGGAGCTTGCTTCCAGCATCTAGTTCAGTCTGCTGCTGAATAACCAGGGCAAGAACACAAGACCAAAGAGGAGCTTTGAACAACAGAGCTTTCCAGCCGGCTATAAGAGCTGAATCCAATATCTACTTCTGCATAGACCCAAAACCAGGTTCTGGAACTTAAGTGAGTTCAAATCAGGGGAACATCAATCAAATTTTGCCCTAGAGCAGACTTCTTTGAAAATCTGGTTCCCAGCCTGTTTCAGATCCTGGAATAATATGATATTTAACATCCCAAGAAAGGAGCAGCACAACTAAGCTAGACCTTCCCTTCAGAAGAGTGGCAAAGTCCAGTCCTAACATTGAGTTCAAAGTCAGGAAGCAGGTAGGAAGAATGAACAGATAATAACTTATTCTAGTGGTGGGACACTCAAGACACAAAGAAGAAAAATATGACTCCAAAATAGCAACAGGTGAAAAACAAAGCCTTGACAGAAATTCACTTAAAATTATTAGAAGAGCAGAAGCAAGAGTGAAGACATTTTAAAATGTTTTCTATAAATGGAATGAATATTTGATGAAAAAAATGAAAAATAAATGAAAATTATGGAAGAAAGAATTGTAAAGAGTAATGATCTGGCATAAGAGTCAGCAAAACCTTGCCAAGCAACAAACTCCATGAAAATTAGAATAGACCGAATAGGAGCTAACTTCCATGAAGCAACAAGAAATATTAAAAGAAAGTCAAAAGGCTGAAAAAAATATCTCATAGAATAAACAGTTGACCTGGAAAACAGATTCCCCCCCCCAAAAAAAAGTCCTGACAACATAGATCAAGAAGTCTTAAAAGAAAACTATCCAAAGTCAAAGTAGGTATAAAGAATCTAATGGTCATGGTCATCTCCTAAAAGAAACCTCAAAATGAATATCCCAAGGAACATTACAGCCAAAATCCAGAGCTTGTAGAGCAGAAAAAAATATTGTAAGCAGTCATAAATAATTTAAATACTGAGGAGCCACAGTCAGGATCCCATATGGGTTACCAGTCACCACTTTAAAGGGATAAAGATTGTAACTTAAATACTTTGCAATGTTTTCAATGAGCTGTGAAATGTCTTACTTCTCAAGATCCTGTCTTGCCACTCTACCAATAAGACAGAGAGAAAAGAATTTTCCAAAGCACCAATTTTTGTATTCTATATTTAAAAAAAAAAAAACCACAACTTTTAGGAATATTGCATGAGAGTTTGTTGCTTTCTAGTAAGTGAAATAAAACTGCGTTATTTCCTGTTGTGTTAAAAAAAAAAAAAAAAGCATCCACTATGTGCCAAATATAGTTAAGTACTTAATTATTGTTATCATTTGAACCTCATGACAACTCTGGGAGGTAAGTGCTTTTGTTATTCCCATTTTACAGATAAGGAAATTGAGGCAAGACAGATTTTAGGGTCACACATCTTAATAAATGTCTGAGGTCAAAATTGAAGTAAAATTTCCTAACTCCCAGATAAGTCCTCTATATTTTAACCCTTTCCCTGAGTTAATATGTAGAAAGCTTCCTTATGTTAAATTTCATTTTTTTCCCCATGGGCACCCTCTAGTCGAAGAACATGCCCAAAAGAGACTGCCAAAATTCAAGCAATGAAATTGGGGTAGGAAAAAAAAGGAAAGTTTGAAATAATCAACCAATTTGTAATTGTTCCCTGGATCACCAAGAGTTAATGTTACCTTCTTAATGGCCCTAGTTATATCTGTAATTCATCACCTAAATTCTCATAATCTTATTGAAAAAAAATCAAACATAATGTGAACATACTTTTCCATAGTGAAATCACACTCTATATGTAAGGCAAATTTATCACTGTCATTTTTACTGTCATCATCACTATCATTTCTTATGCCATCTATTTGGGGTTTGATAGCTTGGGGAAAGTTATGGCGGTTGGGTTTTAGTTGATTGAGAATTGGCATTATTCTGTGAATGGGATTAGAGCTGACAAATTCTTATCTTAATGTGATATGTAAATATCAGTGATTCCAAAAAGTTCTCAAGGGAATTAAGTTAAAGTAGTCAGGCAGATGATTACCCTTAATGGCAAGATGAGTATCACTCTGGAACACAGAGGTTCACCTCACCTTTTAAAACATAACTTTCTGGTAATTCCATATCTTAAATTTCAAGATAATAAATACAGAGCTCTTATACAACTAGATGACTTAGAAGCGACTTAAGGTTTTTAGCTTCCTAAAATAAAGAAATGGTTAGAGGAATTTTTTTGTAAGTTTGGAATTCCATTTGGTATTTAGTAGATCAAAATGCCCCAAGATACATCCTTTATAAAATGCCTCAGAATAAGATATTTTTTTTTAATTTTTTATTTTATTTTATAGTTATAACATTTTTTGACAGTACATATGCATGGGTAATTTTTTTACAACATTATCCCTTGCTCAGAATAAGATATTAATGATTAATCTGGCTGCCAATAAAATGAAAAGTAGGTTTCCCAGGATCCCTGGAATAATCTTTCCCCTCTCTCCTACAACCCTCTCCAACCTCCTGTGTTCTGTCCCGCCCTTCCCTTTTTTTCTGTACACATAAAAAGCTGAACCCCTAGGGATATGATAACTACTTGAACTAATTTCTTGATGATTAACTAGGATCCTTCACCAAACTTGTGATTCTGTAACCCAGGCATTGTCCAAAGACCATATTTCATCCCCAAGTCTCCACTTTATTCCTTTATTCCTCCCCTAAAGCAACATTCCCCAACAATCTACTTTCCCACTTTGTTCTGCCTATTCTACAGGTAACAAATTTATTTTCATATGAAACCATTTCCTTTCTCATTCCCTTCAATCTTTTTGCCTCAATCAATTAAGAAGATGAAGGGAATGAGAAACGAAATGGTTTCATATGATTCCAATGCCTAAGACACTGAGAAGGGGGAAAAGAAGGAGGGAAGGGAATAAAAGGGGGAAAGAGAAAGAAAAGAAAATCTTTCAATGACATATTAGGATTAGAGGATCAAGGAAAATCATTGCCCCATAACTAATCCTCCCATTATATTTCATCAATAATTGTTAAGGCCTCTTCAGCTACATTAGAATATTAATGTACACGAGACCTTTAGGGAATTAAGTTTACAGAGGTCAAAAAAAAAAAAAAAAAAAGTACTGGAGCTAAAACCCATGGGCCCAAATGGAGGACGAGACCACAAATTTACTATAATCTCCCTATTATTCCTCAACTGTCCTACATTCACCAAACAATAATCTCTGCAGTAGAGATAAGAGGTTTTTTTGTTTTTGTTTTTGTTTTTTAAAATATATAAAAGGGGCAATGAGGTGGGGCAGTAGGTCAACTCCAGAGTCAGGAAGACCTGAATTCAAATGGACTTCAGACACCTGGAATTATTTGTGTAACCCTGGGCAAGTCACAAATGGTCCCTTGAACAAATTCCTACTTGGATACCACTGAAACTAAAAAAAATTGTCCTAGAAAGTCACCTGATTATCTACCTGGATAAGTGCCTGGATTCTCTGCTTCCCTGGTTTGAAGACTCACCTTGCCTGAGTTATTTCACTCTCTTTGTATTATACAGAGGACTTCTTAATTTTTTTCCATTCACAATCCCTTTTTGCCCAAGAAATTTTTACTCAACTCCAGACATATGGATATATAAAATAAGTATACAAATCAAACATTTACAGATAATAAATCATAAAGAAATTTATTTATTCTTTGGCATACATGTAATTTTACCATTATTTAAAGATGAAATTACATACTAATAAGATGGATGTGCTCTTTATTTTTTATATAAAGAATTAAATCTTGGCAGAATATTAGATACTTTTTGCTGATGCCAAAGTTTTTGTGACTCATTCAGTTCTGTAATCCCAAGAAGCTTTGATATATAAGACTCAGAAGAAAAGACGAAAGTTAACTTACCTAAAGTTTATATCATTTATTGCAGCTCTGCACTTAAGAGAAACTGTGAAAATTGTTACTGAATCAACAAATGGACAAATAAATACTCAAGGCTACAGTATATTCAGTATATCTGCTTACCTCCCCATTGTAGAATCCTTTACTTCCTCCAAAGTTAAGTTCAATTACTATTTTCTGCATGAAATCTTTCCTAATCTCCCTGGACTTCTGTTATTCCCCCCTCTCGAATTATCTTGTATTTCTTTTATATGTATTTTTATATACACATTTGGTCTTCCATAGAATATAAATTCCTTGAGGATAAGAACAATTTAATTCTTGTCTTTGTATTTCACAAAAAGGACATGATAAAAATTAATAAAAGCTTATTGAAATTGAAAGCTTGTCCTTGAGGAAGAGTCACCTCCCTTGTCTCTGCAGAAGGGGAAGAAGGGAGGGTATTATTGGCTGCGGAATACTGCTCATATTATCAGACTCTTGTCAATGTCTGTCTTTTAGAATTTTTTATCTCTTGTATTTATTTACTGATAACAAATCACAATTTCACAACCCACCCCCATTCAGTTACATGACCCCACAGTTTAGGAAGCTTTGGAATAGGCAACCTGCTGGAGGTTAAGGTACATTAGGATACTTGAGACTGGGGGATCTGATACTAGTTTCTTCTTTGCCACTTAGTGACAATCATAAATTTCTTTATAGTTAGAAAAAACTTAATGCATTTCTTCTCATTTAATTCTTACTATCCATTTTGTTAAGCATAGGAATTACTTTTCTCATGAAGCTTTGAAAGGTTCAAATCACTTACCCAAAGTCATCATTACCAATAGCAGTACAACCCTGCTTTCCCAAATCCAAGTTTGATACTTTCTCCATTAGACCACAGTAAACTTGCAGTAAATTGAATCTCACTACTCTTATTTAATTGAATGGTACTTTTTAAATAAAGGGGTTTAGACTATATGATCTCTTCAAGTTCCAAAATTTGGGGCTTTTGCAGGGATCATCTAAGGACTGGAAGCTCAAGAAAGGTGTCATGGAAGAGTGGGCCAAAGTAAGATTAGGATTGAACTCTGAGAAGAGTGGGATGGGACTGAAAGTAAGGGATACCCGTATGCCCCTATGTGGCCATCTGTCTTAGCTCTCTTCCAAATCCCACATAACCCTCTGGTTTTAGTCACAAAAGGACTCTGACATGAGTTTGTAAACAGGTCAGGGACCAATTATAGAAAGGGAAATATCTTTTTATAGAAAGGACAGCAAGAATATTAGGTTTTATGTCCTGGGATGATACCATTTAGAAATGTGTCACAAATAGTAATGAATAATTATCATACAATATAGATAGATTGCATTAATAACCTGTAAGGTCCTGGTAAAACTTATTAGCAAGAAGTGATGTGTGCTCATAGGTACTAGGTGGTACAATGGATAGAGTCAGGAAGATCTTCCTGAATTTAAATTTGGCCTCAGATATTTCCTAGCTGTGTGATCCAAGGCAATTTAACCCTGCTTGCCTCAGTTTCTTCATCTGTAAAATGAGCTGGAGAAGGAAATGGCACATGATTCCAGTAACTCTGTCAAAAAAGTCCCAAATGGGGTCACAAAGAGTCAGGCAGGATTGAAAAATGACTGAACATACCCACTGGGGGATACTCAAGGAAAACTGCTTCTCACCTCCCTTCTCATTCTCACAGCTGCTACTATATCTTTTGATCAGCAACTTAGATCAATCTTTCATAGGAAATTCCATAATACAACTTAAATTGCTTTAGGCCAAAAGCTGAGGTATAGGGAACATGCCTTAGTCCTTTGGGATATAAATCCCCAAGAGAAGGAACTTTGTTTTCCTGTGACTGACTGTAGAAAGTATTCTAGAAGACAGGCAGCTGGTCTCAAGTCAGAAAAACCTGAATTCAAATCCCCAGTTTAATATCTACTGGCTATGTGACTTATTTCCCAAAGCAATTAATTAATTCCCTATGTAAGTTTAAGTGGCAAGTACTGATCTGCTTGGATGGAGCAAGTTCTACATACCAATGAAATCATGGGTTCAATTTTTTAAAAAATAACAAAATGACATCAATGGACTTGTCTCTAGATAAGCATAGAAAGGAAAAGGCTACATCTTTGGGACTCAACACAGAACTTCTGCTATAATAGGCAATTAATAAAATGTTTATGGTGAAGAGCAGGTTAATTTTTTTTTTTTAAAGAATTCCATTTTGATAATTTCCTATTTAGCAAAACACCTCAGTTTAAACAGCTGCAAATAAATGACTACAGTCTGTAAACCAAGTGTCCCAGAGATGCTGCATGAAAATATTAATAATGATCTAGTTGTCATTTTTCTGAGAACATTAATAATTCCTATTTACTATCTTCCTTCACCTTTAAAAGAATAAACACTGCCCCCAGGTTGGACTGGTCCACCAAGAAGTCAAGATCAGAGGCCCTAACAAGGAAGTCTGGCTATCCTTCAAGTAGCAAGACTCAGTGCCAACCTAGTCTGCTATTCATAAACTCCAGGGACTCTAGTAAGCAAGACCCTGGAGGTAATTTCATGTCCTGGATCCTTCCACTTCAGTAGTTACTGGATTTGCCAAAGCCAGCTGCCTTATTCTGTTTCATCAACTAAAAATAGAAAGCCCTCCAGTATCAAGAAACTAAATGTAATCATAGTATTTTTCTAAAATCTTTCAACATCCTCTTCAATATCATTCAATTCGAGCAAATATTTATTACTGCCCTAAAGAACAAGTACACCGAGACAAAAAAGAGAAAGTCCCTGCCCCTGGGGCTTAAAGGATACCCAAGAACACAGATAAGTCAAACAAGATTATCTGAGGAGGCAGAAAGTACAAACATCTGCCAAGGGGATGGGTGGGATGGAGAAAGGCATCACCTGTTGTAACCTTCAAGGTTTCATCTACAAGAAAGAAGTCTTTTGCAGAAGTGAATCAGGGATATTAATGTATTGGTGGTGGAGTTATAAATTAGTGCGGCTATTATGAAAAGCAATTTGAAATTATTCAGACAAAGTGATTAAAATATACAAAGCTTAAAAAAAGAAACACACTAAGGATGTGAACAAAATATTATGTTTAAAAAAATTAATATCAATCAATAAACATGCATTAAGTGCATACTGTGTGCCAAAGCTAATGGCACAGTGAAATATGGAAAGACTTAAATAAAGTGATAGAAAGCCAACTTAGCTGAACCAAGAAAACAATATAAAAAGTGATTATATACTATAACTAGGGGGAAAAAATCAATCTGAACTGAGAAAGCTTAAACTCAGAGAAGTGATATGACAAGATACTTTCCCCCATTCCTCTCTAGAAGTGATGAATTGTGGATGTGGAATACCGCATGCATGGAATACTGGTGCATTCCACCAGACTTTTAAATATTTAATTTGTAGAACTTTTTGACAATTTGGAAAAGTAAGTTCAGGAGAAAGAATTCATTTTGGACATGTTTTAGTTTAAAGTTTAAGTTTAAAACAGAGATTAGAAAGCCAGGAGAACATGGTTAGTAGCAAAGAAATTTAATCAGAAATTAAGGCATAATAGAATCAGAGATTATAATTCTTTTTTTTTAAATGAAAACTATTTCCCATATCCAGAGGGAAAAAAATCCCTATTATATTTCCTACAAACAATACAAACACAAAAATGTATACCTACTCATAAACAAGAAAGGCTTGAGATTTTTCCTGTACTACAACTTCCCCAAAATCTTTAATTTCTTTTGCTGAAAGCCTATTCCTTGGATTTGCAACCAATCTAAAATTCAGTAAAAATCAAAAGAATTTCAAAAGAAAGCCCACATATACAGTGTTGATTGTGGAAAACATCTTGAGAGATGCTGATGTGATGTAAGTAGGCAACATGTACGGTAATATCTAATCCAAGCTTTTGTTCTAGAAAGATTCAAGTTGTCAGAAGCTGATTTGTAGTATGTTTCATCAGCAATCAATTTGACTTCCTAATTAGGAATACCTTTGGATGTTCTACTTTCTGGAATGCTGGAAATTTCATTTGTAACAATCACAATCATATTGTTTGGAGGCAGCGAGATAGAAGTAAAGATGTTAAATATAAAATTTGATGCCTTATGGGAAGAGGATTAGTTTGATCAACTAACTTCTTCTTCCTGTTAAGACTCTTTAGTTATCTTATATGTGAAGATATCCTAATTTCTACCCCAGGCTAATGCTGGGTTGCATAAAACTCCCAATTATACAGAGATGGGAAAAGAGCGGATCAGACAACCTTATACTTTGTCATGATAATGGTTCATCACCAAAAGACTAGTCACAAGTGCTATTTTTTTTTTTTTTTTGTCCCTGCAACCCACAAAGACCTTTTTACTAAACAATGTTGGAGTTATGATCTGCAATAAAAGGTATACCCATAGTCATAAAATCCCAGAAAACATATGGTCACCCACCGAGCAAACAAAGTAAGCAGGCTACATCATCTACCAAATTTGGAATTTAAAAAAAGAAGAGATGAAGTAAATGATATCCCCAGGGAAATGTATTCGTGAAGGGTACTCACGTATCTAGAGTGAAAGATAAGAAAAACATTCTAGAGATAACAGGAGAAAGTGAGATAGACCTTTTAGTGCATCCCTAGTGGTGAATGGATAAAAGTCACATAGGCTGGGCTCGGTTATGTATCTTTGTGGGGACTTATCACAGCAGTGAAATCATAACTCAACAAGCATTTGTTATTATTTACCTACTATGTGTCCTGAATTGTGAGAGGCGCTGGTATACAATGGCAAAAAAATGAAACAGCATCTGCTCTAATGTAGTTACATTATATTGGAAGAGACACATATGTAATAAGTGTGTACAGGATAAATACAACACAAATATGTGGTAATTTAATAAAAAGTAAATACAAAGTGGGAAGGGGGGTTCTGGAAAGGTATCCTGTAGATTTGAGGTGCTTGGGTCTGTGAACTTGGACAGGGGAAAAAAACCACTTTTGCTTCAATATAATTGGCTTCCTTTGAAATCCTATGTATTTTATTTTATTTTATTTTACTTTATGCATTTAAAATCATGTTGAGAGATCCAGTTTGCCAAAAGTGTCCAGAACACACAAAAAAGGTTAAGATGTAGAAGGTAGTGATTGATCTTCATCTTGAAGGAAGTTAAGGATTCTGTGAGGTGGGAAAGGAATATGTTCCAGGCTTGTGAGAAAGGAGATAAGAATGTTTTGGCTGGGATGTCAGTATTAAAAATGTAGTAATATATGAAGTTGGAAAAATAGGTTAAGGCCAAGTTGTGAAGGGCTTTAAAAAACAGCAATAGGAAGCCATAGGAGTTTATTGAGTAGGGGAAGAACATGGTCAGAACTGTGCTTAAGGAGAATCACCTCAGTAATTACATGGAGGATGTTACTTCTGCATAGTGTCTGAATGTTTTCAGATGCTTTTATGTATATTATACATATACATACATATATACATATATTTGTATTTTATTCCATCAAGGTAACATTTGGAAAGGATAGAAAAGGGATCAAAAGTTATTCCTCTGTATCTAGGGCTTCTTCCTAGGGCCAAGTAATTAAATTCATTATAGTCAAAGGGACAGTCCAAGTATATGTAATATACACTTTGAACTATCCAGATTAATCATGGAATCCAGTGATTCAAATAATTCAAAAAGGATTAAATAGAGATAGATTCCCCTCAGGAATCATATAAACTTCTTTCTAGTCAGTTTCCATCTATCCAAATGTGTTCTAGTCTTCCTAAGCTCCTACTACCATGATGATTACAAATATTATTTCTAACACTCCCAAATATGAAAAGTTCTAGTTATTTCTATTAGGGGAAGGAAGGGAAATGCTTTCCTATTTATCCTATTTTCCCTGTTTTCTGCCAATCACAGTTTATTCATAATTGATTAGAGTTGAAACAGTTTAAAACTTCTTCATCCCTGACTTCAAATCTGAAAAACTTCTGCAATGTTCAGCAGAAGGGTACTGACTGGAAGGATTACTGCTTATTCTTCCTATATACTGTTTGTCTAGAGCAAGGGAGCTTTTTTTGTTAGGCTCCTTTTCCTCTATTCCCCATTAACGTAGCAGCCCATCCAGATGGCCTAAAATCAATTCTCTGGGCTGCCAGGAGTGGGAGGGGGAAAAGAGAAAGGGAAGGAGGAAAGAGGCTGTTCCAGCAGCTGAGGATGAGGGAAAGTAGGGAGTGCCTTAAGCAATGGAAGGAGAGAAGGCAGCCAGCAGGAAAGAGGAGGAGGGATAAGGGAGAGCTAACTCTAGGGGAGGAGGGGAAGGATTCCTGGGACCCAGCTGGAAGGAATGGACTGAAGGTCTCAAATATAATCCTCAAAGCAGTTAATCCTTAAATAACATAGAATATATTATGTGCACAGAAGCTGTCATTAATTCTAATTTATTCTAATGAATATATTCCCCAGAGTCTAAGACATCCCTAATTTGAGCACTATCCCTAATATGGAAACCCTATCTTACCAGAGGGGTGGTTGAAAAAGTTCTTTTGAGTCTTGACTCTAGGAGGGTTTTCAGAACAGTTTCAGTCAGTTATCTAGGAGTCTAGAACCTCTTGCCTGGGGAAAGCCAGACTTCAGTGTTACTAGATCTGATAACCAGTTACTACCTAAGCATCCCATCCCTCAGAAATGAGCCATACCCAGTATCTAAAACCTTCAGCAAAGAGTTAGCTAACAAGATGCTCTGAACCAAAGGGGAAGAGGGGGAACTCATAGGATTTGTAAGCCAAAGAAAATGAGCCCTTTCTAAATGCTTAAATACAGGATGCCCTTATAAATCTTAGTGTAATTTTCAGCTCTTAAAGAATTAAAACTGCACTGAGGCTTTTGGGGCATCCATCAAAGCTGGATGCAAAAGCAAAGCTATGGATAACATACCCATATAAACAGATGAAATACTTAGGATACTTGCAAATTCTGAATATTGTTATATGTATTTCATAATTTAGGGGCAGCTAAGCAGCTCAGTGGATAGAGAGCACAGGCCTGGAGTTAGGAAGAACTGAGTCCAAATGTGATCTCAGACACTTACTAGTTGTGTGATTCTGGACAAGTCATTTAACTTCTGTTTGCCTCAATCTAAAGGAGAAGGAAATTGCAAGCCAATCTAATATTTTTATCAAGAAAACCCCATGGCCAGTATTGGAGTGCTATGGCCCATGGGGTCATGAAGAGTTTGATATAATTGAACAATGCTTCATAGTTATACATAAATACAGGTGACAATGTGATGGAATTAAGAAAGCCAATGAGGTTCTAGATATTAAAGGCCAAGTTTGGTTTGAGGCTAAGGGACAAGGTTTCAAACTACTGGAGAAACAAGAAAGAATTTAATCAAATACTTACTGAGTATTTCTGTACAGGGATATTTTGTGTTGAATGCTAAGGGTGATATAGCCATCCACTCTCTATCTCAAGAATCTTAATGGATAGCTAAGGGGTTAAATGACTTGCTCAGGATCACATGCTTTCTCCACAAAAACCTTTAGAGGTAAGTAATTTAAGTATTTTAATGCTTATTTTATAGATGAGGAAATAGGCATTAATGACTGGGTCATCCCAATATCAAACTCAAGTTTCCAGACTACAATGCTTCACTGCTTCCTCACAAGCACTACAGTGATACTAGGTCAGTAGCCAAAGTAATCATACAGGCAACAATACACATTATGGTTCCACAGAATTATCTATACAGAACCAGAAGGTGTTGCATATGCCAGAATATTAATGATAAAATGTTAACTAAATGAGGTATGAAGGACATATTTCATGAGATGAAGTTAATCAATGATTTATATTACTTTGCAAGGCTGAAAGATTCCTTCCATTGAATCCTTTTTCCTCCCCTCCTTGACCCCAGCAACTATTTTTATCTTTTGTAACCCACCTACTCCTAGGCAGAGTATCTTGCATATAGTAGGCACTTAGTAAATGTTGGCTTATTTCAATTCTACATCAGGATTATCAATGGTAAGGTCCTTTAAAAAAAAAGTCTATGTACCTCACATATAGGATAGCAGAATTTCTCTTACGGAATAGTAATATCAGAAAATGAAGAAATCTACTTGGCTGATACATCCCTCTTATGTCTACCAGGATGATCTCACAGTTAAAATTATGTCTAAGTCAGAGTTCTCCAAAGGGTGACCCAGAGTCAAGAGTCCCCCCTGCCCCAACACCCTTTCAGGGATCAAAAACTATTTTCATAATATGTATGAAAACATTTAAATTTCTAATATTATAAATATCAATAAATATAATGCACATAAGCAAAAGCTTTCTGAGGGAGGTAGTCAATAATTATTAAAAGGATAAAGGGGTTCTGGGACAGAAGAATTACTGTTCTAATTATTGCTGGATGGACAGAAAGATAAAGCATTAATTAAGATCTTATGTACTCTGCTAAGTGCTGAAGATACAAATACAAGGAAAGGCCATCTCCAAGAATCTTACCTTTTAAAGGGGAATGAAAGGGGGCACAGGTGTGGATGTGGCTGAGGTAATATACCAAAGGTGGGAGGAAATTGAACTTGGAATGAAGTGAGTATGGCTGGGATCCCCTCCTGAAATGGTAGGGTAAAAGTAGGTAGTCATCAGTCAAGAGAGTAAATTAAGCAAGACAGATTCTTGAATAAACTGCAGATTTATTAGGTTGGTTTCAGATAGCTGGATCAGAAAGACACCATAGACATGCTCTACACTGCTGTCCCACCTTTACACAGGCTACTTCCCTGTGTCTGGGATGATAACACACCTCTCTCACCCTTGAAATCTTCAGTTCTCAATTTCTGCTAGAGGCAGCCTTTACTGAAAAACCCAGATTACAACTATCCTTTCCATGCTATAGAAAAAAACAAAAAACAATCTATCTTTTATTTACAAATCTCTCTTTGGGCATATATATATATATATATATATACATATATATATATATATATATATATATACACACACACACACACATATATATGTCTGTGTATGTGTTTGTGTATTTATGTTGTATTCCTAAAGTAGAAATAAGTTCCTTAAAGTCAAGGACTACTTCTTTTGCTGACTTTGCAATCCCACAGATAGCTAAGTAAAAGAATATCTTATTCACTAAAACAATGCTTTTTTACTTGATTGAAAATCTACATCTTAGCAATGCAACTTAAAAAAGTCCCTCATGAGATACTTGGGGATAAATGCCCAGTATAGACTCCACTTAGATGGAGGCTAAATGATAATATTAATATCCATACCTAACTTAATGCTTTAGGTCTGAACCTGTGATTTCCCAGGTTAAGGAGTCCCTCTACCAATGCAGGATGACCTCTTCCCTATAACTTAAAGAGTTTTACAGCAGTAGTGTCAAACTCAGAGATATTGATCTCTCAGGGCTGAGCAATGATTTAAAAAGCCACAAATTAACATTACCTGTGTTATGTTGTATTTTTTATTTTTTTAAAAACTGTTTAAAAAACAATTCCCATCACATTTTAATCTAATTAAGGCCTGACTAAAGAGTTATACAGGCCACCAGCAGTTTGACACTTCTGGTTTTAGAGAATTGCTTAAAGTAATGATAAGTTAATTAGCTTAACTCAGTGATTACACAGACAGAAGAGGACCTGAATCCAGGTCTATCTGACTTAATGGCCAGGGGGCCTTATGACAATGTGACATGACAATTCACAAAATCTAGGCAATAAACAAAACAGTATACAAAATGAAAGACGGGATGGTCCTGCCATATTCTGGCTTAGGCGTCACATTTATTATTATTATTATTTTTAGAGCAGGGTTTCTTAAACTTTTTCTACTCACAAATCCTTTTTCCTCAAGAAATTTTTGCATGACCCCCTCTTGAATCTGAGTCAAGGTATTTCTGGAAATGTTCATGCATGCCCAGTACAAAGTATGCATACTATGTGTTTTGAATTAAGACTTTGGTGAAGTCCCACATTGGCCAAGTGTGGCTAGAAACACCTTGATTCATCACACATTTGATTTTGAATTAATTTTTGGTCACTGCATTCAAGAAATCTTTTACTGTTGCCAAATTTTTCGTGACCCCCACATTCCAATACATGACCCCATATGGGGTCACAACCCACAGTTTAAGACTCTCTCACTTTTTTTAGGGAACCACATTTTAGAAAGGTCAATGATATACGTCCAAAGGAATGCATCTAAAAGGAAGAGATTGGAACTTTGAAGCCATAAGGCACCTGTCATTTTCCAAATGACAGAGAAGGTAGAGATCAGCCATGACCAAAATGATCTGATACTTTTAATTAATAACTCCTATATTAATACATTTACTTTAATTTGAATCAAAGTCAACCACAACAAGGAGAACAGTAGTGATTTTTCTCCAATTCTCAATGAATATAACAGACATAAGTGCACTAATCCAGTATGCATAAATGAAGTTAAATTTGAGTTAGCCTGTGTTGAATCTTGAAACGGGCATGATCTACCACCATCAATCAGAATGGGCATATGACATAAATGAGAAATCTGTGTTTCTTGTGGCATTTTGTATTGTAAGATCATAGATTTTTAGTTAGAAGGAACTCCCAAAGCCTCTAGCCCAACCCTTTCATTGTACAATGAGGTTACTGAAGTTTAGGAAGATGAAAGAACTGGCTCAATATCATGAGTAATGAACAAGTATGATTTGAACCAAAGTTATTCTCTCAATCCAAATTTGGTGCTCGTTCTACATGACTAGGAAGTGTGTCCAATGTTATCTTATCTGTGTGAAAGTTAGAAGTGCCAAAGTTCTCTATTTCACAACATGATTCACTTTGGCTTAATGTAATAAACTGATTTTTTTAAAATTGCATCTTAAAAAATGAAATAACAGGCACTGCTATAATCATGCAAAATTTTTAATAATTAAATTTAATTATCTTTTGTAAAGAGTTTTTACAAGCAAAAAATCGGCTTATACAATATTTTATCTTAAAATTTATGTTACAAAATTATAAAATTTTAATTTTATTTTTATAAAATATGAAGTAAGAAAATTATCTGAAGAAATTATTTTATAAAAAAGTGGTGGTGGTGGGACAATTTAAAGGAGGAAAATGATTATACAGCTTCTAAATTTTATTACATTTTACATTAAGTTTGGAAACCAATAACCTAAGAAAATAGGTGAAAGGAAACTAAATATTTAGCCTACAGAAAACAGGAATTGGAGGGCCAAGATAGTAAATGGTCTTCAAGTACAAAAAATATTTGTTAATTGTATTTTACTTATTCTGTGAAAGAGGGGATTAGCTTTGTTTTGTCAAAATTAGCAATAGCACAAATGCCAGAGAGACTGATTCAACATAAGGCTAATAGGAATCCAAAAGCCAAAATGGGCTACCTCAGTAAGTAGAGAACTCCCCATCACTGGAGGTCTCCAGATTGGTTAGAGTTGAAATCCTGCCTACTATCAGAAGGCTCTGACAATCTCCCTTAATGTCTGTGCCTTCCTTCTGTTGATAAGCTTCAATTTATTTTGTCTATAGATTATTTGTAGATGGTTGTTTGCATGTAGTCTCCCCCATTAGACTGTTTAGTTTCTTGAGAGCAGACTCAGGCCTTCTTTGAATCTCTAGCACTTTGCATGGTGCCTAGTATACAGTTGGTCCTTAATACATGTCTATTGAATGACTGCAGACAAAGGATGTCCAGTCAGGTGCAGATTACAATAGCAGGCATCTGATTCTTTTAAAATTAAAGGTACTGTTCACAACCACTAATGTCAATGATCACATGCCAATTTTTTAAAAGGAACATCAATTCACCAACAGGTACAGAAAACATTTAGACAACAAGTGAAACTGCAGGAGGAGAAAGTAAGTTTGGGTGACTGGATATGATAATGTTGCCCCAAAATGAATGCCCTTTCTAGCTCTAATCTCATATTGTATGATTCTACTCTATCCCACTTGGTAAAAAATACCATTTTAAACCCCAAGCACAGGTTTATGAAGAGGACAAAAATTCCATAGTACCCCTAGGATCAAACAACAGCTGCTCCACTTGAAGAACCAGGGCCCAATCCACCTTTTCAACATTTTATATTGCTCTTCTTTCCAAACTCCACAGTCCAACCTAGCTAGTCCTTCCTGCTATTCTTCCCATATGTCATTCCATCTCTTGTTTGGGAGTCTTTGCAATGACTGCCTCCCATTCCTGACTCACCTCACCTGCATCCCTCAGAATCTTGTTTCCTTTAAAACTCAACTCAAGCAACACTTTCTATCTGAAGAATTTCCAAATACACCTCCAACTACTGCATATTTATTTGGCATATTTGTATATGTATACATGTTGTTTCACCAGACCAAATTTAAATTCCTCCAGAGCAGGTAATACTTACTTACCCTTTTGGTAAGCCTGGAATAGGCTCTTCAGAAATGCTTGTCTGGGATCATTCCCCCATTCCAAAATTCACTATTACTGTTTTAGAGCACCACTATCTTCCTAGTCACTCGGGTTCAATTTCTCTCATTCTCTCAAATTTAGTCAGTTGCCAATTCTCTTTTTTCTACAATTCTCATACTTGCCTCCTCTCATTAAATCACTTGCCTGGGATCACATAGCTAATATCTAAGGCCATATTTGAACTCAGATCCTTCTAGCTCCAGGGCTGGTGCTCCATCCACTGTTCCACCCAGCTACCCCTTCTTCTTTGCTCTGACCTTGCCATCACCCTGGTGCAATAGTCACCTTCCTCAAGTCTCTACTTCAATCCATTATCCATTCAGATATCAAACAGATTTTTCTAAAGTCTGTATCACTTCTTCCTGCCCCATTCATTCAATCAAATGCAGTGGTTTCACACTACCTCAATATGAATCAAATGCAAAATCCTCTTCCACAACATAGCTCCTTCCTATATTTCCAGCCTTATGACATTTTATTTTCCAAAACTACACCATGCAATCCATTGTCTCTGCCATCCTTGCTATTTATTAGATAACAAATTTCTTTCAAAAACAAACAAACAAACCTTAAACTTTTAGTTTGTAGAATGGTTGCTTTTTGTTTTAAACTTTTTTTTTTTGACCTGTTTTGTTCTGTAATTTTCACTTTCACTAGAATTTTCACTTCTAGTCCCTCTGTCCTCCTCATCTTTACCTTCTGGTTTCACTTAAGTCTGAACTCAAGTCCCATCTTCCAGAAGAAGCTTTTCTCGGGGCTCCTTAATCTTCCTGCCTTCCCTTTGAAATTATCTCCCATTTGCACCTGAAGATCTAATTTGAACATAATTGTTTGCATATTATCTCCACTACTATAGTATAAAATCCTCAAGAGCAGGGGCTGTATTTTACCTTTTTTTTCCCCCCAAGCATTTTGCCAAATGTCTGGCCCATAATGCTTGTTGACTTGACTTGATTTTTTCAATTCAAATAAACATTTATAAATGATCTACTATGTGTAGATCTCTCCCACCTTCCAAAAGGAAAGGACAGAGAGAGAACAACTCTTGTCTTCAAGGAGTTTATCTTCTACTAGATATCCTAGCTATTAAGTACATAACTGACTGATAGAATGCCAAAGGAACCAAAGTTAATGTAGGCACTTAGAAATACTGAAGTAAAGGATAAGAACTGGGCAGTCCTTGAACACATCTGCCACAATCACCAAGACAATTCTATCCCCACAAGATGATTTATCCTAATATTCTTGACAAAGGCCCATTTGCCAGTTTCACTTACAGTGTGAAAATAAAAAGCTACTTTTTTCATAATTAACACTGCAACCAATGTTAGAGGAGAGAGGGAGAAAAGCCTTTTAAAACAATACCATCCAATGAGGCATAAGTGGAAGAGAGTCAGGGATATAAACATATCCTCATTTTTTGGGGGAGGAGAAGCTTCCAAAAGCACTCAAGGCCCATCAGCCTGTCACCAAATTCTGGCATCGACATCAGTTTGGATAAAATCTTTATTCTGTTTCTTTTACTAGAGTGGATGTAAATATAGGCTTCCAACTTAATAAGAGTCAAAACACCCTTTGTTACAAGGGGTCTGCACTTAAAATAATCAGGGAAATGTTGTGAATGAAAGAAACAAAAAGTTGACTACTTAAGACATGGTATAAGTAAATGGTTAATGCCCAAATAAGAAACAATAGAACATCTCTGTTTTTTTATTTTAAAGTACTATTTTAGAGAAACTAAGTTTCCTTTTCTACCTCAGTTGTAAAATGGGGATAATAATAAAATCCTCCCAGGATTGCTATGAGGGTCAAATGAGATAATATTTTTAAAGAGTTTAGCCCAGTGCTTGGAATATAATAGATACAAGTGACTTGCCCAGGGTCACACAGCTAGGAAGTGTTAAGTGTCTGAGACCACATTTGAACTCTGGTCCTCCTGAATTCAGGGCTGGTGCTCTATACACTGTGCCACTTACCTGCCCCCGGAATATAATAGATACTTAGCAAATATCTATTCCCTTCTCTTCCCCTCCCCTTTGTATATGGAGGAGAAAAAGAAAATAACTAGAATCATAAGGTAGAAACTCTAAACTTTTACAGAACGGTTCAAGAAAGGACAAGTTTGCCTGGATCAATTAGTCAGTACCAAAACTCTCAGGACATGTCAAAAGAAAACATATAGATTATGGTTGACAATGAACATTCCTTCTAAAAATTCTTAGAAAAGGAAGTTCTGTGAAAAAGAACAATAGCATTAACCTTTTTTTTTTTTTTTAAACAGAAGAAATAAAATGCTAAGAAAGTTTTGGAGTTAACTCATATCTCTAATAATAATAAGTCCAAATAAAACTCAATATAAGATACTTTGGGGGATTTTCTCATGCTGTATAGAGGTTTGGGGTAAACTTTTATGGATAAGACATTTTGGTTAAAAAAGGACATTTTTACATGTTTTAAAGTAAAGGCCTTTTGGTTTCCTAATGCTTCACTACGGAACCAAGGCTGAGAAATAAATCCATTTCTGCACCCATTTTAATATCCAAAATAGCCATTATCCCCAGGAATCTTACTCCTTGTCCACTATAAGCTTTTGACTTGCTTTACTTCATAAAATAAGACTGTTCATCTGAATAGCTTGTGATCATTAGAGCAAAACAGATTTTCAAAGCAATTTTTGTGTTAGAAAAAGTTAACTGAATGTTATCATCACCTGCATGGCCAAGCATGGGATTTAAATATCTGAACATGTTGACAGAGCTTGGCAGATCATTACATATTTCTCCCCCAAGAGTGTTCTACATGATACTGATGATAATTTAATTTATGAATTTATATAAAAATGCTTACATAACATTTTGATTTTTAGAACACTGTAAAGCATTAATATAAATATTCCAGTTTAATAGATGAAGAAACTGAGATTCTCAAGGTTAAGTGACTTGCTTAAAGTCAAAACCCCAAGAATTAAGAGCAAAAATTGACATTCTGATCTTCCCACTCCAATTTAGAATTGAGTAGTCAGTGTAATACCTCTCTCCTCTCCTACAGTTTCATTTGGAGTCTTCCAAACACTGAGCTAGCTCTGGCAATACATGTGTCAACTTCATATCAATGTGAATGTACATCCCTGGAAAATACACTGCCAAAGTAAAAGATCTTATCCACAGCATTCAAAACTTGACCATTTGGGGCAGCTATGTGGCGCAGTGGATACAACACTAGCCCTGAAGTCAGAAAGACCTGAGTTCAAATTTGAGGCCAGATTTTTTCCACTGACTACTAAATTCAAGGTCTATAGAGCCTTTGTGCTAACTTCAGCACCATGCCAGGAAACTGAATGGCTTCCATTTGAATTGCCTTAGGAAGATTCTGGAGATCATCTGGCAGGATAAGAGACCAGACACTGAGGTGCTTTCTTGAACCAAACTGCCAAGTATTCCATCTCTATTGCAGAGCACACAACTCCATTGGGCTGGCTACACTGTTCGAATGCCAAATGCACACTTGTCAAAAAATTATTTTATGGAGAACTTATTCAGGGCAAACACTTACAAGGTGGTCAGAAAGAGTAGTACAAGGACACTCTCAAGGTATCTCTTAAGAACTTTAGAATCGATTATATGACATGGGAGACACTTGCACAGGATTGCCCATCGTGGTGTGCTCTCATCAGAGAAGGTTGATAGTCTGTGAGCAAAGAAGAATTGAATTAGCCCAGAAGAAATGCAAGATGTGTAAAATTAGAAGCTACCCCAAATGTTCATATGGACTATTTATGTCCCACTATGATAGAGAACTCTGAGCCTGTATTGGTCTAATCAGCCACTGTCCAACACAATGTAACTCCATTGCAATATGGGGTAATGAATACAAGACCTAGGAAGTCAGTTAAAATTCCACTTTTTACAAGTACTATTTGGGTAGCCAATGGCAAAGTCATTTTATTTTTAATAACCACAAGCAACACTAAGACAAAGATGCAGAGGATTTACACTGGGAACTTCTTATTAAAATATAAACTTTTTAAGGACAAAAACTTATTTTGTATTTCTACTACTTAGTGCCAGGCAAGTAGTGCTGAATAAATGCTTATTAGCTGAAGAATTACTATATACAGAAGAAGTAATCATTTGAGTAAAAAAAAAATAAAATTACTTGAATTTAGACTGAGGACATATGACTTAAATGGGTTTAATAAGATGTGAAAAGGGAGGGGTCAAAGAGGAAGAAAAGAGAAATCATCCATTCTTTTACTTAGAATAAATACATTTCCTTCACAAATGAATTGTGCAGTTACTTAAGAGATGTGAATAAGCAAAACCCTTTTTTAAAAAAATCAAGACAACCTTTAGCTTAGCTCAGGAATGGCCAATAATTATGGAACTGTGGAGACACAATATCAGGATCACAGATTTAAAGCTAGAATGAAGCTATCCAACTCAAAACTTCTTAAACTATAGGTTATAGTCCCATATAGGATCACATAACTGAATATGGAGATCATGAAATAACAATAAAGGTGTCAAATATTCCACCAAGATTTAATTTTTTATATAAAAATAAGCAAGCACATCCATCTCATTAGTATGAAAATTTGCTTTTGTCTTTAATAAATGATTAAAACTTTATGTATGCCAAAGAATTGTTTTGATTTTTTTATGATTTATTGTCAGTAAATGGTAGATTTGTATACCTACTTTACATACCTATATATCCAGGGTCATATAAGTTTCTTGAGCAAAAAGGAGTCACAAGTAGAAAAAGTTTTAAAAACCCAGAGCTAGCTCAATCCTTTTATTTAAAGATGAAGAAACTGAGGGTCAATGTGGTTTGAAAAGACTCATAACCAAGTTAAGTAGAAAGCTACAGAGCTGGATCTTGCACTTCAGTGCTCTTAATTCCCAAACCAGCATTATCTAATACATGGCATCGTGAATCTCTTTGAATGCCTCATCACAGAAGAGATGGGCATACAAGACTGGCACAGAGTGAGTTTGAATTCAGTTTCCATAAGTAACAAACACCACACAGGAAGGAGAATAATGTTTAGAGGAAAAAGGAATCTAAAAGATGATTTAATCCAACTCCCTATTTTAAAAGTGAGGAAAATGAGGTTCAGGAAGATGAAGTGACTAGTTCTAACAGACATACAAACAGCAAGTGATCATCTGTATCCATTCACATCCAATCTTCTAACTACAAAAGCATTGCTTCTCTCATACCACAATGCTTCCATCACATATTACTTTACCAGTATAGGAAGGTTTCAATAAATATGCTGCCAACTTTGACACTCTTTATTCGTGTCAGCACTCTAGATACACATTACAAAAAAAAATATGAAAAACTATTCAGTCATTTAAAAAAAGTATGAATTGGCCAATTTTTTGGTTTAATCTGCCTATTCTCCCTAAGAATTTAGGGTTTAATGTCAGTAAGCATCAATAGCTACAGAATAACCATAATAATGCTTTATATATGTGCTCCATTTTGTCCTGGTTAAAACACTTTCAATTTAAATTATTTCTTTTAATATACAGCACATTAACAAGCCTTCAAGATAATTTCCTCTCTCATATAAGATGATGAGACTCAGATTGAGTGACTTGTCCAAGTTCACCATTAGCCAGATGGCCAAAAACCAGAGCCAAAGTCAGGTAAATTTAGTCTTAAATTCTTAACCCTTCCTCTCTGGGCCAACCCTAATTTATATGAGTATCTTAAATAGATAAACTGAAAATGTTTGTAATAAAATACAAATTTTTTTTTCCTTTGAAATATTTAAGATTTGCTAATTCTTAATTATTTAATAATTTATTCTCTCTTGATGGTCTTGGCAGTGAAATTATTTGTTAAGTCTGCAACTGAATTTACTCCCACAATCAGATCTGTTGTCAAAGGAGATTGTCACTTCATTGTAAATAAAAAGGGAAAAACAATCTTCTCATGATTATTTTTGAGAGACAACTGGGGCTAAGTGACTTGCCCAGGCTCACTATTAAGTGTTAAGTGTTTGAGGCTGTGTTTGAACTCAGGACTTCCAGACTTCAGGGCTGGTACTCTATCCACTGCACCATCACCTGTCTCTTTTCCCATGATTCCATGATAAAAAAAAAAACTAAAACTAAAACTAAAACCTGTTCTATTCAGAGTGGTTTTTGGGGAGGGGCAGAATAGCAGAGGAAAACTTGTTTTTTAAAGAATACTTTCATCTTATAGACTCCGAAGTATTCAGCTTTCCCAATCTTCACAAATAAAATGCCTTGATCATGGGATTTTAGCTCATGACTTGATGTTTCCATAATTAACACTAGCTGATGAGTAATTTTCTGTAATCATTGTTAACCGATTTCTTTCAACAACCTTTTTTTTTCTGGAGATTAAAACAATCATCCATTCTCTAGTAAGCTCATGAACATATCAAAATGGTTTATGGAAAATCTTAGAATTTTATTCTTATCACACTCTTAAAATAACACACTAAGGCTTTCAGATTTTTAGCTCTGGATTGTTTTTTTAAGGTTTTTTTTTTAATAGTAGAACAAGAAAAATACCACTGGTTTTCATCAGAAAAGACCACATTATGATTTAGAGTCTATAGTAACAAAGTCTATTGGTAACAAAGGCAAATTGAGGAATCATGAATGACAGTTCTCAAGACTGTATGTGTCAAGATAGCTTCTAGGTATTTGTTTGCCTAATTATCCTCTTCCATAATGAAATACATAGTTGGAAGTTGAAAGAAGGGAACTGCAGGAGATGGGAGATAAATGTACAATAGTTGAAACAATCAGGATGGTTGTATCTGCAAGAATACAAAAGTATACAGCTCTTTGTTCTTAAAAGCTGCCACAAAACTAAAGTTGTTTGAGATCAGTGTTTTGCTGTTTTGACAGATGTCTTTGTGGAATGGAGAAGTGGGCGAGACATGTTTATGCGGCTCCTATAAGTGAACCTTCTGAAAGATAGGTTACTAAGAAAAGGAAGAGTGGGCGTCCACAGAGCAAAGCATAAGTTTTCTTTTTGGTTAGGGATTATCAAGTGCTGTATGAACTAAATGGAACAATTTGTGAGATGACCGTCTCAGGAAAACTCAGTGTGACCATTTCTAGATATGTTGGTACTACCAGGATGAATCTATATATTTGTTTTTTATATTGAAAAAACATTTACGGGGCAGCTAGATGGCGCAGTAGATAGAGCACCAGCCTTGAATTCAGAAGTTCTAATCTGGTCTCAGATACTTAACACTTCCTAGCTGTGTGACCCTGGGCAAGTCACTTAACCCCAGCCTCAGGAAAAAGAAAAAAAAAAAAAAAAAGAAAAAAGAGAAAGAAAAAACATTTATGAAACAAAAAAATGACTTCAAATATAGCACATATATTCTTAAAAACTTTCTTCAAATTCTTCTCTGCTATACAAGGCTTAGAATCACAAATTTTATTGGCTATGTCAAGACTAAACCTTGACTCCATCTTGTAGTCCAGTAGTCTCTTCTTTTTACCAATGTCATCTTGTAATGCAGTGATGTCAAATTCAAATAAGAATAGATTTCCAAATATTGGTTTAGAAAACCACAAATTAGCATTATCTATATCGCACTGTATATTTATTATATAAACCATTTTCCAATTACATTTTAACTTGATTTGGACCCACTTCTGGAGTTTGTTGGGAATTTGACATCTCGGTTTTCAAGTTTTAAGTGATGGTACTTTGATAGGTCAAACCTAGTAAAACTCAAAATTATAGTGAGTAACAATTAAACTCATAGTAAAGTAGACTAAAAAATTGCAAACATTGATAAAGGAGACTGTAGTCATCCTGTATATGATGCTAGGTAAATAACTCAACTTCTATGAGTTTCAATTTTTTCAGCTTTAAAATAAGGGTTGAAGCATTTGATAGAGTGCTTCAACACTAAATCTATGACAAGTCTATTGAACCAGTCTGAAGGAACTGCTTCCAATGGAACACAAATCTAAATAGAATTAAAGTCACCAATCATTTTTGATTTATTATATTGACCTTATTCCCAAATTACAAAGGAAAGCAAACCTATAATTCACTAAAATCCCCATGTTGATCAAATTCAATTGGACACTTTTGCAACAAACCTATCCGCATAAAAAACTAAACTCTGAACTAGGCTGAGATTTGGATTTGTTTTCAAACTGTATCATTAACGAACTATGTGGCTTCAAATCACTTCTTTTTTCACTTGAAGCTTCAATTTCCTCATCTATGAAAAGGATATAATTCTTATCCTAGCTACGTCACAGTTGCTTATGAGGATAAAGTGAGATGTGAAATTAAAATTTCACTGAGGGTAGTATGGCATGTCAAAGAGAGAAAGTGGCTTTGCTTTGAACAAGTAAGACCTGTGTTCAGTCCCACCTTTGACACGTACTGATCACATGCCCCTGGTCAAATACCTAACTGATCTCTCATTGCTGAGACTATAAAATTGGAAAGTAGGAGATGGTTTGTATTCATTGAGAGTCTCTTCATCCAGGGAATTCTGTAGAACAATAAAAATGAGGGTTTTACCTCCCAGATTGTTTTTCGAAGGCAAATTAGGCCTATCTTTTGCCTCAAATCTTACTCAGCCCTTGATTACTGAATAGGTGTTGCCTCAGACAAACTGGGATCTGGGAAAGACCTTAGCTTAAAAAGATCAAGGTCTGTCACTGCATCCGGGCCATCTCCAGTCCTCCTGACCTATGTCTGGCCAGAACTAGATGACTCTAAAGAAAAAGGTGGGACTGGTGATTTTGCAAAGCTGTGTCTCACTTAAATCTAATCCACTTCCAATCCACCCTCTGGATGTCATTGGACCTCTTTAAGAACGAAGGATGAACACCAACAAGAGAGCAAAGAAATCCCAAACCAGTACTAATATCTTTGTGACTAAGGGCAGAGAATATATTCTGCTTCTTTTTAACCAAAATCTGTAGCATTCATTCATTCAATGCATAGGAACATAGATTTCAAGTTGGAAGAGACCCTGGAAGTCTCCTCTCCCTCATTTTGTAATGGGAAAAGTCAGTTAAGGTTGAGGTTAAATGCAAAAAATGAGGCTTGAACCCAAGTTCTCTGATTCCAAATCCAACCCCAGTGTATGTGCTGAAAACTTATTGTGGAAACACTATGTGAAAACAAAGTGACAAATCTGAGCATCAGGGTAATATAAAAACATGGAACAAATAACTTGAAAAGGTGAATAGGGGACAACAAAAGTTCATTAATGAAATCTCTGCAAACAGATTAACAACTTGTAGCAGTCACTTACTCAACAGGAAGCTTTTTAACTGTGACAGAAATCCTGTCTGGTAGTCCTTAGTTACACAAGTGCTGGGTAAGATTATCAGAGTAGGATAAAATTCCACAAACAAAGTTTATTACTTCATTACTCAGTTAAATAGTTTGGTTAATATCATGAAGAATAAATCATTAGATTACATGTCAATAATAATACACACAAAATACTCATAATATGACTAAAGAATGAATATATGAAATAACCTTCTTTTGGGGCTACATCAAGTTTGGTATTTGAATTATTCACTCTATTTCTCTGTTCATATCACAGCTGGAACAATCTACTCCAGTTTCTTAATTCCCTTCTGCCATCTCTATGGATCTAAGTAACCATTTCCTTCCCTGGTTCTAACAGATCCACCCAGTCCCCCAGTTTTCCTAAGGACTGAAGAAATTTCCACAAACCAAAGCAGTTTTTCATTCTCTCACACAAATGAAATCAGAAACACTGCTAAAAAATCATGTTTTGAAGTCACCAAATCCAAGACCCCAGAATACAGCTTACCTAAGATGCTACGCAGAAATGAGTTTCATTGGACTCACCAGTGGACTCCACTGGTGTTTGAAAGCAAAAAATAAGCCCAGATTTCCCCGATTCACATGCCCCTGGAAGCAACCTATGAGTGCCATTCTTTCAACTTGGCTAAATAGAGTCATTATTCACCCATCGGCCGCATCCCTCTAGAATCCTTCATGCTTATCTACCCCTCTACTCTCCACTCCAAAAGGGAAAAAAGGCACTTAAGAGTCACCGGTGAATCAGCGGTTACTCGATCTGGCCTTAGCCCGTCTGCCTCCTGCATAACCAGACAACTCCGCACTGAAACAAACTTCATACAAAGCAGCATAAGTCAGCAGCAGTCGAAGGACACCAGTCTGCTGACCGAGCACCCCTCCCGCCCCCAGGAAACCGTAAACCAAGTCTTGGCTTCCTAAGAAGTCTACTAATATCCCTCCAGCCCTGAGAGGCAACTTTTTCACCTCTTTAAAAGCTTCAAGGAGGGAAAGGGAAGAAGGAAGGAAGGGAGGAGGGAGAAAAAGTAAGGAAAGAGAGGAGACAGCTCACCACAGCACCGGTCTGGAAATCAAGCCATTCTTCTTGGAAAAGCCAAAGGGACGATTTGAAACCGAAGGAGAACAATAGCCAAGGCTGAGCCGCACAAGCCCCTTTGGGGGTAGCAGGCGGGCTACTAGTGCTCCCTCTCACGAACTCCCCACTCAATCTCTGCAAACTTCAGCAGTCTGAAAGAGATGTGAGCCAAGGGGAGCGGAGGGAATCTTGGCATCGGAGGCTCCCGCCCCGTCAGGAGCTGGGTGCAGGGAAAGGCAGTTCGCCAGCCCCACGGAGTGAGAGCAGGTGGGGAAGGGCTCGTCTACATCCTTTTTCCCCTCCCCGTTTTATAGTTCATTCCCACTCCAATCCCCCACTCCGGACGAGCTCTTGCAAACCCTTCGCAGCGGGAGGACCACTGGGGCGGGGGGGGGGGGGGGGGAGATTAAGGCTTTGGATGAAGATCCTTTCCCAAACTTTGCCCGGCTCCCTTTCTCCATCCCTAAACTAAGCCACTTTCCCCTTCCTTCTCAAACCCAACCGCGATCCAGACAGTTTGCAAGGAGAGTGAGCTCCTCTCCTCCCTCCCCTTTCCCATCCCCAAGCCGCCCGCCGAGGGGGAAGGAGGGAGCAGTGGTACCTCGGTGGCCCCAAGTCTCTCTCTCCCCCCAACGAAGCGCAGCTATCGCATTCTGCCTCCGTTTCCTTCTGCCCGGCTGTCCCGCAGCTCCATTCGCTCCCGCTCCAGACACAAAGAGAGGGAGAGACACTATAGGGCGCCGGCACTGCCCCCTGGGAGGAGGGAGGGGAGGAAAGGCGGGGGTGAAGGCGGACCTAGGATGGGGGCGCCCGGGCAAGTCCCAAAGTCTCGGTGCTACACTCACCCCATAGAAGCAGCTCCCGGCCCGCCGGCAGTGCAAGCCAGCCGGGCAGAAGGGGCGAGCAACACGAATGCCCGCCAGGCGCTTGCTTAAGGAAGCCGCTGCAGCTGCGCCTGCTTCCTCCTCCTCCTCCTCCTCTTTTTCTTCTTCCTCCTCTTCCTCCTCCTCCTCTTCGTCGTTGTCCTCCTCCGCCTCCGCTTTCTCCACCTCCCTCCCGCGGCTGCGGGTGGTCAGTGGGCGCCTCGGCTCCCGGGGCTGGGCGGGGGCAGCGGTAGTACCACCACGTGGCCGCCAGGCGCCGGCCCCCGTCGACCTGGAGCAGGAGAGCGAGGGGAGGTGCTACCATTCCCCACCCCTTCCCCCGGCCGCCCGGCCGGGCCAAAAATTCCTGGAGTCAGGTGACCCGGAGCTGGGCACTAGGGTCCGGACCTGACGGAGGTGCTCCCGAACTACTCCGTTTTGCCGCCTCTTCGCCTGCCTCAAGTTTACTTCGTGGGGAATTGTTTCCTGCCCCACTACTCTTTTCTTCTTTCTTTGTTGAAGCTGGGAAAAGCTAAGATTGCCTTTGACCTCCGGGATTTCGGATCAATCAATCAAAAAGCATTTATTAAACGCCTGCAGTGGGCCTGGCTCTGAACTAAAGCAGCGGCTTGGGCCAAACTGAACTATAAGCAAAAGATCAAAATGAAGTAACTACTCTTAGTGGCTAAGATTCTGAAGTGGCGCGCGGGGGCACGGGGCACGCCAACTATTTTCTTTTTAAACAGAACCTCAAGAGAAAAGTGAAGAACCGGTTAAAGAAGTTTGAATCAGAACCAATGATGTTAACACGTTATGTAAAATGAACTGAAGCAAAACTGGAATATTCTCTTATCTTAGGCAGTATTTCATGTGGTTGCAATACCGGCCAGGGGTAATACAAAATCAGAGACATTTTGAAGTGGGAAGAGGAAATATTTGAAATGGAAATTCTTTTGTATTTATTCCTTCTTCCTCTCTCATCCATGATGGTCTAGTAGGCTGAATCTTAGGAAGAGGCACCAGCCTCCAGGCTTTCTCTTCCTGATTGTGCTGCACGATCTTTTGCCAGGAAATCTCCCCAGCCTTCCTTTTATACACACATGTAACCCATTTGCTCCTAAACAGACTAGGTTCCATCTTGAGGGCTCCCCTTTAGATTAGGGGTTCTTAACTTTTTGTGGTATGGACACCCCTTTGGTAGTCTGATAAATGCCAAGGACCCCTTTACAGAATTACTTTTTTTTTTTAAATAATAACTGAAGAAATTAGAATGTAAGCTCTTAGAATGTGAGTTCTAGGGACTGATTTTCTTCCCCCCCCCTTTTTCTTTTTTCTTTTTTTTTTTTTGGAGGGGTATCCCTATTACTTTGCACAATACTTGGCACATAGTAAACACTCCATATTCAGTTCTCCAGAAATAGCCCAGGTTGGTAAGATAGAACAGAGCTTCCTAAACTTTTTCCACTTTGGACCTCTTCTCAACACAGAAATTTTTTGCCATTCCAGATCTATACGTAATTAAAATAGATATACAAATCAAACATTTACTGATAATAAACCATAATTTTTCAAGCTCCACCTTCAGTTACACACTCCTATAAGGGGTCATAACCCACAGCTTAAGCAGCTTTGAGATAGAGCATAAAATAGATTTTGTAAAATGCAACAATTACAGAAAATTTCACAGGATGATAGAATTTAAATGTGGAACATTTAACTCTTAGGAGGTACTTAATGCAAACTACCCCTAAATGAAGATTTGTGCTAGAACACATAGGTAATCAAGAAAACTCTCACTTGCCCCCAGAGATTATACACTTATAGCACCATCTTGATTTTGAGGCTCACCTTAGTGGAGAAATAATTCTTTGTTCTTAATAAGTCAAGCAACACTCTGCCACCTGCATTATCTCCTACCTTACCCAGGCTTACCCCCTACTCTGGGTTGAGGTTTTCACCTAAAGTTGCTAGAATATTCACCCCCTCGACAGAACCTGTAAAGCTCACCATATTTATTCATAGTATCAATGAATGACATACTCCAGGCTTGTTACTCCTAATTGCAACTCCAAGCCTCACTATTTCTAGGTTCTGGCTTGTGCTGTGGATCTTGTTATTCCTTGCCAAAACAGTCTCTTTTCTTCCTTTGGTACTCTGCTCCCCCCAAAAAACTTCAAGATTGAAATAGCTTTCAACAATCAGCCTAATTCAACTCATACCTGAAAAAGAATCTCCATTACAATATAGCAAATAGCAATATAGCAATCTAGTTTTTGCTTGGAATACCTTCAGTGAGAGTCAATATATTTTCCATTTAACTTTTGGATAGCTCTTATTTTTTAGAAAAAAAATTCCTGAAGTCAAGTCTAAATTCACCTCTGTAATTTCTATCCATTTCTTCAATTTCTGCCTTTTAGAACTAAATTTAGCAAGTCTAACCAGGAGGCACTATGGAAAGAACACTGAAAGAATTTTGGTATCAGATAATGTAATTGAAGCTAACTACTTGGGTGACCTTGGATGAATTATATAAACTTATCGACCTCAATTTTCTCACCTATTAAATAAAGGTTTTCCAGATCCATTTAAACTCTATAATTCTTGACTAATTTCTCTTCCATGTGATAGACTTTATTTTTTTTAAATTTTTTTTTATACCATTATCCCTTGTATTCATTTTTCCAAATTATCCCCCCCCTCCCTCCACTCCCTCCCCTAGATGACAGGCAATCCCATACATTTTACATGTGTTACAATATAACCTAGATACAATATATGTGTGTAAATACCATTTTCTTGTTGCACATTAAGTATTAGCTTCCGAAGGTATAAGTTACCTGGGTAGATAGACAGTAGTGCTAACAATTTACATTCACTTCCCAGTGTTCCTTCTCTGGGTGTAGTTGTTTCTGTCCATCATTGATCAGCTGGAAGTGAGTTGGATCTTCTTTATGTTGAAGATATCCACTTCCATCAGAATACCTCTTCATACAGCATTGAAGTTTACAGCGATCTTTTGGTTCTATTCATTTCACTCAGCAACAGTTGATTTAAGTCTCTCCAAGCCTCTCTGTATTCCTCCTGCTGGTCATTTCTTACAGAGCAATAATATTCCATAACCTTCATATGCCATAATTTACCCAACCATTCTCCAATTGATGGACATCCATTCATCTTCCAGTTTCTAGCCACTACGAAAAGGGCTGCCCATGTGATAGACTTTAAATACATGAAGGAAACTGTCATGTTTTCCTTAAGCCTTTTCTTTGGGTTAAAAATTCCAGTACATTAACTTGTGGAGTGAATTTCACCATTGTGGTTGCCCTCATTTGAACACTTAGCAATGTCATTCCTAAAATGACTTAGATGCTCAAGACTTCACATGATACTTCAGATGTGTCCTTGTTTCTGGAAGCTAGACCTCTCAATGACATCAATGAGTGTATAAACATTTTTACCCCCTTCCATATCACATTGTTGGATCATATTGAGCTTATAGTCCACTAAAACCTCTAAATCTTTTTCTTTTCCTCTATTCCTGTATCTAGATCTTCACATACTCTTCGATCCAGTGACATCAGTCTCCTGGCTGTTTTACAAACAAGACATTCCATCATTCACCTCTGGTGCATTTTTTTTCTGGCTTTCCTCCATGCCTGGAATGCTGTCCCTAATGTTGGCCAGTTACTCACCTCCCTGACTTCAAGTCCAAACAAAAATTCCATCTTTTACTGAAAGCTTTCCCCAAAAGCTCTTAGTTCTAATATCTTCCATCTGGTAATTATTTCCTATTTGTCCTAAATGCAACTTGATTTTTATTTATTTGTTTACATGTTTTCTCCCTCATTAAATTGTAAGCTTCTTGAGGGCAGGGACTGTGTGTGTGTGTTTGTATGTGTGTGTGTGTGTGTGTGTGTGTGTGTGTGTGTGTGTGTGTGTGTGTTTGGCACAGAGCCTGGTATATAGTAAACATTCAATAAATGTTCATTGATTGATTCAATAAATGTTAATTGCCTAGTATTGATCCCTCTCCAATCATGTGCAGTTTGGTGTTCCTCACTGTCTTTTCTATCAAGGATTTAAAAGGTTTGCAGGTTCGACATTCTGCTACTGTTGCTGTCCCTGTATCCATTTCTACTTTTGTAAATGACTCCCCCTTTCTTAGGAGATATTATTGTTCCTAAAATATTAGTTATATCCAAGAGAGTAAGATTTCCAGCTGTTCTTTTCAGGCCCCAAAGCCCACCTGACACAATAAAGGTCATTTTGTTGTGAAGACTTTTTCATCTCAACTGATGTGACAAAAAGTAGCCCTCATTCCTAGCCAAATTAAGGAAACTGAATTCTTTGTATCTTTTCCCTCCCTCAGTTGCAAGAGAAACTTGCCCTTTTTCTGATTCTGCATGAAGTTGGACTCAACACTCCTTTCTATTTTGCTATTCTCTCTTATCAGCTTTCCCTTCTTCATGCCTAGATTAGTGTAAGGCTTTGGTGACTATTATAAGGCATGAAAAAGCCTCAAGAAACCCCTAGGAAGGAACTCTAAAAGCTGAAGCCTCTTAAGACACAATAGTGAAGGCTTCTATCCCCATTGCATACACATTCACATATAGCCATACCTGGCACTTTGGTGCCTGGGGCAAGTAGCACATAATGCCATCTCAAATCAGTTGTTTTAAAAGACAAATTCAATTAGGGAGAGGAGGAGCAAAGAGATTTTGCACACTAATTCCCTCGATGGAGAGATAAGACTCTGGGACACCTGGAGGATGCTGCTAGGGAGGCCACAGCCCAGGTAGGGCAGGCTAGACTGGCTGGGTTGTTCACCCAGGGTGTGGCTGCTGCTGGGTGAGGACACATGCCATTTCTTAGCTTCTTATTTGGATTAATTATGTAGTTAACTAGGTGCTAAATTCAATTATTTCTCTATTATTGAGGTCTGTTATTAAAGCTGTTCTTTGAATTTGTGGTCTGACATAAAGCATCAGTCATCTCTCTCGCCCGCCTCACACACATTTCCCATTCCCTTGTTTTTCTTAGTCAATATAATAGGCTACAGGATTGTCTTCCTTGTCAATTTTTTCGTTATATTATTTTCAGCTTAATATCTCTCTTCTTGAATTATAAAGCGTACTACCCCTGTAATATTATCATGTCTTTCCTTTGCCTGTCTTCTTTTCTTCTCCCTGTTCCCAAATCTATTGATAGGGTTCTTTAGTCATTTTTCAAACATATCCAACTCTTTGTTGACCCTTTGGGGGATTTTTTGGGCAAAGATAGTGGAGTAATTTGCTATTTCCTTTTCCAGGAGATTAAGGCATACAGAGATTGAGTAATTTGCTAAACATCACACAACTAGTACGCGTCTAAAGCTAAATTTGAATTCAGGCAGGCTGAGTTAGTGAGAGGGTTGGAGCTTCAATTCCAAGCCAGTCCTACCCTGAGGACTCTTAAGTGGGAATACCTCTTAAGGGCTCTCCAAATGAAAGTCTTTTTCTCCCTGTGTAGTTTTGAAAGTGAAGATGGAAGAGGCTAACCCCATTTCATATTGCTGAAAGAAAAAATTCTGGGAAAACATGAGAGGATTGTTTGGGCTTTCATGTCCCTATGACCAGCTTGCTATTCTAGAGACTTCAAGGAGTTTCCCTTTGGGTGAGATCCAGGAGTCTCTCTTGGTTGATCTGAGTTGCCTTCCTCCCAATGGGAGAACTGCTTTACACTGTATTATATGGCAAATTTTCTCTTATGTATACCTTCTCTGATTTCTGTTTGCTATGATTTGGATAAATGATTTTGGTTTTTTGCTATTTGCTATGTGTGTTCATTATGGAAGGTATTAAATATTTGATAAGAGCTGTAAATATAAAGCTTTGAGTCTCCTTGTCTCTTCCAAATGAGAAAATGATCAAAAGTTAAATGAAACCTAATTATATACCCTAGATCAGGGTAAACTTTTTTCCCCTCATGAGCCCTTTTATCCAAGACATTTTTACATGATCCTGAATATATAGGTATATTAAATAGGTATATAAATCAAACATTTACTAACTTAAAATTTTTTTATTATAGCTTTTTATTGACAAAACATATGCATGGGTAATTTTTCAACACTGACCCTTGCAAAAACTTCTGTTTCAACTTTTCCCCTCCTTCCCTCCACCCCCTCCTCTCAATGGCAGGTAGTCCAATATATGTTAAATATGTTAAAGTATATGTTAAATCCTATATATATATATATTTATAGTTATTTTGCTGCATAAGAAAAATGGGATCTAGAAAGAAAGAAAAAACCTGAGAAGGAAAACAAAAATGCTAGCAAACAATAACAGAAAGAATGGAAATCCAGTTTTTTTCTTATCTCCAAAAATAATGTTCAGAGTGAATTTTAGATAAAATCAACCTGGTAATTGACTGATATTCTTTAACATTTTTAAAATGTCACTCTATTTCCTGTCCTTTTCATTTCTTCCACTTCCCTGTGCAAGCCCTTCCTGGAATAAGGAAAGGAAGGCATTTCAGTAGATAAAGCAGTAAATATGGCAACAGAAGCTCTGAACTGAATCCCATTTATGCCACCATCTCTGTAACATTGTGCAAGTCCATTTTACTTCTCTGGGTCTCAGTTTCCATGTTTGTGAAATGATGGGAATGGATGATCTTTAGAGGCTCCTTAGCTCTAAATCCACATATTGTAAAAAGCAGCTTGTGCCTAGAGAACCAAAGCAAAGTCTTGATGGAGTGGCACAAAACTGTCACGGAAGAAGGAAGTAGAGATGGATGCCAATTGGAGCCAAAAAATAATCCTTCCACTTTATTTGGAATGGAGTCAGGCCCTTAAGTGCAACTCTGTGTCTACTTACAGGCTACATGATTGAAGAGGAATGTGGAGAAATTGGAAAGAATCCACAGAAAAGTAACAAAAACACAATCAAAGGGCAGGGGTGGGGGGGAGTTCTATAAAGAAAGTTTTGAGTTATAGTAAAAATTCTTTTATGCTTTCTTGGAGATTATGGGGAATATTGCAAATAATAAAACAGCTCAAACTAAGGAAAATTAAGAAAGATGCTAAAATGATAGCAGTTGTCATCTTACTAAGCCATTCAGCAATTAAAAACAGCAATACTCTAGATCTAGAAGAGGCCTGGTAAAACTATTTAGTTCAACTTCCACATTTTGCAGATGAGGAAATTAAGTTCTGAAGAGAACAGGATGAGAATTTCTGAATCCAAATCTGATGTTCTATGTACCATACCAAAATGAACAGTTTCTCATCTCAAATAATAGAAAATGCTTTTTCTAAGGACAGATTCTTAGTTATTTTATATTAGATTAGATTAGAACCCTCTTTATAAGGAAGTTAGATTCTCTAGCCATTTAATTTTTAGAAATTTATCCCATTGTTTTTTTATTTTTATTTTATTGATATATTTTTATGTTTATGTTTAATGTTATATGTTTTTAAACACTAGTTCTTCCCCTATACTCCCCTGTACTCTTACTCTCACCCCTCACCATGGTAAGGGTAAAATATCAGTTAAATCAAACCAACTAAAATAAAAAAATAGTGTCTGATGGATTATACCAGCTTCTATTTCTGTAGTCCCATATATCTACTAAGAAGAGGAAAACAGAATTCCTCATCTGTTTTCCAGGACTAAAATTAATAACTATAATAAATATGAGTTCAGCTACTGTTGAATTTCATTTTTGTTTACATTATTGTGGGGCTTTGTATGTGTGTGTATGAAATTTTCATGGTTATGCTGATTTCACCCTCTAATAATTCATACAAACCTACCCAAACTTTTTTTTAATTCCTCCTATTTGCCATCTCTTATTGTATTCCATTTTTATAGCATTCCATGGATTCATATTCTACGTGTTGAACACTTCCCCAATCTATGAATTCTCAGTTTATTTATATTGGATTTAAAAAAAAATTCCACAAAAAGTACTGCCATGAATTATGGAGTCTGAAATTGTCCCAATATACAAGAAAAATCACTGAGCCATGGCTCTGATCCAATAGCATTTTATTAAAGAGTCCATAGTCCCCTCTAGTGAAGTGCTTTGAGGTGCTTCCTTTCTCCAAGGTCTTACTTTTATAGAACTTGATACTCAGGCACTCTGAACAGTTAAAATAAAGTACAGGATCTTATTGGTTGATAGATTTTGATTTTGACTCTTTAGGAGGGCCAGAAATGATGCATCATCATGAGTAGTCAGTCACAAGATGGACAAGACTATAGTCATCTCCAGTGACTAAGTGATCATAAGATGGTTACCAGCTCATATTGGACATGAAAGGGTGGTCCACAGGTACACAAATAAATTGTGGAACTTTCTATGTCATGCCAAAGTTTCCCACCCCCACTAGGCTTGAGCAAGAGCATTCTTGTGGTTAGACAAGTGAACTCCATAACTGAAAGTTCAGAGTTCTAGGGCCCAATATACATTACTTATCACTTCCTTTTGGAATGATATTAATACTGATTGAAATAAAATAGGGGTCTAATTGATCATCTACCACAGAATATTTGGGCACATATTCTTTTTGTCTCTAATTCTGTAGAATCATAGTTGTAGAGGTTAGCCATCTAATCAGTCTTTCATTTGACAGATGAGAAAACTCAAACCTGAGTTCAAACGCTTTGACCCTAGTTACATAGGTAGTATCAGAAGTAGGATTAGACCCAACATCCTTTTACCATACTATATTGCCTAATGCTTAGGGTATGGATCCAGTAGTGGTACTTAGATAACTATCTCATTCTGTCACTGAGAAAACTGAGGCTCTGGCAAGATATGGCTTACCCAGAATTGTACCATTATTTAGAGCAGGATTAGATTGGCTAGCCCAGTGTTCTTTCTTTTACCCTAAGATCTTGAGTATTAAGTTGAGCACAGGAGCTAAATTTGTCAATCCACTAAATATTTCTGAAAAATCAAGAGAATTGGAAGCAAATGCAGGGCCAGATATACAACCATAGCATGGGAATATTCAATGGACCCCAGTAATAAACATGTTATTGAGGAAATATGTGATAAAGGTAGCGTGACTCTAAGGAAATAAAGCCAATTTCCAAAGTTAGAGGCAAAGCATCTTGAAGTTGAAAATGAAATCTTTTAGATCCCTTCTACAGGCTTTCTTAGGTATGACTTTTTCTGGGGGCAGCTAGGTGGAGCAGTGGATAGAGTACCAGCCCTGTAGTCAGGAGGACCAGCGTTTGGTCTCAGACACTTAACACTTCCTAGCTGTGTGACCCTGGGCAAGTCACTTGACTCTAATTGCCTCAGCAAAAAAAAAAAAAAAAAGAAAAGAAAAAGAAAGAAAGAAAGAAAAGGGATGACCTTTTCTGCTTCAACACTTTTGCCAATCAAAAGTCATTTATTTATTTCATTGTTTTAAACATTCTTATTTTATTTTTTTTTAGATTATATATGTACTTTTTTATAATTATATAGATGAGTCATTTTGGAAGAAAAAAATCAGAACAAAAGGAAACAAACAAAAAAAAAAGAACAATGAAAATAGTATACTTTAATCTTTATTCAGTCTCCATTGTTCACTCTCTGGATGTGTTCTCCATCCAAAGTTTATTGAAATTGCCAGTATTTTCCTGGTTCTGCTCACTTCACTCAGCAGAAGTTCATTAATATTCATTTAAAAATTTTTGAGTTCCAAATCTTTCCCCCTGCCTTAGCCCTTACGCAACCCATTGAGAAAACATGAAATAAAATACCCTGTATTCATGTTATGCAAAATATACTTCTATATGGATCATGTTGCAAAAAAGCAAGAAAAAAAAGAAATATTACATAATTGAATAGTATTTTCATCTTTTTATTTGCTTTCTTTTTCTTTTCTTTATCATCTTTCTCTCTCTCTCTCTCTTTTTTTTTTTTTTTTTTTTTTTTTGTGCAGCACAATAAATGTGGAAATTTGTTTAGAAGAACTACGTGTTTAACCTATATTGGATTACTTGCTGTATAGGGGAGAGAGTGGGAAGAAAGAAAGGAGAAAAATTTGGAGCCCAAAGTTTTGCAAGGGTGAAGGTTGAAAACTATCTTTGCATGCATTTTGAAAAGAAAAAAAAAAAACTATTATTAAAAAAAAGAGAGAAAAATGCTTTAAATTACTACTGATTGGAGATATGCACATTAAAAACTCTGAGGTCACAGATATCAAATTGTCTACTTTGAGAGAAAAAGAAAATGATAAATATTGGAGAGGATTGTGTTTAGTTCCAATCTGTTTTTTTCCCCTGAATTGTAGACATATATCTCAAATTGCTTATATTGACTTCTACACCTGGATATATCGCAACAACCCCCTTCTATCCCTTGGTTCTCTGCGGCAGCAATCATTATCTGATCTGTCATGTTTCTCTTTTCTTCCTCTCATATCTAGTTATTATAAACAAGCTCTTGTAATTGGTATCTTTGCCTAAAGCAGTTATTATTGTTGTTTATCTTTTGTTTTCAAAGAAGACCAGTAACATGGAGAAAGGGGGGAGGGACAAGTAATGTCTTGACTTGTACATAAATGGCTTAGTCAATAGAGTACTTTGTTTGGAGTCAGGAGACGGGGATATGAATTCTGTCTCAGACATTTACAAGCTGTATGATCATGGTCAAGTTCCTGAAGCTTTTTCAGCCTCTGTTTCTACATTTATAAGATGGAGATAATAATATTTGCTCTGCCTCTGACACAGGATTTTTGTGAAGAAAGTGCTTTGCAAAACTTTAAATGCTATGTGGATACTAATTAATATGATCTCTAACATCTGTCCCCCTCCTTGCTATTTTCAGTGTCATCACTCTAATACAAACTTTCATTACAGCTTACCTAGACCATTGCCATAGATATTCAACTAGTATTCAATTTATTCCTTCTCCCAAACCATTTTTCCTATGGCTGCTAAATATCATAATACAGATATAAACTTACCACTCCCTTTATTCAGAGCCCTTCAATAATTCTTTTTTTTAATTAATTTTATAATTATAACATTTTTTTGACAGTACATATGCATAGATAATTTTTTTTTTACAACATTATCCCTTGTACTCCCTTCTGTTCTGAATTTTTCCCCTTCTTCCCTCCACCTCCTCCCCTAGATGGCAGGCATTCCCATACATATTAAATATCTTATAGTATATGCTTGGTATAATATATATGTGGAGAAGCGAATTTTGTTGTTGTTGTTGCAAAGGAAGAATTGTATTCGGAAGGTAAAAATAATCTGGGAAGAAAAACAAAAAACAAAAATGCTCACAGTTTACACTCATTTCCCAGTGTTCCTTTTCTGGGTGTAGCTGATTCTGTCCATCATTGATCAATTGGAATTGGATTAGCTCTTCTCTATGTTGAAGATATCCACTTCCATCAGAATACATCTTCATACAGTATCAATGTTGAAGTGTATAATGATCCCCTAGTTCTGCTCGTTTCACTCAGCATCAGTTGATGTAAGTCTCTCCAAGCCTCTCTGTATTCCTCCTGTTGGCCATTTCTTACAGAACAATAATATTCCATAACATTCATATACCATAATTTACCCAACTATTCTCCAATTGATGGACATCCATTCATTTTCCAGTTTCTAGCCACTACAAAAAGGGCTGCCACAAACATTTTGGCACATACAGGTCCCTTTTCCTTCTTTAGTATTTCCTTGGTCTATAAGTCCAGTAGTAGCACTGCTGGGTCAAAGGGTATGCACATTTTGATAACTTTTGGGGCATAATTCCAGATTGCTCTCCAGAAGGGTTGGATTCTTTCACAACTCCACCAACAATGCATCAGTGTCCCACTTTTCCCACAGCCCCTCCAACATTCATCATTATTTGTTCCTGTCATCTTAGCCAATCTGACAGGTGTGTAGTGGTATCTCAGAGTTGTCTTAATTTGCATTTCTCTGATCAATAGTGATTTGGAACACTCTTTCATATGAGTAGAAATAGTTTCAATTTCATCATCTGAAAATTGTCTGTTCATATCCTTTGACCATTTTTCAATTGGAGAATGGCTTGATTTCTTATAAATTAAAGTCAATTCTCTGTATATTTTGGAGATGAGGCCTTTATCAGAACCTTTAACTGTAAAAATGTTTTCCCAATTTGTTACTTCCCTTCGAATCTTGTTTGCATTAGTTTTGTTTGTGCAGAAACTTTTTAATTTGATGTAATCAAAATTTTCTATTTTGTGATCAATAATGATCTCTAGTTCTCCTTTGGACACAAATTCCTTCCTCCTCCACAAGTCTGAGAGGTAAACCATCCTATGTTCCTCTAATTTATTTATGATCTCGTTCTTTATGCCTAAATCTTGGACCCATTTTGATCTTATCTTAGTATGTGGTGTTAAATGTGGGTCCATGCCTAGTTTCTGCCATACTAATTTCTAGTTTTCCCAGCAATTTTTGTCAAATAATGAATTCTTATCCTAAAAGCTGGATCTTTTGGTTTGTCAAACACTAGATTGCTATTTTTATTCACTATCTTGCCCTGTGAACCTAACCTATTCCACTGATCAACTAGTCTATTTCTTAGCCAATACCAAATGGTTTTGGTGACTGTTGCTTTATAATATAGTTCTAGATCAGGTACAGCTAGACCACCTTCATTTAATTTTTTTTTTTTATTACTTCCCTTGAAATTCTCGACCTTTTGTTGTTCCATATGAATTCTGTTGTTATTTTTTTCTAGGTCATTAAAATATTTTCTTGGGAGTCTGATTGGTATAGCACTAAATAAATAGATTAGTTTAGGGAGTATTGTCATCTTAATTATATTGCTCGGCCTATCCAAGAGCACTGAATGTCTTTCCAGTTATTTAAATCTGACTTTATTTTTGTGGCAAACGTTTTGTAATTTTGCTCACATAATTCCTGACTTTTCTTTGGTAGATATATTCCCAAATATTTTATACTATTGACAGTTAATTTGAATGGAATTTTTCTTTGTATCTCTTGCTCTTGGATTTTGTTGGTGATGTATAAAAATTCTGAGGATTTATGTGGATTTATTTTGTATCCAGCAACTTTGCTCTGGCTGCCTGCCTTCAGTCTGTGCCCAGTCTGTTCGACCCTCCCCCGAGCAAACACAGACCTTCTCTGGAGAATTTCAAGGATGTCGTCTGTTGGTGATTATTTGTGGGTTTCTTTTCCAGTCAACCATTAACTCTGAGGCTTGTATGAAGTAAGTCCTGAGAGAAAACACGGAGCTCAAGCAGCTGTCTTCCTCCACGCCGCCATCTTGGCCGGAAGTCTCAATAATTCTTTATTGTCTTCAAAATAAAGTTCAAGCTCCTTAATCTGGTATTCAAGTGCTTCTACAATGTGATATCATCTTACTGACTATTCTTATTATATTATAATCAGTCTGTACTACATGTTGTCTACTCCACATATAGCAAATGATCTTCCCTTCAAGCATTTGCTCAAGCGGTTCAATGTCATTGTCTCCTGTTTCTCCCCTACACAATCTTGTTTTCCCCTACACAATCTTACCTGTTTTCTAATGGCCAACTTAAATGTTACTTTCTTCATGAAATTTTCCCTGATTCCTTCAGTTTGTGGTGAAAGATCCACTTTCTCCTGGCTTGTTCAATGGTAAATTTGCTCTTTTCTTATGCACTTATACAAGGATCACTTTATAATGTAGCTATTTGTATATTATCTACCTCAGGATTCTTATGAGCATGTTTTATGGACTTTAAGATGCTAAAAGGAGTTTATTATTATTGCTTATTTCAATTCTTCAAGGATCCTTCATTTGTTACTGTTGGCATTCCCTCTCCAACTCTGATTTTTGCTTCATTCTTTGTACTTGTATAATGATTGCTGCCCCAGAGAGCCTAGGGATAAAAGGGAGTTGTTAGGATATATCCAGGTGCAGAAGTCATATAAGCAATTTGAGATATATGTCTACATCTCAGGGGAAAAAGCTGATTGGAACTAAAAATATGGAAACTATATGTATTAGCCATCGAGAGTTGAAACTATGAATGTGAATGAGATTATTAAATGTAACAGTGTAGAAAGGGAAGAGGAGCAGGGGGAAGAAACTTGAGTCAAGACAATAAAGGACTGGGGGAAGAAAAAGAAAAAAGAAAATGAGGAAGAAAAGGAAGAATTAGAAGATAAGAGGAGAACAAAGAGAAAGGAATGTTTGGAAAGTCAAAATGAGTGGGTGTCCATCAATCTCAAAAGCTGCCAAATGACCAAGATGAAAACTGAGAAAATGCTCCTGGATTTGTGGAGAGGAAAATCTCTGGCAACTGTTAAGACAGGTAGTTTTAGTAAACCTCTGTTGAAAGAAGCTGGATTGCAAGGATTTAAGGTGTTTGGGTTACAAATCATAGAACTGGAATTGTCATATAGAGGTCATTAGAGGTCATTTAGTCTGTTCTAGAAGGACAGTGAGATAGTGTAGTGGATAAAGAGCCAGGCCTGAAGTCAGGAAGATTCATGTTCCCAATTTCAAATTTGGTTTCAGAGACTTCCTAGCTGTGCAATCCTAAAAAAGTCCCTTAATCCCGCTTACTTCAATTTCCTCATGTGTACAATGAGCTTGAGAAGGAAATAGCAAAAACTCCTGTACTTTTGCCAAGAAATCCCCAAATGTGGCCTTGAAGACTCAGACATGACAGAACAACTACAAGGTCCATTTTAGAAATGAACTTGAGGCTGAGTAGTCAAGTGATTTATTCAAAGTCACATAGAGAGTAACTGGCAGAGCCAAGATTAGAACATGCTTCATAAGCATTTAAGCGCATACTTTGTATTAGGTGCTATGCTAGATTTGGGGGACACAAAGACAAAAAATTAAATTGTCCTTGCTTTCTAGGAACTAAGATCATAATAGGGGAAATAGTCTAGACTATCTATGGCCTGAGGGTCATATAAGGCCCATGAAATTATTTACAAAGGCAACCACAAGTGATGATGAGCTGAACACTAGGTACAACTTTCCACTGCTTGAGTTCTGTAAATTGATAATTGTATATGGCCCGTCAATGATGTTATAAATATCCCAATGACCCTTGGTAGAAAAAAGAATCCTCTCCTCTGATCTACCTCTTCAATAGTCCAGGAAAATAGATTGTAAAGAATGCTTGTAAAAAAAAAAAAGTTATAATTATAAAATTAATAATAAAAAAAGAATGCTTATAGAAGGGTGATTGTAAATACACACACACACACACACACACACACACACACACACACACACACACGGTATGTACAAGATACATAACAGTAATCATGTGAGATGACCTAGAATGTAAAGCATGAGCAGCTTGAGGATTGGGACAGACCATAGGCAGAAAGTGACACTTTCCGTGAGGTTAAAAGAAACCAGAGATTCCAAAAACCAGAAGGATGGCATGCCAGGCAGAGGAGACAGCTAGTGCAAAGGTTCTGAGAGTAGAAATGGAACATCCTATATGAGGAAGAACAGGTTAACCAATTTGGCATAATTATAGATTACTTGAGAAGAAGGGAACAATATTTTAAAAGACTACAAAGGTAGGGAATGACCAGGATGGGAGGAATTTTTAAAAATTTTTTTAAAAATTTTTATTTTTTTAATTTTATAATTATAAAATTTTTTGACAGTATATATGCATGAGTAATTTTTTTTATAACATTATCCCTTGTATTCATTTTTCCAAATTTTCCCCTCCTTCCCTCTACTCCCTCCCCTAGATGACAGGTAATCTCATGCATTTTACATGTGTTACAGTATAACCTAGATACAATATATGTGTGTAAATCCAATTTTCTTGTTGCACATTAAGTATTGGATTCCCAAGGTATAAGTAACCTGGGTAGATAGACAGTAGTGCTAACAATTTACATTCATTTCCCAGTGTTCTTTCTCTGGGTGTAGTTGTTTCTGTCCATTATTGATCAAATGGAAGTGAGTTGGATCTTCTTTATGTTGAAGATATCCACTTCCATCAGAATACATCTTCATACAGCATTGAAGTGTACAGCGATCTTCTGGTTCTGTTCATTTCACTCAGCATCAGTTGATGTAAGTCTCTCCAAGCCTCTCTGTATTCCTCCTGCTGGTCATTTCTTACAGAGCAATAATATTCCATAACCTTCATATACCATAATTTACCCAACCATTCTCCAATTGATGGACACAGGATGTGAGGAATATGAGTTGTTGAACAAAGGACTTTACATTTAATCTTAGAGGTAATAATAATAATAAATTAGAGTGCATTAAATAGGAGGGTGACGTAATCTCACCTGTGGCTATGTGGATCCTGGATTAGAGTGGGGACAGATTTGATGCAAGGATACCAGTTATGAGGCTATAGTAGTCCCAGAGAGAGCTGTGTGAGTGAAGGAAAGGAGAAAGATTTGAGAGATATTGTAGATATAGAAATTATAAGAATTGGCAACACTATGGATATAAGAGGTGAGTGATGGGAAAATAGGAAGTTCAGGAGAGGGATAGGTTGGAAGAGAAAATAATGCATTCCATTTTAGACATCTTGTGGGTTCAAGATGCCTGTTGGTCAGCCAGTAGATATCTTGATTCAAGAGAGCAGTTTCAATTGAATAATGAGGTAGGAAACCATATTGCACATGGTTAGACACAGAGGGAGAGGAGATATTGATGACTTTTTAAAGGAGATTAACTGAAAATGCAGCATTTTGTACTTATTAAATGTCACTTTTCTTTGCCAGTTATATCTCACCAGGAGAATTATAATTTTTCTATTATAATGTCAAACCTGAGTATTTACATTTTGCTTTGGGGTTAAACAAATAACACTACAAAAGAGTTTTCAAAAGAAATATTTTAATTATTTTTAATCACTTTAATCTTATTTTTATAATTAATTTTTGTAGTGCTAAAGAGATATATGATACAGTATAAAGGTTTGGGTTTGAATCCTGATTCTGTCACATATTTCTAGTATTATTTCCATTTAAAATCCATGATTCTATGATGCTGCTGATGAGTTCTTACACGTGGTTGGCGTCCATAGCTTTATTTTATTTCTTACTATTCTCTCTCTCTCTCTCTCTCTCTCTCTCTCTCTCTCTCTCTCTCTCTCTCTCTCTCTCTCTCTCTTTCTCTGTCTCTCTCTCTCTCTCTCTTTCTCTGTCTCTCTCTGTCTCTCTCTGTCTCTCTCTCTCTTTCTCTGTCTCTCTGTCTCTCTCTCTCTCTTTCTCTCTCTCTCTCTTTCTCTGTCTCTCTCTTTCTCTCTCTCTCTCTCTGCCTCTCTTTCTCTCTCTCTCTTTCTCTGTCTCTTTCTCTCTCTCACTTTCTCTGTCTCTCTCTTTCTCTGTCTCTCTCTGTCTCTCTCTTTCTCTCTCTCTCTCTCTGCCTCTCTCTCTCTCTGTCTCTCTCTCTCTCTCTGTCTCTCTCTCTCTCTCTCTCTCTCTCTCTCTCTCTCTCTCTCTCTCTCCCCCTCTCTCTCTGTCTCTCTCTCTGTCTTTGTCTCTTTCTGTCTCTCTCTCTCTGTCTCTCTTTAGCTCTCTCTCTCTTCCTCTCTCTCTCTCTTTTTCTGTCTCTCTCTTTCTGTGTCTCTCTCTCTGTCTCTCTCTCTCTCGCTGTCTCTCTCTGTCTCTGTCTCTGTCTATCTCTCTGTCTCTCTCTGTCTCTTTGTCTCTCTCTCTCTAGCTCTCTCTCTCTCTCTCTCTCTCTCTCTCTCTCTCTCTCTCTCTCTCTCTCTCTCTCTTTCTGAAGAAATTGGGGTTAAATGACTTGCTCAGAGGTTACATATGAACTCAGATCCTCCTGATTCCAGGGCCACCTAGCTCCCCCTAACTTTCTTTTTTTAAAAAGTTCTAAAGATGCTGTTTTTGTTTTGTTTTGTTTTGTTTTGCAAAACTGATTTTTCTAATTTGAATTCAAACTCATTTTAAAGAGATTTTTGACTAGTAGACAAAAACTTAAAATGTATTTTTTTTCCTATTGTAGCAGCACTTTAAAAGATCCTTGAGTCACTTGGCTTTATTATCTTTTAGCTTTTAAAATTTAAAAATATTTCTTTTAACATTTTTCCTATACTATTGAATTTAAACTGTACTTCTCATTATTTCATTATCTCTGTCTTACACTTTGTATTTAGATATACATTGTGAGAAGCTCTTACATTCTGGTTGAATATTCTAATATGAATTTTTCATATTCTAATATGAACTTTTTCAGTGATTATTTGTGGGTCTTCATTTTCAAAGAGGGTCTATTCTTATTCTGCTCAAATCTTATGTAGTAGTAGTCATATCTTACATAGTATGTGCACTCTAGCTAACTCTATTAAGACCAGGTAGGCTACATCTCTTCTCCATGGCTTTTTTCTCTACTGATACTGGTTTCAGCCCTCCATGGCTTTATTTTCCTGATTACTAATAATAGAAATTCTAATTAAGATCCATCCAGTTTTGCTAAAAAAAAAAGTCTTCAGAGACAGCCCATACAAACATATAAACATCTTGCCTACCATCTCTGCACCATACTTGCCTGAATACCACTTTTAGTTCTGGACAGGCTTACCTTATTTCAGTTCCTACATAATATTGGTTCTACCAAGTTTACATCTAAATGTGACATTTCTGCTAGATGAATTCTCGTCTTAGCTGTATGTGGAACTCAAGATCCTCTTTGGGATCATCTTACTCTTTGGGACATCACTGCTACAACATTTGACCTTAACTCTAATTCCCAGATTCCTGTGGCCTGCCTTCCTGACATTTGGAATTTTCAACACTAGAGATTTCGCTCCCTTTACCAGATGCTATGGAGAATAGCAGTTATTGAGATCTCCCAGAAGGGAATGATGCAAATAAAAATTAAATAAACTAATAGGCCATTATGAATACCTCACAAGCCAATAAAAGAGTCTCCTCTTCAACACATGATTAGACTCCTGGAACCAGTTATGGAATGTCTACACGTGTTCCACAGTCTGTCTCTCCAGGGTACTTCCTTTACATGTCATCATGATTCTCCTCCCAGAAGGAGGTCTACTTATCAAGTTCTTCGTGTGGAAGGATGCTGCCCCAGGTGCTCTGGACACACACCAGAGTTCCATTATATTTATTTCAAACTTCCTCCCATCAGCAATATTTCATGATAAAATGGATTACTATGGGAGTGGTTTGGGTTGCATTTACTGTAATAATGAAAAAAATGTTTCGGGAATCCAAACAAATAACACAGTTGAGGAAATCAGAGGAATTAATATGAAGATACTTCTTAAACCTGATAGAGATGTTGGGGGGGTGATGGTGAGGAAAAAAAGTACATAGGTAGTTAAGGTATGTAGGAAGAAATGACATTGTGGACTGTCAGAGACAGAAAGAAGCATGGTAGTGAAAAGAGCTCTGAAGTCAGAACATCTGAGTTCAAATTTCTTATCTGATGTTTACTGCATATATGACTTTTGGCAGGTCACTTAGATTCCCTGGGCCTTAGGTTCTTTAGCTGTCAAATGAGGTGATTAGACTATATGGCCATTGAAGATGCTTCCAGCTCTAGCATCATAAATATTTCCTGGAAATAGAATTCAGATTCAGAGATGCCCTGGCAGGGGAGAAACAGATGTCCAGGAGAGCAGCAGCTGGGTACTTTTATAACTTCAAAAAGGGTATTAGGCTAGAATTCTATCTCTATGCACATTAGGTATTTTTAAATGAGAACTACAGTGTTTTTTTTTTAAGGTTTGGAATAAAAATTGCTTTTCTTTTCATTTCCAAAGAGGAAGGAATAGCTTACTCTAATCATTTTCTTTCTAGTCTATCAAACACTGGTTACTTAAAAGACAGTCTTGGTTAAGGAGCAAACACATTTATCTAAGCAAATGCAAAAATCAAAGAAGATTTAGGTCTAAATCTTGCTATTGTTTTCACCCTGAAATCAGAGCTCTATCACGAAAATAATTGCCATGGAGAAGTCTACTCTTAGCAATGTCTTAGAGTACAGATATTGGGAATCAAGTAATATGTTGGGAACCAAGTTTTGTCCACTTCTGTGGCTCCCATTAGCCATTCAAAAATCACAATATCCCTCCATATATGCAGTGTCACATGACTATTCTTCAAAGAACTCTCCAACTTACCTGAAATGGGAATAGATATACAGTAGAAGTCACATCCTTCACGATTACCCTTACTCCTCAACCCCCATAGCTTAGTCATGGGCTTGTTTATAAAACAACTACATTACAGTCTTTAATACTACCTCACTCTACTTCTTCCAATCACTAGCCTTTTACCCTCTTCTCTATCATTTAATGGCCCATTGACTATGAGCTGTCTTAATTCACACAATCAGCACATACTAAAGGCCTACTCTTGTGTTTAGCATGATGCCAGGCAATCAGAAAGGCATAGAAATGTATTAAAGATGACTCCTGCCTTGAAAAAACTTGTAATTTTTTTGGTGGGAAGGGAGAAGGAAAGGCTGTAATATGAACTTGAATAGACAAACCAATAATGAAAGACATTAAATGTCTTTATTTATTATAGCTCTAAATTTTAGGAATACCTGGGATAAACCATTTTTCTAGTAAGAATCCTAATATCTTTTAAGATATTAGGAAAAATAGGAATGGAAAATGAAGAAGAAATAAGTAATTCTTATATATTTAAACATACTACATATATACATTGGGACCAGGCGACAGGTGAGTATTAGAGGTTAAATAATATTTATAATAAACTTTTCAATGGAAGCTTCCTCTAATAATTGAGGATGAAGCAGATTGACATAGTGGCTAGAGCACTGGACTTGAAGTTAAAAAGGAATTCCAAATCCTCTTCAGACATGGACTAGCTATGTGTGTGATCCTGGGCTAATCATCAGCCTTAGTTTCTTCACATGGAGATGACAATACCATCCCCTCCCCAGATCACCTCTTTTCCTTTTTGTGAGGAGAAAATGAAATATGCAAAGCACTTTACAATTTTAAAGTACTCAATAAATATTATCTATCATAATGACTTCTAAAAAGAAGCCACCTTAGACTTGGTCAACCTTATACTGAATGCCACAATAAATCAATAAGCTTTTTTTTTTTTGGTGAGACATTTGAGGTTAGGTGACTTTCCTAGGATCACACAGGTAGTAAGTGTTAAGCATTTGAAGTTGGATTTGAAATTAGTATTTATAATGAAACAAAACAAATTCTCATGTTGACTTTGGCCAGGCCAAAACAACATATGTCTTATTATGCATTTTGAGCCTATTAATCTCTGTCTTTAAGTAAGCAATATGTATCATCAGTCTTCAATTGTAATTTGTCATTGCATGGATCAGCATTCTTAATTAATGAGATCAGAAGCCTCTGCAGAAAGTTATCAATTCGTTAGTCGATCACCAAGTATGTATTAAACACCTACTATGTACCAAGGACAGGGGCAGGTGCTGGGGATACAAAGGAAGGTAAAAGAACATTCGAATTCCAGGTTTAGGAGACAGAGAAAATACCAAGAGATGAAGCAGCACTGGAAAGAAGCATAAGTAGCAAGGACAATAAATACATATTGTAGATGACTTTTTTGAGAGATTTAGCTACAAAGAGTATAAGAGATATAGGACAATAATTGGGATGGAAGCATCAAGTGAGATTTTTTTTTCAGCATGGGGAAGACTCGGATATGTTTATAGGCAGGAGGTGATGAGCCACCAGAGAGGGAGAGATTGAAGTTAAATGAATTATCTTTTAATTATCAAATCTGGTGATAGATATGAAGTATTCAGGTTAGACTAGTACCTCTGGTGTGAGGGCTGCCAAGCCTTTTTCAGGGCTGCTTTCCACTTTTGGTGTCCATCTGATTCATTTCACTCTCACTTGTATGCTTGATACATATCTATTTGGAGTTGGTTCTTGGAAAAGATGTTAGGTATTATTCTAAATCTATTTTCTTTCATATAGCTGTTTAATCTTCCCAGAAATTTTTATCAAACAATCCTTACCCTAACAGGGCATTTGTGTATGTGTATATGTTTTAACTGTAGGCTATTAAGTTTGTTTGCTTTTGTAACTTGTACTTAATCTTTTCCATTGATCAATTTCTCTGTTTTTAAACCAATACCAAATTGTTTTGAAAATTACTACCTTGTGGTGGAGTTTGAAATGTAATGATAACACTAGGCCCTCTTTATTCTTTCTTCCCCCCACATTGTTTTCTTTGAGATTCTTAACTGTTTTTTAACCTTAATATGAATTTTGTCTTTTGTTAAAAAAAATTTTTTTTAAGTATATAAGTAATATTAATTAAAAATAAAAGTAAAATTAATTAAATATTAACATAAAAATTGATGAGATGGTGGTTCTCTAGTTCACATATACTTAGTACTTAGTATGGTGATGCAATGGTTTTGTAGTTCACACATACATAGTGTGCTATAATGATGTAATCATACCAAGGTATTTAAGGGCTGAGAGGACTGAAAATGAGACATTACATCTTTGACCATCCTCCTGGTGGCTCTCCTGCCTCCTGTACTCCTCCATTAAGATCAAGACTAGGTCAGACTGTGAAGGAGACAATAAAGACTTTAGACTCCATTCCTGACTATTCTCATGGTGTCTATCCTGCTGAAAGCCCATCTGGAGGATCTCCAGAAAGCTAACCTGAACATTATACACTGTGGAACTCACACACACACACACGTATATAACTTTTAGTTCCCATTCATTAATGGCAAAAAGTCTTCCCCATCTACTTTTCCTAAAATTCAACTCAGGTCCTTAACTTCTTTCTTGTTTATTTTTTGGTTAGATATTTGTTAGGCTAAAAGGGAGTATATCAAAATATCTCATTGTTATATTTTTACTGTCTACTTCTACTCCTAAGTACTTGGTTTTTCCTTGAAGTATTTAGAGGTGACGTGCATATATGTAAAATATTGAAAGTTTTTATGTGGCTTATGTTTTAATAAAATGTAGTTCTGTTTATCTTTTTAAAATTAAGTATATTTTTGCTGCTGCCTTATCTGAAATCAAACTATCTTTGTTTTTTTTTGTTTTTTTTTTGTTCAGCTAGAATATAATGGATTTTACTCCAAGCCATTATTTTATAATATATTTGTTTTATATATATGTATAATTGGATTTTTCTTTCTAATTCATTTTGCCATTTTCATTTTGAGTGACTGTACACCATTCACAACTAGATAAAATAGTTAATTGTATGTTTTTCCCCACCCCAGCATTTTATACTTTTTTCTTTGTACTCCTAGATCCTACTTTATTCTTATTCTTCCTTTTCTTTTAGCCTTTTCTTCACTATTCCCTAAGATTATCAGAAAGGTATAAAAATATCTGTGAAAAAAAAAAAGCCTCATCACCAACTTCATGTTGCTTTTATAGAGGAAAAAAAGTGTGTGTGGGGGAGTGTTTAGCTATTGTGGAAGAAAATAATATTAATTATACTATAACATATTTAACTGCCTGCCATCTAGGGGAGGGGGTAGAGGGAAGGAGGGAAAAATTCGGAACAGAAGGGAATGCAAGGGATAAGGTTGTAAAAAATTACCCATGCATACGTATTGTAAAAAAAAAAAAAGCTATAATTATAAAATTAATAAAAAAAAAGAAAATTGCAAAAAAATATCAATTTTGAAAGGTAGATAAAAATGAAAAGTACGAGAAATGGATGGGCATTTATTTGTTTTTCACAGTTATGAAAATTAAATCGGAGAAATGAAACAAATTAGAAAACTGAAACCCACAAAGACATCAAAGAATAATCAAGGATGGAGATTATCTTCCTTCAAAAGAATATAAACTTCTTGGGGACAGGAACTGACTTTTGTAATCAGGAGTGGTAACCTGAGATTTGGAATGAATCTTTTGTTCTTGACCCAGAGCACTCCTTGGTTACTTTCCCTTTTCTAGAATATAAGCTCCTTTGGGGCAGGGATTAGCTTTGAAATGAGGGGTGGAGATTCATGTCCTGTAGCTTCCATAACATCTAATTGATCTTCGGGATAGGAAATAAAATGCTGCCTTCCGGAGTTTCAAAGGTGTGTCCACTAACTTAGGCACCCATTCTTGCAATGATGTAAAATAAATCTTTCCTGCATTCATCAGTGAATTTCTTGATAAGATATTTTGTTTCTTGGAAAAGTATCCTTACCTTTCTCCTTTTATATAAGGGAAAGGCCTCAACTAAGTCTATTCTTCCTGAAAAGAAACAGCCTCCAGAATAAATGTGGATTTAAAAAAAAAAAAAAAAAAAAAAAAAGCCTTTTCTCCTTTTTAGTCCACTTCTCCAAAAAAGGGTCTCAACTCAGTCTGATCTTAGAAGGAGGGAAGAAGTACTTTGGTGTCTGTGGTAAAAGAAAAAACATGCATCAAAAGAAAAGGCTCAACTTAACCTGACACCCAAAGAAAGAATCCCTAAAGAAAAATCACTAGGGCAACTTGATTTGATCTCCAGAGTATGAGAGACGAACTCAATTCTTAAGGCCTCAGCAGCAAAAATGAATAAACAGCAACAAAAACAACAAAAAAAATTTTTAATGATGCCAGGGATAAACTACAATACAAACTCAGAAAAGGAGAATAATTCAAAAACACCTAGAAGCAAAATCTCAAAGAAAAAAAAAAAAAAAAAGCCTGTTGCCCATAAAAACAATTAGAATTTCTAGAATAAATGATGCAAAAATTGAAAAAAATTAAATATTATGAAGAAAAAGAGTGCTATATAGCTTGTTAAAAGCATTAACAGCTTAACATAAAAGATCCAAAATCTGCTCTGGTAACAAACTCCCTAAAAATTATAATGGACTCAATAAGAGCTAATGATTCCAGAAGACAATAAGAATTATTAAAATAAAAAAGTCAAAAGACTGAGAAAATAGAAAATATAAGATATAACATATACAAGTAAATTAACTAAAAAACAGATCAAAGAGAGATATGTTAGGAATTTTTGCATTAAATCCTGTACCCCAAAAGTACAGCCACCACAACCACAGACTACTGGTTAAAATCAATTTATGGTGATTAGTTTTAAGTCAATCAGTTTCACTTTCCATACTCTTATAGGAATCATGTAAATGAATGGCTAGAGAGAAAACTATTCATTGCTCAAAGTTCATTGTCTTACTTGCTTCTTCACATGAAATTCAAAAACATTTAAGCAAATTCTGGCTTTCCTCTTTACATTTCAATGGTTGTGTCTGGTGCAGAAATTTCACTGGAGCTCCCCATCACCATTGGTTTTTAAGTCTTGGTTGTTTTTGTTTGTTTGTTTGTTTGTTTGTTTTTGTTTTTATGAACCAGTAGAATTTCTATAAATAGAGTATTTTTCTCCTCTTTTTTCCATTACCCAATGCTTTAACTTATTACAACTTATTAACTATTTACAAAAATCCTCTTCTAATGCCTCCTTTTGTCTTGGAAGTGGCCTCAGGTTCTTAAAGATCATGACAGAAAACAAACTCTAAGTCATAGTAAAGAAGCTAGAGGAAAGAAAGTTATAGTGGAAAAAAGAACTGCCTTTTTGGTTTACTAGCGATGGGATTTTTAGCAAGTCAATTCATCTCTTTAAGCTTTGATTTTCTTATCTGTAACATTAGTTTGAACTATATGACCTTTAACATGTCTTCTAAATCTAAATCCTATGAAAGACTCCTCAAAAAAAAAAAAAAAAAAAAAAAAAAAAAAAAAGCAGTCTATACCCATTATTCTCACTTCATCTGTTACTCATTTTTTAAACCCCTTGTAATGTGATCTGGGTTTTAATCTTTACAACCCACCTGAAACTGCTTTCTCCAAGGTTACTAAGGATCTCTTAAAGAGTAAAGCCAAAGGAATTTTCTCAGCTCTCCTCTAAGATTTCTCTTCAGCTCTGATGCTGTTGATATGGTCTTCTACTTGGACACTCTCATCTTCCTTCACTTTTGGATCATTCTTCTCTTCTGGTTCTCTTCCTATCTGTCTGATCACTCCTTTTCAGATCATTATCCTTTTCCTGCTCCCCTTATACTTTATTCCTGATGTTTCTATCCTTATACCTTATTCCTTGACGATCTCTTCAAATATCAAAAGCTCAATAACATCTCTAAGCAGATGACTTATATCTATCTATATTTCTATCTAATTATACATAAAAATCTATATATGACTATGATATGTATATCTATAGATCCATATTTATATACGTATAAGTATATATATATATGTTGAATTCCAACTCTCTACCATGAGCTACTTCTCTGCTTATGTAGATATACCATTGACATTCTAAATACTAAGTGGACATTTTCCTTCCTAAACTTGCCTCTCCTTTTCACTTCTCTATTTTTTCCTGTAGTCTGTACCACAGTAGCTTGTAGTAGTAATTGTAGGCCTCTAATCACCTAATTTTGAAACATCTGAATCATTAACAAGAATTTATTAAGCATCTACTGTGAGACAAACACAGGGTTAAATGATACAGATCTAAAGACAAAAATAAAACAGCTCTTCACGGAGTTTACATTCTACCAAAGGAAATGGCATGAACATAAATGAGAATATGAAAAATATATTCAAAATAGATATAGAATACTTTTGGGAAGGAAAGCAATAGAAGTTTGGGGGAAGTAGAGACAGGATTCTGGAAAACAATCCTCTAAGCTGAGCTTTGAAAGAAACTTGAGTCAGAGGTGAGTATGGAGTATATTCCAGGCATAAGAGGCAGCCTGTGTAAGAGTACAGAGATAAGAAATAGAATGTAGTCTATGAGGAACAACTGGAAACACAGTTTGCCTAGACAATAGAATAAATAAATTGGAGTGATAAAAGCTAGAACTGGAGTGATAAAGTTAAAAGGGAGGTTGGAGCTAGATTGTAAAAAGCTTTAAATGTTAAACATAGAAGTTTGCTTTTGACACTAGAAATAATGTGGAGCCACTTGAAATAATTCAGTAGTATAATGACATAAGACCTGAGCTTTAGGTATATGATTTGAAAGATTGAAGAGAGGGCAGACCTGAGCCAGAGACCAGTATAGTTCAAATGTGAAGTGATGAGAATCTGAACTAGGGGTGGTAGCCATGTGAGTAAAAAGAAAAGAATGTATATGAGAGATGCTATAGAGATAGGAATGACAAGAATTAGCAACAAATTGACTGTGGGGGATAAAGGAGGTTGAGGAGTCAAGGACGATATTGGAGTTTTGGGAATGTCCTTTACAAGAATGGGAAAGTTCAGGGGAGAGATGGGTTTGGAGGGAAACAGTGAATTCTGTCTTGGACATGTTGAGTTTAAGATACATCTGTCTTCTGTATATCCATTATGAAATGTACATTAGATAATTGATAATTCCAGATTAGAACTGCATATATACTTCTGTGGTCAGATGCAAATTGTTAAGACAACTTTTTTTTTTTTTTTTTTTTTTTTTTTTTTTTTAAATGAAAGTGGCTTTGAAAAGGGGAATAAAACAGAATGATAACTTCAGGTGGTGGTAAGATCTAGGAAGGATTTTCACAGGATATTTTTTTTTTTTCTGCTGAGGCAATTGTGGTTAAGTGAATTGCCCAGAATCACACAGCTAGGAAGTGTTAAATGTCTGAGACCAGATTTGAACTCAGGTCCTCCTGACTTCCAGTCTGGTACACTATCCATTGCACTTCCTAGCTGCCCCCAAAGGATGAGGAACAAGACACTAGGAAAGATGAATTGATGGGAAAGTATGACTGGACAAAGAAATTTCTGAATTATTTTTTCTTTTTTTTATCCATATTAAAGCTTTTTATTTTTCAAAATATATGTATGGACAATTCTTCAACATTAATCCTTGCAGAACCTTGCGTTCCAATCCCCCTCTTTCCATCTTCTCCCAGATGACAAGTAGTCCAATATATATTAAACATGGTAGAAATCTATATTAAATCCAATATATGCATATTTATATAATTATCTTGCTGCATAAGAAAAATCAAATCACATCAGAAAAAAATGAGAAAAAAATTAAAATGCAAGCAAACAACAACAAAAAGTATGAAAATGCTTTGTTATAAATCACACTCAATTCCCACAGTCTTCTTTCTGGATGTGGATGGCTCTCTTCATCACAAAACCATTATAACTGATCTGAATAATCTCATTGTTGAAGAGAGCCACATCCATCAGAATTGAAAATTTCTGAATTCTTAAACATGAAAGTGGAATGCTGATAGCTGATGGAAGATCAAGGATATGAAAAGTCTCATGTGTACATGAATTTAGTGGAGTAGATAATAAAAACTGAAGATAATGAGGAATTGGAAAGTCAAGATATTTGAGGGAATGTGGGTAAATATTTTGACATTCCCTAACAAAATGGACATCCTCAACTCTTCCTTCTTTACTTATCTATCACTTTCTAGATCTAAAATATTGTCTACTTGATCTCCATACTATCTCTTATATCCATCTCCTTCTCTTTCTTTGCATAGCTTCCACCTTAATTCAGCTTCTTATTGTTCTCTTAATTATTTCAATATCCGCCTTTCTCCATTGAGAAGACAGAAATATGATGCTTATTATTTCAATATCCTTGTAATTGGCTTCCAAGTTTCTAGTTTTTCTCCCTCTCCAATCCATTTCCTAGACAGGTGCCAAAATAATCTTCCTCATGCACAGGCTTCATGTCTCCGGCTCAAAAATTTTCGCTGGATACCTAATGATTCCACAATAAGAGAGTATGAGAAAATGACAAAAGAGGAGGCAATGAAGTAAAACTTAGCTAAGAATTATATGAAACGGTGTCCCAAGAGATCCAGTCACTAATCAGGCTGGGTGGAGCCCCAAAGTGAGAATCTGGTCTGCTGAGACCCCCCTTTCCTGTCATTGTCTTTTTGTGCCTATGACTATGACAGTCCTGTCTCCTTTTTCCCTGGTAATTTGTCATTCTCTTTAAACTGATTTTCCACTGAGCTTGGAGATACGCATCCCATTTAATTCCCTAGGACCTTTTTCTCTTTTCAGTAATCAAGAGTCTTTATATACTTTAAGTTGATCTATCTTCTTCTTTGCTAAAAAGGACATTCACTTCTCTTCTACATTAATTATTAGGTATGATAGGTATAACCTTGAAATCTAGGTTAAGATAACTCCTTGACCTGAATATGAATCTTTGTCAGAGAAACTATTTCTTATACTGCATTTTGTTATTGTTTAGTCATTTTTAGTTGTATCTGACTCTTTGTGACCCTATTTGGGGTTTTCTTGGCAAAAATACTGGAGTGGATTCCATTTCCTTCTCCAGTTCATTTTACAGATGAGGAGCTAAGGTAAATAGAGTGAAATGACTTGCCCAGGATCATAAGTGTCTGAGGCCAGATTTGAATTTAGGAAGATGAGTCTCCCTGACTCTAAGACCTGCTTTCTACCCCTTGTGCCATCAAACTGCCCCTTCTCTCTTTGTTGTTATTCAGTCATTTCAGTCTGTTTGACTCTTTAGGGTCTTCTTGGCAAGATTAGAAACAAACAGGAATATTCTTTAATTTCTTATCTCTTGTGGAATGGCCTTTGGTCATGTACTGGATATGTGTTAACACTTTTGGGACATCCACATATCTATGCTAGCTCCATATACATATATATATGTGTATATATATATATATCAGATCGAAATTGGGGATATTTCACTCTAATATTTTTCCCATTATACTTGGAATTATTTCTTAATACCACAGAGTTCTTAAATGGTAAAATGATAACTTTTTTATAAACTTATAAAATTTTATAGCTGAAAGAATCGTTAGAAAATGCCTAATCTAAGAGCATAAACTAACAATATTATTTTAAGAACAACTTTGAGTGACTAAGTCATTTTAACTATTATAAATACCCAAATTCATTGCAAAGGGCTTTTGAAGGAAGATACTATCTGCATCCAGAGAAAGAACTGATAAATAGAAGTATGTAAAGAGTGGTATTACATATATGTATACACATACACACACATATATATATCATTTACAAATATATACACATATTTATTTATTCATGTTTATACATTTCATATCTATGTGTATATATTTGTGTCTAATGGTAACATCTCTAGGGTGAGGATGGATGAAAGAGAGGGAAGAAGAAAAAGGAAAAATTATATGATAGTAAGTTGTACAGAATAGACTTGTAGTTTCATGTACAAACTTCTTTTTTCCTATTCTACTATGTTATGGAAATGTTTATTTTATTTCTTGACTTCAGAATAGAATAAATAACTTTGAAAATGCGTAATCTAACACCCTAGGTCTAGGGAGAGGCTAGGTGCTTTGCCCAAGACCAAAAAGCTAATAATAGAGCAAGAAGCAGGTATCCTCATCCCTTGACTCCCAGCTCATAATTTTTCCACTTCTACAAACTGCCTCTTCCATAAAACATTCGCAGGTTTCAATCATGCAATAATTCACAGCTGGTGTTAAATGCAAAACAAAGTAGAATAAAACAAACAAACACAAAAAACTCCTCTGTCTTTTTTGGTTCCAGTTTAGGTGGGTTGGAGAGTGGGGAACAAGCCTTAAACAAAGGGGCTTTGAATAGAACACAACTATGAAAGTCTTAAGAGCAATGCAATGACTAACAATGACTCCAGAAGACAGATGATGAAGAATGCTGCCCACATCTTGGCAGAGAGGTGATGAAGGGGAAGGGAAGAAATAGACATACAGTTTCAGACACTGACAATCTGTGAATTTGTTTTGTTTAGCTCTACTTATTTGTTAAACTGAGAAAGATTTCTAGTGGGGCGGGGGAAAGTAAGTTTTCCATAGAGAAGGGTTTTGGGGGATAGAGATGCAAAAAAAAAAAAAAAAAAAAAAGAGAAGAAAAGAAAGAAAAATATCAATGAAACATTAACACAAGAAGGCCAAGCTTCTTTGAGCATGCTTAGTCTTAATCTAGGGCTAGCCTTGAATTAGACCAGTTGGTCTAACCAGAAGCCTGTTCAAAGGTCCCTTAAGGCAGGCTCCATGTTGAGATTTAGAAATGCTTGGAGAAATCTTGTGTAGTACCTGGCACATAGTGAACATTCAATAAATATCTGTCAATTGTTTAATTGCTTACAAATACACCAAAGAGAGTAGGAAAAAATTCAAAAGGAGACACAAACAGGGCAGTTTTGTTACTATTATGTTAAATTTAATGTTTGAATGGGACAGACTTCATTAATATAGGAGGCTGACAATGAGACTCCTCTACCAGTGTAGATCAGCACCTACTCTGCCACTTCACCTTAGAAAATTATCTAGGGTCTTAGATCAAGTGATTTGCCAAAAGTCACATAGTCAGGATGTGTCGTAGATTATACCTGAACTCAGGCCTTACTGGCTCTGAGGCAACTTCGTATTTACAATGTGGTTTTTGATGTTTTAGTTTTGTGAATTCCTTTTAACAATAACAACAGAAAATATACTGTGAATCCCCAGAGTCACTTAATATACTACACATAATATTATTTTAAATGTTTTATTTTTAATTCCAAATTCTCCTTCCCCACCCATTAAGAAGGCAAGAAAAATAAAAGCTGTTTTACATACATGCACGCACAGAGTTAAGCAAAACACATTTCTTCATTAACCATGTTGAAAGAAAGAAAGGAAGAAAGAAAGGAAGGAAAAAAGAAAGAAGGTAGGAAGGAAGGAAGGAAGGAAGGAAGGAAGGAAGGAAGGAAGGAAGGAAGGAAGGAAGGAAGGAAGGAAGGAAGGAAGGAAGGAAGGAAGGAAGAAAATGCACTTCAATCTATCTAAGTCCATCAGTTTTCCATTTGGAAACTCATGTTTCATTATGAGTCCTTTGGAGTTGGGGCTGGTCATTTTGTTGATCAGAGCTCCCTAGTCTTTCAACATCATCTTTACAATACTGCGATTGGTTGGTTGGTTGTTGTCCTTCATTCTTTTTGAACCAAAATGACATCACTATGTTGTAGTCAAGGTATACTATATCTGATGTGTGACTGGTCAGACTGATAAGAGGTCAAAAGGTTCTACCATCAATTGAGCATGAATAATCCACATGAACATTTGTAGTGGAAAGTTTTTAAATTTATTTATTTCAATAATGTTGTTACTATATAATTAATTCCCCAGGTTCAGCTTACTTCATTCTATACCAGTTTATATAAATCTTCCCTTTTCTTCATCATTTCTTACAGCATAATAGTATTCTATCACCTTCATAAACCATAATTTATTCGACCAGTCCCTAATAGATGAGCACTTCCTCAATTCCCAATTCTTTTCGATCATTAAAAGAGCTGCTATAAATATTTTTGCACATATGGATCCTAATATTTTCATACATATGACTCCTTTTAATTTTTTTAGATTTATGTGATTTAGATTTAGATTTACATTTGTGTGTGTGTGTGTGTGTGTGTGTGTGTGTGTGTGTGTGTGTATAATATGCATATTATATATATTCTCCAATTGGACAATTATTTACTACTTGAGGTACCATTAAAGAATTTTTAGTGTGAACCCCTTGGACCACTGTCATCAGTGAACCATTAAACTGGACCTCCTGAATTACAATATGCTGCTTCTCAAATTTAATTTGTACTTTAAGAAACATTATCACACACTATATAAAATAGAGATTCATGGATTCAAATACAATCCTTCTTCTTTGGATGATAAGTTATTGTTAATATATGTTGTTTATATGTGTTAAACTCATAGTAAAAATATTTTTGTTGAAAATAAAAGACATTTGAACTGCTCTTAGAAATGCCTGTCAAGATGGCCTATTTCTATGAAGTGATTCCCAGGCATTTTCTTGGAAGGGCCTTTTAGGATAATTGACTCAGGAAACTCATGTCTCTCCACTCTCCTCTTCTTCATTTCTACTCAGTCCCCAACTTCTGCTTTGGCATTATCATCTTAAAGCTGGCATTTTTAGATTTGTTTTGATTTCCCTCAGTTCTTGCGTAGTTCATGTCATTGTATCTTGATTCTGATGAAGGCAGTGACATAGATTGGATTCATTTGTGTCCTAGGGAATATTAGAGTGTTCCAGTCACAGTATGTATTCAGCTAAACTTAGTCAAAGGGGTAGAAGTTTAGCTTGAGATTTTTTCATCTGGAGCAAAAAGAGATGAACAGTGGTGGTGTCTTCAATGACATTCAGAATATGGATGATGTCATCCTAGTTCTACCCTCCCCCAAGGGATAATATCTCAATCAATAATCAATAAACACTTATTAAGTGCCTATCATGCTAATATCTTTGAGTTTTTGCTTTTTTTTCCCTTAAGATTTTATCTGTAAGTACTATTCTTGACTCTTTCCCCTCAAAGTATCTTCCCAGAGATTCCTTACCTCAGTGGGACATTGCAAAATATTGATAGTACTCTTGAAAAGGAAAAACAATAATAAAAATATATTGCATGGTTAGACATATTGCATCTCTCCATTCCTTTCTAATCGGGATATACTCTTAGGTTGTGTCAGACTGATCATCTCACTCACTCATACCTTTTTTCATTGGCATCTCTTCATCTTGATTTAGGAATAAAATCTAGTTTAAATTCCATCCATCTTTCATAACCCATATCAGATCTTGCCTCATGCATGAAGCCTTCTTTCTGGCTATTCCGGTCCATGTTCATTCTCTTCTAAGTTTCTTTAGCCATTATAATTTGCATCAATCTATTTAATTGATCCCATGCTATCTTAATTTTTCTCTAATTGTTTAATTAACATTAACCTCATTGCCTCAATTCCTTTGTAAATTCCTTTAGAGAAAACAAGCCTTTTTCTTGGCCATAAATTTCACAACAGAATGACAAATAATATAGGAAGCATAAGGATATATTCTAGTAATCAGAGAATGAAATGATACAAAGAATTACTAAATATTAAGTAAAATAATGTCTGATTTGCTAGAAAGTAGAAATATGTATTTGTGAGTTTGGAGATAGAGTATCTTCAATTTATGTTTGTGTGTGAGCAGAATTATAGGGAGAGGGAATGTGAGCAGGCAGACCTGATGCCTGGGGCGGGATGTTGCTAGGAGCAGGAAGAAGGCAAAGATGAAGGAATACAGACAGACTCTTTCCTTCTCAGTAACTCCCAGAACTAAGGTTCCAGCAGACTCTGCAGCCTACTCAGGGTTGCAGGGAACTATATCGAGATTTTCCTAAAGCATAATTTCAACCACATCATACCCTTATTTAATCAATTCCAGGGGCTTCCTTTTATCCTTAAGACCAAGTATAAATTCCTCTGACATTAAAGCTCTTCTCAAATTAATTCCAACTTACCTTTCTTTTTTTTAAACCTTTTTATTTTCAAAATATATGCATAGATAGTTTTCAACATTCACCCTTGCAAAAACTTTTATGTCCCAAAATTTTCCCCCTCTCCTCCCTTAGATGATAAGTAATTCAATATATGTTAAACATGTGCAAATCTTCTATACATATTTCCTAAATTATCATGCTACACAAGAAAAATCAGATTCAAAATGAAAAAAAAAAAGAGAAAGAAAACAAAAAGCAAGCAAACAACAACAAAAAGTGAAAATAGTATGTTGTGATTCACATTCAGTCTCCACAGTCCTTACTCTAGGTGCAGATGACTCTGTCTATCACAAGTCTATTGGAATTGTCCTTGAAGAGAGCCACATCCATCAGAATTGATCATTGTATAGTCTTGTTGTTGCCGTGTATAATGATCTCCTGGTCCTGCTCATTTCAATTCTTGTAAGTCTCTCCAGGCCTTTCTGAAATCATCCTGCTGGTCATTTCTTACAGAACAATAATATTCTATAACATTCATATACCACAATTTATTCAGTCATTCTCCAATTGATGGGCATTCACTCATTTTCCAGTTTCTGGACACTACAAAGAGGACTGCCACAAACATTCTTGCACATGTAGGTCCCTTTCCCTTCTTTAAAATCTCTTTGGGATATAAGCCCAGTAGTAACACTGCTGAATCAAAGGGGATGCACAGTTTGATCACTCTTTGGGCATAGTTCCAAATTGCTCTCCAGAATGGATGAATCCGTTCACAACTCCACCAACAATGCATCAGTGTCCCAGTTTTCCACATTCTCTCCAACAGTCATCATTATCTTTTCCTGCCATCTTAGCCAATCTGAGAGGGGTGTAATAGTATCTCAGATTCAATTTACTTTTCTGGTCTTATGCTTTGCTCCCTTTTATGAGCAGTCTGGTCCATCCAGACTGGCTCTTCTTCCTGTTCCTCATAGAAGATGCTTTCATCTTTCATTTCTCTGCTTTGGCAATGACTATTGCCCAAGCTCTCCTTCCCCAACTTTTTGTCTTTGATTTAGGAAAATGACTGCTTATGTCACTGTTCCCAAGAACAATTCTGTCCAGACAGAGCCTACTGGATGGCCTCCAGCTGTGAGGGGAAGTGGGGGAAAAAGGAGGAGTGGTTTTGTGCTGATGTTGCAAATTACTACAGACCCCACATGTGCAGAGAGGTCTACCTGTGGTAGCTCCTAGCTCCTAGCCCTTCTTCAAGGGAAACTTTAATTCCTGCCAGGAGAAGAAGTAGGAGGTTATGGCCAGAGTCCACTGCTCTGCTCTTCCCAGAGAGAAGGTGTGCTGGGCTAGAAGTGTGTTTCTTTGTTCCCTTAAATATTGTTCATTCAGTGGATACGACCAGATTCCATCTAACTTTTTGATCACTTTGTCATCCTGTTGGGGAGAGGTTCCCCAGGCTTTATATCCAAGGCTTGACTCCTTTCTTGTGTTACTGATTTGTTCAGTCATGTTTGACTCTTTGAGACTCTGTATGGAATTTTCTCAGAAAAGATACTGGAATGGTTTCTCATTTCCTTCTCCAGTGGATTAACAGAGGTTAAGTCACTTGCCTAGAATCACAGCCAGTTAAGTGCCTGAGGCCAGATTGAAATCAGGTATTCCTGACTCCAGGCCCAATGCCCTATCCACCGAACCACTTAGCTGCCTCACATCTATTTAATCACATCTACTTATTACTATTATATTAGCTGCAACAATAATTGGTTTTTACATATCCTTTTACACTTTTCTACCTAATACTCTTTCTACAAGTTCTATGTATACCAAATAGCAATATTTATCCAAGTCATAGCAAAACAGAAATTAGAAAAGGCATACATAGGAAATGTGTGCAATATAGAGTGAAGAAGCTTTCCTATTGGGGATGAGGTAACTGAGCTTTAGTAAGAGAGAATGTCCTGGATCTCACCCCAGGTCTTTGAAGTAGCAAACTAGGAATAGGGATATGATGACAACTACAGATGCATATATGAAGAAAACATATACAAAAGATGGAAGCAAGGACAATTAAATTTTTTGTTTGTTTTGTTTTTGCAAAATTGGTGACTAAAGAAAGATCAAAAGAAAGATCAAGGGATGGGAGGACACTAGTGATTTGACATTGATAGAGTCAGTAACTTGGTACATGGTAAATGATCCAATGAGGGAGGTACTAATAACATTATCTCTGCTTTGCACATGTAGAAAAGAAACTCGTAGAGGTGTTTTTCTTCTAGTCACATATCTAGTCAGCATCAGAGGGAGATTATAATTTAAGTTTTTCTTGATTCTAAGACAAGAATTCTTTTATGAACATACAGCTAGAGCTAGAAGGGACCTTAGGGGACATCAAGTCCACATTCTTTATCTTACACATGAGGATCTGTGAACTTTTCACTGCAACACAGATGACAGTCATTCAGCTTTTATTCTGTTTCTATTCTCTTTAAGAAGGAGAATAATAGCATATATATATATATATATATATATATATATATAGTTCTTTAATATGTACAAAATATTTAAAAAATATTACATCATTGAATATGGATCAAACATAGTATTTTCATTTCTGTTGTTGTTTGCTTGCTTTTTGTTTTCTTTCTCAGGTTTTCCCTTTTTGATCTGATTTTTCTTGTGTAGCATAATAAATGTAGAAATATATATAGAAGACTTGTACATGTTGAACATATATTGAATTACTTTCTATCTAGGGGAGGAAGATGGGAAAAAGGGAGGAAGGAAAATTTGGACTGCAAGGTTTTGCGAGGCTGAATGCTGAAAACTATCTTTGCATATATTTTGAAAATAAAAAGCTATTATTAAAAATAAAATAAAATATTCAATAACAAAAATAGATAAAAGGCACCACAGACAATGAAAAATTTATATCATTACAACCTGGGGGCTAGGTGATATTATTATTGCTATTTTACAGAAGAGGAAACTGAAGTAGACGGGGATTAAATGACTTAAATCCCAGCTAGTAAGTGTCTGAGGCCAGATTTGAATTCAGGTTTTCCTGGTTTTGTGGAGTAGGAAAGAAAGAAAAGAAACTAAAGATGGAACAACACTGAATTGCCATCAGGGAAGACTTCAAACTGCCAATTGCAGATAAACAACATCATAGGATGTTAAAAGAATGAACAGATGTAATTGTTCTTGCACGACTCACCTTATTTTGGATATGAGTTTCTTCAAGTCATGAGTTGTGTTTTGTCTTTCCATGAAGTGTAGAAACCCACAATCTATGAGTATTTATATTTTCAAAAATAATTGAAGGAAGAAGTTGAGGATGGTACAATGGAAAGAATGTTAGGTTTGAAGTCACAGAGGACCTGGGTTTCAATCACATGTGATCATGTGAAAATAATTTAGTCTTAGAGGGTGGGAGCGGTTTGGAGGGAAACTCAGTTTCCTCCTTTGTAAAATGGGAGAATTAAACTAGCTGATCTCTAATCCTAAAGGCCTAAATTGGCCTTTATTTGTTCATTTAATCATAGAAATCATAGAAATACCTTTCTCTTTCTGTTGGGATTGCCAATCACTCAAATCATCTGTTGGTTTGGAAAAGTTATTTTAAAAGGCTACAGCCTAGTTATATGCTGCAAGTGTTTTGTAGGCACATATTTTGGTAACTGGAAGTTTCTATTTATTCTTTTGCCTCTGTAAAGCACCACAAATTTACTGAATAAAAAAAAAAAAAAAACAATGTAGATGAAGGGTAACTTGGGACTGGAAAATTTCTCAACTTCTTTATAGTAAAACCTCCAAGTTTTATCCACATTTTTCTGCAACCACTGTTAAATCATTTGGTATTTTGGTTGTGGCTTCATATTTGATACTGTGAGAAGCTGAGCAGCTCCCCAGTGCAGGATTCCATTACATATTTATATGTAAGGCAGGGAAAGATACTCTGTTCTTTTTTTAGGTTTTCAATTTCATTCCTGATTTGTAAGTCAATTTTCCTTTCCTATTCAAACCCAAACAGTTCACATTCCTGTATGTTTCTTGTAGTTGTTATTGGTGCTACCAACACATAGGAAATGGTCTTTTTTAAGCCAAAAGAGCACCATATTGGGAGGCACCTTGGTACAGGGAGAAGGGCACTGGTCTTGGTCTTGGAGGATTGTGCTTCTGCATTTCCTATCTGTATGATCTTGAGCAGATCATTTAACCTCTCTGCACTTCAGATGCCTTCCTTATAAAAATGAGGAGGACAGAAGAGATGCCTCTAGGTCTAGATTTGTGATCTTGCTAATGTTTATTCAAGAATTTGGTTAATTCATTTGGTCCCTTCACTTAAAAACTGCAGCATCTTCCTGAGATAGTGATTGTGTCTAGACACAGATTATGATTATTATTGTTGCTATTATGGGTTTAGTTGGAATCAGGCAGCAAGGCTTGGAATGAGGAAGAGTCATCTTTATAGGTTCAAATCCAATCTCAGCCTTGCTGACTGGGTGACTCTGGGCAAGCCATTTAATTATGTTTTCCTCAGTTTCTTCATCTTAAAATGAGCTTGGAAAAGGAAACAGCAAAACGCGCCAGAATTTTTGCCAAGAAAATTCCAAATGGGGTCACAGAGAGTTGGACATGACTGAAATACTAAACAAGAACAAAATTATCTTCATCAGCAGCATTAATTGTAATAACTTACTTGTATTACTATAATGCTTTGTTGTTTACAAACTGCTTCCTTAACCAGAATTCTAATCAGGCATTTTAATTTCTGGGGCAACAATTATTCTCAACGTCAAACCTAAAGCAAAAATTATAAACTATCTATCAATTGAATGCACTTATTAAATATTTACCATAGACTAGGTACTATGTTAGGTATTGTGGCTTCCAAGACAAAGGCAAAGTAGTTCTTGTTCTCAAGGAACTTAGATTCTGACAAGAGACAACCCTCATCCCACCCTCCCCTCCCCCATCCACGCACCTTTCATAACCATCCAATAGTACAAATCCTGATGGTTGGAGGGAAGAGACTAAAGCAACCAAACACTGATCTCTTCAACTGCTTATGTTTTTCATTCCTTCAGAATCCCAATGGTTCCTAAATGGATGTTCTTGTATGGTGGGTGACAACAAACTAACATGTGATTCTCTACTGAGTAACATTTACATTTTCACAGTGTCCTGCAATATTTTAATCAAAGAAATGAAATGTCCAGGAAATTTCAGTTAGATCGGTAGCTTGCTAGGGGAGTTTTCTAATGGAGAAAAGGTATTTCAGGGTCTCGAAAATCTTGTCACCTAAATAGTTAAGATTGGCTCCACTTATCTCAATGCTATAAAAAACGAGGATAGAGTCATTCTCAAGCAAATTGGTGAAGCAGATTGAGTTGTCTTCATTCCTTATATATGCCCTCCCTTCCCTGTATTGATGTCCTTTTTTTTCTTGTCTCCCTAAATAACTATTTCTTTCCCACTCTTTCCTCAATTCCTATAACTAAACTTCCTCTTTGAAAAGCATTCAATAAATTCATTATTGTCAAACCATCTCTAGTTTGATAGATAAGTCTTTCTAATGATGTGATGTAGCTCTTAGGAAGGTTGTAGCAATAACCCTAAGGCCACCTGGCCTTAACCCTAAGGCCACTGGCTTGAGAGTTCCACAAGCATTGCTGGCTATCAGATAACAATCTGTTTGTTGGTCATTGAGAACAAAGTTTCTGAGACAATAATAAGGTGCATACCAGATCGCTCCTCAACTTCACCTCTAAGCCATAAAATTACCATATTAGTGACATAAAACACCTGGTCTCTCTAACTTTTTCCTATAAATTTATCTTCTTGCTCCTGGTTCTTGGCTAATTTCTTTTGGAACTTTAGCCTGCTTTAATTGGCATTACAATTATAGTAAACTTTGCCCTTTGATTTGGAAATGGGTTTGAGCCTGCAAATTCTTTTGAGACACCTTGTGACACTGGCCTAGAATTCCAACATTGTTGGGGTCCCCCTTGCACACCAACATTTGGTGGCTTGTATGGAGAGAGTATGCTCTCCTCTGGCTTCACCCCCTCCTTGTCAAGGTAAGCCCTCCCCATTCTTTTCTTCTTCTATCCTATAGCTGGGCACCCCGAGTACCCAGGAAGACCCATCAAATTGTTATGCTCAGCAAATTTTCCTTGACTAGGGCTACCTAGTCTTCAATTCTGACAAGGGAGCCTTTGCTACTTTACACCCTCCTTGAGATGCCGGAGGAGGTTATAGAAATAGAAATTTTATGGTTTTGGCAAAGACGGGATAGTCTTCTTCCATGTCATTTTTATCCATATCTATGTCTTTGTGCAGAAAGACTGTGTCATGGTTGTTCTGTGAGTTAGATTTTGTTACCTGGAAAAATTTAAAATGCAGCCAGCAAGAAAAACTTCTATTAGAACATTGGGAAAGATTTCTTAACCTTCTTGACTCTGATTTTAGAAAGGGTAAAATTTTACTTTTTTCCTGTGGACCCAAGCCAGGTCAAGCTGGGGGCTACAGAAATAAAGTTAGCTAATTAAAATTATACAACCACTAAAACAACATCTTAACATATTCTCAAAGTTTTGAGAGTAATGGTTAACAAATTTGGCAATTAATTATTTTAAGATTGAAAGAAAAATTCCTGAGACATTGGGGATAATTCCAGGAATTTGCTCCATTCTGAATCATCTTAGTATGTTTTGAGGTACCATTTTTTAAGAATTTATTTTGGGGAAAAATAAGGATTAAATCTTATAAAAAGTTTTTAAAAGCAACTGACAAGATTAACAGTTTTGTTGAACAGTAAAGTTAGTTGGCAGAATGCCCAGAAATAAAAAGTGAAAAAAAAAATAGGTAAACAGCAACTTTCTTCTAACCCTTCCTTGCCTCCTGTCTTATCCAGAGTTCCTTTTTGCTCCTTGGTTAAAAAAATATGGTTCACTTTACATAAAAGCTAAGGTAGATGCTGAAAAGGGAAAGCATCTCAGAAGATATTAAGGATGTTCCACTCCCCAGATTGCTAGTGAGATCGATATAGTCTAAGTCCCTCTATTAGTCCCTCTATTTCAGATCAGATTAAGAAAGGAGAATGGTGAAGAACTATAGGGAAATTCAAATTCTGCCCATCTGTAGAAATAGGAGAAACAGTAATTGTAATGGACCTCACATACTTTGCCCAAGGACCTCCCCAATCCATCTTGGGGGAGTGGAGATGGATTGGGGGCAAGGCCCAATGGTCAGCATTCCTTGAACCCTGGCCCCTGAACTCACCGTCAGAGGGAGATTCTGGTACCAGCCACCCCAGCCTTCAAATAGGTGTTGTCCAGCAACTTCCTGGGAAGAATCCAGGTGCCCTTGGCAGCACTAAGCGTGGCAGTGTAAGTGGGAAAACCTGTCAACCTTTGCATTTGGTAAACCCATCATTCTCTGTTTCAATTGCAGAAATGTATTAGGTGTGTAATTTATGGCAAATTATTTTATCTTTGCCCAGTTTTCTGATTTGTAAAGAGAAATAGTAAGGATTGTTGTAAAGATCATATGATTGCAAAAGTTCTTAGTATAAAACAAATGCTATATGAATGCTAACTGTTTTATTGGATATAATTGCTTCATATTTGATAACTTTATATGTGTTTAGATGTGATCAACATACAATGCCAATGTTGAGATAAATGATGTGTGTGTGTGTGTGTGTGTGTGTGTGTGTGTGTGTGTGTGTATAAGTAATTTGGAAGCAAATTCAATTAAATTACGATCATCAGCCTGGGTTTCCCAGGAATAGGAGGATAGTGCAATAGTGCGTAGTAGAAAGAGAGTCTCTTTCTCTTCCTTCCCTCTTCCCTCCTTTCTTGACTGCAGCAGGGATACATAAATGAAAGGAGGAAAGAGAAGAGAGAGAGAGAGAGAGAGAGAGAGAGAGAGAGAGAGAGAGAGAGAGAGAGAGAGAGAGAGAGAGAGAGAGAGAGAGAGAAAATATACTCAGTTCAGTGAAATTTATTTTAGATATGATAGTAAAGAAGTTTTAAAGGACTTTAATCAAAGCCCACAAAAGGGATATATAAGTTGTAATTTATTTGTACTGACAGCATTAACAGAAGATTTAAGAGTTTGAGAACTTTAAGAAAACAGAAAAGCAGTTCACTGCTACTTTAAAAACTCTGGCAGCAAACAGCCTGTTTTTGCATTATCAGGAGTCAGACTTCTAGGGGCCCTGTCAGTAAAAACTGGCACTTAACCCTTGCCTGGTTCACAAAAGAGAAATGGTTTGGAATTGGAATTGAAATGTGTGTGAATTGGAAAATAATCAAATGGTAATTCAATTTGACTGGGACACTTTCTTAGAATTTAGGGAATCTCATAAACTAAAGTTTTATCTTAAAATAACTTTTTAAAGTGGTATGTATGTTAAAATTGGAAACTTGCTTGTAAATTATATGAGATGTCTATTCATTTTTGTAATAGATTATGTTCCATCTCAATTTTAAGAATTGTCTTGTTTTCTCCATAAAACAAAAGGAAAACTTATTTAAGGAAACAGGAGAGAAAACCAGAACTCTTCCTGAGAACTTCCAAAGCTGCAACAGCTTGGGGACAAAATAAACTGGACAACTAAAAGAAGATGGAAAATTTATTTATTTCATCAGCCTTGCTTACCTTTTTAATAATGTTTTGTAAATGTAATTTAGGAATTAGGTATTTCTATCTTTGCTGGAAAATTAAGAGGAAATATAGTTAAGATTCTTTGGTTGTTCTGAAAATTCTGAAATTGTTGACTAAATTATTTGGAGTTATTATCATCATGTTAAACCTGAAATTGGTAATTACTGAGTGTGGAACAAGAAGAATCAGGTGAAAGCCTTATCCATTTGCCTTCAATTATGAGGGTTGCAGCACTCTTTTCCCCCTTTGCAGAGTGGGGAGAGGTATCAAAGGCCATAGCACACTAAGAATACTTGGATAGCAAACCTATTCTAAGGAGTCTGCTAATTCTCCTTAATTTGTAAGCTTGCAAGTATTCTTTAAACCATAGTGTAGGCAAGTCATCACCCCTGAGAAGTGAGCTTGTTTGGAATGTATAGTTCCCAAACAAGAAATGTGTTTACTAAGAATCTATAAGCTTGTTTATTATATAGAAATGATTTCTAATGATTGATCTTTGTACCAGGATGAGCTTAAACTCAAGAAGAAAAAAGAAAAACATAAAAGATATTAAACAAAATCTCCTATGTGTGTGAGTCCTAGTAAATTTTAATTGCTTATTGCAACTTCATAAGAGTAAAAATAATTTATTTATCCCTAAGCTATGATTAGTAGAATTTGCTATTTGAGGTACTTCTTGGAACTGTAATTGATATTCTTTTGAATTTTGAATTTGGATATGATTATCTGATGGATCATTAAGTCAGTAACACGCAATTTGAGAAAAATGTCATAAATTACTCAGAGGGATGCCATCCTGGGAGAACAAGCTTGGTCTCTGCTCAAGATTGGATCCTTCTGATAGTTTTCCAGTTCTGTTTCTTTGTTTGTTTCCCACCTGATTATTCCTGAGTCTGACTATGAGGTAGAATTGTTACTACATGATTGGTTGTTAACTGTGACATTACCTGAAGTCAAACAGAGCTAAGGATACTTTATCCTGCATGTATGTGTTCTTAGGCTAAGCCTGTTTTGGTGCTATTATAATTGTGTCTTTGCTTTTTCCTCTTATAGCAAATTTCTATAATCAGAGTAAATGGTCAATAGGTGCAGTGAGCACAATAAGATCTTCTTGTTTTCAATCTGAAAATATAGTCATCATATCCTAAATAATTAGGCAAATGAGTGTTTGGTCTAGTCATCTGTTACTAGATATATACTCGTATGAAATTAGGTGCCTAAATTGATAAACTGTCTATGGGACATAATTATTATTCCAATGATTATTGAAACAAAATCTTAAACATCTTCAGTAGGGTTTAGAGAAGAGAATTTTAATGCAATTAGTTTTCTTTGAGAGATGTAACTTAGTGGGATATTTTGTGTTACATCAATGAAAAAGTTCAAGTTTGTTACAAGTGTGGAAATAACATCTGTTCATTCTATGTGTCCCTGTGGTACAGATATGTTTTCTTATAAATGCCTTATTTGATCTGTATTGTTTTGGAATTGAGTACTTAGGTACCTTCTCAAATCTTTTACTCTAGGAGTAGAAAGTCTCTACTTGCAAGGGTATTGTTACTCATGTTTCCATACCAACTGTTAATTCAACCTTTCAGTGAGCTTTGTCTCTTGTAGGCTCCAGGCCCTAAACTTCCAATTATTTGTTCAATCTGAATACCACCTGCTCCCTGATTCTGAGACTCAGAACCCCTTTAGATGCCGCTGTCACTATCTTCAAATCATGTGTCTCCCCTCCTCAGTCTGGACTCTGCTAGGCAGGGACAGCTCTCCATCTGTATTAGCCTAAAGCAGCTCCAGAAGATGAGACCTTCCACTCTTTGCCCCAAATAAATTGGGTTACCATCTGCTTGAGGGGTGAATGATGTGGTAGTCCTCCTAGGGAGGATGTAGCAATAAACCTAAGACCATCTGACCTTCAGAGTTCTATAGTTCCATAAACATTCCTGGTTGTCAGATGATAGCAAAGTTTCTGAGACAATAATGGGGTGCAACCAGACCACTCCTCAATCCCACCTCTAAGACCACTCTGCAACTTCACTTCTAAGTCATAAAATTAGCATATCAGTGTCAAGAAGCACCTGGTCTCTCTAACTTTTCCCTATAAATTTATCTTCTTGCTCCTGGTTTTTTTTTTTTTTTTTTTTTTTTGGTTTGCTAACTTCTTTTGGAACTTACCCCACTTTAATTGGTGTTACAATTATAATAAACTTTGCTTCATGACTTGGAGATGGGTCTGAGACTGCAAATTGTTTTAAGACATCATAACATGAATCTGGAACCTCAACATTCCCTTTTGAACTCCAACACTGAGAGTCAGTCTCTAAAATTAATAGTAAAAGTAGGGCAAAACACAAACTCAAATGTTTCTGAATCTAAACTAATACTTTTTCTACCTGGTCAGGCTTCCTGAACTGAAGTGCAAATAATCCAAAAGGCTCACTATGTTATCTCTCAGAAGAGTAATTTGCATTTAGCAGATGACAAATCTTTGCTTTCTTAAACCTATTATTAGGTTAAGGAAGGAATAGATTGGCAATGTCAGCCATTAAGAGACCTTTAAGAAAAAACCTTTTTAAAGGAAGGTATTTTGCAAATTTCAGAGTCTTTCTGGTATGCCCCAAATCTCATCTTCTATTCTGAAGATCCCTAAGGCAGCCTAGGAGTGGATGAGACTAGTGGTATGGCCCAACTACTAAAGGTTAATTTAACTACATTTTACAACCCCACATTCAGCTTATTATGGTCATAAAGATACAATCTGTGTCAGAAAAATTAATTGTTCTCAATAAGAGAACATTTAATATTCTAGGATTTCAACTAAGTGTTACAAATGGAACTAATTTCCCTATACAGAATTTTTTTAAATTATTAGGCCTTGCATGTCGCAGAGAGATTCAACAAATGCATCCTGAACCAAACTGAAATTCATTTACTCTTCAGTAGCCCCCCCTTTCCATGAAAGTAAGGGTTTCCATTAATTTTTTTCAGTATTCTTCCCTCCTCCTCATATATTATTTACCTTTCCTAGATTGACACAAAACAGAAAAGGAAATCCAAAATTCCAAAGAAGGAAGCTCTAAAAACTAATTCTTTCACTATCAATTAAGTAAACAATGAACAAATATTCATTTTTTAAAAAGTCTTCATGATTTTCATATCTTAGGAACTTGCCTATTGGAGAAAATATCAAAGGTTTGGAAAGTGGGGCATGATCCAAGCTCCTGGTGTCTGTGACTTAATGTCAGAACTGGGGGACCTCTTTTCTCTTAGCAAGGGCAGATATAAACCTCATGTAATCTTTCTCTTAGTGAGACATTGTGGATAAGAAACCTCAAGAATGAAGCTCATAATTACAACCAAACATGTAGCAAACAAAGGAACAAGGGCAGAGCTGGGATATTTTATTTGAATCTTGCCCACAAATGGAGGCAGCCCTATCCAAATTCTGCTAAAGATCAATGACAACCTGGAATGTCTCATTTCTCTGGTGAAAATTTCAATTTAAAGAACTATGCCAATTTATGTCATGAAAAATCAAAGGAAAAGAAAGAAGAGAAAGAGTCTAGACTCACCACCATGCAGAATTTGGAGGTTTCTAAGTCTCCTTTGTGGTTTTAGATTGACAGAATTTCCTGATTTGGAAAAAAAAAAGTTTTTCTCTCAGTTTTTTCTCTAATAGTTTCCATCCATTCATCTTATTTAGCAACCAATTATAAATATGTATTAAATGCAGAACACTTAGGCACTCGGGAAAGATAAAAAATTTAGATAATACATTTTTCAGATCCTTCCTCTATGAAGTTTACAGTCTAGTAAGAGAATAAGACAAATACTCAAATAACAATAATACAATGTGTGCATAGTGATGGTATAAATTGTTATTTTCACAATTAACTAGTTAAAAGTAATTGCTGTGGAAGGGGTAATGCTCAACATTTACTATTGATATTGGAGATGGAGTCTCAGAAAGTTCTCTTAGACTTACCCACTAAACTAGAGATGGTCTGATAGTTTTCTAAAGAAAGTGGCATTTGAAGTGGGTTTTAAAGGATAGGCAAAGGTGGGTAGAAAGGAGTAGCTGCTATTTCAAACCAAGCAAAGGCACAGGGGTGGTAAAGCACTAGACACATAAAGAAGGAGATAGTTTGTCTGGAGTGTAGACGTGGGTGGGAGTAGGAAGAAATAACCTGATCTGTAACTTATTCCTTGTGTGACTATGGGCAAATTACTTAACTTTTCTGATCTTTATTTCCTGATGGGTAAATGAATGGGGTTAAAACAGATGCTCCTTAAGGT